>NW_027269293.1:3042960-4242960 GCF_023055355.1 Agelaius tricolor | reverse complement strand
TTTTTTGAAGGGTTATTTCATGGCAAAAGAGTGATTTTTTTTTAGGGATATTTTTGTGGGATATTTTGTGGCAAAATAGTGATTTTTTTTTTGAAGGGTTATTTTGTGACAAAAGAGTGATTTTTGAGGGATATTTTGTGGCAAAAGAGTAATTTTGATGAATATTATGTGGCAAAAGTGATTTTTTTGAAGGGTTATTTCATGGCAAAAGAGTGATTTTTTTAGGGATATTTTTGTGGGATATTTTGTGGCAAAATAGTGATTTTTTTTTGAAGGGTTATTTTGTGACAAAACAGTGAATTTTGAGGGATATTTTGTGGCAAAAGAGTAATTTTGATGAATATTATGTGGCAAAAGTGATTTTTTTGAAGGGTTATTTCGTGGCAAAAGAGTGATTTTTTTAAGGGATATTTTTGTGGGATATTTTGTGGCAAAATAGTGATTTTTTTTTTTTGAAGGGTTATTTTGTGGCAAAAGAGATTTTTCAGAGATATTTTGTGTCAAAAGTAACTTTGAGGAGTATTTTGTGGCAAATAATAATAATTTTTGAGGCATATTTTGTGGCAAACGAGTGACTTTGAGGGCTATTTTGGCCAAAGAGTGATTTTGAGGGCTATTTTGTGGCCAAAGAGTGATTTTGAGGGATATTTTGTGGCAAAATTATGATTTTTGAGGGATATTTTGTGGCAAAAGTGATTTTTGAGGGATATTTTGTGGCAAAGCAGTGATTTTGTGGAATGTTTTGAGGCAGGGTGGATGGGGTCATGGTTTCCATGGGACCTGATGGATCCAAGAGTTCCTTTTGTTACAGGAGAGGCATTTTCAGCATGTTCCTAAATCCATCCTCAGTGGCTTTGTCTGACTTAGAGTCCAAATCAAAAACAAGGGAGAGAAGTGAGGAGACAACTGGCCAGGGGGAGATAGGGTGGACAGAGGCATTTACCCCTGCTAAAATCCCTCATCTGATTTATTTTTATTTTATCTATTTTATTTTTATTCATTATTTTATTTCCATCTTCCATTTTCCATCCTCAATGGATTTCAACCCCAAATCAAAAGCAAGGGAGAGACAAGTGAGAAGAGGTGGCCAGGGAGGAAATGGGGGCAAACAGGGGCATGGCATTTACCCCTGCTGAAATTCCTCATCTGATTTATTTTATCTATTTATTTGTATTTATGATTTTATTTCCATTTTTAATGGCTTGGTCTGATTTTAGTCCAAATCAAAAGCAAGGGAGAGACAAATGAGGAGAGGTGGCCAGGGAGGAAATGGGGGCAAACAGGGGCATGGCATTTATCCTGCTGAAATTCCACATCTGATTTATTTTTATCTACTTATTTTATTTCCATTTTTAATGGCTAAGCCTGACTTTGAGTCCAAATTGAAAGTGAGGAGACAGACAAGTGAGGAGAGGTGGCCAGGGGGAAACTGGGGACAAACTGGGGACAGCATGGCATTTACCTTGCTGAAATTCCTCATCTGATTTATTTCATTTTTTTTTTCTATTTATTACTTTATTTCCATTTTTAATTGCTTATTCTGACTTTGGGTCCATTTCAAAAGCAAGGTAGAGATAAATGAGAAGAGGTGGCCAGAGGGGAAATGGGGGCAAACAGGGGCATGGCATTTACCTGAAATTCCACATCTGATTTATTTTGCAGACTCATTTAAGATCCAGTACATGCAGTTCATGGCATACATGAAAACTCCTCAGTACAAAGCAAGCCTGCAACAGTTACTGGAGCAGGAAAAGGTGGGTCTCACTTGTTCACATTTCTAAACAAAACTACCAGACTCTGAAGTTCCTTGGATGTGGGGAAAGTGCTGGAGATGGGAATTGTGTGCATTTACACCAGTCCTGCTTAGGATGAGCTACTGCCAGGGGGTTTTTGTTGCTAAACTCTTTTTTTTTGTGTTTAAATCACAGAAAAATGGGAGAGCTGCACCTCCCCTGTTCCCTGACAGTGCTGACTTAGAATCAGAGGATCCTGTAAGGGTTTGGGTTGGGAGAGACCTCAAAGCCCATCCAGTGCCACCCCTGCCATGGCAGGGACACCTCCCACTGTCCCAGGCTGCTCCCAGCCCTGCCCAGCCTGGCCTTGGGCACTGCCAGGGATGGTCTCTCCCAACCCAAACCAATTCCAGGATTTTATGAACCACAGTCCATAGAATTATGGATTAAAGAACCATTGCAGTTGGATTAAGAAACCCAAAGTGTCATCACTGCTTGTGGGGATTTAGCACAGCATCCTTGGCATTGATATCAGAATGGGTTGGATTGCACTGATGGGCAAAGTGTAAATGTCCCAAATCATGGACTGGGAAAGGTGGAAAGGCAAAGAGGGTCCAGGGGCTGTGCACTGGGGTGTTTGTCTGCCATGGAGCCACCAGCAGAGGGAGGAGATCTCCTGCCTGAACTCCTCCTTGTCTTGCTTTGTCTCAGTGATCAATGATTTCATTGCTTATCAATTAGCCCTGATGAGTCTGTTCTGCTGCTGCTGTGGAGGAGCTTTCCCCATAATTCTCAGAATTAAGCTTGAACTTCCACTTAAAACCTTCCAGGGCCTGAAGGGGCTCCAGGAGAGCTGGACAGGGGCTGGGGACAAGGCCTGGAGGGACAGGAGCCAGGCAATGGCTCCCACTGCCAGAGGGCAGGGCTGGATGGGATCTTGGGAATTAGGAATTGTGGAATCCATCCCTGGAATGGGTTTCCAAGAGCAGCTGGGGCTGCCCCTGCATCCCTGGCAGTGCCCAAGGCCAGGCTGGACAGGGCTGGGAGCAGCCTGGGACAGTGGAAGGTGTCCCTGCCATGGTAAAGGTGGCACTGGATGAGCTTTGAGGTCCCTCCCAACCCAAAGCAGTCTGGAATTCTGTCCAGGTCCAGCTTTTGGCATTCCCTGTGGAAGCTTTCCTTACTCTGTAGTCTTTGTGAGAGTGTCAGAAAAAAGCCACAGGGCTTTTGTCTCGTGTTTTCCACATTGGGAACTCTCCAGAGGAGAGAAATTAACTTTTGCCACCCCGTTCCTTCCTGAGAAGTGGTTGGTGCTGCTCTGGTGTTCATGGAAACCTCTTTTTCTGTGGTGATTTCCATTTGCTTTCACAGTCAATCAGCACTTAGAACTTTCATCTTTCTCCTTAAGCAGCAGATTTTTCTGCTTGTTCTGCACTTGTCAGGAAAGTCAGCATGAAGTGCACTTGTCTCGTGCACAAATGAAATGATGGTGTGCAAGGGTTGTGCCCTGCACAGAGAATGAATCAGGGGTGTGGAAAAGTCATCACTTGGTGCTGCTGTCCAACAGCTGCTCCACACTTTTAAACGTTAAAATGAGGAATTCAGTATGAAAATATTTTTTTATGGAGTGTTACATGGTAAATTAAACCTGACAGAGGCAGAACTTGGCTGGGTGAGGGGCTGGGTATGGTCTGTTCAGTAACTCCCTCTTACAGGAAGGTTTTCAAGTACAATAAAAATCCCTCTCTAACAATGATTTTGAAATCAGCTGCTGCTTCCCAGAGTGCCCTTAGATGGAGCTGTCAGCCCCTGCAGTGCCTGGGAAGGCTGAAGGAAATGCCTCATGTTGAAAACAAAACTGATTTTCCAGCATCCCCCAGAGCAGCCCCTTTAGCATTGCAGGGACTTTTCCCCAGCCAGGTCTGTGTGTTCCTGCATGTGGGGAATTTCCAGCACTGCTGCTTCCTTGCTTAGAATATCAGCCATGGAATTATTCAGGTTGGAAAGGATTAAGGTGCTTTTTGCCCCTGTTCCCCACTTTTCCTGGAGCAGTGGCTCAGTCTGTGCAATCCCTGCTTGGCCTCAGCAGCACAAGGTGGAGAGCAGGATAATCCCAAAGCTGCACTAATCCTGCATTTGGGGCTGGGTAAATGAGGCTCTTCAGCCTGGCCTGTCCTGCTCTTTGCTGTGCATGGCCATGGATTGAGGGAGCAGGGGCCTGGTTAAGGAATGTTCAGGGCAGGAAATTGCAGTGAGTGGCTCAGGTGACCTGCTGAAATAATGGTGGCATAAGTATATAATATAAAAGTATATATATACATATATATAAATATAAAAAACATAATATTACATATAATATTATATATATTTATATACAATTAAATATTATATAATTATATATAAATATATTAATATTAATTTTTATATATTTATATAATTATATATCTATAATATTTTATATATATATAATGGTGGCACAAGTAGGAAAACTGGTTTGGCTTATTTAGGACTTTGTTCCTGCCTCCCCCCCAGTGTATCTTCATTTACTGCATCTCTTCCATTGCACAGGGAAACTCTGAGCTGGGGCTCTGGGGATTTAGAGCCAGTTCTCTGTTTGGGAGCAGATTTCATGCAGATAATCTTTTCCAGTTCTATTTCTGCTCTGTGGGATGTGATTATTGCTGCTGCTTCATGATGCACTGGGAAGATAAAAATGAGTTTCTAAGACTGTCTTGATTATATTTTACCATACAGGATGAAAAACCTGCTTAAATTTAGTCAGAAATTTACTGCTTAAAAGCTCTTTACTACCTAAAACCTACCTAAATTTAGTCAGAAATTTACTACTTAAAGACTCTTTACAGCTGACTTAACCCCACCAGTATCACACCCAACAAATCCAGGTTCTCAGGAGGCTGGGGCAGGGCTGGATGAGCTCTCCTGCATCCAGGTTCTCTCCTAAAGTGCTCCACAAACCTCCTTGAGATGGCCCATGCTGCAGCTGGTGCTCCAAGTGTGTTTTTTCCCTGTTCCAGGAGAAGAATGCTCAGCTGCTGGGGACAGCCCAGCAGTTGTTCACCCACTGCCAGGCCCAGAAGGAGGAAATCAAACGTCTGTTCCAGCAGAAGCTCGATGAGGTACCTCTGTGCTGGGGGAATGTGTCTGAATCAGCTGCTTGCAAACTTTTCTGGTCCAGCTAAGTGAGAGCAGAGCAGTCTCAGCTCTTCAGCCCCTGCTTTGCAGCAGATCAGGCTCAGAAAGGTGCAATGTGTGTGTCACTCTCTGGTGAAGTTTTCTGTTTGTTGTTGGAATTGTTGTGTGCCCGCTGCCCAAGGAAGGGGACAACTCACAGCCAGCTGGTGTTTGGTGGAGGATTCACCCTCTGCTGCTCAAACAAGACTCTGTGCTGCCAACCCAGCTCAGGAGCACAGGAGGGAAATGTGGGGGCTGCCCACAGACAGTTCTGCTGGCTGGCAAAGTCTAAATGCCAGTTTTACAGGTGAAGGGGTGGAACAGCAGCTCCAAGGTCCTTGAGTCCCTCCTTGTTATCCCCCAGCAGCCACAAAGTGCTTTGGGGAATGCTGGGAGTGGTCCTGAGAGCTGCAGATCTCCTCAGTGTCCCTTGGGAATGGGACAGTCACCAGGAATGAGGGTGTCAGGACCCCAGGAATGAGGGTGTCAGGACCCCAGGAATGAGGGTGTCAGGACCCTGGGAATGAGGGTGTCAGGGCCTCAGGAATGAGGGTGTCAGGACCCTGGGAATGAGGGTGTCAGGACCCCAGGAATGAGGGTGTCAGGACCCCAGGAATGAGGGTGTCAGGACCCCGGGAATGAGGGTGTCAGGACCCCGGGAATGAGGGTGTCAGGACCCCAGGAATGAGGGTGTCAGGACCCCAGGAATGAGGGTGTCAGGGCCTCAGGGACTGATCTCACCCTTCACCTTTCAGCTGGGAGTTAAAGCTCTGACGTACAACGACCTGATCCAGGCTCAGAAGGAAATCTCTGCTCACAACCAGCAGCTGAAAGAACAGACAAAACAGCTGGAGAAGGACAACAGTGAACTCAGGAACCAGAGCTTGCAGCTGGTGGGTCCAGGGGATGCTGCCCTTGGGCTGAGGACAGGGCACAAGCTGGGGGTGAAACATCACCCAGCTGCTCAGGGATGAAGGGGGAAACCTGCAGGAGTCCTTTTTCACCTTTGATTGACCCCATAGCAGATCCTGAGGTGGCAGCTGGCTCAGCTGTGTCCCCAAACAGCTCTGGATGTCACTGGGTCTGGGTCTGGCTGGGCAGGGAGTTTGTGCTTGCTCTGTGGTGCTCATCTTGGTAACTCAAACTTCGAGAATCATGGAACTGGTAATGTGGGAAAAGACCTGTAAGATCTTGGGGTCCAACCATCAAGGAGCAGCACCATGGGCACCAAAACACCAGCTCCTCAAGTGTCACAGCCTCTTGTTGTTTGAGCACTGCCAGGGGTGGGTACTGCTCTGGCAACCTGTGCCAGTTCCTGACCACCCTTCAGTGAGGAAATTTTACCCACCTAAACCTGCCCTGGCCCAGCCTGAGGCCGTTCCCTCTGCTCCTGTCCCTGTTCCCTGGAGCACAGCCTGCCCCCCTGGCTGTCCCCTCCTGTCAGGAGCTGTGCAGAGCCACAAGGGTCCCCTGAGCCCCCTTTGCTCCAGGCTGAGCCTCCTCAGGAGGTAGATGAGGGGAATATCTGGATGTGGAAGCACTGAGGGTGGGTGATAACACTGTTTTAGAAAGTGCCACACTCCCTAGCATGAAACTGGGAGGAGTTTTCAATGAGTTAAGGGCTTTTTGCACATTCAGTGCAAAGTTCCTGCTTTAGCTGGGAGCCCAGGTGTGCAGGGTGAGAGCTCTGTTCTGGCCTCTTTGTCCCTGTCCCTGTTCTGACCTCTTTGTCCCTGTCCCTGTGTGTCCCTGCAGCTGAAGGCTCGCTGTGAAGAGCTGAAGCTGGATTGGTCAACGCTGTCACTGGAGAACTTGCTGAAAGAGAAGCAGGCCTTGAAGAATCAGATTTCTGAGAAGCAGAAGCACTGTTTGGAACTGCAGGTAGAGAGCAAGAAACAAATGCAGAGTCACCAGCTTGGGGTAGCTCTTGGGCAATAGGCCAGTTATGGGTGTTACACTAAATATGGTGGGAAAGGATGAGCCAGGTGCTGCTTTTTTGTTTATTCTTTTTTTATTGCCCCAGAGATTGAGCTTTCTATTAGAGGATTTTAGTAAATAAGCATGTGGATAACTTGTAAAAGCAGGAGGTACCATGACCTGATTCCTTGGTGATGCTGTGGAAGGAGGACTCATGGTTCATCATTACATAAAATTAAAAATCACAAGCTGATGATTTTCATATGTGCTCTGATGTCTCAACTCAGAAATCACAGAATCCCAGACTGGTTTGGCTTGGAAGAGACCTTAAAGCTCATCTCATTCCACCCCTGCCATGTGCAGGGACACCTTCCACCATTCCAGGTTCCTCCAAGCCCATCCAACCTGGCCTTGGACACTTCCAGGGACAGGGTGGGAATCATTTCCCCCAGAGTGACATTTCTCATAGTGACAAGAAATTGAACTCCTTTGTGTGAGATTGGCTCCAGAGCTATTCCAGCCTTTTGCTGGATGCAGAGGTACCCACAGTCTCTCTGTAAGCTGGAGATATTTTCCATTTGGTTTTAAGATCTGAAGTGTTCTTTCTCAGGGTCTCTGAACCACTCCCTTCACTTGGGCCTTTTAGTCTTAAGCTCAGAGCAGAAATTTTCTCTCAAATTTCGAGTCCCTTGTTTTGCGTTGTTCCCAGAAGCAGAGACACTTTTACTTAGAAGAATTTGGAAGCAAAACTCCATAATGTGGAGTTTTGATAAAATAATAGAATTTATATACTTAATAATAGAATTATTATTATTAATCATTATTATTAATAATATAATGACAAATGTATACACTTAATAATAGAATAATAGAATTTATACACTTAATAATAGAATTACTATTATTATTCATTATTATTAACAATAGAATTATTAATTTATTTACTTAATAATAAAATAATAGAATTTATACACTTAATAATAGAATTACTATTATTATTCATTATTATTAATAATAGAATTATTAATTTATTTACTTAATAATTAAATAATAGAATTTATACACTTAATAATAGAATTATTATTATTAATTATTATTAATAATATAATTACAAATGTATACACTTAATAATAGAATAATAGAATTTATACACTTAAAAATATAATTACTATTATTATTCATTATTATTAATAATAGAATTATTAATTTTTTTACTTAATAATGAAATAATAGAATTTATACACTTAATAATAGAATTACTATTATTATTCATTATTATTAATAATAGAATTACAAATGTATACACTTAATAATTAAATAATAGAATTTATACACTTAAAAATATAATTACTATTATTATTCATTATTAATAATAGAATTATGAATTTATTTACTTAATAATAAAATAATAGAATTTATACACTTAATAATAGAATTATTATTATTCATTATTATTAATAATATAATTACAAATGTATACACTTAATAATAGAATAATAGAATTTATACACTTAATAATATAATTACTATTCAATATTATTAATAATAGAATTATTAATTTATTTACTTAATAATTAAATAATAGAATGTATACACTTAATAATATAATTACTATTATTATTCATTATTATTAATAATAGAATTATTAATTTATTTACTTAATAATTAAATAATAGAATTATACACTTAATAATAGAATTATTATTATTAATTATTATTATTAATATAATTACAAATGTATACACTTAATAATTGAATAATAGAATTTATACACTTAATAATAGAATTATTATTAATTATTATTAATATAATTACAAATGTATACACTTAATAATAGAATAATAGAATTTATACACTTAATAATATAATTACTATCATTATTCATTATTATTAACAATAGAAGTATTAATTTATTTACTTAATAATAAAATAATAGAATTTATACACTTAATAATAGAATTATTATTAATTATTATTATTAATAATAGAATTATTAATTTATTTACTTAATAATTAAATAATAGAATTTATACACTTAATAATAGAATTACTATTATTATTCATTATTATTAATTTATTTACTTAATAATTAAATAATAGAATTTATACACTTAATAATAGAATTATTAAGTGTAGTCTTTCATTTTTGTTTTCCTCTTCATTTAAAGATCAGCATCGTGGAACTCGAGAAGAGTCAGCGGCAGCAGGAGCTGCTGCAGCTCAAGTCCTACACACCCTCAGAGGAGCCCCTGCCAGTGCAGCTGCACAGCAAAAGCCACCTGAGCCGTGACCCCGAGGCTGAGCAGGGCAGGTTCCAGCTGGAACTGGAGTGCTCCAAGTTCCCCATGCCCCACATCAATGGCATGAGCCCCGAGCTGTCCATGAACGGCCACGCCACCCCCTACGAGCTGCAGCACGCCTTCAGCCGGCCCTCGTCCAAGCAGAACACCCCCCAGTACCCCAACTGCCACCTGGACCAAGACATTGTGCCCTGCACCCCCAACCACAGCAGCAGGCAGAAGGCAGACAAGGTGACCAGCCTGGCCCTCCCTGATTACACCAGGTTCTCCCCTGCTAAAATCGCCCTGCGCCGACACTTGAATCAGGACCACGGAGTCAATGGAAAAGCCACAGCTAGTGAGATCCAGAGGTGAGAGAGAGGTGGGGAGGGAGGGTAGATAGCAGAATAAATCACATGGATTCCATTTTCTTCATGGTGGAAAAAGCCCCTTATTTGTTGGGAAGGATGAAAGTTTGACAAGAAAGTCTCACAGATGCTTAGCAGAAAGATTTTTGAATGGAGAGTCCGGTGAAGGAATAGAAATGAAAGCAAGTTTTGATATTGAAGAAAAGAATTGCTGAGCCAGTCTTACTGGATAACCAAGGAGGCAAAGGGTGTGTTAGTTAGAAGGGGTTTTTATGGCTTAGAGCAAAGGATAAACCCACCCCAAACAAGAAGATGTTTTTACCAAGCAGAAAGACAGCACAGGCAAACAAGGCAGCAAAGTTGCAAGTAGAAAAAAAGTCTCAGAATTTTCCACTGCAAGAAAACTGAAAAACAACTTCTAGATTAAACTGTAATGTACTGACTTTAACTGATTGGAGAACAGTAACATGAATATGGTAATTATAGTAGTTATGATAGGCTATAGATAATAGTTAAGGTATAGATTGGTTCTGCTGTATTAAGATGCTCAGCAAAGTCTAGAATGCATTGTAACCAAAAGAAAAGTCTCTAATGCAATGGAACCAAAACCAAAGGGTCTCCAGGCCTGCCTGCAGCTGGAGCTCACAGCTGTGGGCACAGCTCTGTCACCCACCACCCTGGACTGCTGAAACATCTTAGATACAATAAACTGCATTTTGGAGAGCTGCCTGGAGTCCCACATCTCTCATTTAGGCTCTTACACTTATTTATTCACATAATTCATTTTTATACAGTTTTATACAGGCCTCATGTGACTCCATTTGGAGTTAGTAGTTTTCTTGCCAATTATTATTAGTTAATAACAAGTTGTTACCCTGTATTGGTCATTCAAACCCCTGGTGTGTACACACAGGGAAAGTTGTTTGTGAGAGATAGTTTTCATTTTTCTATCTAAAAACAGTTTATACAGGTTCTGGTTGTTTGTCACCCAGGAGGAGATTGTTATGTTAACAAAATGCTCACACCAGGATTGCTTTCACATGGGAACTTGCAAAGTGCTGGCTTTGCCACTGATTCCAGGAGAGCAGACCTTTCTTAATAATTTTTCTACCTTACTGCAACAGGTAGTGTTAGTAGCACTGGTAATTTAGATTGGGAAAAAGTATTTTTCAAACTGGAGGTTTATCTGTTTTAAAAAGTTTTGTTTCATGAAAACGAGCAGTGAGAGCTAATGGGGTAAAAAGGTGGGACAGGAATTGAGTGTGGTACAGGAATTCCTTGTCACTGGCTTTTGCATCCTGACAATTGTACATCTCTGTTCCAGAGCTGAGCATGTCAAAGAGAATGGCCTTACATATCCAAGCCCTGGAATTGCAAATGGCATAAAGCTGAGTCCTCAGGAAACTCGGCCCTCCTCCCCCGCGGCCTTACCCAGTGCAGGAGAGAAGGTAAAGGATCTGCTGCTGCTCTGGGCTGATCCTGGGGCAGCAAAGGGCAGCTGGAAAACACAGCAATGGCCTGGGAAATGCAGGAATGGCCTGGGAAATGCAGGGTTGGCCAGGCTGGAAAATGCAGGAATGGCCTGGAAAATGCAGGAATGGGCAGGTTGGAAATGCAGGACTGGCCTGGAAAATGCAGGACTGGCCTGGGAAATGCAGGAATGGGCAGGTTGGAAATGCAGGAATGGCCTGGAAAATGCAGGCTTGGCCAGGCTGGAAAATGCAGGAATTGCCTGGGAAAATGCAGGAATGGGCAGGCTGGAAAATGCAGGAATGGCCTGGATAATGCAGGAATTGCCTGGGAAATGCAGGGTGAGCCAGGCTGGAAAACACAGGAATGGCCTGGGAAATGCAGGAATGGGCAGGTTGGACAATGCAGGAATGGCCTGGAAAATGCAGGCTTGGCCAGGCTGGAAAATGCAGGAATGGCCTGGGAAAATGCAGGAATGGGCAGGCTGGAAAATGCAGGAATGGCCTGGGAAATGCAGGGTTGGCCAGGCTGGAAAATGCAGGAATGGCCTGGGAAATGTAGGGTTGGCCAGGCTGGAAAATGCAAGAATGCTGCTTTCTGTGGCCAGCTTGGAATGGGAAATAATACAAAATACAGTGGGTGTGATGCAATAAATCAGAGCTGGTCAGAGGCAGAGAAAGATGTGCTTCTTTCTGAGCTCCAGTAATGCAGTGGGAACACTGTTTGATCCTGCATGTGTCTGCTTGAACTGGGCAAGAAGGCTCTTTCATAGTTATAAAAATAAAGAGTAGAAAAGATGGTCCATGTAATTGGTGCAGCCATGGAGCATATTGGGGCTCACAGAGCAGCAGGTGCCCTGCAGTAGCAGGTTGCCATGGAAATGCATCTGGCTGCTCCAGAGGGCCTCAAGATACAAAATCTGACATCTGAGTGCTTTTCACAGAGCTCTAACCCAAACACAGGGAAATGAGCTTGCCTAAGGCTTCCTTTTCCTGGTGCTGGGGGCCAGCAGTGGCCTTAATTTACCCATTCAAATGGGAAAATTTCTGTGCTGTGGATGTTGCTGTCCCAGGAGCCCCAAGCTGCTCCCTGTCTGGTGTAGTCATCCCTTAAAAAATTCTTTTAAAAAAAAAGGGATGGGGGAATGACACACACCTAGAAACAAGCAGGTTATCATTTACAAACCTTTCCAATATCCTGTGTAAGAACTTTGCTTTCTCTTTTGATTTTCCAGGTTTTGAGAGAGAGAAGTTCTGTGAGTAATGGAGAAACTATCACCAGCCTCCCTATCAGTATTCCTCTGAGCACAGTGCAGCCCAATAAACTCCCTGTTAGTATCCCTCTGGCCAGCGTAGTCCTACCTAGCCGTGTTGAGAAGGTGGTGAGTAAGGGATTGTCAACACTTTCCATCCCTAAATCAAATTCAAATCCCAGGGGGCAGGAATGGGGTGCTGTGCCCCAGGATCCTCCATGGGCTGCTCCTCAGGGGTGGCTGTTGGGGGATGATCCTCTTGGATGCTGTAGATTTTTCCTGTCCTTTCTCTGTGGGGTGGTGGAGGGAGGTTCAGCCAGGAAGGAGAGTAAAGTGAATGCCTCAGGGGAGCCTAGTCTGGAATGTGTGTCTGGGTGAAAAGCCTGAGGGTTTGTGGCAGTGGAAGAAGAGAAATGCATGTGTCCATTTGTTCTTAGCCCTGCTTTCTGCAGGAACTTTCTGGGGGAGAATTCTTCTGCTGTGTGCAGGGTGAGCTTGAGCAGCCCCTTGGGGCTGGGATACCTCCCATGGGAGTGGCTGCTCTGTTGCAGAAAGCTGGGGCCATTTCTTTTTGAGATGTGACAAGTCCCTGCCTCTCTGAGAGGAGGAGCAGTTCCAAAAGGCCTGGTCCAGTTTCTCACAGCCTTTGTCACAGAAGTGCAGCAGCAGAGAGCTGAGAAGCATTTGCTGCTTTTGCTGAGAGCTCTGAGTTAGAATCCATCCATGGCTTGTCTTTCACTCCCATTTTGGGAAAGCCAGAGCTGGTTCACAGAATTGAACCCATTGCATTTTTCCAGCTGAAGACTTCTGGCTTTAGCAGAACCAGAGTCTGCTCAGCTCTGGGTGTCCTCAGGGCAGTGCCAGCCCTGGGTGGCACCTCCCTGTTTGTTCAGGCTGCCTTTTGACAGAGAATATCCCAGAGAACATGGCCTGATGCACTTCATGTTCCCTTTGGGTTGTTTTGGGAGTTTTGTGAGCACAGGCTGGGGACAGGATACAACCATCAGTCTCCTCCCTGCTGCAGCAGTGGGTTGAGCCATTCCTGCTCCTGGCAGAGCTGTCCTGAGGCTGAATATCCTGGGATGAGGAGCCTCTCTGTCTGCATGGTGCCTGCTGTGTGTGAGATACCACTGCAGCATAATCAATCACTACTTTGGGGCCATAACGTGCTGATCCATGTTTTTCTCAAAACAAGCTGAATCTGGGGCACACAGGAAGCAGAGTCACTTCCCAGGCAGCTGTACAGATGTACTAATGCATGTGAGTTTGGTTGAAGCTGGAGAGTTCTGATGCTGTTTCCTGAAATGCCTTTTTCTCTCCCCAGAGAAGCACACCCAGCCCAGTTCACCAGAGCAGAGACTCATCAACACTTGAAAAGCAGATTGGTGCTAGTTCTCATAATGGCATAAGCAATGCTGCTGGAAACAAGCCTCTGGCTTTGGCTACCTCAGGTAACAGCCTCACCTGTGCTCAGCTGCTCCTGTCTTGGGGCAGCACCCAAATGCACCCAGCTGAGTTTTCCAAGCACTTCTGGCCAGGTGCTGCAGGCCCTGGAGGGCTGGATAACTGTGGGTGGGAGCAGAAACTCATGGATGATGCTGTGATGTGCATCTAACACAAAGGGTTGGATTGATGTGCCTTTACTTGTAAATAAACAATTGCTTCTGTGAGTTCTGTGGGGATCCAGAGATTCCCACTGATTTATAGTGCAGGCAAACCTGCAGAGTGTCTGCAGCTGGTGACACAGCTGTGTCCTGAGCTGGTGATCCAGCTCTAAAAGTTTTATTTTACAGGGTCTTTAAATAGCAGAATGAATTTTTTGGGGCAGGTTATGGAGGTGCCTCGTGAGCAGCTGTAAAGGCACAACAACCTGGGTGGGAAAAGCTCAACTGGGAGAGGCTGGGGATCCCTTTAGGTGCAGACATTGCTTCTGACTCACTCATCCGTGGAAATCATGGTCTTTAGCTACCCTGGCAATGTTATGGGCCAGGAAAAGTAGGTTCTACAGCTGATCCCTCACCAAAGAGTGCTTTTGTTCTCAGTGTTTACCACCCCCAGGGGCTTGGGTTGTTTCAGTATCTGTTTTGCAAAGGGCTTGCCTGCATTTATCTATAAAGCAAATGAAGTATTTAAAAAAAACTTGTTGTAAACCATTACCATGTTGTTCCCTTCTGCCCTTTTCATTTAGAGAGCCCAGGCCATCCTAAAGTCCTAAACCCATTTCTGATACCCCTGACAAACACTGGATTCCCTTCCCAAGATTCCTCCCTTGTGGAATTTTTCTGCCACTATGTCTTTGAAGGTCCCCTGTCACTCCCTAAGTGCCAGCCTTTTGCTGAATTTGGAGGAGGTTGGGCTGTGTGGATGGCAAAGTCCTTCTCTTTTTGGGGAAGGGAAGGACTGAGTCTGGCCATCCATCTCCTTGATGAAAGGAAGGAGTTGAGAGTAGAGGAGCCCTGATTTAAAGAGGGGTAATAGTTCAAACAAAGCTAAACTCAAATTCCATGTAAAACTGGGAGGAGCACGTGTTCTGTGGGTACCTCCATATATCAGGTGAATTTTCCTGAACTGGCAAGAGAGCAGTGGAAGTCCCTAACCCCCAGCTGGCACCTCAGCACCCAGAGAGCCACGTGGAAAAGCAGCCCTGTGTTTTCCATGTAATCCAGGGCCACTGGCTGTCATCCAGGCAGAGCTGGAATCCCTCCTGGCCCTCCCAGCCCTGTTCTCAGTGACCTCTCTTGCTCAACCCCAGCAATGATCTATACTTTCCCTCTCAACAGGTTTTTCTTACTCTTCTGGCTCCGTGGCAGTCAATGGAAATCTTACAAACAGCCCAGCCCATCTTAACCATAGTGTTGATCAGGCAGCTCTGGACGACTCTGGGAGTCTCTTTAACTCTGTAGGGTCTCGGAGTTCCACTCCACAACATCCTTTGCTAATGATGAGGAACTCTGGGCAGAACTCCCCTGCTCAGCAGCACTCGAGCCCCCGCTTAGGTGGCCCGGCCCAGAGCCTGGCAGGGGGACTGCAGAGTGCAGAGGCTCAGAAGATCTTTGCCGAAGCAACAAAGGGGGACCCGCAGTGTGATGCAGCCTTTTCAGATCCCGAGAACGAGGCCAAGAGGAGAATCATCTTTACAATCTCTCCTAATACAGGACATGTAAAACAATCCCCTTGCAGCAAGCACAGCCCCGTGGCCGGCAGCTGCCAGGCCCACGGGCAGGACGGGAAGAAGCGGGGCCGGCGGAAGAGATCGAACCCGGGCAGTGCCAGCGGCAACGGCGCCGTCTCCCCGAAACGCAAAGCCCTGCCCTCGCTGGCCGGGCTCTTCACACAGCCCTCGGGGTCACCCCTCAACATCAACTCCATGGTAAGGCCACCAGCTGGGCTTTGGGAGAGCTCTGGGAGTGAGGAGTGCAGCCTGGGTGGTGGCTGTAACCTGTTCCTTGAAATGTGGGATATCCCTGAAAAATAGCTCAGCTACCTTCGAAGGTATAAAATCAACAGAATGGCTTCTGTGGTAGTGTTGGAAACAAAAAGTGTGGGTTTAGAGGGTGGTGGGTGTTACCTGTTCCTTGAAATAGGGGTCTCCTCGAGCTAGGTCTCATAAGCTCTTGCAGATTTATTTCACACCCAAGGTAGCTCAGCTACCTTAGAAGGCATAAAATCAACAGGATTTTTGGTAGTGTTGGAAACAAAAAGTGTTGGTTTAGAGGGTGGTGGGTGTTACCTGTTCCTTGAAATAGGGGTCTCCTCGAGCTAGGTCTCATAAGCTCTTGCAGATTTATTTCACACCCAAGGTAGCTCAGCTGCCTTAGAAGGCATAAAATCAGCAGGATGGCTTCTGTGGCAGTGTTGGAAACAAAAAGTGTTTAGAGGGTGGTGGGTGTTACCTGTTCTCTGAAATATGGGATATCCCTGAAATAGGGGTCTCCTCAAGCCAGGTCTCATAAGCTCTTGCAGATCTATATCACACTCAAGGTAGCTCAGCTACCTTAGAAGGCATAAAATCAACAGGATTTTTGGTAGTGTTGGAAACAAAAAGTGTTGGTTTAGAGGGTGGTGGCTGTTCCCTGTTCCCTGAAATAGGGGTCTCCTCGAGTCTCATCAGCTCTTGGAGATCTGTTTAACATTCAAGATAGCTCAGCTACCTTAGAAAGTATAAAATCAACAGGATTTGGAAACAAGAAGTATTTAGAGGGTGGTGGCTGTTACCTGTTCCTTGAAATGTGGGATATCCCTGAAAAATAGCTCAGCTATCTTAGAAGGTATAAAATCACTAGGATGGTTCTGTGGTAATGTTGGAAACAAAAAGTGTTGGTTTAGAGGGTGGTGGCTGATACCTGTTCCCTGAAATAGGGGTCTCCTTGAGTCTCATCAGCTCTTGGAGATCTATTTCAAACCCAAGATAGCTCAGCTACTTTAGAAGGCATAAAATCAGTAGGATGGCTTCTGTGGTGGTGTTGGAAACCAAAAGATTTTAATAAAAGGCAAAATAACAAAACTCTTTACAGAGAAGAACCGAGCTAGGTGCCAGAGGCCCTTTGCCTTTGGTAAAACACCTCACAAAAGGCATTGGTTTCTTTGTTCTCCTCTTTTTCTAAATTGCCCAAGCAGGACTTTTTGGCTCCTGTGCAATTAGCTATCCTTAAGTTTGAGGTGAAGTCCCCCAGGTCCTATAGGTGTCTTTTCACCTAATAGAGGAGAGAAACTTCTGGGCTTCTTTCCTTTTTAAGGGGAGTTTGGTCACTCTGTCAACAGGGGGCACATTCCTATAGTTCCCCAGGGAGCATCTCCTGTGGCAAAGCTGTTTGGGTGAGCATTCAGGCAAGGCAGGAAAATCCACACACACCACAATCAGCATGGCAAGCTCAGCAAAGAGAGGCAGAAGGGCCTTTTGTGTGGTGTGAAAAACACCTTCACTCTCCTGTGAAAATTTCAGAAGTTTAATAAAGGAAGGGTTTTCAGCCTGTGAAAAACACCTTCACTCTCCTGTGAAAATTTCAGAAGTTTAATCAAGGACAATGGGAGACAAGGCCCATGGAGCAAAGGTTATTACAGGCATATTGGGGGATACCCCTTAAATACCTTTTTCCTTACATCAACCTGTTGCATATTCATAGACCCTTATGAATATCCATAAACTAGTCTACATATTCCAGGAACGATTTTATGTGGTCCCTTCTTGGGTCTGCCTTTTTAGAGCATGCATGTTTCTTAGCTGTGGTTTTGGTTCCTTTTCTTTATCGCTTCCAGTTTTTGGGCCTTGGTCCACACTTTGTTCAGACAGCAGATGCTGATGGTTGGCAGATCTGTGCAGGTGTCCTTACCCTGTATTCATTGGATGTTATCCCATCCAAGCAGGCATTTTCACACCAGCACACTTATATCAACTATTCCACTATTATGTCTAAGCTTAATTAATAACAGAAATAAAAACAATATCTTTATAACAAAGATAACATCACACATATAAAATTCATTTTACTTTAACATCACACATATAAAATTCATTTTAATATTCGTGAAAAGCCAATATTATAATATGTATCTATAACATATGGTCAGTTCCAGCAAGGTTTATTTCAGCACACTGAAGGGGAACCAGAGACAAAAGACAAACCATGTTCTGTGCACAAGGTTAAGTAGGAGAGGGCACAGGGGTGGCACAAAGGGCAGGGCAAAGGCTTTGGCTTTCAGGGAAGATGGGGATGGCCAGCAGGGGTACCACAACCAAGGAGAAACAGGGAAAGGAGAAACCAGGGGAAGTTGGGACATATGGGGGAAGGAGCTGGGATGGATCAGTGTTGGGCAAGACCCCATGGGGAAGTGTTTTCTGTTCACCCAGGGGGTTAAACTCTATGGGAAGAGTATGGTGAGACTATGGTAAATCTCTGCAAGGCAAGGCTCTGGGGATTTCCCTGAGGGGGAAGGAATCACAGGATTCTACAAGGGATAAGCTCCAGGCTGGAGCTGGAATTGCCATGAAGGCTCTTTGCAGCAATTCCTGCCTGCCTCTCATTTTCACTAAGTTGGTGAACAGTTTGTGTATAAGCAGAATGTCTTCAAAGAGCTCTTTGCTGTCAGAGCATTAAAAATTAAAAATAATCTCTTCCCTCATGACAAAGAGCTTGTTTCTGCAGTGAAGTTGAGTTTTGAGGCTGTAGATTCAATATTTTGAAAATAGTTTAAGCTAAGATTGACTAAACAGCAGAGGAGTGCCAGAAGCATATGGCATTCTTGCTAATGAAGCCAGCTAGAGAGTTGTGTGCATGTGATCCTGCAGTGTAGTTTGAGAAGAAAAGGTTTATTCCAGGTCGTCATTTCTGATGTCAAACGTGAAATCAAAGAATGAAAATTAGCTATTTTTCCAAGTTTATTTAAGCTCTCACCCCAGGTTCTAATGCAGGAGGTGGAAGACAGCAGCAGTGCTAAAGCAGCAGCTGTTGGATGTCCCAGAGCAAGTTAAACCTGCATTCAAATCTTTATAAGTTGCCTTTCCAAGCATACTCTCATGTGTAACTGCTTTCTTTCCTTTTCACCCAGGTCAATAACATTAACCAGCCCTTAGAAATAACAGCCATTTCCTCTCCTGAAAACTCCCTGAAGAACTCTCCTGTTCCTTACCAGGACAATGACCAGCCCCCAGTGCTGAAAAAAGAGAAGCCCCTCGTTCAGAGCAACGGTGTCCATTACTCCCCCCTGACATCGGATGACGAGCAGGGCTCTGAGGATGAGCACAATAGCAGCAGGTGAATGCACAGGCACAGTTTCAGGATAGGGTTTCTTTCAGGGCTGATAACACTGCTCTCAGCAGGAGGGGTGTGTTTAAAGCCTCTTTGTTCTCCTTGCTTGAAGGCCCATCCCATTATCCCAAACCTCTGATGTGGCTGAAGCTGGGAACAGGGAAGGTATTCAGGCAGTAGAATGTGGGAAGCTGCTGTTGCTGCTGCTGTGTTTGCAGAGCTGGCAGGGTCTGGCCTTGGAGAAATGGCTGAGAAATGGGGGAGATGAGGGGAGGCTCCTGGGGGCTGCAGCTCCTGCCCAGGGCAGGCACAGGGGCAGGGGCTGAGCTCTGCTCTGGGACAGGGACAGGAGCCCAGCAAGGGCTGGAGCTGGGCCAGGCCTTGGCATGGAGCTCAGGGCAAGGTTCTGCCCCCCGAGGCTGCTGGGCACTGCCCAGGCTCCCCAGGGAATGGTGCCAAGGCTGCCAGAGCTCCAGGAGCTCCCAGGGGTGCTCAGGGTGGGGTTCTTGGGGTGGCTGGGCAGGGATGGGGCTGCACTGATGATCTCTGTGGGATCCAGCTCGGGATATTCTGGGATTTATTCCCCTTGACCAGTGGGGCCAGCATTGCCCAGCTCATTTTCCCATCCTGGCAGCTGTGGGGTTTCTGTTTGCTCTGCCAATCCAGGAAGGTGCTGCTGGCAGCCCCCAAACCAGCCTGGTTTGCCTCTCTCCCCCCCTCAATCCAGCAGGAATCAGGAGAGGGCTCAGCCCAGGGATGGCAGAACCCAGGAGGGCCCTGGCACAGGGTGCCCAGAGCAGCTGGGGCTGCCCCTGCATCCCTGGCAGTGCCCAAGGCCAGGCTGGACAGGGCTGGGAGCAGCCTGGGACAGTGGGAGGTGTCCCTGCCATGGCAGGGGTGGCACTGGATGGGCTTTAAAGTCCCTCCCAAGCCAAACCATCCTATGGTTCTGAGAAAAATAACCTCTATAGTAATGTGGTTCTGCTTCTCGTTTTGAAAGAAAACAACAAAGTTCTCTGAACGTGCACTAATCCTGTCAAAGAGCAGTAATTCTGTAATAGCTCCTGCCTAAAGCTTGTGGTGGGGTTTTGGATGCTTATAAATTCCTTTAGTGACACAAAACTGTGGGACTGAGTTGTTTTTTTATACTCTCATCTGATAGGACCTGATCATGAGGAGTATAAATTGTGAGGGGAAATGTGCAACAGAAGGTTTGTGCTATAGGTGCAATAACCTTTCTATTTTCCCACTAGAATTGAGAGGAAAATTGCAACAATATCATTGGAAAGCAAATCTCCACAGAAGACTGTTGAAAATGGTACGTGTGAGGAATGGGAATTGTTTGTGGCAATGGCTGGGCCTGGGATGGGTGAAGCTGACAGTTTCTTTCTGCTGCTGGACCAAGTGTCATTCTTAATCATCATTAAGCCAGGTGGCTGCTAATTCCAGATTTTGGGTCACTCCTTTCTGTAGTCACAGGTCAGCAAAGACCTGACCAGTTTTTTCACTGACTCAGGGTTTGAGGAGGGATCTGTAGTACAAATATAGGGGGAAAAAACAGATCAGTGTTCTCAGACTTTTCTACAGTGTTAAACTGAATTTTAAGGACTTTCAAGTGACTTCACAAATATTTCTGCCTTTGGTTCAGAAATAAAATTACAGACTGATAAAAGGTGGGTTTTGAAGGATAAAAAATGTGGGTGCTGCTGAGAGAAGGGTCTGAATCACCAGGAGCAGCTGGGGGAGCTCAGCCTGGAGAAAAGGAGGCTCAGGGTATCCTCACTCTCTACAACTCCCTGAAAGGAGGGGACAGCCAGGGGGAATGAGGCTCTGCTCCCAGGAAACAAGGGACAGGACAGGGAAAAATGGTCTCAAGCTGTGCCAGGGGAGGTTTGGATTGGATATTGTGAGAATTTTTTATTATCATGTGTTATTTATTTATATCTTATGTTATTTCTAATTTCAATGCCTGACCACCACTAAAAGCATGGTCAGACATTGAAAGGGGCTGCCCAGGGCAGTGGTGGGGTTCCCATCCCTGGAAGTGTTCAGAAAACCAATGGATGGGGCACTTGGGGACATGGTTTAGTGATAAGCATGGTGGTGGAGCTGGTTGATGATTGGACTTGATGGTCTTAAAGGACTCTGTGATTCTATAAAACCCCGTTCTCAAGGGGCAGATTGAGTGAATGCTGTTGATTGACATTTCTAAATCTTCCCCCCCAATCAGGTGGCAGCATATCGGGGAGGAAACAAGCACAAAGCAATGAGAACATGAACAGCAGCAAATGGAAATCGACTTTTTCACCGATATCTGACATCAACCTGACCAAAACCACCGACAGCCCCTTGCAGGCCGTGTCAGCTCTGAGCCAGAACTCCCTGTTTGCCTTCAGGCCTCCCTCCGAGGACGGGCTGCCCATGGACACCAAGGTGCCAGGACACCCCAGGAAGAGCCTGGCAGTGCCCTCGGACGGGCTGAGCCCTGGCACAAACCCCCCCAATGGCTTCAGCTACAACGGGGGCCTGTCCTCCGAGCTGGGCCTGCACGGCTTCATGGACGGCGCTGCTCTCCCTCACAAAGCTGGGGATGGCTCCAACTGCTCCCTGGGCTTCCCCTCGCAGCGAGGCAAGGACCTGGGGGTGTCAGACACCAACCTGTTCCTGAACAAGAGGCAGCTGGAAGCTCTGGGCACCAAGGGAGAAGAGCTGAGCCGGCCCGGGGTGAAGGGCAAGGAGCTGGGCGAGCTGAGCGCCCGAGCAGGGGGGGCTGTGGAGAAAAACTCAGTGCAGCACAACGGGAAGGTCGGCAAGGGAAGGGACCGAGACGTGGAGTTTAAAAACGGCCACAACCTTTTCATTTCTGCTGCTGTTTCGTCTGGTGGCCTTCTGAATGGTAAAAGCCTTTCTACTGCTGTTTCCTCAGCAGGGAACCCAGCGCCGTCTGTCCCGACGCACCATCCCTTCCTCAACACTCTGACCACTGGATCACAGTTCCCCCTCGGCCCCATGGCCTTGCAAGCAAACCTCAACTCGGTGACAAATTCCTCAGTATTGCAGTCCTTATTTAATTCAATGCCAGCTGCTGCCAGTCTGGTCCACGTGTCATCAGCTGCAACCAGACTGACTAATTCTCACACTATGGGGAACTTCTCTCCTGGGGTTACAGGTGGAACAGTTGGAGGTAGGCAGAACTCTTTCTCTGGTATAAGACAGGGCCTAAAGGAAAGTCTGACACTGCCTCTCCAGGGGTGAAACCCTTTCATTTCTACAGGATGCCAAGCAGATCTGTCTCACATAACCAGTCTCCTCTCTCTCTTTCTCTCTCTCTCTTGGAATTGCTAGGATGATTTCAGTTCCCTACAGTGAAATCTCATGAGCTTTGTCTGCTAGATGAGCTTGTTGTACCACCTTAATGAAACAATACACCCAGACTTTGTGATTGATAATGTTTGCTTGTTCAGATGTTGCTGTGTTGGAACCAACTTAGGTCTGCCTGCAGGTAACAGATTTGACTTGTCCTGGTACCATGTTAAGGATCTCTAACTTGTCAACTTGAGTAAAGATTGAGTTTAGGCCTTGAATGGATTTAGCATGATCCAGGAGGAGCAGAACATCAGAGGAGCTGGTGTTGGGAGTTCTGTAGCATTCTGGCCCTTGAATGGACATGAAGAGCATTTCTTGGCCAGGAAGGGCAATGCCATATGCACCTTGCACTTCTGGGATTCTGCACAGGCTTGGCTTCTGTGGCCCACACCGGGGACAAGCTGGCAGGACCAGAAGATAGGCTGAACCTGCCATCTCTAAGTGTCTAGGGCAGTTTTTCTGACCTGTCCATAATCATTCAGGCACCATGTCGGGAAATCCTAACTCTCACATCTCTCAGCACGTAGATTTGCTGGAATTACACCTCCCCTCTGCTGCCCTGTAAGTGGGGGAGCAGGAGGGTGGGGAGGGAAGAGCAGCACTTTGAGTCTTCAGATAAGCAACTCTAAAGATCACTTCTAATCTCATCAAAACTCTGCCTGTGTGGTATAGAAGTGACAGTTCTTGGTTCTGACCATTTTTCCTCGTGGCCTTTAGAGGTTGGCAGTAGGAAAGGTAAGTGGAACCTTTTGTACCTCCTGGCCTGCACCATTATCTCCTCATTGCTTGCTGCCTTCTCACGCTGCACATTTTTGTATGGGGCTGTAACTTATTATAATTTTGCTTTTGTTTGTTTGTTTGTTTTCTTTTTTTTTCCTTTTTTTGTTTTGTTTCTCTTGTCACTTGAGACTGTACAAAGGCCATCTGTTGAAGCTGAGTTTTTCTCTCCTGTTTGCAGGTATTTTTAACCATGCGGTGCCTTCTGCCTCCTCTCCTCATCAGTTTGGAGCCAGTTTCAGCAGCAGTGCTGTCTCTAGCAGCACCGTGCTAAGCTTAAACCCTCTGCAGGCTGTTGCCAGCACCTCATCCTCATCCTTCCCACCCTCTTCCTCTAATTTAGTAACATCTAGTGAGACTAGACCTGCTCAGCACCTCAACAGAGCTCCAGTGCAATCTGTCTTCCACCCCCCTCCACCCCCTCCTAACGTGTCCTTGCCTCCCCCTCCTCCTTTACTCGCTTCTAACTCCGAGCCTGCTCTCCTGCAGAACCTGCCCTCCATCCCTCCTGGCGAGACGTTCCTGCCCTCCTCCTCCTCCTCCTCCTCCTCCTCCTCCTGCTCTGCTCCTGTCCAGTCTAACTCTTCTTTGTCTCTCAAACTGGCTTCTCTCCAGCACAAACCCTCCCGCCCCTCCTTTACCGTGCACCACCCGCCCCTGCCCCGCGTGCTCCCGCAGCCCAACGCCGCTGGCACGGCCGCTATGTGGGTGACCCTTGGCATGCAGCCTCCTTATGCTTCGCACCTTTCGGGGGTTAAGCCACGATAAAGAGCTTGCTTAGCTAACAGTTCTTGTTTTGTAAGGTAAGGCCAGACTCAAAACCAGAGGAGTTTGCGTGCGAGATGCTCACTTGACGCTTCTTCCTTTGCAGAGAGAGAGAGGTCGGGGCCGGGCTCCGTGAAACAGGAACCTCTGAAACGGGGAAAACGTGCCCTAAAATGGGGGAGAGAAACCTCTGAAATGGGGGAGAGAAACCTCTGAAATGAGGAGAGGAATCTCTAAAATGTGGGGATTGAAAATCTCTAAAATGTGGGGATTGAAATCTCTAAAATGTGGGGATTGAAAATCTCTAAAATGTGGGGATTGAAAATCTCTAAAATGTGGGGATTGAAAATCTCTAAAATGTGGGGATTGAAAATCTCTAAAATGTGGGGATTGAAAATCTCTAAAATGTGGGGATTGAAAATCCCTAAATTGTGGGGATTGAAATCTCTAAAATGTGGGGATTGAAATCTCTAAAATGTGGGGAGCAATTCAGCTGGTGGCAGAGGATGGGAAGTGTTGGTGCTCTCTGTTCTGGGAGTCAGGATTTCTCGACAAGGAGTGCTCACAGGGGGAACTGCTCTGGCTCAGGGTTATGTTCAGGCTGATGTCTCTTCATAGGTAGAGAAAATGTTCTTTCTGGAGGTAGTAACAGGAGGAAATGTCTGTTTTTCATGTGGTTTTATACAGTTTTTGGAAGTGGGTGTTGACCATCTGATCCCCCTCCCCTCTTGCACAGCCTGTTTATCCCAAACCAGTCCTTGTCCGTAGCATTGAGGTGCCCAAAGGTGCCTCTTTGTGATTCTGTGTGACAATGTGGTGGTCAGTACAAACTGCCAGTCAACAACAGCTGCTCGAAATGATCATGAAGTTAACAATCTCTAGGTTATAACCTTCAGCTTTGCTTGGAGAGCAAATTCCCTGGGCCTGCAGTGCAGTCAGTGTCCCCTGCATCACTGGAAACACAACCACAGGTAGCAGAGAAGGGCTGTGACTCCCCTGTCACTTCCCTGTGCTGGACTTGCTGCCAGGGCCAGCAGGAACAGCCCCAGCAGATGTTTTATTTTTGCTCACAAGCCCTGGGAGCACAGGGAATGTGCAGGGGGAAGTGGGCTCCACTCTCCACAAAGGCTGGAGGAGAGGAGGGTTCCGAGGCTGTGTGCATTTCTCCTGCAGCAGGTATTTCTTGAACTGTCTAGAATAAACTGTACCACCACAGAGCTGGGTCCTGTGGTTCATGCAAACACTCTGTGGCAATCCTGCTGTACCAACTCGTGCTTGCCAAGTGCATCCAGTGTGTCCAGCCCCAGAGCTGGCTCCCTGCTTTCCTTGTAGGTCTGTGATGTTGTTGCTGTCCACTGGTACCAAAGCTACAAACGTGGCTGAACACACTTTGCTGCTTATAAAACTCGATTACAACACACCTGAGAGAGCCTCTGTGCATTGTGTGTAGTGTTTTCCTCATCAAATTCCTCCTCAGACACCACAAACCCCTGGTTAGGCTTTTGGGAGGCACGTAAGTATTGCCAGGTCCTTCCCTGCAGGAGAGGGAGGCTGAGGAAGGGCTTTGTGTGCCAGCAGAGAGGGGGGCATGGAAAACCCCAAACAGAGAGAGGATGGGGATGAAGGAAGATGGGGATGATGAGGAGGGTCTGTGTGTGAGGACTTGTTGGAATTACCTGGAACTGAGACCATGCTGGAGTAGCATCCATCAGCTGTGACAGTCCCTGTCACTGAAAAATACTGAAAATAAGAGGCAAAGCACAAAAGGGACTGGTAGAAAAATAGCTGGGTGTCAAAGCTGGGTTGTGGAGCACAGGAGCAGAACTGATGGTGCCAGAGGTGGTTCTGATCCCAACCCTGTGACTTGAAGCCAAGAGATTGGAGCAGTGCCTTGATTTCAGTGAGAGCAGAAATGGGTTCAGATGTGTTCAGTCCTTGGGGAAGCAGGGCTGGAAGCAGGAATTGGGGACTGCAATAATCTGCTTTGCTTCTGTGCTGGCAGAGCTGGGGGAGCTCACCTGGACAAGAGAAGGCTCCAGGGACACCTGAGAGCCCCTGGCAGGGCCTGAAGGGGCTCCAGGAGAGCTGCAGAGGGACTGGGGACAAGGCCTGCAGGGACAGGAGCCAGGCAATGGCTCCCAGTGCCAGAGGGCAGGGCTGGATGGGATCTTGGCAATCAGGAATTGTTCCCTGGCAGGGTGGGCAGGCCCTGGCCCAGGGTGCCCAGAGCAGCTGGGGCTGCCCCTGCATCCCTGGCAGTGCCCAAGGCCGGGCTGGACAGGGCTGGGAGCAGCCTGGGACAGTGGGAGGTGTCCCTGCCATGGCAGGGGTGGCACTGGATGGGCTTTGAGGTCCCTCCCAACCCAAACCTTTCTGTGATTCATAATGTCCCTCCCCCACAATAATAACAAAACTCAAAGCAGATTAACTTTTACTATAAAAAGGTGAAATACTGAGGGGAGATTATACCTTTTTTACTCTTTTCCCCTCACTTGATTTCAGTCCTATAGGACAGAGTTCAACACAGCCACAGCTTGAAAAACTGCAGCATTTGGAGGGGCCCACACGTCCCTTGGAACATCCATCCTTTCCTCTAATTGGGATTGGGTCAAGATTTGCTTCATCTGAGGAGGTCTTGGAGCAATGTAGGAATGATTGACACATCTAACAACACAGCAGATTTTTGCCTTTTATTTAGATGAGTCTCTTCCTCTCCTCCTGTTGTGCAGGTAACTAGGATTTCTACCTCAACCCAATGTGACCTATGCAAGGACAACGTGGACCAACTTCACTCGGCTTCCACTGAAAGGTGCTCACCTGGCCTGTGCAGGGGTTTCTACTCTTACTACTGGACAAAATAAAAACCATAAAAAAAAAAGACCTAAACAACAGAGCAAACATTTACTGTGAATCTGACTAAAAAAAAAAAAAAGAAAAAAAAAGGAAAAAAAGGCAAAAAAAAAAAGGCAAAAGAAATGCTTAAAGCTCCAGTTTGTATTGTTGATAGTTTAGATAAAGTATTTATCTTTTTTTTAAAGTGAAAACAATTTTGACTTATTTTATTCCACCTAGATTCATAAATACAAGTTATTATTATTAAATTCTCGGAATACTAAAGGACTGGCACACCAGCAGAGATGTAAAAGAGCCTCCTCGGTGCTATTTTGTCCGTCAGAACTGTGCCTCTGGTTTGAATCCTTGGTGCTGATTTTGGGGGGTTGACCAATGCCAAACCCAGTTTTTAAAGGTCTGCAGATTATTTATTCCCCTGCCTGTGTTCATATCCCCAAATCCTCTTGGTTGGCAGCCAGGGCTGACAGAGGAAGGAATTTTTCCCCAGTGTTTGGTTCAGACTGAGCCAGGCCCTTTTTACCTGGGTGGGTTTTAATTGAGTTTGTGACTAATGAGGGCTCTGTGCTCCCCTCTGGAGCAGCCTGGGCAGGCACAGCTGGAACAGGAGAAATCCAAGTCCTGTCCCATCCAAACTCCTTCCCTGGGCCATCTGCAGGTGCCGGTGGTGCTGGGGTCACTGTGAATTTTGGTAGCTGGTCTGGTAACGCTTCTTGGGGCTGGCCTTGGTGTTTGAGCAGGGTGTGTGCTGGTGCAGCCCTCTCCCAGCTTTGGGAAGGTTGAACTTTGTGTTTCTGTCCTGCTGCAGGCTGCAGAGTTTGCTCAGCTCGTTGTTCTTTCCTTCCAAGCACGACGCTTTCCTTGGTAGGGTTTGGATGCTTGACTCTGACCCGGCCTGGCCGTGTCCATGGATTAACAAGGTGCATTTTGCTTTTGTGTTCCTTTGCTTTTCAGTAGGTTCTTGAATGGTAGTTCACAAAAACACCCTGACCTGACCCTGTGCTGTCACTGTCCCCCTGCGTCGTGACTCGGTGCCGTGTGTGCAGGAGGGGCTGATTTCATAGAGCTGTGATGGAAACTTCTCAGTTCCCTATGCTTTATTTCCTTTGGTTTTACTTTGTACAATGCACAATGAACCTGTAAAAAACTTATTTATTCAAGTGCACAAAGTGAGGAGGAGAAGGAGGATCCATTGAAGTAGAAATCAGGCTGGCCTGAGTTCAGGCCAGGCCAAGCACCAATTAAAAATATTACAGTAGAAAGGGGATTGCAACAGCAAAATGACTGGAAAAAAAAATCACATTCAGGCTTTGGAAAACACCTCCCTGGTGCTCAGAGTGGCAGCACTGGCTTTAACCCCTCTAATGCTCCTTGTTGGATCTCCCACTGCAGCAGCCAGGCAGGGGCAGGAGCCCCTTGGAGCCCCCAGGGTCACAGAGCTGCTCTGGCTTTGGGCTCAGTGGGGTCCCTGTGCCCTCCTGGGCTCTGGCTTTGGGCTCAGTGGGGTCCCTGTGCCCTCCTGGGCTCTCTGGCTTTGGGCTCAGTGGGGTCCCTGTGCCCTCCTGGGCTCTCTGGCTTTGGGCTCAGTGGGGTCCCTGTGCCCTCCTGGGCTCTGGCTTTGGGCTCAGTGGGGTCCCTGTGCCCTCCTGGGCTCTCCTGCCTGGGTCCAGCAGGGTTGGGAGTGTTGGAGGGGCTCAGGGGCTGCAGCAGCTCCTCCCTCTGCAGGTTCAGCTCTGAGCCTCATCCTGGGCAGTCCTGGGGAGGTTTAGCACCAGGTGCAGTTGTCCTGTGGATTCCTGGCTGTGTCTTCCATGGCAGCCTCTGTGCAGCCTCTGGGGTCTGGCTTTGCCTCCTTATCCTCTGGGAAGGGACTGAAAGCCCTGGGAGCTGGGGGCATTTTGGCATTTCTGCTTTGTGTGGGACAGGGTGTGTCCTGCTGAGGGTCTGGCAGCACAGGGAGAGCCTGGGGAAGGGCAGGAATGCTCAGAGGGTGAGAGGAACATCCAGTAGCTTCTCGTAGGAGCCAAACTCAGTGTATGTCCTGGAATCCAGGAGCACAGTAACCCAGATGCTTTGCAGCTGGGAGTTGGGCAGCTCCAGCTTCTGCCCCAGCACACAGCAGAGTGCTGGGGCCTCTGGAGACTGTAAATGAGTGATTGCTGGAGGGGCAGCAGCCTTAATTAATTTCCTAATTACCTCTCCCCCATGGTTTATATCTCTGGTGAAAGAGAGAGAGGAGGAAATTCAAGTAGAAGCTTTTCACCCCCCTGCTTTGATCAGATCCTTTCCTGCAGAGGGACCAGGACGTGGTGTCCCTTGGAGCTCTTGTGCCTCCCTTCATCACCTCCAGCCACAGGAAGAAAACTCAGCTGCCATCCCTGTCCTGGTTTGGGTGGTGCCCAGGGCACTGCCAGGATTCCTGCTGGAGAAGGACCCAACCCACAGATCCCAGGAACCCTCTGTGCCCTGCTCCGGGCCTGGGTCACCTGTGTCACCCTCCCTGCAGGCTGAGGAGGGACAGATCCTTTGGGAATGATGTGCTCTGCATCCAGCAGAGCTGTCAGAGGTCAGGGTGGCCTGGCCACTGTCACCTCACAGCTGGACTCTCTGATCTGGAAGATCTTTTCCAACCTGAACAATTCTGTGATTCCAGGACCCTTTGGAGCCTTGGGTGAGGAGTTTGTCCCCTGCCCTTTGCTGGGTGCTGTGGAGAAGCAGAGCCTGTCTGTGCCTCAGTGTCACCTTTGTCACTGCCTTGGTGGCCAGGAGCAGCCTCAGGAATGGCAGCACAACCCCTGGGGCTCAGCACAGCTGGGCCTGAGCCTCTGCCACCTCCCAGGAGCTTTGGCTCTGTGGCTCTCCAGACTCACCCAGGAAGGGGAGCAGACCCAGGAGTGAATCTTTGGGGTTCCTGGAAAGGGATCCAGTCTGCCTGAGCCTCATCCTGCCCCTGCCTGTGCAGCACTGCCTGCTGCACCCCAGTGCCTGCTGCACCCCAGTGCCCTCTGTGCCCCCCCTGCCACCCCAGTGCCCTCTGTGCCCCCCCTGCCCTCCCAGTGCCCTCTGTGTCCCCCCTGCCCTCCCAGTGCCCTCTGTGCCCCCCCTGCCCTCCCAGTGCCCTCTGTGCCCCCCCTGCCCACCCCACTCTGGGGCATCTGGAGCTGCTCCAGCCTTGCTGGTGTCCCCCCAGCCCAGGCCCTGCACTGTGTCTGTTCCTGGTTGTGATTCCCAGGTTGTGCTTCCAGCTGGGGCCTGCTCAGCACTGAGGGCAGCCAGGGGGGCAGTTTGGGGCTGGTGCCTCAGCACTGGCTGAGCTGGGAGATGTTTTTGCCAAGAGATTCCTGGTTTTGTCTTCCCTCTCCCTGACCTTTTATTGCTTTGCCATGATCTGGGGCAAGCCCAGCTTAAAATCTTGGACTCACAGAACATCCTGAGTTGGAAGGGACCTGGAGGCTCCTGGAGTGCAGCTCCTGGCCAGTCTCTTGCTGCTCTGTCTGCACATTGGGAAGAGCTCTCACCTGGCTGGATCCATGTGGCCACAGCTGTGACCCCACTGCTGCAGCACTGAGCCAGGAGCTGAAACCTGTTTGCAATAATTGAAGATCCTCTGGAGCAATCAAAGCCTAACAGTTCCAAAAAAGAGAATTTCTCCTGCTGGTGCTGGGTCCAGTCCTTCTGGGGCTGTGACACCATTCCCTCCCTCCAGGCCTCTGCTGCCAGCAAAGGACTCGCCAGGAAGCAAAAACACATCTTGGAGCAAGTCTGCTGCCAAAAAATGGAACTTCCTGAGTGCTGTGCTGAGGAAAACCTGTCCCTGCTGCTGAATGTCAGCCTTGAGGAACAAGAATTCCGTGGGCTCTTCCTTTCTTGGGCATTTGCCACCTCTGGCTCGCCAGGCCCAGTCCCCTGGGGAGCCACAGTGCTGGGAGGGCTCCACAGGCACTGCACCTAAATTTGGGACTTGCTGCAGATGAGTAATTCAGCAGCAATTCTTCTTCCATCAGCCAGGGCTCTGGAGACAGCCAGCAGCTGGAATTGCTGAGGGAAAGCACTGCTGAGGATGAGGAGGCTGGATCTGAGCTGGTGCAGGGGATGAAGGGGGTTGGATCCATCCCCTCCAGGCTGTTCCCTGCAGGATCAGCCTGGACAAGCAGGGAGCAGCGTTTTGGGGCAGTGCAGCAGATCCTCCCTGAGCTGCCATCCTGGGCTGAGCCCATCCAGCTCCTCCTGACCACCAGCAATTTGTGTCTCCTCAGCCACACAGGTCAGAAACTCTTGTGCTTCCATCTCTGTACCTTCCTTGCTGTTGGCAGCATTTTATCCTCCAGTGCAGGCTCTGTGCTCCCTCTGTTCCTGCCTGGGGCTGGGCTCTGGGCTCAGCCTGGCACAAGAATTGGGATTTCCCCTCATTGCTGGCATCAGCCCTTGGAGGGTCTGTCTGGGCTCACAGCACAGTCCCTGAGGTCCTGCAGGCAGGAAGGTGACAGCCCTTGCTCATCAATGGATTTACTCATCTCTGAATCCAGAGATTCCAAAACCCCAGGATTTGACACTCCTTAGTGTGAAACTCGCCCAGCTCTGGGTCACACTCAGTTCAGCTGAGTCACTTTCTTCTTTCTTCAGTCAAATTTAATCCTTGAGGAGGTCACTTGAGCAATTGCAGCCTGGGAGTGGAGAGGTTTCCAGTCTGATCAGCTCTTCCATCCCACCTGGAACCCTGTCCAGCTGCAGCATTGCTGCAGGGCTGGGTGGGGCTGTGTCCCTGCCCTCACCCTGGGGACAGATTTACTTCTGAGACGTGTGCTGGGGTCACTTCAGCCTTCTTTGGCTTCTTAAATGACTTTATTGGTGCTTTCCAATCTTCCCAAACTGTTCTGATTGTGTACAGACACATCTGGGAGGAGATGGGTGAGAGCCAGACCTGCCTCACCTGCAGCTCCTGCATCTTCCCCCAGCTCCGTGGGCTTCCACAGCTCAGGTGCTCCCCAGCACAGTGAATTTACTGCCTGTGGTCCCTGTTTCCATCTCATCCCAGCCTTCCCCTGGCAGGACCTTCCTGCTCTGCTGGGCTGCTCCTTCCAGGGCCTTTCCTGTGGCCATGGGCAGGCAGCCCTGGCTTTGGTTCTTGCTGGGCTTTGGTTCTTGCTGGGGCTTGGTTCCCTCTGGGGTTGTGTGTTCAGGAAGCAGCATCTGCCACCAGTGGATATTTTTCCACTTGGATGAGAGTCCAGGTGACAGGGGGGTGACAGGGGGGTGGTGACAGGGACAGTCCCAGTCCCAGCAGTGCAGAGCTGCTGGGGACACCCAGGCCTGGCTCAGGGAGGGGACAGCCAGTGCTTCCAGCTCCTCTGGGTCCCTTCAGGGCCCACCTTGGACTGGGGACCTGTTCCCCCTGTGCCCCCTGTGCCCCCTGTGCCCTCGGGATGCTCTGGTTCCCCTGCCCTGCTCCAGGTCCTGCTGATTGGGACTCCCAGTGCTGGGAGCTGCTCTCAGGCTCTTGATGGGGATTCCCCTCCCTGCTGGGCCCTTCCTGCCCCCCTGAGCCCTGGGGCCACCTGCAGAGCCTGGCCCGGGGTCGCTGTCCCCAGGAGCTGCTCCTGGAGCTGCCGTTCCCCAGGGTCTGGGGTTCTCCTGTCACTGGTGCTGAGGTGGCTTTGCTTGGTCACGTCCTGTGGGATTTTGGTGCTGGAATTGTCCCTGTGCTCCAGGGCCTGGAATCCTGAGGGGTCTCTGTGTGTTTTGTCCTGGGGAACTCCACCCTGGAATGATCCCAGCTCCCAGGGGGGCTGTTGTGGAAAATTCTGCTTTTCTTGTTTTGCCTGAGCCAAAAGCACAGAGGGGATTCAGGACTGGGAGCAGGGGAGGGCCTTGGACAGGGCTGTGAACCCAAAATGCTTTTGGGGAGCAGAAACTTCACAGTGTTTTTGTGAACTATCTTTGCAGCACTGAGGAAAAATCACAGGAATTGGAGTTTTGGGAGTATAGATGTGCAGTCAGTGTATGAATATTTGAATTCTTACTGGTTTTAAAGGGTTTTTTCTTTTTTTTTTTTTTTTTTTCTCCATTTCCATTTTCCGCTCCATTTGCGGATCAGGTTTTCACTAAAAGCTGTTTCAAAATGTTGTTGTGCCATATTTTATTTATCCTTATACATTATAAATATATAAATATATATTTAGACTGAATATTGCATTGAAAGATGCTGTTATTGGGAACTTCAGGGTTTAAAACCAAGACAAAAAAAAAAATTGGGAAATAATTCTCCAGTATTTTACTGTTTGGGATCCTCTTCCTGAAGAGGCTCCTTGAATTCTTTGTGGTGTAAAAACAAAATCTCATCTGAAAATTCCAAGTTTGACGATGCTAACCCTGAAGTTCTCAGGTTTGTGATCCTTTGGTTTTCTCGAGGTACATCTGGTTGCTTTTCTGGTGCAGTCAAATAATTTTTTTAAAAAGGTTTTGTCTCTGGAGTTATTGAGGAAAAGGTGGAATGGGTTGATCCATCCTGCTTGGCTTTTTTAACCTATTAATCATTGAAGTGATCGATTTCCAATTAAAACCCAACTTTTTAGGTCTCTGTTCTACTTAAACTTTTTAGGAGTGAGAGCCTGCCCTCGCTGAGTGGGACTTGGATGGGGAAAGCAGTAGATGATGAGGTTGCTGTTGCTCAGGAATTGATTAGTAAACTTTTAACTACTAATAAAAATCCATTTTTCAATGGATTTTTAGAAAAACCCATTTTCTTAGGACAGTGATATGGGATGTTTCCTAGTGAATAGGAATTAGTTTATATAGTTTAGCCTATTAAACTGAATTATTTAAAATTCAAACTTCCCCTAATTTATCTTTTTTTTTTTTTTGGGTTTTTTTTTGGGTTTGTTTTTTTTTTTTTTTTTTTTTGGTTGGTTTGTTTTTGGATTATTTTTTTTTATACTGGTAAGTTGTTCTGTCATTCCTTTCATTCCTGCCTAGCAGTAGTGTGAATTCTGGTGTGTATATATGTATGTATAATATATATATTTCCACCCAGCCTTTCTAATTCTCCACAATGTAAGAGTTAGTTTTTGCTCCCCTCCCTCCACTTAATTTCTTGTGTCTCCCTTGATTTGTAATTGAAATGATGCTTTGAAGTTTTGTCTTTATATTAAAGTGTCTGTATTTTAATACACCGAGCTTGTGTGGACTTTCACTGCCTCAGTCAGGAGGGAAATGGGATTTGGGGCTTTGGGGGGCACAGGGACCCCTGAACCAGGCAGCACCTTCAGCTCTGGGGTTTGGGATCCTGTGCTGGCACTGGGGAGGGACAGCAGGGCCTGGGGACAGCTCGGGACCCATCAAGGGACATTGAGGGGCTGGGGGTGTCCAGAGATGGGAACAGAGCTGGGGAAGGGTCTGGAGCACCAGGAGAGGCTCAGGGAGCTGGGAAGGGGCTGAGCCTGGAGCAAAGGAGGCTCAGGGGGGCCCTTGTGGCTCTGCACAGCTCCTGACAGGAGGGGACAGCCCAGGGGCCGGGCTGTGCTCCAGGGAACAGGGACAGGAGCAGAGGGAACGGCCTCAGGCTGGGCCAGGGGAGGTTTAGATTGGAAATTGGGAACATTTCTTCCCTAAAAGGTTTGGGAAGTGTTGGAAGGGGCTGCCCAGGGTAAGAGTGGAGTCACCAGCCCCAGGAGTTGGGACAAAGTGTGGATGTGGCACTTGGGGACACAGGGCAGTGGTGGCCATGGCAGTGCTGGGTCATGGTTGGACTCGATTTTTTAGAGGTTTTTTCCAACCTAAACTTCCATGATTCCCAACCCATCCAAGCTCTGTTCCCTTTTAGGCAGCAGTGGCACCAACCCCCCAGGCAGCCAGGGCTGTGTTTGAACCTTGGAGCTGGAGGCCCCAAACACTTCCTGAGCCAATTCCTTGGAGGATTTCAAATGAGGCACAGCCCCAGCTCCACCCCGAGCCCCCAGCCCTGGCTCTGCTGGGCCAGAACCTGACCCAGCTCCTCTCCCTCCCCAGCTTTGGCACCTGCCCCTGGCGTGGCTCCAGTACCACTTGGATTAGCTGACCTTTAAAGGTTTCTTCCAACCCAGAATATTCTGATTGTCTGAAAAAGCCTCCCCAAAGCCCCTGGTGGAGCCATCCCCAGCTGGGTCCTGAGCAGGAACCACCCCTGGTGCCCCTCTGGCTCCAGCCACCCCTCCCAGGGAGGTTTTGGTGTTGTAGAACAGTTCTGACCATCAAAAGATTAAAACAAGATTTATTGGGAATGTTCACTGTACAACACAGAAATGGCTCTCAGCTGAAACACAACAAGCAAAGTCATCAGAATGTGAAAAATGAACAATTGTCTGTAAATCACCAGCAGTTGATGCAGATTTCAAAGTGTCTACAAAGTACCAACCTCCCTCCCTAAATCCCTAAATCCCACCCCGTGTCCCAGCCCTGCCCTACAATGGATCTGAGTCCCTGGGCCTGGCCTGGCCCTGGAACTCTTCACAGCTTTTGTTGTACATTCAGGTAAGAAATGTCATTGGTGATGAACATTCAAAGTGTTGGGCTTTGCTCTTGCTCACCCAATTGTTCCCTGGAACAGCAAATAAACCCCATTTTCTGCTCAGTGACACTGGAGGGTGGCAGCTGCACCTGGGAAAGGTGTCCTGCAAGGCACAGGTGACACATTTGCTACAGTGGTGGCAGGCCCAGCTGAGAGCTCAGCTCTGCTTTGTAAAAATGCAGGCTGGGCAGGATTGAAATGCCCTTTGGAGTCATGCAAGGATACAGATTCCCTAAAGCACAGCTCCTGTGTGTTCCTGCTCTTAATCCCTCGCTGCTGCTTCCCCTGGAGCTGCCATCTGTCTACAGCCCCCCCTGGATTCTGCTCCCTCCCTGCTGCCCTCAGCTGATCCTCAGGGCAGCTGCCCCTTGGCTGATTTTGGTAATTTCTGGAGCAAGCACCTGGAATGATTCAAGGGAAAGGGAGTATTTGGGGAGGCAAAAGGGGAAAATCTCAGCTTTGAGATAAAAACTAAAGCATCAGTGACAGGTGTCACTCCTGGTACTCGGCTGCATGAGGTAAAGAGGGAACACCAGGATACCAAAGGCTGCAGTGTGGGCTCTGCTTTGGGCATGAATTCCCAGCCAAGGAGGAAAAGACCCCAAAATTCCTTTCAAGCCCAGCTCAGAGGCTGCTCCACCCCCTCCCTGGGCTGGGCAGCTGGAGAGGAACAACGCCCAGAGCTGCAGCTGCCAAAGGCCAGGCCAGGCCCCACCCTGCCCCAGCCCCAGCCCCGTTCCTGCTGCCAGCAGCCTCTGACAGGGACCCCTGGGCCCTTCCCAGAGGCCTCTCCTGGGAGTTGTCCCAGGCTGGGTCCAGGGAAGCTGCTCTGGCAGTCAAGAATCTGGGTCTGCTGCAGCCCTGGGTGTGGGGAGTGTCCTCCACCCCTCATGCCTGGGCAGTTTTCCTTGGTGCAGCCAGAGCCAGGGCTGATCCTATGGGGATCTTGTTCCTAATCCTGATCTCCTCCCTGCAGGAGCTCCAGGACAGGCAGCCCTGGTTCCCTGGCAGCTCACTGGGACCTTGGCACAGTTTTTTGGTCTGTCCCTTTGGACAAAGGGGACGCACAGAGGGGTGAAAAGCTGCAGCAGTGGCTCAGGGAATGAAGGGTTAATGCCTGGCTGAGCTGGTGTCCTGCAGCTCCATCCTGCAGCCAAAGGGAGCAGCTCCTGCCTTTGCCAGCTCCTCCATCTGGATCACTGCAGAGCTCTGCAGGCAGGCAGGATCACACAGGGATCTCTCCCTGCCTTTGTTCCCTTGTGCTCTGCAGCTTTGTCCTTTTGGGTGGGCTTATCCAGCCCCCAGGAACTGCAGCTCCTGCCCAGGGGAGGGAAAAGAAGACCCCAAAAGGCCGTGGCTGCCCAGGGCTGCAATGCTCCTGTCCATCAGCTGGAGCTGTGGCTGGGCTGGAGGGATTCCCACTCTCCCTGGAGGGCAGGAGGGGTTAATTTGGAGCCCAGAAATGCATCAGTCACATCCTTTTACAGCCAGGGATGGGCCTGGGAGACTGCAGGAGGATCCTGAGCCAGGGAGCTGAGCTGAAGGGTGGAGCTGGCCCCAGCATGGCCTGGAGGAGCTGGGGGCTCTGTGAGCCCCAGGCCTGGGGGCTCTGCTCCCACTGCAGCACCCACAGAACAGCTCAGCCCCCCCAGCTGGGGCACTGGGAATGTGCAACGAATTTGTAAAAAAAAACCAAAAACCTACAAAATGATTGGGGTAATAAATAAAAAAAGTCAGGTGGTCAGTGTGGGGAGCTGCAGCAGGGGAGGGTCACTGCCTGTGTGCTCCCAGCTGGAAACGAGCTTCCTCTGAGATTCCATACTGCTCCAGGGGGTCCTGTGGGGGGCACAGGGAGGCACCAGTGAGATGCAGACAAAGGCCAGAGCCCTTGGGACACACAGGACACAGCAGGGAGCCAAGGTGCAGGGAGCCACAGCCCCTCCCTCCCTGCAGCTGGCAGGGGTGGGTGAGCAGCATCCCCAGCCATGGGCCTGCCCAGGGGCTGTGAACTGTTCCAGAGAGCCCCTGGGAGGCCAGGCCAGCTCTGGACCTGTCCAGTTCCCAACCTTGGGCCACTCCAGCACTGGAATTTGTGCAGCCAGGGCAAGGTGCTCAGGTCTGGCTGTGCAGACCACGGCTCCCTATGGGATCTGGGATCTCCTTCCCACACACAGCCTGGGCAGGACTGGCAGCAACAGCCCCTGCTGCCACCCAGAGCCACCAGTGACACCTGAGCAGTGCCCTGCAGGGACTCACTCACCTTCCCTGTCATCTTCTGGATCTCATTCCTGTAGAAAATCAGGCTCCTCCTCAGGAACTCGTAGCTGCAAGACAGGAACAGAGCAGGGGAAGGATGTGGGCAAGTTCCAGATGCTATTTAGAGCTGAGGGAAGCTTGTCTGGGAGGAGACAAGCACTGCCCTCCCAGCTCCTGATGCCAGAACAGCCCAGAGCCCCCAGCACTGCCCTGGCCCGGGGCTCAGCCCACCTGGCTCTCCTGAGTGCCTCCACCCACTCCTGGCACTGCTCCTCCGTGGCACACTCAAAGCAATATTTCCTCTCGGGCTCCTCGATGAAACCTGGGACAAGGAAAAGGCTCCAGGCAGGTCCTGGCAGAGCTGCTGCTGCTCCCCTGACTCTGCCAGGCCACAATTAGCAGCTCTGTTAACTAAGATGAGCTGGGAATGAGTCTGCCACCCCCACTCCAGCCCCTCTCCCATTCCCTGGGTGGCTCTGGGTGCCTGGGGCAGCTGCCCACAGCATTTCCCAGCTTACAGCAGCCTGAGCCCTTGGGAGGAGCAACTTCCCAAACTGAGGGTGACCTGAACTGGACCAGCATGGCCAGATCCAGATCCCTGAGGCCCCTTGCAAAGACACCAGGATTTCAATCCAAGTGGGAAACAGCCCTGGGAGAGGAACTGGGATACCTGCAGGGAGCAGCCAACAAGGAGTTAAACTGCACTGGGAGAAGGCCCTGAGCTGCCTTTGCTGGAGGATTTTGGGGATGTGGCACTCACATGGCACTGCCACCATGGGGAGCAGGTCCTGGTGCCACTCCAGTCCTTGACCAGGACATGTCACCAGTTCCTGTCCCCAGAGCTCTGCTGAGGGCTGCTGCTGCTGCTGCCAAACACCTCAGGATGTGCTGTGGACACATCCCAGCACCAGGAACTGCTGGGTTTGACCCTGCTCAGGAATCCTCCCCCATCAGAGCTCCCAATACCCCTCAAGCCCAGAATGCAGCACGTGGAGCTGTGGGCTCAGTGTGCTCAGGCTGCCTGAGGGAAGCACAGAGCAGAGCCACAGCTGTGCCTGGCAGCCAGGCCAAAAGATACAGGGATGGCCTTGGAGAAACATCCTGTTATTGTGGCCACATACCTCTGGCACAGGGGATGAAAGGCTGCTCCCAGGGGAGCTGGCCCAGCTGCACAAGGACACACAGAGGGGAGGATGGGGCTGGAGCAGCTTTATCTGAGCCTCTCCAGGGTGTTTTTTTGGATAAAATGCAGCAGCACAGAGCAGATCTGTCAATAACCAAGCTCCCCCTGCCAGGGGTTCCACAGGCACTCAGGGGCCTGGCTGCTCTTAGTGCTGCTGTGCAAAGCCCACAGGCAGGGCCATGGAACAGCCCTGAGATGTCCCTGGGATGGGCCATGGGCACAGTGAGGAACAGCTGGCAGCTGAGGAGTTGCTAAAGTTGGAATGGGCCTTGGAGATCATCAAGTCCAACCATCAGCCCAGCAGCACCAGGTTCACCCCTGTCCCCAAGTGCCACAGCTCTTCTGAACACTGCCAGGGATGGTGACTCCACCACTGCCCTGGGCAGCCTGTGCCAGTGCTTCCAAACCTTTTTGGGGAGTACATTTCCCCCAGTATCCAACCTAAACCTGCCCTGGGCACAACTGGAGCTCATTTCCTCTCCTCCTGTTCCCTGGGAGCAGAGCCTGACCCCACAGAGGGAGGGGAGAAGGGCTGGGGGCAGTGACCCCCAGAGGAGGGGAAGGGCTGAGCTGACCCCAGGGAAACAGGGAGAGCAGGAACTGAGCACTCCAACATTTCCTTCCCCATGTGCCACCAGGGGAAGGCAAAGGGGGCACAGGCAGCACTCACTGATGGAAAAGACATTCTCCTCCTCTTTGGTGATCTTGCAGTGCTCCAGCAGCAGAGCTCCAATGGGCTGGAAAACACAGGGAGAGAGGGTTCAACCCACAGAGCCCCAACACCACGAGGGTTTAACCCACAGAACCCCAACACCACGAGGGTTTAACCCACAGAACCCCAATACCATGAGGATTTAACCCACAGAGCCCCAATACCATGAGGGTTTAACCCACAGAACCCCAGTACCATGAGGGTTTAACCCACAGTGGAGCCTTTAAGGCAACTTTCAGAAGCTGGGACTGCTTTTAAATAATTCAGTCTGATTGCACCATATTTCACGTTCCTTTAATCAACGTTTTCATGCCAGTCTCACCTGTAGCACTTTGCATTTGTTAATTAAGTGTTAATCACCTCTGGTAGCTCATATTCAGCCTGGTCTTTACCACTCTGTGATACCAGAGAAGAACTTTTGCTTTTAAAATCAAAGATGAAACATTTACTGTGACACCCAGAATAACCAACACTGAGCTGTGTAAGGGGTGTGCTGGAGCCTTGCAAGGGGTTGAACAGTGTGAGGGGAGCTGGAGCAGCTCAGGATGGACAGAAATCCACCTGGTACTATTCAGGGACAAGGGGACAACAGGGGACACTGGCCATGAACAAGAGCAACCACAGGAAATCCTTGTCCAAATGAACCAAAGTGTCAGAAGCAAATCAGACAGCAGGGAAGGGACTGAAAACCTGATTGATCTTGTATTTCATAGAACCTATGACCTGTATTTCATAGAACTCTGGGTTGGAAGAGACCTCAAAGCCCACCCAGTGCCACCCCTGCCATGGCAGGGACACCTCCCACTGTCCCAGGCTGCTCCCAGCCCTGCCCAGCCTGGCCTTGGGCACTGCCAGGGATGCAGGGGCAGCCCCAGCTGCTCTGGGCACCCTGGGCCAGGGCCTGCCCACCCTGCCAGGGAACAATTCCTGATTGCCAAGATCCCATCCAGCCCTGCCCTCTGGCACTGGGAGCCATTGCCTGGCTCCTGTCCCTCCATCCCTTGTCCTTTTCCAGCTCTCCTGGAGCCCTCCTGAGCTGCTGGAAGAGGAAAGGTGGACCCTGTCCATTTTCCTGCACCATTTTCCCAGCCCACACAATCCAAGCCCAGAAAAAGAAGAAAGGAGGAGGGGAACAAAGCCCAGCCAGGGGCTCAATCCCTACCTCAGCCTCATCGGTGCGGAAATAGAAGAGAAAATTCACCACGAGCTTCACCAGGCGCTTCTTCAGCACTGCAGGGACAGGGGGACAGGGCAGGGCTGAGGCAGAGGGCACAGGGGCACCCCCTGCCAGCTCTGCCAGCCCTGAGCCCACCAAGGCACCCCCTGAACCCCCCCAAACACTGCCTGGGGGTGACAAAGTGGCCTCAGGGTGACAGAGCCCCTGAGCAGCTCCTCCAACAGCTCAGGAGGAGCCCCCAGCAGCTCCTCCCGGGCAGTCAGAGCTCCCAGCAGCAGCACAGGGCCTCAGGCACTCCAGGAAAAGCTCCAGATCCCAGGAGCCCCACCTGGAGCTGCCAGCACGGGTGTCACCTCCCAGGGACAAAGTCCAGCAGGTCCTCAGAGGAGGAAAGGCTCAGCACAAGGGAGTGAGCACAGCACTCCAGGGCTGGTTTGCAAGGGAATTTGCTGGGAGATTTCAGGGAAGGGTTTCTTCCCCAGATCCCCTGGAAATGGGGGAATCTCCCTGAGCCCAGCCCAGCCTCAGAACCGCCCTCCACACCCAGACTGGATCCCACCACTCATGCTCCCCATTCCCACAGTGCAGCCTTCCCAGTCTGCCTGTGCCCAGTCCTGCCTCCCAGCACTCCCAGTGCTGCCCACCCAATACAGCCAGTCCTATCCTGCCCCTGTGCCCAGTGCTCCCAGTGCTCTGCCCAGTGCTCCCAGTGCTCTGCCTACCCAATACAGCCAGTCCTATCCTGCCCCTGTGCCCAGTGCTCCCAGTGCTCTGCCCAGTGCTCCCAGTGCTGCCCACCCAATACAGCCAGTCCTATCCTGCCCCTGTGCCCAGTGCTCCCAGTGCTCTGCCCAGTGCTCCCAGTGCTCTGCCTACCCAATACAGCCAGTCCTATCCTGCCCCTGTGCCCAGCACTCCCAGTGCTCTGCCCACCCAATGCAGCCAGTCCTATCCTGCCCCTGTGCCCAGTGCTCCCAGTGCTCTGCCCAGTGCTCCCAGTGCTGCCCACCTAATACAGCCAGTCCCACCCACCGGCTCTGCCCAGTGCTCCCAGTCCTGCCCTGGTTTCCCAGCCTGGATCCTCCAACACCCTCAATTCTCCCACCCAGCTCCCCCAGTCCCTCTCCAGCCTTGCCCCCAGTAACTCCAGTTCTGATTCTGCAGTCGGAGCCTCTCAAGTACCTCCAGTCCCTCCCTGGTCCTACTCCCAGTTTCTCACCCGTGATTCTCCAGTTCCCCCAGCCCCACCATCCAGGGCACTGAGCATCTCTCTCCCAGTCCCTCCCCGGTATCCCCAGTCTTGATTCTGCAGTCGGGGCCCCCCATGCACCCCCAGTCCTGACCCACCTTCACCTTCCTCCCCACACCGCCCTCCAACCCTGCTCCCCCTCCACCTGCCTCCCCCAGTACTCCCAGTTCTCCCAACCCCTCCTTGCCCACTACTCCCCCTTTCCCAGGCCGGATCCTCCAGCAACCCCAGCTCTCCCAGTCCCTCTCCAGTAACCCCAGCCCTGATTCCCCACTCGGGGACCCTCAGGTACTCCCGGTCCTGTCCCCCACGATCCTCCCAGTACCCCCAGTCCGGTCCTGTCTCCAGTTCACCCAGCCCCACCATCCATGGCACTCTCCCAGTCCCTCCCCAGTATCCCCAGTTCTGATTATGCAGTCGGGGCCCCTCAGGTACCCCTGGTCCTGTCTCCCCCGATCCTCCCAGTAGCCCCAGTCCTGCCCTGCTCCCTCCCCAGTAACCCCAGCCCTAATTCCGTACTCGAGGCCCCTCAGGTACCCCCGGTCCTGCCCCCCCCCGATCCTCCCAGTACCCCCGGTCCTGCCCTAGTCCCACCCCAATAACCCCAGCCCTGAGTCCCCCTCACCGCTGCCCTTCTTGGGGACGCTCATGCGGATCTCGGCCGCTTTCTCGGCGGGCTGGCGGGCCAGGGACAGCAGCTCCCGCTCGTTGTAGCGCATGGCGGGCCCGCCCCGGCCCATGGCCCCGCCCGGGCCGCCGCCAGCGCCGCCGGAAGCGCCCTCAGAGCCACCGGAAGCGCTCGCGGGGCGGCGGGAGCGCGCATGCGCAGGGACGGGAGCGCGCGTGCGCCGGGGAGAGAGCGGGGCCGCGCGCAGGTACCGAGCGGGGGAGGGGGCGTGAGGGGAGAGGGGAAACGGGGCAGGACTGGACTGGACTGGGACAACTGGGACGACTGGAGCTGGGATAACCGGTAGAGCTGAGTGAGAAAAGGGTGGGAGTGCTGGGAAGGGGGGATTCAGAGAGCTGCGTATGGAGGGACTGGGAGAACTGGGAAGGAGGGACTGGGAGAACTGGGTATGAGGGACTGGGAGAACTGGGAAGGAGGGACTGGGAGTGCTGGGTATGAGGGACTGGGAGAACTGGGAAGGAGGGACTGGGAGTGCTGGGTAAGGAGAGACCGGGAGAACTGAGTGAGGAGAGACCGGGAGTGCTGGGTAAGGAAAGGCTGGGAGAGCTCGGTGAGGAGGAACTGGGAGAGCTGGGTGAGGAGAGGCTGGGAGAACTGGGAAGGGGGGACTGGGAGAGCTGGGTAAGGAAAAGCTGGGTGAGAGCTGGGTGTGGAGGGACTGGGACAACTGGGAAGGAGAAACTGGGAGAGCTGGGTATGAGGGACTGGGAGTGTTGGGTATGAGGGACTGGGAAGGAGGGGCTGGGTGTGTTGGGTATGGAGGGACTGGGAGTGTTGCGAAGGAGGGACTGGGAGAGCTGGGCAGCCTGGGTGGTGGGGCTGGGGGAACTGGAGAATCACGAGTGGGAAACTGGGGGTAAGGCCCAGGGAGGGTTTGGGCTACTGGGAGGATCAGCAGGGCAGGACTGGGGGGCCCTGAGTGCAGAACTGGGATGGAGTTACTGGGAAAGTACTGGGGGAACTGGGGTGCCCTTGGTGGGAGAACTGGGGGGCTGGAAAATCTGGGCTGGAAAACCAAGGGTGCTAGAAAAAGAAGGACTAGGAGAACTGGGGTGGTGGGGCTGGGGAATGACAAGTGGGAAACTGGGGTGGGAGCACAGCAGCACTGGGGGTACTGGGAGCATTGGGAGGGCAGGACTGGGGGTACCTGGGGCTCCTGGGTGCAGAATCAGGACTGGAGTTGCTGGAGGGGGACTGGGAGAACTGGGTGGGAGAACTGGGGGTACTGGAGAATCTGGACAGGGAAAATGGGGGTAGGACTGGGAGAACTGGGAGGAGCAGGAGAAGCAGGACTGGGGGTATCTGGGGGACTTGGACAGGAGAATCAGGACTGGAGTTGGAGGAGAGGCACTGGGAGAGCTGTGTGCTCTGGGAAACCAGGGCTGGGAGTACACAGTGAGGAGGGACTGGGAGAACTGGAGAATCACGAGTGGGAAACTGGGATAGGGCCAGGGGAGGACTGGGAATATGGGGAGGATCAGAGGAGCACCTGAGTGGGAGTCAGGGGGCCTTGAGTGGAGAATCAGGACTGGAGCTACTGGGGGATGTGGCTGGGGAGGGACTGGGGGACAGACACTGGGAGAACTGGGTGCTCTGTGGGGAAGGATTTGGGGTTCCTCAAAGGTCTTTGCAGTGTTAGGGCTCTGTGTGGGGAGGTTTGGGGAGGGCTCTGACCTTGCTGAGGGCAGGGGGGACTCCAGGACCTCACCTGGGGCTTGGGGACACTGCTCAGAGCCCCTGGCCTTGTTGGGGGGGCTCGGGGGGCTCTGAGCTTCCCGTGGTGGGAGGGTGACCCTGTGGCTTTGGGGGTGTCCCGTGGTGGGAGGGTGACCGTGTGGCTTTGGGGGTGTTCTGTGATGGGAGGGTGACCCTGTGGCTTTGGGGGTGTCCCGTGGTGGGAGGTGACCCTGTGGCTTTGGGGGTGTCCCGTGGTGGGAGGTGACCCTGTGGCTTTGGGGGTGTCCTGTGGTGGGAGGGTGACCCTGTGGCTTTGGGGGTGTCCTGTGATGGGAGGGTGACCCTGTGGCTTTGGGGGTGTCCCATGATGGGAGGGTGACCCTGTGGCTTTGGGGATGTTGGGGTGGTGGTGGGGCAGCAGATCTGGTGGTGGACAGGGGGGAGCTCTGGGGCTGTTGGTGCCTCAGGTGAGGGGGGAAAGCTCCTGTTTGGGGTCTTGGGGGGTCTCTGGTGGGGCTGCTTGGCCTCACTGGGGCCCAGCTGGCCTTGGGAGTGGCTGAGGAGATAGGAAGGGTTCCGGGGGGATTTTCTGGGTCCTTTTACTCCACTTTCCTGAGGTGGTGGTACCAGATGTGCTCCATGTGGGATTGCATCCCGCGCTGCGTACCCAGGGCGCGTCTGGGGTGTCCTCCCCATCCTCACGGCTGGGCTGAACAATCCTGTGGCTCAGTGACCGCTTTCTTCTCCCAGCTTGTCCGTTTCTCCAGGAGGAGCTGAAGGCCAGGAATCCCCGCCATGGATTTCCAGCACCGCCCCGGGGGTAAAACCGGCAGCGGGGGCGTGGCCTCGGCCTCCGAGAGCAACCGCGACCGGCGGGAGCGGCTCCGCCAGCTGGCCCTGGAGACCATCGACATCAACAAGGTACAGGGGACACGGTGGGGACACGGTGCAGGGTCACACCCATGGCATCAGGGCGGGGATTGGGTTGAGAGGAGCATTAAAGCTCTTCCAGGGACATCTGCAGCTATCGCAGGTGTCCAGCCTGGCTTTGGATGCTTCCAGGGATGCAGGGGCAGCCACAGCTGCTCTGGGAAATCCATGCCAGGGCCTCACCACCCTCACAGCCAAGAATTTCTTCCCAATATCCCAACTAAACCTGCTCTTGGTCTATTTGAAGCCATTTCCCCTTGTCCTGTTTCAAAGTTCCCCTCCAGCTCTCTTGGAGCCCCTTTAGGCTTCATGGTCATCCCAAACCCTTCTTGTGTCCAAGCTGAGCTGTGAGTTGGGTTTAAATACCCCTGTTTGTGGACATGTGGGGGTTGAATAAGGAATATTTGGGACAGAGTCACAAGGAGGTTCCAGCTCTTGTGTATCCATCTATTCCCAGTCTCCCCAGGGCTGGTTTGGGTTGTGGTGTTTGCTGCTGCAGTTGGGGATTCTGTCACCAATGCACACAGCTGCTGTTGGTTCTCTCTGTTTCCTCCTCCTAAAGCTCTCTTGTGCTGTTAATTAAAAATGTGAACTCAGCTACAGGATCCTAGGATTTCCTGAGCTGGGAGGGACCCTCAGGGATGATCAGTGCAGCCCCTGTCCCTGCACAGACACCCCAAAAATCCCACCCTGAGCACCCCTGAGAGTGGTATCCAAACATTCCTGGAGCTCTGTCCTTGGACTGGGACCATTCCTGGGGAGCCTGGGCAGTGCCCAGAGGCCTCAGGAGGAGGAACCCACTTCCTCCAGTGCAGAACTCTGCAGTATTTTGGTTATTCCCTTGCTTTGCCAATGGATTTTGCTCATAATTTGTCCATCATTCTCTTCCCAGGACCCCTATTTTATGAAAAATCATCTGGGCTCCTACGAGTGCAAGCTTTGCCTGACACTGCACAACAATGAGGTGAGGGGAACATGTGCCTGTCCTGAACCCAGCAGCAACAACTTGGGAATAACAGGAGCTTCAGCACCTGGGCAGTGACTGCTGAGATGTGAGGGGTGGTGTCTGGGTTTGAACAGACAGGTGTCTGTTAAGGAAGGCAGGAGCCTCCCCTGGAATGGAAAATGTAACCCCCCCTCCCTGTGAATTGTTATAAATTTGAAATTTGGGGTCTCTCAGGCAAAGATATGGGAGCAGGAATAACAGTTCTTTATTAGGGAAAAAAAAATAAAATAAACAGTGCAGTAATACAAAACAAACCCTGCCAGAGTGAGAGCAGGCCCTGTCCCCCTGTGTGTCAGGGGGTGGCACAGCCCCATCCCATGGGGGCTCAGCCCTCCTGCAGTGCCAGCTGTGGCTCTGCTGGAGCAGGGATCCTGCACAAGGGGGGAGTTTTCCTCTGCAGCTCCAGTGGAAAAGGCAGCTGCTCCTCTGGCAATGCAGAGGAAAGGCTGTTCTGGTGTCCCAAACCTCAGATTGGATCCAGGTAGGAATGTTTGAAACCTCAGATTGGATCCAGGTAGGAATTCTTGGCTCCTGCCCTGGGCAATGCAGCATCTCCCCATGGGATGCTGGAATTGGATCAGCCCTGCAGGGACACTCAGTGGCCATGGACAGCAGAGATCTCCTGCAGGGAGGGTTGGTGTGGGAGAGATAAAGAAAAAACTGCCCCAAGAACAGCAGAGAACTGCCCCAGCTCTGACAGATGGGAACAGAACACACATCCCCATCTGGGATAGTTGGATAAACCTGACAGTGTGGGCTGTGATCTTGTTGAGGGCTGTAGTTTTCTTCTGTAGTTTTCTTCTTCAGCAGTAGTGTAGATGAGTTTGGTCATCTTCTGAGAATCTAGTAAAAAATAAAGCTGTTCTTCATAGACTCTAACAGAGAAAGACTGCTTCCAGTGTGCTGAATCTCAGATTATATCCAAGTAAGAATGCTCAGCTCCTCCCCCTGAGCAGGCACCTCACAATGAGATGATGTCATTTTATCAGTTATGTAGTGAGATCCAATTGTCCATTAACAAAGATATCTCCCCAGAGGGAAGATTAGCTGTAGAAGAGATAAAGGAAACTGCCCAATTAACAGAAAATAACTGCCCCACTTCTAACACATAAAAATAAAATACACACATATCTTATAACCCAAGACATCATGGCAGCTCAGCAGCTGAGAGCAGTCTGCACTTTTGGAGTGAGATTCCTCTGTGCTGAGGATTAAAACTCCCTTGTCAGGGAGTGCTGCAGCCACCCTGTGACAGGAATGGTTCAGGCATGGCTTCATTTAACTTCTACTTTGGTTTTTATTTCAGGGGAGTTACTTAGCACATACCCAGGGGAAGAAGCATCAGACCAATTTGTAAGTTATCCTCTGCCATAACTTTATTCTCCATTACTGAAGCACTTTAATATTAATGATGTTGAGTGTCTGTAGTTCTTTAACTGCACTCTGCTTGATTGTTCTTTTACTGTGGTTCCTCAGGCAGCCAGGAGGCACAGCCTGAACCTGCTTGAAAAATGGTGCTCAAGATCTCCATTTTAAGCTCAAGTTCAAATCCAGTGGTGAAATTTCTGAAGGAAGAGGGAGAGAGAGTTTTAAAAGCAAATTGTCTGAGTCTAGATAGAAGGACCTCTGCCTGCCAGAGCTCCAGGAGCATTTGGACAATGCTCTCAGGGTGTTCAGGGTGGGATTGTTGGAGTGTCTGAGCAGGGCCAGGGGCTGGATTTGATGATCCCTGTGGGTCCTTCCAACTCAGGAGATTCCAAAATTCTGTGATCTGGATTTATCAATACAGGTTTAGAGAAGTTTGTAAGTTTTGTTTTAAGGGATCCAGTTTGCTTTGCTTGATCTGTGGGTTTGGCTTTCTTTTTGCTTTTTTCTTTCTTTTTCATGTTGATTTCAAGAATTAAAGTCTTTTCAAATCCATCTGTGGAGCCTGGCCTCAAGGTCATGGTGAGGGTGGATCAGATGGTTGAGTGACAACCTTTAGCTAGGGAGGAGGATGGATACAGCTGGGGATAAAATAGGATTTCCTGGCATGATTCCTGTGGAATGCTGTGCTGAGGGATTCAAACTGCTCCTGGGTTTCCTTTAGAAACAGTAATTCTTAAATTCTGAATTAATCCCCAGGGCTCGACGAGCTGCCAAGGAAGCCAAGGAAGCCCCAGCCCAGCCTGCCCCAGAGAAGGTCAAAGTGGAAGTGAAGAAATTTGTGAAAATTGGGCGCCCAGGCTACAAAGGTGAGCCAGGGGTGCCCAGGAGGTCCCTGCTGGGCAGTCCCTGCCTGGTGAGATGTGAATTATTCTTTAATTCTTTTGAGCAGTTCTGCCCATGAGTAAGATATGGGCTCTTTCCTGGAGTCTTTTTATTGTTTAAATTGCTCATGGGACTTCTCTTTATGGCTGGCAGGCAGGGAGAACCACTTCAATAATAGATGGGTGTGTCTCAGGCTGCCAGGGAGATGATGGCATTTCATCTCCTCCTTCTCTTGTGCTGCAGCACCTTTCATTAATGCTGTAAATCAATAGGAAAAAAAAAATAAAATAAACAATGTGATTCTGAAAAACCCCATTCTGTTCCATGCAGAACTCATGGGTTTTTTCTGGTTTTCATGTTTTTTTGGCCAGCAATACAAAATTTGGCTTTTTAACCTCACCAGTGCTTTGCCCCACAGCAGCTGAACTTCACTAGAGGAGAATCATGGATTAATTTAGGTTGGAAAATACCTTTAAGGTCGTTGAGTCCAACAGTAAACTTAGCACTGCCAAGGGCACAGCTGAACCATGTCCCCAGGTGCCACATCCACAGGTGTTTTAACACTTCAGGGATGGTGATTCCTGGACTGCCCCTTCCAATGCTTTACAGCCTTTCAGGGAAGGAATTTTCCCAATTTCCAACCTAAATCTGGCCCAGCTTGTGGCTGTTCCCTCTCCTCCTGTCCCTGTTCCTGGGAGCAGAACCTGACACCCCTGGGCTGTCCCCTCCTGTCAGGAGCTGTGCAGAGCCACAAGGGCCCCCCTGAGCCTCCTTTGCTCCAGGCTGAGCCCCTGCCCAGCTCCCTGAGCCTCTCCTGGTGCTCCAGACCCTTCCCTATCTCTGTTCCCTCCCCTGGACACCCCCAGCCCCTCAATGTCATTCTTGGGGTGAGGGACCCAAACCTGCCCATGGCAGTGACACAATCCCAGAATGGTTTGGGTTGGAGGGGACCTTAAACCCATCCCACCCCTGCCATGGCAGGGACACTTCCACCATCCCAGGCTGCTCCAGGCCCTGTCCAGCCTGGCCTTGGGCACTGCCAGGGATCCAAGGCAGCCCCAGCTGCTCTGGGCACCCTGTGCCAGGGCCTGCCCACCTTACAGAAGCAGCTTTGAGACATTTTGTTTGATAAACAGGAGAAAAATCTTGTCATATTTAATTGTTGGAAACTTTGTGTGTTTCCCAGGGCAGATTCATGCTGCTCTCACTCTGCTGGAGCATTCTCAGCTTTCTTATTTTTGTTTTACAGTGACCAAACAGAGAGACCCAGAAACAGGCCAGCAGAGCCTTCTCTTCCAGGTAAGGGCAGGGTTCAAACTCTCCTTGTCAGGGTTTTCCAGGTTTTCCACTGCTGCTAAATGAGCAGTTCTTTGCAGGACCCATGAAATCAATAGTAATGAGGAGGCCTGGTCTTCCTTGTTGCTGCAGCTGATTGTGTTGAGCAAATCCCTGAGCTCAGCTCTCAGGCTGTGTAGTAGGAGAGGGATATTTCTGAGGTGGAATGAGATGAGAATCACAGGATGGTTTGGGCTGGAAGGGACATTAAAATTTCTCTATTTCCATCCCCCTGTGATGGGCAGGGACATCTCCCATGACACCAGTTTGCTCTAACCTGGCCTTGACACTTCCAGGGATGGAGCAACCACAGCTGCTCTGGGCACCCTGTGCCAGGCCCTCCCACCCCTCTCAGGGAACAATTCCTTCCCAACATCTCTCCTAAATTTCTCCTAATTCAGTTTGGGGACTTTAATCCCAAAGCATTCTGGGATTCTCAGCCTTTCCTCTGCTCTTTGTTTCCTTTGCACTGGGGATTGCTCTGGGTGTGCTCCACACTGGGGGATGTGTTTGGTGGCCAAGAAGGCCAATGGCTCCTGGCCTGGATCAGGAATTGTGTGGCCAGGAGGATCAGGGAGGTCATTCTGCCCCTGTGCTTGGCACTGGTGAGGGCACACTTTGATTATTGTGTCCAGTTCTGGCTCCTCAGTTTAGGAAGGACCTTGAGATGCTTGAGGAAGGCAACAAGGCTGGTGAGGAGCTGGGAACTCAAACCCAGTGAGGAATATTTGAAGGAGCTGGGGTTGTTTAGCCTGGAGAAGAGGAGGCTCAGAGGTGACCTTATTGCTCTCTACACCTTCCTGAAGGGAGGTTGGAGATAGGTGGGGTTGGTCTCTTCCACTGGGCAGCACTGACAGAACCAGAGGAAACAGCCTCAAGCTGCATCAGAGAAGGTACAGGTTGGATATTAGGAAGAAATTTTTCTGGAATGCTCTTCCCAGGGAGGTGGTGGAATCACCATCTCTGCATGTGTTTAAAAATAAAGTCTGGACATGGCCCTTGGTGCTACAGTCTGGTTGGGGTGTGAGGGCATAGGTTGGGCTTGATGATCTTAGAGGTCTCTTCCAGCCTCATGATTCTGGGATTCTGAAAAACATCCCTGAGGTTTTTGTGCTGACCCAGCCAGCTCCTGGCCACTTCCCCAGCCTGCAAGAGGCCTCAGCAGGGTCAGAAAAAGCTCCTGTGCTGAAGAGCTTCTCATCTCAGAACAGGGAGGCAGCAGCTGGGTTTGGGGGAGTCTGACAGCAAAAAGGACAGGACACAGACTGTAGGGGATACAGTCTCCAGCTATGTCAGGGGAGGTGTAGGTTGGATATTAGGAAGAAATTTTTCACCAAAAGAATAATAAAGCACTGGAATGTTCTTCCCAGGGAGGTGGTGGAATCACCATCTCTGGATGTGTTTAAAAATAAAGACTGGACATGGCACTTGGTGCTATAGTCTGGTTGAGGTGTTAGGGCATAGGTTGGACTCCATGATCTTAGAGGTCTCTTCCAACCTCATGATTCTGGGATTCTGATTCTCTGTGATTCTGGGATTCTGAGCAGAGCTGGGGGTGCAGAGGGGGGGTTGTTTGTGGTGGTGTTTGCAGAGGGTCCCAGGACGAGGGAAGAGATGAGAATCTCTCCATGTTTCAGAAAGTTGATTTATTATTTTATGATATATATGATATTAAAAGAAAATGATATATTAAAACCATATTAAAAGAATAGAAGAAAGGATTTCATCAGAAGGCAGGAAAGGAGAAAGGGAAGGAAAGGAGAAAGGAGAAAGGGGGAAGGAAAGGAGAAAGGAGAAAGGGGGAAGGAAAGGAGAAAGGAGAAAGGGGGAAGGAAAGGAGAAAGGAGAAAGGGGGAAGGAAAGGAGAAAGGAGAAAGGGGGAAGGAAAGGAGAAAGGAGAAAGGGGGAAGGAAAGGAGAAAGGAGAAAGGGGGAAGGAAAGGAGAAAGGGAAGGAAAGGGGGAAGGAAAGGAGAAAGGGAAGGAAAGGGGGAAGGAAAGGGGGAAGGGAAGGAAAGGGGGAAGGAAAGGGGGAAGGGAAGGAAAGGGGGAAGGAAAGGAGAAAGGGAAGGAAAGGGGGAAGGAAAGGAGAAAGGGAAGGAAAGGGGGAAGGAAAAAGGAAAGGGGAAAGGAAAGGAAAAAAGGAAAGGAAAAAGGAAAGGAAAGAATAACAAAAGCTCGTTACCCTCAGAGAGTCTGAGCCAGCTGACTGTGATTGGCCATTAATTAGAAACAACCAACATGGAGCAATCCCACCTGTTGCATTCCACAGCAGCAGATAACCATTGCTCACATTTCATTTCTGAGGCCTCTCAGCTCCTCAGGAGAAAAAACCCTAAGGAAAGGCTTTTCCATAAAATACATCTGTGACAGAGGTCTCTCCCAACCTCATTACTCTGTGCTTCTGAGCAGATCTGGGGGTGCACAGGGGGGTTGTTGATGCTGCCCTGTCCCCCCAGATCGATTACCCAGAGATAGCAGAGAGCATCATGCCCCGGCACCGCTTCATGTCGGCCTACGAGCAGCGCATCGAGCCCCCGGACCGGCGCTGGCAGTACCTGCTGATGGCAGCCGAGCCCTACGAGACCATTGCCTTCAAGGTGAGACTGCAGGGCAGGGCTGGGACACTGCCTGCCTCTGACAGCACAGCTGTGTGCTCAGGAAGGCAGCACCTCCCTGAAATGGCAAATGCAAACCCTCTCCCTCTGAATTATTATAATTTTGAAATTAAGGTGCTCTCAGGCGAAGATAGAGGAATAAGAGTAATGGTTTTTTACTAGGGAAACTGAAAATACAAATGTAATAGTGCAAACAGAGTCAGAATAGGAGCTGACACCCTGGGATCTGGTGTCCAGGTTTGAACAGACAGCTGTGTGCTAAGGAAGGCAGGAGCCTCTCCTGAAGTGGGAAATGCAAACCCTCTCCCTCCTAATTATTATAATTTTGAAATTAAGGTGCTCTCAGGCGAAGATAGAGGAATAAGAATAATGGTTCTTTACTAGGGAAACTGGAAATACAAATGTAATAGTGCAAACAGAGTCAGAATAGGAGCTGACACCCTGGGATCTGGTGTCCAGGTTTGAACAGACAGGTGTGTGCTAAGGAAGGCAGCAGCCTCCCCTGAAATGGGAAATGCAAACCCTCTCCCTCCTAATTATTATAATTTTGAAATTAAGGGGCTTGCAGGCGAAGATATAGGAATAAGAATAATGGTTTTTTACTAGGGAAACTGAAAATACAAATGTAATAGTGCAAACAAGCTACTGACAGAGTCAGAATAGGAGCTGACACCCTGGAATCTGGTGTCTGGGTTTGAACAGACAGGTGTGTGCTCAGGAAGGCAGGAGCCTCCCTGAAATGGAAAATGTAACCCCCCACCCTCCAAATTATTGTAATTTTGAAATTAAGGTGCTCTCAGGCGAAGATATGGGGATAAGAATAATCGTTCTTTACTAGGGAAACTGGAAATACAAATGTAATAGTACAAACAGAGTCAGAATAGGAGCTGACACCCTGGGAACTGGTGTCTGGGTTTGAACAGACAGGTGTGTGCTAAGGAAGGCAGGAGCCTCCCCTGAAATGGAAAATGCAAACCCTCTCCCTCCAAATTATTATAATTTTGAAATTAAGGGGCTCTCAGGCAAAGATATGGGAATAGGAATAACAGTTCTTTACTAGGAAAATTAAAAATATAAATGTAACAGTTCAAACAAAATAACCTACTGCCAGAGTCAGAATAGGAGCTGAGACCCTGGGACCTGGTGTCTGGGTTTGAACAGACAGGTGTGTGCTAAGGAAGGCAGGAGCCTCCCTTGAAATGGAGAATGAATTATTATGCCTCCTTGAATTATTATAATTTTGAAATTAGAAGGCTCTTAGGCAAAGAAATGGGAATAGGAATAACAGTTCTTTACTAGGAAAATTAAAAATACAAATGCAATAGCACAAAAAAGCAAACAAATCACTGCCAGAGTGAGAGCAGTCCCTGTCCCCTGTGTGTCAGGGGGTGGCACAGCCCCATCCCATGGGGGCTCAGCCCTCCTGCAGTGCCAGCTGTGGCTCTGCTGGAGCAGGGATCCTGCACAAGGGGGGAGTTTTCCTCTGCAGCTCCAGGGCTGCTGGAGATGGGCCTGGGCTCCCTCTGGCCATGCAGGGCAGCAGAAGCTGCTCCTCTGGCAATGCCCTGGGCAGAGGCTGCTGGGCTGTGCCAGGCTCACATTGGATCCAGGTAGGAATGCTTGGCTCCTGCCCTGGGCAATGCAGCATCTCCCCATGGGATGCTGGAATTGGATCAGCCCTGCAGGGACACTCAGTGGCCATGGACAGCAGAGATCTCCTGGAGGGAGGATTGGTGTGGGAGAAATAAAGAAAAAACTGCCCCAAGAACAGCAGAGAACTGCCCCAGCTCTGACAGGTGGGAATAGAATATTCTATTTCCAACTTAAGAGAGAGAGGAATCCTGGGGAAGCTGGGAGAATTCCCTTCCTGCCTTTGCCAGGTCAAGGGAAGGGATTGTCCTGCACTGCTCTGCTCTGGGGTGGCCTCACCATCAGTGTTATGTGTGGTCACTGTGATGTGAGGAAGATACTGAGCCATTAGAGAGTGTCCAGAGGAGGGACACAGAGCTGGGCAAGGGTCTGAGGAAAAAAGGAATTCAGCAGCAAATCCCAAAGCCAAAGAGGACCCAGATGTCCTGGAAATCAGCAGACATGCAGAGAACCAGACCAAGGTGCCCAAGCTGAGCTCTTCTAAGGCAGGAGCATCCCTTGGGATGTGCTCAGCAACTGTTCCAGGCATCACAGCAGATCTGGCTCATCTCAGACACTGCAGAAAGGGCCCTGGGGGTCCTGGTCAGGGGCAAGTTGGATCTGAGTCACTGCTGGGCCCTGGCAGCCCCAAGGGCCACCCTGTGCTGGGGGCACCAGGCCCAGGGAGGGATTGTCCCACTCTGCTCTGCCCTGGGGCAGCCTCACCTCCAGTGCTGGGGGCACTTTGGGCACCATGAGATCAGAAGGAGCCAAAGCTGTTGGAGAGTGGCCAAAGGAGGGACACGGAGCTGGGGAAGGGCTGAGGAGCAGCTGAGGGCACTTGGCTGGTTCAGCTGGAGCCCAGGAGACTGAGGGGAGGCTCCTGGGGGCTGCAGCTCCTGCCCAGGGCAGGCACAGGGGCAGGGGCTGAGCTCTGCTCTGGGACAGGGACAGGAGCCCAGCAAGGGCTGGAGCTGGGCCAGGCCTTGGCATGGAGCTCAGGGCAAGGTTCTGCCCCCCGAGGCTGCTGGGCACTGCCCAGGCTCCCCAGGGAATGGTGCCAAGGCTGCCACAGCTCCAGGAGCTCCCAGGGCTGCTCAGGGTGGGGTTCTTGGGGTGGCTGGGCAGGGATGGGGCTGCACTGATCATCCCTGAGGGTCCCTTCCAGCTTGGGACATTCTGTAATTAATTCCTAATGAAGCCTCTGATGTCTGTGCTCACCCTCATGGAGAGGAAGGGGGGGTCAGGAAGACGTGGCTGGAAGTCTTTAAACCCCACTGAGGTTTGGTGGAGGACTCTGCTATGAAAACCAGACTGTGCTGAGCCCTGGGGAGCTGTGAATTCCCAGAGTCTGGCACAGACAGGAGCCTCCTGGGCTTCACTGCTCAGCCTCTGTGCAGATGTTCAGGGAGGGATTTTTGCTGCTTATCCTTGACCGATAGGGAAGTAACTTAATTCTTTCCTGCCCCCACCTCTGTCTAATAACAACTCTGCAAGGCCTGGAATAACTGTGCTTATCTCTCAGGCTCTGGGGCTAAAAAGGGCCTTTGAGCTAATCTGGTGCTGCTAAGAATAGCTCTGTGTTCTCTTTTGGTGCAGGTGCCAAGCAGAGAAATTGATAAAGCAGAGGGAAAGTTTTGGACTCACTGGAACAGAGAAACCAAACAGGTAACTGAGGTTTTGTGATGTTTGTCCTTAAGGAGAGCAGAGCAACTTGAGAGAGTGGCATCAGTTCTGTCCTGTTGCCTCTGCTGTTCCAATCTCCATTCTCTAAATGCACCTGAGCAGTGGGAGCTGACAGAGATCCCCTTGTGGGGAATCTTGGAGAGGATTCAGTTTCTGGCAGCAACAGGATGGGGCATAAATACCCAGAGAAAAGGAGGCTCAGGGGGAACCTTCTTGCTCTTACAGCTCCCTGACAGGAGGGTGCAGCCAGAGGGGAGTCAGGCTCTGCTCCCAGGGAACAGAAGAGAGCAGAGGGAGCGGCCTCAAGCTGTGCCAGGGGAAGTTTAGGTTGGATATTGGGAAAATTCCTTCACTTAAAGCATTGTCAGGCATTGGAACAGACTGCCTAGGCCAGTGGTGGAGTCACCACCCCTGGAAGGGTTCAGAAACACGTGGATGTGGCATTTGTGGTCATGGTTTAGTGGTGAATGTGGTGCTGCTGCTGGCTGGACTTGTTGATCTTAGGGTTAGGGTTAGGTTTGGCTTTTCCCAGCCTAAAGATTCCATGAGAAATGTGCTGCACTGTGTCCTCTGCCTGGCTCTGTGCCCTGTGTCCCTGCACACACCTGCCTGAGGCATCCTGGGGCTGGGGCTGCCCCCTGTATCCAGGGAACAGTGCCTGGGGGCTCCCACCCCTCACAGGAACCTCAGTGCTCAGAGTCCAGAGGAGTTAAAATCTGGGGCAAGACCGGTGCCAGTCACAGATGCTGCCAGAGCTGGGACAGGAGGGTGACAGGAGGGGCCTGAGCTGTTCTCTGGGGCAGAGAGCAGCTCCTGGGTGCTGGCACAGCTGTCACCAGGCTGCTGGGCACTGCCCAGGCTCCCCAGGGAATGGTGCCAAGGCTGCCAGAGCTCCAGGAGCTGCCAGGGCTGCTCAGGGTGGGGTTCTTGGGGTGCCTGTGCAGGGCCAGGGGTTGGATCAATGATCCCTGAGGGTCCCTCCCAGCTCAGGGCACTCCAGAATTCTGGCAATCTCTGATTTAATCGTTCCCTTTTCTCTCCCATTCCCAGTTCTTCCTTCAATTCCACTTCAAGATGGAGAAGCCCCCAGCGCCCCCAAACCTCCCCCCGGGGCCCCCGACCGTCAAGCGGCCGCCGCCGCCTCCCCTGATGAACGGGCTGCCCCCCCGGCCCCCCCTGCCCGACTCCATGCCCCCCCCTCCCCCCGGGGGCATGGCTCTGCCCCCCATGCCCCCCTCGGGGCCGGTGCCCCCCCCCCCCGGTGCCCCCCCAGCTGCCCCCAGCGCCCGGGGTGCCCCCCCCGGCTCCCCTGCCCCCCATGATGCGGCCGCCGCTGCCCACCGAGGGCCCGGGCACCATCCCCCCTCCTCCTCCCTCCAACTGAAGCCCTCCTGGACTCCATCCCTTGGGATTTGTGTCTTTTTAACTGCAGCTCACCCCCCCTCCATCCAGGGAACAGATCCTTTTTGTACCTCTGCAAAGCTCAATGAACTCTGTAGGTTCATTAAAAGGTTTTTGATTCTCCTTTCCCTCTGCTTTCCTGTGCTGCTTTTGGGGTTCACTGTCCTCACCCCCATTCCCAGGCTGTTATATTTTGGAAATTCTCTAAAGAGGAGGCAAAGGATTGGGAATCTCAAGGCATCTCCTTCCATCAGCTGTCTTGGCCTGAGGAATCCCCCTCAGGCTGTCCCATTAATTACCCCCCATTAATCAGTTTTGATTCAACCAAAGCCCTTCATCCCTGTTCATTCACTGAGGGGGGACATGGAAAGGCTCCTGTTTCTGATATTAAATCTTAGTTTATTGTTATAATTCATTAAGTGTCAGTACCATGCTGCAGCACCTGCTGCCACATGATTTTATTGTGTGCCCTCCTCCCACTGACAGCTCTGTTCAGGCAAGTTTTTAATTCTCTGTGGGTTTATTTATCCTGAGTGTTTCCTTCCAGCCATCACTTGGTTCCCATAAAAAAGCAGCACCAGCAGCAGTTCTGCCATTTCTCTGCCCTTCCCCAGGTTCCTGTCCCTGAACTGGGGGGTCAGTGAGTGAGGGCATGGCCAGGGCTGGGGTTCCTGACCAGTTCTGGTTGGTTGAGAGGCCATAGGAGCCCTGCAGCTGCACCCCCTTGCTGGGGGAACCAAAGCCTTCCTCTTTGCCAGGCTGAGATGGTCCCAGTCAGTTAAAAATCCCAGACTGGTTTGATGGGGAGGGACATTAAATCCCATCCAGTGCCACCCCTGCCATGGCAGGGACACCTCCCACTGTCCCAGGTGCTCCCAGCCCTGTCCAGCCTGGCCTTGGGCACTGCCAGGTATGCAGGGGCAGCCCCAGCTGCTCTGGGCACCCTGTGCCAGGGCCTGCCCACCCTGCCAGGGAACAATTCCTGATTGCCAAGATCCCATCCAGCCCTGCCCTCTGGCACTGGGAGCCATTGCCTGGCTCCTGTCCCTGCAGGCCTTGTCCCCAGTCCCTCTGGAGCTCTCCTGGAGCCCCTTCAGGCCCTGCCAGGGGCTCTCAGGTGTCCCTGGAGCCTCCTCTTGTCCAGGTGAGCACCCCCAGCTCTGCCAGGCTGGCTCCAGCCCTGGAGCAGCTCCCTGGCCTTTGCCAGCCCCTGTAGAAGTGACCTCAGACTCTTCCAGGCCTCATTGTGTCCATGTCCTGCTCCAGTTTGGGTGCTCCATCCTTTTCTGATGATCCTGAGCTCCAGACTGCAAATACTTGGAAACCCAGGGAAGGGTCTGGAACTTTTTTGTTGGGACATTTCCCCAAAATCAGGAACTCTTTTGGGATGGGTCTCCAGGATGGTTTAGACCACCTGGCATTGGCAATTCCAGCTGTTCCAGTGGGTCTGGGCAGCTCATGGAGGGAAAGGTCTTTACAATTATATTAAGAAATCTGAATGGTGTGTGTTGGACTTTCTAAGGGAGGTACAGAGTGCTCCAAGTCCTCAGGCTGCTGCTGCCCCTCATGATTCTCATTCCCAGGATGAATCCCTATTTCAGAGCAGCCTGTTGAGCTGCAGGGTGAAGGTTTTCCAGCCAGAAGAAGGAATGCTTTCCATACATTTAGTTTTTATTTCAGCCCATTATCCACCCCTCTCCCCCTCCTCCTGCTCTGGCTCTCTCTCCCCTCCCGGTGTTTCAGTGCTGATGGGGTCGTACGTGCCAGTCCCCATGAGGATCCCATTCCAGACACTCATCCTCCTTTAGAAAACATCCCAAGTCAAGGCCGTGCATCCCTCCGAGCCAGTGCAACAGCTTCGATCTTTGCACGTTTCCAAAACGAGCTGCAGACCCAAAAATAGAACAAAACAAAGTTTCTTTGCCACCTCCCTCGCTGCTCTGCAGCGCCACAGCCCCGGGGCGGCTCAGGGGAGGTGGTTGTGCCTCGGCCACTCAAGGCCACCCGTGGTTAAAAGGCAGAGCTGTCCTCCCTCTTCCTGCCGAGGATTTGGGATCCTGAGCTGCTCCAGGGAAGAGCTGAGGTGGCACCATGAGCGCTCTCAGGGGGCTCCTGCTGTGCCTGGTGCTGCTGCTCCCCTCTGCAGCTCTGCCCAGGAAAGAGGGAAGGGATTCCCTGCTGGAAGCAGAAGGGAGAAAGGTGGGAAATGGAAGTTCACAGGAGACACCCAGGTCCAGGAGGGCCACTCGCCTCTTCTCCAAGCCTGAGCCAAAGGGAGCCAGATGCCCGCAGGGAGTGGCTGAGGAGGAGGAGGAGGGCCCGGGCTGGCCCCTCTCTCGCCCGCAGCCCTGGCCCCTCGGCGGCCTGGAGGGGCCCGTGTGCAGGGTGAGGATGGAGCAGGACGGGGCCAGCCCGAGGCAGCTGGAGGTGGTGGGAGTGCTCAGCCACTACGAGAGCAGCTTCATCAAACTGCTGAGGCGGCGCCGGAGCTGGGACGGGACCTTCCCCGGCACCTTCGGGCTGTGCCGGCCCGGGGAGGCCGGGGCTGCTCCCCATCCCCTGCAGAGGATCCATGAGCACGTCCTGGAGCCCGGGCTGGAGAGATTCCTGGTCCTGCACCTGGAGGAAGGTTGGTGGGAGAGCCCTGCAGGCTCTGAGGTGGAGCAGGGAGGGCAGGGATGCAGGCTCGGGGTGATGGTGGTGCTGTTTGCTGGCCCAGAGTCAGGGATTTAAACACAGAATTAAATCTGGGGGTTGGGTTCCCTTTAAAAACAGCAAAGTGGTGGAGTGAAATGTTTCTGGGCATGTTTTGAAGGAGGTGAGGATGGCAGTGTGGCTCTGCCATCTGTTCAGCACCCAGTGCCACATTCCAGCAGCGTTTGGGACACGCTCTCAGGGATGCACAGGGTGGGATTGTTGGGGTGTCTGTGCAGGGCCAGGGGTGGGACTGGTGATTCTTGGTGATTCCTTTCCAGCTCAGGACATTCTGTGATTCTTGGTGGCTTCTGCTCTGCTCTCATGAGTGTTTCTCACTTTCTGTGTTTGGGTCCCCTCCCAGGTCTGGGGAGAAAGGAGGGGCTCAGACACAGCTGCTCCTGCTGTGTCGGGAGCCCAGCACCTGCTGATCTCCACTCTTGGGGCTGTGGAGCTCCTGCAGCTTCAGCCTTATGGGAAATTCTCAACACACATTCCCCTGTCCCATCCCGGGGGTGATCCCGGTCCTGGAGAGGGAGTTACAGCCTCCAATTTAATCCTTAACCTGAGGGCAGTGATTGTTTCCTTCATCCCGAAATTTTCCGCCACTCCTGGGCTTTGGATTTTCAGCTGCGCTCAGCAGTGCCGGGCAGTGGGGAGGTGCCTCTCCCCCGGGCAGTGGCCACAGCGTTCCCGAGGCACTGGAAAGCGATTTCCATGGGCTCTGGGGGAGGCAGCTCCCTGCCCTCCGGGTGCGGGGTGTGCCCGCTCTCCATCTCCCTGGAGCCAGGGACGGGATTTGCTGCATCCCTTCACCCCCTCGGCTCCTGTCCCGGTGCTCCGGTCCCTTCATGGGGACTGTGCTGGGCCCGAAGCCCCTTCCCCAGCCTCCGGAGGGGATTCACGGCCGTGTCTCCCCCGTTGCAGTGCAGTGGGAGGCGCAGGTGAAGCTGCGGTTCCAGCTGGTTTTCCAGGCGGAGGTGGGACGGGCAGTGGGAGAGCTGCAGGCGGCCGTGATGCTTTTCTACCTGGGCCGCCGGGAGGGCTCCGGGCACCCGCAGGAGCTGCTGGCCACGGGCCCGGGGCTGCCGCGGGACCAGGTGGGTCCGGGCCTTGCTGGGAGCAGGGGAGGGACGGGGTGTCCCAGTGCCGCTGTCATTCCTCCCAGTCCACTCTACAGCCCCTCCAGCTCCCTTTGCTATCCCCTCCCCATTCATTCATCCTTCCTCCCAGTCCATTCACCATCCCCTCCCAGTCCATTCACCATCCCCTCCCAGTCCATTCACCATTCCCTCCCAGCCCCTTTGTCACCCCTCCAGCCCTTGGCCAACCCTTCCCAGTCCCTTTGCGGTCCCCTCCCAGCAGCTCCGCCCCATCTCCCGCTCCCGCCGTGCCTGAAGATGGAGCTCTCGCCCTGCCCGCGGCTGCTGCAGGGCCAGCGGGGCTGTCCCGGTCCCCAGCCCGGTCTGGGGTCCTGAACGCTGCCCCTGGGCTGTTCTCGGGGTTCCCTGCACCCCGCGGCCCCCGGAGCAGCTCTGGGGCTGGGGACGAAGCTCCCAGCGCTCCCCACCCTCCCTGTGGCTGCTCCCTGGGCTGGGTGACCCGGAGCGCGCAGGGACCGCAGCGGGGGCTCAGGTGCGTGTGTCCCCCGTGATGTCGCACTCACGCCCTCGGGGTTTCTGTGGTTTCTGCCTCGGTGCAGAGGCTCTGCCTCTCCAGGGACACGCAGTACCTGGCCCTGGCAGCCGCCGCAGCCTCGGTCACCCGCAGCGCGGAGCGGCTCCGCTTCTCGGCTTCCCTGGCCATCCACGGCGGCACGGGAGGTAGGGACGGGGGACACCCTGGGGACAGCAGCATCCCCGCCCTCGTGTCCTCGCTTGGGCCTTTGGGGTCCTCTCAGGCCGGTGAGAGGTGGTGGGGACATGCAGGAGACCCCAGACCGACGTCCTCCCCTCTCGTGGCCGCTGCAGGTGCCCCCCTGCCCCGCACGGAGGTGCAGCAGCTCCTGTTCGGCTCCGATGACAAATGTTTCACCCGGATGACCCCGGTGCTGCTGCTGCTGGCCAAGTCACGGCAGCAGGAGGAGGAAGAGGAGGCTTTAGCCCCATCCTCCTACCTCTCTGCTGAGGGCGTGGTGGACACGGCTCCGTACCCACAGCTCAGGTCCGTGGCTGTCGCTGCGGGCACGGGAGAACGCAGGGGCTGGGAGATTGAAGTGGGACAGGGGCAGCCCCAGCTGTGGGACCAGGGCACAGCCTGGTGGGATCCCCGGGCTACACAGGGCCCCCGTGACTCTCCCTGTGCTCTCCTTGCAGCCCACCCCAGGCCGGTACCGAGGAGCTGCCGACTCCCACTGCCCCGGGCCAAGCCAACACCTCCAACCCAGCGCCCGGGGGCAGCGCCCAGTTCCTGGCAACCCTGACCCGCTTCATCCGGCAGCTCCTGAGCTCCTCCAGCGAGCCGCCCCTCCAGCCCAGCGCCCACCACTGGCTGGACTTCGAGATGATGGAGACCCTCCCTCACCAGCTGCTCAACCTGTCGGAGGAGGCGGCGCTGGAGCGGCTGGTGCAGTCGGAGGAGCCCTCGGTGCTGCTGCTGCCCCAGGACAGCGGGGCCGTGCTGGAGCAGCACCTGGGGGATTGGCAGCCGGAGGGCACCGTGCTGCAGCTGCTGATGGGCAAACTGCAGCTGGTCATCCAGGAGCTCAGGGACATCCCGGCTTTCCAAGCCAACGCGGCGCTTTTCCAGCACCTCCTGTCCTTCTGCTACTACCCCGCCGAGCCCGGGCAGGCCGAGGCGGCCGAGCGGGGCCCGGGCTCTCGGAAGCTGCGCACGCTGCTGCTGCTGAAGGCGCTGCAGTCGGTGCGGGCGCGCTGGCAGGAGCGCAGGAAGGTGCAGCGGCAGAACCGCAGCGCCCGGCAGCAGGGGCACTGCCGGCTGCAGGAGCTCACCATCGACCTGCGCGACCGCCACTTCGTCATCATGCCCACCATGTACGCGGCCAACAACTGCGAGGGGCCCTGCCGGCTGCCGCTGTCCACACGCATCCCCAGCTACTTCTCGCACACGGTGCTGCTGCTGGGCATGCAGGACCAGGGCTCGCCGCTGCGCAGGGCTCCGTGCTGCGTGCCCGTGCGCTACTCGGACCAGCTCATCATCAGCCTCTCCTCGGACGGGCTGGAGATCCGCAAGTTCCCCAACATGGTGGCAGAGGAGTGCGGCTGCCGGTGAGGCTCCCGCCGGCCTCCCCGCCCGTCCCGCCCCGGCCCCTCTCCCGGTTCGCCCTCCTGGCTCGGGGTCTGGTGCTTCTCCCGAGACGGGAGCTCCCGTGTGTCCTTTCCCCGTGGTTTGGCTCGTTAGCGTCGCTCTGGTTCTGGGTTCATCCATGCCTGTCCCTGGGGCTGCTCCCACTGGGGATGTCCCGTCCCGCTGCTGAGGGTGCCCGAGGTGCCTCTGCTGGGTACGTGGGGGAGGACAAGGCTTGGCAGATCCAGGCAGGACCATTCTTATTTATCCCTCACTCTCTGCTCCTGTAGTGGTTTGGAAGGGCAGCTGCTGCTTCCTCCAAGCCTTGCAGCATCCTCTGACCATTCCCCAGCTCGCGGGACCCCCCTGGCCACAGGGCTCCACCTATGACAGCAGAGCAAGAGGCCAAATCCCCTGGCAGAGACCAGCCCTGCCCTGGGGACACGGCTCTGTGTGAGCCTGGCCGTGCCCGGGGGCTCTCGGCGAGGTCACGTCTGCTCACCCCGCTCTGACCCCGCCGCCGGGGCGAGGGGAGGAGGGAGGGAGCGATCCCGTTACAGCTCCCGGCCTGCTCACACCATTAATGGGAGCGGGAGCAAACGGCTGCCAGAGCACCTGCTCCGTGTCCCCGCCGGCGTCAGCACGGGCTGCCTGCCCCAGATCATCTTCCAGCTGAGCCAAAGCCTTGGGAGCAGCTCCTGGGCTTGTCCTGGCTGCACCTCCTCGGGTTTTGCAGTGGGGAGGCACGGCTGGAGGTTGGTACCCACCAGTCTCACCTCACAGCCCTGCAGGATGAACCCTGAAAACACACACACACATAACCAGGGACAAAACACATAACCAGGGACAAGGGCTTTTCTCATTTTCCTTTGGTTTTTTTTTACCTTATTTTTTAAAAACATCCAGTTGAATACCTTATTAAAAATGAAAATAGTTTATTTTAACCACTGTTGATTTAGCAAATACTGAAACCTGCCATGGGTGGGGGCTGTGAACATCTCTGGCTGTGTGATATTGCTCTTGTGTTTCCTTCTTAAAAGCGACTCGGAGAAGGCGAGGCCTGCAGGGATCCCTGGGTGAGGGCTCCAGCCCTGCTCTGTCACCAGCACCTTCTGGGCCACCCCCAGTGATGGCACTGGGCTGGCTGAGGTCGAGGGTCTGTCCCTGATGTCCCTCTGAGGACGGCTGCAGCCTGGTTCCGTAACCCAGAATATTCTTCTCTCTTGATTTGCTTTCAATAAAACCATTAACCCAAGAGCTGCACAGTCTGGACACAACTCTGTTCACTGGGATCCCTGGAACCACGAGTGGAGGGGAACTGCAGAGGGGTTTTGGGTGGGGATGGAGAAGGCAGGAGGCCCAAAGAAGCTCCTTCCATGAGTCCTTTCAGGTCACCTTTGATGCAGGGGGACCCGAAGTCCCCGGGGAGGCTCATGCCAGGCTCCTGGGCTGCTCTGCTGCTGCTCGGGGGTCCTGGTGCTGCCCGTGCCCGGCGGTGGCTCTGGAGGGCAGGCAGGGGTGGGGTTGGATCTCCCTGGATCCAGCCCCGCGCCCACCCTGGCCTCAGTCGCGTCTCTTGCCCTCCCTGGCCCTGCCGTCCCTGCCCGGCTCCCAGGGCTTCCTGCCCTTCTGCTGCTTCCAGTCCCGCCTCGGGCTCTCCCGGCCGCCGTCAGCCCTGCCGGGACGGCCCCTCCACCCCTCCCTCCTGGACTCATCCCGCTCCCGCCGTTTCTCCTTCCTCTCCTTCCTCTCCTTCCTCTCCCGGTCCCGTTTCTTCTGGGGCTGCTGCTCCGGTTCCCGGGGGGCCCGGGGGGCTCGGCCAGCTCTGTCCCCCGCTGTCCTGTCCTTGGCTCGTGCCTCCCTCCGGCCGCTCCGCTCCGCATGGACAGCGCGGCCTTCCCGGGCTTTCTCCTTCTTCTCCTCCTTCTTCTTCTCCTCCTTCTCCTCCTCCTCCTCCTCATCCTCCTCCTCCTCATTCTCCTCTTTTTCTTCCTCCTTCTCCTCCTTTTCTTCCTCCTCCTCCTCCTCCTCCACCTTTTTCTCCTGCTTCTCCTGGCTCTTCTTCCCCTCCGTCACAGCCATTGGCACCTCGGGGACATCTGCAAGTTCTTCATCTTTGCCCTCATCCTCATCCTTGTCCTCATCCTTGTCTTCATCCTTGTCTTCATCCTTGTCCCCATCCTTGTCCTCATCCTCTGGTGTTGCACGGCCAAACCACTTCTTGAAGATCCAGGGTTCTCCCTGTGGGGACAGAGGGGACCAGGAACTGCTGATGCAGCCGAGGGATTGGGACCCCCCTCCATCCCTCCCCCTGGGGACAAGCTGCTCCCTGCCCCGGCAGGTGCCACCCTGGCCCGTACCAGGTTGCTGTCAGCTTCGCTGTCATCGTCATCGTCACCGTCTTCATCATCATCATCATCCTCCTCCACCGCGCTGCTCTCCGGAGGCGGCGCAGGCTGGGCAGTCACCGCCTCTGGGATCTCCACCTTGGGGCTCACAACCTCTGGGAGGGGACAGGGACAGGCACGGTCAGCTGGGGCTGCTGGGGTGGGACATCCCAGCCAGGGGCTCGCAGGGCCCTGTCCCAGGCCGGACCGGGGGATCGAGGAGGGTCGGACCCACCGGGAACGGGAGGGGGCGGAGGCTCCTGGCGGCCGCGGGCGAGTCCCTCCTTGGAGCATGGCGCTGCAAGACAGCAGGGGACAGCAGGGGACAGGAGGTGACAGCACGGCCTGGCCACCCCTTCCCGCTCCGCCCGGCTCCCCACTCACCTTGGAGCACCTGGAAGGTGACGCTGAGCAGGGCCACCACCGAGGCCACCAGGATGCACTTGTTGAGGGTGAGCCCTTCCCAGAGCAGCGGCTCCTCCGCGGGGTCCAGGCTGGGCGGCTCCGCCTTGCTCTGCACGGGGAGGCTCCTGGGGACTGGGACATGGAAAAATGTTACTGGGGGAACTGGGAGGAGGAAAAGGGCTCTGAGCGGGGGGGTGGGAAGAGCTCTTAACGTCCTCCTGCACAGCCGGGTCAGGGCAGGGACAGGGACAGGGACAGGGACAGGGAAAGGGACAGGGGACAGGGGCAGGGACAGGGGCAGGGACAGGGGCAAGGGCAGGGGCAGGGCAGGGACAGGGACAGGGATGGGGACAGGGACAGGGGCAGGGAGAGGGACAGGGACAGGGGCAGGAACAGGGACAGGGACAGGGGCAGGAACAGGGACAGGGACAGGGATAAGAACAGGAGCAGGGGACAGGGGCAGGAGCTGCTCCTGCCACGTGTTTGCAGTGCAGGAGTGGGGACAAGAGTGTCCCGGGGGCTGAGACCGAGGGGTTTGGTGACATTAGACTGTCCTGGTGATCAAGCTGGGAAAAGCTCTGCCCGTGCTCCTCCTCCAGCAGCAAATCTGGGCAGGATGGAGAGGAGGAGGTGGAGGAGGATGTGGCAGGTGCTGAGGAGCCCCATCTCCATCCCCGTGTCACTGATTTCCCCTTTCCATGGCCAGACAGCACCTCCCGGGCTGGCTGGGGACAGGGGACTGTGCCTCTGTGGCCACCTGGGCCAGGGTGGCCATTCTGGGGCAGGGAAGGCCTTTCCCACTGTTGAAGATTGCAATGCAAGATGTTTTCCATTGCCATCTGTATGGCAGATTACCTTTGTCAAGTGGGCAGTTTGCCTTATCTCTCTCTGAGTGACCACAATCACTCCTCCCTCGGGAGGGGACACCTGCTGATAACAGCCATTGAATGTCCCTGCATGGCTGATAAGAACTACAGCATCCCATTGGCAGATGTGAGCCCAGAGGGAGGAGCCAAGCATTCCTACCCGGATATAATCCAGAGGTTTTGAGACACCAGCACGGCTTCTCCACTGGATTTCCCAGAGGAACAGCAGCTGCCTCTTCTTCCCCTGGATCTTCAGAGGAAGATTCCACCCTTCTCTACAGGATCCCTGCTCCAGCAGAACCAGCCCTGACACTGCAGGAGGGCTGAGCCACAATTCAAATGGGACTGTGCCAACAGCCTGACCCACAGGGTGTCAGGTTGGGTTCTGACTCTGGCAGTGTTGTTTTAGTTCACTGCATTGTTTATTTTATCCTTATATTTTTTTCCCTTTCCCTATTAAAGAACTGTTATTTCCTGCTCCCCTATTTTTGCCTGACAACCCCTTAATTGAAAATTCATAGCAATTCAGAGGGGTGGGGAGGGTTCACATTCTCCATTTCAGGGGAGGCTCCTGCCTTCCTTAGCAGACTCCTGTCTTTCCAAACCCAGACACCCACACACCCACCTGGTGGCCCGGCAGCGCTGCCCTTGGCTCCCACCTTCTCCGCTCGCTTCTTCTCCGCCGCTTTCCTGTCCCCGCCGAGCGGGGCTGGCTCTGGCATGTCCGGCTCTGCCTCTCCTCGGGATGGCCCTGGTCCTGCTCAGAGAGGCTCTGCTCCTCTATTCCCTGCAGGGAGGGCACGGAGCGTGGCTGGGGGGACAGGGATAAGGACAGGGACAGGGACAGGGACAGGGACAGGGATAAGAACAGGAGCAGGGGACAGGGACAGTGGCAGGGATGGGACAGGGGGACAGGGACAGAGATAGGGACAGGGAAAGGGATGGGACAGAGACAGGGAAAGGGACAGGGACAGGGACAGGGAACAGAGGCAGGGACAGGGACAGGGGACAGGGACAGGGATGGGACAGAGACAGGGAAAGGGACAGGGAACAGAGGCAGGGACAGGGACAGGGACAGGGACAGGGAACAGGGGACAGGGACAGGGGCAAGGACAGGGACAGAGACAGGGGCAGGAATAGGGACAGGGGCAGGGGGGCAGGGACAGGGACACGCTGCTCTGGGGGTCCCAGTGCTGCCCCAGCAAGAGGCACCAACCCGGCTCCTGCAGCACCTGGGGTGTGTTCACCTCAACATCCTTAAAGCTGGGGTGGGTTTTATGTTATTCAAGCTGGATTTAGCCACGAGGCAGCCCTGGCTAACACATGGGTGGGCTGGTGGGACCCCCTGGCTGTGCCTGGGATCCCCCCGGGGCTGGGTTGGGGCTGCAGCAGCCCCCGGGGCAGGTTTGGTGTGTGGGGAGCCCAGGGAGCCGCGCTGTGCCCCGGGCTCCGCTGGCCGGGCTGGGCGTTGGTCGGTGCCACCAGGGAGAGCTGCCCACCGGCACGGATCAGTGACAGCGACAGCTGGGGGACCTGCAGGGACGTGCTGCAACCCTGCCGGGCAGAATGGCACTGCAGGACAGCCCCAGCCCGGCCCCTGACCCTGACCCAGCTCATGGATCCATCCCCAGAACCCCCTGCTGTCCCTTGGCACAGGGATCCATCCCTGGCACCCCCTGCCCTGGCACAGGGATCCATCCCTGGCACCCCCTGCTCTGAACAGGGATCTGTCCCTGGCACCCCCTGCTCTGAACAGGGATCCATCCCTGGCACCCCCCACCCTCCCCTGGCACAGGGGTCCCCCCAGACACCCCCTGCTCTGAACAGGGATCCCCCCAGGCCCCTCCATCCCTGGCTCAGGGATCCATACAGGCACCCTCTGCCCTGGCACAGGGATCCATCCCTGGGACCCCTCCCCTGGCACAGGGATCCTTCTAGGCCCCCCCACCCTGCACTGTCATAGGGACCCATCCCTGGCACCCCCTGCCCTCCCCTGGCACAGGGATCCCCCCAGGCACCCCCTGCCCTGGCACTGGGATCCATCCCTGGCACAGGGATCCCCCCAGACCCCCTCACTGCTCTGAACAGGGATCCATCCCTGGCACCCCCTGCCCTCCCCAGGCACAGAGATCCATCCCTGGCACAGGGATCCCCCAGGCACCCCCTGCCCTGGCACAGGGATCCCCCCAGGCCCCCTCCCTGCCCCGGGCACTCACATGGGCTCTGCTGCTCTCCCGTGGCTGTCGCTGCTCACCAGGGCGCTGCCATCTGTCACAGACAGGCACAGCTCAGCTCCTCAGGTGACAAACCTGGGCAGGTGGAAATCACCAGGGGCTGGGGGGTGTGAGCCCCTCGGGGACACCCCCAGCCTGCACAGAGGGGACATCTGGCCATGATTGCCCCATTGGTGTCACCCATGGATGCACAGAGGGGTCCCAGGTCAGGCAAAAAAAAAACCCCAGGAACTGAGGGGGTGCAAGGGGAGCTCTGGGACTCTGAGCCCCAAAAGGTCCCCAGCCTGGATATCCCAGGGGAGTGGCAGCCAAAGGGACAGTGACCTCCCTGCCAAGGCACACGGGGGGACCAACAGCCCAGGGAGTGCTCAGACACCCCAAAACCACTGGAGGGCCAGAGCCTGGCAGCAGGAGAAGGCCCAGCTCCCATGGAGCAACCAGAGCTCCAAAAGGAGCTCAGGGGAGCTCAGGGAGGGCTCTCAGGGCTTTTCCCAGCTGGGAAATGCAGAGCAAACTGAGGGTCCTCAGGAACACCAGGAAGGGCTGGGGAGGGGTCCTGGGGGTTTCTCTGCCCTGGGAGAGCTGCAGGGGTGGGAAGGCACCACAAGGTCCCAGCACCACTGGCCCCACCCTCCTGGCACCTCTGAGTCCAGGGCCTCAGGTGCCACATCCTCCCCAGAAGGAAGAATTTTTGCCCCCTTTGAGCCAGATTGAGTTGATTTTCCCCCTGTGGAACACTGAGAAAAAGAGATCAGTACCCAGGATGAAACCTACCACTCAGTGCTGGAAGCAGAACAGATAAATATGAGGAAACCTTTTGGTCATGATCTGCAAGATCTTTGCTTTCAAGAGGAAATAAAAAGAGTTTTTGGTTTATTTCAGTGATGTAAGTCTGGACCTTTCTCTGCTGGGAAGGGATGGAGCTGCCCCAGGACTCTGGTGGTGCTTGGGGGGGTCCAGACTCAGGGGAAGCACAAAGGTGGAGAACTTTTCCTCAAAGTGTTTCCCTGCCACGTGCTTGCCCTGTTTTTGAGCTTCTCAATCATTTACTTGGGTCTGGGGCACAGATGAGCACCAGGAAGGTGGAGGAGGGCCAGAGCCTCTGTTCCTTTCTCCCTGGCCATGATCCATGCTCCCATGGGGCTGGTGGCACACGGGTGTCCCTCAGTGCCTGAGGTCACCCTGTGAAGTGACACCTGAAGTGACACCACCACAAAGAACCATCTCTGCCAGGCTGAGCTGTGTCCTGCAGAGTCTCACACACCTCACCAGTGGCCAAGGAGCCTCTTCTGTCCTTCCCTGGCCGTCTCTGAGCTCTCCCTGCCCACTTGGACAGCCCTTAGGTGGCCTCAGGGCATCCCAAATCTTTCTCCAACACCACCCAGGGACAATGTCACCTGGTGGGACCCTCACCAAACTGAGAGGGGTCAAACACTGTGCCCACAGCACACCCCTGCTGGGCTCCCCAGTCCTCAGCTGAGCCCAGGGCCCTGTCACAGAGTGCCAGGCTCTCTGTCTCTACCCCTTGTGTTTCACCCTGAAGGAGGAGCCCAAACAGCCTCCAGACCCAGGGCAGGCAGGTGTCCTTCCCTGCCATGTGCCCCAAAGGCATTAACTCAGCCCCAGAGCTGACCAGATCCATGTCCAGCTCTGTCCCCATGGCCTGGCAAGGGGTGGATGCACTCTGGGGCTCCACAGCCCACACAGGATCCTTGTCCCCAGGCAGGATGGGCCGTGTCACCTGCAGGAACAGCCACCCTGGGCTGGTGACCCAGGGACAGCCACTGCCAGGCCAAGCAGGGCAGGGATGGCCACAGTGCCAGGGGTGGCTGTCAGTGCCATGTGAGGCCATCAGTGCCAGGGGTGGCCACCAGTGCTGGGGATGGCCACAGTGCCAGGGGTGCCCATCAGTGCCATGTGAGGCCATCAGTGCCAGGGACACTTTGCCCATGGCAGGGCTGGTCACCTGCAGCCCCCAAGTCCCTGCTCGCAGTGCCCCTGCCCAGGAGCGCACCTGTCCATCCATCCATCCATCCATCCATCCATCCATCCATCCATCCATCCCTCCCTCCCTCCCTCTCCCCCGCCCATCCCTCACCCCGCACTCCAGATCCGCCCGTAAAGGCTGAAAATCGCAGGCACTTAACAAATAATCAGCTTGGCTCTGCTGCCGCTGGGATTTCTCCTGCACGGGCTCCCGAGGTCGCCTTCACCGCTGACTCACGGCAAAGAAACTTCCAAAAATATCCCCTCGCCTGCCCCGTGTCCCTGTCACCCCCGGCCGGGGATGAGCCCCGTGGAGTTCATTCCCACACAGGTCCGGGCTGTGGCCAGGACTGCCCGGGGGCTGCAGGGTTTAAACCCCCCCACAGCAGCGTTTAAAAAGCCCCAGAAATCCGTACCTGGGCTCGGCGCCGCCTCCTCCTCGGCTGCAGCCCCCGGGCGGCCCCGGCTCTCCCGGGTAAAGAACAGCAACAGCTGCCGGGGGGAGCCGGAGCAAAATAGCGCCCAATCACCGGGGCTGAGAGCCACAAAAGGCAGCTCAGCCCCGGCCGGGAGCGCAGCGGCTGCCCTGGGCACGGGCTGAGGCTCCCGGGGCACCTGCGAGGGGTTTGTCCCTCTGTGACACTCCCGGGAGCACGGGGAGGGGACAGGACCCCGGCCCTGGGTGTCTGAGCCAGCTGTGGGAGGGATGGATGTATGATGGATGGACATGGATGGATGATGGATGGATGGATGGATGGATGATGGATGGATGGATGGATGGACATGGATGGATGATGGATGGATGGATGGATGGGGGATGGATGGACATGGATGGGAGGGATGGATGATGGATGGATGGATGGATGGATGGATGGATGGATGGATGGAGGGATGGATGGGGGATGGATGGATGGATGATGGATGGATGGATGGATGATGGATGGATGATGGATGGATGGATGGATGATGGATGGAGGGATGGATGGGGGATGGATGGATGGATGGATGATGGATGGATGGATGGGGGATGGATGGATGGATGGATGGATGGATGGATGATGGATGGATGGAGGGATGGATGGATGGATGATGGATGGATGGATGGATGGATGGGGGATGGATGGATGGATGATGGATGGGGATGGATGGATGGATGATGGATGGATGGATGGATGGATGATGGATGGATGATGGATGGATGGATGGATGATGGATGGATGGATGATGGATGGATGGATGGATGAGGGATGGATGGATGGATGATGGATGGGGATGGATGGATGGATGGGGATGGATGAGGGATGGAGAGATGGATGGATGGATGGATGGATGGATGATGGATGATGGATGATGGATGGATGGATGGATGGATGGATGGATGATGGATGGATGGATGATGGATGGATGATGGATGATGGATGGATGGATGGATGGATGGATGGATGATGGATGGATGGATGATGGATGGATGGATGGATGGATGGATGATGGATGATGGATGGATGGATGGATGGATGGATGGATGGATGATGGATGGATGGATGATGGATGGATGGATGATGGATGGATGGATGGATGATGGATGGATGGATGGATGGATGATGGATGGATGGATGGATGGATGATGGATGGATGATGGATGGATGGATGGATGATGGATGGATGGATGATGGATGGATGATGGATGGATGATGGATGGATGGATGGATGGATGGATGGATGGATGGATGATGGATGGATGGATGATGGATGGATGGATGGATGGATGATGGATGGATGGATGATGGATGGATGGATGGATGGATGGGGGATGGATGTGGGTGCTGGGGGTGCAGAGGTGGAGCCAGGCACAGGTGAGGGGAGAGGACCAGAAATCCCCCTGGGGGCAGCAGTGCTCAGACAACCCCAGTGAAAATCCCATTTTGCAGTGTTTGCAGAGGTCCATCGCCCTCCCACCCCTCTGATGTCCCCATTCCTGTCCCCAGGAGCTCTGTCACAGCCACAGGCACCTCCTGGGCAGGTGGGAATGGGGATGTCCCGTCCCACCCACCCCAGGATACAGGGAGGAGATGAAGAATCCCATCTGGGGCTCTGGCCCTGCCTGTGGGGGTTATCCCCAGCCCCCAGCTCAGCACGGGCAGGAACAGCCTCAGGCAGGAGCTCCTGTGCCAGGGATGTGGTGCAGCAGTGCCTGGGACCAGTCTGGCACATCCCACTTTGAGGACATTGCTGTTGTGGAGAGGCTTCAGGCCCAAAAACCCCCAAGTCCCTGAAATTGTGGCATTTCCCACCTGCAGTATTGACATTTTTCTTTAGCACGATCTACAGGAGGAATAAACCAGGCACTGCCTTGCCCAGGTGAGGCTGGATCCTGGTCCTGCTTTAGGGGGCTCAGGAGCAGCCTCTACTCCCCAGGGCAGGGATTTGGCCTCTCAGCAGGGACAGGACTGAGCACACGGAGGGAGAACAATGTGCCATGGAGGGATGGAGGGATGGAGGGAGGATGGGGCTGCACACAGCCCCCAGAGCAGCCAGAGTCCCGGGCACACCCTCAGGAGGCTTTTCCCATTTGTATTCCCATTCCAGCAGGGCCAGAGCTGTTCACTGGCGTGGCATTTGCTTTATAGGGAGGTGATGAAAGAAGAAAATCATCAACAGGCCAACTAAAATCCCTTTTCCTCCCAGCTAATCACGTTTCCATGCTGCCCCCAGGTTTGTTCCCTGCTCCTGCCTCCCGTGGCTGAGCTGCTCCTTCCAGGAAAGATGCCAGGGGCTGAACCGGCACCGGCAAAACACCCTCCCACTTCATCCTTACATGGAGCCCGAGGATCGAGAGCTCTCCTCACCCTTCCTAGGACCTTTCAACACCCCCTTCCCGCAGCGGGGAGGGGCCGGCAGCGTTTCTGCCTCCACACGTGTAGCTGGGAGCAGTTCCCCGTGGAGCTGCAAAGCCTCCACCTCCATCGCACAATTTATCCCGGGCAGAGGGAGGAAAGAGACTCCCGGAGGCGAATTCTTTCCTAATCTCTTGAACCCCCCCCAAATCCCGGCTTCTTCCGTGCCCTGAGCCTGATAAAAGCGTCTCTGGGACGGGGTGAGCTCAGGGAGGGGGAAACCCGATCCGGCTGGGAGGGCAGGAGGAGAGAGCCGGGCGGGGGAGCAGGGAGGGCAGTGGAGAGGCCGAAGAGTGACTTTGGACTGGGCTGGATGGCACAGCCGCTCTTCCCTGGCTTCCCATGGCCTCTGTCCTCAGGAATCGTGGTCCAGGCTGTGCTGCAGCATCCCCTCACTGCCATGGCAACACTCACTTCTCCTCCCACCAGGACATCATCTCCCTTCTCCCCGTTTTTAATAACTCACAGTTAAAAGGCAATCAGAAAGGCATTAAATTAGTCACTGAGTATTTTTGGCACGGGTTGGTTCTGGGGATGGATCTTCTCTCAATTCTCACAATTTCCTCTCTCCCCAGAGCCCCCAGGCCCTGCCTGACTCTGTCTCCTGCTGCCACAGGTATGAGGGGTGGCAGATGCTCGAGCTGGCTGCTCAGGTGGCTTTTCCACTGCTCACCAGGCTGGCTGCAGGTTTTTTCCCCTTGGATTTCATCCCTGGCTCCATCAGAACCTGCCTGACCATGTTGCCAAGGCTTAGGACTCCAAAACACCTCCCAGCCTTTAGAGCCTTTACCCTCTAACCTGGGCAGGGCTGGGCTCTTGGCCTGATTTTAGAGATGGGAATTTGGATGTTGTCTGCCAAGCCAAGAGCCCTGGGCACAGCACAGCTTTGCAGGCAATGCCCAGCTCCAGCTGTGTCACCCCCATGCTGGCATTGTCCCTTGGGGACCACAGGTCTGAGGGTGCACAGGGCAGGTCCCCCTCTGCAGGCACCACAGCCCTGCTGGAGATGCACGTGGAGCTCACCCAGGTGCTGCCTGGGCTTGTTGGAGGAGCTTGGTGTCTCCCAGCCCTCCACCCTCCCCTCAGATGTGGTTGGGGATGCATTCAGAGCAGGGCTGGTGGAGGGGAGGATCACAGAAACACCAAAATTCTCCAGGAAATGGGGAGAAAGAGCACCTTGATTCCCTGCACGACCCAAACCCCAAAGGCACAGGTGTCCCCATGGCAGCCTGGGCACAGCAATATCCCACTGACCCAAATCAGCAATATCCCACTGACCCAAAACTCCTCTTTCAGCTGGATCCATCAGCTCCAGCTGGGGTTGTTGTGCAATGGTTGTGCTGACAGCTGCTGCCTCCTTCCCCTGAGGAACCAAACATCCACCTGGGAGATGATTCCTGCAGGAACCACAGAGCTTCCCGAGCACTGGCGTTATTGAGGAGCACTTGGGAGGTTTCAGGAAGGGAAGGAATGTCTTCTCCCTGCCAGCTGTGCTGCTCCTGTCAGATCCCATCTGTCAGCATGGAGATTTCAGATCTGCCTAGCTGAGCCATCTCCTTGCAGAGGTGTGGATGCTGGAAAGGCCTGGAGCAGTTTGGATGCTGGATGTTCCTGTGGCTCCACATCCTCAGGTATTTCACAGGGCTGCAGGGAGCCAGCAGGAGATGGAGCATCCTGTGCATGAGCTGATTCCCACAGCTGATACCTGGGCAGGCTCCCCGTGCCCAGGAGGGCTGACTGCACATCACGGGCCTGCAAAGGTTCTGAGGCCTGTTCTGATCAAGAACTCAGACCTGGGCCCTTCCTCGTGGCTTCAGGGATTTGGTTAAGCTGGAAAACGCAGCCAAGGGGATCTTCTGTCTCCTCTCCTGGGTTTGAGGAGGTGTGGAACTGGTGAGGGAAGATGGGAGCTCTCTGGGCTGGTACCACCTTGGTTTAATGAACCCCACCTTGGAGCATCGATGGGACAAGAGGAAATGGCCTCAAACTGCTCCAGGAGAGGGTCAGGCTGGACATCAGGAGGAATTTCTTCATGGAAAGGGTGGTCAAGCATTGGAAGAGGCTGCCCAGGGAGGTGGTGGAGTCACCAAAGAACAACTGGAGGTGGCATTCAGTGCTCTGGGCTGGTGACAAGGTGGGGATCAGGCACAGGTTGGACCCAATGGTCTTAGAGGTGTTTTCCAACCTAAATGAGTCTGGGATTCTGAGATCTTGGAGGATCTTCTTCCTTTTATCCTTTTAGCCTGGAGGGAATGCCAGCCATAGAAAGGATGGCTCTTTGTTTAAAGGGAAGGGGCCCAGAATCCTGCCCTGGGGATGGCTCCAGGAGCTCCTGCACCTTGTGGGTGTCACTGGGACCACAGAGGGGTGAGGGACACCCCCAGGCCACCAGCCAGGGCAGAACACACAGTGACAGTGGAGGGAGAGCCTTCCATGGGCTCATCCATCACCTCCTGGAATGACCCCCAGCTATCTGGAGCAGCTCCACATTAAAGCCACTCTGCCCAGCTGGAATCCACGTGTGCCCTAAAAACTCCAATTCACAAATCTCAGAGGTTTTGCTCCTTTTCCCTGGCAGCAGGAGCTCATTCAGGTCAGGGGGACAGAAGATCCAGATCCTGTTAAATCCTACTTTTAGTCTCAGCTCCTTTCTGTAATTGTTCCATGATCCCTTCTCTCACAGCTCAGCACCACTCAGGGCTGATCGCTGTTCTCCTTAAAGATTTGCAGTTTGTCACTCCCAGGAGAACAGGAGGACGTGGCTCTACTCCAGGGAATTATCCCTGGAAGTGCCATTTGGGATTGGGAAAGTGGCCATGACATTTGTCCCACCAAGGGCTGGGGCTGTGGCACATTCAGTCTGGAGCAGCCATGCCACGGGAAACTGAGGCAAAGGGAGATTTAGGGCAAGTGAAGCTTTGGGTGGAACAGCCTGGCCATATTTGACATCCCAATGATCACAAATCCTTCCCTTTTTTGGCTTTCCTGATGGATGGAGCATTGGTGCATTTATCCAGACAGGTTCTGGCACTGGGGGCTGCAGATCCCAAACCATTCCCAGTGAAGGAGCTGCTTCCCTCTGCTCTGAATAGACCTGCAAACAACCCAGGGCACCAGGAACCAGAGGGCTCTGCCTCCTGTGGGATTAACTTCATCATCCCAGCCTCTTTGGGATGATGGCACCCACTGGAGAGCAGGTCCTGGTGGATTCAACACCTTTCCCAGGGCTCCAGGTTGGCCCCACAGGACTGAGCAGTTCTGAAGCAACAAATCCATGTCCAGAGAAACATCTCTGTGCCATGGGGATGTTCCCAGGCTTGGCAGCTGGGCTGTGGGACATGGGGAGGGAAGAGATGTTCCAGGCAGATGTTTCAGGTCTTAAAAGGGTCATAAAAGTACAAAATCCACCACAAAGCCCAGCATAAAGTCCTGCAGGGGCAGCAGAAATAGCAGGAACTTCCCACCCACCTCCAGAGCTCAGCTGGGGTTTCCCAGTTACTCTGTGCCTCCCACCCTGTTCCCCATTTTCTCTCTCTGTAATCAGGCCAGAAATTCCCAAATTAAAACTTTGCAGCCTCCAGACACCAAGGGCAGAGGTTTCACCCTGCCAGGCCCCTCTGCTCTCCCCTCCCTGCCTCACACCATGGATTTCTCAGTTCCTTTGGGACACTCTAGGAAGGCCGGAGGGGTTTGGGTTCCTTCCTTATCCCCTTGCCAAGACCAGGGCTGTGCTCTGGGGCTCTTTGTCCCCCTAAGGGACTTGCTGGGGTCCTCATGGAGGGGCTTTGTCATCTCAGAGGTCTGGAAACTTTGATGATGACTTCACCTCTCCAAAATTGTAGCAAACTCCTCTGATTTATAGCAGGACAGGAAGGGCTGGGATGTGGGGATGAGGTTTTTGAGCAAAGCCCCTTCTGCTCCAGCTTTCCCTCTTCCTACTTTCACACAGCAATGCCAAATGCAATATATTATGTAATGGGAACAAGCAAGAACCAAACCAGCAAGGACTCCAAACTGCAGGAAACCCCCTTTCCAAAGCCACACTCTTAATGACTCAGTTTTCTCTCATGTTTGCTCACCACCCTTGCAGACCAGGCTTTGTCCAGTGCAATGAGGAGACATCAAAGCTCAGGATCTTTAATGTTTTCCAGTTCTTCCCCAATATGTCCTTGCTGGACATGTGTTCCCAAGACACATCCTGATCAAATAACAAGATCTGTGTTTAAAATAAAGCTTGAGCCTCCTCCAGGCATCACCAACCTGCAGGAAAGCCAGGGAGTGACAGGAAGGGAAGGAGAGAGGGACAGAGGCTCACCCTCCTTGCCATGACCCTGGATCCTGGATTGCCATCAGCTCCAGCACACCAGGGACAGCCTGGTTTGGGCTGGAGCAGCAGCCAAGCAGTGAAATGTCCCCTCCAGCCTGCAGCACAAGCACAAAGCCCTTGGGAGAGCTGGGCAGGGCCCATCTGTGTGGCACTGAGGGCAGGGATGTGGCTGTGTCTGATGTCATGGTCACCCCTCACACCACAGCTGCCAGGGCTGGGCTCTGGGGGCTGGATTGGTGCTGGATACATCCAGGGCAGCTCCACTGAGTCAGGGAGTCAGAGTTTGGGTTGGGAGGGACCTCAGAGCCCACCCAGTGCCACCCCTGCCATGGCAGGGACACTTCAGCCATCCCAGGCTGCTCCCAGCCCTGTCCAGCCTGGCCTTGGGCACTGCCAGGGATACAGGGGCAGCCCCAGCTGCTCTGGGAATTCCATCCCAGCCCCTCCCCACCCTTCCAAGGAACAATTCCTTCCAAACATCCCACAAAAATCTCCCCTTTCCCAGTGGGAGCCATTGCCTGGCTCCTGTCCCTGCAGGCCTTGTCCCCAGTCCCTCTGCAGCTCTCCTGGAGCCCCTTCAGGCCCTGCCAGGGGCTCTCAGGTGTCCCTGGAGCCTTCTCTTGTCCAGGTGAGCACCCCCAGCTCTCCATGGGGTTACAGGAGATTTAGAAGGCAATCCCAGAGCTCACAGGCTCACAAAAGCTCAGCTTCAGGACTGTTCCTCCTCCTCAGCTCCCTGCCAGCACCAGGAGAAAGCAAATGTCCTACAAAAGCCAGCCTGGATCCACCAACTTGTGATTAATGCAAAATCAGGTGGAATCATTCACTGAGTGACAGAGAGGAGGTTCCAGGAATGAACCTGGAGTGGCTCTGCCCACCTGGCTGGGGGAAGGTGATCCAAGGGATTTGGACCACCCTGGCGGCTCCTGAGCTCAGGAATCATCCAGCCTGGAGCACTGGCCTGGATTTTAGGCTGTGTTCTCACCAACACCACATGGAGATGTGAGGACTGAGCCTTCCCTTCTCCCTCCTGCCCAAACACCCTCACTCCCACACAGCCTGTGCTGCACTTTGGGCAGGGCTGTGCTCACACCTTGGATCACACAGTTCAACACAGACTGAAGTGGTTCCCATGATCAGATACGACACCAGTCTGGTATTTGCTGGCAAAAAGGCACAAAGGAATGAAATGTGCCCCAGGATGGGGCAGGAAGGTGCAGAGACATGCAGGGGAAGGGCAGCCTGCCCAGGAGCTGAGGCAGGAGCCTGCAGGCTCTGCTGGTAACAATCCTGAAAGTGATGATGGAATTATTAAAACACGGCAACAACACGGGTGTAGGAGTGGGCAGAAGAGCAGGAGAGGAGCTGCTGCTGCCCAGGCATTCCCAGTAGAAAGGTGCTCAGTGTCCCTGCAGCCAGGATCTGTCCCTGAGAGTACCTCACATCCCTGGGGAGCCAGGCTGGAGAGCTGGGGGTGCTCACCTGGACAAGAGAAGGCTCCAGGGACACCTGAGAGCCCCTGGCAGGGCCTGAAGGGGCTCCAGGAGAGCTGCAGAGGGACTGGGGACAAGGCCTGCAGGGACAGGAGCCAGGCAATGGCTCCCACTGGAAAAGTGACATTTAGATGGGAAAAAAATCATTTAGATGGGATATTGGGCAGGAATTGTTCCCTGGCAGAGCTGGGGATGCTCACCTGGACAAGAAAAGGCCCTGGGGAGAGCTCAGAGCCCCCTGCAGATCCCAAGCCCTGTGACTTGAAGCCAAGGGATTGGAGCAGTGCCCTTGATTTCAGTGAGAGCAGAAATGGGTTCAGATGTGTTCAGTCCTTGGGGAAGCAGGGCTGGAAGCAGGAATTGGGGACTGGAATAATCTGCTTTGCTTCTGTGCTGGGAGAGCTGGGGGTGCTCACCTGGACAAGAGAAGGCTCCAGGGACACCTGAGAGCCCCTGGCAGGGCCTGAAGGGGCTCCAGGAGAGCTGCAGAGGGACTGGGGACAAGGCCTGCAGGGACAGGAGCCAGGCAATGGCTCCCAGTGCCAGAGGGCAGGGCTGGATGGGATCTTGGCAATCAGGAATTGTTCCCTGGCAGGGTGGGCAGGCCCTGGCCCAGGGTGCCCAGAGCAGCTGGGGCTGCCCCTGCATCCCTGGCAGTGCCCAAGGCCAGGCTGGGCAGGGCTGGGAGCAGCCTGGGACAGTGGGAGGTGTCCCTGCCATGGCAGGGGTGGCACTGGATGGGCTTTGAGGTCCCTTCCAGCCCAAACCATTTTGTTTTCTGTGATCTCCTGTCTGTGGACTCCTCAAGTGATCAGTGAAGACTCCACGACTTTGTGGATCCCAATGAGAGGAGCAAGGACCTGGATCCAGGTGTGGGCTCCATCCTGGGAGGGAAATGGAGGCAGAGCAGTGGAAGGGGGCTTGGCAGGGCCATGGCAGGAGCTCTGTGTCCTCTCCCAGCCCCACTTTGGCTCAGCTGCTCTCAAGTGGTGCCTCTGGGCCCCAGTGAAGGGACATTAAGGGACACTGAGTCTCCATCTCAGTTCCAAGACCGGTGTTTAGACACCACTACCCACACTTCCCCCATTCCCTCCTCCTCTTCCCACCTGTGCCCAGCCTGTCTCAGCTGGGGGAACCAAACCAAAACCAGCAGAATCCTTCTGCTGTTTTCTTTGACTGTTTCACTGAAATATCCACCACAGCCTGAAAGAATTCCCTCCTTGAGTCCCAAGGCAGGCCCCAGATGAGACACTGAAATCCATGAGGAGGTTTTTCCACAGGAAATGCTGCAGGACTCTCAGGCATCAGCATCTCCCAAATCCAAACACCACATCTGCCAGGCTCAGGGAGGAGCCAGGTCCTGCAGGACACATTCCCTGGGCCAGGCTCAGGCCCCAGCAGGTGCTTTCCTGGTCTAGATATCCAAGGATTTCAACAGCAAAAGAGAGGAGAGGAGAGGAGAGGAGAGGAGAGGAGAGGAGAGGAGAGGAGAGGAGAGGAGAGGAGAGGAGAGGAGAGGAGAGGAGAGGAGAGGAGAGGAGAGGAGAGGAGAGGAGAGGAGAGGAGAGGAGAGGAGAGGAGAGGAGCCACCTCCCCTCCAGCCCCCTCTGCCCTGCAGAGAAGTGGGACATGAGACCTCTCCATCCCCACCAGCCCCTTGTGGTGTTGCTGGAACCCAAACACCACCCATCCCCAAGAGCCTGCTGGTTATTCCCACCCTCCACAAGGTCCTGCAGGAATTCTGGGGGGAAAGGGGCAATTTGCCCTTTTCATGCTCACAGAAGCCATCCCCAGATGGCTGGGACAGATCCAGCTGGGGGACAAAACCCAGGAGATTGCTGGGATCTGGTCTGCAGATTGTTGGGATCTTCACCATTGGGATCTCCTGTCCCACAGCGACCAGGACCAGAGAATCATGGAATCATAAAGGTGGGAGAAGATTTTTAAGATCAAGTCCAAACATCAAGCCACCACCATGGCCATCACTGAGCCATGTCCCCAAATGCCACATCCATCCAGTTTTGGAACACTCCCAGGCAGACACAGTGCTGGCCCAGGAGGTGATGAGAAGATGTGTTAGGTTGGAAGATGTCAGTGGGAGTGTGTATTCTATTATACCACCTGTCAGAGCTGGGGCAGTTCTGTTATTCTGTTCTTGGGGCAGTTTTTTCTTTATCTCTCCCACACCAACCCTCCCTGCAGGAGATCTCTGCTGTCCATGGCCACTGAGTGTCCCTGCAGGGCTGATCCAATTCCAGCATCCCATGGGGAGATGCTGCATTGCCCAGGGCAGGAGCCAAGCATTCCTACCTGGATCCAATGTGAGCCTGGCACAGCACAGCAGCCTTTGCCCAGGGCATTGCCAGAGGAGCAGCTTCTGCTGCCCTGCATGGCCAGAGGGAGCCCAGGCCCATCTGCAGCAGCCCTGGAGCTGCAGAGGAAAACTCCCCCCTTGTGCAGGATCCCTGCTCCAGCAGAGCCACAGCTGGCACTGCAGGAGGGCTGAGCCCCCATGGGATGGGGCTGTGCCACCCCCTGACACACAGGGGCAGGGCATGGGCTGACTCTGGCAGGGTTTGTTTGCTTTTTTGTGCTATTGCATTTGTATTTTCAGTTTTCATAGTAAAGAACTGTTATTTCTATTCCCATTTCTTTACCTGCGAGCCCCTTAATTTCAAAATTATAATAATTCAGAGGGAGGGGTTTTACATTTTCCATTTCAAGGGAGGCTGCTGCCTTCCTGAGCACACACCTGTCTGTTCAAACCTGGACACCAGGACCCAGGGTGTCAGCTCCTATTCTGACTCTGTTTGCACTATTACATTTATATTTCCAGTTTCCCTAGTAAAAAACCATTATTCTTATTCCTATATCTTTGCCTGAGAGCACCTTAATTTCAAAATTATAATAATTTGGAGGGTGAGGGTTTGCATTTTCCATTTCAAGGGGGGCTGCTGCCTTCCTTAGCACACACCTGTCTGTTCAAACCCAGACACCAGGACCCAGGGTGTCAGCTCCTATTCTGACTCTGTCAGTAGGTTATTTTGTTTGTACTATTACATTTGTATTTTCAGTTTTCCTAGTAAAGAACTGTTATTCCTATTCCCATATCTTTGCCTGAGAGCTCCTTAATTTTAAAATCACGATAATTCACAGGGAGGGTGTTTGCATTTTCCATTTCAAGGAAGGCTCCTGCCTTCCTTAGCACACACCTGTCTGTTCAAACCAAGACAGAAGAGAATGAGGAAGAAACCTGGAGAATGAGGAAGAAACCTGCAGAAAGCAGCGCCAGAATCCCCCTGGGAGTGTTTTGCTCCTGCTCTGGGAGGTGAATGATCTCACCAGAGAAGCATCAAAGTCTCTCTGCAGGTGAATGAGCAGCAGAGCCAGGCTGGGAACCTGGGACATGCTGGGACAGGCCATGGCACAAGGAAGAACTGGGATTTTGTCTGTGGGGAGCTCGACACCCTGAGCTGCCCCGTGGGAATTCCTTTTAAACTCAGGCTAGGGAGGAGCCTGGGTGAGTAATTGCTCCATGGCAGGTCCAAGAAGTGAATAATATTCCAAGAATAAAGGTTAAAAGCCTGGAGACTCCAATGAAAAGCACTCTATAAATAGGATGAAGTAGGCAGAGCAGTGGGAATAACAGGAGAAAAAACTCGATGTGGAAAAGGGCTGGGAAGGATCTGACACCCACAGTGGGATTGGACATGGGCTGGCTCTGCAGAACAGATCCTATACATGTGTCAGCATTTTGGGGTTTTATCAAAAACGACATCTGGGCACCCCTCAGAGGGCATCCTGTGCCTGTTGGGAGCTGCCTGGAGCCATCCTGCCCCAGCAATGTGGGATTTGTCCCTGGACACTGTGGCTGGAGAAGGCAGCAGCAGGACAGGAGGTGAAATTTGGGGTTTCCATCTCATGGGACAACTTCTGCTGTGCCCACGGGAACTGGAGGAATTTCCTTTCCCATTTTTGTCCTCCATTTCCATGTCCTTGTGTGGGACAAGGGGGGTGCAGGGACAGCCTACCAATGTGGCACTGGCCCTGTATCTCCCTCTTCCCATGGGAAAATCACCCCTCCCAAGGATGCTTATCCCTCCTTCCAGTTTACCTGTTACAGTTATCAGAAGGAGAGGTGAAGTCACAGCACAATTTATAACCAAAACCACGCTGGTTCTTTAAAAAATAATAACTTTTCTGCAGAACTGAGCTGTAAAGGAGCCAAAGCTGCTCAGAGGCCTCAGAGGATGTCACTGTGCAAATGTCAGCTCGGGGCTTAAGGCAGCAAAAAGCCTTGCCAGGGAATTGCTGTGGTAGAGGGATGATGATTGGAAAGATCATGCTGTGTTTGCAGGAAGCTCCTTCCCCCCCCTGTGTCTGCCAGCAGCTCTTGGTCACCTTGGAAAGGGACAGAAAAGCAAGAAAAAGAGATGGGTGTGGGAGCAAATGGTGTAAATGGCAAAGCTTCCCCAGGAGGAAAGGCTGAAGAGAGGGAACTGTCAGCTTGGAAGAGAAACAACAACCCCAGGGAGCTCTGGAGAAGGAGCAGTTTCCCTCTAATCCACAAAGCACAGAAATTTGGGTCCAGATGTAGCTGGAAAGTCACAGGTTGAAATCCAGCAAAGGTCCCTTCATAGAATCCTGGAGATCCTGAGTGGGAAGGGATCAGGGAGTCACCCCAAGAACCCCACCCTGAGCACCCCTGAGAGTGCAGGTCTGGGCTGGGAGAGCCCTTAGAGACCATCTTGTTCCACCTTCCACCACTCCAGGCTGCTCAGAGCCCTGTCCAGCTCTGTCACCCTGGGCAGCAGCAGCCACTGAGAGTTCAGGTGACACCAGGAGTGACACACACAGCCCCAGTGCCCTGCACTGCCACCACAACCACAACAGGCTCAGAGACTGGACAAACCAAGGAATCCTGGAATGTTCTCAGTGGGAAGGGACCCTCAGGGATCATTGATCCCAGCCCCTGTGCCTGCCCAGCCACCCCAACAACCCCACCCTGAGCAGCCCTGAGGGCTCTGTCAGTGAGGGGCTGGGAGCACAAACCCTGTGAGGAACAACTGAGGGAGCTGGGGGTGCTCAGCCTGGAGAAAAGGAGACTCAGGGGTGCCCTCATCACTCTCTGCAGCTCCTGAAAGGTGCCTGTGCTCAGCTGGGGCTGGGCTCTTTCTCCAGGAACTGACAGAACCAGAGCACACAGTCTCAACTGTGCCAAGGGAAATTCAGGTTGGGTATTAGGAAAAAAATATAGGTTGGATATCAGGAAAAAGTTTTTTACAGAAAGGGTGATAAAGCTCTGGAATGGCTGCCTGGGGAGGTGGTGGAGTCCCCATCCCTGGGTGTGTTTAACAAAGCCTGGATGTGGCACTGGGGGCCAGGGTTCAGTTGAGGTGCTGGGGCTGGGTTGGACTCGATGATCTTGAAGGGCTCTTCCAACCCAGTGATTCTGGAATTCTGTGATTCTGTGAATTCTGTGTCCAAAGGCTCCTGGAGCTGTGGCAGCCTTGGCACCATTCCCTGGGGAGCCTGGGCAGTGCCCAGCAGCCTCGGGGGGCAGAACCTTGCCCTGAGCTCCATGCCAAGGCCCGGCCCAGCTCCAGCCCTTGCTGGGCTCCTGTCCCTGTCCCAGGGAGTTCAGTACCTGCAGAAGGCACTCCTGGATCTCATTGCTGTGGGATGTGGCTGGAGCCAAGTGTTCCATACTGTGGGAAAGGGTTTAAAACCCAAAGGAGGAAGGATCTGTGAAATCAGACTCTGGGATCTGGTCTGCTGGGATCTTCACCATTGGGATCTTCTGTCCCAGGACCAGAGAACCATGGAATTATTAAGGTGGGAAAGATTTTTAAGATCAAGTCCAACCATCAAACCACCACCAAATTCATACTTGAGAGCCCAAATTCAGACTCCAGAGCCCAAAGCTGGGCAAGCTGGTGACTCTTCTGCCCAGCCCAGCCCAGCCTTACCCCCTTACTCCCAGTGCCAGGGCAGATCCAGCAAAGGCAGATGATTTACAGGAGCTCTGGAATTGTGTGCAAGGCTAGAACTGGGGCCCAGATCTGCACATCAAAACAGATTCCCCATAAATTACTCTGTTAAGGCTTTTCAAAAAGTTTCACAGGGGGAGGGTTCATGAGGAACCTGTAATGTTTAATTAAAGGGGAGAAATGATCCTGCCATGAAAATCTTCTCAATCCCATGCCAAGCTCATCACTGACTTGATTTATGGGACATAAACAGGCCAGAAAATGGCATAAGTGAGAAAGCTGAGGATCTTCTGCCAATTTTGGATACAGAGATGTGCAAAGGGAGGGGGATTTACAAACCAAGTGAGGCAAAGGTGGATGTGCAGCAAGAAAACAGGGAATAAACTCCTGGACACAGGATGGGAGGATCCAGCCTAGATCCAGCCTCCAGCTGCTGTTTTTGCTCCTGCCCTGAGTTCTGCCTCTTGGCATGAAGGTCACTGCCATGAAATTCCTTATTGCTTAAATGACCTGTGTCCCTCAGGCTGGAATCCCACATGGAAAAGTGTCAGGGCTGTGATGTCTCTGGTGGGACTGACAGAATGACTCTGGACTGACACACTTCCACCCCACCCACTGCCAGGGGAACCTTCCTCCAGTTTTGCTGAGGTTTCCCTGCCCTGCTCATCCCCCTCAGAGTAACAGTGCCCATGGCAGGAGGCAATGTGTGCCCAGAATGGGATTCTTGGTGTTATTCACACGGAAAAAATGCTGTGGGATTGCTTCAATCCCAGAACTAACTGGTCCCATGAGCTCAGCTCATGATTCTTGATCCCTGAGTGGAAGAATTTCCAAAAGTGAGGAGGGAGAGGCTGCTGGGTTTGTGCAGAAGGGAGCAGGGAGGCTGCAGTGCTGGGAAAAGAGATTGGCTTGGAGAGAGCTCAGCTGAGCCTGGCTCCCCACACCATCATTCCAGAGCAAAGCAGAGAATTTGGACTCCAAGAGCCACAGAAACCTGCAGCTGGGGCTGCCTCTGATGAGGAATTCACCAGCCACAAAACAGAGCAGCTCCCCACTACCAGGGAAAAGAGGGAAGTGAGGAATTCAAAGGCTGGGAGGGAAGGAGGTCACTGCAGAGCTCCTCCAGCTCAGCAGCAGTTTCACAAATGCTTTAAAGAATTTGAAATAAAACACTTTCAACACCACTCCCTGCTGGCCTGGCCGGGTCTGGGCACTGCAGACAAAGCTCAAAGCTCAAGGTTTTGGGAAAAAAAGGTGAACAAATGTAGAGGAATGTCAGGAGCAGCTCTCTGGTTGTACAAGGAGATGTCTCCAGCTCCTTGGATGATCCTTGTGGGTCTCTCCCAGCTCAGGATATTCCATGATTCTACAATTCCTCCTTCCTTTGGTCACTGTCAGAGTCAGGATTTTGCAACAAAGCTGAATTTGAGTGAAGGGAATTGCCATGGCAGTCAGGTGCTCCTGTCACATCCCTGGAACATCCCACTGGCAGTCCCAGCTGAGGACCTGGAATGTTCCACCCCCTTGGGAAGAGGCTCTCACCGAGTTTTGGAGGTACTGGGGGCACAAGAAGGATTTCAAAGCGGAAGAAAACAAATCAGAAAGGCAAAAATACAAGGAAAAAAGCCCAACCCCAGTCCCTCAGGTGCAAAAATGTTGCAGGAGCCAGACTGAGCATGATCCACTTTCACATTCCCACAACCAGGAATCATCCCTGATCCAATGTTTGCATTCCCACAACCAGGAATCATCTCTGATCCATTTTCACATTCCCACAACCAGGAATCATCCCTGATCTCCCCAGCCTGTAACTCCATTCCTTTCCCTTTCACAACACTCCAGCCAAGCCTCTGCCTTCCTCCTTTGGAAGTGCCTGGCCACGGCAGCAACTGCTCAGTCAAAACTTCAAGATCTGATTTTCTGTGGTTTTCAGGGACAAAACCAGGTCCAGCACAGAGCCAGCTCCTGTTTCTGCCCTGAGCTTTCCCACCTCCATCCCTGCAGAGCAGCTGGGGTCGGGGTGTGTCCCACAGCTCCAGGGATCCAGCTGGGAATGCAGTGGCAAGGGAAGGCATGGTTTAAAAAGAATTTAAGTAAAGGGAGTTAAAAAGTCATCCCAGCCAGCCTCAGTTCCTAAGGGAAGCTTCTCAGCTGTGTAGGCCTGAGATTTTCCTTTTCTTCCATCCCAGAAGGTTGTTGGCAGGACCATCAAGAAAATCCAACAAGAGTGAGAGCGGGAGGTAAAGAGAAAAGCTGGGCAGCACTGGGAGCAGAGGGAGGAGGGAATGCAAAAGGAGGAAGGAAAAGAATCGGGGACGTGGGCGAGTAAACGAGCCAAAAATTTGGGTTAAAAAAGCAGGGTCTGAAAAAGGCAGTGAAAATGAAGCAGCCCAGCAAAAACCCCTGGGGAAGAGGCAGCTGGGACAGCCCTGGAGGATGGGAGTCATGGGAAGAGGGATGGACACACAGACTGCAGGATGGAGACTGGGAACTGGAATGTTCCACCCCCTTGGGAAGAGGCTCTCACCGAGTTTTGGAGGTACCAGGGGCACAAGAAGGATTTCAAAGCAGAAGAAAACAAATCAGAAAGGCAAAAATACAAGGTAAAAAGCCCAACCCCAGTCCCTCAGGTGCAAAAATGTTGCAGGAGACAGGAATGACTGAGCATGATCCACTTTCACATTCCCATAACCAGGAATCATCCTTGATCCAATGTCTGCATTCCCACAACCAGGAATCATCCTTGATCCAGTGTCTGCATTCCCACAACCAGGAATCATCCCTGATCCAGTGTCTGCATTCCCACAACCAGGAATCCTCCCTGATCCACTTTCACATTCCCACAACCAGGAATCATCCCTGATCCAGTGTCTGCATTCCCACAACCAGGAATCATCCCTGATCCATTTTCACATTCCCACAACCAGGTATCATCCCTGATCCAGTGTTTGCATTCCCATAACCAGGATTCATCCCTGATCCACTTTCACATTCCCACAACCAGGAACCCTGTCCCTGTCCCTGTCCCTGTCCCTGTCCCTGTCCCTTCCTGCCCTCCCCTGCCCTGGGAAGTGTCCCCGAAGCTCCAGAGGAGCTCAGGGATGGAGCACAGCCCCGCTGGGAGTGGGACCAGCACCCTCCGCCACGGGCACCTCTCCCATCTGCTTTTCCCTGTGCCAGATGGGCAGGGGAGGGAGGGAAGGAGGGAGGGATGGGGGATGGAGCCGCATCGCTGGGATGGCGGGGATTCATTTCTTCCCATTCTTTTCCCAGTGCCATTTAAGCGGCTGGCCCCCAAACGCTTTCTGATTGCTTTGCTTGCCCCAGTGACACCAAGGCAGGAGCCTTTCAGAATTAATCATTTCGAGGCAGAGAGAGAAAAAAGCAGCAGCTCCGACCCCAAAGGCACACACACCTCCCTCCTCCTCCTCCTCCTCCTCCTCCCCCTCCCCGCATGTTTTGGAGCTGCTGGAGCAAAGGGGAGAGCGAACAGGAGTAATTTTCCACGGATGCAGGGAACAATCGAGCCCCGCATGGTTTTTCTGGTTCAAACGCTTCCCTGCAGCAGTTCGTGCTCATCCCCGGCACACAAAGGCGATGCACATGCAGGGACCGGTCGTGTCTTGCTCCAGCCGCCGGTGCCGAGGTGCGGGGGACGGGAGGAGCGGGGGAGATGCTGCAGCTCCGCTCCCTGGGCAGGGGATGGCTGGAGCCGGCTCTGAGTCAGCGCCGGGCACAGCCCCTGCCCTGCCCAGGGACGGGAGAGGGCACCGGGAGGAGGAACCCGTGGGTTTAGGGGCTGGGGTTTAGGGCCATCTTTGGTTTTGGTGCAGAGAGAGTTTGGGGGAGGAAGGAGGACATTGTGGCTTCACAGCGGTTCCTGCTCCAGCCTTGTGCCCGATTTCTCCTGGGATCCAGCCCCTCCACTCACACCGAGACCCCTGCCCCATCCAAGGGCTGCTCCCTGGGGATGGGTGTGCTGGTGCTGAGGATGGATCCTGGCACCACCTGGGGAGAGGCTTTAGAGGGGAGCAGGGAGCCCTGGGCACCCTCAGCACCATTTCCCTGAAGGGGCTGGGCACTGCTGGGGCAGGGACAGGAGCTCCTGGTCAAGCCCTGAAGGACAGAGGGGTCGACTCCAAGTCAAGCAAAGCCTTGCCAGGACCTTTTTTCCCCTTGGTCCCTGATTTCCTTCCCATCCCAACTCCTTTCAAAGAATCCTGGAATGGTCTCTGTTGGAAGGGACCTCAAAGCCCACCCAGTGCCACCCCTGCCATGGCAGGGACACCTCCCACTGTCCCAGGCTGCTCCCAGCCCTGTCCAGCCTGGCCTTGGGCACTGCCAGGGATGCAGGGGCAGCCCCAGCTGCTCTGGGCACCCTGTGCCAGGGCCTGCCCACCCTGCCAGGGAACAATTCCTGATTGCCAAGATCCCATCCAGCCCTGCCCTCTGGCACTGGGAGCCATTGCCTGGCTCCTGTCCCTGCAGGCCTTGTCCCCAGTCTCTCTTTAGAGGGAGGAATTTGATCCCTCACTCCAAGCTTCACCCTCAGCCCCCTCAGGAGGAAGGGTCCTCAGAAATCCCCTCCCCACGTGTCAAACCTGTGAAAAGATCAAGTTTATAGCCCAGACTTGCCCCAAGTAAGAGCTTCAGACTTCTGAACCTAAAAGAACTTTGAAATGTCCATCTCTGGGGCCTGCAGGACAGCAGGAGGTGTGGTTTGGTCTGGCAGCTTTGCTGCTCTTGCACATCACTTCATGGCACCATTTCTGAGCCCCTTTGGCTCCTCTTCCCTGGGGTGTGCCTGTTAAACCCTCTGGGAGCACTCAGGGCTCAAGGGACAACACCTCTGGTCTTGTGGGAATCCTGTCAAGAGGACCCTTAGCTCTGGCTGGGAAGAAATATGAAAAGCCCCCAGTTTCCACAAAAAAACCCACAAGAATTCTTAGTTCCTCATCAAAGATCAGCACACAGGAGCTAAATAGACCCAGACTCCTGCTGGGAGATCTCTAAGCAACATTTTTGTGGGGCAGAGTGAGGTTTTCCTTCCACCAAACTCCTTCCACCTCCATCCTCCCCAGGCAGGGGCTCAGCCAGGGCTGGTTTGGATTCCTTTGCCAGAGCACTGGGGGCAGCTTCCAACAGAACATCACAGCAGAGACCCCCAGGGATCACAGGATCCAACAGCAACTTTGAGATGGGATGTTGGGAATCAGGAATTGTTCCCTGGCAGGGTGGGCAGGCCCTGGCACAGGGTGCCCAGAGCAGCTGGGGCTGCCCCTGCATCCCTGGCAGTGCCCAAGGCCAGGCTGGACAGGGCTGGGAGCAGCCTGGGGCAGTGGGAGGTGTCCCTGCCATGGCAGGGGTGGCACTGGATGGGCTTTGAGGTCCCTCCAACCCAAAGCATTCCATGATTCTGTGATCCTTGTCAAATCCTAACCCTGCCATGTAGATGTGCCAAACTCTTCCCTCCTTGTTCTGCTTGGGTGTTTGTGTTTTTTTAGCTCCGTTTCCAACATCCAGCAAATGAATTTAGAAACACTTGGGTTCTACCTAAGAGGTGATGGCACTGAGGTGGTCGTGCAGAGATGCTTTCTGTAAATAACTTGTGTGGGAATGATTCTGGATGGCTGAGAGGCTTCCTTGACAAGAAGCAGGGAAAGCAGAAAGGAAGATTTACAGAGGAAAGTCTCAGTTTGCTTTGCCTACCAAAACAAAGGGGTTGGATTGCTACACACAAAAGCACCAAGAGAAAGCCAAGATGCCAATTTAAGCATAAAGACAATGCTGGCATGAAACCAACTGGGGGAAAAAAATTGGCTTAAATAAATAAAACTGGAATTATAAAGGAGCTTTGTAACTCTGAGAGCTCCCAGCTTGTGCAAGGGACACAATGGGGGCTGAAGGGGGAGCTCTGTGCCTTTCTGAGTCCTTGGACCACATGTGGACAGCAGGATTGGGCTCAGAAGGTCCCTCCCCGCCCTATCCAACAGCAACCACATTCCACAACCAGGTCTCCAAACTGGGAAGCCAAACCTTGCAGGTGGAGAATGCTCAATGTGCCCATAAAGCTGCACCAAGAGCTCTTGAAAAGCCAATCCAAGGATTGTGAATGCCTTGGGAATGGGAGCTTTTCAAAACATCCCAACAAGCAGGGATCTGGGAGAGCTGCAACAATAGCTGATTTCCAAGGAAAATGAAGTTCAGCTTGTTTTCCCAAATCCCAGTTTCCTCCCAATGCGTCAGAGCTGTTCTACCTGGAGGTCAGGGGGAAAAAAAGTCATGGAAAAAAGGCCTCATTGGAACTAATAAGTATTTTGGATGAAAGAAAAGACTTTGGATGTGTCCTGTCAGAATCCAGTGAGGACAGACTGGAGAGAAACTGCTCCTGCCTGTGGGAAGTGAGGGATGAACAGCAGCCATGGATTTAAGGGGAAAAGCCCAAATACTTTGTAAATACAGCCAAGTATTGGAAGGGATTGTGTGGGGAAAGGTTGGCCTCCCTCTCTCTGAAGGGTTTTCTGAACAGCTTTGTCAGGAAGGGCTCCTGAAAATCCCTTCCTCTTCTAGGGCAGGGATTTGGGTTATTTGTTATTTGTCCTACAATGGTGACTAACACCACCTGTGACCCAAAATGGGCTCCTCTGACCCCTCTGTCCCAACTGGACACAGAACTGGCAGGGACCCCAAGGACCCTGCACATCCCACAGTCATCTGGAAACACCTCCTGAGGCAGCTGAACACCCCAGTCCCAGCCTTGGGATCACAGTTTGGACCAGAATGATAAAGGATTAATCATATTCATTAACTTTATTTGCATGGAAGCCTCAGGAAAGGCTTGTTGTTAAAATTCAGAGTTTTTTAAGTCCCAAGGGCACTGAGAGCAATGATACAGATACTCAGAGTTTTGGTGCCATTGTGTCAGGGGTGGCTCCTGTCCATCACCATCACCCTGAGAATGATCAAATAAATCCAGTTTTCTATAAACTGATACCCTGAAGCCACATCCATAACTTTTCCCATCCATAACATGGGAAAAGCATCCAGTTGCCCCTAGCAGCAATATTCCTGATCACAGTTAAAACCTTAAAATTGCAGAACATAAACCTGACAATGCCAAAACAGCAGAGAAACCACGGGAAAATAAGCCAAATGGGATAGAAAAGAGAATTAAACATGATTATCAGTGCCAAAGTGATCTTCCATTCTTTTAAAGGCGACAAGGAGATCAATAAAATAAAATGATAATAAAAAAAAGGGAGCTGAGGTAGGATTAGGAGAGATGATTTAGGTTAAAAGGCACATTTTGCTTTGGAATATTATTTACAAAGGAGACTTTTCAAAAACTCTCCCCAGTCCATTTTCCCCAGAGAAAGGGGAGGGAGCAGCACAGTGAGATCAGCTCCCACCTCAGCTCTGCCTTCTCCCACCCTCAGCTTCCCAAGCCCTGGGGACACGAGGTGGCTCCTGCTGGAATCACAGCTCCAAAGGGGCAGCACGGGGCCACAGGGGGAGCCTAAACACACAAACCTGGGCTCCCTGTCTCAGGCTGGACTTGATGATCTTTAAATCTCTTCCAACCTCGAAAAAACAACAAAAAAACCCACCCCAAAACAACAACAACAAAAAACCCCCAACAAAACAAACAAACAAACAAAAACCCCAACAACAACCCCTCCCTAAAAAAACCCCATAAAAAAGACCCAAAAAAAACCCCCAAAACCCCAACAACAACCCCTCCCTAAAAAAACCCCATAAAAAAAGACCCCCCAAAAAAACCCCAAAACCCCAACAACAACCCCTCCCTAAAAAAACCCCATAAAAAAAGACCCCAAAAAACCCCCAAAACCCCAACAACAACCCCGACCTAAAAAAAAAAACCCATAACAAAAAAGACCCAAAAAAACCCCAAAACCCCAACAACAACCCCTCCCTAAAAAAAAACCCATAAAAAAAAAACTCCAAAAAACCCCAAAACCCCAACAATAACCCCTCCCTAAAAAAAAACCCCATAAAAAAAAAGAACCCCAAAAACCCCCAAAACCCCAACAACAACCCCTCCCTAAAAAAAAACCCATAAAAAAAAACTCCAAAAAACCCCAAAACCCCAACAATAAACCCTCCCTAAAAAAACCCCATAAAAAAAGACCCCAAAAAAACCCCAAAACCCCAACAACAACCCCTCCCTAAAAAAACCCCATTAAAAAAAAGACCCCAAAAAACCCCAAAACCCCAACAACAATCCCTCCCTAAAAAAAACCCATTAAAAAAAAGACCCAAAAAAACCCCAAAACCCCAACAACAACCCCTCCCTAAAAAAAAACCCATAAAAAAAAAACTCCAAAAAACCCCAAAACCCCAACAATAACCCCTCCCTAAAAAAAAAACCCATAAAAAAAAAGAACCCCAAAAACCCCCAAAACCCCAACAACAACCCCTCCCTAAAAAAAAAACCATAAAAAAAAACTCCAAAAAACCCCAAAACCCCAACAATAACCCCTCCCTAAAAAAACCCCATAAAAAAAGACCCCAAAAAAACCCCAAAACCCCAACAACAACCCCTCCCTAAAAAAAAAAAACCATTAAAAAAAGACCCCCAAAAAACCCCCAAAACCCCAACAACAACCCCGACCTAAAAAAAAAAAACCCATTAAAAAAAAAGACCCAAAAAAACCCCAAAACCCCAACAACAATCCCTCCCTAAAAAAAAAACCCATTAAAAAAAGACCGAAAAAAACCCCCAAAACCCCAACAACAACCCCTCCCTAAAAAAAAACCCATAAAAAAAAACTCCAAAAAACCCCAAAACCCCAACAATAACCCCTCCCTAAAAAAACCCCATAAAAAAAGACCCCAAAAAAACCCCAAAACCCCAACAACAATCCCTCCCTAAAAAAAAAAAAACATTAAAAAAAAGACCCAAAAAAACCCCAAAACCCCAACAACAACCCCTCCCTAAAAAAAACCCATAAAAAAGACCCCCAAAAAACCCCCAAACCCCAACAACAACCCCTCCCTAAAAAAAAAACAACATAAAAAAAGACCCCAAAAAAACCCCAACAACCCCTCCCTAAAAAACCCCATAAAAAAAGACCCCAAAAAACCCCAAAACCCCAACAAAAACCCCTCCCTAAAAAAAAAACCCCATTAAAAAAAGACCCAAAAAACCCCAAAAAAACCCAAAAACCAACCAACCCCCCCCAAAAAAACCAAACTAAAACAACAAACAAACAAAAATACCCCTGGCCCTAGGGATGCTGTGGGATCCACCCTGCAGGGATCAGGTTTAAGCTAAGCCCAAGCCTGGGTTTAGCAGAGTGGTGGCTCTGTGCACTTTACTAAAGCCTGACCTGGTGGCTCCCATTGCCTCCTGTCACATCCTGTTCCTTCAAGGATTCCTGGTGATATTTTCCTGCCTAAAGAGCCCAAGAAAGCTGAAGATGGGCTGAGAGTGATGGTCCTGGAGCCAGGTGAGTGTTTGTGTGAAGCCAAACAAACACAGAAATGTTGAGGGGAATGAGGAGCTGAGAGCTGAGAAATGAAACAACAAAAGAGCAGGGAAGCAGCAGGAAGGCAGAGCACCACCAAAATCGGGCAGGATTTACTCACTGGACAACCCACCAGGGAAATTCTGACCCCAAAAGAGACAAATATTGATAAGGGAATCAGAAAAGGGTTAAATACCCCAGGAAACAGATTTCACAACGAAATCTCAGCTCCTGTCCAGTTCATTTCCAGTACTCACAGCCATTCCCAGTCTTCCACACGCCTCTGAGGAGGGAGATTTTCAGCTCATCACCTGCTGTAGCTGGCAGAAGTCACCATGAGCAGGAAATCAAGCTAAGTAGGTCACAGCTCCAAGCCTGAGCAGTAATTTCAAGGGTCTTTACCTTCCTTATGCCACCTCTTTATCTTCCAGCACTTTAGGAATTTTGCTGCTCTCGTTTAGAGCTCAGCTCTGCTGGAAGTGGGGTTTGCTCAGCCAGAGAGGAGTCAGGGTGTCCGTGTGTGCCACCCAGAGCAGGACACATGGGAATGAAGAGCTCCCTGGAGTCTGGCTCCTCTGGAAACACCAGGACAGGCAGTGGAACACTGCACTGCTCATCTCCCTCCTGGAGCAATGAACCCTTCAAACCTCAGCTTCTCCCAGGACCAACAGGAGGCAGGGGAAGTTCATCTGTATCTAGAACGGCTTCATAAATAAAACTGGAACATTCTGGTACTGAATTAAAGCTGTTTTCATTTTAAAGCCTCCACTCCTGAGTGTGGTGGCAGCCTGGGGGCTCCTTTGATGGCAGTGCCAGTCCCTTAGGGAGCACCAATTCTTTGGACTTTGGTTTGTCACTTCCAGAGAAGGTTTGTCACTCCCTGGGGAGATGCCAAGGCCAGCCCAGACCCCCTTCCAGAGGGGAATTTTGCCTGCAGAGGCTCAGGGATGGGCAGGTTGCTGCAGGGAGGGCTGGTGCTCACCAGAGCTGTCACGCTGCCACCTCTCCCAGCCTGGAAATCAGGAGTATTTGTAAAAAAAAAGATGTAAACAAGGGAAGCTGCTCAGCTGGGCAGGCTCCAGCCCTGCTCTCACTGCAGGGATTGCTGACAATCCCAGCACACAGAGCCCTGAGTAAATATTGGTTCAGACACGGATGCAGAGAGCACGAGGCCGCCTGCAGCTCAGCAAACAGCCTGGCCAAAGCAGCTTTCCCCAGGCTGCACCTTCCTGCTCCTCCTGCAGGCAAAAACCAGCCTGGCAAAGAAACCCTTTTAACCAAAGCTGGACCTTCCTGTCCCTCCTGCAGTCAAAAACCAGCCTGGCAAAGAAACCCTTTTAACCAAAGTTGGACCTTTCTGTTCTTCCTGCAGTCAAAAACCAGCCTGGCAAAGAAACCCTTTTAACCAAAGCTGGACCTTTCTGTTCTTCCTGAAGGCAAAAACCAGCCTGGCAAAAGAAACTTTTTACCAAAGCTGCACCTTCCTGTTCCTCCTGCAGGCAAAAACCAGCCTGGCAAAAAAAAAAACCTTTTAACCAAAGTTGGACCTTCCTGTTCCTCCTGCAGTCAAAAACCAGCCTGGCAAAAGAAACTTTTTACCAAATTGGACCTTCTTGTCCCTCCAGAGCTCAAAAACCAGCCTGGCAAAAAAAACCCAAAACCTTTTAACCAAAGTTGGACCTTCCTGTTCTTCCTGCAGTCAAAAACCAGCCTGGCAAAAGAAACTTTTAACCAAAGTTGGACCTTCCTGTTCCTCCTGCAGTCAAAAACCAGCCTGGCAAAAGAAGAAACTTTTTACCAAATTGGACCTTCCTGTTCCTCCTGCAGTCAAAAACCAGCCTGGCAAAAGAAACCTTTTAACCAAATTGGACCTTCTTGTCCCTCTTGCAGGCAAAAACCAGCCTGGCAAAAAAAACCAAAACAACTTTTTACCAAATTGGACCTTCCTCTTCCTCCTGCAGTCAAAAACCAGCCTGGCAAAAAAAAAAAAACCTTTTAACCAAAGCTGGACCTTCCTGTCCCTCCTGCAGTCAAAAACCAGCCTGGTAAAGAAACCTTTTTACCAAATTGGACCTTCCTGTTCCTCCTGCAGTCAAAAACCAGCCTGGCAAAAGAAGAAACTTTTTACCAAATTGGACCTTCCTGTTCCTCCTGAAGCACCCCTGTGCCTCGAGCACAAGGATTTCTGGCCAGTGACAGAATCCACGTGGATTATCCCCAAAATAAAGCAGTGTGGAGCACACAGAGCTGGAAGAAATCCACCTTAGCCTGTAGGTCTTTGGCTCTCAGGGTGAACTGGTTCCCTCAGCCCCAATTCTCCAAAGGGGTGAGTGTGGGATAGAACTGATTCCAGGCAAAAGAACCTTCCCTGCCCTCCAGGCCTGCTCATTTTATTTATGGGAAAATACGCTGGTAAATGCTCTTATCACAGGCAGGATCTAATGGTGAGGGGGGCAAAGTCTCCTTTGAGTATCTCCACGTTAATGAGCTGCTGGGTGAGATGTTTCAGCAGGCACAGCTCCCCCCGAGCTGCTGTGTGACAGAGCAGCCTCTGCACAGGCCCTAACGCTCATCCTGCTGGCAGCTGTTTGTTTGGATAACATTTCCAAACGAAATGAGGGGTTACAAAAGCAGAGCTGCACTTCCTCATCCCTGAGGCTGCCTGAGCCAAGCACAAGAGGAATTGGAGGAAAACAAGGCAGGCTGTGCCATTCCCCTTCCCCTTCCCAGCAAGGGATTGTCCTGCAGGAAAAGCTGGGATGGTGGTGGATTCTGAGAGGGGGGCAATGGAAACAAAAAATAAACTCCTAAATCCACCACACAGGCTCCAGCAAGCAAGAGAGGAGAAGGAAAATGTTCATGGAGGAATTCCAGGGAGATTGAAATGCTGATTATGATGGGATTGATTATGAGGGGTGGTGGATTCTGGGAGGAGGGGGAATAGAAACAAAAAATAAACTCCTAAATTCACCACACAGGCTCCAGAAAGCAAGAGAGAGGAAGGAAAATGTGAAAATGTTCATGGAGGAATTCCAGGGAGATTGAAATGCTGCTTATGGTGGGATTGATTATGAGGGGTGGTGGATTCTGAGAGAGGGGCAATGGAAATAAAAAATAAACTCCTAAATCCACCACACAGGCTCCAGCAAGCAAGAGAGGGGAAGGAAAATGTTCATATCCAAGGATCCTGAAATGCTGCTTATGGTGGGATTGATTATGAGGGGTGGTGGATTCTGGGAGGAGGAGGAATAGAAACAAAAAATAAACTCCTAAATCCACCACACAGGCTCCAGCAAGAGAGGGGAAGGAAAATGCTCATGGAGGAATTCCAGGGAGATTGAAATTCTGATTATGATGGGATTGATTATGAGTGGATTCTGAGAGGGGGGCAATGGAAATAAAAAATAAACTCCTAAATCCACCACACAGGCTCCAGCAAGCAAGAGAGGGGAAGGAAAATGTTCATGTCCAGGGAGCCTGAAATGCTGATTATGGTGGGATTGATTATGAGGGGTGGTGGATTCTGGGAGGAGGAGGAATGGAAACAAAAAATAAACTCCTAAATCCACCACACAGGCTCCAGCAAGCAAAAGAGGGGAAGGAAAATGTTCATGTCCAGGGAGCCTGAAATGCTGATTATGGTGGGATTGATTATGAGGGGTGGTGGATTCTGAGAGGGGGGCAATGGAAATAAAAAATAAACTCCTAAATCCACCACACAGGCTCCAGCAAGCAAGAGAGGGGAAGGAAAATGTTCATGGAGGAATTCCAGGGAGATTGAAATGCTGATTATGGTGGGATTGATTATGAGTGGATTCTGAGAGGGGGGCAGTGGAAATAAAAAATAAATCCTAAATCCACCACACAGGCAAGCAAGAGAGGGGAAGGAAAATGTTCATGTCCAGGGAGCCTGAAATGCTGCTTATGGTGGGATTGATTGTGAGGGGTTTGCAAAGGGTTTGCTCAGGACCCCAACACCCTTTCCATGCAAACAGGGGGGACAGGGCTTCCCTCCCTCCCCAAATTAACTCCCCTCTGTGACTCCTCTGCAAGACAAAGAGTTCCAATGTGGGAAATGGATTTGCAGAAAATTCTTAAAATGAAGAAATTTACCCTTGAAGGGGTAATTTTAGATGATTGGCATTAAGGCATTTACAGCATGGTGTGGCTAAAGCTGATAGGACAAGAAATTCTTAAAATGTATTGTAATAATTGGCTTCTGACTGTGATGGTGTGAACTGTAACATCTGTATTGTTTCACCCTTCACAGGACACTGAACATTGAATAAAAGTTTTTAAAAAGCTTCTCAGTTGCCTCATATCTGGGCAACTGAGAAAAGGGCATGAAAAATCTCAGAAAAAAATCTGAAAAATCTCAGAAAAGAGCAAAATCTAACATCCATCAGCTCTGATGTAACTCGGGAGAGGGGTTGGAGCTGAGCTGCCTCCGGCCCAGCAGAAACGAAACAGAAAATGGGGTGGGGAGGGGAGGCTGTTGCAACGTCTTTCACTCCATTGTTTTGCAACCACCTCCAAATTCCTCGGGGCCATTTGTTCACAACTGGCAGCAAGAGCCAGAGAAAAATCAATACAGGAATCAGTGTTGTGGAACATCATCCCTAAATTGCAGACCCGTAACATCAAAGTGCCCCTGCACACTTCCCAGAAATCATAGGGTGCCACCCTCTGAGTGTTTCTTGTGGCTCTTGCTCTTGGCCAAGCCCCTTTCCAGCTGATTTCCTGTTCCCACATTATTTTTATGTGGGAACTGCTCTGTTTGATCCTGCAGACTCAAAAAGAACAATTCAGCCTTTCCCAGGTGCCCAGGTGATGTTGGATTCCAGCCTTCATTCAGATAAATGAGAATTTACAGCATTTTAAACATCTATTACCTCATCTGTATCCAATCCCTCTCCATGCCAGCTGTTTTGAAGTGGAAAAACAGAGATCCAAAGGTTTTTTTTGGTTTTTTTTTTTTTTTTTTTTGGCCTGATAACTGTTTTCTTCTAGTTCAGTATCTCACAAAGATCTTGGAAAAATAAATTCTTCCCTGTGCTGGTACACACCTAAAAATTCTAGCTTCATTTGGCAGAGTCTCCTTCCAGCACAAGTGGGTCTGCAGAAAGGCTGACCTTCAAATGAAATCATTCTCACAGGGATGACAATGAAAATGAGAGTTTTTCCAGCTAGGAAAGGTGTTCTAATTACATGTCCCACAAAGATCAGAATAGATTCTGACACACTAAAGAGTGATTTAGTGGGGGAGTATTTAAAATTAGATAACTGCTACTTAACTGTTACCTGTGAGGAGATGAACCAGAAGTACTAAGGAAGGAGAGGGGTAGATTTAAAAGCCATTATTTTATTAAGACTTATAAAATATAGGTTTGATAAGTGTAGAAAAATTACTCTCCAGTGTTTTGATAATGCCTCACAAGCTTTGGCTGTCCTTTGTCTCCACAGAGGGCTGACCAACAGGAACATTTCAATTATTCCATGACTAAAATCAGAGGGTGAAGTCATCACAGACAATGATTTCTATGAAAACATGTCCTGATGACATCTCTGCCTCAGCTTCTGTCCTGTTTTGGTGCTTGGCTGCATCTACAGACACCTCTCAAAACTGCAAGAATAAGCACTGGAATGGAGAGAAAAGGCAATCAGACCCACTTGATTTGAAACCTGCTTCAATAAATCAATAAATTACTGTATTTTATTCCCATTTTTGGGGAAGTACTAAATGGGCAATGCTATGCATGGAGTGCACATGCTTTGGGAGGGAGCTCCTGTTTTTCTCTCATGTTTTTCTCTCATGTTTTTCTCTCATGTTGTTTTTCCCTTGTCAGCAAATCAGAGCAGGATGGATTCCCCTGCTGCTGTTAAATGCCACAAACATCCATTTCCACCTTCCAGGAGAGCCCTGGGAGCGTGATGCAGCACAGCACAAAACACACAGGGCTTTCTGCTACCCATCAAAAAGGATTTTTGTCCCATTCCCCATCCCTGGAGCTCTGCTGCTCCTCTAGAACACAGATGCAGGAGCAGCCTCAGCTCCAGCAGTGGCAGAAAACCAGGCAGAAGCAGCAGTTTTTGCAGCTGTGTGATTTAATCCTGCTTTAATCACCTGAATGACAGAATGGTTTATCTCTCCTTCTTGGAATAAATGATGTTACAGAGCTGTGGTTTCGACGTGCAGGATTTCAGAACCTTGGGAGGTTTATGGGTGTTTCAGCTCCTGAACATCTTTCTAAGCACTGATCTTGTGTTATCTGATCACAAACACTTGCACACCTGAAAACACAGGGAAGAGGGAAGACAGTTACTTATCCCACACCCATTTCTTGCTCTAATACGTTCCCAACAGTTTTTAATCTGGTTTGCTTCTTGTGCTGCAATAAACTCATCCTCCAGACTATTTCAGAAAGTTAAACTCATAAAAGCTTGACAAAGAATCACTGACTGGTGATTTGAACTATTGTTTGAGACCCTTTTTTGTGAAAAGAGGGTAAAAAGAAAGGAAAATCTGGGAAAATCAACACCTTGGCTTTTCTCAGCCTGAAACAATTTCAACTTGGATCCTTAACAGAGATCAGTTTGTTGGTGCTTCTGTCCTTTCCTCATTAACTGCTCTGGTTATTGAGTAACTCAGGCTGCACAAGATTCTTTCCCAGGAGGTTTCAGGCAGCCCAGTTGCTGTGACCTGCTTGGGGTAAGAGCACAGAGCAACTGGGACCTGCTGGGGCTCTCTGGAGAGCTCCCTCAAGAGCTGAGAACTGACACCAGCTCCTGGCTGTGGGACTGGGAGAGTCCTTGGGAATGCAGTTTTTGGAGAGGGGAAGGCTGTGGTAGCTGGAATGAGGAGGACTTTGTGTGTTTGAGGACACCTGCACAGCATTTGGGATGAACGTGCTGGATGAGATCCTCTGTTTGCAATGGTTGTAAAAATGCAATGGAATAAAGAAACAAAGAAGGATCCAAAGCTGTCCAAAGGAGGGACACGGAGCTGGGGAAGGGGCTGAGGAAAAAAGGAATTCAGCAGCAAGTCCCAAAGCCAAACAGGACCCAGATGTCCTGGAAATCAGCAGACGTGCAGAGAACCAGACCAAGGTGCCCAAGCTGAGCTCTTCTAAGGCAGGAGCATCCCTTGGGATGTGCTCAGCAACTGTTCCAGGCATCACAGCAGATCTGGCTCATCTCAGACACTGCAGAAAGGGCCCTGGGGGTCCTGGTCAGGGGCAAGTTGGATCTGAGTCACTGCTGGGCCCTGGCAGCCCCAAGGGCCCCCCTGTGCTGGGGGCACCAGGCCCAGGGAGGGATTGTCCCACTCTGCTCTGCCCTGGGGCAGCCTCACCTCCAGTGCTGGGGGCACTTTGGGCACCACGAGATCAGAAGGACCCAAAGGTGTTGGAGAGTGGCCAAAGGAGGGACACAGAGCTGGGGAAGGGCTGAGGAGCAGCTGAGGGCACTTGGCTGGTTCAGCTGGAGCCCAGGAGACTGAGGGGAGGCTCCTGGGGGCTGCAGCTCCTGCCCAGGGCAGGCACAGGGGCAGGGGCTGAGCTCTGCTCTGGGACAGGGACAGGAGCCCAGCAAGGGCTGGAGCTGGGCCAGGCCTTGGCATGGAGCTCAGGGCAAGGTTCTGCCCCCCGAGGCTGCTGGGCACTGCCCAGGCTCCCCAGGGAATGGTGCCAAGGCTGCCACAGCTCCAGGAGCTCCCAGGGCTGCTCAGGGTGGGGTTCTTGGGGTGGCTGGGCAGGGATGGGGCTGCACTGATGATCTCTGTGGGATCCAGCTCAGGATATTCTGGGATGCTGTGAATCTTCCCTGTGTGTTGAAAGCAGCTGTGCCACAGCAGAGCTGGGCTGCTCAGACTGTCAGGGCTCACTGCCCCCTGAATCAGGTAATTCCAGGGACTGAGATCCCAAACTGGGAATGCAGCTGGAGCAACAACCCTGCTGCAGTTACTCTGCCACAGGAGGGGCAGTCATGACAAAAACCAGCTGGGGATGGCAACATCTCCAACTGCCTCAGCCATAATCCCGAAATTGTGAGTCAGAGGCTTCTGTGTGAGGATTTCTGAATCAGTGTCTCTGCTAAAGTGGAAGTTGGGCTCTCTCAGCAAAACTGCAGCTGGAACTAATCCCCCGTGGTGTTTGACACAAACCCAGCACAGGTTGCTTGGGCTTTTGCAGAGCTCTCCAGGCACTCAGCTGTGAATTGGAGTGATGGACCATGGAGGTGACAGGGATTCAGAGGGCAAAGCTGTTCCCAGTTCTCAGGGAAGAGGAAACAGCTGCAGCGCTGATTCTGCTCACACAGAGCCATTATAAGGAATTACAGGAGGATTACTACAGCAATAATAAATGCCATTATTGGAAATCATGAAATCTATCACTGAGTGCTGATGTAGCCCTTCCACCCCCTGACACCTCCAGCCCCCAGCAGGAAAACCTTGCTAACACAACACACAAACCAGGAATTGCTAAATCTCCTCTGATGTGCTCCGGATATTCCGGAATTGCAGCTCTGCCATTGTTTCAGGCTGGACTCTGGGCAATGCATTAAACAGAAGAGTTTCCCCTCCATAAATCAACACCCTCGAGGCTGAGGTGAGCACAAGCTCCGTTTATGTTGTGTTCTGGGAGCTGAGTGCAGATGCCTGCAGCAGGAAAAGGACTTTCTTCTCATCCCTTTCACTTTCCAAGACTCCCAGAATTTTTTTTTCCCTGGCTGCTGGCCAGGCCAGGCTTCTCCTCTGAGCTGCAGGAGAGCAAACACTGTTGAATTGTTGTTTTTATTTTGACTTTTTTTATTGGACACTTTGTTCCATCCTGGGTTATCCCAGCAGCTTCGGGACACAAAAGGTGGGTGGAGGTTTAGACAATGATCCCTCTGCAAAGTGGAGCTGATCAATCCATTGTGCTCAGAGCTCCTGGATGGGGATATTTTCAAGCAAATAAAAATAAAGGTAGCAATAAAACCCCCTAAGAAGTGGTCAAATGCAGCTCTGGTAGCTGCAGGCAAGAAAACAGGTGTGTTGTGGCCTGAGTTGATGAAGAAAAAAAGAAATGCAGCCATCTATAAGTTTTTTAATGGAAAACCATGATTTTTAAAACCATTACAATGTCTCTTTAGCAGTTTTATTTGGTTCTATAAACACCTTTCCCCACTTAACTTACAAGGCATCCCTACCTGCAAACACCATCACTTACACCATTATTTTGAGCTCTCTTTCCATACAGGATAAAATCCACTGCTCACAATGTGCCCTGGATGTGCCTCTGCCTTGGTTTGCAGGCTGAAATGATCAGAAATGGCTCAGCCAAAGATTTGATTCCCAAACCCATGGGAATGATGACCTATTTAGCTTTTTGTGCACATTTCCTGCTTTAAAATGGATTTTGAAGGCTTTTGGATTTTGAGGGCTGACCCTCACCCCCAAGGCATGAAGCTGCTTCCATCAGTCCCATCCAGAAGAGCAGTGGGGGTGTCCTGTTTCCAAATTCCCATCCTTTCCTCAGGACTGTTCTTGTTGTGGGACTGCACAAAGACCCAACCACACCCCCAAGCCATGGATTTCCAAGCCCCTGGCAGGAGATGGAAAGCAGAGGGCATGGCTTGGCTGGTACAGGGATGAGCCCAACTTCTGCTGTGTAAATAACCAGAATTTATCCACTTTGTCATGAAGGCAGAGCAAAAAAAGTCTTTTTAGCCTAAAAGATCGTCACTGTCAACAATTCCCCACCCCTAGTCCCCAACTGATCCATTAACCAACTGTTCCCCATCCCTATTCCCCTATAAATCCATGATCCAACCATTCCCCATCCCTATTCCCCTATAAATCCATGATCAAACCATTCCTCATCCTTATTCCCCTATAAATCCATGATCCAACCATTCCTCATCCCTATTCCCCTATAAATCAACCATTTCCCATCCCTACGCCCTTATAAATCCACAAACCAACCCTTCCTCTTCCCTATTCCACTATAAATCCATAAAACAACTTTTCCCCATCCCTATTTCACTATAAATCCATGAACCAACCTTTCCCCATCCCTATTCCCCTATTAATCCACAAACCATCCATTCCTTATCACTTTTCCACTATAAACCCATAAACTCACTGTTACACATCCCTATTCCCTTATAAAACCTTCACCTAACTATTCCCCATCCCTATTCCCTTATAAATCCATATACCAACTATTTCCCATCCTTATTCCATCCTAAACCCACAAACCAACTACTCCCCAACCCTATTCCCCTATAAATCCATAAACCACAGTGAGCCCAAAGGGAAGCAGTCCAAACAAAACCAGCTCACAACTCCAGAACCCGACTTTTCAGGGACCCACCCCACTACTTGTGGTGGGTTTATTATTAACTTTTAATTAAAACTTTCCCTCAGCATAAAGCTCCGTGCGAAGCCCTGAGGGCGAGATGCCCCCGGGGGTCCCACAGGTGATCCTGCGGCCGCCTCTCCGCTGCTTCCAGCCCCAGGGCTGCACCCTACGGACGTGCCCGTGTTTTTCCATGACTCTTCACGTCTCTCCCTCCCGGTGCTCCCTTCACACCCCGCTCCTCCCCCGGCCCCCCCGGTTACCTCAGCCGGGCGGGGCGCGGGCGCGGGACTCGAACCGGCGGCTCCGAGGGCAGTGAGGGGTTGCGGAGCGCCCGCCGGCCGATGCCCCGCCAGACCCCGCCCCGCCCGCGCCGCGCGCAGCCAATCACGCGCCGCTATCCCCCGCCTCCCGTGCGGCACCCCCCGCCGATGTCCCTCCCACCGCGCTCCTTTAGCCAATAAACAGCGAGATATTTAAATAGACACCTAAACTGCCCAATAAAAGCCGTTTTCTCGTGCGAGGGCGTGGCACGCGCTGAGGGGCGTGGCTTCTTAGGGGGCGTGACAGAGGGAGGGTATATAAGAAGGCAGTGGGGCCGGGGTGCCATTTTGTGTAGCAGCGCCTGGGGAGAGGGGGGCGGAGGCGGCGGAGGGTTTCGGGGTTCGGACCAGAGCGGCCGGATGGTGAAATCCTCCCTGCAACGGATACTCAACAGCCACTGCTTCGCTAGAGAGAAAGAGGGGAATAAAAGCACCATCATGCCCGCTGTGCTGAGCCTCAGTACCGGACAGAGCAGGTGAGGCGCCGCGGCCTCCCTCAGCCTCGCACCGCTGGGCCCTCGCTGTCTCCTTCCTCTTCCTCATCCTCGTTGTCGCCTCCCTGGTGGCCGGAGATGGGCGGGGGACGCTGCGTGGCCAGCGGGGGAGGGGCGGCCCGGCCCCGGCCCCGCGGGGAAAGGCGGCAGGGGAGGGTGGAAAAAGCACAAAAAAAAGGAGATTTTGAGGCCCCAACGCTGCCTCGGCCCTGGGAGGGACCCCTGAGGGCACCCCCGGGCTGGGGGAGGCTCCGGACAGGGCTGGGGGTGGAGGGGGGGGGGGGGCCGCGGGGAAAACAATAATTAGGCAAAGATATTGAGGGATTGAAGGCTGTTATCCCCTTATGTAACCGTGGATACTCCGCAAAACGAATCGAGGGTAAGAGTGTTACGAGAGCTGGTGGTTAAAAACTCAACCGAAAGATTAAAACACCCCCCACAGGTGCTGGGAAGAAAGAAAATACCTGAATTAAGGTGGCTGGTGTGGAGCGGTGGATGCTCAGGACATCGAGCTGCCCTTTCCACCTCGTGTGTGGACTGTGCAAGGAGTTCTTTAACCGTTTCTATATTTAACTGCGAGCTAAAGATTGGTTTTTTTTCTCCCTAAGAGCACGTAAACATCAGTAAAATGTATTTATGGCTGCAAACCTTCCTTCTGCACCACCTTTTTGGGCAGAAAGGTGAAATTATTGAAGATTGCCACAGCACACCTTTGGAAAAGGGTTTTTGAGGTTATTTATGGGGGAAATTAAAAATGTATAGTTCACAGTCATTCTCAGATAAAAATAAATAATGTTGATATTAAAGAAAAACGTCTCTTTCTAAGAGCTTAAAATAATGGGTTGGATACTCATTTAATTTAAATAACGCCTTCAGTTAGCGCAGATTTTGTATTTTTAATAAAACTTCGCAGTTGTTACCCTTGCTTCATATTAAAAATATAACTATAATTTACCTTCCAGCACATAATATTTAACCTCTCTGCCCGTTTCCAGCCTTTTTAATACGGATTATTCATCACAAGTTTCAAGCTCATTTAAAAAAAACCAAAAAAACAAACAACAAAAAACCAAAAAAGAAATTAAAAAAACCCCCAAACCAATCCAAACCCCGCAACTCGGGTGCAAAATGGTGGATTATTTTGTAGCTGTTTATTCGGATTTGCAAATGGCTGCAGTGGCTGCTGCTGGCACCCGGAGACAGGACGATTGTGAAAATTCCCCCAAGGGCCTCGATTGCTGCATCTGCTGAGATGACGCAACTCAAGAGTGGAGCCTGCGGGTGAAGGATGGTGCAGAGGGAGGGGCCAGCGCTGCTCTGCCACGGGAGGAGTGAAACAGCCTTGAAAAGGATGGGGAGAAACTTAAAAATAATCCTTGCACCTTCAAAAATGCAGTGTTTTTTCTCCTCGACTGCTGAGCGTTGTGGGATCGCTCTGAGGAGTTCAGTGGGAAGAGGTTTGGAGGTTTTGCAGAGGTTCAGGTGTGGCATCAGCTCAAACTGAAATTCCCTGGAATTTCCTGGGAAGGTCTGGTGGGGAATAACCCAGGGAAAAAAGTGATCCCTGCCTTGCTGGGCTGGAGCTTTGTGCTGCCTCAGAACAAGGAGAGCAGAAAACTGCAAATTCCTGCAGGAAGGTTCTCCTGAGCTCACATCAGGCCTGCCCTAGCACAGAAACGCACCTGGCTCACCCAGCCTGAGCATTTCTCATCTCCAAGTGAGTCTTCACTCAAAATACTGCAGTGGCAGCTCCCTGGTGTGGAGCTTCCTTTATCTTCCCACTTGCATTGGGAGGAGTCCTTTGGCCTAGGTTTGGGGTTTTTAACACTGTTTGAATCCTGCAGGTCCCAGGGCTTTGCCCAAGCCTGTGTAACCATGTTCCCTTTGCAGTTCCAGGGTTCCCTTCAATTGCTGTAGTAACCTGGGTCCGGGGCCTCGGTGGTGCTCCTGATGTCCCTCACCCACCCCTGAAGATCCCAGGTGGGCGAGGGAATAGTCAGAGGGATCACAATCTTTCAGCTAATTTATTTTATTCGGTGAGTATGAGGTGCAGTGAGCTTGATAACATTCCCTGCTTCAATCCTTCCTCTGAAAACAAGCAGGAAAATCACTCTGCTCTTGTCCCTGCTGCAGGATAATCGGCTGAATGTCACAGAAGAACTAACACCTAACAACAGGACAAGAATTCTCAATGTCCAGTCAAGGCTTACAGATGCCAAACACATCAGTTGGAGAGCAGTGCTGAACAACAACAACCTCTACATTGAAATTCCTAGTGGTGCTCTGCCTGAGGGGAGCAAGGACAGGTGGGGCAGGGAAAACTTGGCTGTGAATTAGCACGAGGCCTCTCAGGGGGGTGGGACAACACTTTGCTCTTTGTATTTTTAAAGTTTAATTTTGGGTTTTGAGGCTCTCTTGTGAGCCTGGTTTCAGGGCTGCAGGCAGAACCAAAGTCTGGGGTTTCAGGCTGGTTTAGGCACTGAGATTTCCAGGCTGTTTGAGTCTGTCACTGCAGCTCCATCAGCTTTTTCTGTGCCACTGAGGAGTCCTGCCTGGGCCTCAGGGATCTGGTGGTGTGAGGCTCCAACCTGTGCCTCTTCCCTAGGAATTCTGTGTGGATTGGCTCTCAGGGCCTTGAAGCTCTCTCTGAAGAAGCACTTGCTGCCAGAGCTCAAACAGTCAGGGTGGGGTTGTTGGGGTGCCTGTGCAGGGCTGGGGCTTGGCCTGCATGGTCCCTGTGGGTCCCTTCCATCCCAGGCCATTCCCTGGGCACTGAACCCCTGCTGTTTCTCTTGCAGTTTTGCAGTTCTTCTCGAGTTTGCTGAAGAACAGCTCCGAGTTGAGCACGTGTTCATCTGTTTCCACAAGAACAGAGATGACAGAGGTGGGTGTTCCCTGCGCCTCCAGAGACACAAAATGCCTTCTGGTGGAAATTGCAGGTGATTTTTTCACTATGCCATGGCTGAAACCTGTCTCCTGCTTTATTTTCTAGCTGCACTGCTCCGTACTTTCAGCTTTTTGGGCTTTGAGATTGTGAGACCAGGGCATCCCCTTGTCCCCAAGAGACCAGATGCTTGCTTCATGGCCTACACGTTTGAGAGAGACTCAGCAGAAGAAGACTAGATTGCAATGTTTGCCTCTTTAGAGCTTTCTTGTTGTCTATAAAAGATGATTCTGTAGAAATTTTGTCAACATCTTATTCCAGTCTATCTTAACTCTTGTACGAAAACCTTGTGTGACCCAGCTGCTTTGGTGGTGAGATGTTGAAAATTTCAGACTCCACATCTTTCTCTGGATTTTGTGCGCATGTCGTGGTTGTGCAAAAATAAATGCTCCCTCCAAATTTAGCAGTATATTTCTTGAAGTTTAATATTGTGTTTGTGATACTGAAGTATTTGCTTTAATTCTAAATAAAAATTTATATTTTACTTTTTATTGCTGGTTTTAAGCTGTTTAAAGACTTGCACTCTTGAAGAGGTGGCTCTGGAACTGCCCCAACCATTAAAGTTGCAGGTGTGGAAAGGCTTTGCTTGTTCTTTGCTTGACTGGAACTCATGGGTGTGCTCTGACAGGGCTTGGAATAATCCAGCAATCCTGGAAAAGTCGACTTTTAGTGAGTAATTAGCAGCTGTGCTAATTAGGAGCAGTGCTTGCCTGCTCTGCCAGTATTTTGGAGGATATTCAGGGTGTGATTTGGTTGGGAAGTCTCAAGTGAAACACGATCAGCTCAACCCATGGCTGCTTTAAATACCAAATATGCAACTTAAATACCTGGAATTTTATAGTGTTCCTGTAACAGTGCAGCCTTTCCAGTGTGTGCAGGTGAGTGCAGGAATTCTGGCTGTGAGCTGGGAAGGTTTGTGGCACTGCTGCACCTCAGTGGTGTCACCAAGGATGCTTGGGGGGGTTGAAGGGTGAGGAGGGGGCTGTGCTGGGGCTCCTTGAGATGCTGGAATTAACAAACCTGGGACTGAAATTACAACAAATAAGTTTCCAAAGGGGCTGAGCTTTAAACTGTGGTGTTTCCATGTTTTTCAGTACTTGCAGGCTTGTTTAGAGCTGATGAATCTTTCCTCTATAAAACCTTGGAGCAGGGGGAATCCTTGGGATGGGTTTATTTCACCAGGTTCTGCTGGGTGTGAGTAGAAGTCTCTGAATGCTGTGAAATGTGTGAGTGAGGCCCTAAAGTTTCTCCCACAAGCCATCCCTGAGCTCAGCAGTGCTGGGATCCCATGGAATACACTGAAATGTTCCCTGAAACTTCTCGGAGATGCAGCACAGAGTAACTGAGGTGTGAGCAGTGATGGTGCAAAGTGGGGGCTCTTGTTGGGCTCTTTAATTTGACTCATCCCAATCCTCTCGTGGCCCTACAATTGTGCTGATCCTGGAGGGATTTTTAGAAGGCCAGTGACAGTGGGAAAGTGCCCAAAGCTGGGCTGGGAGAGATTTGGCATGGAGCTCAGGGCAAGGTTCTCCCCCTGAGGCTGCTGGGCACTGCCCAGGCTCCCCAGGGAATGGTGCCAAGGCTGCCACAGCTCCAGGAGCTCCCAGGATGGGGATGTTGGGGCCAGGGGCTGCACTGATCATCCCTGAGGGTCCTTTCCCACTCAGGATATTCCTGGATATCACGGTGGTGGCATGACCAGGGGAGGGTGTCCTTGTTTTGCACAAGAGGCTGGCACAGGGCTGAACTCCTGCTCTGGTTATCTGGAAAAATCCGTTTTCCTCTGCAACGTGGTACCTGTGCCATGTTCTGCTCTCCACGGGTACAGGAGCGTGGAATGTGCCTGGTCCTGCCTCCATGGGACGTTTTGCTGACTTTGGATGCTCCTGGCAGAAGGGGAGGGGGTCACCCACGCTGCAAACCAAAACTGGGGGACTGGGCAGGAGCCGGGGGAGCGGGTTTGGCTCTGTCTCCCCGGGATGAGGGGCTGTGCCACGGCCTTTACTGCCCTCTGGTAGCCACGGCAAATACTGCAGGAGACACGGGGACAGCAGGCTGGGCTCTCCCGGGACACCTGGAATGAGATCTGGGCCCCATTTCTGTGCCTGGGTTAATGGGGTCCAGCCTGGGCAGGGAGAGGCTGCTCTGGGGGATTTGGGTGCTGCTCCAGGTGGGAGCAAACCAACCATGGGGCTGGGACTGAGCTGCTCTCTGCAGGGTCCCAGCTCTGGTTTGTTTTTGTTTTTTGGAGCTCAGGGACTCCTAGGAGGAATCCTCCTCACTCCAGCCATGCCCCAGGCTCTGGGTGTTTGCCTGGGGAGCCACTGTCACATCCATGGGCACAGCAGCTGTGGGGAGGCTCTGTCCCACTGTGTGCACAGCCCTGCTGCTGTCAGGTGATGGAGTCACTGAATCATGGAATTGTTTAGGTTAGAAAAGCTTCCTAAAACCACTGAGGCTGACCATTACCCTATCACCACTAAGCCATGTCCCCAAGTGCCACATCCACACTTGGAACACTCCCAGGGATGGTGACTCCAGCACTGCCCTGGGCAGCCTGTGCTGATGCCTGATCACTCTTTCAGTGAAGGAATTTTTCCTGATACCCAGCCTAGATGGCTGTGAGTGGATCAATAATTGCTGAGAAATAATTTAAATGACCTTCACCATGCTGGTCCCTCGACATCTGGATGGATTTGGGGACTGGGCCCAGGTCCCACGTGCTGCCAGGTGTTTCACAGCAAGGAGCAGATGCCACAGCCCTGCCTTAGTGCCCATGAACTCACCTGAGCTGTTCACAAGAGCCCATTGGAGGCTGGTCTGGGTAATCACCACCGGGCAGGGCAGTTTGGCTTTGTGTTTCCCTCTGGATCCATCCCTGGCGTGTGTAATGCTGGCAGAGAAGCACATAAAGGACCAGTGTTTGAGAGGCTTGGCTCCAGGTTTTATTGAAGCTGTATTTTTCCCTTTAAAAATGTCATTTTTATTAGTGACTGTTCCACAAATTGTCTCTGGGAAGCACAGGCTGAAAGAGCTGTTATTTCTCCTCTGCTGAGAAGGGTGAGCTGTGATGGGTGGCTTTCAGTGTTGTTTAAAACAGCAAAAACCTGGTGGCTGCAAAAAGGCTCTGAGAGGGTTTTGTTCAAAGTCTGAACCCCATAAACTTTATTTGGTATTATCAGCCACTAAATTGGTGCTTGGGACTCCCATCCAGCTGCCTTTCCTCAGGTGCTCTGATAAACCAGACTTAGAAGATCAAGGAACAATTGTTTGAGGGTATAAACCCTGTGGTTTTACTCACTTCATCATCCATGGGTTTGGGTTTGCAGAGCTTTCCCAGTGAAGACCTGCTGGAATTTCTCAGGAACTGATGGATTTCATAGAATCATAGAATGATTTGGGCTGAAAGGACCCTAAAAATAACTTAGTTCCAATTCCCCTGCCATGGGCAGGGACAGGTTTGGGCAGAGACAGGTTTGGCCAGGCCTTCATGAGCTTTGAGGAGACCTTTGGGTGGGCTCTCCTGGAGGTTGTTTAGGGAGCATAGAGAACCTGGGTGACCTGGTAAAGGGTGTATTCAGTGACTCCCTGGAAGTACTGGCAGCACAGCCACTCCTCCAGGCCTGGGCTGACCCCAGCCCCAGCTGAGTTCTCTGCAAAGCTCAGGAGCAGCAGAGCCCTCTTGACCTGCAGCCAGCTCTGGAGCAGCTCCAGGCTCTTCCTGCTCCTGGCAAAGAGCTCCTGGCGTGGTCCCCAGAGCAGCACCTGCAGGATGGCCCTGGCCTGCAGGATGGACACCCTCTGGTGAGGATCCCTGTGCAGCAGCAGCGAGGCCAAGCGCTTCAGTCCTGCCGAGTAGATGGACAGCGAGGGGATTTCGGGAAGCCTTTTGCTTCTGAAGTCCAAAATGTTCTCCAGGGAGATGTCCACGTGCAAGATCTGATAGATCAGCCTGCCCAAGTTCAGCTCAGCTGCTGTTGGAGGGGAAGGTGCAGCAAGAGCCTGGCTCCAGTCCAGCTCCTGGCTGCTGGAACAAGGTCTCTGCTTCTCCTGCACCTTGAAGAAGCTGCTGATGAGCAGCCGTGGAAGGGACAGTCCCAGCGGCTCCTTCTGCTTCTGGGGGGGACATGGGCACTGCACCAGCAGCAGGTTCTCAGGGCACAGGTCCCCCTGGACCACGTTGTGCCCCCGCAGGTGCTCCAGCCCCATGCAGAGCTGCAGCAGCAGGAGGCAGCCCAGGCGTTCGTAGTGCCCAGGGCTGCTCCTGTGCAAAGCGTGGGAGCCCTTCACAAACTCTGCCAGGGTCTGCTGGGGAACCTCGGCACAAAGGAGCACCTGCAGGACGGGCTGGGGGGCAGGACAGGCTGGCCCCTCTCTGGAAGGGCCCTGGCTCTGTGCTCCAGGGATCCCTGGGAGCACCAGCTCCCGGGGGAGGCGGTCGGTGAAGCGGCCGAGCAGGCGCTGGATGCTGCAGTGCGTGCCCAGGGAGCTCTGCACGGCCAGGCTGGAGCAGCACGGCTTGGGGACCTGCAGGGACACACAGGACAGGGCCAGCTGTGCAGGGACAGCTGTCCTGGGCTGGGCCACCAGCCCTGCTGTGACCTGCATGTGGTGCTGCACCCTCTGAACCCAGGAATGGAGCCAGAGCTGGGATATGAGGGTGATGCATGGGCTGGGCTCTCATCCTGCTCTCCTGGCAGCCAGCTCTGCTCCAGCCTCTCCTCTGCATGTGCTGGCCCCTCTGGCTGAGTTAGCAGGACCTGTCCCCCAGCAGGGCTGTTTTTGACGTGTCCCTTGCCCCCAGGGGAAGTGTCACCCTCACCAGCCAGCCCCTGCCAGCAGCACTGTGTCATCCAGCAATGCAGAAGTGGCTGCAGAAAGGGGAAGTGGCCCCAGTGTCGTGTTCCGTGGAAAAGCCAACACTCCTGGATCTCCTGGCTCCCTCTGCACCACCCAGACCTCTCACCCTGATTCCCCCCTTACCTTGGCTGCCAACTGCAGCTGGCTGTGCTGGAAGGTGAAGCCCACCCTGAAGTACCAGGCATCCCCGCTCTGGCAGCAGGGCTGGGGCTCCAGGACACCGAGGGCTGCCCAGCGCTTCCCCACCAGCTCTGCCTCCAGCAGCTGCTGCCTCTCCTCGGGGCCCAGCAGCTCCTCCTGCAGCAGAGCCGAGAGCCGGGCCAGGGAGGCCTCCTGGCACCCCAAAACCACCCCAGAGACCCCGGCTGGGCTCTCCAGGAGCTGCCCCAGCTCGCCGTCCCCTGTCCCAAATGTCAGCTCCTTCAGGCGGCCTGAGGGGGCTTTCTGGGGGCTGCTTGGGGCCAGCGGCTCCCCCAGGCTTTGGGACTTGCTCAGGGGCTTCTTGGAGGGTCTGTCCCGGGGGGGAGCCCCCTGTCCTGCCGGGATGCTGTACAGGCTGCTGCCAGCCCGCGGCTCGGGCTCCTCATGGCAGCGCTGGGATGGTGCCGGCGCCGGGAGGGACTCGGCTCGCTGGAGCTGCTTTTTGGGCAGGGGGGGAGGCAGCGGGTCTGGCTGGGCCCGGGGGAGGGGTCTCACAGCGCCCTCCCCTCGGCTGGCCTTGCGGGGAACGAGGTGGGCACGCAGCTCTCCTGGGGACGGAGGGACAGACGTGACAGGACAGACAGGACAGAGGAGAGGAGTGGGATGGGATGGGGTGGGATGAGTGGGATGGGGTGCGATGGGGTGCGATGGGTGGGATAGGGTAGGATGGGATGGGGTGGGGTGGGGTGGGATGGGATGGGGTTGGATAGGGTGGGTGGGATGGGATGGATGGGATGGGATGGGATGGGGTGGGATAGGGTGGGTGGGATAGGGTGGGTGGGACGGGATGGATGGGGTGGGATAGGGGGGGTGGGATAGGGGGGGTGGGACGGGGTGGGAGTACAGCACGTTGTTCTTTGCCCCCTGCATATTTCCAAATTTCCAGCCCCAAAGCCACACCCAGCACTGGCCAGAGGGGTGACACAGGGTGTGGGGGGGGTAAGGACAGGGCCAGCAGTGCCACCGCCCGAGGTGACACTCGGCAGGCAGGGGCACAGCAGGGCCAGGAGGTCACTCACCCACGTTGCTGTAGATGAGGGCTGAGCTGGGGGAGCGAGGGGGGCACCCCCCCGGCGTGTCCGGCATGGGGGTGGCCGCTCCGGGGGCAGCCGGGTCCGGGCTGGCGCTGTGGGGCACGGAGCTGGGCCTGCACGGGCCGGGAGCAGCAGCGTCACCCCCGGGCTCCCGCTGCCCCCGGGGCCGGCTCGGGGGAGGAACGCTCAGAAAAGGGGAAGCAGCGGCCTGGGGAGCCTTGCTGGGGCGGTTTTGGGGAGAAACGCGGGGAGTTTGGTGGCCCAGTGACTTCAGTTGCCGCTCTGGGAAATCCTGGGGCTGGCAGAGGCCCCAGGGGCTCCCCACGCACGGGACACACCCAGGTGTGCCCAGGGCCTGATGTGGCACCGGTGGTCCCTGCTGGGTGACCCCAGGGAGGACAGAGCGCTGGGAGAGGTGTGGGACAAGAGCAGGAAAGGCCTTTGACAGCCCCAGCCAAGCCTGGGGGACAGGACAGGGGTCTGGGCATGGGGATGGAGCCCGAAGGAGGAGGGCACGGGGATGGAGCCCCTGGTTTCACTTCCCTGTCCTGGCGCTGGGCTCTGCCACCAGCGATACCAAAACCACGGTGGCTTTGTCTAAACCTCCCCGTTCTGCTGGAATCTCCAAAGTTCAGCTCTGTCTGAGCAACCCCAGATGGTGCCCCCAACTCCCCAGTGCTCCCCAGACCCCTGAAAACACCGGGCTTGGGGCAGCAGCCGCGCTGAGAGCAGCTCCTTCCTTCCCCTCTGCAGAGCCCTCGGTACCTGTGAGGTGTCCTTGGGGGCAGGGAGGTCCCACGGGGCTCCAGCTGCGCATCCCGGAGCCGCAGCAGCTCCTGCTGCCCGTCCCAGCCCCTCCTGGTGCTGCCCATGGCCCTCGGGCTCGCCTTGTGCTGCCTCCCAGCCCGGCAGGATGTGCTTTCAAAACCTGCTCCGGGCTCTGCTCAAGGAAGCTGGGCTTGGCTTAGCTGGGTTTGGTTCAGCCGGGCTCGGCTCAGCCAGGTTTGGTTCAGCTGGGCTTGGCTCAGCCGGGTTTGGCCTTGCTCCCCCATAGCCCCCAGAGCCCCCTGGCACTGCCCCGGTGTCACAGATATCTTTGATGGAAAACCCTTTCCTTAGGATTTTTCCTCCTGAGAAGCTGAGAGGCCTCAGGAACACAATGTAACCAATGGTTATCTGCTGCTGTGGAATGCAACAGGTGCATCTGGGATTGGGCTCATGTGGTTGTTTCTAATTAATGACCAATCACAGTCCAGCTGGCTCAGACTCTCTGTCTGAGACACAAACCTTTGTTATTCATTCTTTCTTATTCTATTCTTAGCCAGCCTTCTCATGAAATCCTTTCTCCTATTCTTTCAGTATAGTTTTAATATAATATATATCATAAAATAATAAATGAAGCCTTCTGAAACATGGAGTCAGATCCTCATCCCTTCCCTCATCCTCAGACCCCTGTGAACACGGTCACACCCTGGCCCTGGTCACTGTGTCCCCATCAGTGCCACCTGTGGGTTTGTGTCCCTCCAGCTGCTCCTCCTTCCTAGATGGCTCCAGGGATGGCTTGAAGGGTGGCAGCTGCTCTGAGGAGGGGATTGACCCCCCCAAACCCCCCTCAAATTACATAATTAATTCCCCCTACATAATTAAAACCCCCTTCCTCTGGGTTATTACTCTGGGAGGGCTTGGCAAGGAGGAATATTTTCATTTTCTTCCATGGACTGAGGTTGTGGGTTCAGTTCCTTTAAGAATTGGAGCTGATGATCCCCGTGCTTCTCTTCCAACTCAGAAGATTCTTTGATCTGTGATCTGTCTTTTTTGCTGGGATTTGCTGCAGCCATTGCTTGAGAGGAGCCCAACTCTTGGAAAAAACCTTGGAAAAAAACCTTTTTTTTTTTTAATTTTTTAATTTTTTTTTTTTTATTTTGTCTCCCAGAGCTTTACAGATGCTCAAAGTGCACAAGTGACCCAACTTAGCTGGAAAAAATCCTCCCATTGGTGTCTATCCCCTCTAGGAAGAAGTCACTTTTTAAACACTCTAAAGCCCAAATATTTCAATATTTCCTATTCACTCTTTGAGTCACCAGTGGTGCCACTGTGGGTGCTGTGGGAAGGCAGCTGCAGGGATTTCTCCTGGGGGCAGCGAGGTTGGGAGGAGCAGCCTTTGGGAAATGTGGATTTCCATGAGGAAAACAGAAAATTTCACTTCTGGAGCCCAAGAACAGCAGGACCCTGGGCCCAGGCACCTCTGCAGGGTTTTGGTGGCTGGGGTGGGACTCAGGGGGTGCTGGGAGCCTGCAGCCACCCCCATGGGGAGCCCACAGCTCCCTCCCTGTGTTTATTTCTGTATTTCCCAGGGTTGTGGCTGTTGGCTGGGGCTGGGGCTGTTTCTGGGTGCTGGGGCCGTGTGTGAGAGCTGATAAAAACTCTGTGGGGCTGAGTCATGCTTGGATCCAGCTCAGGGAGGAGGAGCAGGGCTCTGGGAGGGGACAATCTGCACCATCCACCCCATGTTGCACCAACAACCCAGAATGGTTTGGGTGGGAAGGGACCTCAAAGCCCATCCAGTGCCACCCCTGCCATGGCAGGGACACCTCCCACGGTCCCAGGCTGCTCCCAGCCCTGTCCAGCCTGGCCTTGGGCACTGCCAGGGATGCAGGGGCAGCCCCAGCTGCTCTGGGCACCTGTGCCAGGGCCTGCCCACCCTCACAGTGTTAGAAGCATCACTGTTTTTCCCTAATGAATAAAATTGCCTTTAAGAAGTACCAAAAGATGGTAGGAATAAAATGACAGAATTCCTGCCATCCTGGGACCCTGCCAAGCGAGAGAGAGGTGGCCAGGGAAAGAGGGGCAGCCAGGAACTGCCTTTTAGCTGTGAAATTCCTCATTTGTCTTACTCCAACCAAGGAGAAAATGCCAAGTTTAAAAGCCACCCAAGCCCTTAACAAGGACAATCATTTCCTGTTGCCAACCTCTGCAGGACTGTGCAAAATTCTGATTTAGTGGAGCATCCATGAATCCTTTGGTAGGTCCTGCTGCCTGTTCCAGGTGGATAAATCAGCTGCAGGACACGGCCCTGGTGGCATTGCTGGCCCTGATGGCACTGACAGCATTTGCAGACTGGTGCAGGAGCTGCTCAGCCCTTTTCCCCCTGGTTTTGGGGGACTGATGCAGGGAAGCTTTTCTTAGCTCCAGCTTTTTTTGCTTTGTAAGGAAATTGATTTCTCTTCCCAGTGGGAGATAGGATCTTTAATCGCAGCTGCTGGAAAATGGCATTTTTCTAATTGTCTTTATTTCTTTTGCTGTTTTTTTTGCCGTGACATCATTCAGCAGCCCCAGGTGCTGTGGGGATGCTCCGTGCTCAGCTCAGGGCTGATCCCTGGGGCACTGAACCCACCCGGGGGCTCTCTCAGCATCTCCATCCTGCACCAGCCCCCAAAAGGAGCAGGGGGCTCAGTCCTGGCTCCCACACCCTCGGGCACAGGCAGGAGATGTAACCTCCACCCTTCACCTCCCTGTGCCACGAAACTCATCTTGAAGCAGGAAATGAGAGAAAAACCCCAATTTCCTCCTTCCTCTCACGGCAGCTCTCTCTCATGGGGGCTGCAGCCTCACGGTTATTTTGGCAACCAGGGCCACCCCCGTCGTGGTGGGGAGGGAGTGGGAGCCTCCCCGGCCCCCAGGGAATTTTTGGGGGCTGGAATTCCGGGCTGGGGTGGCCCAGGGCTCGTTTCTCCAGCAGATGGAGGCATTGCTTTGTTGCCACATTTCACAGCGAGAAAAGCAAGGCACAATTCTTCCCAAGGATTTCTGAGATTCACATTCTGTGAATCCCAGAGAAAGGGAAAACACAACTCTTATCACTTGCTGTGCCTGTGTTGTGCCCAAGTAGAATACAATATTGTCCTAGGGTGACATTATGATGCTTGTATCTGTTCTGTTTATGCTGGATATCATGTTCTGTGCCTTCAAGACTGGCTCTGAAGAGTGAAAGTTTTGTTTTGTTTTGTTATCAGCTGCTCCCCCACAGCTGGCGGGACACAGAAATGGGGCAGTGCATGGTGCTGCTTTTGCTTTTTGCTTTGCTCTTGCTCTTGCTTCTGCTTTGCTCCTGCTTTTTGCTTCTGCTCATTAGTTAGTCATTAGCAGCCCAACTTTTCCCTGGACTGTTTCTCCTTTCCCTTTTTTGGACCTACCTGAACCTGCTCTGGACTGGGACCTGGGAAACACCGAGAGTTTGCACCTTGTGGCTGCAGCAGCTGCCCCAGCACAGGAGGGACTGAGAACAGAGCGACCACCCCCAAGAGAGACTTTCTGAAGCTGTCATCTTTTTCAGAGCAGTGACAGAGTGGTGTCATCTGGTATTGTTCATTTTGTGTGCTGAGAGTGCTGTGCCTGTTAAATAAACAGGTTCTTTCCACTTCTCTCAGAGGAATCTTTCCAAACCAGTTGGAGGGAAGAGCCCTGTGGGTTTGCTTTCTGGAGGGGCCCCTTTTGGAGGTTTTCTCCCGAATTTGCCCTAAATCAGGACAAATATAGAGATTGTTTATCCAAAGTGAAGATGTTTTGTTTCCTTGGCCTATCAGGCCCAACTGTGTGTGTGTGTTGGGACTGTGAGCTAACAGCCACGAGATTCAGTGCAGTGTAAACAGTTGTGTGCAGAGTGAGTGTTTAGCGGATTCAGTTTAGATAAAATGTACATTGTAGAGTTGTTCCAGATTGCAAGGCAAGATGTACTCTATTACCATCTCCATGGCAGCTGTCTTCTGTTCAGTGGGCAGTTTCCCTTATCTCTTCCACACCCACCCCTCCCTCAGGACAGACATCTGCTGATAAAGCCATTGAATGTCCCTGCATGGCTGATAAGAACTACAGCATCCCATTGGGAGATGTGAGCCCAGAGGGAGGAGCCAAGCATTCCTACCTGGATATAATCTGGAGATTCTGGAACACCAGCACAGCTTCTGCACTGGATTTCCCAGAGGAACAGCAGCTGCCTCTGCCCCTGGATCTTCAGAGGAAGATTCCACCCTTCTCCAGGATCCCTGCTCCAGCAGAGCCACCCCTGACACTGCAGGAGGGCTGAGCCACAATTCCAATGGTTCTGCTGCCAACACCCTGACCCACAGGGTGTCAGGCTGGGTTCTGACTCTGTCAGTGTTGTTTGGTTTACTGCATTGTTTATTTTATCCTTTTATTTTATTTCCTATTAAAGAACTGTTATTTCCTGCTCCCATATTTTTGTTGCCTGAGAGCCCCTTAATTTAAAATTTATAGCAATTTGGAGGGGGGAGGTTCATTTTATCCATTTCAGGGGAGGATCCTGCCTTCCTTAGCAGGCACCTGTCTTTCCAAACCAAGACAATAGTATAATAAAGTAATTAATTAACCTTCTGATATCCATAGAATCCTCCTCATCATTCTCTCCCCTTCGTTGGAGTCACCTTTGATTTACAATATTGCTTTGCTCCCAGTGCCAGCCCAGTCTGTGCTGGGAGAGCCAGGGCTGGCAGGGGACAGGGCACTGAGCCTGGCAAAGGGACATGGGGGCTTTGGGGAGGGGCATTTCCCCCTTGAGGGGGACACAAGGACAGGTGGCCCCCTCAAACATAAAACTGGTGCAAACATAACACTGGCCCATGGAAGGTGCGGCTCACAGGATGTGGCCTCTCCAAAGGGTAACTGGTTAAAATAATGATGTTTTTACCCGAAAATCAGTGAATGGGATGGTTTAAAATGTCTGTGTTTCAGTGTGGATGTGCTCCTGTTTGGAGTTTCCAAGCAAAATGATGTTAATATATAGAGAGACCAAGAAAATCTGCCTTTTTTTTTTTTTTTTTTTTTTTTTTTTTTTTTTTTTTTTTTGGTAGTTCCTGCAGTTGGAATGGATGATCTGGTCCATGGGAACACCCAGTTTGAGTCTGATCTTTCCAGGCAGCACCTGGGACTTTCTCTAACCTCTTGGAACACCCCTGGATGCTCCAAGGCACCATTTCCATAACTTTTTTCCCAGCTTCTCTTTCTCTTTGGCCAGGAGACCCTGGGCTGGCTGAGCCCGTGGTGGGGACAGCAGTGGCAGCTGTGCCAAGGGCAGGGGTGGCCTTGGGAGGGCCAGGCTGTGCCCTGGGGCTGGGGGAATGAGGAGGGCACTGGGAGGGTCACTCTGTGGAGAGGAATCACCTCCTCTTCCCCACTGGCTCCTGCCCCACTGCAGTGCCCCCCTGTGCCTCAGTTTCCCCTGGCACATGCCCGATTTTCCAGTCCCATCCAAGGGATTTGGCTCCCTGTGTGCACTCTGGGGTGGATGTGACTCCTTCTAACCCCCCCAAACCCCAATTTTCCTGCCAGCAGGATTCGAGGTGCTGCCTTTGCACCCTCCACTTTTGGCACATCCTCCTAAACATGGCATTAATAATTAATAATCGATTAATAGCAGCAGCAGTCTGTTAGCACATGTGCATTAATCATTTATTAGTTATTAATATGGACTTTGGCACTCTCTGGGAGGCGTTTCACGTTGTTTATGTGGGGTTTGTGGGATTGATGGTGGGGATGGACTCTGGGGCTGCAAATCCCTGCAGAGCCCCAGGAAGGCGGGAAGGCCTGCTGGAATTCCAGGAGCTTCCCAGCTTGCAGCAGGTCTGGAGAGCTCAGAGCTGTGAATTCTGGTGCTCCTGCCCTTTCCAGCTCCTGCTCAGGCTTTGCCCACTGATTTTGCCTTTTCTTATCGAGGCACATAGGGAATAAAAGGGGGAGAAAAACCCAAATGAGCCACAAAAATCCCTTTTTTTCCTTTTTTTTTTTTGTTTTGCTCACAAATACATCTCACATGCTCGTTACATAGAAAATTGTGCCAGGTCTGCACTGTCCTTTGCTCCCACTGTGAGGGTCCATGCCCGACCCCCTCCTTGCCCTCCCACCCACCTCCCACCCCCTCCCCAAGGATAAAAAAACCCCAGACACCAAACAGGACCCTGGGAGGACACGGCATGCATGGCTGGGGATGAGGGGCACCGGGCATGAGGGGCCACAGGGACAGACGGACCCACGGCAGGGAGGGATGGAGATGGATGGATGGATGGATGGATGGATGGATGGATGGATGGATGGGGGATGGATGGAAGGATGGATGGATGGATGGGGGATGGATGGAAGGATGGATGGATGATGGATGGATGATGGATGGATGGATGGATGGACAGATGGACATGGATGGATGATGGATGGATGGATGGATGGATGATGGATGGATGGATGATGGATGGATGGATGGATGGATGGATGGATAGATGGACATGGATGGATGGATGGATTATGGATGGATGGATGGATGGATGATGGATGGATGGACAGATGATGGATGGATGGGGGATGGATGGACAGATGATGGATGGATGGATGGATGATGGATGGAAGGATGGATGGATGGATGGATGGATGGAAGGATGGATGGATGATGGATGGGTGGATGGATGGATGGATGGATGGAAGGATGGATGGATGGATGGATGGATGGATGGATGGATGGAAGGATGGATGGATGATGGATGGGTGGGGGGCACCCTGTGGCAGCAGAACAGGGTTGGGGGGATGTTCTGAGCAGCCACTTGTGCCCCACAAAGCTCCCAACCCCTTGGATGCTCTGGTGCCACTCCACGATGCCCATCAGGGAATGGGCAGCTGCTCCCTCCAGCTCCCAGCCTGACCATCCCTGGCTGGAGAAGGGACATCCAGGTGGGGAATATCCCTGCAGGAATGGGGACAGAGGTGGGACCTGCAGCAACCCCCAGAGTGCACGTGGGAGGAGGAAGAGGAGGAAGCAATGAACTCCCTGGATCCTCCAGGTCACATCCAGGCTTTTCCATTACAGCTTCATTCCTTCTCCCTCACACAAAAATCCACACCCTGAGGCAGAGCCAGGGCAAAGCCTGGGAAGGGGTGGGATGGGAAGGCAGGAACCACCCCTGTGGCAGCAGAAGCAGCCCCAGGGACATTGACCTGTGGTCGTCAGCGTCGGAGGGTGCCGGATCTGGGATGGAGGTGTCAGCCAGGATGTTCTCCTGGACTGCTTCTTCCCAGCTTTTCTCTCCTCTTCTTTCCTGGGCCGTAGCACCTCCCTGCACACGATGAACCAGGTCCTGCTCTTCTGCAGATTTTGACTTTGCAACTCCAAGAAAATTAACCCAAAAGTGCCTTTTGAACCTGTAGGAATCCCAACCCTCCATTGGGTGGATGCAGAGATGGGGAGGCCTTGCATCACCCTGGGGTTGCTCTTCCTGATTTTAATGATCTTGCCCTCGTTTTGCCTTTTTTTCCCTTTTTCTTCTTGCTGACACCTCCTCAGAGCCTGGCCCTGGAGGGTTATTATTGCTTGTGCAGAAGTGTCCCCGGGCACCCACATTGGCAGATGCTGGATCTTAAATCCATGGATGAAAAGCTCTCAAGGCACATCTGTGCCCGGGAGGAGGGGGGGTCCGTCTTTGCCAAGGGGCTGGGGGACCCCCAAGCTTGGCACAACCTCCCCAGTCCTGCATCGCCCCGGAAGACATTTCTCTTGGAAATTCATTAAAAAAAAAAAAAATTGGACCAAAACCCCCACCAACAACAAGAAAAGAACCACAAACAACTACCAGGAAAGTTTTCTGAAGAGTCCCTTACAAAAAAAGGGAAAGGGTGGGAGGAAAACAGGAAGCATTTTTCTCCCAGGCCCAAACACTGCTGATCTTTTGGCTCAAGAAATGCATAGTTGGTAGCAAAAACCTCGCTACATCAGGAGCCCCTGGGACAGCCCCTGAGCCCTGAGGGCTCTCGACAGGGCCAGGACATCGGGGTCATCCCTCCCCGACCCTGAGGTCCCCACAGTTCTGATCCTGCTGGCTTGTGGCACCTCTGTCTCCAGCCATGTCCCAGCACAGCAAGGTCACTCTGCCAGCTCTGGGACATGGCCGGTGCTCCCACAGCCCTCCCAGCCCTCCCAGCCAAGGACTGGGCTGCAAAAAATGGTTCTCCTCTGGGAGAGGCTCAGATCATCTTCATGTTGAACTTCCTGGCCCCTCCTTGGCCGGTGGTGGTGGTGGGGCCATCCACCTTGCGGAAGGAATATTCCACGGAGAAGTTGTTCTTGTGCTGCCCCCGGCCGCGGCTCCAGACGAAGAGCAGGAGGAAGCAGAAGAGCACCACGCCCAGGAAGGTGATGCAGCCCATGGCTGTGGAGACCAGGATGGTCTTGAGGTCCAAGGTGAACTTCAAGAAGACCTGGGTGTTGTTGTGGAAGGTGTCATTGAAGTCGCTGAGGTACAAAGTCCGGTTGGCGAGGTGGGCGCCATCGGCTGGGCGCCCCTTGACCGTCAGCGTGGCAAAGTAGGTGTCATTGCCACCGGCGTTGCTGGCGATGCAGATGTAGGTGCCACTGTCCTGCACCTGGGCAAAACGGATCTCCAGGGTGCCCCCAGGCAGCACCGTGGCCCGGCCCGTGCTGCGGGTGGTGATCATGCGGTGCTGGGGGGACACCCAGGCGATGGAAGGGTCGGGCTCCCCGTCGGCGCGGCACAGGAAGGACACGGACTGTCCCTCCCGCGCCGTCACGTGCTGCAGCTTCCGATCCCGGATCTTGGGCTTCTGGCAGGTGAAGTACTCGAAGAGCACCGAGTCTGGGAAGTCACGCAGGGCATTGCCCTGGATTTCGGGCGGTGAGGAGCACATGGGCTGCTGCCCATCAAAGTTGAGTGTCTTGCGCCGCTGCAGGATCCAGAGGAGGCGGCAGTCGCAGGCCAGGGGGTTCCTGTCCACCCGCAGCGTCTCCAGCGTGTTGACCGAGTGGAAGGTGCTCTCCTCAAGCGTGGACAGGAAGTTGCTGGAGAGGTTGAGCAGCCGGATCTGTCTCAGGCCGGAGAAAGCCTGCGGCTCCACGGACACCAGGAGAGCGCCCACGATGTGGAGCTCCTGGAGCCGGATGAGGTCTTTGAAGGAGCCCTTCAGCACAGTGCTAATGGGGTTGTAGGACAGGTTGAGGTACCGCAGGTACACCAAGTTCCTCAAGGCAGCGGCGGGCACGGCTGTGATGTTGGTGTAGGTGATGGAGAGCGAGGTGAGGTTCAGGCCCTGGAAGCTGGTGGGGGACACCTCCTCCAGCAGTGGCCAGTTGTCAATCTCCAGCTGCAGGAGGTTGTAGAGCTTCTTGAAGTTCTGGTCCTCCAGCGCGGAGATGCTGAGGTGCCGGAGCCGCAGCACCTCCAGGTTCTGGAGGTAGGACAGCGACTCAGCCGAGATGGAGGTCAGGTTGCACTTCTCAATGGTCAGCTGCTCCAGGCCCAGCAGCCCTGAGAAGGCACGCTGGGAGATGTACACCAGGTCGTTGTCGCCCACCTCCAGGCTCTTCAGGTTGCGCAGGTCCTGGAACATGTAGTCCAGCAGGATGACCAGCTTGTTCTCGCTGATGTCCAGCAGGGTCAGGTTGCTCAGCTTGGTGAAGACCCCCGGGGGGATGAGCTTGAGCTGGTTCCCCCGCAGCCGCAGGGTCTGCAGGTTGAACAGGTTGCTGAAGGCGCCGGGCTCCACATTGGAGATGATGTTCTCGCTGAAATCCAGCTCCTCCAGCAGCGGGTAGGGCGCCAGGTCGCCGGGGTTGAGGCAGCGGATGCGGTTCTTGTTGAGCTCCAGCACGCGGGTCTCGCTGGGGATGCCCTCGGGGATGGCGGTGAGGCGGCGGCGGTGGCACAGCACCGAGCGCAGCTGCGGTGCGCACTCGCAGCGCGCGGGGCACGCGCCCGCCCGCGGGGACAGCAGCAGGACCAGCAGCGGGAGCCACCATCTCATGGTGTGGGGCATGGTCTAGGGGCTCACTGCTGCTCTGCCATGTGCCTGTGACAACAGAGAGAGCAGAATCAGCAGGGACAAGGTCGTACCCTGTGACCGTGTTCACAGGGGCTCTTGGATGAGGGAAGAGACGAGGATCTGACTCCATGTTTCAGAAGGATGATTTATTATGATATATATTCCATTAAAACTATGCTAAAAGAATAGAAGAAAAGGTTTCATCAGAAGGCTGGCTAAGAATAGAACAGCAAGGAATGATAACAAAGGTTTGTGGCTCAGACAGAGAGTCCGAGCCAGCTGGGCTATGATTGGCCATTAATTAGAAACATTTAACATGGACTAATCACAGATCCACCTGTTGCATTCCACAGCAGCAGATAATCAATGTTTACATTTTGTTCCTGAGGCCTCTCAGCTTCTCAGGTGGAAAAATCCTAAGGAAAGGATTTTTCATAAAAGATATCTGCGACAGTACCCTATTGGAATAATTACCAATATTGCAGACAGGACATGCCTGAGCTTGTCTGACCCTTGGTGCTTGTCGGAACTCAGTGCATCCCTCCGGGTGTCCAGAGTTGCCGAGAATCCTGATAGGGGGCTCGGAGACCCTGGCACAAAGCCCAGAGCACCTCCGGGTTTGATTGTGACCCCTGGAGCAAGTTACCAGCTTTGTATGAGGACCTGAAAGTCACAGAAGTTTAAATAGTATAATAATAAAATGATCACAGGGTGAAAATGTAGATTTTAGGATTTTTGATATGGGGGTTATGAGGACAAGATGGAGGAACTTGAGTGTGTCCAGCCTTTCTTCTTCTTCTTCTTCTTGTTCTCCATTTTCTGCAGTGCTGTTGGCACTTTGGGATTGGTTTAGAGTAGAAGTGCACTGTCTAACATAGGTGATAGGTATTGGGAATTCAGTGTCAATATGTTATACGTAGTTTGTGGTATAAAAAGACAACACCCCCTCAGGGGTGGTCAGAGTGCCTGTGGCTGCCCTGCTGAGCAGATCTCAGCTGGGCAGAAAGAAAATTTTATAGATAAGAATTAATAAACAACCTCAAGACCGAAAACTGAAGAGCTCTGACTCATTCTTCAGACGTGCGGGCTGAAACAGAGACATCCTGCACATCTGGGACAGCAATTAACAACCAAAAACCCGAGAGGTGCTGAACCAAATAGCAGCAACTGTGGTGTTTCACCCCAGAGACACTTTTGGCTGCCTGGGTGCTGCAGCTGGGCACTGGGGACAAGTCCAGGCCTGCAGGAGCTCTGGTGGTGCTGGGATGGAGCTTCCCCCCATAACAGGGGCTGCTCCTCGGGTTTCCCTCTGCTGGAGAAGCTTTAAGGCGATGGTGAAGGAAAGGAGTCGGTTCTGCTGGAGGGTTTGGATCCAGAGCTTTATTCTGGCCTCTGGATCCAGCACCAGCTCCAACAGAACTCCCTGAGCCCGTGGCTGCTGCTCCTTTAACCCCGGGGCGAGGGGCAGGGAAGGGGCAGGGAGCCACCAAGCAGGGACAGGAGGGGAGGGACAAAGGGACAAAGGACACCTGGATGGCCCAATGCCCCCCAGGGGTAGAGGGCATCCTTTGGATCTGCCAATCCCTTCTGGAATGCCAGGACTGACAGACAGTGCTGGGAGGGGAAGGGAGAGGTGACTGACACACCTGGGAGGGAATTATCAAGGGAGGGACCCGAGGTTCTGAGGTAAACCCTGAAATCACAACGCAACAGTACCAGACCCCACGGATCGCCTGTCTGTGAGCTGGGACTGGACCCTGCTCCCCAAGGCCCTGGGGCTGATGAGGCCCCATTCCCTCCAGGAAAACCCCTGGATCCCTTTCACCAACTGTGCAACCTGGGGATCCTGCCCTGTGCAAAGCTGGGATAAATGAACCTCGCTCTCTATTGGAACAGGGAAACTGAGGCAAGGGGCGAGGTCTCTGAGAGGAGACAGAGCTGCAGACCCACACCTGAGCCTCTGCTCCCACTGGCTCAGCCTCCCTGTGCCTCTGATGGTGCAGGCACGGGCAGAGGGGGTGGTGAGCACCCTGGGATAATGCACAGACACCCCAAGGGCAGGGCAGGAGCAAAGAGATGCTGGCAGAGACATTGCCAACTTGTGACACAGCTGGGATGTCCCATTCCCTCTGGTGACACAGCTGGCATGCCCCATTCCCTCTGGTGACACATGAGGGATGTCCCATTCCCTCTGGTGACACAGCTGGGATGTCCCATTCCCTCTGGTGACAGAGCTGGGATGCCCCATTCCCTCTGGTGACACAGCTGGGATGTCCCATTCCCTCTGGTGACACAGCTGGGATGCCCCATTCCCTCTGGTAACACAGGAGGGATGTCCCATTCCCTCTGGTGACACAGCTGGGATGCCCCATTCCCTCTGGTAACACAGGAGGGATGTCCCATTCCCTCTGGTGACACAGCTGGGATGTCCCATTCCCTCTGGTAACACAGGAGGTATGTCCCATTCCCTCTGGTGACACAGCTGGGATGTCCCATTCTCTCTGGTGACACAGCTGGGATGTCCCATTCCCTCTGGTGACACATGAGGGATGTCCCATTCCCTCTGGTCACACAGCTGGGATGTCCCATTCTCTCTGGTGACACAGCTGGGATGTCCCATTCTCTCTGGTGACACAGCTGGGATGCCCCATTCCCTCTGCTCCTGGTGTGAGGTCTCATCCAGTGGCACAAATTATCCGAGGGCTCCTGTCTTGGAGGGGTCCCGTAGGACAGGGGATGCTCAATGCCACATGTAGGGCCCAGTCCCCTGTCCCCGTCCCCATCCCCGTCCCTGTCCCTGTCCCTATCCCTGTCCCCGTCCCCATCCCGGTCCCGCCCTCTCAGATCCCAGATTAAGGCGGCCCCGGGCTCCATCTTTGCCGAGCAGGGATTAACCCCGACCCCGCGGCGCCGTGCCCCGCCTGCTCTCCTTTCCTTTCCAGGGATTAGCACTTGGCTGCCGCTTTCCCTTTTCTTTGCCTCCCCTTTCCCTCTCCCTGTCCCATCCGTGCCCCAAATCTGCCTGGAAACGCCACCGCAGACTCCTTTCCTTAATGAAGCACGGTCATTAACCTAATTAAGCGGCAGAGTTGCTCGGTTGGGTGTTGTTGAGCCTGGCATGAGAATATTGGGGGTGCCAAGAGCAGAACCAGCCCCTGGGGAGGTGCAGGGAATGGGGCACTGTCATCTCCAGCGTGGGGGGCTTTGTGCCATCGCCCCCACAGCACTGGGGTGCAGTCCCTGAGGGTTGGTTCCAGCCCCTCTCACACTCCCTTCTGTCCCTCTGGGCTGGCCCCAAACCTGTCTGTGGGAGCCCAGCAGGATGTGGGGCGAGGGAAGAGGACAATGTGACATCTGTGGCTGCTCAAGGCCATTGAGGTGTGGCTGCAGTGCCCCACCTTGGTGCCACTGCAGGTGCTCAGTGTCTAAAAGGTCCCCAAAGGGCCCATTTTGAGGTGGCTGCTGCTTGGCTTAGGGGGGCACAGAAGGAGAGTGATGGGGACCCAGATCCCCCAGAGAGGTGACAGTGGTGGAGCAGGGACAGCAGGAGCTGGCCCAGCCCAGCATCTCCTGCTCCTCACACCCTCTGTGCTGGTAAAGGACACCCAAGGCTGGTGTCACCCTCCCTCCTGTCCCCACGGGCTGGTGGCACATGGGACAGCCCCAGGGGGCTGTTACTGCCTCCCTGTGCTCAGGGCCCAGGGAAGGATGACACCTCCAGGGTAATTTCCTGATCCCATTATCCCAGAGCAGCAATCTCTGGGATTAAACCCATTGCTCAGGGCAATTTTGGAAGGATGGGAGAGGATCTTCAAGGAGTGTTTGGACACTGCTCTGAGGGATGCTCAGGGTGGGGTTGTTGGGGTGTCTGTGCAGGGACAGGGGTTGGACTGATGATCCCTGAGGGTTCCTTCCCCTCAGGATATTCCAGGGTTCTGTGATCTTTTACAGATGTGGGGATGTGGCACTGAGGGACAATGGTGCCCTTGGCAGTGCTGGGCTTGCACTTGATCTTAGAGGGATTTCCAGCCTCACCAATTCTATTCTGATTCTGTGACACCTTTTTCTTTTATGTTGTGTGTCTTCATTTTGCCACATTTCCCTTTTTCTTCCAACAAATCAAACCAAGAGGGAGGTGTCACCATTTCACACCACCACAGGATTGTGGATGCAGCTGGGGGCCAGGGAGTGGGACCACTGACCCCACTGCTGCCCCTGCCCCTTTCTCCCCTCTCTCCAGCACTGCTCAGCTTCACTCCTTGCCCCAAACTCCTTTTGGGGACTGGAGGTCCCCAAATGCCACCTGGGCACTGGAGCTGCCTGGCAGCCACTTTGTGAAGGCTCTGCCTGGCTGGTGGCCCCAGGAACCTGAGCTGGCTCTGGGGTGAGGAGGGGGCAGCTCCCCTTGGTCCCCCTGGTTCTGGAGGCCCCACTCTTGCTCTGCCCTGGGGCTCCATGGGAAGGATGCCCCAAGCACAACATGCAAACCCACAGGAAAAAAACCCTCCCCATTTATTGTGACACTTTTTCATCCTATTCAGAGTCTCTACACTAAATAAATGTGCCCTGGAGCCCCTTTAATGGTGTCTCCCTGCCAGCCCCGGGGGCATCCAGCCCTTCCCCTCCCTGCCTGAGGCTCTGCCCTGTGTTCATTATGGATGAGCCTGGAGTAACCCAACTCCACTTTTGGTTCCTACTCTGGCCACCTGATCCTCTAAGCAAAGCTCCAGCACCATTGGAGTTGTTTTCCCTGGCAGATGGAGAGTGGGAGCCACAGACCTGGGCTCAGCTTCCCTGTCCATCAGCCATTCCTGATTCCTGCTGCCCCCCAACCTTGGGCTCAGCTTCCCTGGCCATCAGCCATTCCTGATTCCTGCTGCCCCCCAACCTTGGGCTCAGCTTCCCTGGCCATCAGCCATTCCTGATTCCTGCTGCCCCCCAACCTTGGGCTCAGCTTCCCTGTCCTGAGCCAGAGCATCAGCCAGCCCTGCTTCCCCACAGCCCTGGGCTCACTTTCCCTGTCCAGAGACAGCCCTGGGCTCACCCTCTGTGTCCATCAGCCAGCCCTGGGCTCACCTTCCCTCTCCAGAGGATCAGTCCTGCTGCTCCTCAGCTCTGGGCTCACCTTCCCCCTCCAGAGCCAGAATATCAGCCAGCCCTGGGCTCACCTTCCTTCTCCTGAGCCAGAGCATCACCCAGCCCTGCTTTCCCCCAGCCCTGGGCTCACCTTCCCTGCCCACACCCAACCCTGCTTCCCCACAGCCCTGGGCTCACTTTCCCTGCCCACACCCAGCCCTGCTGCCCCCAGCCCCAGCCATGGATGCTCCACTGCCCCCACAGCAAACCCCACATTTGGATGAGCCAATTCCCTGCAAACCCAGGCAGAGCCGGGCTCTGGAGCAAGGCTGGCTCTGCCAGGGTCTCTGGCGGCCCCAGGACACCCAGCAGAGGAGCTGCAGAGCCGCAGTGTCCCCCAGGGCCAGCGGGACCCTCTCGGTGCCGGGCAGAGCCGGGCGGAGCCGGGCTGGTTTATTAATAGCTCATTACGGTGATTGTGCGGCGCTTTCCGGGCTCGCCCGGCCCCTGGGGAGCCAGGGCAATAAAGATCCAGAGCAAGGCCTAGATAGAGGCTCTTCTCCTCATTTAATTTGTTTTTAAAAATAACAAGCTTGCTGCATGCAGCGCTGGGGACGGAGCCAGCAAAGCCCGGGGCTGAGGGGCTGCGATGGGGGAAGCGGAGCAGAGCAATTTTGGACAATTTGACAATTTTGTGAGCCCCTGGAGCCTTCCCTGCCTCGTTCCCTACTTCCCCACCAGGATTTGTGACCACTGAGCTTGCTTTGTCCCAGGCACCAGCAGCACAGAGGAACTGCTGCTCTCCAGCCACCCTGGCTTGGGGCTCCCCTGGACCCCTGAAGTGTCCAAGGCCAGGCTGGACAGGGCTTGGAGCACCTGGGACAGTGGAAGCAGCCCCTAGCCATGGCAGGGGGTGGGATGAGATGGTTTTTAATGTCCCTTCCATCCCAAACCATTCTGGGATTCCATGCAGGTGGGATTTTGCTCCCTCTCCACCCTTCAAACAGCTCCTGCTCCTCTGACACAAGCTTGGCCCTGCCAGCTCCTCCAAGAGCAACTGCTCCTCAGCTGCCATTATTTATCCCTTTTTGTGAATAAAGACCAAAAAATCAGCCCAGGCTGCCATTTCCAGGTTCCCCTGCTCAGACATCACATCAGCACAAACCCCTCAGTCAGAGCAAGGTCTTGTTTTATCCTTCCCTTGACGTGCAGGATGTAAAATGCTCCTGCTGAGCTCCTCTCCTTCCAGCACCCCACTGCTGCTGCTCCAGGCTCATGGTGGGGGCCAGGGGATGCTGCTGCATCTTTCCAGGGATGCAGGGAACCCCAGGAGAGGATGGAGACTCCAAAGTAAGGAGGGAGCAAATGGAGCAGAATGTGACTGTGGGATGCTGTGAGAGTCTGTCCGAAACATCCCTCATCTGCCTCACGATCGTTATTTAGGGACCACTGAGGAAAAGACCCCCCTGTCTAGAATCTCTGGCTCTGAAGGAGAAAGTCTCATGCCAACAAGGCCCCGAGATCTGAGAGGATTGCTAAGTTATTGTTTTCACAGGTGTTGTTTGCTGTATGCTGCACTGAGCCCAATGAGAAGAAGAAAGGGGCACTGTGGCCTTTTTGCAACAACAGCCTTGGGAGCTGTCCCACCTCTCAGCCTGGCTGGATTCTCCTGAGTTCAGGTGGTCTCCCACAGCAGACCCTCACCTGTTTTACAGCCACCGTGACAGACAGACTGAGATGTGAGGAGCCTCTCCATCAAGGAGTGAGACATGGAACCCCCATGTGAAAAGGCCCCTCTGCTCCTCCCAAGGACTGAGACATGAAACCCCCATGTGAAAAGGCCCCTCTGCTCCTCCCAAGGACGGGGACTGAACCCCCCAGCCCGGGGCAGGTGTGTGGGGGAGGCAAGCTGACCAAAGCGAGATGTTTGCCTGCAGGTTGTGACCGCTGGACCAAGAAAACAATGGTTCTCATTTACTGTTGAGAACATGGACTACCTGTTACATCTATTCCTTACTGTATCTGTTTCCCACCCCCCCCCCTCACAATTTTCAACAGAATTATCATAATAAAAACCTCTGAGTTAGCTAGAGATTTTGAGATCTGCCCAATGTAACAGGGGATCCTCAACTGGACTGGACCAAAGGACTTTGTCTCTACATTTGGTAGCTCTATCCTCCTCTTTCTCTCTCTCTTTTCTCTCCTCTCTTTCTCTACCTTTTTCTCTCCCTTAATCCCTCTATCACATTTTGCTGTGGTCATTCAATAAAGGTGCATTTGTTTTGATTATCACTGCAAATCCCCTGTGCCGTGCTGGTTTTTTGCACCCTGAGATCAAATCCACAAACCATCACGAACCCCGTTTGTAAGGACGGACCGTGACAGATGAAAACACCAACGGGGGGATAACCCAGTGCTCTGTCACACGGCTCTCAGGGAGCTGCCAGCGCCTTGTGCCAGTGCCAGTGTGTCCCAAACTTGGCCTGAGACAGGAGAGGGCTCCTACAAACACCAGCAGCAGCCAAGTGCTGTCGGGAACCCCCCGAGCACTGCCCTGCCTGGCAGCTGAGCGTCCCCGCGCCATCCCCGCTCCCTGGCTGCTGTCCCCAGCCCAGCTCCGTGCCAGGCTGGCAGTGCCAACCCTGCTGGGCTGTGCCAGCACCCTCACAGACTCTGTCACCCTGCTCAGCCCCTGCATGGGGCTGGGGCTGGATGGAGTGTCCAGGCACCCCTGTGGTGCTCCCCAGCTCACTGAGAGCTGTCCAGGATTGCTGCTGGGGTCTCCATCAGGACAAGCTCCCTGCGCTTCCCTGCAGGAATGCGCTCTTTGTGGACAGAGTGACAAAACCATCTTTGGTCTTTTCAAAAAGGAAAGAAGCCCAGAAGTTTTTCTCTTCAATTAGGTGAAAAAACTACTTCATAGGCCTAAGGGACTTTACCTTAAACTTAAGGATAGCTAATTGGACAGAAGCTAAAAAGTCTTGCTTAGGTAATTTACTAGAAAAAGAAGTGAACAAAGAAACAAATTGCTTTTGTAAGGTGTTTTATCAGGAGCAAAGACTTTTTGCACTTGGCTTGGTTTTTCTTTGTTTGTTATTTTGCTTTTTATTTAACTTTTTTTGTTTCTAACACTGCAACAGAAGCTATTTTGTTAATTTTCATGCTTCCAAGCATAGCTGAGCTATCTTGGGTGTGTTATAGACCTCTAAGAGCTTATGAGACTTGGCTTAAAGAGAATATTATAACACTTTCCTGTCCTGGGGTGTGAGCAGGATGAGATCTCCACTGCCAGGAACAGGACTGTGCTGGACCAAGCTGTAGCCATGATATTTTATGAAAAATCCTTTTGCTAGGATTTTTTTCTCCTGAGAAAATGAGAAGCCTCCAAGGAAAAGAAAAACAATAATTATCTGCTGCTGTGGAATGCAACAGGTGCATCTTTGATTGGTCCATGTTGGTTGTTTCTAATTAATGGCCAATCAAAGTCCAGCTGGCTCAGACTCCCTGAGAGTCATATAATATATATTATATATAATATATATAATATTATATTATATATTTTAATAGAATAAAAATATAATATAATTATATAATATATTTGTACAATATATATTATAAATTATATATATTATATATAATTATAATAATATTATATACTATATTATATCATAAAATATTATATATTATATATAATTTATATTATTATATGAATTATATTACCTATTATATATTATTATACATTATGTTATACCATGTAATTATTATATAATATAATAGTATATATTATATAATTATGTTATATTATATAATTATAATACTATAATTATATAATTATAATATATTTTATATTTATTTAATTTAATAATTATATAATCATAATATAATATATATCTAAAATATATTTATTATTTTATATATAAAAATAATATATTTATTATTTTCTAAAATATATTTATGATTTTAATATAATAAAATAATAAATCAGCCTTCTGCAACATGGAGTCAAGATTCTCTTCTCTTCCCATGTTGGGGCTGCCTGCAGCTTCCACACCAAGCAGGCTCCATGGGCTGGAGCCTCCCTGAGCTGCTGTCAGGGGCTCAGAGCAGAGGATGGGGCACTCTGGGTGCTGATGCCAACAATTCCCTGGCTCCAAGCCCATGGGGAAGGGAAAACTGCAGCCAGAGCTGCCCCAGGACAGAGCTCCTCCAGACCCCAATCCTGTGCCAAAGCCAGTCCAGACCTCTGCTCCTTCTTCCCTGCTGGAAAACCCCGAGCCCTCAGTCACACCTTCCAAAAACACCCTTCCCCTTGTATGATTTTAGGCTGAAATGGCAAAAAATGAGAATCCCTGGGGTCTGCTCCATGCTCAGCTTCACTGCTGACACCACCCACACTGATGGTGGCTCCAGGGGCTGCTGGGGATCCCCTGGGGGTGTCCTGGCATCGTTCACAGCTGGCAGAGCCCAGTTTGATGCCCAAATGTGAACTCAGGGAATCCAACTGTGTTTTTCCAGCTGTTGCTGCAGCTCAGAGCAGAGCACAGTTCCCAGGGGCACTGAAATGAGGACCAAAGGTGACCTGTGCCACCCTCCAAAAACCAACCCTAACCCTAACCCTAACCCAAAAGCTCCTGCAGCTTCAGTTTAGCCCTTGCCTCGAGTCTGAATAGTCAGTGGGTTTGGAGCCACATTGAGCTTGGAAAAACCCCAGAAAAGACAGGGGGGCATGGGGGGGGGATAGGGTGATGGGGAGGAGATTCAGGAGCATCCCCTGGACCTTCCCTGGCTCCTGGGGTGACACCAGCAGGTTTCTCCCTCTGCACAGGGCAGCAGAAAGATCCTGGCTTATGCTGGGGCGTGGAGGGGATTAAATCAGAGCTGAGACAGAAACAAAGAGGCAGAAACTGGAGGGTCAAAGGAGGCCAGGGATGTGCCCAAGCCTCAGCTCTGGTGATCAGGCAATTAGCAAGCCAAGCATGAGAATAAATAATGCAGCTGAAACAGGGAGAGCAGGACAGAGCTGGGGGTAAGAAGGAAGGAAATCAATCACCAGACCTAATGGAGAATTATCCAGGAGAGAGTTATTCCTAATCCTATCAGGGGCTGGCTGGGAAACAAATTCTCCCGGCTCTGTGGCTCTCAGCACGTTTTTCTGGGTCAGGGCTGGGCTGGGCAGGGCTGGAGGAGCAGAGGGAGAGCCAATGGCTGGGAGGGCACTGAGGGCACCCAGCAGGGGCCCTACAGAGCATCTCCCACCCCACAGGACCTGGTGAACCGTGGGAGTGTTGGGGTAGGATGGTGGGGATGGACGGAGATGAGAGATCTCTGCAGCCAGGTCAGGGAAATTGCATTTATTGCAAAGGGCCTGGGTGCAGGGCCCTGCTGGGAGCTGCAGCCACAACTCAGAGCAGGCCTGAGAGAAGAGAGAGATAAAGAGAGAGAAGGCAAGAGCGTGGTAAAAGATGAGAGAGTGAGGAAGAGTAAAGAGGGTAAAGAGAGAGTAAAAGAGGACGAGGTTCCTGTTACAATACAATAAATCTTCTTCTGGTCATGGAACTTGGGGTTTATTGCAAAGGGCCTGGGTGCAGGGCCCTGCTGGGAGCTGCCAGGCACAGCTCAGAGCAGGACTGAGAGAAGAGAGGGGCAGAGAAGATGAGAGGGTGAGAGAGTAAAAGGGTAAGAGAGCAAAAGCATAAGAGAGTAAAAGGGTAAGAGCTTGGAAATAGAAGGATAAGAGAATAAAAGGCAAGAGGGCAATACAACACAATAAATTTTCTACTGTGTTGAATATTCTAATTCTCTAATACTAACCAATCTAGTACAAGATACAAATCCTATAGCATTTCCATACAGCCTATAAAAATCATTACATTACCCTACTGTGTTACATTTTAAACCCTAAAAACTCCTCTTTGGACCCCTTCTGCCAGGCTGGCAGGGTCTGCTCTGACCCTTGGAGCTGTCTGCAAGCAGAGGGTGTTGCTCCATCAAAAGGGGATCACCTTCAGCTGGCCATGCCATTGTTTTCCTGTTGTTCAGTAACTGAGGGATCTCAAAGCTTGCTTTCATTTCAATCTTGCTTATAGTTTCTATAGTCTCAAAATCTTTTGCCAGACAATCATATTTATGAGGCTTTCCTGTTTCATCTTCCCCAACAGTGAACACCTTGAGAGTCCTCAGGCCACCAGGTGGCCAAGTGGCCATCCCCAACAGCCCTGTGCTGGCTGTGCTGGTGCTGTCACCCTGGTGTCCCTCTCAAGGCTGCTCAGGCAGAGCAGATGTTGCTGGCAAGGCAGGGGAATGGGGAGGGGAGCATGGAAGGAGCTGCCTGGGCAGGAGCCAGGTGGTGGCTGGGTCACCACTGAATGTCCCCAAGGGTGACTTCAGGGACAGCTGGAGAACATGAAAAGCTTCCAGAGAAGGGAGTTAATTTGGTGAGTGGCAGCTGCTGCCTCTCACAAGGCTCCTCCTGCTCAGCAGCCCCAGGTCTCGGGGCGGCTGAGCAGCGCCGGAGCAGCTCTCAGGGAGGATCTGCCCTTCCTTTCCTGGTGTCTCCACGGTGTCTTCCCAGCCCAGGATCCCATCCTGAGTCCCCAGCAGCCACAGGACTCTCCACTCCTCTCCCACGTGGGAACTCCCAGCACTGAGGATTCCCTGATGAGCCACGGCACCAAGGAGACGACCCGAAAGGAGCCACCGCTTATTTTTAGAGCCAACCTTATGATTCCTGAGCACGTGGCCCAGGCAACACTGCACAGGCAGCCCCAGATTGGCCACAATCTGCTTTTCTTCTTGACAGACATCATGTCTGAATCTCTATCTCCTCAAGATGCTCCCAGGAGAGGAGACATTTAGAGAACGACCACAACGTACAACATTTCTGAAAGGTCACTGCCTGCACCAGGCAATGAGGAGCAGGAGCCACTCATCAGCAACAGGGGCTTTAGGGAGGTGTTTAATATTCCATGAGCATCTCTATTTCTCTACCAAAGTGGATAACTCTTCTAAAAGTGGGGTGGGGGGGGCAGGGCAGGTGGGTGCTGGGCTCGTTTCCACCCAAGGGGGGCTGACTGAACCACAGGCAGAGCTGAATCTCGACTGCTGCTGGGAAATGGTGGCTGAGACTGAACCTGACCTGGATCTCAACAATCTCAGAACCTGCAGGAGCAGAGGCTGAGCTTGACTCCCCCTCTTCAGCTGCATCTCAGACCACCCAGCTGATGCCCCCAGGAACCCTGGAGCTGAACTCAGTGGCTCTGGTCCCCGCATGGAGAGCAGGGGCTCATTTTTGGAGGGTTCAGGTGAGAACTTTTAATTTGCAGAAGCCCATTAACATCAGGGGCAGGATGAAGAGGGGCTGGGAGGCAACTGCAGGGTGACAGCACACGGCCCACAGTGCCAGGACTTTCTGGTGTTGTCCCAGCCCAGTCTGTCACCAGGACTGGGTGCTGGCCACAGCCCCATGGTGTCCTTCTCCCTGAGCACTGACCCAGCCAGCAGCAAGGTGACAGCCCAGGTCTAGAGGACTCCCACTGCAAACCAGCTTTGTCCTCTCCCACTGCAAACCCAGCTCTGTCCTCTCCCACTGCAAACCCAGCTTTGTCCTCTCCCACCAAAGCTGGGCTTTGTCAAGGTCCCCATCCAAGCCCAAAGGTGCCCATCCAAACCAACCTTGGCCAAGGCTGGCCTGGTCTCAGGTTTCTCCCCAGCCTGGGAGTGGGGTCAAAGAACACAAACCCCTGGCAACTGTCCTGGCACCTCAGCTGTAGGGTCCACACGACATTTGTTGCTGCTGGATGTACAAAGCACGAGCCCCCAGGAGCCCCAGCAGCACAGATGTGACAGCCAGGCACAGCCACGGGCACAGAAAAGCTCCTGGCAAGGGCTCCTGCCCCCACAGAGACACAAATACAGAGCATTCAATGAGAGAGGGGAATTTGCTCCTTCCTCTGCAGCTGCCTCCCCCTCCTGCCTCCCTCCTGAGCACCAAAACACGGCCTGGGAGCAAACTGAGAGCACCACAGCATGGCTGAGTCCATGTGGGAGGGCACAGAGGGAATGGCCAGGCAGGACAGGGTGTGGTGGGAACACCTCTGGGGGTGTCCCCTCCTGCTGGGGGGACAAATCACCCACAGGGGCTCTGAGCAGCAGGGAGGATGTGAGACCTTGTCACAGGAAGGGTCCCTGTGCCTTCACTGCTCCAGCCCTGCAGTTCCAGCCCTGCAGCTGGGTGACAAAGGGGGTGCTGGGGCAGGAGGATGAATAAGGGAACAGGAAAGCAGAGGCTGTAATTAGGCACCTTTCAGAGCGCTGATGGATGACGATGATGATGATGACGCTGCTCGGGGGCGTGCAGAGCTGGGATGCTGACGTGCAGCCACCCCCCAGTGCCAGCACAGGTCCCAGTCTGCCCTGAGGTGCCCAGCAGAGCCCTGCCCTGCTGCTGGACAGTGATTTCAGTACCCAGAGAGCCCTGCCCTGCTGCTGGACAGTGATTTCCTGGTGATTTCAGTGCCCAGAGAGCCCTGCCCTACTGCTGGACAGTGATTTCAGTGCCCAGAGAGCCCTGCCCTGCTGTTGGACAGTGATTTCAGTGCCCAGAGAGCCCTGCCCTACTGCTGGACAGTGATTTCAGTGCCAGGAGAGCCCTGCCCTGCTGCTGGACAGTGATTTCCTGGTGATTTCAGTGCCAGCAGAGCTCTGCCCTGCTGCTGGACAGTGATTTCAGTGCCAGGAGAGCCCTGCCCTGCTGCTGGACAGTGATTTCCTGGTGATTTCAGTGCCCAGGATAGCCTTGCCCTGCTGCTGGACAGTGATTCCAGTGCCCAGAGAGCCCTACCCTGCTGCTGGACAGTGATTTCCTGGTGATTTCAGAGCCCAGCAGAGCCCTGCCCTGCTGCTGGACAGTGATTTCAGTGCCCAGAGAGCCCTGCCCTGCTGCTGGACAGTGATTTCAGTGCCAGCAAAGCCCTACCCTGCTGCTGGACAGTGATTTCAGTGCCCAGAGAGCCCTACCCTGCTGCTGGACAGTGATTTCAGTGCCCAGAGAGCCCTGCCCTGCTGCTGGACAGCGATTTCCTGGTGATTTCAGTGCCCAGAGAGCCCTGCTCTGCTGCTGGACAGTGATTTCAGTGCCCAGGAAAGCTCTGCCCTGCTGCTGGACAGTGATTTCCTGGTGATTTCAGTGCCAGGAGAGCCCTGCTCTGCTGCTGGACAGTGATTTCAGTGCCCAGAGAGCCCTGCCCTGCTGCTGGACAGTGATTTCAGTGCCCAGAGAGCCCTACCCTGCTGCTGGACAGTGATTTCCTGGTGATTTCAGTCACAGCTGCCTCCCAGGGGCTTTGCCCCAGCACATGACCTCATTTGTCCAGCCCAGCCGTGCCAGCCCTCGTTAGATCAGCTCCTTCATTAAGCTCAGCACTTCAGGAAGGCTGGTCTGAGCCCCTCGGGGGGCTGGCACATAAATCACACCCTGATTGCTGTCACTGGCTGCCTGTGCTGGACCTCTGATGGCAAAATCTCCTCCTAATCCCTCACCTGAGCTGTGGTGACACAGATCAGGGCAGTCCCAGCCTCTCCTCCAAGCTCCTGGATAAAACAAAGGCTCTTTGCAGCCTTGAGCCGCAGGGAGGGCCCTTCTCCTGAGGGCTCAGCCCCAAGGGAGCCTTCATCCATGGCAGGGGTGCCCAGCAGGGCCAGCTGCCCTCTGGAGGGGGAGCCCTGGCTGCTCCCAGCCGATCTCTGCACCTCAGCAGGGGGATCCATCATTCCAGAGGCTTTAATCCCACTGGACTGCTGGACATGTGGGCAGGGGAGCAGACTGACAGGCCAGACTGACGGACAGCTGCAGGGACAGGCAGCTGTGGCTGGAGAGCAGCCTGGTCCCAGCAGGACTGCTCAGCTCTGCAGAACCCAGCTCGGAGCTCTGCAGGGACAGGGGGGACAGGGGGCACAGGTGGAGCCCCCAATTTGCTGGAAACCCTGAAACCCTGCTGGGAGTGGGAATTCCAGGCAGGAGCAGCACGGAGTGGCAGCTTTCCCTCCCCCTCCCAGCTCTGCTCAGCAGCACTCCCGGGCTGAGAGCATTTTTTAAGATCTGTCTGCAGCTGCTGCTTCACTGGAGATTTTATTGCCATCCCAATTATGATCATGGGAGCAGCGAGAGCAAAATGCCACGACAGGGGTGAAACAACTCCTGACATCCCAACTCACAACAGGGGTGAAATAACCCCTGAAATCCCAACCATGACAGGGGTGAAACAACCCTTGAAATCCCAACCCATGACAGGGGTGAAACAGCTCCTGACATCCCAACCCATGACAGGGGTGAAACAGCTCCTGAAATCCCAACCATGACAGGGGTGAAACAGATCCTGAAATCCCAACCCACAACAGGGGTGAAACAACCCCTGAAATCCCAACCCATGACAGGGGTGAAACAACCCCTGAAATCCCAACCCACAACAGGGGTGAAACAGCTCCTGACATCCCAACCATGACAGGGGTGAAACAACCCCTGAAATCCCAACCCACAACAGGGGTGAAACAACCCCTGAAATCCCAACCCATGACAGGGGTGAAACAACCCCTGAAATCCCAACCCACAACAGGGGTGAAACAGCTCCTGACATCCCAACCATGACAGGGGTGAAACAACCCCTGAAATCCCAACCCACAACAGGGGTGAAACAGTTCCTGAAATCCCAACCATGACAGGGGTGAAACAACCCCTGAAACCCCAACCCATGCCAGAGGTGAAACAGCTCCTGACATCCCAACCATGACAGGGGTGAAACAACCCCTGAAATCCCAACCCATGCCAGAGGTGAAACAACCCCTGAAATCCCAACCCACAACAGGGGTGAAACAACCCCTGACATCCCAGCCCAGCCCTGTCACACGAGTGGGAGCAGGACCAACCCCTGGGATCATCCCGCAGAGGGGAGGGGACAGGGGGATCCACCCCAGATCTGTCCTGGCCTCGCTGGAGATCCCAGAGGGGCCCAGCAGAGCCCAGGGGGGTTCAGCTGTGCCACCCCCAGACCCCCCTTGGCTGGAGGGTGACACTGATGAGGCAGTGGTGACATTTGGAGCAAGACACGCTGGCGTCAGTCCCAGATGTGTGGCTGCAGGGCATCAGCTGGGGCACCAGGAGAGCAGCTCAGCTCCTTCTCATGTGCAGCCCCAAGAGGGTCCCAAAAGCCAGAAATCTCCATGGGGGAAGGGAAAGGGGCCGTGTGGCTTCACTCCCTGTCTGGCATCTGGACAGCAGAGCAGAGGCAAAGCCTCCAGAGCTCCTCTCTGAGCTGAGGAACTCCCAAATCCCAGGAAATCCATACAAACCCCAAACCACGGCTGCACATGGATCCTGGCATGGCCAAGGCTGAGGGTCCAACAGTGACCAAGGGAGGGGTCCCACTGCTGCCTGCCACCAACCCTGAGCAAATCCCTGAGCTCAGCATCCCAGAGCTTCACACCACAGCTCTGCCTGAGCCTCTTCTGGCTTATTTTGGGGTGGTGACAACAGGCTGGACATCTCCCAACTGCTCCATGGGACTCCTGCTGCACAAGGAGCTGGGGACAAGGAGAGGGCTAATGCCACCAAGCAGGGGTGGCCACGAGGTCAAAATGAGCTGGATTTTGAGTGTCCCAGTGCACAACCCCCAATCCCACTGGAGGCCAGGGAGTTCTCACCGTTCTGCAGGTGCAGGGCTGCTCTGACATGGGGCTCTGCTGAGGCATTGGAGCCTGGGGACGGTCACATGGTGAAGGGTCAGGCACAGCCAGCCTCGGCTCCTCTGCACAGAAAGCACAGGGAGAGCACTGTCAGTCACCTTCCCCCAGTGTCTGCCACAGAAATCCCAAATAAACCCCTCCAAAGGCCGGGGATGTGGCACCCAGGCACTTCCCAGAGAGAGGGAGCATCCTCAGAACTGCTCCAGGTGCATGTGTGACCTGACCATTGCAGCTTGCCTGGTTTTATCTGTAAATATATAAATATTATATAGCATATTTTAATATAAAATATCATCTATTTATAATATTATATAATATATACCCTAGATATTCTATTCTATTCTATTCTATTCTATTCTATTCTATTCTATTCTATTCCATTATATCATATTACATTACATTATATTATATTATATTACATTATATTATATTATATTACATTATATTATATTTTAATTTATATTGTAATTTATATTAAATATATAGTACAATATAAAATATATATTCATATGTAATTTAAAATATAATAATATTAATTGTTATCGTTAAATATATGTATATTTTATAATATGTATATTTTATAATATATAAATATAGTATATGCCTAATTTATAGAATTAGAAATATACAATATTTATATATTATAAAATATTATAAATAAATATAAATATAAAAGATATATTATAAAGTATATTTATAATTTTAGAAATATAAAATTATATCACACTTTGTGCCCTGAAGGATCCTCTCCCCACCAGGAGAGCGTCCCAGCCCATCCCTGCCTGGGTAGCTCCGGGTGGAGCAGGGAAGACCCAGCCCTGCCCTTGGGGAATCGTGCAGGGACTCCAGGAGGGCACTGAACCCACCCAGGGGATGCCCACTGCCCAGGAGGCCTCGAATCTGGGGAGATTTCACCCAAACGTGGCAGCAGAAGTGCCACTGGCCGGACCCCCAGCCCAGTGTCCCCCCCTGGGCATTTTTGGGGACCTGGGCGGGATCGGGAGATGCTCCCAGCACTGATGCAGCAGATGCTGAACAAATGATTCGCTGTGGTTTCACCGAATTGCTTTGAGCTCTCTGGATGAAGTTTAATTTGCCTGTTGCAAAGGAAGAGGGAATTTAAATAGCTCCTTTTGTGTGGAAATCCTGCTTAACAGCCCTCAAATGTCCCCGGCTCGGGTCTCTCAGCACACCCACGCTGCTGCTGCAGCTCAGCAGCTGCTCTGAGCCTGCTGCAGACCTCACTCAGCTCGGAGAGGTGGCGTTTGGGTGGGCAGCAGCAATCAGGGGGTTAATTCCTGCTGGGAGAGGCTTGGGGAGCCTTTGGCAAAGGAGCTTTCCAGGGCAGGGGAATGAGGAGCAGCAGCAGCCGGACCTGGGGCACAGGGAGCACACCCATGGGGACACAGGGATCACACCTTTGGGACACAGGGAGCACACCCATGGGGCACAGGGATCACATCCCTGGCACAGGGATCACACCTATGGGGCACAGGAATCACACCCATGGGGACACAGGGATCACACCCATGGGGACACAGGGATCACATCCCTGGCACAGGGATCACACCCATGGGGACACAGGGATCACACCCAAGGGGACACAGGGATCACACCCCTGGCACAGGGATCACACCCCTGGGACACAAGGATCACATCCCTGGCACAGGGATCACACCTATGGGGCACAGGAATCACACCCATGGGGACACAGGGATCACATCCATGGGGCACAGGGATCACACCCATGGGGCACAGGGATCACAGCCATGGGGACACAGGGATCATAGCCATGGGGACACAGGGATCACACCTTTGGGGACACAGGGATCACACCTTTAGGGACACAGGGATCACACCCCTGGCACAGGGATCACACCCATGGGGCACAGGGATCACAACTTTGGGACACAGGGAGCACACCCATGGGGCACAGGGATCACAACTTTGGGGACACAGGGATCACACCTTTGGGGCACAGGGATCACATCCCTGGCACAGGGATCACACCCATGGGGCACAGGGATCACACCCCTGGCACAGGGATCACACCTTTGGGGCACAGGGATCACACCTTTGGGGACACAGGGATCACAACTTTGGGGACACGGGGATCACAGCCATGGGGACACAGGGATCACACCCCTGGGGACACAGGGATCACACCCATGGGGACACAGGGATCACACCCATGGCACAGGGATCACACCCATGGGGACACAGGGATCACACCCCTGGCACAGGGAGCACACCCATGGGGACACAGGGATCACACCCCTGGCACAGGGATCACATCCCTGGCACAGGGATCACACCCATGGGGCACAGGGATCACACCTATGGGGACACAGGGATCACACCCATGGGGCACAGGGATCACACCTATGGGGACACAGGGATCACACCCATGGGGCACAGGGATCACAGCCATGGGGCACAGGGATCACACCCATGGGGACACAGGGATCACACCCATGGGGACACAGGGATCACACCCATGGGGCACAGGGATCACACCCCTGGCACAGGGATCACACCCATGGGGGCACAGGGATCACAACCATGGGGACACAGGGATCACACCCATGGGGCACATGGATCACATCCCTGGCACAGGGATCACACCTTTGGGGTGTGATCCCCTTTATTGGGGAGTGTTCCTGACTGAGTTCCATGCAGTTCCAAATGAAAGCATTTGTTCCAGAACATGAGTTTCAAATCCCACATGGGATTCGCATCCCTGCCACCCAGGGAGGGACTGGCTGGGGTGAAGGGCTCAGCGGATCCCACTGACACTGGGACCTTCTGGGAGCTGGGAATGTGTGTTCCTGCTGTTATAGGGGGAATTCTGGGTCCCTCAGGACAAAAGGGACAATCAGGGCTGGCAGCAGGATGGAGAAACCCAGGATCACAGCAGGATATGAAAGCCCAGGATCCCAGCAGGCTGGAAAAGCCCAGGATCACAGCAGGATATGAAAGCCCAGGATCCCAGCAGGATGGAAAAGCCTGGGATCCCAGCAGGATGGAAAAGCCCAGGATCCCAGCAGGATGGAAAAGCCCAGGATCCCAGAAGGCTGGAAAAGCCCAGGATCCCAGCAGGATGGGAAAGCCCAGGATCCCAGAAGGCTGGAAAAGCCCAGGATCCCAGCAGGATGGGAAAGCCCAGGATCCCAGCAGGATGGAAAAGCCCAGGATCTCAGCAGGATGGAAAAGCCCAGGATCCCAGCAGGATGGGAAAGCCCGAGATCCCAGCAGGATGGGAAAGCCCAGGATCCCAGCAGGATGGGAAATCCCAGGATCCCAGCAGGATGGACAGGCCCAGGATCCCAGCAGGATGGAAAAGCCCAGGATCCCAGCAGGATGGGAAAGCCCGAGATCCCAGCAGGATGGGAAAGCCCAGGATCCCAGCAGGATGGGAAATCCCAGGATCCCAGCAGGATGGACAGGCCCAGGATCCCAGCAGGATGGAAAAGCCCAGGATCCCAGCAGGATGGACAGGCCCAGGATCTCAGCAGAATGGGAAAGCCCAGGATCCCAGCAGGATGGGAAAGCCCAGGATCCCAGCAGGATGGGAAAGCCTGGGTTCCCAGCAGGGTGGAAAAGCCCAGGATCCCAGCAGGATAGAAAGCCCAGGATCCCAGAAGGCTGGAAAAGCCCAGGATCCCAGCAGGATGGGAAAGCCCAGGATCCCAGCAGGATGACCAAGTCCAGGATCCCAGCAGGATGGAAAAGCCCAGGATCCCAGCAGGATATGAAAGCCCAGGATCCCAGCAGGATGGGAAAGCCCGGGATCCCAGCAGGATATGAAAGCCCAGGATCCCAGCAGGATCCCATCTCCTCAGGAAGGTGCCCTGCAGCACAGGGAGCTGGAGCACACAGTGTGGGAGTAACTCTGACCCACCACCCTGAAATAACAGCAAGAATGACCCAAACCAAGCCCTGAGATGCAGAAATGACCCAAAAACACCTGAACACACCCTCAGCACCTGCAGGGGGGAGCTTGTGACACCTCCATCAACTACAGCTGGTGCAATTCGAGAAGGAATTTGCCTCCAGGGGATGCAGTGTGTGTGCTTTGAGGGACTGATGGCCACAGATCTGCTGTGGATCCCTGGGGCTGCTCCACTCCTGGGAGATGGGATAACTGGGAGGGAAGTGGCTTTGGATCTCTTGCAGCACCGTGTGTGGGACTCACACACTCAGATATTCCAGCAGGGATGGAGGAGGCTCCTCAGAACCAGCACCACCTGAGGGTAAATCCCAACCACACCAGCCCAGCTGCTGCTCCCCATGGCCAGGCTCCAGCTCTGGGGATGGAAAAGGTAAAATTTCAATCCAATTCCAGCAGGCTGGACACAGCCAGGTATTTACTGCAGACCTGCAGAGAGCAAACTGCAGTCAGGCAAAACGTGCTCAGCTCCTGGCCCTGAGCAGCCTCTCCTGCCCTCCCTGAGAGGTTTCTTCACTCCCATCCTGCCTGAGCATGGGGAATGTGGAATTTAAGCTCACTTAGAGACCACCTGAGCTTGGCTTGTCAGGTGAGTCCCTCATTCCCAGCCCTGGGAATGAGCTGATGGTCTTGGCATTTGTTTTTGGCAGCTCCTGGGTCACGTAGCAACCTCTGTCTCAGGTTACCTCCGGGGTTTTGTCTGCAAATACATTTTAATCCTTGTGAAATGGGACCCACCAGCACGTGGGTGAAGTGCCTAAACCTCCCTCAGTGCCACGTGGTGACACCAGCACAGCACCCTGGCCCTCTGTATCTTTGTGCCACCAGGGTTGTTGTCACCTTCTGCTCCTGTGATTTTTGGTTTTTTACTCAAAACTTGGATTTTTCAAACTCTTTTCTGGGCTACTCAGTGCAGGAGCCAGGAGAGGATTCCCCTCTCCCTGGGTGCCACACAGGACCTGCTTCTCCATCAAGGAGCTTCCAGTTCTGCATAGTGGATCTCCTTGAAAAAAGGAATTCAGCAGCAAATCCCAAAGCCAGACAAGACCCAGATGTCCTGGAAATCAGCAGACATGCAGAGAACCAGACCAAGGTGCCCAAGTTGAGCTCTTCTAAGGCAGATCCAACTTGCCACTGACCAGGACCCCCAGGGCCCTTTCTGCAGTGCTCTGAGATGAGCCAGATCTGCTGTGATGCCTGGAACAGTTGCTGAGCACATCCCAAGGGCCCTGGGGGTCCTGGTCAGGGGCAAGTTGGATCTGAGTCACTGCTGGGCCCTGGCAGCCCCAAGGGCCACCCTGTGCTGGGGGCACCAGGCCCAGGGAGGGATTGTCCCACTCTGCTCTGCCCTGGGGCAGCCTCACCTCCAGTGCTGGGGGCACTTTGGGCACCACGAGATCAGAAGGAGCCAAAGCTGTTGGAGAGTGGCCAAAGGAGGGACACGGAGCTGGGGAAGGGCTGAGGAGCAGCTGAGGGCACTTGGCTGGTTCAGCTGGAGCCCAGGAGACTGAGGGGAGGCTCCTGGGGGCTGCAGCTCCTGCCCAGGGCAGGCACAGGGGCAGGGGCTGAGCTCTGCTCTGGGACAGGGACAGGAGCCCAGCAAGGGCTGGAGCTGGGCCAGGCCTTGGCATGGAGCTCAGGGCAAGGTTCTGCCCCCCGAGGCTGCTGGGCACTGCCCAGGCTCCCCAGGGAATGGTGCCAAGGCTGCCACAGCTCCAGGAGCCTTTGGACACAGAATCACAGAATTTTGGAATCACTGGGTTGGGAGAGACCTCCAAGATCATCGAGTCCAACCCAGCCCCAGCACCTCAACCCTGGCACCCAGTGCCACATCCAGGCTCTCAGGGCTGCTCAGGGTGGGGTTGTTGGGGTGGCTGTGCAGGGATGGGGCTGCACTGAGGATCCCTGTGGGATCCAGCTCGGGATCTTTTGGGATTTGATCATTCCATGGATCCCAGGACACCTGAGAGTGCCCCAGTGTCACACAGCCCTGGTATCCAGGAGCATTAAGCCAGAGACTTTTGCTCATTAGTGTAATTAATGTCAGATTGTCCAGCCAGCTGAGCTTCCAGCTGACCTTTAGTTACTGAAATATCAACAACAAAAATGACACATTACCATGGGGAGGTGTCACAGGCTGCTCATTTGAAATCCTCTCTCAGTGACAGCCCCCCAAAGAGTTTCTATCTGCAAAAGTAAATGGGAAGATTTGGAAAATGCTCAAGGAAGGAGGAAGAATTCATCTCCACTGCAGCACAACAGGGACACAGCATCTCCCAGCTCTGGGGGGACAGCCAGAAATGATCCCAGGGAGAGAAATGGAGGGAGAAATGAGGCAGAGCTGTTAAAAATGAAACAGAGGGAAAAAAAGATCTGTTTCTTAGGAGTCTTGGGAAAGTCACTGAGGTGGAAAGAGCTGAGCCAGGACTGAGGCAGCAGGGACAGGTCCCCAGGCCATGGAGTGATCCCTGCACAGGGACAGGGACATGAACTCAGGGCAGCAAAAGCCTGAGCCAGAGAGACCCTCAGGGCATGGAAAGAAACCCCAAAAACCCAGCAGCATTGTCTGATGCTGGATGAGCCTGACCCAACAGATCACAGCCCCACTTGTCACTGCAACAGCAACAACCTGCACCTGGATTTCCAGAGGTTTCCAGATGTTGCAGGCTGGGCAAGGCAGGGGAAGGCAGTGGTGCCAAATTGCTTTGCCACAAGGCTGGTGCTTGATGTAAAAGTGACCCTGAAGGGAAGAGGTAAGACCCTGGAATTTGTTTTCCCTCAGGAAATGATGCCTTAGGTTTGAGCTTTTCTATGTTTCAGATTCTGGGCTGCTTTAGTGGGTGGGTCTGGGTTCACATGAGGGGATGGTGAGCTCTGTGCACAGAGCAGGGAGACAGAACAATTCCTGCTCCAGCTGGGGACCAAGGACAAATGATCCAAATCTCAGCCCCAAGAGCACAAACAACATGGACTGAAGAGAGAAAAACAAGAAAGATGGGACTTAATAAGCTAGAGCTGTAATTAGACAATTAACTCTACTATGCAAATGGAGCAGAACTGATCAAAGTGAGAGACCCCACGACCAGGTGTCCATTTTGTGACCATTTTGGTTCATCTTGGGTGCAGCCCTGGCTGGGCTGGAGGGTCCAACCTCCACAAGAACTCCTGGAATGACTTTCCAGAGCACTGGGCAGGGCTGGCAGAGATGTTGGCATCACCCACTTCCCTCCCCTGGGAGCAGCAGCCCAAGGCTCCCACTCCTCATCAGGCCCTGCAATAAGGACAAATGAAGGCAGGATTATTTCCTCCCCACTCCATTAGTCACACTTGGTTAATATTCCTGCTTATGGAAAAAGGTCACAGTTTCTCTCTCATTTATGTCACTCCACCTTCCATTTGCAGTTGCAGGGTTCTGCTCCTTTTCCATCCCTAATTAGTGTTCAATTACAGGGGCCCTGCCCCAGCCTCCCACCAGGCACAAGTCCTGGGCCACGCTGCCTCTCCTGGGTCTCCCTGTGGAAAACTGACCCAAGAAAAGCCCTTTTTTCCTCTGGCAGCACAGAGGGAACCAGATGGACTTTCCTTCAAATGAGATTTAAATGGAAAAACACAAAATAGCTCCTTGTGCCAATATTGAAGGGTTGGTGTCCAGCTGTCCTGAGCATGGGGAAGGTCAGCCCGGGTGACCCTCTGGAAAAAGAGGCCAAAAGCATCAAACACCCTCACGGTTTGCTCCTCTGGCTGCACCACTGAGAAGGGGTTGGAAATGATTCCTTCAACTCTTCTGATGCCTTGTGAGGGCTGACCTAGAACAGAGACTGGACAGAGCTAAAGAATAAAGCAGGGATTTATTAGGAGGCCTCAATGGACCCACCTTGGGCAGCACAAGAGCCCAGCCAGGGCTGCACCCAGGATGAACCAAAATGGTCCCAAAATGCACAACAGGTCATGGGGTCTCTCACTTTTATAAGTTCTGTTCCATTTGCATATTGGAGTTCATTGTCCAATTCCAGCCCCAGCCCATGCAGTCCCATCCTTGTTTTTCTCTCTCCAGCCCATGGTGTTTGTGCTCTTGGGGCTGAGATTTGGATCATTTGTCCTTGGTGCCCAGCTGGAGCAGGAATTGTTTTGTCTCCCTGCTCTGTGCACAGAGCTCACCATCCCCTCATGTGAACCCAGACCCACAGACTAAAGCAGCACAGAACCTGAAAAATAGAAAAGCTCAAACCTGAGACATCATTTCCTGAGTGAAAACAAATCCTCTCACCTCAGGTGAGGTGTTCCAGCATGGAGGGTGGCTGAGGGAGTTTGGATGCTCAGGTAGAGCCCCTTTAGCTGCCTTGCCCTGCAAACCCCTGCTGCTGCTGCCTTGTGAGGAGCACTGTGAGGACTGAGCTCAGGAGGCTTCAGAAGATGGAAAACACCTTTCCAAGGCTGCCTGAATCCCCTCAGTGCATGCTCCATCCCTGCTGGTGGCACCTGGCCCAGCAGCTCTGTCACAGCCTGGTCCCACAGAGCAGCCACCAGCACCCTCCTGGCCACTTCAGTCTAGAGATGAACCCCCTCATCCTCCTGCACTGAAACAGCAGCCAAATTGAGAGGAAAAGCAGTCAAGGCCTGGGGAAGCTTTCTGGAGATGCTGAGGATGGGAACTGAGGCAGAGATCAGGCACAGCCCCCCTCACTGCAGGTCCTGTTCCTGCTCCTCCTTCCCTCCCGTGCCTGCTGGGATCTGCTGGGTGAAACAGCCACCATGTCCCACACTCCCAGCTCTGAAACCAGCAGGGCTTCACTGCAGGGACACAGTTTGGGGTGACTGGGAGTGGGTGCAGCTGTGAGAAGCAGGTGAGCAGCACTGACAGCAATGAGAGTGCCCAGGTGTGCTGAGCAAGCACTCCAGGGACACACAGGTGCAATGCATGGACATGAGGGGTATAAAAAGGTGGGCTAAAGAACAAGAAGGGCAGATGTAGGAGAAGATGAAACAGGAAAGCCTCATAAATATGATTGTCTGGCAAAAGATTTTGAGAATATGGAAACTATAAATGAGATTGAAATGAAAGCAAGCTTTGAGATCCCTCAGTTACTGAACAACTGGAAAACAATGGTGTGGCTGGCTGAAGGTGATCCCCTTTTGATGGAACAACACCCTCTGCTTGCAGACAGCTCCAAGGGTCAGAGCAGACCCTGCCAGCCTGGCAGAAGGGGCCCAAAGAGGAGATTTTAGGGTTTAAAATGTAACACAGTATGGTAATGTAATGATTCTTATAGGCTGTATGGAAATGCTATAGGATTTGTATCTTGTACCAGATTAGTTAGCAAGAATTAGAATATTCAACACAGAAGATGATTTATTGTATTGTAACAGGAACTTCGCCCTCTTACTTTTCTATGCTCTTACCCTTTTACTCTCTCACCCTCTCATCCTCTCTCCCCCTCTCTTCTCTCAGGCCTGCTCTGAGCTGTGCCTGGCAGCTCCCAGCAGGGCCCTGCACCCAGGCCCTTTGCAATAAACCCCAAGTTCCACGACCAGAAGAAGATTTATTGTATTGTAACAGGAACCTCGTCCTCTTTTACTCTCTCTTTACCCTCTTTACTCTTCCTCACTCTCTCATCTCTTTACCACACTCTTGCCTTCTCTCTCTTTATCTCTCTCTTCGCTTGGGCCTGCTCCAGCTGTGCCTGGCAGCTCCCAGCAGGGCCCTGCACCCAGGCCCTTTGCAATAAATGCAATTTCCATGACCTGGCTGCAGAGATCTCTCATCTCCATCTGTCCCGACCGTGCTATCCCATGACACTCCTACAGGCAGATGCTTGCAGCCCTCGGAAATGATGTGATGTTATTCTGTATGAGTTGAACCCTTCTGAAACTGATGGTACCCTGTGTATTGTGGCTGTCCCAACTGTGACACTTCAGCACCTCCCTGGCAGGAGCAGGACTGTCCCCAGTACCCAAAGTCCCCCCAGTCCCCACTCAACTCTCTGGGAACATCAGGGTTCTGTGCCGTGACAGGGAGAGGCTGTTTGAGCTCAGGCTCAAACACACCCAGGGAGGGACAATATTTGGTTTAAATTTTTCCTCAATTCCCCTCCCACTGAATATTTTCTTTTCTCCATTCCAAGAACTTCCTTTATTTCTCCCTGTCTCCCTCTAGCAACAGTATCTGGGAGAAACAATGAATTTTTAATAGGAGGGGGCGGTGGGAAGAGGCAGACCCTGAGGCAAGAAGAGAAAACATTGATCTGTTCAATCCCCTCCATCAGCAGGAAACCACATTTAAGGGAGAGGGAGCCACGTGAGGACCACACAGCAGGGTCCTGGTCCCCCTTTTCTCTGAACCAGTGGATGTTGTACAAGTCCCAGCCAGGGTGAATCCTGCTCAGAGGAGCTCTCCACAGCCCCCTGGCCATGGCTGATGTGGAGCTGGGGGTGCAGCCCCTTGGAGAGGAGCAGAACCAGGGTTGTTCCTCTGCTGCACCATCCCTGTGAGGGTGGGCAGGCCCTGGCACAGCTGGGGCTGCCCCTGGATCCCTGGCAGTGCCCAAGGCCAGGCTGGGTGGGATTGAAGCAGCCTGGGGTGGTGGAAGGTTTCCCTGACCATGGCCGGATGGGCTTTAAGGTCCCTCCCAACCCAAACCTTGGGGATCCCACGATCCCAAAGCTGAGGTGTGCCCACCTCCTGCTCCCCACTCTGCTCTACAGGGCCAGGGCTCATCCCCATGGAGCTGAGGATGCCCAGCTCCCCTCCCTTGGTGCCTGGCCTGGCTCCCCACCACAGCCTGAGCCTAAATATAGACCCTGGTTCTCTTTTCTTGTAGACACAACCGGTGCTCTGAGTCAAAGTCCTTTCCCATGAACTCAGTGTTGCTTAATAAAGCACAAACCCTCGGAGACCTTGATGCTGAGATCTGTCATTTTAATTCCCAGTAACACTTGTTCCTCTCCACTCCAGTGTGTGGCCGCTGCTATTTTGGTTGGCACACTGGGAGCTGAACAAGGAGCCCCGGCGCTCCAGATCTGAGCTGGGCAGAGCTGGGACAGCTTTGAAAACCAAACCCTCCTGATGGATGGGGCTGCAAGCCACAGCTGAGCTCGTGGTGGCATGAAAAATTCAGGGGGAGGAAGGCAGGGAAGCAAGGGAAGAGGCAGAGGAGGGAGGAGGGCACACTCATGTCGCAGACATCTTTTCATGAAAAATCCTTTCCTTAGGATTTTTCCTCCTGAGAAGCCTCAAGAGCAAAATGTAAACAATGGTTATCTGCTGCTGTGGAATGCAACAGGTGCATCTGTGATTGGTCCATGTTAAATGTTTCTAATTAATGGCCAATCACAGCCCAACTGGCTCGGACACAGAGCCCGAGCCACAAACCTTTGTTATCATTCTTTCCTATTCTATTCTTAGCCAGCCTTCTGATGAAACCTTTTCTTCTATTCTTTTAGCATAGTTTTAATGTAATATATATCATAAAATAATAAATCAAGCCTTTTGAAACATGGAGTCAGATCCTCGTCTCTTCTCCTCTCTGAAAACCCCTGTGAACACGGTCACACACTCAGAGAGGTGGATCCTGCCTCTGCTCCTGGGCTGCCCCAGCCTTGGGGTGCCCCTGTGGGTGCCAAGGCACCACAGCAGCCTGGGGAGCACAGCCCAGACCCTCTGTGCTTTGTTTTTAACCCATCCCTGACAAAGCTGTTTCTATTCACCCAAATTTTCCATCCCAGTCTCTGCTGTTTGCTTGTTCTGGGGTGAATTTGGTGCTGTCCTCAGTTTTCTCGTTTTATATGGCAAAGAGGGAATGGCAGCCCCTGCCTGGGCCTGGGGAGGGCTCTTGCCCATGTGAAATGAGCAAGCTGAGGACAGCATCAAATTCAAATTGCCATTTCCCTGCTCTCCCACCACCAGGGCCATTTCCCCACTTTCCCCCTCCAAACTGCCATTCCCCAATTTGGGCCATTTCCCCAATTTGCCCCACCAAATTGCCATTTCCCTGCTCTCCCACCACCAGGGCCATTTCCCCACTTTGCCCCTCCTGAACAGGGACACCTCTGACACCCCACAGAGCTGGGGCACTCGTGGGGTTCCAGCTCCAGCCCCAAACACCACGGCTCAAACGGGATCCAAAGGAGAATCCCGCACATTCCATTGCCAGTGGCTGAGCAAAGCTCTGGCCCAGCCTGTCCCACTCCTGCCCCCCTGCTCCCACAACCCCTGAGCCAAACCTCGTGGAAGCAGCTGCTTTGTCTTTCAAGGTAAACCCTACAAAAACTTCACAAACAGAAGGTTTGTCAGCTGAGGGTGTCCAAATCCACTTCCCTTCCACAGCCACTGAGGCTCTCAGCAGCATTTCCAAGCGTTCTCGTGGGATTTATTGCTTTTCATCTCCTCTCACATCTCTGTTCTGATCATTTCTGCCCTCACCTGTTTGTTCTGGGCCTTTTCCAGCATTCCAGAGTGGCCCTTTGGGCTCAGGCAGCACCTCCCACCCTCCCTGCAGCCCCATGGACCCTGCAGGATGCTCCCTGATGCTCCCTCTGCCTGCTCAGACAACCCCACCGCCGCTCCACAGCCCCCACAGGCAGTAGGAGTTTGGCTGCTGAGGGTCTGTGCTACCCTCCAAAGCCAGGCTCCACACCCCAACCCCTGCAGCCAGGGAAACTGAGGCACAGCACACACACAGAAGGGTTTTGGAGCCTCATGGTGAATCAGAGCCACTGGGGACAAGCCCAGGGATGGCCTCACTTGGCTCCCAGTTCCCTTCCCTCTTGCTGTGCCTGTGGGGACGTGGGGAGATGTTGCTGGTGCCAGGATCCCACCCGGGCTGCCCACACGCACCGGCGGCACGGGAATCGCCGCTGCCCACACCCAGCACACCCAGCCACGTGTGCTTCACATTCCCAGCAGCATTCCCAGGCCTTCCAACACCCCTCTGCCTCTTCCACATCCCCATCCCGGGGATGGGAACGCAGCAGCTCCGAGCTGCCGGAGCAGCCCAACTCCTCCTGCCTTATGGCAGCTCCTGCTCCTCACGGAGAGAACAGGAGCCACCTGCTCCCTGGTGGGATGCTGAGGGGGGGGAACAGGAGTGATCTGACAGCCAGGAGTTGGGAAAAATCCATCCCAAACACGTGGATTGAAAACCTTTAAATGCTGGATTGAAAACCTTTAAATGCTGAGTGCAGCCGGCGCCGAGTCCGTCTGTGCTGCTGGGCTGTGAGTCCAGGGTTTAATTCGGGCCCAGGAGGGAAAAGCAGGGATTAGGTTTGGGCCTTGGAGCCAGGGATGAGTCCTCTGGTGAGGCAGGATTAGCACAGCTAATAAAAGCAGACATTCCTGAGCTCTAAACACTACAAAATAGGAAAAAAGCCCCCGGCCCTGCTATCTTCAGCCAGGGATCAGCAAAAGCTCAACACCCAGAAAGGCTGAGCCTGGCAGGAAAGGCTGAGCCTGGCAGGAAAGGCTGAGCCTGGGATATATCCCAGCTCTGCCCAGCACAGCCTCAGCATCGATGCCCTGCATGGATGAAACACAGCCCAGCCTCTGTTCCTCCTGTCCTCCTGCTCCCTTCTCCAACAGGGCAGGATAAAAGGAAAATCTGATTTTGCTGATTTTTAAGCAAACTCTTTCCTGAAGCTGCTTTGCCTCCTGCTCCCTCCTCTCGGGATGCTCCCCCAGCTGTTTTGCAGGATGGGCTTTGGAGAGTATCTTCCCCCAAGATCAGCCCACAAGCCAAGAGCTTTGGGAAAGGCTGCAGACACCCAAGTGGGGTTTTTGCAATGTGAAAACCGTAAGAAATTTTGAGTGAACCAAAAATCACCTCTCCAAGCTGCTCTGGCCAAAACCCATCCAGCTCCACCTGTCCTCCAGCAGCCAGAGGCAGCAGCTCCACTGCTTCCCCTCTGTGAGTGCCACAGAACCATTGGTGATAAAAACATCAGCACAAAATTAAACCAGATCAGCCCCAGGCTGCCCAGCTGGCAGCTCTCCTACTCATCTTCAATTATTCTCCCATTTAAAGGACGTGCACCACGTTCTCTGCCATGCCCCAGGGTGCTGGGATTTTATCCCTTCTCCATCCTGCCAGGGGTGATGGAGCTTTGGGGTGCAGAGCAACCCCAAGGGCCTCACAATTCCCAAAGGGTTATTGCAGGGTTCAACACCTGCATTTGGGATTTTAACCCACACACGACCACATCACTGCTGGGCAGCTCTGCTCTTGGAAGGATTTTTGGTTTAAATGCCTCATGTTTTGATGGAGAGGATTGTAGGAACTTTCCCTGCCTGGATGAGGCTTTTCCCATGGTGACACCCCTGCTTTGGGGCTGGCGCTGGGTTTTGGGGTCTCCATCCTGCAGGCTGGGTGAGAGTGCATGAGAGACCATCCACAAAACCAAGCAGCAGCCAGGAGCTCTGCTAGGCCCAGGCTGGTGTCCCCAAGCCACCAAACACCCCCAATCCTGGTCACTTCCCTCTCCACTGCTCTGGCTCCAGCGCTCCTCACTCCCCTAGGCTGGGTTTGTGCTCTGGGTGCTGCCAGGCTGCAGAGCCCGGCACGGCTCCACTCTCCATCTATTTCACAGGCACTCTGCCTTCTCCTGCCATCCTCTCTCCTTTCCTGCTTGCTCTTTTCTCCTTCCCAAAAACCTCATCTCAGGGTAGGAACAGAAAAAGCAGCTGCTCCTCTGCAACCGCTGCCTGCGTGACTGCCGCGGGAATTGGAGCACCTTTTGTCAGCTTTTAGCTCAAATCCACTTTGCAAGTGGATTAAGGAACTGGCACAAAAGTACTCTGGATGGAGAGTGGGAAGAGGCAAAGGCTGCTATTCCAGCACGGCAATAGGAGCCAGGAATGCTGCGCTTGCTGCCTGCTCCATTTCCCCGAGAAACACAAGCCGGTAACATCCGCGGCTAAACCAACCCTCGGAATTTTCAGGAGAATCCGCCTAAAAATCCGCGATGCTCGGGGACGAAGAGGCAGGAAGGGCCCTGGGGTGCCGAGGAGTGAGGACCTGCAGCGCCCGGGGGGGAAACACGAGCGAGAGGAGACGGGAAAAGCTTTCCCGACGCCCGGCGATGCCCGGACCCGCTCGGCTGTGCCGGGGAAGGGGCTGCGAGCGGCGGCCCCAGCCCAAACCGGGCTGGGGGGGACTGCGGGTACCGGACCCCCGCGGGATGGAGCGGGGCAGGGGCGGGCGAGGCGGCACCGCCGCCACCCCCGGTGCGACCCCGGGCACGGCGGGGGCTGCGGAGGGGCCTGCGGGCGGTGGGCACAGCCGGGCAGCCCCCGGCGGGCAGGGATGGAGGGAGGCATGGAGGGAGGCATGGAGGGAGGCTGCGAGTCCCCAGGGGCGGCGGGGGCTCGGCGGCCGCCCCCCGGCGCCACGTGTGCGGCTCGGCACGACCCTCCCCGGCCCCGGGACCCCGCACTCACCGCTCGGCGGCCGCTGCGGGGCTGCCCATGGTGCGGCGGCGGCGGCGGCGCGGGCAGAGCCGCAGCCCCGGGGGCGGCGCGGCGGCGGCTCCGGACGGACCCCGGCCCGGCCCCGGCCCGTCCCCGGGGGCGGCGCGGCGGCGGCAGCGCCTCTCCAGCCGCGTTGGGCCGTGCGCGGAGCCGCCCCCCGCGCCCCCCGCCCGGCCGGGGGAGGGACGGGGCCGGGGGCGATGCGCGGCCCCGGGCGGAGAACGGGCACGGCCCCGGAGGAACGCAGGGAAGGGCACGGGGGTCTCCTCTCCGCGCAGCCGTCAGCAAAGGGGAGGGGTTCACCCGGGCAGCTCGGGGTGTACAAGCCTCGGAGTGCCCTTGCTGAGGTCCCCGACCCCATGGCAGCACCGTGGGGTACCCCTGAGCGCCGTGCCTGGGGTACACAACCCCATGGCAGCACTGTGGGTACCCCTGAGCGCCGTGCCTGGGGTACACAACCCCATGGCAGCACTGTGGGGTAGCCCTGACCACCCTGCCCGGGGTACACAACCCCATGGCAGCATCGTGGGGTACCCCTGAGCACCCTGCCTGGGGTACACAACCCCATGGCAGCACTGTGGATTATCCCCACACCGCCGTCTGGGCTCCCCCAGCCCCACTGTGCCCACCTGGGTACCCCCGAGCACCGTGCCTGGCTTCCCCCAGCCCCATTCTGCACACCTGGGTACCCCCACACTGCCCTGCCTGGGCTTCTTCCATGGCAGCACCCACAGGTACCCACCTGCCACCCTGCCTGGGGTCCCTCAGCCCCATAGCAGCCCCCCCAGATCCCTCCCACCCCATCCCCATGACAGCCTGTTTGCATCCCCCTGCCTGCCCCAGGACAGGGTCTGGGGGCCACCTCACCCTGAGCTGCCCTCTGCACTGGAGGTGGAGGTGGTTGTGGATGGACACAGCCATTCCCCCTCCATCCCATGGGAAGTTGGGGCAATCAGGGCACAAACAGAGCTGTGACCCCAGGAATGAGAGCAGCCCCCAGCCCAAGCAGGGCTCCTGCATTTGTGCCCCCACACTGGGTTCCACTGTCCCTTGCAGCAGTGCCAGGAGATGCCAGGCTCACGGGACAATGACCTGGAGCCCCCCAGCAGCATCCCCATCCTCCATGGGGCCAGCACTCACCATTGCAATTCCTCCTTGGAGTTCTCCTCTTGCTCCTGCCGAAGCCTCCTGAGCTGTGGTGATTTGGTTAATTGGACTTTGAGGATGGCAGAGGCCGATTCCCTCCTTGGCTCTGGCTTGCAGGGTGGAATTGTTGCTCCTCTCCACTCATCACTGGTCAGTCCAGGCTGGCCTTAGCCTTGCTGGTCCCTGGCCTCAGTGGGCAGCTGATGCAGAGTGCCCTGTGCCCTTGATGTGCTATGTGCCAGCTGACCAAGCACCACCTGAGCCATTGGGTGACATTTGCTGCGTCTGACAGCGCTTTTCAAGCAGGGCTTGGCAGCATCTTCTTCACTTTACAGCTGAGGAAACTGAGGGCAGAGCTCAGGGGGAAGGAACGGGGCTCAGCACCGAACACCAGGTGGGTCCAACGCTGTGGTTCCACCTGGGCTGGCTCTGTTTGTGCAGGATTTTGTCAGGAGAAATGCCAACAGCTCTCCCAGCCCTGTCGGTTCCACTCCCAATCCCATCCCTTGCTGCAGCCCAGCGCTTCTGCTGCTGGAGGTTCCTGGTGCCTCCTGCTGCTCGCTTGCTCCGGGATGTGGATTTATAATTTCATTGCAGGCACACGCAGCTCGGGCTTTCCCATTTGAGCTTCATCCCCAGCCTCAGCCCTGGATCTGCAGTTAAAACCAGGAGATTTATGTGGCTGGGAAGGAATTTTGTTGCTGTTTTAAACAATATCAACTCATCTCCTTAGGAAAAGATGAAAAATCCAGGCATGAAAATTGCGGCCGGTTTAGTTTGGGGATGGATTTTTGAGAGGCTGGCGTGGGGGGGAGGGTGTGCCAGAGCGATCCACGTCTCATTTCCATCCCCCAGGATGGAAAGGTGATTCTGGCTAATTTGAACACAGTCATTAAGCTGCTGTATCAAAAGCACAGAGCCAATTAAGCAGCGTCCCCCCCACCCTGGCCCCTCAGGCTGTGCTGTTTTAATCAAGGATGGGGGGAATTGCTGCTGCTCCCACCCAGCTCCCCATCCTGCTGCTGGGAGCTGATTTTGCCTGGTGGAAGATGCTCTCCTGCCTGCTGGCCTGGGTTAGAGGTGATTTTGGGGGAGCAGACTGCTGATAAATGCACTGGGGGTGCTGGGGGAGCCCCAGGTTGGAGCAGGCTGCTCGGTCCTTGTCCTCTCCCCAAGCACCTCACCAGAAAATCAGGTTATTTCTGTCTTACTGTGTCCCCTCCATGCTGCTATTTAATTCTGGGGGAAACCAAGGCACAAACTTGGATAAGGGAACAGGCAGGTTGTGGTTCAAGCCTGGGCTGTGGGTTTTGGCTCAGCCCTGCTCCCCCCTCTGGGCTCTCTGTCCCACCCATTAACTCCAATGCCCTTCTGGCATCATTCTGGGCTTTGAGGAAGGAACAGGACAAAGCTGTGGAGCAAAAGCACCAGGCTGAGGTGACCAGTTCTGCTTCCCCAAGCCAGAGTCTGGCACTGGACATTGGAGGATCCCATGGGGCCCTTGGTCTCGTGCTCCAATTAATTCAAATTGGCTTCAATATGAGCAGAAATCCAAAGGGATTTTAGGCCAGGAGGCAGGGACAGATTGGGGAGGAGGTCCCTGCCAGGGGCTGGGGAATTTGGGGTGCTGAGATGGGACCCAGACCCCTCCTTAGGGAGCTTTACCCCCACATGTCACCTCTGTCCCATGAGCCTGGCCCTAAACAAAACCAGCACCCCCACAAGTGAGGATGGGGACCCATAAACCACCAAAACCCTCCAAAATCTTGCTGAGCATCAGAATTGGGATGAAATGGGGCCACCTGGGAACACAAATACCATGGAATCATATAATCATCACGGTGGGAAGAGACCTTCAAGACCACCCAGTCCAACTGTGCCCCAGTTTGGGGGGGACACACAGAACTAGCAGCACCCTGAGGTTGCTCCAGGGAGGGTCCCTGCCTTTGGAGATGCTGTTCCAAGTGAGCCAGCTCTTGGGAGTGTCTTGACAAGTTTTGCTGCTTTCTGGGGCATTTTCACACAGACTCAGCAAAATGATTTAGGGGAAAAAAAAAAAAAAAAGAAGTGTGAGAGAAATAAAAAAAAAAAAATCACAGCTGCTCTGGCACATGCTCAAAATCTCAAAGAGTTTTTGACTGAAACGTGCCAAGGGGAAAAAAAATTAATTCCAACAAAGTGAGAAGCAAAATCCCTTTTGCCCCCAGTTTGCCCTCTGTGGTGGAGTGAGGGATCTGAGGGATCTCTCCCTGCCTGCAGGGTCCCTGCCAGCCCCTCCTGCCATGGCCAGGCTGGTTCCCTGCCAGCCTGAATGCAGCATTCCAGCGCTGCCAGCTCCAGTGACAGCCTGGGATGGTTTTTGTCCCCATTCAGGATGCAGCAGTGGGTGCCACGTGATGAGAGCAGGCTCCTGGTGCCCATTAATTCTGCCTAATGGGAACCTCGATGGGCTCCTCGAAGGAGCCAGCTGGATGCTCCCACTCCATGTGGTCCTACAGAATTTGGGTTTTGGGGAGCTGGGATGATGCCATGAGGGTGCCAGGGTGTGGGAATCCACAAAATTAGAGGGGTTTGGGAAAGCTCCTAAGCTACAGCATGAGAAATCATTTATCTAAAACAAAATAGGACGTTTTTGGCCAGCTTGAGAAAATTTTACAAGATAAAAGACGTTCATACATCTCAAAACATGAACTGAAAGACTTATTAATCTAAGTAAAGGCAAATACTCAAAATATAGACTTGCAGTCTGCTTTTACCTTTGATTTTTGAGGCCAGATAAATGGTGATACCAGGGAGCTACTCCTGGCTTGGCAGCCCAGAGCCCCCAGCCCCAAATTCTCCTGAGCAGAGCCAGCCACACCACAGGGACTGGGGACAGCACCATCCCCAGGATTTGGGCCCCAGGGCCGATCTGGGGGTTTATTTTGTGCTGCCCAGAGCTTTGCAGTGCCCCAAACATCACTGGAGTGCCCCTGTGCTGTCCCCTCCATCCAGCCTGGAGCCAGCCTGCCCCAGAGCCCTGCTGAGGTGGCACCAGGAGGTCCCATGGGTTCACTCTGGCCTGGTCACCCATCACACCCAAAAACGTAGCTTCTCCTCAGGTGTGCAATCTGGAAGGACTCAGGAATGGAAAGTTGGGGGCACAGCCCTGCTGTGGGGTTTGGGGGGCACAGGGAAGAGTGGCTGCCACACCACGAGTGACATCTGTGACCTGCTGTGCACAGAGCTGGGGTGGTTCCCCTGCAAACCCTCCTGTTCCCACTCCAAACCCTCCTGTTCCCATTCCAAACCCTCCTGTTCCCACTCCAAACCCTCCTGTTCCCACTCCAAACCCTCTTGTTCCCCTCCAATCCTTCTTATTTCCCCTCCAAACCCCTGTATTCCCCCTCCAAACCCTCTTGTTTCCCCTCCAAACCTATTGTTCCCTCTCCAAACCCTGTTGTTCCCTCTCCAAACCCTCTTTTACCCCTCCAAAGCCCTGGATGCTCCCTCCAAACCCTCTTGTCCCTCTCCAAACCCTCTTTTACCCCCTCCAAACCCTCTTTTTCCCCCTCCATCTCTCTTGTTCCACCTCCAAACCCTCTTGTTTCCCTTCCAAACCCTCTTGTTCCTCCTCCAAAGCCCTGGGTTCCCCCTCCAAACCCTCTTTTACCCCTCCAAACCTTGTTTCCACTCCAAAGCCCTGTATTCCCCCTCCAAAACCCTCTTTTACCCCTCCAAACCCTCTTTTACCTCTCCAAAGCCTCTTGTTTCCCCTCCAAACCCTCTTTTTCCCCCTCCAAAGCCCATTTCCTCCAGCCCCCTCTGCCCTGACCCCAATATCTCCATGTTTACCCTTCAGATCTGTTCATTTTGAGCAGGAACCCCTGAGGGGGGACAGTCCCAGCTCCTGTTCCCTGCCAGAGCCCTGGGTGGGTGGCCCCGCTCTGCACACACAGCCTGAGCCCGTGGCTGAGCCCAGTTACTTTTAATAAATATTTGGTAATAACAATGGAAGTTTCTTTGGCCAGGAACCTGCTGTTCTGAGCTGTGCCAGGCAGGAGCACCATCAGGTGGAGGGTTTTCATCCAAGCAGGAGGGAAAGGGACCTTTCCCCTCTCTCAGGGCCTGGGAGCCTCACCTGCCCTTCCTCCCACTGCAGCCCCTGAGTGCACCCTCATCTCTGGGGCTGGGTGTCCCTTCTGGCTCTGATGTCACCCCAAGGTGACAAATTCCACCAAAGGAAGATTTCCTTCCATTTTAAGGGTCAGTTTTGCAGAATTATCCAGCCCCGGCCAGCTTCAGCAGGAGCTTTGCAGACCTTAAATCTGGCCTAACATTTCCCTGATCAGAGAAGGATCAAGCAAATTATCTCTGGTTTCCCAGCACAGACTGCATTTCTCCTGCTGCACAAATTAGGCCACCCCAGGTCCCATTTGCTGTTGGGACCTTTAGCTTGTCACAGTGACCCCAAGAAGAGTTGGAAAGTCTCTTTTCCCAGCAGGGTTTGCTGCTGCTGCTGCCCAGCCAGGCAGGATGGCAGAGCCACCTGGGTCCCCAAGGGCTCCCTGACAGGCTGGGAGCAGCCCTGGGACAGTGCAGTGACAGGGCTGGGGCTGGGGGAGTCCCTGGGGTGGGAAAGGCTCATGCTGGGACCCCTGCTCGACCCAAAAGCAGTGGGGAGCAGAACATGTCAGGCTCCAAATGCAGCTGCCCCAGGCTGCCTGAGCTCAGGGGCTTTGGGGAGCAGTGGCTGGGCTGTGGGGTGCACTCTACAGATGATCAGCTCAGATTTCACCCCCAACACTTCCCCTTCTCGTCCACTTATTGTTCCCAATTATTTTTATCAGGGCTGGGCAGGGTTATGGGGCCGTCCTGGTGTGGAGGGGCAGGACAATCCCAGAATTACAGAATCATGGAATCACAGAATAAGAGGAGCTGGAAGGGACCCTCAGGGATGATCAGTGCAGCCCCATCCCTGCCCAGGCACCCCAAGAACCCCACCCTGAGCAGCCCTGGGAGCTCCTGGAGCTGTGGCAGCCTTGGCACCATTCCCTGGGGAGCCTGGGCAGTGCCCAGCAGCCTCGGGGGGCAGAACCTTGCCCTGAGCTCCATGCCAAGGCCTGGCCCAGCTCCAGCCCTTGCTGGGCTCCTGTCCCTGTCCCAGAGCAGAGCTCAGCCCCTGCCCCTGTGCCTGCCCTGGGCAGGAGCTGCAGCCCCCAGGAGCCTCCCCTCGGTCTCTCCAGCCTCACAGATGAGAATCAGGGGTTTTTTTTGCCATGTAATTCCTGTCTCAGCAGCTCCCAGGTTCCCTCCCCATCCCTGAAGCAGCTCAGGGATGGATCCATTGCTGCCGTTCCCGGTGGGCTCCCATCACTCGCCCACCCTCGAGGGTCTGGGGGCGGCCTCTCCTCTCCCTCCCCGTGAGGAAATCGCTCCTGATGGGATCCAGCCCACGCTCCCCGAGCCGCAGAGAGCGCACGGAACCCGCGCTGCCACCCCCGCCCTCCCTCCTGCCTTTATCTGCCAGTGGCATCGCATCCCTCCAGCAGCTCCCAGCTCCTTTTCAAATACCATTAGAGCGATTAGAATTCCGGGCGCTGCGGTGCCACGGACAGGCAAACACGGCATTTGCACCTTCCAGATGGAAAATATCCCCGTGTCCCCGTGTCCCTGTGTCACCGCGACCCGCAGACAGAGCACGTTCTAATCCCCTTCATTCATCGGCTCGGCCTCATCAGCTCCCAGCTCTGGGAGCTGCTCAGGGATGGGGACAATGTGGAATGGTGGGGACTCCTTGTTCGCAGGGAATCTGAGCAGGATTGCACCTGAAAACCCCCAAATCTGGGGCTCCTTGTCCCCAGGGAATCTGAGCAGGATTGCACCTGAAAACCCCCAAATCTGGGGCTCCTTGTCCCCAGGGAATCTGGACAGGATTGCACCTGAAAACCCCCAAATCAAACCCCAAATCCAGGGCTCCTTGTCCCCAGGGAATCTGAACAGGATTGCACCTGAAAACCCCCAAATCCGGGGCTCCTTGTCCCTGAAGAATCTGGACAGGATTGCACCTGAAAACCCCCAAATCTGGGGCTCCTTGTCCCCAGGGAATCTGAACAGGATTGCACCTGAAAACCCCCAAATCCAGGGCTCCTTGTCCCCAAGGAATCTGGACAGGATTGCACCTGAAAACCCTCAAATCAAACCCCAAATCCGGGGCTCCTTGTCCCTGAAGAATCTGAACAGGATTGCACCTGAAATCCCCTAAATCTGGGGCTCCTTGTCCCCAGGGAATCTGAGCAGAATTGCACCTGAAAACCCCCAAATTCGAGCCTGTTTCTGGCCAGGTTCTCAGCCAGGGGTGGCTCAGGAATGGCTGGACTCAGGGCAGGAGGGATCTCACTGGGGCCACCAGGCAGGGACATCCCCCTCAGCCTCTCCTCCCAGCTGGCAGCCTGTCTGACCCACCAGTCACCCCTCAGGGTGTTGTTTTGGGAGAAAAAAAAGCTGCCAGTGCATGGCTCAGTGCAATCCCAGTCACCACCTGGATTGTCCCCTTGTTGGGAAGAAAGGGACCCACAACACCAAACTGGAAAAGAGCACATGCACCCCAGCCAGAGCTGCCCAGCCCCTCACCTGTGCCCAGGTGTAGCTGGCAGGTGACAGCGGTGACAACACACTGTCCCTTTGCCTGCTGGAGGCTCTCAAGGTTTTCCCTTCCTCTGTTTGTGCCCTTCCCAGTCCCTTCCCTGCTTCAGGGCCATGCTGAGGCAAGGAGGTGCCAATCCCCAAAATTCTGCTTCTTCCATGTCCTCATGTGGATCGTGTCCAGAATATGAACTCAAACAGGAAAGGAAGAAACTCCCCTGTCCCCATCTGTCCCCCTATCCCCTCCCTAGTCCAGCACAGGGGTCCTGGGGTTTGTTTTTGCTGCCTACTCTTGCTCCATGTCCTTGGAGTGGGATGGAAGCTGTTAGGTTGAAAGACAAATTATGCTGGGATGCAGTGATGGCAGAGCTGATTCATCAGCTGGGGGGGTCTACAAGGTCTAATTTGGGAGGGAGGATCGCTGACGAATCCTTCAGTAACCAGGAGGACTTGGGAAACTTTTCCTGGCTGAACACATCATTAATTTCCCTGCCCATCCAAGAGCTCAGATGGGGAGGCTGCCATGGGTAGGGAAAAGGTTTCAAACAGGAAATGTGTTTGCAGGAAACAGCTTCAGATTTGCTGGATCATCATTAATTGTTGGACTCGGTGATCTCACAGATCTTTTCCAGCCTCAGTGGCTCCATGGATCCAAAGCCTCCAGGCCAACACCAGGATGAAGATGATGGTTTCTCCCCTAGGGAATCCAGATCCTGAGAATCTCTTCTGAAGCTCCACAGTGCTGGATGTGTTTTGCCTGCCAGAAGAACCTATACAGACATCTTTTATGGAAAATCCTTTCCTTAGGATTTTTCCTCCTGAGAAGCTGAGAGGCCTCAGGAACAAAATGTAAACAACAGTTATCTGCTGCTGTGGAATGCAACAGGTGCATCTGGGATTGGTCTCATGTGGTTGTTTCTAATTAATGGCCAATCACAGTCAGCTGGCTCGGACAGAGAGTCCGAGTCACAAACCTTTATTATGATTCTTCTTCTTTCCTATTCTATTCTTAGCTAGCCTTCTGATGAAATCCTTTCTTCTATTCTTTTAGTATAGTTTTAATGTAATATATATAATAAAATAATAAATCAGCCTTCTGAAACATGGAGTCAGATCCTCATCTCTTCCCTCATGCTAAGACCCCTGTGAACACGGTCACAAGAACCCTCATTCCTTGTGCCCTCTGTGGGGACCAGGAGCAGGTTCTGGAATGCTCTGGCTGCCCTGATGCTTAACGGGGTTGGATGTGGCTGGACATGGCTCTGGAGCATGAAGGAATTTCTCCAGCTTGATGCTGTGGGAATTGGCTCAGGCTGGCAATTCCAGCCCCTCTGGCAGCCTTAGGGGCTGCAGGAGACACTCAGGGCTGGGCTCTGGGCATCCCTGGCTGTTCCCACATCCCCATCTGGGGCTCTGGGGTGGGGGGACTGTCATGGAATGGAGCTGGCAGGAGGATTTTGGGGAGCTGTCAGTGCTGGAGGTGAGAACAGGCCTGGCACCCAGCCAGCATTATTAGTGTCTCACTTCCACAGGCAACAAATCCGCCCACGTCCTCCATGGAAGGAAAAGCTGTTTGGAAACAAGAGCTGTACCTGGCACAGGGATGCAGAGATGCTCTCCTGGTGCATCTCCCTGCACCCCATGGCCCTGGCAGGATGGGCAGCAGTGCCCAAGGGTCCCTGTGACCGTGTTCATAGGGGTCTCAGGCTGAGGGAAGAGACGAGGATCTGACTCCATGTTTCAGAAGGTTTGATTTATTATTTTATGATATATATTATATTAAAACTCTATAAAAGAATAGAAGAAAGGATTTCATCAGAAAGCTAGCTAAGAATAGAATAGGAAGGAATGATAACAAAAGCTCTGTCTTGGACTCTCTGTCTGAGCCAGCTGAGCTGTGATTAACCATTAATTAGAAACATCTAACATGAGCTAATCAAAGACCTACCTGTTGCATTCCACAGCAGCAGATAATCAATGCTTACATTTTGTTCTTGAAGCCTCTTGGCTTCTCAAGAGGAAAAATCCTAAAGAAAGGATTTTTCATAAAAGATGTCTGTGACAGGTCCCCATCATCCTGTCCCTGCTCCTCATTCCAGCAGCAGCTCCTTGGATATGTGAGAGGGGTGGGGGTCACTGCCCTGCCTTGCTCTGTGAATTATTAATCCAGCAGGAGACAGCTTGGACTGGGAAACCTTCCCCAGCAGCCACCCCCAGCAGGCAGGAACACTGGGAATGGCTTTTCCAGGCTGTGCTGGGTGAACTGGCCAGGATTGAGGCTCCTGGGCCAAGCGTGGTCCAGCCTGTCTGGTGTCCTGTCCCTGCTGCACCCCCGAGCCATGGGGAATTCAGGGTTGCCCTTGCTCTGCTCCAGTTTCTCTGCTCTGCCCTGGGGTAAATCCTGCCCCAAACCTCGGGGACCTCCTGGGAAAGGCCTGGGCACGGGGTGGGGGTGCTGCAGAGCAGAGGGTGCTCCCAGGGGCCCCGAGCCCAGCTCCCAGCACAGGGTCCTGGCGTGGGGCAGGTACCAGAGGCATTCAGCAGGGGAGAGAGACTCAGCTCCCTGGGTGCCTCAGGTTTGAGCTTTTCTATGTTTCAGGTTCTGTGCTGCTTTAGTGGGTGGGTCTGGGTTCACATGAGGGGATGGTGAGCTCTGTGCACAGAGCAGGGAGACAAAACAATTCCTGCTCCAGCTGGGGACCAAGGACAAATGATCCAAATCTCAGCCCAAGAGCACAAACACCGTGGGCTGGAGAGAGAAAAACAAGGATGGGACTGGATGGGCTGGGGCTGGAATTGGACAATGAACTCCAATATGCAAATGGAGCAGAACTGGTCAAAGTGGGAGACCCCATGACCTGTTGTCCATTTTGGTTCATCTTGGGTGCAGCCCTGGCTGGGCTCTTGTGCTGCCCAAGCTGGATCCATTGAGGCCTTTTAATAAATCCCTGCTTTATTCTTTAGCTCTAACCTCTGTCCTAGCTCAGCCTTCCCAAGGCATCACCCTCAGGCCAAAGCTCTCCCTTCCCAGCAGCCAAACCCTTGGAGCAGCCCCTGCCAGCCCCCAGCCTCACCTGCACTACCCAAGCATCCCCCTGGGTATCCCACCCCAGCATCCCACCCCAGCTTCCTGCAGAGAGGGAGGAGGAAGGGCAGCTGGATGCTCCAGGCTGTGGCTTGTGCCACCTCACCTCTGCTGACAGCTCCGGCCACCCCAGTGACCCCAAGGTGTCTGCTGTCCTCCTGTCACTCTGTGTTTGTGTCCCTGCTCCCTGGGGGCTGTTCCCAGCCTCCTCTGTGGGGAACAGCCAGGGCTGCAGGCAAAGGGAAGCTGCTGCTGACTTTTGTGTTTTCCCAAGCCATCGGCTCTGGTGGTGTCTTCTGAACAGATTAAACTTGGATCCCAGCCCCAAGATCAGCTGATGGAGCTGCTGGGAGGCAGAAAAGGGGTTTTGGGGAGCTTGTATGAGTCTGGGAAGCAGGTGGGAATTTTGTGTGCTGGGGGTGGGGAGGCACAGGTTGTCCAGAGAAGCTGTGTCTACCCCTGGACTCTGGAAGTGTCCAAGGCCAGGCTGGACAGGGCTTGGAGCACCCTGGGGGAGCAGAAGGTGTCCCTGGCCATGGCAGGGGTGGAATGGGAGGATCTCTAATGTCCTTCCAACCCAGACTCATGCCATGGTTAGTGGGGATCAGATCCTTTGTGCCAGGACCCAGAGCATCCCCCTGGCTGTCCTGGAGTGCCAAGACCCCTGCCAGGGGGCTCAGAGACCCTGGCACAGAGCCCAGAACACCTGGGGGTTTGATTATGACCCATGGAGCAAATCACCAACCTGGTATGAAGATCAGCAGCCTCAACAGTTTAAGTAGAATAACAGTGAAGTTATCATGGGGTGAAAAAGTAGATTTTGGGGTTTTTGGAATGGGGGTTCAGGGGGCAAGATGGTGGGAACTGGGTGTGTCCAGCCTTTCTCCTCCTTCTTCTTGGCCTCCATCTTCTGCTGTGATGTTGGCACTTACAGATTGGTTTAGAGTAGAAGCTCACTGTCTAACACAGGTGATAGGTATTGGAAAGTAATTGCAAACATTGTACAGGTAGTTTTTAGTATAAACACATAACCCTGCCCTGGGGGCAGGCACAGTGCCTGGACTGTCTTGCTGAGTGGATCTCGACAGGACAGGAGAAAGAATTTTTATAGATAAGAAACAATAAACAACCTTGAGACTGAGAAATGAAGAGCCCTGACTCCTTCTTCAAGCACCAGGCTGGGAAAAGAGACTTTCCAACTTTTCTCAGGGTCACTCTGACAAGGTAAAGATCCTGACACCTTGGCTCTGAAAGGTGCAGAGATGCTGGTGCTGGAGCTGTACTGGGCCCACCCTGGGTGTTGAAGGTGCTTGTGGGGAGCAGCACCTCTGCTGGGACCACAGGAGCCTGGGGGACACATCCACATTGGCCATGGGCTGGTGACACTGAGCTGAGCTGTCCCTGCTCCCCTTCACGGGGCTGGGCCACCTCCAGCCTCTGCTCCACCTTGGAGTCCCCCATGAGCAGCATCCCCTCACTCAGCCTGGTCCCTTCCCAAAAACCTCCCCAAGGCTTCACCCAGGGAAGCCCCTGGACCTCCTGGAAGCCCCCAAATGTCTCTCACTGAGAGGAGGAGAGGCGGGTGCTGAGGTGCATCCAACACCCAAGGCAGCATCTCAGTGCTCCCCACATCTGACAAAAACTGTTTAACTTCATTAAACTTTGGGAGTAACAACACCATCACACCACTGCTGTCATTAATCCTTGCTAATTGTTTCTATAATTAAAAGCCCCATTGTGTCTTGTCTCTCCCAACATGATTTATCAGACAGGGAGCACTCTTGCATGAATGATGCACGGCTGGTGGGAGGACATCTGCTCTGGGCTGCCTGCATGGAGGGGAAATGCCTGGGGGCTGCTCCCTCCCCCAGCCCTCAGCCTCTTCAAGCCCAGGATGAAATCCCCTCCCCTGGACACCCCTTTGTTGGGAAGGATGAAAGTTTGACAAGAAAGTCTCACAGATATGTATGCTTAGCAGAAAGATTTTTGAATGTGGAGTCTGATGAAGGAATAGAGATGGAAGCAAGTTTTGATATAGAAGAAAAGAATTGCTGAGCCAGTCTTACTGGATAACCAAGGAGGCAAAGGGTGTGTTAGTTAGAAGGGGTTTTTATGGCTTAGAGCAAAGGATAAACCCACCCCAAACAAGAAGATGTTTTTACCAAGCAGAAAGACAGCACAGGCAAACAAGGCAGCAAAGCTGCAAGTAGAAAAAAAAGTCTCAGAATTTTCCACTGCAAGAAAACTGAAAAACAACTTCTAGCTTAAACTGTAATGTACTGACTTTTATTGATTGGAGAACAGTAACATGAATATGGTAATTATAGTAGTTATGATAGGCTATAGATAATAGTTAAGGTATAGATTGGTTCTACTGTATTAAGATGCTCAGCAAAGTCTAGAATGCATTGTAACCAAAACCAAAGGGTCTCCAGGCCTGCCTGCAGCTGGAGCTGCCACTGTAGGCACGGCCCTGTCACCCACCACCCTGGACTGCTGGAATGTCTTAGATACAATAAATGCACTTTGAAGAGCTGCCTGGAGTCCCACATCCCTCATTTAGGCTCTTACACCCCTTGGCTTCCTGGACACCAGGGCAAGGTTCTGCCCCCCGAGGCTGCTGGGCACTGCCCAGGCTCCCCAGGGAATGGTGCCAAGGCTGCCACAGCTCCAGGAGCTCCCAGGGCTGCTCAGGGTGGGGTTCTTGGGGTGGCTGTGCAGGGATGGGGCTGCACTGATCATCCCTGAGGGTCCCTTCTCATGTAGGAGCTTCCATGACCGATGAACATCAGGAATGGGATTGTTCCAATCCTTTGTGCAAAGCTCCTGGCCTTTGATTCCCCCAGTGAGATACAGGCAAGGACAGAACTCACTCCTGAGTGACAGCAGCAAAAGAGGAGCCCCCTTCCTTCCCTGGGTACATGGAGGACTGGGGTGCTGTCAGCAGATCCTGCTGTGCCTCAGCTTGCTTTACAAACCTGAAACCAGCTGGGAGGAGCTGCTCTTTGCTGCTGATGAACGAGGGGGGCCTTGGGCTCCTTCCCTCCCTTGGAGACCCTGGAGCCTGGGGGGGGAAGGAACCCAAGGAAAGTGCAGCAGAAGATTCAAACCAGGACAATTCCATGGCTGGTGTGGGCATGAAGCCTCCTTAGCTGGGGGCTGCTCCTGGTGAGGCATTTTTGGTGCTAAAGCTGGGAGCTGGAAGTCAGAGGATCTGAAAGGTTGGAAAACCCCTTTGAGATCATGGAGCCCAACCAGTGCCATGCCCACCTGTGTCACCAAATGCCACATCTCTGGTCATTTGCTGAGGTGCCAGCAGTGCCCCCTGAGCTCTGCAGGGATGGGGCAGGCGCTGGGAGCTCCTGGAAGCAGCAGTGGCATCGAGGGGGTGATGCTGAGCCAGCCAAGGGTCCCTTGGGGACAGAGCAGTGACCTGCAGCCTCTCCAGCCTGCCTGGCTCTCCCCTTCCCAGGGCTGGCATGTGGGGACACAGCAGGAGCACGAGTCACCTGCAGTGGGCAGAGAAGCATCCACAGCTCTCAGGGAGGTCCCTGGGGAGAAGGGGGTGTCACAGCAAGGAGGGGACAGGTGACAATCTACACTCCCACCCTTTTTGGTGCCCTGAACCAGCCACAGGAGCCTCTTCCTCTGCAGGCAGAAGAAACAAGAATAAGACCCAAGAAACAGAGCCAAGAAACTCAGTACAATCATGGAATGGTTTGGGTAAGAGGGGACTTTTAAAACCATCTTGTTCCACCCCATGACATGGGCAGGGACACCTCCCACTGTCCCAGGCTGCTCCAAGCCCTGTCCAGCCTGGCCTTGGGCACTGCCAGGGATGCAGGGGCAGCCCCAGCTGCTCTGGGCACCCTGGGCCAGGGCCTGCCCACCCTGCCAGGGAACAATTCCTGCCCAAGATCCCATCTAAGCTTCCTCTCTTTCAGTTTAGAACCATTCCCCTGTCACTACATACTCTCATAAATAACTTTTCTCCAGACTGGCTCATCTTTGACCTCTGTACCCTCCACCTAAAGGCCCCTGGAGGGCACAGGTACCAGGAGGTCACAAATTGGCACCAGCAGCTCCAGCGCCACAAACTGGCACTGACCTCATCCCTCCTTCCCTCTGTGGGGTGGGGATGGGAACCATCCATAGCTCCCAGGCTCCCCTGTCACCTCCCATTTTCCTGAGCTAATATCTTGCAGCATCTTTAAATGAAATATGAACAAAACCAGCGAGTTTTGGGGAGCACAGGGCTGAGGATAATCAGACCCGAAAATGACTCTGCTTTGTGAGTCACACCAAATGCATGTGCATATCAATGCTGCCCTTCCCAGCTGTGCTTCCCAGAGCTTTCACTGGAAAGAGCTTGAGCTGGAAAGACACTGGGAGAGAGGCACAGCTCAGCTCCCAGCTCTGCTCAACAGCACGATTGGCAGGGAGGGGGTGTCACAGGCATCTTTTATGGAAAAGCCTTTCCTTAGGATTTTTCCTCCTGAGAAGCTGAGAGGCCTCAGGAACAAAATGTAACCAATGGTTATCTGCTGCTGTGGAATGCAACAGGTGCATCTGGGATTGGCCCATGTTGGATGTTTAGAATTAATGGCCAATCACAGCCCAGCTGGCTCAGACAGAGAGCTGAGCCACAAACCTTTGTTATCATTCTTTCTTATTCTATTCTTAGCAAGCCTTCTGATGAAACCTTTCTTCTATTCTTTTAGTATAGTTTTAATGTAATATATATCATAAAATAATAAATCAAGCCTTCTGAAACATGGAGTCAGATCCTCATCTCTTCCCTCATCCTCAGACCCCTGTAAACACGGTGACAGAGGGGGGTCTGGCCTGCTGGATACCACTTTTCCCTCATTTTTCCATCCATTTTCCCTCATTTTCCCATCCCTTTTCCCACAGTATGACACACGGTGACTCTCCAGGCCTCAGCTGGACGCCAGCCCAGCCGTGGCATCTGCTGTAGCTCCAGCTCCTCCCTCCACCCAACTGTGACCAACAGCTTGGAGATGCCAACAAGGGCAGCAACACAAACGTGGGCTCAGAGCCTTTGGAAAATGTCAACATTCTCAGCACTCCAAAAATATCTGGGCTGGGAATTGTGCACCTCTGAGGGGGTGGTTCCATGTCCAGAGATGCTGGGGATGGCCAGAGTGCTCTGTCACTGCTGCCACCATCTGCTCCCAGGTGCTGGAGCCCTCCTCAGGTGTAAAACACTGCTCAGCTGGTCCAAGGCACCTTTGGGCTCCCAGATCCAGATAATCCACGGGGAGCAGGGTCAGCCTTGATGTAAATCCCTCCCTGGCATGTGCAAAACCCCACAGGGTAACTCCAGACAGGGGCTGGTTCCTCCCTGCACATCCCTGAGCAAAGCAGAGCCCTGTCCTGTGATGGTTCACAGGGGTCTGAGGATGAGGGAACATGGATCTGACTCCATGTTTCAGAAGGCTTGATTTATTATTTTATTATATATATATTATATTAAACTATACTAAAAGAATAGAAGAAAGGATTTCATCAAAAGGCTGGCTAAGAATAGAAAAATAAAGAATGATAACAAAGGTTTGTGGCTCTGCTCTCTGTCTGAGCCAGCTGGGCTGTGATTGGCCATTAATTAGAAACAACCACATGAGACCAATCCCAGATGCACCTGTTGCATTCCACAGCAGCAGATAATCAATGTTTACATTGTGTTCCTGAGGCCTCTCAGCTTCTCAGGAGGAACAATCCTAAGGAAAGGATTTTCCATAAAAGATGTCTGTGACACTGTCCCTGCCCAGTGTCCCCAGAAGGGCCCAAATCATTCCCCAGGCACCCAGGACTGGCACCTCACCCTGAATCCGTGTTAATCTGGGAGATGAGCAGATGTGGGGACAGATGTTTGTCCCCTGCAGCTGTAAAACCTGCCAGGTTTGGGGCACCTGGAGCTCCCTGGGGACACATCAGAGCCTCCCTGTTCCTGCTGCTGTCACTGGGGGAGATAAAGGCAGGATTATCACTGGGAGCTGTCACCAGCTGCAGGCAGGAGCCTCACACAGGTGACAGCACCAGGAGGGGTTGGATCAGCAGCAGAGGACATACAGAGAGGCCAAATTACCCCAATCCCATCAGGACAGAGGTTCCCCACCTTGAGAGCTCCCAAAGCTTTCAAGGAATGACAGAAGAACCTTCCTGCTCCTCCTGCTGGTGGCTCCACTGGTTTTACTGGGACCACCCCAGGCACAGAGATTCCCATTCTCCTGCTCTGCTTTCCCCACTGTGGGAGCAGCTGGACACAGAAGGTGGGGCTGGAAGAGGCAGGGGTTGGGTTCAAGGGGTGCTCAGTGCCCTCCCCTCACTGCTGGAATGGGGGATTTGAGGATGAATTCCTCCAGGAATCACTTTATTTGATAAATAGAGTAAAATAAAATAAAATAAAATATTAAAAGAAATAAAATAATTTTACTATAAAATAAAGTAATAATTTTATTATAAGATAAACAAAATAATTTAAAATAAATAAAATAATTTTATTAATATTTGAGCTATTCCTTCAGGAATAACTCCTGGAGGGGCAGGAGACTGAACAGGAAAGAGAAACCCAGCAAGAAGTGTCATGGTTTCACATTTTCTCAAAACGGGAAAATTTTGTCACTAAAATCATGCCCCATAAAGATGATTTTGCTGGTAATGAACACTTCTTTATTTGATAAATAAAATCTTATAAATAAATAAAATAAAATTTTATAAATAAATAAAATTTGATAAATAAAACTTTATTTGATAAATAAAATAAAATAAATAATTTTATTAAGATTTGAGCTATTCCTTCAGGAATAACTCCTGGAGGGGCAGGAGACTGAACAGGAAAGAGAAACCCAGCAAGAAGTGTCACGGTTTCACATTTTCCCAAAACAGGGGAAAATTTTGTAACTAAAATCATGCCCCATAAAGATGATTTTGCTGGTAATGAACACTTCTTTATTTGATAAATAAAATTTTATAAATAAATAAAATAAAATTTTATAAATAAATAAAATTTGATAAATAAAACTTTATTTGATAAATAAAATAAAATAAATAATTTTATTAATATTTGAGCTATTCTTCCAGGAATAACTCCTGGAGGGGCAGGAGACTGAACAGGGATAGAGAAACCCAGTGACAAGTGTCATGGTTTCACATTTTCCCAAAACAGGGGAAAATTTTGTAACTAAAATCATGCCCCATAAAGATGATTTTGCTGGTAATGAACACTTCTAATAACTTTATTTGATAAATAAAATAAAATAAATAATTTTATTAAGATTTGAGTTATTCCTCCAGAAATAACTCCTGGAGGGGCAGGAGACTGAACAGGAAAGAGAAACCCAGCAAGAAGTGTCGTGGTTTCACATTTTCCCAAAACAGGGGAAAATTTTGTAACTAAAATCATGCCCCATAAAGATGATTTTGCTGGAAATGAACACTCTGAATGCCTTTTTGCTAGGAAACAAATTCCTGCTGCAACATCAGATCTCACAGTTAATATCTAACCTCCCTATTTCACTATTTCCAGCGTGCCAGGGCTGCAGCTGAGCATGTCCCCCCTGCCACAGCAGTCACCTGGAAGGACAGACTGGAGCAGTTTGTCCTCTGCTCCTCACAGGAAAGAGCAAAATGCTCCTTCCAGCCCTGGGGCAGGGTTGGAATGGGGCTCCTGCCCCTCTCCATTGACAGCAGCAGCGATTGCTGCTCCCCCCTGGCTGAGCACAGCCTGCTTAATCCATTTCTCCAGCCTAATTAGGCTCTGGCCAGGGCTCAGAGCCAGCAGCCCGAGGAGGAGGAGGAGGAGGAGGAGATGCTAACGAGCCCCCCCAGCCCCAGGGGACCCCCCTGCCACCCCCTGTCCCAGCCCTGGGACCCCCCAGCCCTCCCTGCTGCCCACGCCAGGCCCAAGGCAACCCGGCCCCGGTTTCTAATTGGATTTGTTCATGCTAATTATGATGGTTTTCGCCTCAATTAAGCCATTTGGTTCACACACAGCTCCCTGGGCACGGGTCTGAGCCCTTTGCAGGCTGCTTGGGCCACGTGTCCTCGCTGCTCCCGACTGTCAGGGTCACCTCTGCTCATCCCTCAAGGTCCACGCTCACCTCCTCATCCCCCAAACACGGCATTAACCCCTCAGTTTCTCTCCTTCCCATTGTGAAAAACGCCAATCTCTTGTTTTTTTAAATTTTAAAAGTTTAATGGTATTAAAATGGTTATAAAAATAGGAATACAATTAGAGTAGTAGTAATTTTGGATTAGGACAATATGAGACAATAAAAACAAAGAGTTACAGACGGTTTGGGTACCTTTTCCTGGGCAGCACGAGCCTGAAAAATGACACAGATTAACAGAGGATTAACCCTTAAAAACAATAACCTGTTGCATATTCATACACCTCATACATGATGCATAAATTCCATTCAAACACAGGATTCTGTCTGGTCAGGGTCAACTTCCTCCTCATAATCCTAACGGGATCATCCTGGCTGAGCAAGGCAGGAAGAAGTTCATTTCTTCTGATAATGGAGCAATAAATTCTCTTTCTCTGAAAGATTCAGGTGTCCTGGGGCTGCCATCTCACTGTGAGTCCTTTCTTTAAAAAAAGTATCCTATATAGCAAAGTTTCTATTTTAACATTTTGTTATAACCAAAACTATATTTACCACACTACTTAAGAGAATTAATGCAGCATCACTTTCTAACACAACACATATAATATTCATTTTAATATTTGCAAGAAGCCAATCATAAAATGTGCATTTTTCCCACTATCCTGCCACAGCACCTGCCTCCCTCTTTGGTGGCCTTTGCTGAGGACATGGGGCCATGTCCTTGGTGTCACCCTCAAAGCCACTGAGACCAGACAGGCCCTGGAGGTCAGGAGGGTGCAGAGCTCAGCTCTGGGTCACTTTTGCTCATCCCTCAAGGTCCACGCTCATCTCCTCATCCCCCAAACACGGCATTAACCCCTCAATTTCTCTCCTTCGCCTTCCCATTGTGAAAAACGCCAATCACTTGTTTTTTAAAATTTTAAAAGTTTAATAGTAATAAAATGGTTATGAAAATAGGAATACAGTTAGAGTAATAATAATTTTGGACAATTTGGATTAGGACAATATGAGATAATAAAAACAAAGAGTTATGGACGTCAGGGTCCCTTTTTCTGGGCAGCACAAACCCTTAAAAACAACAGCCTGTTGCATATTCATACACCTCATACATGATGCATAAATTCCATTCAAACACAGGATTCTGCCTGGTCAGTGTCAACTTCTTCCTCATAATCCTAAGGCACCTTCAATCCTTAGCCAGGCAGGAAGAAGTTCGTTTCTTCTGATAATGGGGCAATAAATTCTCTTTCTCTGAAAGATTCAGGTGTCCTGTGGCTGCCATCTCACTGTGAGTCCTTTCTTTAAAAAAAGTATCCTAAAAAAAAGCATCGTTTCTATTTTAACATTTTTTATAACCTAAAACTACATTTACCACACTAAGAGAATTAATACAGCATCACTTTCTAACATAACAAGCCTGAATTAAGAGAATTAATACAGCATCACTTTCTAACATAACAAGCCTGCCCTTCATCCCCATATCCAGGGCTCCTAAAACTCAGGAGAAGAGGAAAAGCCAGCCCAGATTCCAGAGAGAGCTTTGTGAAGGATATTTTATTCATTTCTGCTGCAGAGGAGGGGAGAGCTCTTGTACACAAACAAGGAGCACCTGAATTAATGCTGAGTCCAGAATAATCTCCAAGAGCTGCAGGATCAGCTCCTTTATCAACCTTTAACAAAAAGAAAAAAAAATTCTTGCTGTTACTCAGCAGTAATGAAAGCAGAGCTATTGTGGCTGCAAATAACACCAGGTACCAGGCACTGCAGCTTTGTGAATGCTTGAGTTTCATCACTCAGGACTGTAAATGGTGCACAAAAACCAACCTGAGAGAAAAAACAGCCCTGCCTGCTCCAAACCACGCCCCACTGGAGCAGAGGCACCAGGTGCCAGTGCTGGATCTCTGGCCAGAGCTGTAAAGCCAATTTTAGAGGGCCAGGGAGGAGTCCAAGGGCTGCAGCTCCAGGAGAGGTGACCTGACCCAGCCACAGGTTTAAAGCTCCAGAATTTCCACCTTTAAGTGGTTCACTGTAGCAGTAAGGTAGAAAAATTATAAAGAAAAGCCTTATAAAACCAGGCCTGCTCTGGCTGGCATGTCACTTCTTCTAAGACAAAGAGCATTTTGCAAGTTCCCATGTGAAAGCAATCCTGGTGTGAGCAGTTCATTAACACAACAATCTATTCCTGGGTAAAAAAACAACTTTCACCTGTATAAACTGGTTTTACTCTGTTAGATAGTTTTTATTTTTCTGTCTTTCACAAACAACTTTCCCTGCACACACACACTGAGAGTTTGAGTGACCAGTCAATACAGAATAACAACTTGTTACTAACCAATAAGGAAGTAATTAGCAAGAAATCTACTAACCAATTAGAGTCACACATGAAGCCTGTAAAACTGCATAAAAAGGAGTTATGTGAATAAAGAATAGCTTTTTTTTTTCCACCATGAAGAAAATGGAATCCATGTGATTTATTCCCATAATTCACTGGTCAGAGAAGGCTTTGGGAACATCAGTGAAATCCAGTAGGAAAAGCCACAACAGAGCCAACAACGAAAAGCCACCATGGGGCTGCTTTGACAGGCAGGACAACCTTTAATAAGCCTGACATTAAAATCCCTGATCCCAGCAGGGGCTGGGGGCTGGGGCCCTCCCTTCCCCTTACCTGCCTTCAAACTCTCTGGGGTTTTGAGCTCCCAGTCCTTCCTGCAGCCCACAGGTACTGGGACACAAGCACAGCCTTGGGGCAGCTCAACTCCTCTGTCCCTTCGGGTTTCTGCTCCTTCAGAGGCTTGGGGCAGGCACAGATACAATCATATTGTGTTGTGATTTCAGGGTTTACCTCAGAACCTCGGGTTCCTCCCTTGATAATTCCCTGGCAGGTGTGTCAGTCACCTCTCCTTTCCCCTCCAGTCAATCCTGGAATTCCAGAAGGGATTGGGCAGATCCAAAGGATGCCCTCTACCCCTGGGGGGCATTGGGCCATCCAGGTGTCCTTTGTCCCTTTGTCCCTCCCCTCCTGTCCCTGCTTGGTGCCTCCCTGCCCCTTCCCTGCCCCTCTCCCCGGGGTTCAAAGGAGCAGCAGCCACGGGCTCAGGGAGTTCTGTTGGAGCTGGTGCTGCATTCAGAGGCCAGAATAAAGCTCTGGATCCAAACCCTCCAGCAGAACCGACTCCTTGCAGGGCCTGAAGGGGCTCCAGGAGAGCTGCAGAGGGACTGGGGACAAGGCCTGCAGGGACAGGAGCCAGGCAATGGCTCCCACTGCCAGAGGGCAGGGCTGGATGGGATCTTGGCAATCAGGAATTGTTCCCTGGCAGGGTGGGCAGGCCCTGGCCCAGGGTGCCCAGAGCAGCTGGGGCTGCCCCTGCATCCCTGGCAGTGCCCAAGGCCAGGCTGGACAGGGCTGGGAGCAGCCTGGGACAGTGGGAGGTGTCCCTGCCCATGTCATGGGGTGGCACTGGATGGGCTTTGAGGTCCCTTCCAACCCAAACCATTCTGGGATTCTCTGAACATGTTAAACTCAAGATATTTTGGCCCAAATGTTGCAAGATGAAGAAAAGCAGCACCAGCCAAGCAAGAGGCCCCTCATGAGCAGCCCTGAGGGCCACTCCAGGAGCAGGGCAGAGGTGTTGGCCCCACACCCACCACGATCACCAGCCGGTCCATCAGGTGGTCCAGCTTGGTTTTCTTCCTCTTGATCTTCCCAGAGTTCCTCATGATTTTGGAATCAAACCCTGGGCAGGGAACATTTCCAAAGTAAAAATGCAAGTCCCAGGAGGTCAGTGAGGCTGCTTCCCTCCATGAGGACACCTCCCCTCCCCTGAGGAGACCCTCCCTCCATCAGTGTCCATGGAGCCGTGGCTGCAGGCCCCAAAATGTGATGCTCACAGCAGCTCTCACCCCTCCCTCTCCCCACAGCTCCCCACGGCCTGAGCTGGGTGCGCTGGATCTGGGATGAGTGGAAGTGTCCAAGGCCAGGCTGGACAGGGCTTGGAGCTGCTTGGGACAGTGGAAGGTGTCCCTGCCATGGCAGAGGTGGAATGGGATGGGCTTTGAGGTCCCTTCCCACCCAATGCATCCCAGGATTCTCACATCCCAGGATTCTCACATTCCCTGGTGCAGGAGGCAGCTCTGTGTCCTGAGGAAGCCTCGCTCTGCCCTTAAATATTAATGATGATGTTCAGTGGAGCTGCCTCACTCTGAGCTCACATCCAGGGCAACAGTCAGGCTTTTTTTATCTTCATGTGCCATCTGCTCTTTCATCAAATCATTTGTAAAGGAGAGGCCCTCACATTCAGAAAAATCATCTGATAAATAAACACCCTGTTACACGGTGATACCTTTTATTGGGCTGTTAACTGCTCGAGCTGTGCGAGATAAATCGGTTTAATTAGTGGTAAGACATTCCTTTTTTAACATTTACATGAGCCTAATCATTATTCCCCTTGCATAGGCAGGCTCAGAATTTTAAGCAGGCTTCTCTCCTGTGCGGCATGCGCTGCCAGGAGGGTCCCATGAATAATTTAAAACTGCGTTGTCTTCTGGCCCTCAAAGAAAATACCAATATTTTGCTCCCACTTTCTGAACTCCTGTCCATGAAGGATCAATTGTCTTCCCAAGGGAGCTGACTCTGCTGGGAGATGCACGGCCCAGAGTGGAATCTCTCCTTTATTCTGGGAAGATTTTACAAGTCTCAGGAGGAGCAGGGTCAGCCAAAACAGGGACATCGAGAAGGGTCTGAACCTCCAACACTCCCACAGCAGCTCCTGCTCAGCCCCAGCAATTCTGCTCTCTTGAGGCAGCACCTGGACATTTATTTACAAAGTTCTGGGGACCCACAAGGTCCCTTAGGTCATTCAGCTGCCACAGGGCTTTGTTGTAGCCTCTCCTGGGAGATGAGGTGTCCTGGGGGCAGCTCCAGTCTCTGCTCTGGGACACGGACAGGGTCAGCCTGTCCTTCTAAGCCTTCTGATGTTTACATTTCTGTAATGGAGTTTCTCACGCACTTTTCATGTGAATAATGATTGTTTTGCATTCCTTTCTGGAAGAAGAAAAGTTTGATAGACTGTTAGTTTGACCAGTGTGGCTGGAGAAGTGGCAATTTCATCCTCCAATCCATGGTCACTTTTGAAAGTCTACAAATATTGGAGTCAGAAATAAACTATGTTCTTTTTACCTTGGATATTTCAGCTTGTGCCTGTCATTTATTTTGTGTCCTATTGCAACAGGACAGGAGCCCAGCAAGGGCTGGAGCTGGGCCAGGCCTTGGCATGGAGCTCAGGGCAAGGTTCTGCCCCCCGAGGCTGCTGGGCACTGCCCAGGCTCCCCAGGGAATGGTGCCAAGGCTGCCACAGCTCCAGGAGCTCCCAGGGCTGCTCAGGGTGGGGTTCTTGGGGTGGCTGTGCAGGGACAGGAGCTGGGCTGATCATCCCTTCCAATTCAGGAGATTCCAGGATTCTATGATTTGGCAGATGCCTGTTCTGGCTCCTTCTTGCATTCCCAAAGGAATCAACCAAAAAGTGTTGAAAACTACAAACAAATTTGGGGACACTTCAGTTCCAGAGACCTTGGGAAGCACCCGTGTCCCATCCAAACCAGTGCCTGCCTCTCACAGTGGGCAGCAGCAAGGAGATGGAGCAGAGCCCTCCCCTCATGGGAAAGCTGAGGAGCAGCAGGAAATGTTGCTCCTCTGGAAGCTTTTCCTAACAAAATCAATCTTGTTCAGGGAACCTTTTTATCTTGGTTTGGAAAAACAGGTGTCTTCTAAGGAAGGCAGGAGCCTCCCCTGAAATGGAGAATGTGAACCCTCCCCATCCTTCTGAATTGGTATAAAATTTAAATTAAGGAGCTCTCAGGCAACAAAAATATGGGAGCACGAAATACCAGTTCTTTAATAGGAAATAAAATAAAAGGATAAAATAAACAAAAATAAACAATGCAGTAAACTAAACCAACACTGCCAGAGTCAGAACCCAACCTGACACCCTGTGGGTCAGGGTGCTGGCAGCAGAACCATTGGAATTGTGGCTCAGCCCTCCTGCAGTGTCAGGGGTGGTTCTGCTGGAGCAGGGATCCTGGAGAAGGGTGGAATCTTCCTCTGAAGATCCAGTGGCAGAGGCAGCTGCTGTTCCTCTGGGGAATCCAGTGCAGAAGCTGTGCTGGTGTTCCAGAATCTCCAGATTATATCCAGGCAGGAATGCTTGGCTCCTCCCTCTGGGCTCCCATCTCCCAATGGGATGCTGTAGTTCTTATCAGCCATGCAGGGACATTCAATGGCTGTTATCAGCAGATGTCTGTCCTGAGGGAGGAGTGAGTGTGGAAGAGATAAGGAAAAACTGCCCACTGAACAGAAGACAGCTGCCATCCAGATGGCAAATAGAACACATCTTGCCTTGCAATCTGGGACACTTTTCCTAACAAAATTAATCTTTTCCAGAAGGTGGAACATCCCACCCCAAGGAAGGTTTCTCCTGATTGTTTCCCTGGCACAGAAATGCTGATGGAGCTGAGTGCTAACTCCTTCTGGAGCAAATGGGGCTGAGAGCAGCTCCAGGGCTGGGGCTGGAGCTGAGCAGGGGGCAGGGTGGATCCCTTCCCTTGGGAATGGCTCAGGATCCACTGAGCTTCTCTGCAAAGGTGAATGAGGATGCCTGGGAGGGAGCAGTTGAAAAGGAGATTGGGACCTCAGTGCTGCTCTGAGCACCTGGAGGAGAGGAGTAAGGAGGGTTTTTCTTTAAAAAACCCTGACCTGTGCCTTAGCTAAAGGAGGGTGGAGTTAAACTAAGACATGGAGGGGAAAGGAGAAGGAGGAAGAGAAGGAAACAGTGAAAGAAATCACTTATAATAAGTTGGAGGAGAGAAATAAAACCAGGAGAGGGGCTCTCAGCTGGTCACAAAGATGAAAAACCCACAGATATTTCAATTGTGGGGCAAGCAGCAACTTTCCTCTCTTGGCTCTGCTGGAGAGCCTGAGCCAGGGGCAGCAGAGGGCAGGGAAGGGCACTGGGCAGGACATTGGGACACAGAGCCAGGGATGGCACCAAGGGAAAGGGGGATTCTGCCCCTGTGCCCCTGTGCTCAGGTGAGACCCCACCTGCAGAGCTGCCCCAGCCCTGGGCACCAGCAGCAGGAGGACGTGGAGCTGCTGGAGCCAGGCCAGAGGAGGCACGGAGATGCTGCAAGGGCTGGAGCCCCTCTGCTCTGGAGCCAGCCTGGCACAGCTGGGCCTGCTCACCTGGACAAGAGAAGGCTCCAGGGACACCTGAGAGCCCCTGGCAGGGCCTGAAGGGGCTCCAGGAGAGCTGCAGAGGGACTGGGGACAAGGCCTGCAGGGACAGGAGCCAGGCAATGGCTCCCAGTGCCAGAGGGCAGGGCTGGGTGGGATCTTGGCAATCAGGAATTGTTCCCTGGCAGGGTGGGCAGGCCCTGGCCCAGGGTGCCCAGAGCAGCTGGGGCTGCCCCTGCATCCCTGGCAGTGCCCAAGGCCAGGCTGGACAGGGCTGGGAGCAGCCTGGGACAGTGGGAGGTGTCCCTGCCATGGCAGGGGTGGCACTGGGTGGGCTTTGAGGTCCCTTCCCATCCAAACCATTCCAGGATTCCATGAGCTCACACCTGCACACTCTGGGAAGGCAGGACCCCGTGGGCCCTATCAAAACAGGATTAATGATCCCTCTCAGCAGCGTCAGGAGCTCTGTGTGTAAACAATTTTTATTCTCAGGCCCACCCATCCATCCCTGGCTGTTGCTGGCAGCGTTTCCCCAGTGCAGCTCAGGGCTCAGCAGTTCCACCTGGCTGCCCAGGGATCCCAGCTCTCCCCTGGCCTCCTGGGGACATCTCCCTGGGTATCAATCACTCTGGTCCCTCCTGGGCACTGTGCCTGAGCAGTAAAACCCCACCATAAACTCCCAGCACTACAGGAACAGGATTCCTGCACTGACTGGAGCAGGCTGGGAAAGGGAAGGGCCAGATCCTTGAGATGCTGCTTTGTCTGGCCAGCATCCAGCAGATAAATAAGCTGCTGTTTCATCTCCAGCTGTGAATCGCCTCAATAAAAATCAGTACAATTAATCTCATTAATTGGGAAGATATAAGACCCAATTGGTAAATATTTATTGATATATTTTAATATATATTCCCAGCCCCTGGAGCAGCCTTCAGTGGGGTACAGAGGGGAGCTGGGCACAGCAAAGTGCAGCTGTCACTGAGGAGTGGTTTGGGTTATTTCCTCCCCCAGCAGCTCCAGACTCTCCAGAGCTTCACCAAACATTGTTTTGATCAGGGACAGAACAGCCCACACCACCTCTCCTCCTTTACCCACTAATGAAAACCATCTCCAGCTAAATTAAATTCTCCCTCACAGCACACCCAGCCCTGAGGGCAATTAAAGAAACATAATGAATCTGCTATTTTTTCCTTTTTTTTTTTTTTGAAGGCAATTAATGAGAAGCAGCTACAAAGGTGAACCGTGTATCTTTTAAAATGACTCATGACTCCAAAAATGACTCCAAAATGGCTTTGGGAGGGGGGGCACTGCTGGGTTAGAAGTTCTTGCAGCACTTTCAGGTGCAGCTGCCCGTGTGAAGGTGGGGAGGAAGCAGCAGGTGGTCTCTGGGGGACCATAATTGAGCCTTGCTGATGGAGATGTGCAGTTGTCACCTCTGCTGAGCTTCTCAGTTCCCTCCCTGGCTGCCCTCACACGAATCCTGCCAAGGGATGCAGAGAGGAGGCTGACACAGACAGGGAGGGGACAACAGCTTTGGAGAGATCCCAGGGATCCAGGAGTGGTCAGAGGTTGGAGATAATTCTGAGAAAGGCCAGCAAGATCTAGGGATGAGCTGATAGAATAAATTAAAATTACATTTTTAACTTAGATATATTCATATTTGTTTCTCTTTGGTGGTGGAAAGGAATGGGTTAAAATTATAAGGGAAGGAAAGTAATTTTAGAATGTCCACCTCTTAAAACTGTCTAAAACCAAGGCAGCTGTTCACACACAGCAAGAACCACCTTGAAAGGGACCATTAATCCCATTTCTGCAGGAGCAGAGCTGTCCCTGGGTCTGGCCCTCCCAGGCTGTGAGCTCAGGGAATCCTGGAATGCTTTGGGTTGGGAAGGACCTTAAAACCCACCACATCCCATCCCATCCCATCCCATCCCATCCCATCCCATCCCATCCCATCCCATCCCATCCCTGCCATGGCAGGGACACCTTCTGTTGGATTATGGAATTTTTTTTTTTTTTTTTTTTTTGAGTTTTTAAGATGCCTCCCACTTGCCCCATCTCTGGGTCAGAAAAGGGCATCATCCAACAACCTTCCACCATCCCAGGCTGCTCCAAGTCCCATCCAGCCTGGCTTTGGGCACTCCCAGGGGTCCAGGGGTGTTGGGCAGGTGCCCCTGGCACACAGTGGCTCTGCAGGAGGAGGGCTCAGCTGGGACACTCAGAGCAGGATTTGTCCCAGGCTCTGCTTTTGGCACCTTTGCCCCTCAGGTTCTGGAGCATACAAGAGCTGAATTCCCACCTGTCTTGGTTTGGAAAGACAGGTGCCTGCTAAGGAAGGCAGGAACCTCCCCTGAAATGGAAAGTGTCAACCCCCTCCCTCCAAATTGCTATAAAATTTAAATTAGGGGCTCTCAAGCAACAAATATGGGAGCAGGAATAACAGTTCTTTAATAAGGAAGAAAAGGATAAAATAAACAATGCAGTGAACTAAAACAACACTGCCAGAGTCAGACCCCAACCTGACACCCTGTGGGTCAGGGTGTGGGCAGCAGAACCATTGGAATTGTGGCTCAGCCCTCCTGCAGTGTCAGGGGTGGCTCTGCTGGAGCAGGGATCCTGAAGAAGGGTGGAATCTTCCTCTGCAGATCCAGTGGCAGAGGCAGCTGCTGCTCCTCTGGGGAATCCAGTGCAGAAGCTGTGCTGGTGTCCCAGAATCTCCAGATTATATCCAGGCAGGAATGCTTGGCTCCTCCCTCTGGGCTCACATCTCCCAATGGGATGCTGTAGTTCTTATCAGCCATGCAGGGACATTCAGTAGCTGTTATCAGCAGGTGTCTGCCCTGAGGGAGGAGTGATTGTGGAAGAGATAAGGCACTGCCATGGAGATGGTAACAGAGTACATCTGGCCTTGCAGTCTGGAACTCCACCCACCCCTGGAGCCACAGCAGGGTCCTGCTGGCTGGGGACTCCTCCACCTCCTCTGAGCTCTGCCAAAGCTGCTCCCACTGCTGGGGGCTGGAATTGGCCCAGGGGAGGCTCCAGCTCAGCCAGGGAAGCATCTGCAGGGGCTGCTCCTGTTTCCAGCACAGGGCAGAGCCAGGGAGCTGGATTTCCCTTTGCATTTGCTCATTATCCATGTAAATAAAACAAGCTGGAAAGCAAAATAATTTTGTCCCACACTCTGCCTGGGCACCTGGCACAGTTTAACCCTCAAAGGAGCAGGAGCTGCTTTGTTAATTTGTTTTCCTTTCTCCTGATGCCTCTTCTGGAGCTTGTCTGGACATGGGGGGGGATCACAGCCCACAGCTGTGCCCACCCTTGGGAAATCCAGCATTTGCAAGAAATCATTTTCCCAGCCTTGGGGGTTTTTTGCACAGCCTGAAGACCTTTCCATTCTGGAAGAGCCTCTCCTGGTGTTAAACCAGGAGTTTTTGCAGGAGCACAGAGCCCTGGGAAGCTCTGTGGTGCTCCTGGTGCTGGTTCAGCATGCCAGGGTGGGAGAGGATTCCCAGGGGCAGCTTCACAACTCCACAGGTGGCTGCCCAAGGACAGTGGGAAGGAGGAGGATGCGCAATAATCTGTGTCAAGTGCTCTTTTTCCTGTGTTCAACAAATCAATAAATTCTGGCTGGAAATAAAATCATTACTTGCCTCCTCTCGTGTTCCAGCTCAGCATGGAGCTAGAGATGCCAAAGGAAAGGGATGTGGATCATTCCAGCTGGATTTATGGAATGGCTGGAGAGGGTTGGCATGGAGCTCAGGGCAAGGTTCTTCCCCCCGAGGCTGCTGGGCACTGCCCAGGCTCCCCAGGGAATGGTGCCAAGGCTGCCAGAGCTCCAGGAGCTCCCAGGGCTGCTCAGGGTGGGGTTCTTGGGGTGGCTGGGCAGGGATGGGGCTGCAGTGATGGTGATGGTGATGGTGATGGTGATGGTGATGGTGAGACCCCACCTGCAGAGCTGCCCCAGCCCTGGGACCAGCACAGGGAGGGGCTGGAGCTGCTGGAGAGTGTCCAGAGGAGGATCCCTGGCAGTGCCCAAGGCCAGGCTGGACAGGGCTTGGAGCAGCTTGGGACAGTGGAAGGTCTCCCTGCCCATGGCAGGGAATGAGATGATATTAAAGTCCCTTCCAGCCCAAACCAGTCTGGGATTCTGTGAAGAGCAGCAGATGCTCACAGCGAGGTTTGAAGTGACCCTAAGGAGGGAGCACAGGCAGGATTTTCCTGCCCAAAAGAGCCAGGGTTGGACTCTTGGAGCATCTGAAGGGAAAAGCACAGAGCTGGCTGCACTCCCAGCTGGGGACAGAGGTCCTGCAGCTGAGCCAGGCTGGAACAGTGGTTTGTGCCTGTGAGCAGGGCTGAGCAGAGAGCAGCTGCTGCCCTGAAACCCCCAGGGCTCTGCCCAGCAGGAATGCTGAGCTTTTCTCAGAGCCACCAGCACAGCCCGGCTGCCAGGTGTTTGCAGTCATGGAAAAAGGCAAACAAAGCCATTCAGGGAACAAATGAGGATAAATCCAGGCACTTCTACCTGCTCACAAACAGCCTGCCAGCTGAGGAGCTGAAATGCAACCCCCTGGAGAAGCTGGAGCATCCAGGCACTGCTGAAGCTGCAGCGCAGGAGTGGGGCTGGAGGGCAGAGAAGGTGTCAGGGGGGTCAGAGGGGTGGAAGGTTGGATAAACTGGGCCAGGGAGGTGCACACTGGGGAGCCAGGTGGGAAATTGCATCCACAGGTGCATGGGAATGAAGAATATCCTGGTGTCCATCCCGGTGTGCTCAGACTGGGACTCCAGCCTGCAGCAGACTGGGTTCTAGCCAGAGCCTGACCTTTGCAGCCCCAATTAGCTGGGAGAGGAGCTGTGCAGCTAATGAGCCCGTGAAGGGATTTATCTCAGCCCCAGGCACCGACTCTGACTGTAGATTCCTGGCACAGGCATCAGCTCCCTATCGATCCCAGCAAGGCCGAGTGCTCCCCAGCATGAAAATCACAGGGAAATGGGATTTCTCCATCAGATCCCAGGGAAATGGGATTTCTCCATGGGATTTCTCCATGAGATTTCTTTGCTGCTGTTTGGGTGCCTGTGAGACCTCCTCATGCCCAGTGTGGCCAAAAGCCACCTGCAAACAGTGGAGGTTATTGACAGCCAGAAATTGTCACCCCGTGGAGGGGGGTGTGACCTGTGATGGCAGCAAACTGGTTAGGGGGAAAAGAAGGGAAGGAATAGATCCTGAATTCCATAGGATTTCATTGGGAATTCTGGAGAACAGGGAGGAGAGAACCTGAGGAATGCCCTGGAGCCCCTGAGACCAAAGGTTAGAGAGCTGTTGATTTTTCCTGATACAGTTTGCAGGAATGAGGCACTGGGAAACACTCTGGGTACCTGCCCAGTTTAACTGGTTTTCCTGAAATAAACTGGTGCCAGAACATTCCAGAAGGGTCACAGGGAGGGAAGGGGGGGGTCTCAGTCTCACAGCTGGGGACTGGGGCAGCTGCAGAGGATTTGGAGCCCAGTCCCCATCCCAGCCCCCCCAAATTCAGGAGCCTGGAATTGGTTCCTGCTCTGATTCCCCCTCCTTGCAGCCAGGCGGGGTTGGAGCTGCTCAGAGCGTGGGATGAGGAGGGGATAATTAGCCCTGAGCTTTCCTCTACCTGCAGGAGGCTGGAAGGAAATTCTGAGTCAGACCAAAACAACATTTAGAAAATGTAGCAGGCCCAGGCAGGATGATCAGTGGCTGGTAATGACAATTTATCTTGTCACATCTTGATACCTCCTGTTGTACTGTCCTCCCTGCCTGGTTTGCAGGGAAAGGGCAGCCTGTAAATCTCAGAGGCACTGGGAGATATTGTCCTTCTCACTTCACAGCCTGGAGAGGTGCCTTGAGCTGGAACCTGGCAGGCAGAGGCACAATTCCACCACAGAGCACCTTTGCTGTGCTGCAGGGAATTTGTCTCCATCCTCATTGAGCCCCAGCTCCACTCCTGCCAGAGAACAACTCCCACTGCCAGCAATTCCCCCTGCAGCCATTTTAAACAATCCTAGAGGCTGTGATTCTCTCCAGGCTGATCATCCCCATGCTGGCACACCCAGAGGAATTCATCTTGCACCATGGCAGCCTGCAGGAACATAAAACATTCCTTCCCTTGGGAAATCCTGCAAGGGTACCAGAGAACTGGTACTGGGAACTGGTACTGGGAACTGGTGCTGGGAACTGGTACTGGGAACTGGGAATTGGTACTGGGAACTGGAACTGGTACTGGAACTGGTACCAGTACTGGAAATGGTACTGGAACCAGTACTGGAAACTGGTACTGAGTACTGGTACTGGAACTGGTACTGGAACCAGTACTGGAACTGGTATTGAGTACTGGTACTGGAACTGGTACTGGAACCAGTACTGGTACTGGAAACTGGCACTGGGAAGTGGAACTGGGAACTAGAATTGGTGCTGGGAACTGGTACTGGAACTGGAAATGGTACTGGGAACTGGTACTGGAACTAGTATTGGAACTGGTACTGGGTACTGGTACTGGGAACTGGTACTGGAACTGGGACTGGGAACAAGGATGAACAAAGCCCTGCAACCCACCTGGGAAGCAGAGTGAATTTCTTCCTATTCTGTAGACAAGATAAAGAACATTTTAAAAAGTTCCTGGGAGCTCAGGAAGGTGCCCAAGAAAGGAATAAAGCCCAGGAGTGGCAGCTCCCCATGTCCAGGTTTAACTGGTAAATCCAGCAGGTTCAGTCAGCTCCAGGGGAGTTGTTTCCATGTTTTCCCCAGGAGATGCTGAGCCAGTCAGGCAGAGGCACTGCTCTGCAGCAGCTTGAGCATCAGAGGAGAGAGGAGAGAGGTTTACAGGAGCGTGGCTTAATTCTGTCAGCTCAGAGCACGCACATGTTCAGCTCTCACAGCCCGAGTAACTGATAAGAGCTCGTTTATTAATCCCTGGTAACTCAATCTGCCCTCCCAACCCCAAGTGCTGAGCAGAGATGATGCCCTGAGGAGCTGGAGATCAATTTAAATTTCCAGAGCCTGGGTCCCTGACTCACTCCATAGTGCCAGTGCTCCTCAGAATAAGCAGGGAGAGGATTTTCTGTCACATCCCTGATCCTTCCAGCAGTGCTGGCTGCCACATCCTGCTGTGCTGGAGCCATGGACAGGAGCTGTGCAGGGGGACACGTCTGACCAGCTCCCACCCCCTCCACCAGCACTGGGATGGATCCTCTGGGTGCTGGTGCTTCCATGCAGCCCCATCCAGGGCCCTTTGTGCTCATCCCTGGTGCTCCCTGCAGGAAAAGCTCCCTTGGAAGGGGCAGCTCCAACAGAGAGCTGAGGGTTGAACCAGACTGGAGGGATGAGGAAAACAAAGCCACTGACGTGGCCCAGGTGACACAGGCACAGAGGGGTGGGAGGCACACTGGTTAATGACTGCCTGGTTAATGGCCCACATGCAAATCCCGTGTGCTGCTCCTGCAGGGGCCTCAGCACTCCCAGCACCCCTGGACTGGCTCCAGCCCTCCCAGCTGCACCTCTCAGGGGTCTCCTGGAGAATCAGAGCCCTGCAAGGGGAGCTGGCAGCAGCCCAGCACTGCTGACACTCTGCCTCAGCAGCCCCCAAACGCTGCTGACCATGAACTCTTTAATTCTGGCACTGCAGGTTCTGCTGCTCAATAAAAGAAAAAAAAAAAAACCCAACAAAAAAGCCATTTATGAGGGAACAGTCAATAAAGTGAGACTTTACAGCTGGTTGGGAGTGGTTGGAAACTGCACCCTCTGGAATGGTGAGGGGTCACTGTTTCAGGACAGCTGCAGTGTCCTGGAGCTGAGATCCCTCCTGCAAGGCTGAGACAGGGATTCTGACACCCTCAAACACCCCAGGCCATGCCCACAAAGCTGGAAAGTGGATGTGGTCACTCTTCCCTCCTGGCCTGCTGCAGCTCCTGGGGCTCAGTGCCCCCTGCTCTGCAATCCCAGCAGTGCCAGCCCATCCAGAACCTGCTCTCAGCTCAGGAGCTGCTGAGCCTGGGGGGACAACAGGAGAGGGTGCTGGGGCCACCAAAACACCCTGGTGACAGCTGAGTGCTGCCACAGGAATGAGAAAGGAGAGGACGACAGCTCAGATGAAATGTTTGCACTTTTATTGAGGCTCTGAGCAGTCACAAACGCACAGCCCCTCTGCTCCCCAGCACTGCTGTGTCCTGTGGCAGTGTCCCCTCGGGGAAGGTGACACCCTGATGCTCTCAGTGCTCTGAGGCATTGACAGAAGTGTCTCTTCCCCAGCTCTGTAGGGAACCTCAGCTCCTGGGAGCTGCTTTGCAGGATCAGTGGAGAGTGAAATGCCCAGGCTTGAGCTGCCGCGGGTGGCCAAGGTGCCTCCTGAGGATCCTCTGGAACAAATTCTTCCTGGCTGTCGCCACGGGGAGCTCCAGGGAGCTGCTCCTCGGACACTCCTTGCTCAGGAGCCTCCTGTCCCTCCTCCCTGCCTCCTGGCTTTCCAGAGCCTCTGTTTTTCGCGTGTCTCTGGCACATCTGGGCAGGGGAAGCCCTGCTGGGGTCGGGCTGCTTCCATCGTCCTTGTGACTTGGCTGCCTGTGGTGCCTCTGGCTTCCTCCCATGCCGGAGTCTCCCTCAGCAGCAGGAATCCCGGGATGTCTGCAGCAGGGACCCGAGTGAAAGAACGCCTCCTCCCTGGTGACCTGCGGGCTCTGGCCCAGGGTGACAAAGCCGTACGGGGTGGTGACCTTGGGGAGGTGCGGCAGGGACAGAGCTGCCCAGGCGGTGGCGTCTGGCGTGGGGCAGGATGGGTTAAAAGAGGATGGGTCGAAAGAGGATGAGTTGAAAGAGGATGGGTTAGAGCCGAGCTCATCCCGCACCGCTGGGTCCCAGCTGCTCCTCCAAGCCGGCCCCTCCAGCTGTCCCCTCTCCTGCCCCGTCCCCTTGCCTGAGCGTCTCTGCTTCTTGCGGATATCCAGGGACGGGATAACAAACTGCGGGATGCGCTCGGGGGTCACCACGTGGGAGAAGACGTCTCTGGAGCCGCTGCCCTGGAGCGGACAGAGGGCCATGGTGGCCCCGAGGGCTGGCAGGGCAGCGCTGGCCGTTTATGCCCACAGCCACCCCCGGGTGGTGACGCGCGGTGACGGCGCCGCCAGGTCCCTGCCACGGCCCAGCGGCCACCGGGACACGGGGGCGGGAGGATGGAGGGGACGGGCGAGGACACGGCGCTGCCAGAGCCACCCCCGGCTCTGTCACCCACGAGCGGGAGCGGGATGAGTCACCGACCGTGGGCACCATCGGGGGCAGGGGCAGCGGGAGTGGCGGACAAGCGTTTCAGCCCTGTCCAGCAAAGCTCCCGTCGGGAAAAGCCCCAGCCCACGCCATCCCCGCAGGCAGCGGCAGCTTCAGCCAGCAAGCCCCGGTCCCTCCTGCGCCCCTGGGCAGGCTCCTTCCCGCAGCATCCCTGTGCTCCCATCCCGCTGGGCTGGGAGGGACGGGCTGTGGATGCCACGGGGCAGAGAGAGAGGCTTGTGAGAACTTCCAGGCAGTCGTAAGGATGAGATAAATTGTTAGTTAAACAGTCTGCGGGTGGTGTTTGTGAAAAACGCCAAGCACTCGTTTTTTAAAAAATTTTAAAAGTTTAATGGTAATAAAATGGTTATAAAAATAGGAATACAATTAGAGTGATAATAATTTGGACAAATTGAATTAGGACAATATGAGACAATAGAAACAAAGAGTTATGGATGTCCGGGTACCTTTTTCTGGGCAGCACGAGCCTGAAAAAAGACCCACATTAACAGAGGATTAACCCTTAAAAACAATAACCTGTTGCATATTTATACACCTCATCCATGATGCATAAATTTCATTCAAACACAGGATTCTGTCTGGGCAGTGTCAACATCTTCCTCAAAAGCCTAACGGTGTCTTCAGGGCTGAGTGAGATGGGAAGAAGTTCATTTCTTCTGATAATGGAGCAATAAATTCTCCTTCTCTGAAAGATTCAGGTGTCCTGTGGCTGCTATCTCACTGTGAGTCCTTTCTTTAGAAAAAAAGTATCCTACATAGCAAAGCTTCTATTTTAACACTTTGTTATAACCTAAAACTACATTTACCACACTACTTAAGAGAATTAATACAGCATCACTTTCTAACACAACCCATATAATATTCATTTTAATATTTGCAAAAAGCCAATCATAAAACACGCATTTTTCACTGTGTTTTCCTACTTTGTCTTTCTGTTCTTCTCAAGGACAGTGTGTGAGAAAGGTGTTTTTGTTAGTTAGCGAATTAAATAGAATCCATCCTATCACACCATAAAAACCACACGGTTCTCTTGAATAAAGCCTTTGCTCTTTCTACAGTCCTGCCTCCCATCTGCTCCTGTGTCATTCTTGGGGCAAAAATGACAAGGAAGGACAGCCCCAGGCAGTGCCCAGGGCATGGGGAAGAGGCTTGGTGCCTCCCATAGGGAGGAGGATGATGAGGATGAAGCTGCTCTCTCAGCTTTGTGCCTCCCATAGGGAGGAGGATGATGAGGATGAAGCTGCTCTCTCAGCTTTGTGCCTCCCATAGGGAGGAGGATGATGAGGATGAAGCTGCTCTCTCAGCTTTGTGCCTCCTGCAGGAAGGAGGATGATGAGGATGAAGCTGCTCTCTCAGCTTTGTGCCCCCCATTGGAAGGAGGATGATGAGGATGAAGCTGCTCTCTCAGCTTTGTGCCCCCCATCGGAAGGAGGATGATGAGGATGAAGCTGCTCTCTCAGCTTTGTGCCCCCCATCGGAAGGAGGATGATGAGGATGAAGTTGCTCTCTCGGCTTTGTGCCTCCTGCAGGAAGGAGGATGATGAGGATGAAGCTGCTCTCTCAGCTTTGTGCCCCCCATAGGGAGGAGGATGATGAGGATGAAGCTGCTCTCTCAGCTTTGTGCCTCCTGCAGGAAGGAGGATGATGAGGATGAAGCTGCTCTCTCAGCTTTGTGCCTCCTGCAGGAAGGAGGATGATGAGGATGAAGCTGCTCTCTCAGCTTTGTGCCCCCCATAGGAAGGAGGATGATGAGGATGAAGCTGCTCTCTCAGCTTTGTGCCTCCCATAGGAAGGAGGATGATGAGGATGAAGCTGCTCTCTCAGCTTTGTGCCTCCCATAGGGAGGAGGATGATGAGGATGAAGCTGCTCTCTCAGCTTTGTGCCTCCTGCAGGAAGGAGGATGATGAGGATGAAGCTGCTCTCTCAGCTTTGCCTTTCCCCTGTGCAGCAGGGCAGGGCAGGGCAGGACTGGGAGGGGTTTTGTGTCTCTCTCCCCAGCTAAGGAAGCTCCTGCACTCTCAGGGCGGCTTTGGGGTGGATCTTGAGGGGAAAACGATGCAGACAGGAACAGCAGCTCTATCTCTGTGCAGACACGGAGCAGAGGGGCCTCCCCTCGCCTGGGATCAGGTTCTCCCACCCCTGGAGGGCTCAGCAGGGCAGGCTCTGGCTCTCATCACCTTCAGCTCTTTGCATCCACACAGAGCAAGGGGAGAGATTTCAAATCAAGCTCCAGGAGGAGACCTCAAACTGAGGGAAAACGAGCCCCTAATGGGAGCCCTTAACTGAGGCCCCAGTGCTGATGGTAAGGAGCCCCCACCGCTGCCCCTCCAATTAGCAGAGCCAGGAGCTCATCAGGGCAACGAGCAGCACATGGGGCAGGGCCCATAAGTACCCTGAAGGCTCCAGAGGGGTTAAGCCAAGCTTGTGTCCAGTCTGGGCTCTATGGAGCAGCCCCCAGAGCAGGTGTAGGCCCTGCCCAAGGGGTGGCCCCAGTGCCAGCTGGGGGCACTCTCAGGGCTGGGCTGGAGGCTCTGACCTTTCCCTTTCTCCCTCTGCAGATGAGGCCCCTCACCAGCAGTGACTCCTTCTCCAGCAGGCTCCTGGAGCAGATCCTTCAGCTCAGCTTGGTCAAGTACCCAGTGAGTGATGCTGGGGCTGGGGAGGGGGTGGCTAAAACCTCAACACTGGCAGTTTCTGGGGTTTTTCTGCCAGATAATTTCATTTTGTCCAGTTTTTTCACATTACTAGATGTTGGGAAGAAATTGTTCCCTGTGAGGGTGGGCAGGCCCTGGATCCCTGGCAGTGCCCAAGGCCAGGCTGGACAGGGCCTGGAGCAGCCTGGGACAGTGGGAGGTGTCCCTGCCAAGATAAGGTGTGGAATATCTGCTCCTTAAGGTCCCTTCCAACCCAAACAATTCCATTATTTTTTTTCTGCTTTCTTCCTTATCCAAACTTTTTCTCCTTGGCCTTGCCTTGCTCCCCTTCAGCTGTTGGTACCTGCAGCATTCCCATTTCTCTCCCTCTCTGGGCCAGAAGAAATGGGAGAGTTTTGGGACTAAGGTACCACCCAACAGGTTCTGGCTGAAGCTGGTCCCAATTTCAGGCCAGAGCAGAGTTTAAGGCTTTAGACACCTGGAAGTTCTCCCATGTGCTGATGGACCTCTCTTTGCAGCTGAAGCTCCTTCAGAAAGCCTCTGTCTGGATTGGATTGGTGCTCCCTGTGGGGTCCATCAGGAGCAGGCTCTGCCCCCCATCCCTAACCCTGGCCAGGAAGCACCGGGGGAAGCTCCTGCACCTGCTGCTCTCCCTGACCCCCACCAGCATCCAGAACCTCCTGGGCCACCTCCCAACCGACTGGGGCCACAGCAACATGGCCAAGGGTAAGAGCTGGGGCCTCCTGGGACACCTGGAGGCTTTGCAGCATGGAATTCCTGAGGAGCCCTGTGTTAGCTCTGGTGTGGTGATTGTGAATCCCTGCAGAGATCCGGGAGGCTCCCATCAACCCAGCCAGCAAGAGGAAGAGGGATGATGTGGCTCTGGAGCAGCAGGAGTCCTGGTTTGTGGTGCTGGAGAGGGATTTGCCAGAGGATGACCCTGAAGACATCTCGTATGAGGTGAGGTCTTGTGGCTGCTGAGCAATTCCAAGGTGGTTTGGGCTCTCTGTGGGTCTGGGAGTGTTCCTGTGGAGGAGCCTGCAGAGGTTTCCTTCCCTGCTGTGGTGTTTGAGGGCTCCTAGGATGAGGGAAGAGATGAGAATCTTGACTCCATGTTTCAGAAGGCTGATTTATTATTTTATGATATATATTATATTAAAAGGATATATTAAAGAATAGGAGAAAGGATTTCATCAGAAGGCTAGAAAACGAATGAATAATAAAATCTTGTGACTGCTCACAGCTTTGACACAGGTGGCTGTCATTGGTTATCAAGTAAAAACAATTCACATGCTGGGTAAACAATTCTCCAAATCACATTCCAAAGCAGCAAAACATGGAGAAGCTGAAGCTTCTTAGGGGAAAAGATCCTGGCAAAAGGATTTTTCATAGGAGATGTCAGTGGCACCCCATCCCCTCTTTGAGGGCATAGGGTGTCCAAGGAGTGCTGAGCATCACCCCAGCACCATCTGGGAGCTGGGGGTGCCCCACTCTCCCCTGGGGGTTCCCTTTGGTTGATGTCCCTGCAAGGCAGCACCTCTGTCACCCTTGGCTGTGGCTCCCAGGGCTGCTGTGTCCTTCCCCAGGCTGTTCCTTCCTCAGAGCCCCCCTTTGCCTCTTTTCCCCCAGCCCTCAGAGCTGGAGTCAGACAGTGAGGAGTACCAGACCCAAAATGACACCGACCTGGAGCTGGAGGAGCAGGGTGGGGTCACAGTGCTGGACCCCACAGCTGTCCAGGTGAGTCTTCCTGCTCCATTCCTGGGCCCTGCAGGGATTCACCCAAGGAGGCAGCCTGGGCTTGCTCTGCTCTGAATTCCATGAATCCCTTATGGATTTTTGCTGGTCTGACCCTGTCCCTGTGCCACACAACCCCCAGGGCTCTGTGTTGCCCTCAGAGCTGGGAGCAGAGGATCCAGATGTGGCCAGTGGTGGAGATGCTCCAGATGTGGCCTGTGGTGATGCCCAGGAGCCACGAGGGGATGGCAGCAGTGAGCAGGAGACTGACACAGCCTGTGACACCAGCTCATCCCAGGATGGGGTAAGGACCCTGGGGACAATGCCAGTGTGGGGCAGGGGAGGTGTCACAAGTCCCCTGGATGTCCCCAAGGCTCTGAGCCTTTGTCACAGAGCTCTGCTGCCGAGGGAAGGGGTTGGAGGGGCTCCAGTCCCTGTGCAGGGACACAGCCCCAGTGCCCAGGTGTTGGTGGGGTGGTGCTGGCTGTGCCCAGTGTGTGACAGCAGTGCCAGATGCCAACTCCTGGCACCTCTGACCCAGATTGCCACAAGCCTTTTGTGACTCCCTGCCCTGGGTGTTTTGCAGCAGAAAATGGGAGGATTTGTGGGAATTCTTCACCACAAACAGCTTCCCCCTCCCCGCTCTGGTCCCAAAGCACTGCTGGGTGCTCTCCTCATTCCCAGGGAGCTGCTGCTGCCCTGGCAAGTGGAGGCTGGGGGTTGCTTTGTCCCCAGTGTCAGTGAGGGCAGGCTGTGCTATGCAGGAAATCTCCTGTTTTCCAGGAAAACCAGGAAGCCTGACTTGTGCACCTGGACCTTCTGGGGCTGCAGAGTGCCTGATTCCCTGGGACAGCTGTGTCCCTGAGGAAGATGTCCATTTAAATGCTGTGTTCATGTTGTTTGTGTCCTTTTTTCTGAAGCTCATAATAAAATCACCCTATTTTTTCACATGAACTGGGCTCTCCTGGCTGTCAGTACCTGGAGCTGGCATTATGGGCTGTGGGGCTTTCCAGGGGCACCTTTCCCTCTGATCCCTCCTGGGAAGGGTTTCCTCAGGGTGCCAGGGAAGGGGAATGGCTCTGGGAATGCTGGAATGTGATGGGAGGGCAGAACTGAAGGTGCAGAGTGAGGCTGGGCAACCCTGGGGCTTTCCATGGGGCATCCCCTGAGCTTGGACACCCAGGCTGCTCCCTGGTGCCCCCAGGGAATCTCCCTCTCTTCTGGCATCCCCAAGAACACTGGAATAAACAAGGAATTCCACACAGAGGCTGTGTTTTGTAGTGAGCACGGTGAGGTTTTCAGTTTGTATTTTGTCTGCTTTACCTGGGAGCTGTGCACAGAACTTCTCCCTCTACATGGATCCTAGGAGCCTTCCTCTCAGGAAATAGGGATTTTTGGGGGCTGGGATCAGGAAGTGTCTGAATGTGACCCAGAGCTCTGGAGAGACCTGAGGTTGTCCAGTGCTGGAGCTATTGCCTGGATCAAGTCCCAAAATCTGAGGCTGCAAAGAGCAGCAAGTCCTGTCACTGTGATATTTTCTGAAAAATCTCTTTGCCCAGGATCGTCTCCTGAGAAGCCTCAGAGAAAAATGAAAACAATAATTACCTGATTTGCTTCTCCTGTGTTTTGCTGCTTTGGAATGTGTTTGAACATTGTTTACCAACAGGTGATTGTTTCATTGGTTTCATGTGAATTGTTTTTACTTAATGACCAATCATGGTCCAGCTCTGTTGAGGGTCTGAAAAGAGTCATGAGTTACTCATTATTATCTTTTAGCCTTCTGTCTGTATCCTTTCTCATCCTTTAGTGTAGTTTAGTATAGCATTCTTTATTATAGATCATAAAATAATAAATTAGCCTGCTAAGACCATGGAGTCAGATTCATCATTCCTCCCTTCCATGAGGGTCCCCAAAAATACCACAAAACTCCCAAATGTGGGTGAGGGAACAGGAACAGCTCAGGGCTTGGATCCCTTGCTCAGGGCATGCCTGGAGGCTGTGTCTGCCACCACTGCCTGGAGCTGGCTTTGTGTGGGAATCCACTGGGCTGACAATGCTCCAAGTGCTAAAATAAACTGTGGCACCCTCCAGCAGCGATGTGGGGCTGAACAAGCTGAGCCTTCGGTTTGGTTTAACCAGGGTGGGCCAGGCCAGCTTAGAAATGCTTGTGATTGGATTGTAATAATACCAATATAGCCAGACAGGACATGCCTGAGCTTGTCTGGCCCTTGCTGCTGAACCAAATAGCGGCAACTGTGGTGTTTCACCCCACAGACACTTTTGCCTGGCTGGGTGTGTGGTGTTTCACCCCACAGACACTTTTGCCTGCCTGGGTGCTGCAGTTGGCATTGCAGACAAGTCCAGGCCTGCAGGAGCTCTGGTGGTGCTGGGATGGAGCTTCCCCCCATAACAGGGGCTGCTCCTCAGGTTTCCCTCTGGCAGAGAAGCTTTAAGGTGATGGTGAAGGAAAGGAGTTGGTTCTGATGGAGGGTTTGGATCCAGAGCTTTATTCTGGCCTCTGAATGCAGCACCAGCTCCAACAGAACTCCCTGAGCCCGTGGCTGCTGCTCCTTTGAACCCCAGGGAGAGGGGCAGGGAAGGGGCAGGGAGGCACCAAGCAGGGACAGGAGGGGAGGGACAAAGGGACAAAGGACACCTGGATGGCCCAATGCCCCCCGGGGGTAGAGGGCATCCTTTGAATCTGCCCAATCCCTTCTGGAATGCCAGGACTGACAGACAGTGCTGGGAGGGGAAAGGAGAGGTGACTGACACACCTGGCAGGGAATTATCAGGGGAGGGAGCTGAGGTTCTGGGGTACACCCTGAAATCACACCACAACAATCCCCTTTGTCTCCTGGCTCCCAATGTCCGGCTCTCCCAGGCCCTGAGCCTGCCAGGTCTCTCCAAGGACGTGGAACAAACCCCATCTGACTGCCAGAGCTGGAGCAGAGGTGACCTCCTCTCTGAAAGTGCTGACTGAGGCAGGACCTGCCTGCATTGTCACCTTTGTCACGCTGTGTCCCCACCCCGGGGAGGGCCAGGCAAGGGCTGAATCAGCAAATGGAAAGGGGCTGGTTGGTCCCCTCCGTGCCAACACCTCCACTCAGCTGGTTTTTTCCAAGGACACGAGTTTTGGAGTGTGAAAAACGCCAATCACTTGTTTTTAAAATTTTAAAAGTTTAATAGTAATAAAATGGTGATAAAAAATAGGAATACAATTAGAGCAATAATAATTTGGACAAATTGAATTAGGACAATATGAGACAATAAATACAAAGAGTTATGGATGTCCAGGTACCTTTTTCTGGGCAGCACAAGCCCGAAAAAGGACCCATGTTAACAGAGGATTAACCCTTAAAAACAAAGCCTGTTGCATATTCATACACCTCATCCATGATGCATAAATTCCATTCAAACACAGGATTCTGTCTGGTCATCCACAACTTCCTCCAAATCCTAACAGGGCCTTTGAGGCAGGAAAAAGTTCGTTTCTCCTGATAATGGGGCAATAAATTCTCTTTCTCTGAAAGACTGATGTGTCCTGTGGCTGCTATCTCACTGCAAGTCCTTTCTTTAAAAAAAGTATCCTACATAGCATCGTTTCTATTTTAACATTTTTTATAATCTAAAACGATTTTTAACACTGTACTTAAGAGCATTAATACAGCGTTACTTTCTAACACAACACATACAATATTCATTTTAATATTTGCAAAAAGCCAATCATAAAAGATGCATTTTTCACATGGAGAGATGATTCCTACTCCTGGATGTGGCCTGGGGGGCACTGGCTGTTTGCTGCAGTGTTGCTGCTGAGGTCCAGGGGGAAAAGGAGGAGATGAAAGGCAGGGCTGAGGAGCAGGAAAGAGCTGCAGTGTCCCTGGGGAAGCCACGAGGAGTGGGAGAGGAGGGAGCTGTGTAGGGAGAGCTGGAGTTACAAAAAGAGCTGGAACTTCAGTGTCGGGGTGTTCAGAAGAACAGGCTTGAGATGGGAAAGGCTTTGGAAGGTTTGGTCTCTGAAGCAAAGAGTAAAAGCCAGTCTGGAGGGATCCTGAAAGATCAGAAGGGATGGGAACATTGATTTTTGGGTGAAAGGGTCAGGAGAGCTCCTGCTCATCAATGGGCTGAGCCCATGTGGCCACACTGAGCCCCCCACCCCTGACCAAACACTGCCAGGAGATCAAACCAGGAGATAAATCGTGTTAGAGCTACAGCCCTTCCTGCTGGGGATGGGAACAGAGGGGTTGGGGCTTCCCTGTGCAGGGAGGGCACTCCAGGACTGTCCCTTTGGGAACACCCAGGTGATCTTTCACTCCCTGAGCCCCCGAACCAGTTTGAGAAAACCTGGCTTGGTTTGTAAAGATCCAGTGGCCTTTGCCCATGTGGAAACAAGGGGCTGTAAATGCATGCCCTGTTCAGAGAACATAACTTTATCTGCTTTTATTTATTCATTCAGGCTGTTGATGCTCAAAGCTCAAGAATCACACTGGCTCCTTCCCCTGAAGTTGCTAATCCCTGTGGAGTGCCTGGGAATGACAGGAGTGTGATACCTCAGGAGAATTTCAACAGGAATTTCATGCAAATGTTGTGATTTCTTCTGCACAAGATGATAAGGTTCACCTTTCCTGTCCAGGTTTTTGGTTTTGGTTTTTTTGGGTTTTATTCCATAAAAGAAAAGCCTCCCTTTACCTCAGGGTGTCATTTTCTGGGGATGGGTTTTTTCATTTGTTATGCTGTTAAACTCCCCGCTGATCCATTGTCAAACTCTTGTCTCGAGATCACAACCATGACAAACTGCAACAGCCTTCACGGCTCTTGTCAAAATCCATCTGGACTTTTCACACTGAAATTGAGCGTTCCAAAGACTGACTTTGTTCCTAGAAAGACAAAAAAAACCAAGGAAAACTTCTTGGTTCTGCAGTGGAGGAGCATGTCAGGTAATGGATCCTGTCTTGATTACATTGATACTGTAAATAAGAGGTTTTTAAAATTCCAGCTGGATCTCTCTCTTCCAAGGCAGCAGAGCTCTCTGGAGAGGCAGGAGGGGATAATTCCCCGTGTTTTTAAGGATGTGTCAGATGTTTCCATGAACTTTGCAGGCCTGATCCTCGTGCTGGTTCCAGATCACTGTGGGATGTGGAAACCCAGGGCACAGGGAATATTCCTCTGTCTGCTCTGGAGTGCCCTGACCCCAGGGGAGCATCACCAGCCGGGGGCTCTGTACAAATCATGACAGGACAGGACTGCTGGGAACGTGCCTGGAGCTGTTTGATTTTCCAGCATCAGCCTCATTCCATGGTGATGACAATGGGAAGATGCCAGCAGCTCTCATCCCCAGCAGCAGATGAAGAACTCAATGTTACAACTCACTTTATAAGTTTTTTGACCAATCACACAAAGCAAAAGCACATTGACAGTGGTTCTATCCAACCACTATAAGCACAGGTACCTTTGGTTAAACAATGCTTGCTTATTTCAAATACAACACCTGCTTGTGAGCCTTAAAACACAATGCACAGAGCTCCATTATTAAGCTTAGAACTTCCTAATATCTCACTAGATAAACTTTCTGTAGCTTAGAGAGTTATTCTAGACAAGTGTTAATACACAGACCATTGTTCTATTTGTCTTTGCTTTTCTACATTTTACATAATTTTTCTGCTGATCTATCTCATGGCTCTAATCACAGTTCTGCTGTCTCTGAGGCTGCCTTTTGCAGCTTTCCCAAAACCCTCTGATTTATGGATTCCCACAGGGAGCACTGACTTTGACCCTCATTCATGGAGAAAGTTTCCCAGACTTCAAGATAGACTGGAATCCACAAAAGTGTGAAATAGATTATAGAGAGTAGTGTGGGTGTATCACTTGGTGAGAAATTGAGGTTTTGGGATTTTTTAGTGTGTTGTGGATGGAAGCAAGATGGAGGGCACAGGGTGTTGTGCTGGGTTTCTTCTTCATGCTTCTTCTTCCTTCTTCCTCCTGGGCTTGAGTGGCATTTTGTAATTGGGCAGAAATTCCACATTGTGGGCTCTGTGGGATCAGTTATTGGGTTAAAAGGGGAAATAATCCAGGTGTCAGTTCTTAATTGGATAGTTTACTCTTAAAAGACCTTGTAACAAAAGATTGTGGCCATTTTGTGCCTGCTAATGAAAAGCTGCCGAACTCACAGTAGTGAGACTGTTTTAGTGATACGAAATTATAAAGAAATAATAAAGAAATAATAAACACCTGAGTCCCAACATGAAACTACCATCTCAAGTGCCTTCAATCCAGACCCAGAGAAACTGATAGTGGGATGCTACAACACCAAGAACAAGGAGGGGAAGGGTCTGGCAGCAGGGAAATCACAGCCCTGGGGAGCAGGACCTGGGGGTGAGGGTGGACAAGAATCTCCAGGGGTCTTGGCTGTGGATTGGCAGCCCAGAAACCTCCCAGGTGCTGGGGCTGAAGTGTCCAGGGAGGGATTCTGTCCCTCTGTGCCTTGGGACCCCCCATTGCTGCCCCAGCCCTGGGCACCAGCAGCAGGAGGACGTGGAGCTGCTGGAGCCAGGCCAGAGGAGGCACGGAGATGCTGCAAGGGCTGGAGCCCCTCTGCTCTGGAGCCAGCCTGGCACAGCTGGGGCTGCTCACCTGGACAAGAGAAGGCTCCAGGGACACCTGAGAGCCCCTGGCAGGGCCTGAAGGGGCTCCAGGAGAGCTGCAGAGGGGCTGGGGACAAGGCCTGCAGGGACAGGAGCCAGGCAATGGCTCCCAGTGCCAGAGGGCAGGGCTGGATGGGATCTTGGCAATCAGGAATTGTTCCCTGTGAGGGTGGGCAGGCCCTGGCCCAGGGTGCCCAGAGCAGCTGGGGCTGCCCCTGCATCCCTGGCAGTGCCCAAGGCCAGGCTGGACAGGGCTGGGAGCAGCCTGGGACAGTGGGAGGTGTCCCTGCCATGGCAGGGGTGGCTCTGGATGAGCTTTGAGGTCCCTTCCAGCCCAAACCATTCTGGGATCCTCCTGAAATTCCCTGAATGTTGGCTTTGATTCCAGCAGTGTTTCCATCCTGGCCAGGCTGTGGCTGGGCTCTGTTTGCAGCTGACAAAGGTGCAGTGGCAATGACAGCAAGCCAGACAGAGGGCTGTGTGTGGCAGTAGTAACTCTGTAGTAACCCTGGAGGAACCTGCACCTACCCTCTCCTCACAGCTGAAGCTTCACGTGACTTCCAGCTTCTGCCAGCAGAGATTTGGGTGGCCAAAGGGACAGTGTCCATCAGGTTGGGAGGTGGAGGAGGAACCTCTGAGCCTCCTCTCACAGCCCCGGGGTTCCCATGGCTGTAAATCCCTGTTTTCAGGGTGATTGATGGCACAAAGCTCATCCAAAGGCAAACACAGGGTGGATTTCCAAGCTGGCACTCCGGGCTGAGCAAACGTCTCCCCACCACAAAGGTTTCAACACTCTCAGTTCCTCCTGGGGCTGAAGTTCAGGTGGAGGTGCTGGAACTGGCACCTCACCCTCTCTGTAGACACTTTCCCTGATGGAATAAGCTGATTTTTATATCTAGCCTGTCTTTTGTGTTCTCCAAGAATACAAATGTGAGTGAAAGGAATCTGTTCCTGTAGGGTGGATGTTCAGCTCACAATGCCCACAGAGTTATGGAATGGTTTGGGTGGGAGGGAATATTTAAAAGATTTTTAAAGACCCACCCCCTGCTATGGCCAGGGACCCCTTCCACCTCCAAGCCCCATCCAGCCTGGCCTTGGACACTTCCAGGGATCCAGGGGCAGCCACAGCTGTGCCAGGGCCTCACCACTCTCCTTGTAAAAATCTTCGTTATTTATCTCATTGATAAATAATCTCAATCTCTCATTGAGATTATTTATCAATTATTATTTATCAATTGATAAATAATCTCAATGAGATATGTAACCTTCTTTTAGTTACATGAGCTTAGGAACTCATCCTTTGGGATGGAAACCAGCTTGGATCCCATAAAAGCAAAGTCATCTCTCTTCAGCCATTCAGACTGCCCAGGAAACACCCTGGTAAATAATATCCCACATCCCAAGGAAGTCACAGGGAATCCTACTGGGACAAGGTTCTGAGCAGTCAGCAGAGGGGAGGAATTGAATTGAACTTTGATAATTGGTGTAAGAATTCCTTGTCCTGTTTAGATAGGAAGGTTGGAACCCTGGCTGGGTCTGCCTGGCTCAGTACAGACACAAAACTCATTAGCTCCACTGAGAAAAGCTTTCAGAAATGCACATAATTCAATTAGACCATCAAAAGATGATCTGATCATGTCAGCTCAATTATTCAGACTCGGGCAAGCTGAAATCTTTCGTGTCACCTCAATTGGGAGCTTTGTGCTGTGCCAGCCCTCCTGTACCAACAGCTCAGCTTGGGAGATTTATCCAGACCTTATTGCTGCTTTTCAATCGGCCTTTTTGGATAAGGAAATTCCCTGAGTTTGATATCAGAGAGACACAGGATGGTTAAGGTTGGAAATGACCTTGAAAATCATCAAGTCCAACCTGCAACCAAATCCAAGCCTTGTTTCCAGGGATGGGGATTCCACCACTTCCCTGGGCAGCTTCTCCCACTGCCTGGCCACTCCTGCAGTGAAAATATTTTTAGGATATTAAAGAATATTAACCAGAAGGAACAAAGGCATCCAGGCCACCATCCAGGAACAGATGTGGTGTGGGCTGGAGCTCCTGCAGCTCAGGATTCTCCCAACAAGGATTTGGGCCTGGAAGCTCTGCCTGCCTCCCATGGAGCTGCCTTTTGGCAAAATCCCCTTTCTCCACTTCATTTCATGGTGCTGATGCCTCTGTGGTCCCTTTGCCTGCTGTTCCTGCTCTTTTCAAGCTTCTCCATCCTCAGGGCAATTCTGCTGTCCTTTCCCATGATCCCCACAAATCCAAATGTGAGATGACAGAGTTTGCCACCATTTGCTTTTCTGGCAATCCCAGTGTGTCTAATCCAGGGCTAAAGGAAAGAGGGATTTTCTAATGCACTGGCCAAGCAGTCACTGCTCCCTCTCCTTTGATTGCACCATAAATAAAGCAGTAAATGTGACTCATCCTGGATTTTCAGTGAGATATTGAATGGGAGGCCAGTTGGGAAGTTAAAATTTGGGTGGAAGACGCTCAGTTGGTGATGAGTGGACACAGGATGAAGGGATTCTGATCATTTATTGAAGAGGAGACAAACACCTGCAGCAGTTTTACAACATCTTCTTGCCAAAGGGAGCTGCTGAAACCATCCATGTTTTGAAGAATTTTCCTGTAGTTCTTCTTGGCTTGGACAGAAAAGAGGGGTAAAAGGGATAGAAAGGAAAAAAAAAAAATAGGAAAATATTGAAATAGAAAATATTCTGAAGTACTTCAACTGGCACCTACTATGGGCCAGGAAACCTGCAAAAGGAGAGGCAAGAGATGAATGTGGGTGATGGATGTCATATGTGACAATTGTGGGATCATGGCATATCCTGAGCTGGAAGGGACCCTCAGGGATGATCAGTGCAGCCCCATCCCTGCCCAGCCACCCCAAGAACCCCACCCTGAGCAGCCCTGGGAGCTCCTGGAGCTGTGGCAGCCTTGGCACCATTCCCTGGGGAGCCTGGGCAGTGCCCAGCAGCCTCGGGGGGCAGAACCTTGCCCTGAGCTCCATGCCAAACCTCCCTTGGGTCAGTACCAGTGGGGGCAATGGAGTCATTGGGGTCTCAGGATGTGCACATCTTCTTCTCAGTCCTCCTCTGTCACAGACACATTTTATGAAAAATCCTTTTGCCAGGATTTTTCTCCCAAGAAGCTGAGAGGCCTCAGAAATGAAATGTAACCAATGGTTATCTGCTGCTGTGGAATGCAACAGGTGGGTCTGTGATTGGTCCCATGTGGTTGTTTTTAATTAATGGCCAATCACAGTCCAGCTGTCTCAGACTCTCTGGTCAGTCTCAAAATTTTATTATCATTCCATTCCTTTCCTTTGCTAGCCTTCTGATGTCTCCTTTCTCTTTTCTTTTAGTATAGTCTTAGTATATAATTTTCTTTTAATATCATATATATCATAAAATAATAAATCAAGCCTTCTGAAACATGGAGTCAAGATTCTCATCTCTTCCCTCGTCCTGGGACCCCTGCAAACACCACCACCACCACACCTCCTCTTCTGGGAGGACCTGAGATGTGGCCTTGAGCAAACCCCTCTGTCCCAGCCCTGCTGTGTGTCATTCCTGACTCCAGCTTTGCCTGGTCTCCATCAATCCCACACTTTGAGGTGCTGTTCTGGCACCCAGCTCCCACCAGGTCCTTGATCTCCCCAGAAACCTCTTCCCTGAGCACGGTGTTGCCTCTTTTCCCTCCAAAGCTGCCCTGCAGTCAGTGCACCCTCCTGAGAAGCAAACCAGTGAAACCAGAGGCTGAAGGGTGCACGGCCCAGCCTTTCAAGCTGAAACCACCCCAAAGATACAGAGAGCTCAGCCCTGACCAAACAGAGCTCTGAGAAGCACTCATTGTTCTCTGCATGGCCCTGGGAATGAGGATCCAGGGAGGAGGGAGCATCCCAGAGCCAGCTGGTGCAGCCACTGTTTGTGCTCCTGTTTGCTCTCTTCATCTCAGAGATTTCCCAAAGCCTCCCACTCCAGCAGAGCAAATAAATGACAAGTGCTGAAGGAATCCTGAAGAACACAGGCCATGGCAACCACGAGTGCTCCACACAGGATGGGAATCTGCTCCATCCACAGCTCCTCATTGTCACATTGAGGTGTCCCCCCAATAATTAGCCTTGACTCTACGATTCACAGAAGGTTGATTCATCATAATCTTTATGAAGAAACTTACTGTTTTTATAGACAGTTGTGATACAGGTAGACCTAATTGGTCCTTCAGTCTAAACACCATCACCACTGGCTAATTAAGAAACCACCCTTTGGTAAACAAATCTCCATAAAACATTCTACATGCTCACAAAACCAGGTTCAGCAAGTGAAGATGAGAATTGTTTTTCATTTTTTTCTCTGATCTTCTCACAGACTTTCTCAGTGTGTTTCTGAGTGGTGTGTGACCGTGTTCACAGGGGTCTTAGATTGAGGGAAGAGACGAGGATCTGACTCCATGTTTCAGAAGGCTTGATTTATTATTTTATGATATATATTACATTAAAACTACACTAAAAGAATAGAAGAAAGGATTTCATCTGAAGGCTAGATAAGAATAGAAAATCATAGCAAAGGTTTGTGGCTTGGACAGAGAGTCTGAGCCAGCTGACTGTGATTGGCCATTAATTAGGAACAACCACATGAGGCCAATCCCAGATGCACCTGTTGCATTCCACAGCAGCAGATAACCATTGTGCACATTGTGTTCCTGAGGCCTCTCAGCTTCTCAGGAGGAAAAATCCTAAGGAAAGGATTTTCCATCAAAGATGCCTGTGACAGTGGTGTGTTCCTCTCTATGGCCAGAGAGCTGCTGCCACATCTCATGGGCATTTTTAGATCCTTGTTTTAGCCCAGGCACCACTGGTGGGGAGATGGAGGCTCAAAGCTGCTCAGATGAGAGCAGTGTGGTGCTGTCCCAGTTGTTGATTGAAGATCTCCACAGTGAAAACTTCTCTTGCTGGTTGGAAATGAGTCATGGGATCATTGTAGGGTCATGGAATGGTTTGGGGTGGAAGGGACCTGAAGGATCATCTCATTCCAACATTCCCCTCATTGCAGGGACACCTTCCATTGTCCCAGGCTGCTCCAAGCCCTGTCCACCCTGGCCTTGGGCACTGCCAGGGATCCAGGGGCAAATCCATTCCAATCCATTTTCATTTCATGGTGCTGATGTCTCTGTGATCCATTTTCCTGCTGTTCCTGCTCATTTCAAGCTTCTCCATCCACTCCAATCCATTTTCCCTCACAGAGAAAAATTCCATCTCAAGATCCCATCCAGCCCTGCCCTCTGGCACTGGGAGCCATTGCCTGGCTCCTGTCCCTGCAGGCCTTGTCCCCAGTCCCTCTGCAGCTCTCCTGGAGCCCCTTCAGGCCCTGCCAGGGGCTCTGAGCTCTTCCCAGAGCCTTTTCTCCTCCAGCTGAGCACCCCCAGCTTTCCCAAGCAGGTTTCAAGAGATAAACCCCCAAAATGTAGAATTTAGAGGCAAACTTTCAGCATGGAAAGAGATGAGCAGCTCCAGAGCCCAGCAATTCTTGCAAGAGGCAGAATTCCTGCACAGATTTAGTGAGGAGTGAATAGGGGATGGCAGAAAATTATGGCTTAGAGAAAATTATTCTGATGTGAGAGAGTTTTGAATAGTCCCTGATATGAGAGGATTTGGAGGAACTTTGAAAGGACAGAAGAAAGGCTCAGCTGGGCAATAGGATGGCAGATGAAAGTCAGTGCAACGTGATGCTTGTGGGAAGGAAGAGCTTGAAGTGTTCCTGGGTTTCATGCATTGTAAATCAACTCCAAGGCCTCAGTGTCACTGGGAAGAGCTCATTAAGAAGCATCTGCTCAGCAAAGCGTTCTGGCCAGAAGAGCAGGATATTTAAATGTGGGCTTTATGTAATGATGAAAATATTATAGAGCCATATATTCCATTAGTGGTGAGCCCTCCTCATCTGAAACAGGGTTTTCAGTCAGTTCTGTTGGGAAAATGTAAATCAAGCTCAAAGAGTGCAAGAAGAAATGCTAAAGACTTGGAGGATTTCCATATGAAAAGAGCCATCTTATACTGTTGCAACTTCAGATAAGACATTACTCATGGTAAAAACTAAATTTCCTTCATTAATGAATGGGATGGGATGATTTAAAAATGATCTTCCAAACTACTCTGCCACAAGAATGAGGAGACACTGCCATAAATTCAAATAAGCCTTTTATGTCGAGCACCATTAAAACTCAGATGAGGCACTTTGGATCAGCAAACTCATTAGTTCAGCTCAGTAATTCGTGCTCAGGAGCTTTGCTGGATTGCAGGAAGAGTTTCCTCCTCCTCCCATGGACCCTTGCACAAGTTCCTGTGGAATTTGCAGTCCTGGATTATTCCTTGAGCCACAGCTCACACTCCTAATGCATAACTGAAACTGGGAGCAGGACATTTCCTCCAGGAAACTTCCAGAAAAACTCTGGAACACCAAAAAATCCTCTCAGGGCTGCTGCCATCCCCCTGCCAGTTCAGCTCCACACAGAACAATTAAGAGAGGAAAATTCAGTTGACATTCACAGCCTTATTTCGGGTAATTCCCAAACCTCCAGCTACTCCTCTTCCAGCCTGGAAGAATAATCCATGACATTCCACCTGCAGATACTCCTGGGCCTGAGGGAAGAGCCAGACCTGAGTGGGAACCTTTAAAAGCCCCTGGAGGGGTTCTGCAAGTTTTTTAGGGACACCTCTGCATGTGAAATTCGCCCCTAAGTCTAAATGTTGAGTTTTAGGATTGAATTTAAGGCCAGATTTAGAGCAAATTAGTGAGATCTATCCCAAATGTACCTTCATTTAAAGGATGCTCCAGTAAATACCTGTGGTACAAGGTGACCATGACAAACCTGTGGCACCCACGGGGACATGAGTGAGGTCAGGTGGCCTCAAGTCCTACCTGGAAATGTTCAGGATTTCCACCAGGAGGTGGCTGAAGTTCCCTTCCAGAGCCACAGGCCTGGAGCTGGATCCTGGGAGAGCTCTGGAATTTGGATGTTCCCAAAACCAGGCAGCTCAGACGGAGCAGAAAGAGCAAGGAAATGTTCTGAGGTTGCTGCAGAGCTCTGAAGGGATGAAAACAGTGGGGATTACACAAAAAAAGTCTCAGTGTCACAATTTGTCCCAATCAACTCTCCAAAGAATCCTCTGGTTTGCAGATTTTCCCCTGTTGTTCCTGCACAATCCTCAGGAATTACCAGGAGAGGTTTTTATTTCTCACAGAGAAATCCACACCCCCAGGATCACAGACCTGCCCTGACAACACATTTCAAACTCAATTTTCCTCCCTGCCAATCTGCAGGCTCCAAAAGCCACTCTCCTTCCCAGAGAGCATTCCCAAGCCCTTCTGCTGAGGGAATTTTTGTCTCATTTTGGTTTTGCTGTTGTTGTTTTCACTTTGTTTGGGGTTTTCTTTTGGTTTGCAGGAATCCCACTGGTTTTCAAGCCACTGAAAATCTCCCTCAGCAATGCAATTTCTGTTTAAAACAAGGAAGGTCATCTTGGAAAAGCTGACTTTGGGATGTCCTGAGGGCACAGGGGGTTCTTCCTGTCTGTAGATCTGCAATGTGGCTGTGGAGGAGAAACCTTGTGAGGGTGTTCACAGGGGTCCCAGGAAGAGATGAGAATCTTGAATCTTGACTCCATGTTTCAGAAGGCTGATTTATTATTTTATGATATATATTATATTAAAAGAAAATGATATATTAAAACTACACTAAAGAATAGAAGAAAGGATTTCATCAGCAAGAAGGGAAGGGAAGGGAAGGGAAGGGAAGGGAAGGGAAGGGAAGGGAAGGGAAGGGAAGGGAAGGAAAGGAAAGGAAAGGAAAGGAAAGGAAAGGAAAGGAAAGGAAAGGAAAGGAAAGGAAAGGAAAGGAAAGGAAAGGAAAGGAAAGGAAAGGAAAGGAAAGGAAAGGAAAGGAAAGGAAAGGAAAGGAAACCTTGTGACTGCTCACAGCCTCGACACAGGTTGCTGTCATTGAACATCAAGTAATAATAATTTCACATGCTGGGTAAACAATTCTCCAAATCACATTCTAAAGCAGCAAAACATGGAGAAGCTGAAACTTCCCAGCTTCTCAGGAGAAAAGATCCTAATGAAAGGATTTTTCATAAAACTTGTCCGTGACAAAACTTTGAGTCTCATCCAGCTTTTACAGAATCCCAGATTGGTTTGGGTTGGAAGGGACCTCAAAGCCCACCCAGTGCCACCCCTGCCATGGCAGGGACACCTCCCACTGTCCCAGGCTGCTCCCAGCCCTGTCCAGCCTGGCCTTGGGCACTGCCAGGGATGCAGGGGCAGCCCCAGCTGCTCTGGGCACCCTGTGCCAGGGCCTGCCCACCCTGCCAGGGAACAATTCCTGATTGCCAAGATCCCATCCAGCCCTGCCCTCTGGCAGTGGGAGCCATTGCCTGGCTCCTGTCCCTGCAGGCCTTGTCCCCAGTCCCTCTGCAGCTCTCCTGGAGCCCCTGCAGGCCCTGCCAGGGGCTCTCAGGTGTCCCTGGAGCCTTCTCTTGTCCAGGTGAGCACCCCCAGCTGTCCCAGCTTTGAGCCCCCAAGGAAATCTTTCAGTGTCTGGTAACACAAACTTCATTTCAATGTTTAGAAACATTTACAGACATTTTTACATTACAATATTTGAAGTTGATCCAATTTCCATGTATTTATACATTCAGGGAAGGAGCCATTTTCTGTTGTTCATATAGAAGGGAATTAAGACAAAACAGAAAAATGCAAATGAAAAGTTTCCATCTGGGTATTGCTGGAAACCAGCCTTGCACAGGAGCCACTCCCTTTGCCTCCCCAAGGCTGTGGAGTGATTAAGAGATGAAGTCATGAATTTAAATATTATCTGAGCTTAAAAACCTCTAAAGTTCACTCTCAGTGAAACCAAGCTTCAAGCAGGGGAAGGAGATCCTGTAATCTCAGCTGAGGACATTGCTGAGGACATTTGTCCTTTAAAAAGCCAGTATTATCCTTTAAAAATCCAAATATTCTCTGGTTTTTAAAGCAGAAAATTTTCAAGGTTTTAAAAATCTCTAGCTGGTATTTTCTCTGTGATATTTTAGAGCTTTCAGAAATTGTTTTTGAATACCTGCTGCCACCCCATCAAAGTTTGGGGTTTGCAATATTTGATGCATTAAGGCTACACCTGTGTGGGAGTTGAAATGTCTCTTTCTTTTTCTTTTTTCTTCTGTAATTTCAAACTCTCTTTTCATTCCAGTGTGGAGTGAAATGCCATATTTAAAAATTCAGCACAGAATGTGGTGTTTAAAAAGTTTTTCCAAGTTACTCTGTTGTCATTTTGACAGCCCTCCTTGATGCCCTTATTGTGCTTTATTACATCAGGCAATAATTTTCATAGCAAAAATTATTTTGAAAGGAGAAGTGGAAATGCGAAGTTCTTGTCATGTGAAAATGGAACATTTCAGCCTCATTTGCATGTTTGACTTTGCATTCAGAATATAAAGGGCAGAACCCAACACAATCCTGCTGAAAGCTTGGATTTCAGTAAAGCAGCATTTTTATTTTTAAAGAGGAACATGTAGAAAATTCTGATCAGCTACACAATAATTCTGGATTCAGTTGTAGCTGGCTGATCCCATTTGGCAATTCCCAAATCCTTTGGGGTTTGTGTTTTGGCAAATCCCAAATCCCAATCCTAAAGCAAGAAACCATTATTTTGCCTTGGCTTTGCTCTCAGTGAAGATACAAACCCTCAGGTCAGGTGGGAGATGTTCACCTCAAATATTCCATGTATTCAGTAATGCCCAAGGAAGGATTGACCCCATCAGAGGAGCTCTGGGAATGAAAATCTCTTCCCCTTGGCCCCACAAGGATTCTGGATTGAGTAGATTCTGGCTGATCCCATTTGGCAATTCCCAAACCCTTTGGGAATTTCCCAATCCCAAAGCCAAAAATCGCCACTTTGCCTTGGCTTTGCCCTCAGTGAAGGTACAAACCCTCCTCAGGTCAGGTGGGAGATGTTCACCTCAAATATTCCATGTATTCAGCTATCCCCAAGGAAGGTTTGACCCCATCAGAGGAGCTCTGGGAATGGCTGGGAATGAAAATCTCTTCTCCTTGGCCACATAAGGATTCTGGGTTCAGTTGTAGCTGGCTGATCCCATTTGGCAATTCCCAAATCCTTTGGGATTATGATTTGGCAAATCCCAAAGCCAAAAATCACCACTTTGCCTTGGCTTTGCCCTCAGTGAAGATACAAACCCTCAGGTCAGGTGGGAGATGTTCACCTCAAATATTCCATGTATTCAGTAATGCCCAAGGAAGGATTGACCCCATCAGAGGAGCTCTGGGAATGAAAATCTCTTCCCCTTAGCCCCACAAGGATTCTGGATTGAGTTGTTCCTGGCTGATCCCATTTGGCAATTCCCAAATCCTTTGGGATTATGATTTGGCAAATCCCAAATCCCAATCCCAAAGCCAAAAATCACCACTTTGCCTTGGCTTTTCCCTCAGTGAAGGTACAAACCCACCTCAGGTTAGGTGGAAGATGTTCACCTCAAATATTCCATATATTCAGTAATGCCCAAGGAAGGATTGACTGCATCAGAGGAGCTCTGGGAATGGCTGGGAATGAAAATCTCTTCCCCTTGGCCCCACAAGGATTCTGGATTGAGTAGATTCTGGCTGATCCCATTTGGCAATTCCCAAACCCTTTGGGAATTTCCCAATCCCAAAGCCAAAAATCGCCACTTTGCCTTGGCTTTGCCCTCAGTGAAGGTACAAACCCACCTCAGGTCAGGTGGGAGATGTTCACCTCAAATATTCCATGTATTCAGCTATCCCCAAGGAAGGTTTGACCCCATCAGAGGAGCTCTGGGAATGGCTGGGAATGAAAATCTCTTCTCCTTGGCCACATAAGGATTCTGGGTTCAGTTGTAGCTGGCTGATCCCATTTGGCAATTCCCAAATCCTTTGGGGTTTGTGTTTTGGCAAATCCCAAAGCCAAAAATCACCACTTTGCCTTGGCTTTGCCCTCAGTGAAGATACAAACCCTCAGGTCAGGTGGGAGATGTTCACCTCAAATATTCCATGTATTCAGTAATGCCCAAGGAAGGATTGACCCCATCAGAGGAGCTCTGGGAATGAAAATCTCTTCCCCTTGGCCCCACAAGGATTCTGGATTGAGTAGATTCTGGCTGATCCCATTTGGCAATTCCCAAACCCTTTGGGAATTTCCCAATCCCAAAGCCAAAAATCGCCACTTTGCCTTGGCTTTGCCCTCAGTGAAGGTACAAACCCTCCTCAGGTCAGGTGGGAGATGTTCACCTCAAATATTCCATGTATTCAGCTATCCCCAAGGAAGGTTTGACCCCATCAGAGGAGCTCTGGGAATGGCTGGACCTGGGAGTGTTTGGGAATAAAAATCTCTTCCCCTTGGCCAGTCCAAGTTGCCCTGGGGAGGGTTGGAGGATTCCAACCTGCTCACATCAGGCCTGGCTTGCTCTTGGATGATTCCTGCTGGAAGAAAACCTAAAAGAGGCCATGTTAATATGAAATATTTCCAGTAGCAAGCCTTGCTGTGTTGTTGAGAGCCTCGGGTGTGCCAGAGCTGGTTCCTGCAGTCACAGCTCTCTTTTGAAGAGCACCAGCCCGTGCTGCCCTAATTAAACAGGTGGAAGATAGAGGTGCATGCCAAGAAATCCTTGGTGTCAGTGACATTTTCATCTCACTTCAGCTCATTGAATGCTCTCATTTTTGTGCTTTACAGCCTCCCTGCTCTGGGCTGGTTGAACTCAGCTTTTTTGTAGCACTGGGACAAAACCTCACTCAGCTAATCTCAACCTATCTAAGCCAAGTGCTTGGACCTTCCAGGCTCTAAACTGGCAGGGGTTTGTTAAATCCTTGGGAGAGCTTAATGCCCATAAATATCTTCCTGCAGGAACCCCCAGAGGATGCTCTGGCTGCTGCTGAAGGAGCAGGGTCAGGGAGAGGGGAAGGACTCCAGTCCTCCCTAGGTGAGGTTTCCCAGCATTGAGAGATTTAACTAAAAATGGTCACCACAGTGTAAGAAGGATCCACAGCTGTTGGAGAGTGCCCAAAGGAGGGACACAGAGCTGGGGAAGGGGCTGAGGAAAAAAGGAATTCAGCAGCAAATCCCAAAGCCAAACAGGACCCAGATGTCCTGGAAATCAGCAGACATGCAGGGAACCAGACCAAGGTGCCCAAGCTGAGCTCTTGTAAGGCAGGAGCATCCCTTGGGATGTGCTCAGCAACTGTTCCAGGCATCACAGCAGATCTGGCTCATCTCAGACACTGCAGAAAGGGCCCTGGGGGTCCTGGTCAGGGGCAAGTTGGATCTGAGTCACTGCTGGGCCCTGGCAGCCCCAAGGGCCCCCCTGTGCTGGGGGCACCAGGCCCAGGGAGGGATTGTCCCACTCTGCTCTGCCCTGGGGCAGCCTCACCTCCAGTGCTGGGGGCACTTTGGGCACCACGAGATCAGAAGGAGCCAAAGCTGTTGGAGAGTGGCCAAAGGAGGGACACGGAGCTGGGGAAGGGCTGAGGAGCAGCTGAGGGCACTTGGCTGGTTCAGCTGGAGCCCAGGAGACTGAGGGGAGGCTCCTGGGGGCTGCAGCTCCTGCCCAGGGCAGGCACAGGGGCAGGGGCTGAGCTCTGCTCTGGGACAGGGACAGGAGCCCAGCAAGGGCTGGAGCTGGGCCAGGCCTTGGCATGGAGCTCAGGGCAAGGTTCTGCCCCCCGAGGCTGCTGGGCACTGCCCAGGCTCCCCAGGGAATGGTGCCAAGGCTGCCACAGCTCCAGGAGCTCCCAGGGCTGCTCAGGGTGGGGTTCTTGGGGTGCCTGTGCAGGGATGGGGCTGCACTGATCATCCCTGAGGGTCCCTTCTGACTCAGGATATTTTGGGATGTCAGGAAAGGAGTGGCCCAGGTGACAGTTGAAGAGGAAGGTCATTAACTCACCTGAGATCTCTTCAGCCAGGGCAGGAGTGAGTAAGCAGCTCTGTGAGGCTGGGGGTGCCAAAGCTCCACAGGACATTCCTACCCTCAGTGTCCTCCTGTCAGGACTAACCTAAAAAAAAGATCTTTTTCCCTTTATAAAGGGAAAAAAACAGAACTGTTTGGATTGGAAGTGACCTTGAAGCTCATCCCATTCCACCCCCTGCCATGGCAGGGACACCTTCCACTGTCCCAGGCTGCTCCAAGCCCTGTCCAACCTGGCCTTGGGCACTGCCAGGTTCAGGGCATCCTTTCTATTCCTCAACATCTGCAAAAACATGAACTTAATTTTCCCAGGCCTTTGTGGTGATTAATCCCTTGAAGGTGGCAAAAGAGATTTTAGAAAGATTGTTGTGAAACTTTGGGTCATTAAGAATGGTCTGGATCCTCACACCCCCCTGGCAGACACACACAGAGTCTCCTGTACTCACAGCCTCATGAACTCTGCTGTTGCTTCTTCTCCAAGGATTTTTGCTGTTACCTCTCATTCCTTACAAAGTTGGCCTCTGACTCCTCTCACACCACGAATGTTCTGGTGTGGGCAGGGGCTCAAAGCTGTGCTGGGATCACTGAATTTGTCCTTCCCCAAACAGCTCAGCACAGGTTTATGTCACACAGAGGCCAAAATTCTGCAGTTTGTGCTCTTTCCTGCTCAGCCAAGGAGAGAATTTGGGTTGAAGATAATTTATATTAACATTACATCACCTGCAGCATCATTTCAGCAAGAATTTCTGGGCAGGAGAGACACGAATGGGCTGCTGGGGTCAGACTGCTCAGGGATGTCTGCAAGGAGATGCAGGAGCCTAAAAACCAGACCACAAACCATGGGGGCAATGACACTGACAGCTCTGTTCCCTCCCCTGCTCAGAGCCCCTCTGTGACATCTGGAGCTGCTCCTGTGTCACAGACATCTTTTATGGAAAATCCTTTCCTTAGGATTTTTCCTCCTGAGAAGCTGAGAGGCCTCAGGAACAAAATGTAACCAATAGTTATCTGCTGCTGTGGAATGCAACAGGTGGGTCTGTGATTGGCCTCATGTGGTTGTTCCTAATTAATGGCCAATCACAGCCCAGCTGGCTCAGACTCTCTGTCCAAGCCACAAGCCTTTGTTATTCATTCTTTCCTTTCTATTCTTAGCCAGCCTTCTGATGAAAACCTTTTCTTCTATTCTTTTAGTATAGTTTTAGTGTAATATATATCATAAAATAATAAATCAAGCCTTCTGAAACGTGGAGTCAGATCCTCATCTCTCCCCCAAGTCAAGAACCCCTGTGAACACGGTCACACTCCTGCTGATGGAGAGGAAGAGGGAAGACAAATTTGCCCCTTCCTGCAGGAAATATCCCCTGCTGGAGCAGGAGAGGGAATCTGCTTAACCTTTAATTTAAGCTGAGGCAGGGCCTTCCTGAGCATAAACAGAACACCTGCAAATCCTCTGCCTGGGCCTGATAGCACGCTCACAATTTAGATAACTACATCCTAACTGATCCCTGGAGTTCCTTAAAGGAGGGAATCCCTCCGAAGAAACCACCCTGCAACCTTCCAGAGCAAAGCCCCAATCAGGAGGCGTTAATTACCCCGAGGGAAGAGCCTTTGTGAGGAATGCAATGCCAGAAATGCGGGTGTGCAGGATCCACACACATCCCTGAACCCTGACCTTCGCTCAGCGCTGCTCACCACACCCCAGGGCAGGAGCATCCAGTAGAGCCTCATGCCTCAGGGGTTGTTCTTCCCTCTGGCTGCTCTTTCCTTCTCTTGCCTTTTGTCTTCCCAAACTTCCTGTGAAAAATGCACATTTTATGATTGGCTTTTCACAAATATTAAAATGAATATTTTATGTGTTGTGTTAGAAAGTGATGCTGTATTAATTCTCTTAAGTAAATATAATTAATATATTTAAAACTATATATACTTAAATATAACTAACTTATATACTTAAATATAATTGATATATTTAATAACTATATATACTTAATTAAATATAATTAAGTAAATATAGTTTTAGGTTATAACAAAATGTTAAAATAGAAACTATGCTATGTAAGATTTTTTTTTAAAGAAAGGACTCACAGCAAGATAGCAGCCACAGGACACCTCAATCTTTCAGAGAAAAAGATTATTAAATTTATTATTTATAATAAAGATGATATAAATAAAATAATTTATATATTTATTATTTATAATAAAGATTAATAGTTTTATTGTTAAAAATATTAAATTTATTGCTCTCTTATCAGAAGAAACAAACTTCTTCCCTGCCTCACTCAGCCCTGAAGACACTGTTAGGATTCAGAGGAAGAAGTTGACACTGCCCAGACAGAATCCTGTGTTTGAATGGAATTTATGCATCATGTATGAGATGTATGAATATGCACCAGGTTATTGTTTTTAAGGGTTAATCCTCTGTTAACGTGACTCATAATCATTAGTCTATTCTTATCATCACCCCCAGTTTTTGGGCTTTGGTCTGTATTTTCTACTGAGGTAAGTGTTGGTAATTGGCATGTCAGTAGTAGGGATCTTCATCATATCTTTATTGAATGTTATCTTAACTAAGCAGGTATTTTAATACAAGTCTATTTTTATTAGTTATTTTACTACTATGTCTGAGTTTAGTCAACAACAGAAATTAAAACTATATCTTTATAGCAAGGTCACTTTAACATGATACTTATAGCATGTATTTTAACATTTGTGAAAAAACAATATTCTAATATAGATACATATTCTAATATATTGTATAATATATATAATATTAGGATAATATATTAATATAATATATAATATATAATATTATATTAATATAATGCATAATGTAATATATATAATATTATAAATAATATAAATAAATAGATAAATAAATAAATGGGGAGGTTTGGAGTCCCCATCCCTGGAGGTGTCCAAGGAATTTCTGGATGTGGCACTCAGTGCTCTGGGATGGGGACAAGGTGGGGATGGGGCACAGAATGGACTCGATGACCTTGGAGGACTCTTCCAACCCAAATGACTCTGGAAATCTGTGATTCCAATCACAGAAATCTGAAATTCCAGCCTGAATGACTCTGGAAATCTGTGATTCTCTTCTATTTTCTGGTTCCAGGTCAGGCCCAGCCCAGCCTTCCCCTTCCAATCTGCAGTTTGGGAGCTCCTGGGATCATTTTTGCTTTACAAATGCAAATCCGAGATCCTTTTGTGTTCTGGGGCAGGTGCTGCTGAACCAGAGCCCTGAGACTTTTGTGTTCTCCCACCTCCAGCAATAACATCACTCCTGCCCCTGGAATGGCCTGAGGAAAATGGGATTTCAGGAGCTATTTCCCATCAAGGTTCACACAGCAGGTAAAAAAATGGATTTATCTCAATAATTTTCTTTGATCCATCAATTAGTCAGACTGGAAATCAAATATTTTTTCAGTATTATACAATCAAATTATCTTTCTTTCCCAAAAGCTTTCTTGTATAATAATTTCTCCAGGTTTTTGTCCATGTGTATTTAAAAAAAACCCCAATAAATCAAGAATTGATTTTCTAGATATTTGTTACCTGCAAATAATCCCTATTGAAGGCAACTCTGTGCAGTTTCACTGTAACTGCTTTTCTGACAGAGGAGCTTAAAATAATTCTAAAATTAGCATAGGAACAATTAATCCTCAAAATCCCACTGTCAGTAAGTGGCCAGAAAATTATAATTTACATATAAAGATGTGGGAAAATCTTCAGGGTGTTGTGATGGGCTGATCCATGTGTGAATAAAGGCTCCAAAAAAAGGAGCACTTCAAGGTTTTAATCAAGGAACAATTTGCCTCTAAAACCTTTTAGCCTTGAGCTGTATTCACACCTGTAATTCCTTTTAGGTATTTAGTAGTAAACTTGTGAAGGTTTGGTAATAATTGTCATGTTTGCAGAGGTCATGAGAGGGAAAGTTAAAGAAATACTTATATTTTGGTCAGATATTTTTGCTGAAAACTTGCATGGAAATATCAGGGAGCAGCTTTTTTCCAATCACTCTTTGAAGTCAGTGTTGTAAATGGCAATTTCAAGGTTGCCATCAGAGCAGCAGATTATTAAAATCCTTATTGTTGTAATTAGTGTGAAATAAAGGCTGTAAAGACTCTTAGAGGAAATATATTTATGTGTAGGCACCATCATAATGCATCAACACTTGACATCACCACTCTCTTTCTTCTGGAAGAGCATTGTCTCACTGTTTTATTGCTTTTTATCTATAAAAAGAAGCTTCTCAAAAGAAAATTAATGCACTTTTTGCCTAAAACCTTCAAACCTCAGGCCAGAAACTTCAGTCCTTCTTGTGCATCCTCTAAAGACATGGAAAGGTGCTTTTGGGAAGCTTTAGGATAATTTTCAGGGCTGTTTGGGAGAGATGAGAATCTCAAGAAGGGATTTATTTCATTATTCTCTATGTCAAAGTGACCGCTCTGGGACTGAAACCACTCTGAATATCATCATTTTCTGGTCAAATAGTGTGGAAACCAGACACTCACAGATCTAAGATCCTTCACTGGAAGGGCTTTTCCCCAAATCCTGGAGGAACAGGCTGGATGGACCCACAGAGGTCCCTGGATCCATGTTGGGAATCCTTTACAGCATTTCTGGGACCTGGAGCAGAACTGGAGGAGCCTTGAAGGTTCATTGCCTTCAGTGACATTTTAAGGAATTCCCTCATGCTGGTTTTGGGCTTCTTTTTTCTGCCTCTGTCAAGGCTGGGATTGAAGACACTTGAGAGGATATTTCACATTCAGGCTTAGATGTTTATTATTTCTTATCTGTGTTACAGTCTCACAGCAGTGAGTTCTGCAGTATTTCACTAGCAAGGTACAAAATGGCCAACTATCTTTTGTTACAAGGTCTTTTAAGGCTAAACTGTCCAATTAAGAAATTACACCTAAATTATTTTCACTTTTAACCCAATAACTATTACCTCAAAGTCTGCAGTGTGGACTTTTCTGTCCAATTACACAATACCACCCAAAGCCATGGAGAAGAAGGAGAAAAAGGAGAAGAAGGAGAAGAAGAAGAAGAAGAAGGAGAAGAAGAAGAAGAAGAAGAAGAAGGAGAAGGAGAAGAAGAAAAAGGAGAAGACGAAAAAGAAGGAGAAGAAGGAGAAGAAGAAGAAGGAAAAGAAGAAGAAAAAGGAGAGGGAGAAGAAGAAAAAGGAGAAGGAGAAGAAGAAGAAGGAGAAGAAGAAGAAGGAGAAGGAAAAGAAGAAGAAGAAAAAGGAGAAGGAGAAGAAGAAGAAGGAGAAGGAAAAGAAGAAGAAGAAAAAGGAGAAGGAGAAGAAGAAGAAAAAGGAGAAGGAGAAGAAGAAAAAGGAGAAGAAGAAAAAGAAGAAGGAGAAGAAAAAGAAGGAGAAGAAGAAGAGGAAGAAGGTGAAGGTGAAGAAGGTGAAAAAGGTGAAGAAGGTGAAGCAGGAGGAGAAGAAGGTGAAGAAGACGGACCAGCCTCCACCCTAAAACCTCCATCTTGCTTTATCTATATTACTATATCCTAAAACCTTCCACTCTAAGTTTCCCACCCTGTGATATCACACACTTCTATTCAAACTCCACACCCACAATCCCAGCTCTGTCATTCCATTTTGGAAGCTTCTCCACGGCCTCAGGTCAGTGCAGTGTTCTCTTGGGGGTCAGTGCCTGGCAGCACAGAAAATCTGAAATTTTCAGCAGCCAGGGTTCCAACACCCTCAGACACATCCTCCCCCCTCCGGCTGCAGGAAGGTTTTCTGGGAGTCAGTCCCAATGGATTTGTGCAGTTCTGCTGCCACAGCCACAGTGCACAGAGGGATCATAAATGGGAATTTGGGATATTTTCTCCCCAAGGGTGCTGGAGGAACCAAGATGCTCCAGCTGGGGATTTTAGGTGAGAAAGGAAACCAAAGGGATGCTCGAGTTCTTTTTAGAATTAATTTATCCCTCCAAGCAAAAGGGGGGATCCACTGACAAAGGGAAAGGACAATTCCCAGCCAGCCAAGACTGCTGACCTCTGGCTGCTTTTCCCAGAGCTGTTCCACCTTGAATGAGTTCACCTAAACCCAGAACCAGAGCTCAGTAAGAAGCCAGGTAACAAAAGATTCCTAATCCTTCTGGAGGCTCCATTGTCGTTAAATCTCTTCATAATTGGCTGTGAATTGGTCACATAACTCCCCTGACCTCGGGGTGGTCAGTGGAGCATTAAGGAAGAAAATTCCTCAGTTTTGGGACTGTGCCAAATCCTCCTGTGCTGAGAGAGGCAAATCCAGTCCCTCTCCTGGGCTGCTCTGCCAACGCTGCTGCTGCTGCAGGCTCTGGGAGCTGCATCTGCACAGAATTTGGGTACTGGAATGCTGGCTTGGTCCATGGACAATCCCATCCTCATCCATGGACAAATCCAGCTTGGTCCATGGACAATCTCATCCTCATCCATGGACAAATCCAGCTTGGTCCATGGACAATCTCATCCTCATCCATGGACAATCCCAGCCTGTTCCATGGACAATCCCATCCTCATCCATGGACAAATTCAGCTTGGTCCATGGACAATCTCATCCTCATCCATGGACAATCCCAGCCTGTTCCATGGACAATCCCATCCTCATCCAGGGACAAATCCCAGCTTGCTCCATGGACAATCCCAGCTTTTTCCATGGACAATCCCATCCTCATCCATGGACAAATCCAGCTTGGTCCATGGACAATCCCATCCTCATCCAGGGACAAATCCCAGCTTGCTCCATGGACAATCCCAGCCTGTTCCATGGGCAATCCCAGCCTGGTCCATGGACAAATCCAGTCTTGTCCATGGACAACCCCAGCCTGTTCCACAGACAATCCATCCCAGCCTGGTCCATGGACAATCCCTGCTCTGCTGCATTTATTCCCCTTCCCTGCACGCACAGCCCGGTGCTCATTTGCCCCAACACTGAGACATGTGGGCTCATCCACTTATTTGAGGAGAATCCCAGAATAGTTTGGGTTGGAAAGGAACTTGAGAGATCACCCAGTGCCCCCCCTGCCATGGCAGGGACACCTTCCACTGTCCCAGGCTGCTCCCAGCCCTGTCCAGCCTGGCCTGGAACATTTCCAGAGATACAGAGGCAGCCCCAGCTGCTCTGGGCACCTCCCAGGGAACAATTCCTGATTGCCAAGATCCCATCCAGCCCTGCCCTCTGGCAGTGGGAGCCATTGCCTGGCTCCTGTCCCTGCAGGCCTTGTCCCCAGTCCCTCTGCAGCTCTCCTGGAGCCCCTTCAGGCCCTGCCAGGGGCTCTCAGGTGTCCCTGGAGCCTTGCCTTCTCCAGACTGGACAATCCCAATTCCCTTGGTGTTTCCCTACAGCCAGGGTCTCCATCACTCCAATCCTCTCTGTGGCCTCGTCTGGGCTCTCTCCAAGCCCCTGTCCCTGCTCTGTTGGGGAACACAGAGCTGGCCCTGCTGCTCTAAGGGGGATTCACCAGAGCAGAGCCGAGGGACAGAATCAAAGCTGGTTTGTTCCTCTCTGAAACATCCCAAACTCCACAGGAAAACTTGGATCTTCTCCCAGGAGAGAAGGGCAGCAGGTGCATTCCTTGTATCTGCATCACTGCCATGATTATTCACGTTCGCTCCCTGTGCAATAATTCTATATTTGTGTAGGAATTTCACACTGCAGGGAGGTTTTAAATACTTCTGCTCACTGCAGAGCTGATCCCAGCACGGAATGTACTGGGAAAGGAAAGGAATGAGCACAGTCAGAGGCACAGACCCTGTGAAGCACATCCATGTGTGCACAGCCATGGCCCATAGGAGTTCCAGGAACAGTCTTTGCCTCCAGCTAAATTGGTCCTTACTGGCTCTAAACTTGCTTGGGTAAAATATCATCATTTATCTGCATTGCTGAGCTGGTGACATCAGCACAACTCGTTGTGATTTTGGATTCTTTCCCTACTGACCTCAAGGATTTAATTGGTTGGAAAGGGCTGTGGATTTCTTCTGTCCATCTGCATTTCCCAGGACAGCTGGGGGGGTCTCTGCTGTGCTGGCCCTTGGCTGAGGCAAGAAAAGCCTCAGATAATTCATTATCCGCAGCATGGAGATGAATTCCTTCTCATTTATTTCAAAATCTGCAGGAGCAGCTCCTTCCCTGGGGCCTCCCCATCCCTAAATCTCTGCCAGGACAAAGATGTCATGACAAGATTCACTGGAGGCTTAAAGCAAGGCAAATATTTGAGTTTAGAACATCGTTGTTTCCTGATGGGTCCTTTCCATCCCTGAAGGGCCACACGGGGCCAACACAAACTTTTCCTTGTAGAAATATTTAGTTTTGTTTGCAGAACTGACCAATTGTTTCAGATGGCAGTGAGATTAAGAGCTGTGCAATGCAGAGATTTCCTTAAAACTAAGAAAAAACTCAGTAAATCCTGTCCTTTGATTGCAGATATAAAAACACCCACAACTTTCTTGATATTAGAAGTGGATTTAAGTTGAAGGAGAATTGCCTTCCTTGCAGGTTTTGGGTTTTACTTTTTCAGTCAGCAGGACAAACACCCAGCATTGTGTTCTGGCCTCATCATGACTAATTTCAAACTAACTACATATAAGAAGCTGAACTAAAGGGTAACACAGAAATGGGAGGTTTTATCTCCAACTTTTCCTCAGCCTTTGCTGTCTGAAACAGAAGAAATGTAGCTGGCAGCTCTCAGGGCAGAGATTTGCTTGGACTATTTTCTGTTTGTATGAACAAAATCTCAGAGTAATGTGATATAAGGCAGATTGATGTTGAACCAGAGAGGAACAAACATCCTTTGATGTGCTTTTATCCCCTGAGTAAATAACACTAAGAAACTGCAGAGAGTTCTTTAAGACATTTCCTGCTTCTTTCTTGGCTCATTCCCACATTAGGGACGCTCTGCTCCTTTGAACTCAATTTATTTTTCATTTAGTAGGGCTCAAAAAAATCCTTCCAGTTTGAAAATGTAAAATGGGAGGTGAAACAGGACAAGCAGAATATGGACTGATTGTTCTTCTTACACTTTTAAAGCCTGTGATTGCTGAATTATTGTTGTAAGAACTGCAAGAGGCAAGAAATGCAAGTTCATATATTAATTTCAAGAAAGGCTTAGTGAATTTTCTGTAAAGCTATCTGAACTCTTGCATTTGGAGAATTCTTTGCTTTCTATATTTATTTATTTCCAGTTGGAACAAGTCTGTGGGGACAACACATGGCCAAGGAGAACCTGAGCATGAACTAAGAGACAAACATAAACTAGAGTCATAAAATCACAGAATTAAGTTTGGAAAAGACCCTTAAGATCATCCAGTCCAACCACTAACCCAGCACTGCCAAGGCCACCACTAAACCATGTCCCCAAGTGCTACATCCACACCTTTTTGAACAATTCCAGGAAGGTGACTGCACCACTACTCTCATCATTGCTTTAAACAATGAAAAATTTATCCTGATATCCAATATCCAATATCTGAACCTGCCCTGGTACAGCTTGAAACCATCCAGTGCCTGAAGGAGCCAGCAGGAAAGATGGACAGAGACTCTTTCCAAAGGCCTGCAGGGACAGGAGCCAGGCAATGGCTCCCACTGCCAGAGGGCAGGGCTGGATGGGATCTTGGCAATCAGGAATTGTTCCCTGGCAGGGTGGGCAGGCCCTGGCACAGGGTGCCCAGAGCAGCTGGGGCTGCCCCTGCATCCCTGGCAGTGCCCAAGGCCAGGCTGGACAGGGCTGGGAGCAGCCTGGGACAGTGGGAGGTGTCCCTGCCATGGCAGGGGTGGCACTGGGTGGGCTTTGAGGTCCCTTCCAACCCAAACAATTCTGGGATTCCATAATTCTTCGATTTCCAGGAAGCAGAAGTACAAGAACTTGTCACAAGATCAGGAATTGGATCTATACAATGGATTGGACTGGACACTCACATCTCAGAGGTGTCTGTACCACCAAGTTTTGATCTTTTTTTGATATTTTCATTGTCCATGATTTTCACTCCAATACCCCAAATGTCTTTGTGACATCACAGCTTGGGAGCTGAATAGCAGCTGTCCCACAGCCTGAGAGCTGAATCATTTCAGCTGGAAAAGATCAAATCCAAGCTTTGAACCCCCCCTTGGAGGGTCTTTGTCCCAGATCACCAAGGGGTGGCAGGGCTGAAACCCCCACCTGCCCTTCCCTCCATCCCAACACCTTTCAGACCCACCTTGAGCTGAGCCAGGCCTTGGAACAGCCATGAAGGAATTCCAGTTTTAGCTGGGAATTTAAAACAGGCTGAGGAGCTGGGAAGGGCTGAGGAAGCAAAGCCAAAGCACAAACCAAGTGTCTGTGCCACCAAGTCATGCACTGTCAGCAATGAAGAGAGAGGGAGACTGATGTGGGGATCAGAATCTGATTTATTTGTGGGATACAAACACTTCTATACTATTTTAGGGAGTTTGGTTATGTTTACTACAATGTTTAGGTTAAAATCACCTACACAAACTTATGCAATTACAACATCTCTTGCTTGCAGAGTTGATGAGATTTTTCTTTTTCTGGTAAACCTTTCTGATTTCATCTTCTTGCTATTTTCATTTAATTCTCAAAGTTCTGTTTGCTCTTGCCAAGGCATCCTGTTATCAAATCTCTTATGCTAACCAGGTCCAAAGTCCATCATCTGTCATCTGTGTCCCCAACATCCCAACATTGCACAGCCCTCTGTGGGCTGGGGCACCACCAAAAGTGGGTTGGTGTTGGAATTATGGCTCCTCCAAGGAGCCAAGACAAGGCTTCTGGGAATTTCAAATCATTTGCTAGACTAGAAACATTCAGAGTAAAAAAAAAAAAAACAACTCTCCCTTTTTTCTTCAGATGAAAGGTGAGGAAAGAGGTAAAAGCCTAAAGTAATAGGGTAAGTTCCCAACCAGCCTTAGGGGAGAATATCTACTGTCAAAAATGATGCCAGGTTTAAGATTCTCCAAGAAACAGTGTTTTTTGGGTCAACAATTAAAGGTCTTCTCCAATCTTATGGATTCTTTGATTCCATGGATTTGTTCTTTGTTTGTCCCATTGCTTGTGCTAAGGTTTGTCTTGGGCACACTAAAGATGTCAAGTGCACCAAACCCAGGACTGAGATCATGGCAAGTGCATGGATATCTCAGCAAGTGCAGTCAGGGTGGGAAAGGAAGGGCAAACTCAGCTTAGAAATGGTATCAAATATTCAGGGATGAGGGGAAGAGGATCAGCCTTGCTGGAACCTGGGGGAAAACAAGTTTAACACCTTTGGAGCATGGGAGAGACAGCTCAGGAAGGCTGCAAGGAATCCCAGAACCACAGAGGGTGGAAAAGGCCTCTGAGATCATCCAGTCCAGCTCTTCACCCAGCATTGCCAAGCTCACTACAAAACCTTGTCCACAAGTGAAACAGCAATCTTTCAGCCAGGACTGCCATCCCCAAGTGCCACATCCACAAAGATTTTAAATCTTTCCAGGGCTGTTCACTCCAGCACTGCCCTGGTGGGCAGCGTAGTGGTAGGGCTGAGATTGGGTGGGTTCGGTGGAAGGCTGGGCCTAGGCTGCTTAGGGTGAAGGCTGAGGAGGAGCTTAGATGGAGGTAGGACATAAAGAAAGTTATTACCCCACCCTGGGTAGCTGGGCCAGGGCTGGACAACCCTCTCAGGGAAGAAATGTTCCCAATTTCCAATCTAAACCTCCCCTGGCCCAGCCTGAGGCCGTTCCCTCTGCTCCTGTCCCTGTTCCCTGGAGCACAGCCCGGCCCCTGGGCTGTCCCCTCCTGTCAGGAGCTGTGCAGAGCCACAAGGGCCCCCCTGAGCCTCCTCTGCTCCAGGTTGAGCCCCTTCCCAGCTCCCTGAGCCTCTCCTGGTGCTCCAGCCCCTCAAGGTCTTGTCAGAGCCCCAGCACTGAAGGAGACGCCTCAGCAGTGCCAGCACAGGGGTCACCCCCTGCTCTGGGGCTGTGCCCACACCATGGCTGGCACAAGCCAGCTGCTGTTTGCCTTCTTCACCTGTCTCAAGTCAGTCTCCAGCTCTTCCAGGACCCTTCCCAGCTTTCCAGCCCCTCTTCCCTTGGCCTGGAGCTGCCTGGTGTCACCCAAGGCCAGGACCTGGCCCATGGCCTGGTGGAACCTCCCAAAATGGGGCCCATCAGCTGAGGGATCCCAGCCTTTCAAACTGCAGAGCTGAATTTTCACACACAGAGGCTGTGCCAGGTATGGAATAATCCTGGGATCTATCAGCTCCTACAAGCTGGCATTTTGTATTTCATTAGAACAGACTGGAAGGATCCAGCTAATTCAATGATGCCACAAAAGAAAGACTCCCTTTGAACTGTGCTGTTATAACTCATTAGAAAAAGTGTCCTTACTTTAATTATTCCAGATGATGGCAAAAAGATTAATTTAATGTTCTACACAAAAGATGTCAAGGTTAATGATTCAATCAGGAACAAAACTGCTGGCAGGGAGAAGCCTCCATATGAGAGATGTTTTGATATGAAATGAATAAAAGGAATTAAAGATTAAAGAATTGAAGATGGCACAATAACCCAACCTCCCCCACAAATGCTGTATTTTCCATTGAGGCTCTTCAAGTAAATAAACCTTTGCCCTCCCCATTATATTTTTCTCCAAACAAATTTCACTCAGACCTTTATTTATTCCACAAAATGCTGGAAAAAAACATGGAGCTGGTTGCAGGGGGTGGTGTGAAAATCAGCCTGTTCAAGGCAGCGTGTGTCACCCAATCTGTCCCTTGGCTCTGTGCCTGCAGGGGCTGTGCAGAGCCAGGCTCAGGGTGGTATTTAAAGCTCTAATTCATCCCACAATCTCAGTACTACAGGAGCTGAGGGGAATGAAGAGTTTTTTCCAATCAAATCTGACTGACTGTTTTCCATGACTGAGTTGAACACGCCAAGGGGAAACTCCCCCAGTGTGGGAATTGTCACTGCTCTCTGAGTTTCTCACTTCTGCTTAATTGGAGCAAATCCAGAGGAGGCCACCAGGATGTTCAGAGGGATTGAACAGTTCTTCTGTGAGGAAAGGCTGGGTGAAATGGGAATGTTCAGCCTGGAGAACAGAAGCTCTGGGGTGACCTCACTGTGGCCTTCCAGTGTCTGAAGGCAGCTACAGGAAACATGGAGAGAGACAATATCCAAGGGCCTGGAGTGACAGGACAAGGGGGAATGGCTTCAAACTGAGAGGGAGTAGGGACAGATTGGATATTAGGAAAAAATTCTTGGCTGTGAGGGTGGGCAGGCCCTGGCACAGGGTGCCCAGAGCAGCTGTGGCTGCCCCTGGATCTCTGGGATCCCTGGGACAGGGCTTGGAGCAGCCTGGGATGGTGGCAGGTGTCCCTGCCATGGTAGGGGGTGGAACTTGGTGGTCTTTAAGAGCCCTCCCAGCCCAGGCCATTCTATGATCATTAATTATCATCCTAATTAATTATAAAATCACCACTAGGATCCTAATTTTAAACGCATGTCTTTAGTAGAGCAATTGAAAGATGTTTAGATGTTTAATTAGGGAGGTATTGAAGCCTCACAGAATTAAAATACTGACATGCTCAAGGCTGGGCTTTGGCCCAGGGATGGTGACCAGGCCATGCTTTGCCTTGTCCCCTGGATGTGCCACTGGACCAGCTGGGCTTTAGGGAGAACAAGAGCCAAGCTCTGGTTTCACAAGCTAAACACGAGGTTTGCCAGGTCCCTTGAATTTTTGAAATTGAATTGTAGAACCATGGAATATCCTGAGCTGGGAGGGACCCTCAGGGATGATCAGTGCAGCCCCTGTCCCTGCACAGCCACCCCAAACCCCACCCTGAGCAGCCCTGAGAGCTCTGTCAGTGAGGGGCTGGGAACACAAACCCTGTGAGGAACAACTGAGGGAGCTGGGGGTGCTCAGCCTGGAGAAAAGGAGACTCAGGGGTGCCCTCATCACTCTCTGCAGCTCCTGAAAGGTGCCTGTGCTCAGCTGGGGCTGGGCTCTTTCTCCAGGAACTGACAGAACCAGAGCACACAGCCTCAAGCTGTGCCAAGGGAAATTCAGGTTGGGTATCAGGAAAGTTTTTTACAGAAAGGGTGATAAAGCTCTGGAATGGCTGCCCAGGAGGTGGTGGAGTCCCCATCCCTGGGTGTATTTAACAAAGCCTGGATGTGGCTCTGGGTGCCAGGGTTCAGTTGAGCTGTTGGGGCTGGGCTGGACTTGATGATCTTGAAGGTCTCTTCCAACCCAGTGATTCTGGAATTCTGTGATTCTGTGAATTCTGTGTCCAAAGGCTCCTGGAGCTGTGGCAGCCTTGGCACCATTCCCTGGGGAGCCTGGGCAGTGCCCAGCAGCCTCGGGGGGCAGAACCTTGCCCTGAGCTCCATGCCAAGGCCCGGCCCAGCTCCAGCCCTTGCTGGGCTCCTGTCCCTGTCCCAGAGCAGAGCTCAGCCCCTGCCCCTGTGCCTGCCCTGGGCAGGAGCTGCAGCCCCCAGGAGCCTCCCCTCAGTCTCCTGGGCTCCAGCTGAACCAGCCAAGTGCCCTCAGCTGCTCCTCAGCCCTTCCCCAGCTCCGTGTCCCTCCTTTGGCCACTCTCCAACAGCTTTGGGTCCTTCTTACATTGTGGTAACCATTTTTTAGTTAAATCTGTAAAAACTGGATGTAAAATTTACCAGAAAATCTCATTATAAAGCCAAGTACAGCTGACTGAACCTCAGTTCCTTGTTGCTTTTTCCTTCTGGTAAATGTTTGCCCCTTTCATTCTGAAAAGCCCCAACACTTTGTTTTTTCCTGCTGCATGGTAACAAGGGCCAACCTCTCCCTGCTGTCCTCCCACAAAGGCTTTTGTGTTTCCATGTTGCTAAGGAGGGAAGACCTGGGAGCTCTGTACCTTGTTGGCTTTCCCTTCTCCTCCCTCACACCCCAGAGTGCTCTGTGTGACTTCAGCCTCTACCCCTTGGCAGCCTCCATGAGAAGGAATGGATTCAGCACAGAGCTTAATCTGTAAACAGCCAGACAGAAGGGAATGGGCAGAGGAAAAGGTTTTCAATGCTCTGCTGTGAAATCACAACAATACCTGGTGGAGCTGAGGTGCTGTGGAATTATCCCACTAAAGGGAGCCCAGGCTGGGGCAGGGCAGGGCAGGGCAGGGACACCTCCCACTGTCCCAGGCTGCTCCCAGCCCTGTCCAGCCTGGCCTTGGGCACTGCCAGGGATGCAGGGGCAGCCCCAGCTGCTCTGGGCACCCTGTGCCAGGGCCTGCCCACCCTGCCAGGGAACAATTCCTGATTGCCAAGATCCCATCCAGCCCTGCCCTCTGGAAGCCATTGCCTGGCTCCTGTCCCCCCAGGCCATCAAACAATCTCTCTCCCTTTCCAAAATCTTTCTTGCAGGCTCCCTTCAGGCACTGGAAGGCCACAGTGAGGTCACCCCAAAGCTTCTCTTCTCCAGGCTGAACGATCCCAATTCCCTCAGCCTTTCCTTACAGCAGAGCTGCTCCATCAACAGCAAATCCAGCAGGAAAAACCACCCCAAACTCCTGAGGGTGCAAGTACAGGACAACCAATCCTGAAAGAAACTGCTGGCTCAGCTTCAAAAATGCCTGAGCTTTAGTTAATCTTGTATGATTTATGTTTTCTTTTATTTCCACTGTTTTACCGCTTTGTTTTCCGAGGTTTAGGATGGCCTCTAGTGGCCCGCAGGATGTGAGAGGTGGGACCCCCTTTGGTTTGGCTGAGCAGAGCAGGCACAGAGCAGGGACATGGGGACATGGGGACAGAGCAGGCACAGAGCAGGGACATGGGGACATGGGGACAGAGCAGGCACAGAGCAGGGACATGGGGACAAAGCCAGACTGTGCCCAGAGAGCAGCCCAGGCTGGCACTGCACAAGCTCCAGACAACCAATCCTCCCCTTGTTCAATAATAAATACTAAATATTAAATATTAGATCAACTTGATAGGAAAAGGGGAATGGGTTTAAGGTGAAGAAGGGAAGATTTAGATGGGATATGGGGAAGGAATTGCTGGCTGTGAGGTGCTGAAGGACTGGCACAGCCAATCTGTGGCTGCCCCTGGATCCCTGGCAGTGCCCAAGGACAGGGCTTGGAGCAGCCTGGGACAGTGGGAGGTGTCCCTGCCATGGCAGGGGTGGCACTGGGTGACTTTAATGTCCCTTCCACCCCAAACCATTCTGTGATAACCTACGAGATGCATTTTTCTCTCTGCAAACAAACACTGAGCATTTCCCAGCTATAATTGAATTTCTTCTCTCTGAGAAAGCTGCCTGTGCAGAATCTCTGCCTAATTAGGGCAGCAGGGACGTGATCAGGGTTAAGGTTTGTGTTTAACGGGGCCACCTGGGTATGAAATGAGATCAGTGAGCTCATTGTGGTCCCAAAAAGACACATTTGAACATCTCCAAGCACTGCTGGGACACTCAGGTACCTGAGCATCCCCTGGAGCAGGGCCAGAGGGAGTCACAGCCCAGTGGGTTCATTGCAAAGCTGGAAATCAGGAGGAAAAGCAGCTCCAGTTGTGGAATTCATCCCAGTTCATCCCTCTGTGGTCAGAATGAAGCAGGAAAGGAGGTGATGGGCATCTCAATCAGAACCCTTGGCTCAGCACATTTCTGTCCCAAGTCTGTTTGAGTTGGATTTTCATCACAAAATCACACAGGAATAATTTTTTTTCCATTAGCAATTTCCTTTATTTGAGGAAGAAGTGGTGTGAGGGATTGCTCCTGTAAAGCCAAATTGTCTCCACCTGCTCTGGGAGAGGTTTTTTGGGGGGAGGGACCCCTTGAGTGACCACCTGGCCCTTCTCCCACAGTGATTTAGTGTCACCAACACATTTCTCATGGTCAGTAATGGCAATGCTGCTGTTGGAGATCAACTTGTTGCCCAAAATTCATCCCACGAACCCCATTATTTATTTCCTGATTTAAAATCCAAATGCTTTTCAATTCGTGTTGCCTCAACCCCATTTTTACACCCGAAATCTCCCCAGACAAAACCTGATCCAGGCCATGTGGGCGTTCCCGAGGTTTTGAAATGGATTCCCGACCCAAAGTGCATTTTTGTACCTATGGTTCAGCCCACTGGGCCCCCAGTTCTGCCCAGATACCAACAACTTCCTAAACTAAGGAGGGTTTAAGGTGTGTCAGCTGCTCAGCCAACCCACCTCAGCTTGCATTACCTGAGTGACTTCCATAACATTTGGAATTTGCTTGCAGAGGGAGCAGAGTTGTGAGGAGCCTGGAACAACCTCTCACTTGGACAAGGAGTCTCAAGGCAACAACATGACTTGGAAATGCTGCTCTGGGCAATATTTGATACAAAATATCTTCATAATCCTGGCTTTTTATTTCAGCATGTGCACAGCAACAGGTAGGATGGACCTTATGGTGAATTTTAAAAATTTTTAAATTTTTTTTCCCAGGAATGTTCCAGGAAAACTGAAATTTTAATTGAGGTGGGGGGGGTGAAGGTTTTAAAGGGGATTATGAATGTGCATTTTTATGTCAAATATATGTCTCGATATTTTTTAAGTTGGGATTAATATTAGCAGAGAGCATTCAAAAATTCCTGGAAAATATCTGTACCTGCACGTGCACGCAGTAGGTAAATTAAACACTTTCTTTTTTACTAAATAATCCACATTGTGGATTATTTTGGGGATGAAAAAGAGAGAAAAAATCCCAAATGATTAAGACTTGAGGATATTCCCCATGGTGGGAGGGGAGGTTTGCTGTGTGGTTTCAGAGCTGTAAAAGGGGACAGGAGTGGGGACTGACAGAGTCACATGTGCTCTGGATCCTTTGGAATTGGAAGTTGTCCTCGCTGTTTTTCCCTCTGGGTACCCAAAGGAAGGAGACCTGAATCTTTCAAATCTCTTTCAACTGAAAAAAGAGAAATTTAGACGGGATTTTGGGAAGGAATTGTTCTCTGGGAGGGTGGGGAGGGGCTGGGATGGAATTCCCAGAGCAGCTGGGGCTGCCCCTGCATCCCTGGCAGTGCCCAAGGCCAGGCTGGACAGGGCTGGGAGCAGCCTGGGACAGTGGGAGGTGTCCCTGCCATGGCAGGTGTGGAATGGAATGGGATTTAAGGCCCTTTCCCACCCAAACCAGTCCTGATTCCATGAATGTACCTGGATCAGGCACCAATGAGGCCCAATTTTTTTTCTAGAAAGAGTTCAGGGAGAGACACTTTTAACACTTTTTAAAATTCCAAGTGAAAACAGGGTGGGTTGTGCCTTTTTGCTTGACCTTGGAGACCCCCAGAATCATCCCCAAAGTTCCTTTGTTTCAATTTTGTTATTTTATTTACATCTGGTTGATTTAACTCCAAATTTAGGATTGTGCCCAAATTCCATTATTTGGATAAGCCAAACCCTTTACAAAACCCAAACCCTCTACAAAACCCAAACCCATTACAGAACCCAAGCCCATTACAGAACCCAAACCCATTACAGAACCCAAACCCATTATCTGCTGTGATTTCTTTACCCCTGACTGCAAATATCTGATATCTGAGAGTTTGAGCACAAGAAAAAGAATGTGCATGAAACTTCTTCCTACATAAACCTGTCTTGATGCTTCAGCACTCAGGGGTAAAACTGCAGTCGAGTCTAGGAGCACAAGAATATAAAAATTATTGTGGCGTAGGAAATAACTACTAGAAAAAAGGTTTCATTGCATTTTTAAAGCCCTAAAACTCCTAAATCTCTCACATAAAGGTCCTACCAATATCTGACATTTTAAAATGCTAGAATTAGGTGACTAAAGCAACAGCAATGAGGTGGAAATTCAGAATGAAAAGGAAAAAAAACCAAAACAAAAAGAGAAACTCTTTATATGAGGTTATAAAACAAACAGAAAAGGAGTTTAAAGCCAGACAGGTTGGTTGGGGCTTGGAGCAAGCTGGGACAGTGGAAGGTGTCCCTGGCTGTGGCAGGGAGTGGGACTGGATGAGCTCTGGGGTCCCTTCCAACCCAATTCTTCCTATGATTTTATAAATACATAAATTATTGCAGAGAAGCCTCTGACTCCTGTTGGGCTGCTTCCTCCAAGGTGCCTCCCAGTCCTGACAGTGAAGGATTCTTTTGGCAAGAGGGATTCCAGCCCCTGGCTGGAGCAGTCTTGGCTCTGCTACATCCAATGGCTGTGTTTGCAGCAGATGGATCAGCAGACCTGGTTCAGATAAAAGATCCCAAAAGAAGAGCAGCAAGCTCAAATGTCCCCCAAATCACACAGAATCTCAGAATATCCTGAGCTGGGAGGGACCCTCAGGGATCATCAATGCAGCCCCTGTCCCTGCACAGCCATCCCAACAATCCCACCCTGAGCACCCCTGGGAGCTCCTGGAGCTCTGGCAGCCTTGGCACCATTCCCTGGGGAGCCTGGGCAGTGCCCAGCACCTTTGTAATTAATTAAATCAATCATTTAATTTACTGAAAAAATGAAAAAAAAAAAAAACCCAAATTACAAAAGTCTTCTCCTCATATTCCCAATCCTGGTTGTTGAGCCCTCTCTGTTTCCCAGCAGGTCTCAGGAGGTTGGTGCCCAGCGTGAAGGACCTGGCAGCGATTGGGGAGAAGCTGCCAGAGGTCAAACTCCCCTTGTTGGGATCTGTGGCAGCGTCAGAGGAGAAGTGTGGGTCTGAAACAGGCGCAGAGACAGACCTGAGTGACAGATTTCTGCCCTGGTCCCCTCTCCTTGGGCCAAGCACTGTGGATGAGTTGGTCCCAGAGTCCCTCAACCCCTCGCTGGTGCTCGCAGAGCCCCGGAGGCACGGCCCAAAGCCCCCCATGATACAAAGGGCACCCACATCACTGTCCCTCCACCACCAGGGTGGCAGAGGGGACCCTCCCCAGCCTTTTCCTCTTGCAGCCCCTGATGCTGAAGGATCTTCTCCCCTCCCAGCCCTGCACATCTCTGGCAATGCCAGAGCCCAGGGGCTCCAGCACGGGAGGAGCAGAACTGGGGACCCTTCTGCTGACACCCTTAGGGCACTGCCAGGTCTGGTGGCACCTGGCACTGGGGACACTGGGGATCCTGGAGGGAGCCTCTCATTCCTTGGCCCTGAGGGGCTGCCCAGACCCACTTTGTACACGAGGATTGAGTTCAAGAGGCCACTGAGCTCCAAGGACACCTTTGGGATGGACATCCCGGCCTGGCTGCAGAGCATCGTGGCAGGTGAGGAATTTATGGATTTATTAAGAGTGATCAGCTGATTATTTTATTTTATTTATTGTTTGAAACAGTTTATCTGGGGACAGATCATCATCCTTCTAGTGGAAGGTCAAGGAATGAGATGATCTTTAAGGTTTCTTTCAACCAAACCCATTCTGGGATCCTGTGAACTATGTCTTCCTTCAGAAGAGTTTCCTCTCCCAGTATCACTTGAAATGTGTTCATACCCCTTAAACCAGGGAGATTTCACATGATTTTCTGCAAACTTTTCCTCTGTGGTGCATTATCTGTGTCTGGTTACTCCCTCAGAAACTCTCCCTGGGCTGTGGAATTGTTTCAGTTCTTCCTTGCAGGCTCTGGATTCCCCCACGCAGACCAAGGGATGTTGGGGGTCACTCAACAGTCAAAGGTTTTTGTTTGAGCACCCACTCACAGGAAACATTGTCCAGATTCTCCTTTTAGCTTTCAACATTGCATCACGTTCTAATTTTAGGGAGTCACCTGCGTCACGGGTGGGTCTGGGTGTGAGGTGCACCTGGCAGAGGAGCTGCTGAGAGGATTTCTGTTCAGACAGCAGTGAAAAACTGAGATAATGCCCTAACCTGGAAATAAAGGAGAATAAAATAGGGGGAATCACTTCCTTCCAGATCCCTGAGATGGTTTGGATTTCAAATGCAGTTCTCAGTTAATGCCAGCAGAAGGAAGTATTTGGTTACAAAACCAACTGGTAAAACCTGATAAATCAATCAGAGTTTAGTGAATGTTCACTGACAGGGGACAGGCAAAGAATGAAAGTTGTTATGAATTCCTTCTCAAGCTACTTCATTCCCACTGAGCTTTCCTTTGCCCCAGCAGCACAAGTGCAGGAATTATCCCTGTTTCAGCGCTGAAGTTCTCTTAAGAAACTTAATTCCTGCTTCAAATGGCAGGTTTAAAAAAGAAATTATAAATTAACCCACAGCTTTTCTTAAGGTGCTGCATTCCTCCCAAACCATTTAGGCTTTCCCTTCACTTTCATTTACTGGTGAAGTCAGGGGTGTGTGCAGCCAGGTGTCCCTGCCAGGGAGGTGCAAACCCCCAGTTCTGATAAAAGGAAACCATGCTGGATTATGTAAACGTGACTGCAGACACACCATGAAAGAACAGCTCTTGTTTCAAGGGCTCTCATGTAATCCCCTGCAGCAACCATCACCTTTATATCACAAAGGTGTTTGGCATAGAATCTACTGCCACGAGGTGGTTTTGCCTGCAAAAATTAATTAAAATCTTAATTTTTAACAGTATCAGGCCTCCCTCTTGGTGCAGGTGTGTGGAACTCTTCCATCCAGGATTTTAAGACCCCAACTAAAATAAGCAGAGTCCACTGGGCTGTTTGTACTTAAAATTCCAAGTGAAAAGAGGATGGGTTGTGCCTTTTTGCTTGACTTTGGAGACCCCCAGAATCATCCCCAAAGCTCCTTTGTTTCAATTTTATTATTTTATTTACATGTGGTTTATTTACCTCCAAATCTGGGATGATTCCTCTCCAAAGTTGGGATGATTTTTCCACTCCCCTCCAATTTATCAACCTTTTTTACGCAGGGAGATGAAACCAAAGACAGCTCACGTCAAAGAGGCGACCCAGGCAGAAATGAGTTGTGAATCACAAATTGTTTCTCCCTTAGTAACACTTGAGGAAAGGTCAAGGATGTTCAATTTACCCAATTCTTGCACAACCAGGCAGGAACGGGCCCACGTCAGTCCCTCACATCGTGACAGGTGTGCTTGAGGTAATTTCAGCAGCTCTGGGAGGAACTTTGGATCTTTCTGTGTTATCCAAGCAAGAGGGTCTTGGTATCACAGAAATTTTACAGAGAAATAGCATTTGTGTGAAGGAATCCAGGCTTCTAAAACCTATTTAGTTCCTCAATTAGGAAAACTGAATTTACATTAATTTTGTTGTTAATGTATATGCCAGTGTTTACTGGTTCTTTATGTGTGAAAAAGGTATTTTAAATATAAATTATCTCCAGCATTTACAAAAAATCCCTTGGATATTCAAAGCAGAACTATCCCCTACAAGTTGTACAAGTATAAAATAACTTCAATCCAATCAAACTGAACATTTCATTAATAACTCATAAAAATCTCCAGCTGAGCAAATTAGAATTGGTTTCCAGAGAATTTCCAGGTCATCCAGAAAACATTTACTTTTCTTCAGGCATCTGTTGGAAAACTGTCCCTCTAAACCTAGAACTAAGCTGCTGATGACAGCTCTTTATCAGGGATTAAAACTGTTTTGGTCCTTTCCTGAGTGCAGGGTTTAGTGAGAATTACATAAAAAATGATTTATTTTTCCTGGTTCACCTTGATCAAGAAATGTTGGGTTTGGAAGAGGTGTGAGAGGAAAGAGGAGCAGGATTCTGGAAAGAGAACAGGGACAAGACTTGAGGGATGAAAGAACCCAAACCCAAAGAGAGTCTGTTCACCTGTAGATCAATCCTGATCAACAATTAAAAGGGTAAAGCATCAAATTCAATATTGGTGATGGCTGAAAATAATTGGAGACCTTTTCAATTCTCATCTGGAATCAGGGTGTGGCAGCTCCTCCTTAAACTTCATCTATCCTTAAACTCCCCCATGGATCTCCCCCATGCAACAGCAACACGTGGATTTGCTGGATTTTGCCACTTTATCCAGGGGTTTACCCCTGGGCATTCCCTCAGGGAAGTTCTCATGAATCCCTTTGTCCATTCTCCAGGGGAGAAATCCCAGGGGATGACTGAGACCGTGCCAAGTTTGCAGTTTTGGCAGTGGATGTACCTTTGATCCCAAGGAACGAGTGCTGGGAAGGAAGGAAGGATGATCCCAAGGGGCTTTTCATATCAATCACCCTGAGCTCCTGCTGCTCCCAACAACCCACAGAGAGCATCAGGAAATGTTTGCTCTTTGTCACTCAGACCAGAGCTGTGCCACTGAAATGTAAACTCAAAGCCCAGCCAAACTCCTGTCTCCACGTCCACCCTGAACTTAAATATCTGCGAGATGAATGTGTGATTGTGGCCTCCGAGGGTGTAGACCTGTCCCCATTCCTGCTCATTTCATGCTCAGATTCACTCCTGCTGACCTTTTCAAGCAGAGAGTTTCTTATTTACCTTCCCTAGAGGGAAAGTACCAGGTTCTAATTTGAAAATCCTCGGGTTGTCAGGTACAGGTGTGGCCCAAACCTCCACCAAGGGCTGGCGTTATGCAAGGGGCTGGAGTTTAAGAGCATTTCCCCCTTGACCATCACACTCATCGTGTCCCCTCCTGTGTGAGGGTCACTCCTGTGCTGCCCAGAGCTGCAGATCCCCAAAGGGAACTTGGGAAAACTCTTAATCTTGTCAGAAAATTGTAATCTTGTAAGAAAAAAAAAAAAGGATGGATTGGACAATAAATTTATCCCGATCGAAGATGAAGGTTTTGTGTCTTATCGTTGTATTGTGCTGCTCTTTTGGTAAGTTAAATTTATTTAATTAGTTAGATTATTAAATACTTTGTCTAATTACTTAATTGAAAAAAATGCCTAATTTACTTTTTTATTAGGAAAACTGTGTCAGTATATTTTCTACAGTTGAACAGACTTTGTAAATTAAGTTATGACCACTAAAATGAAAAGCAAAACAGGTTTTATTCCCATCTTCAGACCACATTGATGATTAAATCTATCCAGAATTTGTGATACAACTGAAAAACCACAAATCACTTCGGAGTGATGGCCTGATCTTGTTCATGGTCTTGCCAGTTTTTAGCACTTCTACTCATTAGTTTTTTTATCAGTTAAAAGAAGAAAATAAGAGAGAGGCCAACATTTATTTTTCAAATTTATTGAATATAAATGTACAGGAATTGCCAAAGCTGATCTTATCTAATTTCATGGAGCCAAAGCCAAAATATAAATTGCAACATTTATTTTAGCAGGCAAAGTTAATTGTATTTTCTGAAAAGAGATGAATGAGACGTTAATATTTACTTTATAAACGGCTTATCTACATTCCTTACTTGAGTTTTGAAATCATAAAAGGGTGGGAGGGACTCCAAATTGTAATTGTTAGTAGAAAATAATCAAGCTAGAAGTATTTTGAGAGTTTTACAGTATTTCCCAGTTGTGTATTTTTTAAAAAAATAGGTAAAAATGCCATTATGAATGGCAGTGAAATGACAGAGGGTCTGGAGTGCTCCAGTCTCTGAAATTATATTTCTTATAACATGAAAATTAGCTTTGGAAATGTCTCTGAATTTAAAATCTAGAAGGCATTTAGTAATCTAAAATTTCAATTTTTTTAAATCAAACTGTAATTATTTGATTTCTATATGGAAAAGCAGTTTTGTGATTGTGGTTACTCAAAGGTTTATAAATATCATTTTATGGAATAAATAGGACACTTAGGACTTGAAGTCCCAGTGACTTACAGAACTCCTCCAGAGTTAATTAATTAATTAATTCATTCAAATTACTAGAGACATTTTAAGTGCATTGGTGCCAACATATAAAATGTCTTTTTTCACACAACCAGAAGCTTAACTGAAATTAGTTTTAAATTAAAGGCAATTAGGGCTGTTTTAGTTCTGAATTAGAGGGGAAACACTTGAGCTAAACATTGCTTTAAAGTATATGGGCTCAAAAACAATTGGAGTTTTTAATATTAATAAAATTATGTTAATTTCAATTAATTTACCATGTCTTGGTAAGATTTAGGCTGGTTTTGTCCGAGCTGGTGAATAGAAATCTGCATGAGGATTCCTGCCCAGAGCCAGATTTTAAGTGCAGGTGGATGTTGAAATATTTCACTTTCCCCACTGCACTGCAAAATAAATCCAGCTTTGGAAACCCCTGTTAGGAATTTCTGACTGGGATCAGGAAATCCCTGCTGTTCAAGTGACAACACTTGGATATTTTGGTGAATTCTTGGTGGATTTGTGTTCCTTTAGAAGGAGAAGGGTCACTTATTCTAGAGTTTGCAATTCAATCTGAGTATTTTAATGTCTGCAAAATTACTGCTGAAATATGAATATATTGAATTAGTCTTAGAAGTGTGGTTCCAGGTTGATTCCCAGAGGAGTTTGGGATACAGAGAGGTGGGATATGGAGAGTTTAGCTCTGTGCATCACCAGATCCCTCTGCCAGGGCAGTGTTTTGTCCCCTCTTTCAGCATTATGAAAAATCCCTCATAACAAGTTTATTGGACATGGCCAGGAATGGCTTAAAACCTCCAGGGAGTACAGGAAAAAAAAGGAGGAATTTACCCATTCTCTAGATATTTATATAGCAAATAATTTATATGTTAATATAGAATATATAAAAATATAAATGCACCAAGCTACAGGGATTCCAGTATTACACATTTTAGGAAAAAAACCCCTACTTATTACTGACATTTATAGAGATCTGTGTACTTTTTTGAATAAGAAAGATATATTTTTATATATGTACATATTTATATTTTTAGATTTAATTATATTTATAGGTTTATTTATATCTATATTTACATTTACACAGTTACTTATGTTTATATTTATATTTATAATATATTTATATAATAGGTATAATTATATTTATTTTTATATTAAAATTTTACATTAATATTTATATTTATGATTGTATTTATATTTATTTATAGCTATAGTTATACTTAGTTATAGCTGTAGTTATAGTCAGTTATAGTTATGTGTTCATTTTTATTTTATATTTTTATATTATTATATTTATATTCTGATTTACATTTACATTTACATTTATTTATATATAGATTATATATATATATATTATAACACAAAATGGTTTGGGTGGGAAGGGACCTCAAAGCCCATCCAGTGCCACCTGTGCCATGGCAGGGACACCTCCCACTGTCCCAGGCTGCTCCCAGCCCTGTCCAGCCTGGCCTTGGGCACTGCCAGGGATCCAGGGGCAGCCCCAGCTGCTCTGGGAATTCCATCCTGACCCTCCTAAGGAAGAATTTCTCCCCAATATCCCATCCATCCCAGCCCTCTGGCAGTGGGGAGCCATTCCCTGTGTCCTGTCCCTCCAATGTTTTTATGTGCTGGTTTAATTCTGAAAACTCTGCAATGTTCAATATCGTGACCATTAAAAACAAGGACAGGTCTGTGAGTAGAAACAAAGCTTGAGGAGCTACAACCAATTTACTCATTGCCACATTGGCTACCCTTTCCTTTCTCTGACTCTTTCCTGACCTTCCATTCTGTCCTAACATTAATATTACCACACCTGTTATTTGTAATATTCTGCTGTTTTCTAAGCCTTCTCATGCACAAAATACCAAAGCATCACTTGATTGAGTCTGGAATCCAGAAAGACAACAGAGATTTAGGAATGGGGAAGAGACAGGACATTATTTTTGTATATAACAGACAGAGCTGGGCCTTGCTCTGGGCTGGATCATGGGTGACAAGTCCTGCAGAGAGGGACAGTTCAGAGCTGTGCTTTGCACAGTGTTCATGTGGCCACACAGCCCCTGACAGTGCAGGGGGCTCCAGGTGGGTGCACAGCAAACTCAGGGAGTGCAGGTAGAACAAATACCTGCAAAAGCCCCACAGAAACTCTTCCCTTCCATTGTGCAGCTGGTGAGTTGTGACAACAAAGAGATTTGGTGTGACTCTGCCTGGCTCAGGTGAGACCCCACCTCCCCAGCTGCCTCCAGCCTGGGGGTCCCAGCACAGGAGAAAGAGTCCAGAAGAGGCTCCAGGAGGATCAAAGGGATAGAGCAGCTCTGCTGGGAGAACTGGGGTTGTTCAGTCTGGAGGAGAGAAGCTTTGGGGTGACTCTGTGGCCTTCCAGAACCTGAAGGGAGCCAACAAGAAAGATGGAGAGAGAGAGAGAGAGACAATTTCCAAGGGCCTGGAGTGACAGGATGAGGGGAAATGGCTTCAAAGTGATAGAGATGAGATATTAGGGAAAAATTCAGAGGGTGATGAGGCCCTGGCACAGATTGCCCAGTGCAGCTGTGGCTGCCCTATTCCCTGGCCTGGAAGTGTCCAAGGCCAGGTTGGACAAGATTTGGAGCAATCTCTGATAGTGGAAGGTAGGGATGAAACAAGATGGGCTTTAAGGCAGGGAGGAACCAAACTACACCTAAACTACAATTCCATGAAGTTGTTTGTGAGGATGCTGGGATGTGATAGTGATTTCTTGCATTTGAAAGAGCTTGGTCTGTGTCCCCCTCCTCTCCCTTTCTCCATCCTTCCTCTCCTAACGGCACTGCCTGAGGCAGGATGCCAGCCCTGCTCATTTCCTGGTGGGTGTCAAGCCCAAGCATTACTAACAAGCCTGGAATGCGTTACCAGAAGAGAATCTCCTGAGGTGACACAACCAACCTGACAGGGGAGAGACCAGGGTGTGATTCCAGTGACAGATTATTAATAGAATGAGCCCCTCCTTAGAACCACACCATGGAGATGGTTTGGAACATTTGTGTCCACCTCAGGGGAACAGGGGAATTTAATTGGGGTGACAAACCCATGGCTATTGTGTTGTCATCACTGAAAGAGCCATGGATGAATAGCAGATTTTTTTAGGTGTTGCCAATTCAGAAAGCGTGAAAAAAACAGGGCATGAATATGTAATGCTTACGTAAAAAGCAGCTGGAAAAAATGTTGGACTTGTTCAGAGTATTTTGAAAAATGTGGGACTTGTTCAGAGTGTGTTTCTTCACCTATTTAGGTATCTACTACTCCTTTGAAATCTGGGAATTACAGACATGACTGATGTCCCTCAGTGAAATATATATTTAAATCCCAAATCAGCTCAGTGTTCTTGAGAAGCTGTTCCAGAAAACTCTGAGCAATCAGTCTTTAACCCTCTTTTCCATGGAAAACGGGGGACATCAAAAAGGTGGGGTTGAGTAGGAATGTGATTTCTCATTGGAAAGGAAGGAGTTTGGGGAATTGTCTGCTAACTAGCTTTACTGCAGAAAGCAGAAGAATCTTAAAACTTATTACTAAATAATAAAAAGACCATATAAAATAATAAAGTCTTAAGAAGTAAGAAAAGGAACAAACTGGTACAGCCTGATTCAGTTTCCTTTTTGACAAAAGGTTTCAGCCAAAGGGAAACCCTCAGCTGGACTAAGAATTTAATCAGAGAATAAATTTTACAGTGATTGACATAACACTTTCCTAAAAGAAGAAATCATCCAGGGTGGAGGCAAATCCTAATAGATGGCTGTTACTGTTCTTTTCTGGGTTTGGATAAGAAAACTTGTACTAAGAAGACATAAAAATTAAGCAGTAAGTGAGATTACATTTTAAATGCCATAAGTTCTCCACCTTAGTTGCTCCTAAATAATTTGAAATATTATCTATGGAATGATAAAAGTTAGGAATCTTACAAATATTTTGGAAGACAGGATTAGAATGAAAATTATTCGGGAAAAAAAAAAAGAATGGCTCTTCTGAATTGCAGTGGAGGAAATTGGGATACCTTGCACATGCAAATGGACATGTTCAGGTGCAAAGAAAATTCTGGTTTTATTGTTCTATGAAGATCTCTTCAGAGAACCTCCAGCTGGACATGTCTATTGGTTTCAGTGCATGAAGGAAGAGATAAAGTGCAAGAGGTTTACTGATAACACCACTGTTGAAAGGGTAAAGGTCCAGTGATCACTCAAGCTGTTGGACTGAGTGCAAAGGAGGCCCCCAAGGTGAGCAGAATGACAGAGCAGCTCTCATATGGAGCCAGGCCAAGGAAACAGGGATTGTCCAGCCTGTAGGTGAGATGGCTCCAGAGAGACCTTAGAAGTCCTCCCAGTGCCTAAAAGGGCTCCAAGAGAGCTCGAGAGGGAGTTGGGACAAGGAATGGAGAGACAGGACATAGGGGAATGGCTTCAAGCTTAGAGAGGATTGATTTAGGAAAGGTATTAGGAAGGAAATGTTCCCAGTGATGGTGGTGGCACAGAGTGCCCAGAGCAGCTGTGGCAGCCCCTGAATCCCTGGAAGTGTCCAGGGCCATGTTGGATGGGACTTTGAGCAACCTGGGATAGTAGATGTTCCTACCCATGGTAGGGGGTGGAACAAAAGAATTTTCTGAATCTCTTCCAACACAAACCATTCTGTTACTCTATAAAACCATAATTTAAGAGAGTTCAGGATCAGCATATGATTCCTGAGACTACTCATGTATTAATATCGGATGGGATGTAAATATAGGAACATATTAAAAAAAAAAACCTGGAAAAGGAAATCTCTCTCTCACTGCAGCACCAGAGGCAACAACAGCAACCACCACGGTCCGTGCCCAAACGTCAACCTCTGCTCCTGGGACAAGTTCGACTTCTGTGACCACTTCTGCTCTTCCATCGAGCTCTACTCTTGAGACAAGTAGCCCATCTCTCACCACTGCTCCACCCACCAGCAGCACCGTAGCTGAAACTGCCTCCTCAGCTCCTGATCTGGGCACATCCACCGTTGGCTCAACCACTGCGTCCAGGAGCACAAGGCCGGAAGGCAGCACGTCGACTGTACACACCACAGCTGAAGCGCAGTTGACGGCTTCCGCGTCCTCAGACCATCCAGAGACCTTTGCACTTGCGACAACCTCCAGAATGCTGTCGACCACAGCAGAAATCTCCAGCCTCATGGATTCAGTCACCACTCCTGCGCAATCCAGCCTGGCTGAGACAATCACTAGTGACCAGGTCACTACAGAAGGGACAGGAACGACGGTGACCTCTGTGGAGCGTGAACAAACATCCTCGGCTGCTCCTGGGACAAGCACAACTTCTGCCACCGCCTCTTCTCTTCCAACAAGCTCAGCTGCAGAGACCACTTCACCAGCTCTCACCAGCACTGCAAGCACCACCACGCCGTTGGAGACAAGCTCTACCGCTGCTGCTACTTCAACTTTAAACTCTGAGCCCAGTGCTGTGCCTACCGCCTTGAGAACAGAATTCTCCACCTCGAGTGCACAGGCAACATCGTCTACGGCTGCAGCCTCTTCCGCTGGGGCTGACACGTCGCCATTGGAGACGACCTCCCCGGTCCCCTCGACAGCAGAACGAACCTCCAAAGCAAAGTCTTCCACCATCACAAGCATGCAATCCAGCCTGTCTGAGAGTTCCCCGAGTCAGCAGGTCACCACTGCAGCACCAGAGGCAACAACAGGGACCACCACGGTCCTTGCCCCAACGTCGACCTCTGCTCCTGGGACAAGTCCGACTTCTGTGACCGCTTCTGCTCTTCCATCGAGCTCTACTCTTGAGACAAGTAGCCCATCTCTCACCACTGCTCCACCCACCAGCAGCACCGTAGCTGAAACTGCCTCCTCAGCTCCTGATCTGGGCACATCCACCGTTGGCTCAACCACTGCGTCCAGGAGCACAAGGCCGGAAGGCAGCACGTCGACTGTACACACCACAGCTGAAGTGCAGTCGACGGCTTCCGCGTCCTCAGATCATCCAGAGACCTCTCCACTTGCGACAACCTCCAGAATGCTGTCGACCACAGCAGAAATCTCCCGCCTCATGGCTACAGCCACCACTCCATTCCAATCCAGCCAGGCTGGAACAGATTCTCTTTCCCAGGTCACCACTGCAGCAACAGAGTTCACATCTGTGACCACCACGGTCCTCGCTGAAACGTCGACCTCTGCTCCTGGGTCAAGCGCAACTTCTGCCAGCCCTTCTTCTGCTCCTCTGAGCTCTCCTCTGGAGACAACTGCCCCATCTCTCACCACAGCTACACCCACCAGCAGCAGTACCGTTCCTCAGTCAACCTCCTCAGCTGCACGTCTGGGCACATCCACAGTTGGGTCCAGCAGTGTATCCAGCACCACAAGGCCACGAGGCACCACCACGGCTGCGCAGTCCACAACCCAGCCTGAGTCTATGGCGTCAGGCTCTTCAGCTCGGCCGGAGACGACTTCACCTGTGAAAACCTCCACAATCCAGTTGACCACAGCAGAAATCTCCAGCCTCATGGATTCAGTCACCACTCCTGCGCAATCCAGCCTGGCTGAGACAATCACTAGTGACCAGGTCACTACAGAAGGGACAGGAACGACGGTGACCTCTGTGGAGCGTGAACAAACATCCTCGGCTGCTCCTGGGACAAGCACAACTTCTGCCACCGCCTCTTCTCTTCCAACAAGCTCAGCTGCAGAGACCACTTCACCAGCTCTCACCAGCACTGCAAGCACCACCACGCCGTTGGAGACAAGCTCTACCGCTGCTGCTACTTCAACTTTAAACTCTGAGCCCAGTGCTGTGCCTACCGCCTTGAGAACAGAATTCTCCACCTCGAGTGCACAGGCAACATCGTCTACGGCTGCAGCCTCTTCCGCTGGGGCCGACACGTCGCCATTGGAGACAACCTCCCCGGTCCCCTCGACAGCAGAACGAACCTCCAAAGCAAAGTCTTCCACCATCACAAGCATGCAATCCAGCCTGTCTGAGAGTTCCCCGAGTCAGCAGGTCACCACTGCAGCACCAGAGGCAACAACAGCGACCACCACGGTCCTTGCCCCAACGTCGACCTCTGCTCCTGGGACAAGTCCGACTTCTGTGACCACTTCTGCTCTTCCATCGAGCTCTACTCTTGAGACAAGTAGCCCATCTCTCACCACTGCTCCACCCACCAGCAGCACCGTAGCTGAAACTGCCTCCTCAGCTCCTGATCTGGGCACATCCACCGTTGGCTCAACCACTGCGTCCAGGAGCACAAGGCCGGAAGGCAGCACGTCGACTGTACACACCACAGCTGAAGCGCAGTCGACAGCTTCCGCGTCCTCAGACCATCCAGAGACCTCTCCACTTGCGACAACCTCCAGAATGCTGTCGACCACAGCAGAAATCTCCCGCCTCATGGCTACAGCCACCACTCCATTCCAATCCAGCCAGGCTGGAACAGATTCTCTTTCCCAGGTCACCACTGCAGCAACAGAGTTCACATCTGTGACCACCACGGTCCTCGCTGAAACGTCGACCTCTGCTCCTGGGTCAAGCGCAACTTCTGCCAGCCCTTCTTCTGCTCCTCTGAGCTCTACTCTGGAGACAACTGCCCCATCTCTCACCACAGCTACACCCACCAGCAGCAGTACCGTTCCTCAGTCAACCTCCTCAGCTGCACGTCTGGGCACATCCACAGTTGGGTCCAGCAGTGTATCCAGCACCACAAGGCCACGAGGCACCACCACGGCTGCGCAGTCCACAACCCAGCCTGAGTCTATGGCGTCAGGCTCTTCAGCTCGGCCGGAGACGACTTCACCTGTGAAAACCTCCACAATCCAGTTGACCACAGCAGAAATCTCCAGCCTCATGGATTCAGTCACCACTCCTGCGCAATCCAGCCTGGCTGAGACAATCACTAGTGACCAGGTCACTACAGAAGGGACAGGAACGACGGTGACCTCTGTGGAGCGTGAACAAACATCCTCGGCTGCTCCTGGGACAAGCACAACTTCTGCCACCGCCTCTTCTCTTCCAACAAGCTCAGCTGCAGAGACCACGTCACCAGCTCTCACCAGCACTGCAAGCACCACCACGCCGTTGGAGACAAGCTCTACCGCTGCTGCTACTTCAACTTTAAACTCTGAGCCCAGTGCTGTGCCTACCGCCTTGAGAACAGAATTCTCCACCTCGAGTGCACAGGCAACATCGTCTACGGCTGCAGCCTCTTCCACTGGGGCCGACACGTCGCCATTGGAGACAACCTCCCCGGTCCCCTCGACAGCAGAACGAACCTCCAAAGCAAAGTCTTCCACCATCACAAGCATGCAATCCAGCCTGTCTGAGAGTTCCCCGAGTCAGCAGGTCACCACTGCAGCACCAGAGGCAACAACAGCGACCACCACGGTCCTTGCCCCAACGTCGACCTCTGCTCCTGGGACAAGTCCGACTTCTGTGACCACTTCTGCTCTTCCATCGAGCTCTACTCTTGAGACAAGTAGCCCATCTCTCACCACTGCTCCACCCACCAGCAGCACCGTAGCTGAAACTGCCTCCTCAGCTCCTGATCTGGGCACATCCACCGTTGGCTCAACCACTGCGTCCAGGAGCACAAGGCCGGAAGGCAGCACGTCGACTGTACACACCACAGCTGAAGCGCAGTCGACGGCTTCCGCGTCCTCAGACCATCCAGAGACCTCTCCACTTGCGACAACCTCCAGAATGCTGTCGACCACAGCAGAAATCTCCCGCCTCATGGCTACAGCCACCACTCCATTCCAATCCAGCCAGGCTGGAACAGATTCTCTTTCCCAGGTCACCACTGCAGCAACAGAGTTCACATCTGTGACCACCACGGTCCTCGCTGAAACGTCGACCTCTGCTCCTGGGTCAAGCGCAACTTCTGCCAGCCCTTCTTCTGCTCCTCTGAGCTCTCCTCTGGAGACAACTGCCCCATCTCTCACCACAGCTACACCCACCAGCAGCAGTACCGTTCCTGAGTCAACCTCCTCAGCTGCACGTCTGGGCACATCCACAGTTGGGTCCAGCAGTGTATCCAGCACCACAAGGCCACGAGGCACCACCACGGCTGCGCAGTCCACAACCCAGCCTGAGTCTATGGCGTCAGGCTCTTCAGCTCGGCCGGAGACGACTTCACCTGTGAAAACCTCCACAATCCAGTCGACCACAGCAGAAATCTCCAGCCTCATGGATTCAGTCACCACTCCTGCGCAATCCAGCCTGGCTGAGACAATCACTAGTGACCAGGTCACTACAGAAGGGACAGGAACGACGGTGACCTCTGTGGAGCGTGAACAAACATCCTCGGCTGCTCCTGGGACAAGCACAACTTCTGCCACCGCCTCTTCTCTTCCAACAAGCTCAGCTGCAGAGACCACGTCACCAGCTCTCACCAGCACTGCAAGCACCACCACGCCGTTGGAGACAAGCTCTACCGCTGCTGCTACTTCAACTTTAAACTCTGAGCCCAGTGCTGTGCCTACCGCCTTGAGAACAGAATTCTCCACCTCGAGTGCACAGGCAACATCGTCTACGGCTGCAGCCTCTTCCGCTGGGGCCGACACGTCGCCATTGGAGACAACCTCCCCGGTCCCCTCGACAGCAGAACGAACCTCCAAAGCAAAGTCTTCCACCATCACAAGCATGCAATCCAGCCTGTCTGAGAGTTCCCCGAGTCAGCAGGTCACCACTGCAGCACCAGAGGCAACAACAGCGACCACCACGGTCCTTGCCCCAACGTCGACCTCTGCTCCTGGGACAAGTCCGACTTCTGTGACCACTTCTGCTCTTCCATCGAGCTCTACTCTTGAGACAAGTAGCCCATCTCTCACCACTGCTCCACCCACCAGCAGCACCGTAGCTGAAACTGCCTCCTCAGCTCCTGATCTGGGCACATCCACCGTTGGCTCAACCACTGCGTCCAGGAGCACAAGGCCGGAAGGCAGCACGTCGACTGTACACACCACAGCTGAAGTGCAGTCGACGGCTTCCGCGTCCTCAGACCATCCAGAGACCTCTCCACTTGCGACAACCTCCAGAATGCTGTCGACCACAGCAGAAATCTCCCGCCTCATGGCTACAGCCACCACTCCATTCCAATCCAGCCAGGCTGGAACAGATTCTCTTTCCCAGGTCACCACTGCAGCAACAGAGTTCACATCTGTGACCACCACGGTCCTCGCTGAAACGTCGACCTCTGCTCCTGGGTCAAGCGCAACTTCTGCCAGCCCTTCTTCTGCTCCTCTGAGCTCTACTCTGGAGACAACTGCCCCATCTCTCACCACAGCTACACCCACCAGCAGCAGTACCGTTCCTGAGTCAACCTCCTCAGCTGCACGTCTGGGCACATCCACAGTTGGGTCCAGCAGTGTATCCAGCACCACAAGGCCACGAGGCACCACCACGGCTGCGCAGTCCACAACCCAGCCTGAGTCTATGGCGTCAGGCTCTTCAGCTCGGCCGGAGACGACTTCACCTGTGAAAACCTCCACAATCCAGTCGACCACAGCAGAAATCTCCAGCCTCATGGATTCAGTCACCACTCCTGCGCAATCCAGCCTGGCTGAGACAATCACTAGTGACCAGGTCACTACAGAAGGGACAGGAACGACGGTGACCTCTGTGGAGCGTGAACAAACATCCTCGGCTGCTCCTGGGACAAGCACAACTTCTGCCACCGCCTCTTCTCTTCCAACAAGCTCAGCTGCAGAGACCACTTCACCAGCTCTCACCAGCACTGCAAGCACCACCACGCCGTTGGAGACAAGCTCTACCGCTGCTGCTACTTCAACTTTAAACTCTGAGCCCAGTGCTGTGCCTACCGCCTTGAGAACAGAATTCTCCACCTCGAGTGCACAGGCAACATCGTCTACGGCTGCAGCCTCTTCCGCTGGGGCTGACACGTCGCCATTGGAGACAACCTCCCCGGTCCCCTCGACAGCAGAACGAACCTCCAAAGCAAAGTCTTCCACCATCACAAGCATGCAATCCAGCCTGTCTGAGAGTTCCCCGAGTCAGCAGGTCACCACTGCAGCACCAGAGGCAACAACAGGGACCACCACGGTCCTTGCCCCAACGTCGACCTCTGCTCCTGGGACAAGTCCGACTTCTGTGACCACTTCTGCTCTTCCATCGAGCTCTACTCTTGAGACAAGTAGCCCATCTCTCACCACTGCTCCACCCACCAGCAGCACCGTAGCTGAAACTGCCTCCTCAGCTCCTGATCTGGGCACATCCACCGTTGGCTCAACCACTGCGTCCAGGAGCACAAGGCCGGAAGGCAGCACGTCGACTGTACACACCACAGCTGAAGTGCAGTCGACGGCTTCCGCGTCCTCAGACCATCCAGAGACCTCTCCACTTGCGACAACCACCAGAATGCTGTCGACCACAGCAGAAATCTCCCGCCTCATGGCTACAGCCACCACTCCATTCCAATCCAGCCAGGCTGGAACAGATTCTCTTTCCCAGGTCACCACTGCAGCAACAGAGTTCACATCTGTGACCACCACGGTCCTCGCTGAAACGTCGACCTCTGCTCCTGGGTCAAGCGCAACTTCTGCCAGCCCTTCTTCTGCTCCTCTGAGCTCTACTCTGGAGACAACTGCCCCATCTCTCACCACAGCTACACCCACCAGCAGCAGTACCGTTCCTCAGTCAACCTCCTCAGCTGCACGTCTGGGCACATCCACAGTTGGGTCCAGCAGTGTATCCAGCACCACAAGGCCACGAGGCACCACCACGGCTGCGCAGTCCACAACCCAGCCTGAGTCTATGGCGTCAGGCTCTTCAGCTCGGCCGGAGACGACTTCACCTGTGAAAACCTCCACAATCCAGTTGACCACAGCAGAAATCTCCAGCCTCATGGATTCAGTCACCACTCCTGCGCAATCCAGCCTGGCTGAGACAATCACTAGTGACCAGGTCACTACAGAAGGGACAGGAACGACGGTGACCTCTGTGGAGCGTGAACAAACATCCTCGGCTGCTCCTGGGACAAGCACAACTTCTGCCACCGCCTCTTCTCTTCCAACAAGCTCAGCTGCAGAGACCACTTCACCAGCTCTCACCAGCACTGCAAGCACCACCACGCCGTTGGAGACAAGCTCTACCGCTGCTGCTACTTCAACTTTAAACTCTGAGCCCAGTGCTGTGCCTACCGCCTTGAGAACAGAATTCTCCACCTCGAGTGCACAGGCAACATCGTCTACGGCTGCAGCCTCTTCCGCTGGGGCCGACACGTCGCCATTGGAGACAACCTCCCCGGTCCCCTCGACAGCAGAACGAACCTCCAAAGCAAAGTCTTCCACCATCACAAGCATGCAATCCAGCCTGTCTGAGAGTTCCCCGAGTCAGCAGGTCACCACTGCAGCACCAGAGGCAACAACAGCGACCACCACGGTCCTTGCCCCAACGTCGACCTCTGCTCCTGGGACAAGTCCGACTTCTGTGACCGCTTCTGCTCTTCCATCGAGCTCTACTCTTGAGACAAGTAGCCCATCTCTCACCACTGCTCCACCCACCAGCAGCACCGTAGCTGAAACTGCCTCCTCAGCTCCTGATCTGGGCACATCCACCGTTGGCTCAACCACTGCGTCCAGGAGCACAAGGCCGGAAGGCAGCACGTCGACTGTACACACCACAGCTGAAGTGCAGTCGACGGCTTCCGCGTCCTCAGACCATCCAGAGACCTCTCCACTTGCGACAACCACCAGAATGCTGTCGACCACAGCAGAAATCTCCCGCCTCATGGCTACAGCCACCACTCCATTCCAATCCAGCCAGGCTGGAACAGATTCTCTTTCCCAGGTCACCACTGCAGCAACAGAGTTCACATCTGTGACCACCACGGTCCTCGCTGAAACGTCGACCTCTGCTCCTGGGTCAAGCGCAACTTCTGCCAGCCCTTCTTCTGCTCCTCTGAGCTCTACTCTGGAGACAACTGCCCCATCTCTCACCACAGCTACACCCACCAGCAGCAGTACCGTTCCTGAGTCAACCTCCTCAGCTGCACGTCTGGGCACATCCACAGTTGGGTCCAGCAGTGTATCCAGCACCACAAGGCCACGAGGCACCACCACGGCTGCGCAGTCCACAACCCAGCCTGAGTCTATGGCGTCAGGCTCTTCAGCTCGGCCGGAGACGACTTCACCTGTGAAAACCTCCACAATCCAGTTGACCACAGCAGAAATCTCCAGCCTCATGGATTCAGTCACCACTCCTGCGCAATCCAGCCTGGCTGAGACAATCACTAGTGACCAGGTCACTACAGAAGGGACAGGAACGACGGTGACCTCTGTGGAGCGTGAACAAACATCCTCGGCTGCTCCTGGGACAAGCACAACTTCTGCCACCGCCTCTTCTCTTCCAACAAGCTCAGCTGCAGAGACCACTTCACCAGCTCTCACCAGCACTGCAAGCACCACCACGCCGTTGGAGACAAGCTCTACCGCTGCTGCTACTTCAACTTTAAACTCTGAGCCCAGTGCTGTGCCTACCGCCTTGAGAACAGAATTCTCCACCTCGAGTGCACAGGCAACATCGTCTACGGCTGCAGCCTCTTCCGCTGGGGCCGACACGTCGCCATTGGAGACAACCTCCCCGGTCCCCTCGACAGCAGAACGAACCTCCAAAGCAAAGTCTTCCACCATCACAAGCATGCAATCCAGCCTGTCTGAGAGTTCCCCGAGTCAGCAGGTCACCACTGCAGCACCAGAGGCAACAACAGCGACCACCACGGTCCTTGCCCCAACGTCGACCTCTGCTCCTGGGACAAGTCCGACTTCTGTGACCACTTCTGCTCTTCCATCGAGCTCTACTCTTGAGACAAGTAGCCCATCTCTCACCACTGCTCCACCCACCAGCAGCACCGTAGCTGAAACTGCCTCCTCAGCTCCTGATCTGGGCACATCCACCGTTGGCTCAACCACTGCGTCCAGGAGCACAAGGCCGGAAGGCAGCACGTCGACTGTACACACCACAGCTGAAGCGCAGTCGACGGCTTCCGCGTCCTCAGACCATCCAGAGACCTCTCCACTTGCGACAACCTCCAGAATGCTGTCGACCACAGCAGAAATCTCCCGCCTCATGGCTACAACCACCACTCCATTCCAATCCAGCCAGGCTGGAACAGATTCTCTTTCCCAGGTCACCACTGCAGCAACAGAGTTCACATCTGTGACCACCACGGTCCTCGCTGAAACGTCGACCTCTGCTCCTGGGTCAAGCGCAACTTCTGCCAGCCCTTCTTCTGCTCCTCTGAGCTCTACTCTGGAGACAACTGCCCCATCTCTCACCACAGCTACACCCACCAGCAGCAGTACCGTTCCTCAGTCAACCTCCTCAGCTGCACGTCTGGGCACATCCACAGTTGGGTCCAGCAGTGTATCCAGCACCACAAGGCCACGAGGCACCACCACGGCTGCGCAGTCCACAACCCAGCCTGAGTCTATGGCGTCAGGCTCTTCAGCTCGGCCGGAGACGACTTCACCTGTGAAAACCTCCACAATCCAGTTGACCACAGCAGAAATCTCCAGCCTCATGGATTCAGTCACCACTCCTGCGCAATCCAGCCTGGCTGAGACAATCACTAGTGACCAGGTCACTACAGAAGGGACAGGAACGACGGTGACCTCTGTGGAGCGTGAACAAACATCCTCGGCTGCTCCTGGGACAAGCACAACTTCTGCCACCGCCTCTTCTCTTCCAACAAGCTCAGCTGCAGAGACCACTTCACCAGCTCTCACCAGCACTGCAAGTACCACCACGCCGTTGGAGACAACCTCAACTGCTGCTGCTACGTCAACTTTAAACTCTGAGCCCAGTGCTGTGCCTACCGCCTTGAGAACAGAATTCTCCACCTCGAGTGCACAGGCAACATCGCCTCCCGAGTCCACGGCTGCAGCCTCTTCCACTAGAGCTGAAACATCTACATTGGAGACAACCTCCACAGTCCTGTCAACCGTGGAACAAACCTCCAAAGCAAAGACTTCTGCCACCACAACCATGCAATCCAGCCTGTCTGAGAGTTCCCCGAGTCAGCAGGTCACCACTGCAGCACCAGAGACAACAACGGCGACCACCACGGTCCTTGCCCAAACGGCGACGTCTTCTCCTGGGACAAGCCCAACTTCTGTGACCACTTCTGCTGCTCCACTGAGCTCTACCCCAGAGATCACTTCCCCAGCTTTCTCCACAAGTACACCCACCAGCAGTAGTGTTCTTGAGAAAACCTCCACAGCTGCTGGTCTGGCCACATCAATCATTGAGTCCACAACTGTGTCCAGCACCAGAAGTCCAGAAGCCACCACCTTCGTTGTGCAGTCCACATCTGAGTCCACATCTTCAGTCTCTTCAGCTCAGACCGAGACCTCTCCACATGTGCCAACCTCCACAATCATGTCGACCATAGCAGAAAGCTCCAGCCTCAAGACTTCAGCCACCACTCCAATCCCATCCAGCGCTGCTGGAACGTCACCTGCTGGCCATGTAGTCATGCCAGTGACAAAGATAGGAGGTGCTACCACCACTGGCTTGGCACAAACGATGTCCTCTGCTCCTGGGACAAGACCAACTTCTGCCACCCCTTCTGCTCTTCCTCTGAGCTCTACTCTGGAAATCACATCTCCAGCTTTCACCACAACTTCACCCAGAAGCAGTAGTGCTCTTGAGACAACCTCCACAGCTGCTGGCCTGGCCACATCACGTGTTCAGCCCACCACAGCATCCACCACCACAAGGCTGGTAGGCACCACTTCCGCTGTGCAGTCCTCATCTGAGTCTACGGCTTCAGTCTCTTCATCTCGGCTGGAAACGTCTCCACTTGTCACAACCTCCACAATCCTGTCAACGACAGCAGAAATCTCCAGCCTGAAGACTACTGCCTCCTCTCCAGTCCAATCGAGCCCTACTGTGACATCCACTCCTGAGCAGGTCACCTCTGAAGGGGCAGAAACAACGACGACCCCTGTGGCGCGTACACAAATGTCCTCTGGTGCCCCTGGCACAAGCCCAACTTCTGCCACTGCTTCTTCTCTTCCAACGAGCTCTGCTCCAGAGACCACTTCACCAGCTCTCACCACCACTACAAGTACCACCACGCCGTTGGAGACAACCTCAACTGCTGCTGCTATGTCAACTTTAACCACTGAGTCCAGCACTGTTCCCACCTCCTTGACAACAGAGATCTCCACCTCGAGTGCACAGGCCACATCGCCTCCCGAGTCCACGGCTGCAGCCTCATCCACTAGAGCTGAAACATCTACATTGGAGACAACCTCCACAGTCCTGTCAACCGTGGAACAAACCTCCAAAGCAAAGACTTCTGCCACCACAACCATGCAATCCAGCCTGTCTGAGAGTTCCCCGAGTCAGCAGGTCACCACTGCAGCACCAGAGACAACAACGGCGACCACCACGGTCCTTGCCCAAACGGCGACGTCTTCTCCTGGGACAAGCCCAACTTCTGTGACCACTTCTGCTGCTCCACTGAGCTCTACCCCGGAGATCACTTCCCCAGCTTTCTCCACAAGTACACCCACCAGCAGTAGTGTTCTTGAGAAAACCTCCACAGCTGCTGGTCTGTCCACATCAATCATTGAGTCCACAACTGTGTCCAGCACCAGAAGTCCAGAAGCCACCACCTTCGTTGTGCAGTCCACATCTGAGTCCACATCTTCAGTCTCTTCAGCTCAGACCGAGACCTCTCCACATGTGCCAACCTCCACAATCATGTCGACCATAGTAGAAAGCTCCAGCCTCAAGACTTCAGCCACCACTCCAATCCCATCCAGCGCTGCTGGAACGTCACCTGCTGGCCATGTAGTCATGCCAGTGACAAAGATAGGAGGTGCTACCACCACTGGCTTGGCACAAACGATGTCCTCTGCTCCTGGGACAAGACCAACTTCTGCCACCCCTTCTGCTCTTCCTCTGAGCTCTACTCTGGAAATCACATCTCCAGCTTTCACCACAACTTCACCCAGAAGCAGTAGTGCTCTTGAGACAACCTCCACAGCTGCTGGCCTGGCCACATCACGTGTTCAGCCCACCACAGCATCCACCACCACAAGGCTGGTAGGCACCACTTCCGCTGTGCAGTCCTCATCTGAGGCTACGGCTTCAGTCTCTTCATCTCGGCTGGAAACGTCTCCACTTGTCACAACCTCCACAATCCTGTCAACGACAGCAGAAATCTCCAGCCTGAAGACTACTGCCTCCTCTCCAGTCCAATCGAGCCCTACTGTGACATCCACTCCTGAGCAGGTCACCTCTGAAGGGGCAGAAACAACAACGACCCCTGTGGCGCGTACACAAATGTCCTCTGGTGCCCCTGGCACAAGCCCAACTTCTGCCACTGCTTCTTCTCTTCCAACGAGCTCTGCTCCAGAGACCACTTCACCAGCTCTCACCACCACTACAAGTACCACCACGCCGTTGGAGACAACCTCAACTGCTGCTGCTATGTCAACTTTAACCACTGAGTCCAGCACTGCGCCCACCTCCTTGACAACAGAGATCTCCACCTCGAGTGCACAGGCCACATCGCCTCCCGAGTCCACGGCTGCAGCCTCTTCCACTAGAGCTGAAACATCTACATTGGAGACAACCTCCACAGTCCTGTCAACCGTGGAACAAACCTCCAAAGCAAAGACTTCTGCCACCACAACCATGCAATCCAGCCTGTCTGAGAGTTCCCCGAGTCAGCAGGTCACCACTGCAGCACCAGAGACAACAACGGCGACCACCACGGTCCTTGCCCAAACGGCGACGTCTTCTCCTGGGACAAGCCCAACTTCTGTGACCACTTCTGCTGCTCCACTGAGCTCTACCCCAGAGATCACTTCCCCAGCTTTCTCCACAAGTACACCCACCAGCAGTAGTGTTCTTGAGAAAACCTCCACAGCTGCTGGTCTGGCCACATCAATCATTGAGTCCACAACTGTGTCCAGCACCAGAAGTCCAGAAGCCACCACCTTCGTTGTGCAGTCCACATCTGAGTCCACATCTTCAGTCTCTTCAGCTCAGACCGAGACCTCTCCACATGTGCCAACCTCCACAATCATGTCGACCATAGCAGAAAGCTCCAGCCTCAAGACTTCAGCCACCACTCCAATCCCATCCAGCGCTGCTGGAACGTCACCTGCTGGCCATGTAGTCATGCCAGTGACAAAGATAGGAGGTGCTACCACCACTGGCTTGGCACAAACGATGTCCTCTGCTCCTGGGACAAGACCAACTTCTGCCACCCCTTCTGCTCTTCCTCTGAGCTCTACTCTGGAAATCACATCTCCAGCTTTCACCACAACTTCACCCAGAAGCAGTAGTGCTCTTGAGACAACCTCCACAGCTGCTGGCCTGGCCACATCACGTGTTCAGCCCACCACAGCATCCACCACCACAAGGCTGGTAGGCACCACTTCCGCTGTGCAGTCCTCATCTGAGGCTACGGCTTCAGTCTCTTCATCTCGGCTGGAAACGTCTCCACTTGTCACAACCTCCACAATCCTGTCAACGACAGCAGAAATCTCCAGCCTGAAGACTACTGCCTCCTCTCCAGTCCAATCGAGCCCTACTGTGACATCCACTCCTGAGCAGGTCACCTCTGAAGGGGCAGAAACAACGACGACCCCTGTGGCGCGTACACAAATGTCCTCTGGTGCCCCTGGCACAAGCCCAACTTCTGCCACTGCTTCTTCTCTTCCAACGAGCTCTGCTCCAGAGACCACTTCACCAGCTCTCACCACCACTACAAGTACCACCACGCCGTTGGAGACAACCTCAACTGCTGCTGCTATGTCAACTTTAACCACTGAGTCCAGCACTGTGCCCACCTCCTTGACAACAGAGATCTCCACCTCGAGTGCACAGGCCACATCGCCTCCCGAGTCCACGGCTGCAGCCTCTTCCACTAGAGCTGAAACATCTACATTGGAGACAACCTCCACAGTCCTGTCAACCGTGGAACAAACCTCCAAAGCAAAGACTTCTGCCACCACAACCATGCAATCCAGCCTGTCTGAGAGTTCCCCGAGTCAGCAGGTCACCACTGCAGCACCAGAGACAACAACGGCGACCACCACGGTCCTTGCCCAAACGTCGACGTCTTCTCCTGGGACAAGCCCAACTTCTGTGACCACTTCTGCTGCTCCACTGAGCTCTACCCCGGAGATCACTTCCCCAGCTTTCTCCACAAGTACACCCACCAGCAGTAGTGTTCTTGAGAAAACCTCCACAGCTGCTGGGCTGGCCACATCAATCATTGAGTCCACAACTGTGTCCAGCACCAGAAGTCCAGAAGCCACCACCTTCGTTGTGCAGTCCACATCTGAGTCCACATCTTCAGTCTCTTCAGCTCAGACCGAGACCTCTCCACATGTGCCAACCTCCACAATCATGTCGACCATAGTAGAAAGCTCCAGCCTCAAGACTTCAGCCACCACTCCAATCCCATCCAGCGCTGCTGGAACGTCACCTGCTGGCCATGTAGTCATGCCAGTGACAAAGATAGGAGGTGCTACCACCACTGGCTTGGCACAAACGATGTCCTCTGCTCCTGGGACAAGACCAACTTCTGCCACCCCTTCTGCTCTTCCTCTGAGCTCTACTCTGGAAATCACATCTCCAGCTTTCACCACAACTTCACCCAGAAGCAGTAGTGCTCTTGAGACAACCTCCACAGCTGCTGGCCTGGCCACATCACGTGTTCAGCCCACCACAGCATCCACCACCACAAGGCTGGTAGGCACCACTTCCGCTGTGCAGTCCTCATCTGAGTCTACGGCTTCAGTCTCTTCATCTCGGCTGGAAACGTCTCCACTTGTCACAACCTCCACAATCCTGTCAACGACAGCAGAAATCTCCAGCCTGAAGACTACTGCCTCCTCTCCAGTCCAATCGAGCCCTACTGTGACATCCACTCCTGAGCAGGTCACCTCTGAAGGGGCAGAAACAACGACGACCCCTGTGGCGCGTACACAAATGTCCTCTGGTGCCCCTGGCACAAGCCCAACTTCTGCCACTGCTTCTTCTCTTCCAACGAGCTCTGCTCCAGAGACCACTTCACCAGCTCTCACCACCACTACAAGTACCACCACGCCGTTGGAGACAACCTCAACTGCTGCTGCTATGTCAACTTTAACCACTGAGCCCAGCACTGCGCCCACCTCCTTGACAACAGAGATCTCCACCTCGAGTGCACAGGCCACATCGCCTCCCAAGTCCACGGCTGCAGCCTCATCCACTAGAGCTGAAACATCTACATTGGAGACAACCTCCACAGTCCTGTCAACCGTGGAACAAACCTCCAAAGCAAAGACTTCTGCCACCACAACCATGCAATCCAGCCTGTCTGAGAGTTCCCCGAGTCAGCAGGTCACCACTGCAGCACCAGAGACAACAACGGCGACCACCACGGTCCTTGCCCAAACGGCGACGTCTTCTCCTGGGACAAGCCCAACTTCTGTGACCACTTCTGCTGCTCCACTGAGCTCTACCCCGGAGATCACTTCCCCAGCTTTCTCCACAACTACACCCACCAGCAGTAGTGTTCTTGAGAAAACCTCCACAGCTGCTGGTCTGGCCACATCAATCATTGAGTCCACAACTGTGTCCAGCACCAGAAGTCCAGAAGCCACCACCTTCGTTGTGCAGTCCACATCTGAGTCCACATCTTCAGTCTCTTCAGCTCAGACCGAGACCTCTCCACATGTGCCAACCTCCACAATCATGTCGACCATAGCAGAAAGCTCCAGCCTCAAGACTTCAGCCACCACTCCAATCCCATCCAGCGCTGCTGGAACGTCACCTGCTGGCCATGTAGTCATGCCAGTGACAAAGATAGGAGGTGCTACCACCACTGGCTTGGCACAAACGATGTCCTCTGCTCCTGGGACAAGACCAACTTCTGCCACCCCTTCTGCTCTTCCTCTGAGCTCTACTCTGGAAATCACATCTCCAGCTTTCACCACAACTTCACCCAGAAGCAGTAGTGCTCTTGAGACAACCTCCACAGCTGCTGGCCTGGCCACATCACGTGTTCAGCCCACCACAGCATCCACCACCACAAGGCTGGTAGGCACCACTTCCGCTGTGCAGTCCTCATCTGAGGCTACGGCTTCAGTCTCTTCATCTCGGCTGGAAACGTCTCCACTTGTCACAACCTCCACAATCCTGTCAACGACAGCAGAAATCTCCAGCCTGAAGACTACTGCCTCCTCTCCAGTCCAATCGAGCCCTACTGTGACATCCACTCCTGAGCAGGTCACCTCTGAAGGGGCAGAAACAACGACGACCCCTGTGGCGCGTACACAAATGTCCTCTGGTGCCCCTGGCACAAGCCCAACTTCTGCCACTGCTTCTTCTCTTCCAACGAGCTCTGCTCCAGAGACCACTTCACCAGCTCTCACCACCACTACAAGTACCACCACGCCGTTGGAGACAACCTCAACTGCTGCTGCTATGTCAACTTTAACCACTGAGCCCAGCACTGCGCCCACCTCCTTGACAACAGAGATCTCCACCTCGAGTGCACAGGCCACATCGCCTCCCGAGTCCACGGCTGCAGCCTCATCCACTAGAGCTGAAACATCTACATTGGAGACAACCTCCACAGTCCTGTCAACCGTGGAACAAACCTCCAAAGCAAAGACTTCTGCCACCACAACCATGCAATCCAGCCTGTCTGAGAGTTCCCCGAGTCAGCAGGTCACCACTGCAGCACCAGAGACAACAACGGCGACCACCACGGTCCTTGCCCAAACGGCGACGTCTTCTCCTGGGACAAGCCCAACTTCTGTGACCACTTCTGCTGCTCCACTGAGCTCTACCCCGGAGATCACTTCCCCAGCTTTCTCCACAAGTACACCCACCAGCAGTAGTGTTCTTGAGAAAACCTCCACAGCTGCTGGTCTGGCCACATCAATCATTGAGTCCACAACTGTGTCCAGCACCAGAAGTCCAGAAGCCACCACCTTCGTTGTGCAGTCCACATCTGAGTCCACATCTTCAGTCTCTTCAGCTCAGACCGAGACCTCTCCACATGTGCCAACCTCCACAATCATGTCGACCATAGCAGAAAGCTCCAGCCTCAAGACTTCAGCCACCACTCCAATCCCATCCAGCGCTGCTGGAACGTCACCTGCTGGCCATGTAGTCATGCCAGTGACAAAGATAGGAGGTGCTACCACCACTGGCTTGGCACAAACGATGTCCTCTGCTCCTGGGACAAGACCAACTTCTGCCACCCCTTCTGCTCTTCCTCTGAGCTCTACTCTGGAAATCACATCTCCAGCTTTCACCACAACTTCACCCAGAAGCAGTAGTGCTCTTGAGACAACCTCCACAGCTGCTGGCCTGGCCACATCACGTGTTCAGCCCACCACAGCATCCACCACCACAAGGCTGGTAGGCACCACTTCCGCTGTGCAGTCCTCATCTGAGTCTACGGCTTCAGTCTCTTCATCTCGGCTGGAAACGTCTCCACTTGTCACAACCTCCACAATCCTGTCAACGACAGCAGAAATCTCCAGCCTGAAGACTACTGCCTCCTCTCCAGTCCAATCGAGCCCTACTGTGACATCCACTCCTGAGCAGGTCACCTCTGAAGGGGCAGAAACAACGACGACCCCTGTGGCGCGTACACAAATGTCCTCTGGTGCCCCTGGCACAAGCCCAACTTCTGCCACTGCTTCTTCTCTTCCAACGAGCTCTGCTCCAGAGACCACTTCACCAGCTCTCACCACCACTACAAGTACCACCACGCCGTTGGAGACAACCTCAACTGCTGCTGCTATGTCAACTTTAACCACTGAGTCCAGCACTGCGCCCACCTCCTTGACAACAGAGATCTCCACCTCGAGTGCACAGGCCACATCGCCTCCCGAGTCCACGGCTGCAGCCTCTTCCACTAGAGCTGAAACATCTACATTGGAGACAACCTCCACAGTCCTGTCAACCGTGGAACAAACCTCCAAAGCAAAGACTTCTGCCACCACAACCATGCAATCCAGCCTGTCTGAGAGTTCCCCGAGTCAGCAGGTCACCACTGCAGCACCAGAGACAACAACGGCGACCACCACGGTCCTTGCCCAAACGGCGACGTCTTCTCCTGGGACAAGCCCAACTTCTGTGACCACTTCTGCTGCTCCACTGAGCTCTACCCCAGAGATCACTTCCCCAGCTTTCTCCACAAGTACACCCACCAGCAGTAGTGTTCTTGAGAAAACCTCCACAGCTGCTGGTCTGGCCACATCAATCATTGAGTCCACAACTGTGTCCAGCACCAGAAGTCCAGAAGCCACCACCTTCGTTGTGCAGTCCACATCTGAGTCCACATCTTCAGTCTCTTCAGCTCAGACCGAGACCTCTCCACATGTGCCAACCTCCACAATCATGTCGACCATAGCAGAAAGCTCCAGCCTCAAGACTTCAGCCACCACTCCAATCCCATCCAGCGCTGCTGGAACGTCACCTGCTGGCCATGTAGTCATGCCAGTGACAAAGATAGGAGGTGCTACCACCACTGGCTTGGCACAAACGATGTCCTCTGCTCCTGGGACAAGACCAACTTCTGCCACCCCTTCTGCTCTTCCTCTGAGCTCTACTCTGGAAATCACATCTCCAGCTTTCACCACAACTTCACCCAGAAGCAGTAGTGCTCTTGAGACAACCTCCACAGCTGCTGGCCTGGCCACATCACGTGTTCAGCCCACCACAGCATCCACCACCACAAGGCTGGTAGGCACCACTTCCGCTGTGCAGTCCTCATCTGAGTCTACGGCTTCAGTCTCTTCATCTCGGCTGGAAACGTCTCCACTTGTCACAACCTCCACAATCCTGTCAACGACAGCAGAAATCTCCAGCCTGAAGACTACTGCCTCCTCTCCAGTCCAATCGAGCCCTACTGTGACATCCACTCCTGAGCAGGTCACCTCTGAAGGGGCAGAAACAACGACGACCCCTGTGGCGCGTACACAAATGTCCTCTGGTGCCCCTGGCACAAGCCCAACTTCTGCCACTGCTTCTTCTCTTCCAACGAGCTCTGCTCCAGAGACCACTTCACCAGCTCTCACCACCACTACAAGTACCACCACGCCGTTGGAGACAACCTCAACTGCTGCTGCTATGTCAACTTTAACCACTGAGCCCAGCACTGTGCCCACCTCCTTGACAACAGAGATCTCCACCTCGAGTGCACAGGCCACATCGCCTCCCGAGTCCACGGCTGCAGCCTCTTCCACTAGAGCTGAAACATCTACATTGGAGACAACCTCCACAGTCCTGTCAACCGTGGAACAAACCTCCAAAGCAAAGACTTCTGCCACCACAACCATGCAATCCAGCCTGTCTGAGAGTTCCCCGAGTCAGCAGGTCACCACTGCAGCACCAGAGACAACAACGGCGACCACCACGGTCCTTGCCCAAACGTCGACGTCTTCTCCTGGGACAAGCCCAACTTCTGTGACCACTTCTGCTGCTCCACTGAGCTCTACCCCGGAGATCACTTCCCCAGCTTTCTCCACAAGTACACCCACCAGCAGTAGTGTTCTTGAGAAAACCTCCACAGCTGCTGGTCTGGCCACATCAATCATTGAGTCCACAACTGTGTCCAGCACCAGAAGTCCAGAAGCCACCACCTTCGTTGTGCAGTCCACATCTGAGTCCACATCTTCAGTCTCTTCAGCTCAGACCGAGACCTCTCCACATGTGCCAACCTCCACAATCATGTCGACCATAGCAGAAAGCTCCAGCCTCAAGACTTCAGCCACCACTCCAATCCCATCCAGCGCTGCTGGAACGTCACCTGCTGGCCATGTAGTCATGCCAGTGACAAAGATAGGAGGTGCTACCACCACTGGCTTGGCACAAACGATGTCCTCTGCTCCTGGGACAAGACCAACTTCTGCCACCCCTTCTGCTCTTCCTCTGAGCTCTACTCTGGAAATCACATCTCCAGCTTTCACCACAACTTCACCCAGAAGCAGTAGTGCTCTTGAGACAACCTCCACAGCTGCTGGCCTGGCCACATCACGTGTTCAGCCCACCACAGCATCCACCACCACAAGGCTGGTAGGCACCACTTCCGCTGTGCAGTCCTCATCTGAGGCTACGGCTTCAGTCTCTTCATCTCGGCTGGAAACGTCTCCACTTGTCACAACCTCCACAATCCTGTCAACGACAGCAGAAATCTCCAGCCTGAAGACTACTGCCTCCTCTCCAGTCCAATCGAGCCCTACTGTGACATCCACTCCTGAGCAGGTCACCTCTGAAGGGGCAGAAACAACGACGACCCCTGTGGCGCGTACACAAATGTCCTCTGGTGCCCCTGGCACAAGCCCAACTTCTGCCACTGCTTCTTCTCTTCCAACGAGCTCTGCTCCAGAGACCACTTCACCAGCTCTCACCACCACTACAAGTACCACCACGCCGTTGGAGACAACCTCAACTGCTGCTGCTATGTCAACTTTAACCACTGAGTCCAGCACTGCGCCCACCTCCTTGACAACAGAGATCTCCACCTCGAGTGCACAGGCCACATCGCCTCCCGAGTCCACGGCTGCAGCCTCTTCCACTAGAGCTGAAACATCTACATTGGAGACAACCTCCACAGTCCTGTCAACCGTGGAACAAACCTCCAAAGCAAAGACTTCTGCCACCACAACCATGCAATCCAGCCTGTCTGAGAGTTCCCCGAGTCAGCAGGTCACCACTGCAGCACCAGAGACAACAACGGCGACCACCACGGTCCTTGCCCAAACGGCGACGTCTTCTCCTGGGACAAGCCCAACTTCTGTGACCACTTCTGCTGCTCCACTGAGCTCTACCCCGGAGATCACTTCCCCAGCTTTCTCCACAACTACACCCACCAGCAGTAGTGTTCTTGAGAAAACCTCCACAGCTGCTGGTCTGTCCACATCAATCATTGAGTCCACAACTGTGTCCAGCACCAGAAGTCCAGAAGCCACCACCTTCGTTGTGCAGTCCACATCTGAGTCCACATCTTCAGTCTCTTCAGCTCAGACCGAGACCTCTCCACATGTGCCAACCTCCACAATCATGTCGACCATAGCAGAAAGCTCCAGCCTCAAGACTTCAGCCACCACTCCAATCCCATCCAGCGCTGCTGGAACGTCACCTGCTGGCCATGTAGTCATGCCAGTGACAAAGATAGGAGGTGCTACCACCACTGGCTTGGCACAAACGATGTCCTCTGCTCCTGGGACAAGACCAACTTCTGCCACCCCTTCTGCTCTTCCTCTGAGCTCTACTCTGGAAATCACATCTCCAGCTTTCACCACAACTTCACCCAGAAGCAGTAGTGCTCTTGAGACAACCTCCACAGCTGCTGGCCTGGCCACATCACGTGTTCAGCCCACCACAGCATCCACCACCACAAGGCTGGTAGGCACCACTTCCGCTGTGCAGTCCTCATCTGAGTCTACGGCTTCAGTCTCTTCATCTCGGCTGGAAACGTCTCCACTTGTCACAACCTCCACAATCCTGTCAACGACAGCAGAAATCTCCAGCCTGAAGACTACTGCCTCCTCTCCAGTCCAATCGAGCCCTACTGTGACATCCACTCCTGAGCAGGTCACCTCTGAAGGGGCAGAAACAACGACGACCCCTGTGGTGCGTACACAAATGTCCTCTGGTGCCCCTGGCACAAGCCCAACTTCTGCCACTGCTTCTTCTCTTCCAACGAGCTCTGCTCCAGAGACCACTTCACCAGCTCTCACCACCACTACAAGTACCACCACGCCGTTGGAGACAACCTCAACTGCTGCTGCTATGTCAACTTTAACCACTGAGCCCAGCACTGTGCCCACCTCCTTGACAACAGAGATCTCCACCTCGAGTGCACAGGCCACAACGCCTCCCGAGTCCACGGCTGCAGCTTCTTCCACTAGAGCTGAAACATCTACATTGGAGACAACCTCCACAGTCCTGTCAACCGTGGAACAAACCTCCAAAGCAAAGACTTCTGCCACCACAACCATGCAATCCAGCCTGTCTGAGAGTTCCCCGAGTCAGCAGGTCACCACTGCAGCACCAGAGACAACAACGGCGACCACCACGGTCCTTGCCCAAATGGCGACGTCTTCTCCTGGGACAAGCCCAACTTCTGTGACCACTTCTGCTGCTCCACTGAGCTCTACCCCAGAGATCACTTCCCCAGCTTTCTCCACAAGTACACCCACCAGCAGTAGTGTTCTTGAGAAAACCTCCACAGCTGCTGGTCTGTCCACATCAATCATTGAGTCCACAACTGTGTCCAGCACCAGAAGTCCAGAAGCCACCACCTTCGTTGTGCAGTCCACATCTGAGTCCACATCTTCAGTCTCTTCAGCTCAGACCGAGACCTCTCCACATGTGCCAACCTCCACAATCATGTCGACCACAGTAGAAAGCTCCAGCCTCAAGACTTCAGCCACCACTCCAATCCCATCCAGCGCTGCTGGAACGTCACCTGCTGGCCATGTAGTCATGCCAGTGACAAAGATAGGAGGTGCTACCACCACTGGCTTGGCACAAACGATGTCCTCTGCTCCTGGGACAAGACCAACTTCTGCCACCCCTTCTGCTCTTCCTCTGAGCTCTACTCTGGAAATCACATCTCCAGCTTTCACCACAACTTCACCCAGAAGCAGTAGTGCTCTTGAGACAACCTCCACAGCTGCTGGCCTGGCCACATCACGTGTTCAGCCCACCACAGCATCCACCACCACAAGGCTGGTAGGCACCACTTCCGCTGTGCAGTCCTCATCTGAGTCTACGGCTTCAGTCTCTTCATCTCGGCTGGAAACGTCTCCACTTGTCACAACCTCCACAATCCTGTCAACGACAGCAGAAATCTCCAGCCTGAAGACTACTGCCTCCTCTCCAGTCCAATCGAGCCCTACTGTGACATCCACTCCTGAGCAGGTCACCTCTGAAGGGGCAGAAACAACGACGACCCCTGTGGTGCGTACACAAATGTCCTCTGGTGCCCCTGGCACAAGCCCAACTTCTGCCACTGCTTCTTCTCTTCCAACGAGCTCTGCTCCAGAGACCACTTCACCAGCTCTCACCACCACTACAAGTACCACCACGCCGTTGGAGACAACCTCAACTGCTGCTGCTATGTCAACTTTAACCACTGAGCCCAGCACTGTGCCCACCTCCTTGACAACAGAGATCTCCACCTCGAGTGCACAGGCCACAACGCCTCCCGAGTCCACGGCTGCAGCTTCTTCCACTAGAGCTGAAACATCTACATTGGAGACAACCTCCACAGTCCTGTCAACCGTGGAACAAACCTCCAAAGCAAAGACTTCTGCCACCACAACCATGCAATCCAGCCTGTCTGAGAGTTCCCCGAGTCAGCAGGTCACCACTGCAGCACCAGAGACAACAACGGCGACCACCACGGTCCTTGCCCAAACGGCGACGTCTTCTCCTGGGACAAGCCCAACTTCTGTGACCACTTCTGCTGCTCCACTGAGCTCTACCCCGGAGATCACTTCCCCAGCTTTCTCCACAAGTACACCCACCAGCAGTAGTGTTCTTGAGAAAACCTCCACAGCTGCTGGGCTGGCCACATCAATCATTGAGTCCACAACTGTGTCCAGCACCAGAAGTCCAGAAGCCACCACCTTCGTTGTGCAGTCCACATCTGAGTCCACATCTTCAGTCTCTTCAGCTCAGACCGAGACCTCTCCACATGTGCCAACCTCCACAATCATGTCGACCATAGCAGAAAGCTCCAGCCTCAAGACTTCAGCCACCACTCCAATCCCATCCAGCGCTGCTGGAACGTCACCTGCTGGCCATGTAGTCATGCCAGTGACAAAGATAGGAGGTGCTACCACCACTGGCTTGGCACAAACGATGTCCTCTGCTCCTGGGACAAGACCAACTTCTGCCACCCCTTCTGCTCTTCCTCTGAGCTCTACTCTGGAAATCACATCTCCAGCTTTCACCACAACTTCACCCAGAAGCAGTAGTGCTCTTGAGACAACCTCCACAGCTGCTGGCCTGGCCACATCACGTGTTCAGCCCACCACAGCATCCACCACCACAAGGCTGGTAGGCACCACTTCCGCTGTGCAGTCCTCATCTGAGTCTACGGCTTCAGTCTCTTCATCTCGGCTGGAAACGTCTCCACTTGTCACAACCTCCACAATCCTGTCAACGACAGCAGAAATCTCCAGCCTGAAGACTACTGCCTCCTCTCCAGTCCAATCGAGCCCTACTGTGACATCCACTCCTGAGCAGGTCACCTCTGAAGGGGCAGAAACAACGACGACCCCTGTGGTGCGTACACAAATGTCCTCTGGTGCCCCTGGCACAAGCCCAACTTCTGCCACTGCTTCTTCTCTTCCAACGAGCTCTGCTCCAGAGACCACTTCACCAGCTCTCACCACCACTACAAGTACCACCACGCCGTTGGAGACAACCTCAACTGCTGCTGCTATGTCAACTTTAACCACTGAGCCCAGCACTGTGCCCACCTCCTTGACAACAGAGATCTCCACCTCGAGTGCACAGGCCACAACGCCTCCCGAGTCCACGGCTGCAGCTTCTTCCACTAGAGCTGAAACATCTACATTGGAGACAACCTCCACAGTCCTGTCAACCGTGGAACAAACCTCCAAAGCAAAGACTTCTGCCACCACAACCATGCAATCCAGCCTGTCTGAGAGTTCCCCGAGTCAGCAGGTCACCACTGCAGCACCAGAGACAACAACGGCGACCACCACGGTCCTTGCCCCAACGGCGACGTCTTCTCCTGGGACAAGCCCAACTTCTGTGACCACTTCTGCTGCTCCACTGAGCTCTACCCCGGAGATCACTTCCCCAGCTTTCTCCACAAGTACACCCACCAGCAGTAGTGTTCTTGAGAAAACCTCCACAGCTGCTGGTCTGGCCACATCAATCATTGAGTCCACAACTGTGTCCAGCACCAGAAGTCCAGAAGCCACCACCTTCGTTGTGCAGTCCACATCTGAGTCCACATCTTCAGTCTCTTCAGCTCAGACCGAGACCTCTCCACATGTGCCAACCTCCACAATCATGTCGACCATAGCAGAAAGCTCCAGCCTCAAGACTTCAGCCACCACTCCAATCCCATCCAGCGCTGCTGGAACGTCACCTGCTGGCCATGTAGTCATGCCAGTGACAAAGATAGGAGGTGCTACCACCACTGGCTTGGCACAAACGATGTCCTCTGCTCCTGGGACAAGACCAACTTCTGCCACCACTTCTGCTCTTCCTCTGAGCTCTACTCTGGAAATCACATCTCCAGCTTTCACCACAACTTCACCCAGAAGCAGTAGTGCTCTTGAGACAACCTCCACAGCTGCTGGTCTGGCCACATCACGTGTTCAGCCCACCACAGCATCCACCACCACAAGGCTGGTAGGCACCACTTCCGCTGTGCAGTCCTCATCTGAGGCTACGGCTTCAGTCTCTTCATCTCGGCTGGAAACGTCTCCACTTGTCACAACCTCCACAATCCTGTCAACGACAGCAGAAATCTCCAGCCTGAAGACTACTGCCTCCTCTCCAGTCCAATCGAGCCCTACTGTGACATCCACTCCTGAGCAGGTCACCTCTGAAGGGGCAGAAACAACGACGACCCCTGTGGCGCGTACACAAATGTCCTCTGGTGCCCCTGGCACAAGCCCAACTTCTGCCACTGCTTCTTCTCTTCCAACGAGCTCTGCTCCAGAGACCACTTCACCAGCTCTCACCACCACTACAAGTACCACCACGCCGTTGGAGACAACCTCAACTGCTGCTGCTACGTCAACTTTAACCACTGAGTCCAGCATTGCGCCCACCTCCTTGACAACAGAGATCTCCACCTCGAGTGCACAGGCCACATCGCCTCCCGAGTCCACGGCTGCAGCCTCTTCCACTAGAGCTGAAACATCTACATTGGAGACAACCTCCACAGTCCTGTCAACCGTGGAACAAACCTCCAAAGCAAAGACTTCTGCCACCACAACCATGCAATCCAGCCTGTCTGAGAGTTCCCCGAGTCAGCAGGTCACCACTGCAGCACCAGAGACAACAACGGCGACCACCACGGTCCTTGCCCAAACGTCGACGTCTTCTCCTGGGACAAGCCCAACTTCTGTGACCACTTCTGCTGCTCCACTGAGCTCTACCCCGGAGATCACTTCCCCAGCTTTCTCCACAAGTACACCCACCAGCAGTAGTGTTCTTGAGAAAACCTCCACAGCTGCTGGGCTGGCCACATCAATCATTGAGTCCACAACTGTGTCCAGCACCAGAAGTCCAGAAGCCACCACCTTCGTTGTGCAGTCCACATCTGAGTCCACATCTTCAGTCTCTTCAGCTCAGACCGAGACCTCTCCACATGTGCCAACCTCCACAATCATGTCGACCATAGCAGAAAGCTCCAGCCTCAAGACTTCAGCCACCACTCCAATCCCATCCAGCGCTGCTGGAACGTCACCTGCTGGCCATGTAGTCATGCCAGTGACAAAGATAGGAGGTGCTACCACCACTGGCTTGGCACAAACGATGTCCTCTGCTCCTGGGACAAGACCAACTTCTGCCACCCCTTCTGCTCTTCCTCTGAGCTCTACTCTGGAAATCACATCTCCAGCTTTCACCACAACTTCACCCAGAAGCAGTAGTGCTCTTGAGACAACCTCCACAGCTGCTGGCCTGGCCACATCACGTGTTCAGCCCACCACAGCATCCACCACCACAAGGCTGGTAGGCACCACTTCCGCTGTGCAGTCCTCATCTGAGGCTACGGCTTCAGTCTCTTCATCTCGGCTGGAAACGTCTCCACTTGTCACAACCTCCACAATCCTGTCAACGACAGCAGAAATCTCCAGCCTGAAGACTACTGCCTCCTCTCCAGTCCAATCGAGCCCTACTGTGACATCCACTCCTGAGCAGGTCACCTCTGAAGGGGCAGAAACAACGACGACCTCTGTGGCGCGTACACAAATGTCCTCTGGTGCCCCTGGCACAAGCCCAACTTCTGCCACTGCTGCTTCTCTTCCAACGAGCTCTGCTCCAGAGACCACTTCACCAGCTCTCACCACCACTACAAGTACCACCACGCCGTTGGAGACAACCTCAACTGCTGCTGCTATGTCAACTTTAACCACTGAGCCCAGCACTGTGCCCACCTCCTTGACAACAGAGATCTCCACCTCGAGTGCACAGGCCACATCGCCTCCCGAGTCCACGGCTGCAGCTTCTTCCACTAGAGCTGAAACATCTACATTGGAGACAACCTCCACAGTCCTGTCAACCGTGGAACAAACCTCCAAAGCAAAGACTTCTGCCACCACAACCATGCAATCCAGCCTGTCTGAGAGTTCCCCGAGTCAGCAGGTCACCACTGCAGCACCAGAGACAACAACGGCGACCACCACGGTCCTTGCCCAAACGTCGACGTCTTCTCCTGGGACAAGCCCAACTTCTGTGACCACTTCTGCTGCTCCACTGAGCTCTACCCCGGAGATCACTTCCCCAGCTTTCTCCACAAGTACACCCACCAGCAGTAGTGTTCTTGAGAAAACCTCCACAGCTGCTGGGCTGGCCACATCAATCATTGAGTCCACAACTGTGTCCAGCACCAGAAGTCCAGAAGCCACCACCTTCGTTGTGCAGTCCACATCTGAGTCCACATCTTCAGTCTCTTCAGCTCAGACCGAGACCTCTCCACATGTGCCAACCTCCACAATCATGTCGGCCATAGTAGAAAGCTCCAGCCTCAAGACTTCAGCCACCACTCCAATCCCATCCAGCGCTGCTGGAACGTCACCTGCTGGCCATGTAGTCATGCCAGTGACAAAGATAGGAGGTGCTACCACCACTGGCTTGGCACAAACGATGTCCTCTGCTCCTGGGACAAGACCAACTTCTGCCACCACTTCTGCTCTTCCTCTGAGCTCTACTCTGGAAATCACATCTCCAGCTTTCACCACAACTTCACCCAGAAGCAGTAGTGCTCTTGAGACAACCTCCACAGCTGCTGGCCTGGCCACATCACGTGTTCAGCCCACCACAGCATCCACCACCACAAGGCTGGTAGGCACCACTTCCGCTGTGCAGTCCTCATCTGAGTCTACGGCTTCAGTCTCTTCATCTCGGCTGGAAACGTCTCCACTTGTCACAACCTCCACAATCCTGTCAACGACAGCAGAAATCTCCAGCCTGAAGACTACTGCCTCCTCTCCAGTCCAATCGAGCCCTACTGTGACATCCACTCCTGAGCAGGTCACCTCTGAAGGGGCAGAAACAACGACGACCCCTGTGGCGCGTACACAAATGTCCTCTGGTGCCCCTGGCACAAGCCCAACTTCTGCCACTGCTTCTTCTCTTCCAACGAGCTCTGCTCCAGAGACCACTTCACCAGCTCTCACCACCACTACAAGTACCACCACGCCGTTGGAGACAACCTCAACTGCTGCTGCTATGTCAACTTTAACCACTGAGCCCAGCACTGTGCCCACCTCCTTGACAACAGAGATCTCCACCTCGAGTGCACAGGCCACATCGCCTCCCGAGTCCACGGCTGCAGCCTCTTCCACTAGAGCTGAAACATCTACATTGGAGACAACCTCCACAGTCCTGTCAACCGTGGAACAAACCTCCAAAGCAAAGACTTCTGCCACCACAACCATGCAATCCAGCCTGTCTGAGAGTTCCCCGAGTCAGCAGGTCACCACTGCAGCTCCAGAGGCAACAACAGGGACCACCACGGTCCTTGCCCAAACGGCGACGTCTTCTCCTGGGACAAGCCCAACTTCTGTGACCACTTCTGCTGCTCCACTGAGCTCTACCCCGGAGATCACTTCCCCAGCTTTCTCCACAAGTACACCCACCAGCAGTAGTGTTCTTGAGAAAACCTCCACAGCTGCTGGGCTGGCCACATCAATTATTGAGTCCACAACTGTGTCCAGCACCAGAAGTCCAGAAGCCACCACCTTCGTTGTGCAGTCCACATCTGAGTCCACATCTTCAGTCTCTTCAGCTCAGACCGAGACCTCTCCACATGTGCCAACCTCCACAATCATGTCGACCACAGTAGAAAGCTCCAGCCTCAAGACTTCAGCCACCACTCCAATCCCATCCAGCGCTGCTGGAACGTCACCTGCTGGCCATGTAGTCATGCCAGTGACAAAGATAGGAGGTGCTACCACCACTGGCTTGGCACAAACGATGTCCTCTGCTCCTGGGACAAGACCAACTTCTGCCACCCCTTCTGCTCTTCCTCTGAGCTCTACTCTGGAAATCACATCTCCAGCTTTCACCACAACTTCACCCAGAAGCAGTAGTGCTCTTGAGACAACCTCCACAGCTGCTGGCCTGGCCACATCACGTGTTCAGCCCACCACAGCATCCACCACCACAAGGCTGGTAGGCACCACTTCCGCTGTGCAGTCCTCATCTGAGGCTACGGCTTCAGTCTCTTCATCTCGGCTGGAAACGTCTCCACTTGTCACAACCTCCACAATCCTGTCAACGACAGCAGAAATCTCCAGCCTGAAGACTACTGCCTCCTCTCCAGTCCAATCGAGCCCTACTGTGACATCCACTCCTGAGCAGGTCACCTCTGAAGGGGCAGAAACAACGACGACCCCTGTGGCGCGTACACAAATGTCCTCTGGTGCCCCTGGCACAAGCCCAACTTCTGCCACTGCTTCTTCTCTTCCAACGAGCTCTGCTCCAGAGACCACTTCACCAGCTCTCACCACCACTACAAGTACCACCACGCCGTTGGAGACAACCTCAACTGCTGCTGCTATGTCAACTTTAACCACTGAGCCCAGCACTGTGCCCACCTCCTTGACAACAGAGATCTCCACCTCGAGTGCACAGGCCACAACGCCTCCCGAGTCCACGGCTGCAGCTTCTTCCACTAGAGCTGAAACATCTACATTGGAGACAACCTCCACAGTCCTGTCAACCGTGGAACAAACCTCCAAAGCAAAGACTTCTGCCACCACAACCATGCAATCCAGCCTGTCTGAGAGTTCCCCGAGTCAGCAGGTCACCACTGCAGCACCAGAGACAACAACGGCGACCACCACGGTCCTTGCCCAAACGGCGACGTCTTCTCCTGGGACAAGCCCAACTTCTGTGACCACTTCTGCTGCTCCACTGAGCTCTACCCCGGAGATCACTTCCCCAGCTTTCTCCACAACTACACCCACCAGCAGTAGTGTTCTTGAGAAAACCTCCACAGCTGCTGGTCTGTCCACATCAATCATTGAGTCCACAACTGTGTCCAGCACCAGAAGTCCAGAAGCCACCACCTTCGTTGTGCAGTCCACATCTGAGTCCACATCTTCAGTCTCTTCAGCTCAGACCGAGACCTCTCCACATGTGCCAACCTCCACAATCATGTCGACCATAGCAGAAAGCTCCAGCCTCAAGACTTCAGCCACCACTCCAATCCCATCCAGCGCTGCTGGAACGTCACCTGCTGGCCATGTAGTCATGCCAGTGACAAAGATAGGAGGTGCTACCACCACTGGCTTGGCACAAACGATGTCCTCTGCTCCTGGGACAAGACCAACTTCTGCCACCCCTTCTGCTCTTCCTCTGAGCTCTACTCTGGAAATCACATCTCCAGCTTTCACCACAACTTCACCCAGAAGCAGTAGTGCTCTTGAGACAACCTCCACAGCTGCTGGCCTGGCCACATCACGTGTTCAGCCCACCACAGCATCCACCACCACAAGGCTGGTAGGCACCACTTCCGCTGTGCAGTCCTCATCTGAGTCTACGGCTTCAGTCTCTTCATCTCGGCTGGAAACGTCTCCACTTGTCACAACCTCCACAATCCTGTCAACGACAGCAGAAATCTCCAGCCTGAAGACTACTGCCTCCTCTCCAGTCCAATCGAGCCCTACTGTGACATCCACTCCTGAGCAGGTCACCTCTGAAGGGGCAGAAACAACGACGACCCCTGTGGTGCGTACACAAATGTCCTCTGGTGCCCCTGGCACAAGCCCAACTTCTGCCACTGCTTCTTCTCTTCCAACGAGCTCTGCTCCAGAGACCACTTCACCAGCTCTCACCACCACTACAAGTACCACCACGCCGTTGGAGACAACCTCAACTGCTGCTGCTATGTCAACTTTAACCACTGAGCCCAGCACTGTGCCCACCTCCTTGACAACAGAGATCTCCACCTCGAGTGCACAGGCCACAACGCCTCCCGAGTCCACGGCTGCAGCTTCTTCCACTAGAGCTGAAACATCTACATTGGAGACAACCTCCACAGTCCTGTCAACCGTGGAACAAACCTCCAAAGCAAAGACTTCTGCCACCACAACCATGCAATCCAGCCTGTCTGAGAGTTCCCCGAGTCAGCAGGTCACCACTGCAGCACCAGAGACAACAACGGCGACCACCACGGTCCTTGCCCCAACGGCGACGTCTTCTCCTGGGACAAGCCCAACTTCTGTGACCACTTCTGCTGCTCCACTGAGCTCTACCCCGGAGATCACTTCCCCAGCTTTCTCCACAAGTACACCCACCAGCAGTAGTGTTCTTGAGAAAACCTCCACAGCTGCTGGTCTGGCCACATCAATCATTGAGTCCACAACTGTGTCCAGCACCAGAAGTCCAGAAGCCACCACCTTCGTTGTGCAGTCCACATCTGAGTCCACATCTTCAGTCTCTTCAGCTCAGACCGAGACCTCTCCACATGTGCCAACCTCCACAATCATGTCGACCATAGCAGAAAGCTCCAGCCTCAAGACTTCAGCCACCACTCCAATCCCATCCAGCGCTGCTGGAACGTCACCTGCTGGCCATGTAGTCATGCCAGTGACAAAGATAGGAGGTGCTACCACCACTGGCTTGGCACAAACGATGTCCTCTGCTCCTGGGACAAGACCAACTTCTGCCACCACTTCTGCTCTTCCTCTGAGCTCTACTCTGGAAATCACATCTCCAGCTTTCACCACAACTTCACCCAGAAGCAGTAGTGCTCTTGAGACAACCTCCACAGCTGCTGGTCTGGCCACATCACGTGTTCAGCCCACCACAGCATCCACCACCACAAGGCTGGTAGGCACCACTTCCGCTGTGCAGTTCTCATCTGAGTCTACGGCTTCAGTCTCTTCATCTCGGCTGGAAACGTCTCCACTTGTCACAACCTCCACAATCCTGTCAACGACAGCAGAAATCTCCAGCCTGAAGACTACTGCCTCCTCTCCAGTCCAATCGAGCCCTACTGTGACATCCACTCCTGAGCAGGTCACCTCTGAAGGGGCAGAAACAACGACGACCCCTGTGGCGCGTACACAAATGTCCTCTGGTGCCCCTGGCACAAGCCCAACTTCTGCCACTGCTTCTTCTCTTCCAACGAGCTCTGCTCCAGAGACCACTTCACCAGCTCTCACCACCACTACAAGTACCACCACGCCGTTGGAGACAACCTCAACTGCTGCTGCTACGTCAACTTTAACCACTGAGTCCAGCATTGCGCCCACCTCCTTGACAACAGAGATCTCCACCTCGAGTGCACAGGCCACATCGCCTCCCGAGTCCACGGCTGCAGCCTCTTCCACTAGAGCTGAAACATCTACATTGGAGACAACCTCCACAGTCCTGTCAACCGTGGAACAAACCTCCAAAGCAAAGACTTCTGCCACCACAACCATGCAATCCAGCCTGTCTGAGAGTTCCCCGAGTCAGCAGGTCACCACTGCAGCACCAGAGACAACAACGGCGACCACCACGGTCCTTGCCCAAACGGCGACGTCTTCTCCTGGGACAAGCCCAACTTCTGTGACCACTTCTGCTGCTCCACTGAGCTCTACCCCGGAGATCACTTCCCCAGCTTTCTCCACAAGTACACCCACCAGCAGTAGTGTTCTTGAGAAAACCTCCACAGCTGCTGGGCTGGCCACATCAATCATTGAGTCCACAACTGTGTCCAGCACCAGAAGTCCAGAAGCCACCACCTTCGTTGTGCAGTCCACATCTGAGTCCACATCTTCAGTCTCTTCAGCTCAGACCGAGACCTCTCCACATGTGCCAACCTCCACAATCATGTCGACCATAGCAGAAAGCTCCAGCCTCAAGACTTCAGCCACCACTCCAATCCCATCCAGCGCTGCTGGAACGTCACCTGCTGGCCATGTAGTCATGCCAGTGACAAAGATAGGAGGTGCTACCACCACTGGCTTGGCACAAACGATGTCCTCTGCTCCTGGGACAAGACCAACTTCTGCCACCCCTTCTGCTCTTCCTCTGAGCTCTACTCTGGAAATCACATCTCCAGCTTTCACCACAACTTCACCCAGAAGCAGTAGTGCTCTTGAGACAACCTCCACAGCTGCTGGCCTGGCCACATCACGTGTTCAGCCCACCACAGCATCCACCACCACAAGGCTGGTAGGCACCACTTCCGCTGTGCAGTCCTCATCTGAGTCTACGGCTTCAGTCTCTTCATCTCGGCTGGAAACGTCTCCACTTGTCACAACCTCCACAATCCTGTCAACGACAGCAGAAATCTCCAGCCTGAAGACTACTGCCTCCTCTCCAGTCCAATCGAGCCCTACTGTGACATCCACTCCTGAGCAGGTCACCTCTGAAGGGGCAGAAACAACGACGACCCCTGTGGCGCGTACACAAATGTCCTCTGGTGCCCCTGGCACAAGCCCAACTTCTGCCACTGCTTCTTCTCTTCCAACGAGCTCTGCTCCAGAGACCACTTCACCAGCTCTCACCACCACTACAAGTACCACCACGCCGTTGGAGACAACCTCAACTGCTGCTTCTACGTCAACTTTAACCACTGAGTCCAGCACTGCGCCCACCTCCTTGACAAAAGAGTTCTCCACCTCGAGTGCACAGGCCACATCGCCTCCCGAGTCCACGGCTGCAGCTTCTTCCACTAGAGCTGAAACATCTACATTGGAGACAACCTCCACAGTCCTGTCAACCGTGGAACAAATCTCCAAAGCAAAGACTTCTTCCACCACAACCATGCAATCCAGCCTGTCTGAGAGTTCCCCGAGTCAGCAGGTCACCACTGCAGCACCAGAGACAACAACGGCGACCACCACGGTCCTTGCCCAAACGGCGACGTCTTCTCCTGGGACAAGCCCAACTTCTGTGACCACTTCTGCTGCTCCACTGAGCTCTACCCCGGAGATCACTTCCCCAGCTTTCTCCACAAGTACACCCACCAGCAGTAGTGTTCTTGAGAAAACCTCCACAGCTGCTGGTCTGGCCACATCAATCATTGAGTCCACAACTGTGTCCAGCACCAGAAGTCCAGAAGCCACCACCTTCGTTGTGCAGTCCACATCTGAGTCCACATCTTCAGTCTCTTCAGCTCAGACCGAGACCTCTCCACATGTGCCAACCTCCACAATCATGTCGACCACAGTAGAAAGCTCCAGCCTCAAGACTTCAGCCACCACTCCAATCCCATCCAGCGCTGCTGGAACGTCACCTGCTGGCCATGTAGTCATGCCAGTGACAAAGATAGGAGGTGCTACCACCACTGGCTTGGCACAAACGATGTCCTCTGCTCCTGGGACAAGACCAACTTCTGCCACCCCTTCTGCTCTTCCTCTGAGCTCTACTCTGGAAATCACATCTCCAGCTTTCACCACAACTTCACCCAGAAGCAGTAGTGCTCTTGAGACAACCTCCACAGCTGCTGGCCTGGCCACATCACGTGTTCAGCCCACCACAGCATCCACCACCACAAGGCTGGTAGGCACCACTTCCGCTGTGCAGTCCTCATCTGAGGCTACGGCTTCAGTCTCTTCATCTCGGCTGGAAACGTCTCCACTTGTCACAACCTCCACAATCCTGTCAACGACAGCAGAAATCTCCAGCCTGAAGACTACTGCCTCCTCTCCAGTCCAATCGAGCCCTACTGTGACATCCACTCCTGAGCAGGTCACCTCTGAAGGGGCAGAAACAACGACGACCTCTGTGGCGCGTACACAAATGTCCTCTGGTGCCCCTGGCACAAGCCCAACTTCTGCCACTGCTGCTTCTCTTCCAACGAGCTCTGCTCCAGAGACCACTTCACCAGCTCTCACCACCACTACAAGTACCACCACGCCGTTGGAGACAACCTCAACTGCTGCTGCTATGTCAACTTTAACCACTGAGCCCAGCACTGTGCCCACCTCCTTGACAACAGAGATCTCCACCTCGAGTGCACAGGCCACATCGCCTCCCGAGTCCACGGCTGCAGCTTCTTCCACTAGAGCTGAAACATCTACATTGGAGACAACCTCCACAGTCCTGTCAACCGTGGAACAAACCTCCAAAGCAAAGACTTCTGCCACCACAACCATGCAATCCAGCCTGTCTGAGAGTTCCCCGAGTCAGCAGGTCACCACTGCAGCACCAGAGACAACAACGGCGACCACCACGGTCCTTGCCCAAACGGCGACGTCTTCTCCTGGGACAAGCCCAACTTCTGTGACCACTTCTGCTGCTCCACTGAGCTCTACCCCAGAGATCACTTCCCCAGCTTTCTCCACAAGTACACCCACCAGCAGTAGTGTTCTTGAGAAAACCTCCACAGCTGCTGGTCTGGCCACATCAATCATTGAGTCCACAACTGTGTCCAGCACCAGAAGTCCAGAAGCCACCACCTTCGTTGTGCAGTCCACATCTGAGTCCACATCTTCAGTCTCTTCAGCTCAGACCGAGACCTCTCCACATGTGCCAACCTCCACAATCATGTCGGCCATAGTAGAAAGCTCCAGCCTCAAGACTTCAGCCACCACTCCAATCCCATCCAGCGCTGCTGGAACGTCACCTGCTGGCCATGTAGTCATGCCAGTGACAAAGATAGGAGGTGCTACCACCACTGGCTTGGCACAAACGATGTCCTCTGCTCCTGGGACAAGACCAACTTCTGCCACCACTTCTGCTCTTCCTCTGAGCTCTACTCTGGAAATCACATCTCCAGCTTTCACCACAACTTCACCCAGAAGCAGTAGTGCTCTTGAGACAACCTCCACAGCTGCTGGCCTGGCCACATCACGTGTTCAGCCCACCACAGCATCCACCACCACAAGGCTGGTAGGCACCACTTCCGCTGTGCAGTCCTCATCTGAGGCTACGGCTTCAGTCTCTTCATCTCGGCTGGAAACGTCTCCACTTGTCACAACCTCCACAATCCTGTCAACGACAGCAGAAATCTCCAGCCTGAAGACTACTGCCTCCTCTCCAGTCCAATCGAGCCCTACTGTGACATCCACTCCTGAGCAGGTCACCTCTGAAGGGGCAGAAACAACGACGACCCCTGTGGCGCGTACACAAATGTCCTCTGGTGCCCCTGGCACAAGCCCAACTTCTGCCACTGCTTCTTCTCTTCCAACGAGCTCTGCTCCAGAGACCACTTCACCAGCTCTCACCACCACTACAAGTACCACCACGCCGTTGGAGACAACCTCAACTGCTGCTGCTATGTCAACTTTAACCACTGAGCCCAGCACTGTGCCCACCTCCTTGACAACAGAGATCTCCACCTCGAGTGCACAGGCCACATCGCCTCCCGAGTCCACGGCTGCAGCCTCTTCCACTAGAGCTGAAACATCTACATTGGAGACAACCTCCACAGTCCTGTCAACCGTGGAACAAACCTCCAAAGCAAAGACTTCTGCCACCACAACCATGCAATCCAGCCTGTCTGAGAGTTCCCCGAGTCAGCAGGTCACCACTGCAGCTCCAGAGGCAACAACAGGGACCACCACGGTCCTTGCCCAAACGGCGACGTCTTCTCCTGGGACAAGCCCAACTTCTGTGACCACTTCTGCTGCTCCACTGAGCTCTACCCCGGAGATCACTTCCCCAGCTTTCTCCACAAGTACACCCACCAGCAGTAGTGTTCTTGAGAAAACCTCCACAGCTGCTGGGCTGGCCACATCAATCATTGAGTCCACAACTGTGTCCAGCACCAGAAGTCCAGAAGCCACCACCTTCGTTGTGCAGTCCACATCTGAGTCCACATCTTCAGTCTCTTCAGCTCAGACCGAGACCTCTCCACATGTGCCAACCTCCACAATCATGTCGACCACAGTAGAAAGCTCCAGCCTCAAGACTTCAGCCACCACTCCAATCCCATCCAGCGCTGCTGGAACGTCACCTGCTGGCCATGTAGTCATGCCAGTGACAAAGATAGGAGGTGCTACCACCACTGGCTTGGCACAAACGATGTCCTCTGCTCCTGGGACAAGACCAACTTCTGCCACCCCTTCTGCTCTTCCTCTGAGCTCTACTCTGGAAATCACATCTCCAGCTTTCACCACAACTTCACCCAGAAGCAGTAGTGCTCTTGAGACAACCTCCACAGCTGCTGGCCTGGCCACATCACGTGTTCAGCCCACCACAGCATCCACCACCACAAGGCTGGTAGGCACCACTTCCGCTGTGCAGTCCTCATCTGAGTCTACGGCTTCAGTCTCTTCATCTCGGCTGGAAACGTCTCCACTTGTCACAACCTCCACAATCCTGTCAACGACAGCAGAAATCTCCAGCCTGAAGACTACTGCCTCCTCTCCAGTCCAATCGAGCCCTACTGTGACATCCACTCCTGAGCAGGTCACCTCTGAAGGGGCAGAAACAACGACGACCCCTGTGGCGCGTACACAAATGTCCTCTGGTGCCCCTGGCACAAGCCCAACTTCTGCCACTGCTTCTTCTCTTCCAACGAGCTCTGCTCCAGAGACCACTTCACCAGCTCTCACCACCACTACAAGTACCACCACGCCGTTGGAGACAACCTCAACTGCTGCTTCTACGTCAACTTTAACCACTGAGCCCAGCACTGTGCCCACCTCCTTGACAACAGAGATCTCCACCTTGAGTGCACAGGCCACATCGCCTCCCGAGTCCACGGCTGCAGCCTCTTCCACTAGAGCTGAAACATCTACATTGGAGACAACCTCCACAGTCCTGTCAACCGTGGAACAAACCTCCAAAGCAAAGACTTCTGCCACCACAACCATGCAATCCAGCCTGTCTGAGAGTTCCCCGAGTCAGCAGGTCACCACTGCAGCACCAGAGACAACAACGGCGACCACCACGGTCCTTGCCCAAACGTCGACGTCTTCTCCTGGGACAAGCCCAACTTCTATGACCACTTCTGCTGCTCCACTGAGCTCTACCCCAGAGATCACTTCCCCAGCTTTCTCAACAAGTACACCCACCAGCAGTAGTGTTCTTGAGAAAACCTCCACAGCTGCTGGTCTGGCCACATCAATCATTGAGTCCACAACTGTGTCCAGCACCAGAAGTCCAGAAGCCACCACCTTCGTTGTGCAGTCCACATCTGAGTCCACATCTTCAGTCTCTTCAGCTCAGACCGAGACCTCTCCACATGTGCCAACCTCCACAATCATGTCGACCATAGTAGAAAGCTCCAGCCTCAAGACTTCAGCCACCACTCCAATCCCATCCAGCGCTGCTGGAACGTCACCTGCTGGCCATGTAGTCATGCCAGTGACAAAGATAGGAGGTGCTACCACCACTGGCTTGGCACAAACGATGTCCTCTGCTCCTGGGACAAGACCAACTTCTGCCACCCCTTCTGCTCTTCCTCTGAGCTCTACTCTGGAAATCACATCTCCAGCTTTCACCACAACTTCACCCAGAAGCAGTAGTGCTCTTGAGACAACCTCCACAGCTGCTGGCCTGGCTACATCACGTGTTCCGTCCACCACGGCGTCCACCACCACAAGTCCTGTAGGCACCACCTCTGCTATGCACCCCACATCTGAGGGTGAGGCTACGGCTTCAGTCTCTTCATCTCGGCTGGAAACATCTCCACTTGTCACAACCTCCACAGTCCTGTCAGCCACTGAAGAAATGTCCGGCCTCAAGACTTCAAGCAGCACTTTTCTTGGGCTCAGCAGCACAATGGCTTTGGAAACGACAACAATACCTCGTATTAGTCTTGGTGTCAAACCTAGTAAGTTCTATCAGTGTTATGAACACTGAGTAATTTTTTAAATTTTTTTTTATGAAATTGTTTATTAATATATACCTTTGTTTAGTGTAGGCCCATGATTTTTAAATTGTGATTGTCTTAATACTTTTTTTTTCTCCTTAAGTTTGGCAGTTTTTTGTTAATAATAATTTCTATAGTATATGCTATATGAGTTCTATTATTTCATTTTTTTGTATTACTAAGCATTCTGGTTTTTTTTTGAAAGCTGTTCAGTCTTACTGCACTAACTGCCTCACTTAAAATGCATAAAATCCCCAGGGGGATGGTTTTTCTCAGTGGAAAATTTAATGTTTTCGATATTAGATTATTAAGCATTTTGCTGGTATAATATATTGGCATTATATTCAGATAATTGTGTAACAGGTATATAATTACCTATATATCCATATATTAATGTCTAATATCTGCTAATAAGAAAATGAAAGAAATCTTAACCTCTGTATTTTAAAAGGAAATTTACACATCATTTAGACAAGGAATAAAACCGCCATATGATTGAATACAGAATAAGGAGAAACAGAGTCATGGATGGGCAACCCCATGGCTGGCAGTAGTGACCTGTGAACTCTGTGATTGTCCATCCAGAGCCCTGACACCCTTGCCCCTTGACATTTCACATCTGTGTTTCTTCCAGCTCCCACCCATCCACCAACAGTTGCCACGCTTGAGCATTTCACCGTCAACTTCACCATCACCAACCTGCACTACACTTCTGACCTTGAGAATCCTCACTCGGCCAAGTTCAATGCCACACGAAGGGTTATGAACACCCTGGTTAGTGAAACATCACTTCATAGACATGGCCTAATTCCTGCTCTCTTCAGCATGGAGAGAGTGCAGGGACCTGGCCATGGCTTTATTGTGAAAACTCTCCTTTTGGCAGCTTGACCGCCTGCTGAAGGAAAGCAGCATTGGCCCCGTGTTCCAAGGATGTGAAACAACAGACTTCAGGTATGGATATTTGTCCTTATAAAAGTCCCATGGTGTGAAGAGTATGAACATCATGGAAAAGCGCTGGGGGCCACTTCTATGAAGGCAGAAGGGTCTCCATAATGCCCTGCTCTCTTAGAGCTTCCCCTCACTGCCTGCCCCCTAATCCCCCTGAAGATGGAGGAGCCCCAGGATGCGCCCTGAGTTTTTTTAAGCCTCATTCCTTCTTCAACACCTCCAGGCTGTTAGTTAAGGTGGACAAAAGGGGCCAACCACAACACAAAAAGATATTTTGGGAAGTCAGACCTTACATTCCCGTTCAGAAATGGCAAAGCTGCCCTGTGGTCCAGACATGAATAGAGAACGTGCAGAGGAGGGTGCTGATGGAGGCCCCTGTGTTTTGCAGGCCGGGCAGCGACAGGGACCAGACCCGGGTGGACGCCGTGTGCACCTACAGCAAGGAGCCCTGGGCTGCGCCTTTGGACAGGGTGGGGCTGTACCACCAAGTGAGCAACAAGACCAGAGGCATCACCCAGCTGGGCCCCTACAGCCTGGACAAGGACAGCCTCTACGTCAACGGTGAGCGGCGCTCCTCCCTAGGCCTCCTCTGCTCTCCCATGGCAGCCCTGCCCCAGTGCTGCCCCTTGCCCAGCCCCAGCTCCTGACCCTCTGTCTCTCTCTTTCCCCAGGCTACAACGAGCAGCCAGTGCTGACCAGTGAGTACCTTGCAGGAGCGGGATGATTTTAGCAGACAGCAAGTGCCACAGTGGGGCCTTCTCTAGGGCAGAGGAATCTTGGCACTGAGGCATGAGATCCTGGGGACATGAGGATCTTCTTGTCCTTCACCTTGGGGAGTAGGGCAGGCAGGAAACCTTTGCGCTTGCCCAGCCAGGGCTGTAAATACAAAGTCTTTGCCCCTTGTCACTCCTCATCTGTGCTTCTTCCAGCTCCCACCCACCCACCAACAACCACAGCTGCCACCCTTGAGCGTTTCACCATCAACTTCACCATCACCAACCTGCCCTACACTTCTGACCTGGAGAATCCTGACTCAGCCAGGTTCAGAGATACTCGGAGAGATATGAACACTCTGGTAAGTTGACCAATGGTGGGACATTTCTGTGCCACCCCAAGTTGCAGAGAGTGCAGGTAGCAGGCCATGGCTTAATTGTAAAACCTCTTCCCTTGGCAGCTCGACGGCCTGCTGAAGGAAAGCAGCATTGGCCCTGATTTCCAGGGATGTGAGACAACAGGCTTCAGGTACGGGTCATCCTCAAGCGGCATTTTGCAGAACCCTTGCTTTAAGATGTGGCCCTGTTGGTCCACTCCAGAAGAGTGTTATAGCCACTCTTGTAAATTTAGGATGATCTTCATTAGGTACTGCTGCAGCAGCACTTTCTTCTTAATGTCCCATGACTTAGAGCTGACCTTCAGTGCCTGTCCTCTTATGGAGGGGGCAGAATAGTCCCAAGATGACACAAAAGTTTGTCTGGACACTCTCCATCCTGAAAAGTCCTACAGCATTACTGCAAGGGGAGAGCAGTGTCCAACCACCACCAAGACTCTTCAGGAAGGCAGAGATTGCATTCCCACATGGGAATGGCCATGACAGACCCAGAGTCCAGCTGTGATGAGATTATGTAAAGAGGAACATGCTGATGGAGGCCCCTGTGTTTTGCAGGCCGGGCAGCGACAGGGACCAGACCCGGGTGGACGCCGTGTGCACCTACAGCAAGGAGCCCTGGGCTGCGCCTTTGGACAGGGTGGGGCTGTACCACCAAGTGAGCAACAAGACCAGAGGCATCACCCAGCTGGGCCCCTACAGCCTGGACAAGGACAGCCTCTACGTCAACGGTGAGCGGCGCTCCTCCCTGGGCCTCCTCTGCTCTCCCATGGCAGCCCTGCCCCAGGGCTGCCCCTTGCCCAGCCCCAGCTCCTGACCCTCTGTCTCTCTCTTTCCCCAGGCTACAACGAGCAGCCAGTGCTGACCAGTGAGTACCTTGCAGGAACAGGAGGGGATGGAAGGCAGCAAGTGCAACACTGGGGTTTTCTTGTGGACAGTGGCGGATGGGGGCATGCGCATGAAATCCTGGGGACATGGGGATCCTCTCATCCTTCTCCTTTTGGAGCAGACCTGACAGGAAAGCTCTGAACCTTCACAGCCAGGTCTATAACAACCAAGTCTTTGCCCCTTGTCATCCCAATCTGTGCTTCTTCCAGCTCCCACCCACCCACCAACAACAACAGCGGCCACCCTTGAGCATTTCACCGTCAACTTCACCATCACCAACCTGCCCTACTCTTCTGACCTGGAGAATCCTGACTCAGCTAAATTCAAAGCTACACGAAGGGTGATGAACATGATGGTAGGTGAACCGCCACTGAGATACTGCTGTACCCTGTCTGGTCTCATCAGCTTGGAGCGAGTGCAGAGATATGGTCATGGCTTAACTGGGAAACCTGTTTTTCTGGCAGCTTGACCGCCTGCTGAAGGACAGCAGCATTGGCCCTGTTTTCCAAGGATGTGAAACAACAGATTTCAGGTATGGGTCATGATCAACTGTCCCTGCAGGACCCCTCACCAGATCCATAGGCTGTCTAAAATCCACAGTCTGTTGGTGCTCAGCCTTTAGGTTGGGATGTCCACCTTGATACCCTCCTTCCTCAGAGTTTCCCATCTCCCGATGCTCTTCCTAACACATGCTCATATTGTTGTGTTAGTTGACTCTCCAGTCCTCCCTGAAAAACCATAAAAGCTCCAGAATGCAGCCTGAAGGCTGAATGTTCAGAGGAACATGCTGATGGAGGCCCCTGTGTTTTGCAGGCCGGGCAGCGACAGGGACCAGACCCGGGTGGACGCCGTGTGCACCTACAGCAAGGAGCCCTGGGCTGCGCCTTTGGACAGGGTGGGGCTGTACCACCAAGTGAGCAACAAGACCAGAGGCATCACCCAGCTGGGCCCCTACAGCCTGGACAAGGACAGCCTCTACGTCAACGGTGAGCGGCGCTCCTCCCTGGGCCTCCTCTGCTCTCCCATGGCAGCCCTGCCCCAGGGCTGCCCCTTGCCCAGCCCCAGCTCCTGACCCTCTGTCTCTCTCTTTCCCCAGGCTACAACGAGCAGCCAGTGCTGACCAGTGAGTACCTTGCAGGAGCGGGATGATTTTAGCAGACAGCAAGTGCCACAGTGGGGCCTTCTCTAGGGCAGAGGAATCTTGGCACTGAGGCATGAGATCCTGGGGACATGAGGATCTTCTTGTCCTTCACCTTGGGGAGTAGGGCAGGCAGGAAACCTTTGCGCTTGCCCAGCCAGGGCTGTAAATACAAAGTCTTTGCCCCTTGTCACTCCTCATCTGTGCTTCTTCCAGCTCCCACCCACCCACCAACAACCACAGCTGCCACCCTTGAGCGTTTCACCATCAACTTCACCATCACCAACCTGCCCTACACTTCTGACCTGGAGAATCCTGACTCAGCCAGGTTCAGAGATACTCGGAGAGATATGAACACTCTGGTAAGTTGACCAATGGTGGGACATTTCTGTGCCACCCCAAGTTGCAGAGAGTGCAGGTAGCAGGCCATGGCTTAATTGTAAAACCTCTTCCCTTGGCAGCTCGACGGCCTGCTGAAGGAAAGCAGCATTGGCCCTGATTTCCAGGGATGTGAGACAACAGGCTTCAGGTACGGGTCATCCTCAAGCGGCATTTTGCAGAACCCTTGCTTTAAGATGTGGCCCTGTTGGTCCACTCCAGAAGAGTGTTATAGCCACTCTTGTAAATTTAGGATGATCTTCATTAGGTACTGCTGCAGCAGCACTTTCTTCTTAATGTCCCATGACTTAGAGCTGACCTTCAGTGCCTGTCCTCTTATGGAGGGGGCAGAATAGTCCCAAGATGACACAAAAGTTTGTCTGGACACTCTCCATCCTGAAAAGTCCTACAGCATTACTGCAAGGGGAGAGCAGTGTCCAACCACCACCAAGACTCTTCAGGAAGGCAGAGATTGCATTCCCACATGGGAATGGCCATGACAGACCCAGAGTCCAGCTGTGATGAGATTATGTAAAGAGGAACATGCTGATGGAGGCCCCTGTGTTTTGCAGGCCGGGCAGCGACAGGGACCAGACCCGGGTGGACGCCGTGTGCACCTACAGCAAGGAGCCCTGGGCTGCGCCTTTGGACAGGGTGGGGCTGTACCACCAAGTGAGCAACAAGACCAGAGGCATCACCCAGCTGGGCCCCTACAGCCTGGACAAGGACAGCCTCTACGTCAACGGTGAGCGGCGCTCCTCCCTGGGCCTCCTCTGCTCTCCCATGGCAGCCCTGCCCCAGGGCTGCCCCTTGCCCAGCCCCAGCTCCTGACCCTCTGTCTCTCTCTTTCCCCAGGCTACAACGAGCAGCCAGTGCTGACCAGTGAGTACCTTGCAGGAACAGGAGGGGATGGAAGGCAGCAAGTGCAACACTGGGGTTTTCTTGTGGACAGTGGCGGATGGGGGCATGGGCATGAAATCCTGGGGACATGGGGATCCTCTCATCCTTCTCCTTTTGGAGCAGACCTGACAGGAAAGCTCTGAACCTTCACAGCCAGATCTATAACAACCAAGTCTTTGCCCCTTGTCATCCCAATCTGTGCTTCTTCCAGCTCCCACCCACCCACCAACAACAACAGCGGCCACCCTTGAGCATTTCACCGTCAACTTCACCATCACCAACCTGCCCTACTCTTCTGACCTGGAGAATCCTGACTCAGCTAAATTCAAAGCTACACGAAGGGTGATGAACATGATGGTAGGTGAACAGCCACTGAGATACTGCTGTACCCTGTCTGGTCTCATCAGCTTGGAGCGAGTGCAGAGATATGGTCATGGCTTAACTGGGAAACCTGTTTTTCTGGCAGCTTGACCGCCTGCTGAAGGACAGCAGCATTGGCCCTGTTTTCCAAGGATGTGAAACAACAGATTTCAGGTATGGGTCATGATCAACTGTCCCTGCAGGACCCCTCACCAGATCCATAGGCTGTCTAAAATCCACAGTCTGTTGGTGCTCAGCCTTTAGGTTGGGATGTCCACCTTGATACCCTCCTTCCTCAGAGTTTCCCATCTCCCGATGCTCTTCCTAACACATGCTCATATTGTTGTGTTAGTTGACTCTCCAGTCCTCCCTGAAAAACCATAAAAGCTCCAGAATGCAGCCTGAAGGCTGAATGTTCAGAGGAGGGTGCTGATGGAGGCCCCTGTGTTTTGCAGGCCGGGCAGCGACAGGGACCAGACCCGGGTGGACGCCGTGTGCACCTACAGCAAGGAGCCCTGGGCTGCGCCTTTGGACAGGGTGGGGCTGTACCACCAAGTGAGCAACAAGACCAGAGGCATCACCCAGCTGGGCCCCTACAGCCTGGACAAGGACAGCCTCTACGTCAACGGTGAGCGGCGCTCCTCCCTGGGCCTCCTCTGCTCTCCCATGGCAGCCCTGCCCCAGTGCTGCCCCTTGCCCAGCCCCAGCTCCTGACCCTCTGTCTCTCTCTTTCCCCAGGCTACAACGAGCAGCCAGTGCTGACCAGTGAGTACCTTGCAGGAACAGGAGGGGATGGAAGGCAGCAAGTGCAACACTGGGGTTTTCTTGTGGACAGTGTCAGATTGGGGCATGCGCATGAAATCCTGGGGACATGGGGATCCTCTCATCCTTCTCCTTTTGGAGCAGACCTGACAGGAAAGCTCTGAACCTTCACAGCCAGATCTATAACAACCAAGTCTTTGCCCCTTGTCATCCCAATCTGTGCTTCTTCCAGCTCCCACCCACCCACCAACAACAACAGCGGCCACCCTTGAGCATTTCACCGTCAACTTCACCATCACCAACCTGCCCTACTCTTCTGACCTGGAGAATCCTGACTCAGCTAAATTCAAAGCTACACGAAGGGTGATGAACATGATGGTAGGTGAACAGCCACTGAGATACTGCTGTACCCTGTCTGGTCTCATCAGCTTGGAGCGAGTGCAGAGATATGGTCATGGCTTAACTGGGAAACCTGTTTTTCTGGCAGCTTGACCGCCTGCTGAAGGACAGCAGCATTGGCCCTGTTTTCCAAGGATGTGAAACAACAGATTTCAGGTATGGGTCATGATCAACTGTCCCTGCAGGACCCCTCACCAGATCCATAGGCTGTCTAAAATCCACAGTCTGTTGGTGCTCAGCCTTTAGGTTGGGATGTCCACCTTGATACCCTCCTTCCTCAGAGTTTCCCATCTCCCGATGCTCTCCCTAACACATGCTCATATTGTTGTGTTAGTTGACTCTCCAGTCCTCCCTGAAAAACCATAAAAGCTCCAGAATGCAGCCTGAAGGCTGAATGTTCAGAGGAGGGTGCTGATGGAGGCCCCTGTGTTTTGCAGGCCGGGCAGCGACAGGGACCAGACCCGGGTGGACGCCGTGTGCACCTACAGCAAGGAGCCCTGGGCTGCGCCTTTGGACAGGGTGGGGCTGTACCACCAAGTGAGCAACAAGACCAGAGGCATCACCCAGCTGGGCCCCTACAGCCTGGACAAGGACAGCCTCTACGTCAACGGTGAGCGGCGCTCCTCCCTGGGCCTCCTCTGCTCTCCCATGGCAGCCCTGCCCCAGGGCTGCCCCTTGCCCAGCCCCAGCTCCTGACCCTCTGTCTCTCTCTTTCCCCAGGCTACAACGAGCAGCCAGTGCTGACCAGTGAGTACCTTGCAGGAGCGGGATGATTTTAGCAGACAGCAAGTGCCACAGTGGGGCCTTCTCTAGGGCAGAGGAATCTTGGCACTGAGGCATGAGATCCTGGGGACATGAGGATCTTCTTGTCCTTCACCTTGGGGAGTAGGGCAGGCAGGAAACCTTTGCGCTTGCCCAGCCAGGGCTGTAAATACAAAGTCTTTGCCCCTTGTCACTCCTCATCTGTGCTTCTTCCAGCTCCCACCCACCCACCAACAACCACAGCTGCCACCCTTGAGCGTTTCACCATCAACTTCACCATCACCAACCTGCCCTACACTTCTGACCTGGAGAATCCTGACTCAGCCAGGTTCAGAGATACTCGGAGAGATATGAACACTCTGGTAAGTTGACCAATGGTGGGACATTTCTGTGCCACCCCAAGTTGCAGAGAGTGCAGGTAGCAGGCCATGGCTTAATTGTAAAACCTCTTCCCTTGGCAGCTCGACGGCCTGCTGAAGGAAAGCAGCATTGGCCCTGATTTCCAGGGATGTGAGACAACAGGCTTCAGGTACGGGTCATCCTCAAGCGGCATTTTGCAGAACCCTTGCTTTAAGATGTGGCCCTGTTGGTCCACTCCAGAAGAGTGTTATAGCCACTCTTGTAAATTTAGGATGATCTTCATTAGGTACTGCTGCAGCAGCACTTTCTTCTTAATGTCCCATGACTTAGAGCTGACCTTCAGTGCCTGTCCTCTTATGGAGGGGGCAGAATAGTCCCAAGATGACACAAAAGTTTGTCTGGACACTCTCCATCCTGAAAAGTCCTACAGCATTACTGCAAGGGGAGAGCAGTGTCCAACCACCACCAAGACTCTTCAGGAAGGCAGAGATTGCATTCCCACATGGGAATGGCCATGACAGGCCCAGAGTCCAGCTGTGATGAGATTATGTAAAGAGGAACATGCTGATGGAGGCCCCTGTGTTTTGCAGGCCGGGCAGCGACAGGGACCAGACCCGGGTGGACGCCGTGTGCACCTACAGCAAGGAGCCCTGGGCTGCGCCTTTGGACAGGGTGGGGCTGTACCACCAAGTGAGCAACAAGACCAGAGGCATCACCCAGCTGGGCCCCTACAGCCTGGACAAGGACAGCCTCTACGTCAACGGTGAGCGGCGCTCCTCCCTGGGCCTCCTCTGCTCTCCCATGGCAGCCCTGCCCCAGGGCTGCCCCTTGCCCAGCCCCAGCTCCTGACCCTCTGTCTCTCTCTTTCCCCAGGCTACAACGAGCAGCCAGTGCTGACCAGTGAGTACCTTGCAGGAACAGGAGGGGATGGAAGGCAGCAAGTGCAACACTGGGGTTTTCTTGTGGACAGTGGTGGATGGGGGCTTGGGCATGAAATCCTGGGGACATGGGGATCCTCTCATCCTTCTCCTTTTGGAGCAGACCTGACAGGAAAGCTCTGAACCTTCACAGCCAGGTCTATAACAACCAAGTCTTTGCCCCTTGTCATCCCAATCTGTGCTTCTTCCAGCTCCCACCCACCCACCAACAACAACAGCGGCCACCCTTGAGCATTTCACCGTCAACTTCACCATCACCAACCTGCCCTACTCTTCTGACCTGGAGAATCCTGACTCAGCTAAATTCAAAGCTACACGAAGGGTGATGAACATGATGGTAGGTGAACCGCCACTGAGATACTGCTGTACCCTGTCTGGTCTCATCAGCTTGGAGCGAGTGCAGAGATATGGTCATGGCTTAACTGGGAAACCTGTTTTTCTGGCAGCTTGACCGCCTGCTGAAGGACAGCAGCATTGGCCCTGTTTTCCAAGGATGTGAAACAACAGATTTCAGGTATGGGTCATGATCAACTGTCCCTGCATGACCCCTCACCAGATCCATAGGCTGTCTAAAATCCACAGTCTGTTGGTGCTCAGCCTTTAGGTTGGGATGTCCACCTTGATACCCTCCTTCCTCAGAGTTTCCCATCTCCCGATGCTCTTCCTAACACATGCTCATATTGTTGTGTTAGTTGACTCTCCAGTCCTCCCTGAAAAACCATAAAAGCTCCAGAATGCAGCCTGAAGGCTGAATGTTCAGAGGAACATGCTGATGGAGGCCCCTGTGTTTTGCAGGCCGGGCAGCGACAGGGACCAGACCCGGGTGGACGCCGTGTGCACCTACAGCAAGGAGCCCTGGGCTGCGCCTTTGGACAGGGTGGGGCTGTACCACCAAGTGAGCAACAAGACCAGAGGCATCACCCAGCTGGGCCCCTACAGCCTGGACAAGGACAGCCTCTACGTCAACGGTGAGCGGCGCTCCTCCCTGGGCCTCCTCTGCTCTCCCATGGCAGCCCTGCCCCAGGGCTGCCCCTTGCCCAGCCCCAGCTCCTGACCCTCTGTCTCTCTCTTTCCCCAGGCTACAACGAGCAGCCAGTGCTGACCAGTGAGTACCTTGCAGGAGCGGGATGATTTTAGCAGACAGCAAGTGCCACAGTGGGGCCTTCTCTAGGGCAGAGGAATCTTGGCACTGAGGCATGAGATCCTGGGGACATGAGGATCTTCTTGTCCTTCACCTTGGGGAGTAGGGCAGGCAGGAAACCTTTGCGCTTGCCCAGCCAGGGCTGTAAATACAAAGTCTTTGCCCCTTGTCACTCCTCATCTGTGCTTCTTCCAGCTCCCACCCACCCACCAACAACCACAGCTGCCACCCTTGAGCGTTTCACCATCAACTTCACCATCACCAACCTGCCCTACACTTCTGACCTGGAGAATCCTGACTCAGCCAGGTTCAGAGATACTCGGAGAGATATGAACACTCTGGTAAGTTGACCAATGGTGGGACATTTCTGTGCCACCCCAAGTTGCAGAGAGTGCAGGTAGCAGGCCATGGCTTAATTGTAAAACCTCTTCCCTTGGCAGCTCGACGGCCTGCTGAAGGAAAGCAGCATTGGCCCTGATTTCCAGGGATGTGAGACAACAGGCTTCAGGTACGGGTCATCCTCAAGCGGCATTTTGCAGAACCCTTGCTTTAAGATGTGGCCCTGTTGGTCCACTCCAGAAGAGTGTTATAGCCACTCTTGTAAATTTAGGATGATCTTCATTAGGTACTGCTGCAGCAGCACTTTCTTCTTAATGTCCCATGACTTAGAGCTGACCTTCAGTGCCTGTCCTCTTATGGAGGGGGCAGAATAGTCCCAAGATGACACAAAAGTTTGTCTGGACACTCTCCATCCTGAAAAGTCCTACAGCATTACTGCAAGGGGAGAGCAGTGTCCAACCACCACCAAGACTCTTCAGGAAGGCAGAGATTGCATTCCCACATGGGAATGGCCATGACAGACCCAGAGTCCAGCTGTGATGAGATTATGTAAAGAGGAACATGCTGATGGAGGCCCCTGTGTTTTGCAGGCCGGGCAGCGACAGGGACCAGACCCGGGTGGACGCCGTGTGCACCTACAGCAAGGAGCCCTGGGCTGCGCCTTTGGACAGGGTGGGGCTGTACCACCAAGTGAGCAACAAGACCAGAGGCATCACCCAGCTGGGCCCCTACAGCCTGGACAAGGACAGCCTCTACGTCAACGGTGAGCGGCGCTCCTCCCTGGGCCTCCTCTGCTCTCCCATGGCAGCCCTGCCCCAGGGCTGCCCCTTGCCCAGCCCCAGCTCCTGACCCTCTGTCTCTCTCTTTCCCCAGGCTACAACGAGCAGCCAGTGCTGACCAGTGAGTACCTTGCAGGAACAGGAGGGGATGGAAGGCAGCAAGTGCAACACTGGGGTTTTCTTGTGGACAGTGGCGGATGGGGGCATGCGCATGAAATCCTGGGGACATGGGGATCCTCTCATCCTTCTCCTTTTGGAGCAGACCTGACAGGAAAGCTCTGAACCTTCACAGCCAGGTCTATAACAACCAAGTCTTTGCCCCTTGTCATCCCAATCTGTGCTTCTTCCAGCTCCCACCCACCCACCAACAACAACAGCGGCCACCCTTGAGCATTTCACCGTCAACTTCACCATCACCAACCTGCCCTACTCTTCTGACCTGGAGAATCCTGACTCAGCTAAATTCAAAGCTACACGAAGGGTGATGAACATGATGGTAGGTGAACCGCCACTGAGATACTGCTGTACCCTGTCTGGTCTCATCAGCTTGGAGCGAGTGCAGAGATATGGTCATGGCTTAACTGGGAAACCTGTTTTTCTGGCAGCTTGACCGCCTGCTGAAGGACAGCAGCATTGGCCCTGTTTTCCAAGGATGTGAAACAACAGATTTCAGGTATGGGTCATGATCAACTGTCCCTGCATGACCCCTCACCAGATCCATAGGCTGTCTAAAATCCACAGTCTGTTGGTGCTCAGCCTTTAGGTTGGGATGTCCACCTTGATACCCTCCTTCCTCAGAGTTTCCCATCTCCCGATGCTCTTCCTAACACATGCTCATATTGTTGTGTTAGTTGACTCTCCAGTCCTCCCTGAAAAACCATAAAAGCTCCAGAATGCAGCCTGAAGGCTGAATGTTCAGAGGAACATGCTGATGGAGGCCCCTGTGTTTTGCAGGCCGGGCAGCGACAGGGACCAGACCCGGGTGGACGCCGTGTGCACCTACAGCAAGGAGCCCTGGGCTGCGCCTTTGGACAGGGTGGGGCTGTACCACCAAGTGAGCAACAAGACCAGAGGCATCACCCAGCTGGGCCCCTACAGCCTGGACAAGGACAGCCTCTACGTCAACGGTGAGCGGCGCTCCTCCCTGGGCCTCCTCTGCTCTCCCATGGCAGCCCTGCCCCAGGGCTGCCCCTTGCCCAGCCCCAGCTCCTGACCCTCTGTCTCTCTCTTTCCCCAGGCTACAACGAGCAGCCAGTGCTGACCAGTGAGTACCTTGCAGGAGCGGGATGATTTTAGCAGACAGCAAGTGCCACAGTGGGGCCTTCTCTAGGGCAGAGGAATCTTGGCACTGAGGCATGAGATCCTGGGGACATGAGGATCTTCTTGTCCTTCACCTTGGGGAGTAGGGCAGGCAGGAAACCTTTGCGCTTGCCCAGCCAGGGCTGTAAATACAAAGTCTTTGCCCCTTGTCACTCCTCATCTGTGCTTCTTCCAGCTCCCACCCACCCACCAACAACCACAGCTGCCACCCTTGAGCGTTTCACCATCAACTTCACCATCACCAACCTGCCCTACACTTCTGACCTGGAGAATCCTGACTCAGCCAGGTTCAGAGATACTCGGAGAGATATGAACACTCTGGTAAGTTGACCAATGGTGGGACATTTCTGTGCCACCCCAAGTTGCAGAGAGTGCAGGTAGCAGGCCATGGCTTAATTGTAAAACCTCTTCCCTTGGCAGCTCGACGGCCTGCTGAAGGAAAGCAGCATTGGCCCTGATTTCCAGGGATGTGAGACAACAGGCTTCAGGTACGGGTCATCCTCAAGCGGCATTTTGCAGAACCCTTGCTTTAAGATGTGGCCCTGTTGGTCCACTCCAGAAGAGTGTTATAGCCACTCTTGTAAATTTAGGATGATCTTCATTAGGTACTGCTGCAGCAGCACTTTCTTCTTAATGTCCCATGACTTAGAGCTGACCTTCAGTGCCTGTCCTCTTATGGAGGGGGCAGAATAGTCCCAAGATGACACAAAAGTTTGTCTGGACACTCTCCATCCTGAAAAGTCCTACAGCATTACTGCAAGGGGAGAGCAGTGTCCAACCACCACCAAGACTCTTCAGGAAGGCAGAGATTGCATTCCCACATGGGAATGGCCATGACAGGCCCAGAGTCCAGCTGTGATGAGATTATGTAAAGAGGAACATGCTGATGGAGGCCCCTGTGTTTTGCAGGCCGGGCAGCGACAGGGACCAGACCCGGGTGGACGCCGTGTGCACCTACAGCAAGGAGCCCTGGGCTGCGCCTTTGGACAGGGTGGGGCTGTACCACCAAGTGAGCAACAAGACCAGAGGCATCACCCAGCTGGGCCCCTACAGCCTGGACAAGGACAGCCTCTACGTCAACGGTGAGCGGCGCTCCTCCCTGGGCCTCCTCTGCTCTCCCATGGCAGCCCTGCCCCAGGGCTGCCCCTTGCCCAGCCCCAGCTCCTGACCCTCTGTCTCTCTCTTTCCCCAGGCTACAACGAGCAGCCAGTGCTGACCAGTGAGTACCTTGCAGGAACAGGAGGGGATGGAAGGCAGCAAGTGCAACACTGGGGTTTTCTTGTGGACAGTGGTGGATGGGGGCTTGGGCATGAAATCCTGGGGACATGGGGATCCTCTCATCCTTCTCCTTTTGGAGCAGACCTGACAGGAAAGCTCTGAACCTTCACAGCCAGGTCTATAACAACCAAGTCTTTGCCCCTTGTCATCCCAATCTGTGCTTCTTCCAGCTCCCACCCACCCACCAACAACAACAGCGGCCACCCTTGAGCATTTCACCGTCAACTTCACCATCACCAACCTGCCCTACTCTTCTGACCTGGAGAATCCTGACTCAGCTAAATTCAAAGCTACACGAAGGGTGATGAACATGATGGTAGGTGAATCGCCACTGAGATACTGCTGTACCCTGTCTGGTCTCATCAGCTTGGAGCGAGTGCAGAGATATGGTCATGGCTTAACTGGGAAACCTGTTTTTCTGGCAGCTTGACCGCCTGCTGAAGGACAGCAGCATTGGCCCTGTTTTCCAAGGATGTGAAACAACAGATTTCAGGTATGGGTCATGATCAACTGTCCCTGCATGACCCCTCACCAGATCCATAGGCTGTCTAAAATCCACAGTCTGTTGGTGCTCAGCCTTTAGGTTGGGATGTCCACCTTGATACCCTCCTTCCTCAGAGTTTCCCATCTCCCGATGCTCTTCCTAACACATGCTCATATTGTTGTGTTAGTTGACTCTCCAGTCCTCCCTGAAAAACCATAAAAGCTCCAGAATGCAGCCTGAAGGCTGAATGTTCAGAGGAACATGCTGATGGAGGCCCCTGTGTTTTGCAGGCCGGGCAGCGACAGGGACCAGACCCGGGTGGACGCCGTGTGCACCTACAGCAAGGAGCCCTGGGCTGCGCCTTTGGACAGGGTGGGGCTGTACCACCAAGTGAGCAACAAGACCAGAGGCATCACCCAGCTGGGCCCCTACAGCCTGGACAAGGACAGCCTCTACGTCAACGGTGAGCGGCGCTCCTCCCTGGGCCTCCTCTGCTCTCCCATGGCAGCCCTGCCCCAGGGCTGCCCCTTGCCCAGCCCCAGCTCCTGACCCTCTGTCTCTCTCTTTCCCCAGGCTACAACGAGCAGCCAGTGCTGACCAGTGAGTACCTTGCAGGAGCGGGATGATTTTAGCAGACAGCAAGTGCCACAGTGGGGCCTTCTCTAGGGCAGAGGAATCTTGGCACTGAGGCATGAGATCCTGGGGACATGAGGATCTTCTTGTCCTTCACCTTGGGGAGTAGGGCAGGCAGGAAACCTTTGCGCTTGCCCAGCCAGGGCTGTAAATACAAAGTCTTTGCCCCTTGTCACTCCTCATCTGTGCTTCTTCCAGCTCCCACCCACCCACCAACAACCACAGCTGCCACCCTTGAGCGTTTCACCATCAACTTCACCATCACCAACCTGCCCTACACTTCTGACCTGGAGAATCCTGACTCAGCCAGGTTCAGAGATACTCGGAGAGATATGAACACTCTGGTAAGTTGACCAATGGTGGGACATTTCTGTGCCACCCCAAGTTGCAGAGAGTGCAGGTAGCAGGCCATGGCTTAATTGTAAAACCTCTTCCCTTGGCAGCTCGACGGCCTGCTGAAGGAAAGCAGCATTGGCCCTGATTTCCAGGGATGTGAGACAACAGGCTTCAGGTACGGGTCATCCTCAAGCGGCATTTTGCAGAACCCTTGCTTTAAGATGTGGCCCTGTTGGTCCACTCCAGAAGAGTGTTATAGCCACTCTTGTAAATTTAGGATGATCTTCATTAGGTACTGCTGCAGCAGCACTTTCTTCTTAATGTCCCATGACTTAGAGCTGACCTTCAGTGCCTGTCCTCTTATGGAGGGGGCAGAATAGTCCCAAGATGACACAAAAGTTTGTCTGGACACTCTCCATCCTGAAAAGTCCTACAGCATTACTGCAAGGGGAGAGCAGTGTCCAACCACCACCAAGACTCTTCAGGAAGGCAGAGATTGCATTCCCACATGGGAATGGCCATGACAGACCCAGAGTCCAGCTGTGATGAGATTATGTAAAGAGGAACATGCTGATGGAGGCCCCTGTGTTTTGCAGGCCGGGCAGCGACAGGGACCAGACCCGGGTGGACGCCGTGTGCACCTACAGCAAGGAGCCCTGGGCTGCGCCTTTGGACAGGGTGGGGCTGTACCACCAAGTGAGCAACAAGACCAGAGGCATCACCCAGCTGGGCCCCTACAGCCTGGACAAGGACAGCCTCTACGTCAACGGTGAGCGGCGCTCCTCCCTGGGCCTCCTCTGCTCTCCCATGGCAGCCCTGCCCCAGGGCTGCCCCTTGCCCAGCCCCAGCTCCTGACCCTCTGTCTCTCTCTTTCCCCAGGCTACAACGAGCAGCCAGTGCTGACCAGTGAGTACCTTGCAGGAACAGGAGGGGATGGAAGGCAGCAAGTGCAACACTGGGGTTTTCTTGTGGACAGTGGCGGATGGGGGCTTGGGCATGAAATCCTGGGGACATGGGGATCCTCTCATCCTTCTCCTTTTGGAGCAGACCTGACAGGAAAGCTCTGAACCTTCACAGCCAGGTCTATAACAACCAAGTCTTTGCCCCTTGTCATCCCAATCTGTGCTTCTTCCAGCTCCCACCCACCCACCAACAACAACAGCGGCCACCCTTGAGCATTTCACCGTCAACTTCACCATCACCAACCTGCCCTACTCTTCTGACCTGGAGAATCCTGACTCAGCTAAATTCAAAGCTACACGAAGGGTGATGAACATGATGGTAGGTGAACCGCCACTGAGATACTGCTGTACCCTGTCTGGTCTCATCAGCTTGGAGCGAGTGCAGAGATATGGTCATGGCTTAACTGGGAAACCTGTTTTTCTGGCAGCTTGACCGCCTGCTGAAGGACAGCAGCATTGGCCCTGTTTTCCAAGGATGTGAAACAACAGATTTCAGGTATGGGTCATGATCAACTGTCCCTGCATGACCCCTCACCAGATCCATAGGCTGTCTAAAATCCACAGTCTGTTGGTGCTCAGCCTTTAGGTTGGGATGTCCACCTTGATACCCTCCTTCCTCAGAGTTTCCCATCTCCCGATGCTCTTCCTAACACATGCTCATATTGTTGTGTTAGTTGACTCTCCAGTCCTCCCTGAAAAACCATAAAAGCTCCAGAATGCAGCCTGAAGGCTGAATGTTCAGAGGAACATGCTGATGGAGGCCCCTGTGTTTTGCAGGCCGGGCAGCGACAGGGACCAGACCCGGGTGGACGCCGTGTGCACCTACAGCAAGGAGCCCTGGGCTGCGCCTTTGGACAGGGTGGGGCTGTACCACCAAGTGAGCAACAAGACCAGAGGCATCACCCAGCTGGGCCCCTACAGCCTGGACAAGGACAGCCTCTACGTCAACGGTGAGCGGCGCTCCTCCCTGGGCCTCCTCTGCTCTCCCATGGCAGCCCTGCCCCAGGGCTGCCCCTTGCCCAGCCCCAGCTCCTGACCCTCTGTCTCTCTCTTTCCCCAGGCTACAACGAGCAGCCAGTGCTGACCAGTGAGTACCTTGCAGGAGCGGGATGATTTTAGCAGACAGCAAGTGCCACAGTGGGGCCTTCTCTAGGGCAGAGGAATCTTGGCACTGAGGCATGAGATCCTGGGGACATGAGGATCTTCTTGTCCTTCACCTTGGGGAGTAGGGCAGGCAGGAAACCTTTGCTTGCCCAGCCAGGGCTGTAAATACAAAGTCTTTGCCCCTTGTCACTCCTCATCTGTGCTTCTTCCAGCTCCCACCCACCCACCAACAACCACAGCTGCCACCCTTGAGCGTTTCACCATCAACTTCACCATCACCAACCTGCCCTACACTTCTGACCTGGAGAATCCTGACTCAGCCAGGTTCAGAGATACTCGGAGAGATATGAACACTCTGGTAAGTTGACCAATGGTGGGACATTTCTGTGCCACCCCAAGTTGCAGAGAGTGCAGGTAGCAGGCCATGGCTTAATTGTAAAACCTCTTCCCTTGGCAGCTCGACGGCCTGCTGAAGGAAAGCAGCATTGGCCCTGATTTCCAGGGATGTGAGACAACAGGCTTCAGGTACGGGTCATCCTCAAGCGGCATTTTGCAGAACCCTTGCTTTAAGATGTGGCCCTGTTGGTCCACTCCAGAAGAGTGTTATAGCCACTCTTGTAAATTTAGGATGATCTTCATTAGGTACTGCTGCAGCAGCACTTTCTTCTTAATGTCCCATGACTTAGAGCTGACCTTCAGTGCCTGTCCTCTTATGGAGGGGGCAGAATAGTCCCAAGATGACACAAAAGTTTGTCTGGACACTCTCCATCCTGAAAAGTCCTACAGCATTACTGCAAGGGGAGAGCAGTGTCCAACCACCACCAAGACTCTTCAGGAAGGCAGAGATTGCATTCCCACATGGGAATGGCCATGACAGGCCCAGAGTCCAGCTGTGATGAGATTATGTAAAGAGGAACATGCTGATGGAGGCCCCTGTGTTTTGCAGGCCGGGCAGCGACAGGGACCAGACCCGGGTGGACGCCGTGTGCACCTACAGCAAGGAGCCCTGGGCTGCGCCTTTGGACAGGGTGGGGCTGTACCACCAAGTGAGCAACAAGACCAGAGGCATCACCCAGCTGGGCCCCTACAGCCTGGACAAGGACAGCCTCTACGTCAACGGTGAGCGGCGCTCCTCCCTGGGCCTCCTCTGCTCTCCCATGGCAGCCCTGCCCCAGGGCTGCCCCTTGCCCAGCCCCAGCTCCTGACCCTCTGTCTCTCTCTTTCCCCAGGCTACAACGAGCAGCCAGTGCTGACCAGTGAGTACCTTGCAGGAACAGGAGGGGATGGAAGGCAGCAAGTGCAACACTGGGGTTTTCTTGTGGACAGTGGTGGATGGGGGCTTGGGCATGAAATCCTGGGGACATGGGGATCCTCTCATCCTTCTCCTTTTGGAGCAGACCTGACAGGAAAGCTCTGAACCTTCACAGCCAGGTCTATAACAACCAAGTCTTTGCCCCTTGTCATCCCAATCTGTGCTTCTTCCAGCTCCCACCCACCCTCCAACAACAACAGCGGCCACCCTTGAGCATTTCACCGTCAACTTCACCATCACCAACCTGCCCTACTCTTCTGACCTGGAGAATCCTGACTCAGCTAAATTCAAAGCTACACGAAGGGTGATGAACATGATGGTAGGTGAACCGCCACTGAGATACTGCTGTACCCTGTCTGGTCTCATCAGCTTGGAGCGAGTGCAGAGATATGGTCATGGCTTAACTGGGAAACCTGTTTTTCTGGCAGCTTGACCGCCTGCTGAAGGACAGCAGCATTGGCCCTGTTTTCCAAGGATGTGAAACAACAGATTTCAGGTATGGGTCATGATCAACTGTCCCTGCATGACCCCTCACCAGATCCATAGGCTGTCTAAAATCCACAGTCTGTTGGTGCTCAGCCTTTAGGTTGGGATGTCCACCTTGATACCCTCCTTCCTCAGAGTTTCCCATCTCCCGATGCTCTTCCTAACACATGCTCATATTGTTGTGTTAGTTGACTCTCCAGTCCTCCCTGAAAAACCATAAAAGCTCCAGAATGCAGCCTGAAGGCTGAATGTTCAGAGGAGGGTGCTGATGGAGGCCCCTGTGTTTTGCAGGCCGGGCAGCGACAGGGACCAGACCCGGGTGGACGCCGTGTGCACCTACAGCAAGGAGCCCTGGGCTGCGCCTTTGGACAGGGTGGGGCTGTACCACCAAGTGAGCAACAAGACCAGAGGCATCACCCAGCTGGGCCCCTACAGCCTGGACAAGGACAGCCTCTACGTCAACGGTGAGCGGCGCTCCTCCCTGGGCCTCCTCTGCTCTCCCATGGCAGCCCTGCCCCAGTGCTGCCCCTTGCCCAGCCCCAGCTCCTGACCCTCTGTCTCTCTCTTTCCCCAGGCTACAACGAGCAGCCAGTGCTGACCAGTGAGTACCTTGCAGGAGCGGGATGATTTTAGCAGACAGCAAGTGCCACAGTGGGGCCTTCTCTAGGGCAGAGGAATCTTGGCACTGAGGCATGAGATCCTGGGGACATGAGGATCTTCTTGTCCTTCACCTTGGGGAGTAGGGCTGGCAGGAAACCTTTGCTTGCCCAGCCAGGGCTGTAAATACAAAGTCTTTGCCCCTTGTCACTCCTCATCTGTGCTTCTTCCAGCTCCCACCCACCCACCAACAACCACAGCTGCCACCCTTGAGCGTTTCACCATCAACTTCACCATCACCAACCTGCCCTACACTTCTGACCTGGAGAATCCTGACTCAGCCAGGTTCAGAGATACTCGGAGAGATATGAACACTCTGGTAAGTTGACCAATGGTGGGACATTTCTGTGCCACCCGAAGTTGCAGAGAGTGCAGGTAGCAGGCCATGGCTTAATTGTAAAACCTCTTCCCTTGGCAGCTCGACGGCCTGCTGAAGGAAAGCAGCATTGGCCCTGATTTCCAGGGATGTGAGACAACAGGCTTCAGGTACGGGTCATCCTCAAGCGGCATTTTGCAGAACCCTTGCTTTAAGATGTGGCCCTGTTGGTCCACTCCAGAAGAGTGTTATAGCCACTCTTGTAAATTTAGGATGATCTTCATTAGGTACTGCTGCAGCAGCACTTTCTTCTTAATGTCCCATGACTTAGAGCTGACCTTCAGTGCCTGTCCTCTTATGGAGGGGGCAGAATAGTCCCAAGATGACACAAAAGTTTGTCTGGACACTCTCCATCCTGAAAAGTCCTACAGCATTACTGCAAGGGGAGAGCAGTGTCCAACCACCACCAAGACTCTTCAGGAAGGCAGAGATTGCATTCCCACATGGGAATGGCCATGACAGGCCCAGAGTCCAGCTGTGATGAGATTATGTAAAGAGGAACATGCTGATGGAGGCCCCTGTGTTTTGCAGGCCGGGCAGCGACAGGGACCAGACCCGGGTGGACGCCGTGTGCACCTACAGCAAGGAGCCCTGGGCTGCGCCTTTGGACAGGGTGGGGCTGTACCACCAAGTGAGCAACAAGACCAGAGGCATCACCCAGCTGGGCCCCTACAGCCTGGACAAGGACAGCCTCTACGTCAACGGTGAGCGGCGCTCCTCCCTGGGCCTCCTCTGCTCTCCCATGGTAGCCCTGCCCCAGGGCTGCCCCTTGCCCAGCCCCAGCTCCTGACCCTCTGTCTCTCTCTTTCCCCAGGCTACAACGAGCAGCCAGTGCTGACCAGTGAGTACCTTGCAGGAACAGGAGGGGATGGAAGGCAGCAAGTGCAACACTGGGGTTTTCTTGTGGACAGTGGTGGATGGGGGCATGCGCATGAAATCCTGGGGACATGGGGATCCTCTCATCCTTCTCCTTTTGGAGCAGACCTGACAGGAAAGCTCTGAACCTTCACAGCCAGGTCTATAACAACCAAGTCTTTGCCCCTTGTCATCCCAATCTGTGCTTCTTCCAGCTCCCACCCACCCTCCAACAACAACAGCGGCCACCCTTGAGCATTTCACCGTCAACTTCACCATCACCAACCTGCCCTACTCTTCTGACCTGGAGAATCCTGACTCAGCTAAATTCAAAGCTACACGAAGGGTGATGAACATGATGGTAGGTGAACCGCCACTGAGATACTGCTGTACCCTGTCTGGTCTCATCAGCTTGGAGCGAGTGCAGAGATATGGTCATGGCTTAACTGGGAAACCTGTTTTTCTGGCAGCTTGACCGCCTGCTGAAGGACAGCAGCATTGGCCCTGTTTTCCAAGGATGTGAAACAACAGATTTCAGGTATGGGTCATGATCAACTGTCCCTGCATGACCCCTCACCAGATCCATAGGCTGTCTAAAATCCACAGTCTGTTGGTGCTCAGCCTTTAGGTTGGGATGTCCACCTTGATACCCTCCTTCCTCAGAGTTTCCCATCTCCCGATGCTCTTCCTAACACATGCTCATATTGTTGTGTTAGTTGACTCTCCAGTCCTCCCTGAAAAACCATAAAAGCTCCAGAATGCAGCCTGAAGGCTGAATGTTCAGAGGAGGATGCTGATGGAGGCCCCTGTGTTTTGCAGGCCGGGCAGCGACAGGGACCAGACCCGGGTGGACGCCGTGTGCACCTACAGCAAGGAGCCCTGGGCTGCGCCTTTGGACAGGGTGGGGCTGTACCACCAAGTGAGCAACAAGACCAGAGGCATCACCCAGCTGGGCCCCTACAGCCTGGACAAGGACAGCCTCTACGTCAACGGTGAGCGGCGCTCCTCCCTGGGCCTCCTCTGCTCTCCCATGGCAGCCCTGCCCCAGGGCTGCCCCTTGCCCAGCCCCAGCTCCTGACCCTCTGTCTCTCTCTTTCCCCAGGCTACAACGAGCAGCCAGTGCTGACCAGTGAGTACCTTGCAGGAGCGGGATGATTTTAGCAGACAGCAAGTGCCACAGTGGGGCCTTCTCTAGGGCAGAGGAATCTTGGCACTGAGGCATGAGATCCTGGGGACATGAGGATCTTCTTGTCCTTCACCTTGGGGAGTAGGGCAGGCAGGAAACCTTTGCGCTTGCCCAGCCAGGGCTGTAAATACAAAGTCTTTGCCCCTTGTCACTCCTCATCTGTGCTTCTTCCAGCTCCCACCCACCCACCAACAACCACAGCTGCCACCCTTGAGCGTTTCACCATCAACTTCACCATCACCAACCTGCCCTACACTTCTGACCTGGAGAATCCTGACTCAGCCAGGTTCAGAGATACTCGGAGAGATATGAACACTCTGGTAAGTTGACCAATGGTGGGACATTTCTGTGCCACCCCAAGTTGCAGAGAGTGCAGGTAGCAGGCCATGGCTTAATTGTAAAACCTCTTCCCTTGGCAGCTCGACGGCCTGCTGAAGGAAAGCAGCATTGGCCCTGATTTCCAGGGATGTGAGACAACAGGCTTCAGGTACGGGTCATCCTCAAGCGGCATTTTGCAGAACCCTTGCTTTAAGATGTGGCCCTGTTGGTCCACTCCAGAAGAGTGTTATAGCCACTCTTGTAAATTTAGGATGATCTTCATTAGGTACTGCTGCAGCAGCACTTTCTTCTTAATGTCCCATGACTTAGAGCTGACCTTCAGTGCCTGTCCTCTTATGGAGGGGGCAGAATAGTCCCAAGATGACACAAAAGTTTGTCTGGACACTCTCCATCCTGAAAAGTCCTACAGCATTACTGCAAGGGGAGAGCAGTGTCCAACCACCACCAAGACTCTTCAGGAAGGCAGAGATTGCATTCCCACATGGGAATGGCCATGACAGACCCAGAGTCCAGCTGTGATGAGATTATGTAAAGAGGAACATGCTGATGGAGGCCCCTGTGTTTTGCAGGCCGGGCAGCGACAGGGACCAGACCCGGGTGGACGCCGTGTGCACCTACAGCAAGGAGCCCTGGGCTGCGCCTTTGGACAGGGTGGGGCTGTACCACCAAGTGAGCAACAAGACCAGAGGCATCACCCAGCTGGGCCCCTACAGCCTGGACAAGGACAGCCTCTACGTCAACGGTGAGCGGCGCTCCTCCCTGGGCCTCCTCTGCTCTCCCATGGCAGCCCTGCCCCAGGGCTGCCCCTTGCCCAGCCCCAGCTCCTGACCCTCTGTCTCTCTCTTTCCCCAGGCTACAACGAGCAGCCAGTGCTGACCAGTGAGTACCTTGCAGGAACAGGAGGGGATGGAAGGCAGCAAGTGCAACACTGGGGTTTTCTTGTGGACAGTGGCGGATGGGGGCTTGGGCATGAAATCCTGGGGACATGGGGATCCTCTCATCCTTCTCCTTTTGGAGCAGACCTGACAGGAAAGCTCTGAACCTTCACAGCCAGGTCTATAACAACCAAGTCTTTGCCCCTTGTCATCCCAATCTGTGCTTCTTCCAGCTCCCACCCACCCACCAACAACAACAGCGGCCACCCTTGAGCATTTCACCGTCAACTTCACCATCACCAACCTGCCCTACTCTTCTGACCTGGAGAATCCTGACTCAGCTAAATTCAAAGCTACACGAAGGGTGATGAACATGATGGTAGGTGAACCGCCACTGAGATACTGCTGTACCCTGTCTGGTCTCATCAGCTTGGAGCGAGTGCAGAGATATGGTCATGGCTTAACTGGGAAACCTGTTTTTCTGGCAGCTTGACCGCCTGCTGAAGGACAGCAGCATTGGCCCTGTTTTCCAAGGATGTGAAACAACAGATTTCAGGTATGGGTCATGATCAACTGTCCCTGCATGACCCCTCACCAGATCCATAGGCTGTCTAAAATCCACAGTCTGTTGGTGCTCAGCCTTTAGGTTGGGATGTCCACCTTGATACCCTCCTTCCTCAGAGTTTCCCATCTCCCGATGCTCTTCCTAACACATGCTCATATTGTTGTGTTAGTTGACTCTCCAGTCCTCCCTGAAAAACCATAAAAGCTCCAGAATGCAGCCTGAAGGCTGAATGTTCAGAGGAACATGCTGATGGAGGCCCCTGTGTTTTGCAGGCCGGGCAGCGACAGGGACCAGACCCGGGTGGACGCCGTGTGCACCTACAGCAAGGAGCCCTGGGCTGCGCCTTTGGACAGGGTGGGGCTGTACCACCAAGTGAGCAACAAGACCAGAGGCATCACCCAGCTGGGCCCCTACAGCCTGGACAAGGACAGCCTCTACGTCAACGGTGAGCGGCGCTCCTCCCTGGGCCTCCTCTGCTCTCCCATGGCAGCCCTGCCCCAGGGCTGCCCCTTGCCCAGCCCCAGCTCCTGACCCTCTGTCTCTCTCTTTCCCCAGGCTACAACGAGCAGCCAGTGCTGACCAGTGAGTACCTTGCAGGAGCGGGATGATTTTAGCAGACAGCAAGTGCCACAGTGGGGCCTTCTCTAGGGCAGAGGAATCTTGGCACTGAGGCATGAGATCCTGGGGACATGAGGATCTTCTTGTCCTTCACCTTGGGGAGTAGGGCAGGCAGGAAACCTTTGCTTGCCCAGCCAGGGCTGTAAATACAAAGTCTTTGCCCCTTGTCACTCCTCATCTGTGCTTCTTCCAGCTCCCACCCACCCACCAACAACCACAGCTGCCACCCTTGAGCGTTTCACCATCAACTTCACCATCACCAACCTGCCCTACACTTCTGACCTGGAGAATCCTGACTCAGCCAGGTTCAGAGATACTCGGAGAGATATGAACACTCTGGTAAGTTGACCAATGGTGGGACATTTCTGTGCCACCCCAAGTTGCAGAGAGTGCAGGTAGCAGGCCATGGCTTAATTGTAAAACCTCTTCCCTTGGCAGCTCGACGGCCTGCTGAAGGAAAGCAGCATTGGCCCTGATTTCCAGGGATGTGAGACAACAGGCTTCAGGTACGGGTCATCCTCAAGCGGCATTTTGCAGAACCCTTGCTTTAAGATGTGGCCCTGTTGGTCCACTCCAGAAGAGTGTTATAGCCACTCTTGTAAATTTAGGATGATCTTCATTAGGTACTGCTGCAGCAGCACTTTCTTCTTAATGTCCCATGACTTAGAGCTGACCTTCAGTGCCTGTCCTCTTATGGAGGGGGCAGAATAGTCCCAAGATGACACAAAAGTTTGTCTGGACACTCTCCATCCTGAAAAGTCCTACAGCATTACTGCAAGGGGAGAGCAGTGTCCAACCACCACCAAGACTCTTCAGGAAGGCAGAGATTGCATTCCCACATGGGAATGGCCATGACAGGCCCAGAGTCCAGCTGTGATGAGATTATGTAAAGAGGAACATGCTGATGGAGGCCCCTGTGTTTTGCAGGCCGGGCAGCGACAGGGACCAGACCCGGGTGGACGCCGTGTGCACCTACAGCAAGGAGCCCTGGGCTGCGCCTTTGGACAGGGTGGGGCTGTACCACCAAGTGAGCAACAAGACCAGAGGCATCACCCAGCTGGGCCCCTACAGCCTGGACAAGGACAGCCTCTACGTCAACGGTGAGCGGCGCTCCTCCCTGGGCCTCCTCTGCTCTCCCATGGCAGCCCTGCCCCAGGGCTGCCCCTTGCCCAGCCCCAGCTCCTGACCCTCTGTCTCTCTCTTTCCCCAGGCTACAACGAGCAGCCAGTGCTGACCAGTGAGTACCTTGCAGGAACAGGAGGGGATGGAAGGCAGCAAGTGCAACACTGGGGTTTTCTTGTGGACAGTGGTGGATGGGGGCTTGGGCATGAAATCCTGGGGACATGGGGATCCTCTCATCCTTCTCCTTTTGGAGCAGACCTGACAGGAAAGCTCTGAACCTTCACAGCCAGGTCTATAACAACCAAGTCTTTGCCCCTTGTCATCCCAATCTGTGCTTCTTCCAGCTCCCACCCACCCTCCAACAACAACAGCGGCCACCCTTGAGCATTTCACCGTCAACTTCACCATCACCAACCTGCCCTACTCTTCTGACCTGGAGAATCCTGACTCAGCTAAATTCAAAGCTACACGAAGGGTGATGAACATGATGGTAGGTGAACCGCCACTGAGATACTGCTGTACCCTGTCTGGTCTCATCAGCTTGGAGCGAGTGCAGAGATATGGTCATGGCTTAACTGGGAAACCTGTTTTTCTGGCAGCTTGACCGCCTGCTGAAGGACAGCAGCATTGGCCCTGTTTTCCAAGGATGTGAAACAACAGATTTCAGGTATGGGTCATGATCAACTGTCCCTGCATGACCCCTCACCAGATCCATAGGCTGTCTAAAATCCACAGTCTGTTGGTGCTCAGCCTTTAGGTTGGGATGTCCACCTTGATACCCTCCTTCCTCAGAGTTTCCCATCTCCCGATGCTCTTCCTAACACATGCTCATATTGTTGTGTTAGTTGACTCTCCAGTCCTCCCTGAAAAACCATAAAAGCTCCAGAATGCAGCCTGAAGGCTGAATGTTCAGAGGAGGGTGCTGATGGAGGCCCCTGTGTTTTGCAGGCCGGGCAGCGACAGGGACCAGACCCGGGTGGACGCCGTGTGCACCTACAGCAAGGAGCCCTGGGCTGCGCCTTTGGACAGGGTGGGGCTGTACCACCAAGTGAGCAACAAGACCAGAGGCATCACCCAGCTGGGCCCCTACAGCCTGGACAAGGACAGCCTCTACGTCAACGGTGAGCGGCGCTCCTCCCTGGGCCTCCTCTGCTCTCCCATGGCAGCCCTGCCCCAGTGCTGCCCCTTGCCCAGCCCCAGCTCCTGACCCTCTGTCTCTCTCTTTCCCCAGGCTACAACGAGCAGCCAGTGCTGACCAGTGAGTACCTTGCAGGAGCGGGATGATTTTAGCAGACAGCAAGTGCCACAGTGGGGCCTTCTCTAGGGCAGAGGAATCTTGGCACTGAGGCATGAGATCCTGGGGACATGAGGATCTTCTTGTCCTTCACCTTGGGGAGTAGGGCTGGCAGGAAACCTTTGCTTGCCCAGCCAGGGCTGTAAATACAAAGTCTTTGCCCCTTGTCACTCCTCATCTGTGCTTCTTCCAGCTCCCACCCACCCACCAACAACCACAGCTGCCACCCTTGAGCGTTTCACCATCAACTTCACCATCACCAACCTGCCCTACACTTCTGACCTGGAGAATCCTGACTCAGCCAGGTTCAGAGATACTCGGAGAGATATGAACACTCTGGTAAGTTGACCAATGGTGGGACATTTCTGTGCCACCCGAAGTTGCAGAGAGTGCAGGTAGCAGGCCATGGCTTAATTGTAAAACCTCTTCCCTTGGCAGCTCGACGGCCTGCTGAAGGAAAGCAGCATTGGCCCTGATTTCCAGGGATGTGAGACAACAGGCTTCAGGTACGGGTCATCCTCAAGCGGCATTTTGCAGAACCCTTGCTTTAAGATGTGGCCCTGTTGGTCCACTCCAGAAGAGTGTTATAGCCACTCTTGTAAATTTAGGATGATCTTCATTAGGTACTGCTGCAGCAGCACTTTCTTCTTAATGTCCCATGACTTAGAGCTGACCTTCAGTGCCTGTCCTCTTATGGAGGGGGCAGAATAGTCCCAAGATGACACAAAAGTTTGTCTGGACACTCTCCATCCTGAAAAGTCCTACAGCATTACTGCAAGGGGAGAGCAGTGTCCAACCACCACCAAGACTCTTCAGGAAGGCAGAGATTGCATTCCCACATGGGAATGGCCATGACAGGCCCAGAGTCCAGCTGTGATGAGATTATGTAAAGAGGAACATGCTGATGGAGGCCCCTGTGTTTTGCAGGCCGGGCAGCGACAGGGACCAGACCCGGGTGGACGCCGTGTGCACCTACAGCAAGGAGCCCTGGGCTGCGCCTTTGGACAGGGTGGGGCTGTACCACCAAGTGAGCAACAAGACCAGAGGCATCACCCAGCTGGGCCCCTACAGCCTGGACAAGGACAGCCTCTACGTCAACGGTGAGCGGCGCTCCTCCCTGGGCCTCCTCTGCTCTCCCATGGTAGCCCTGCCCCAGGGCTGCCCCTTGCCCAGCCCCAGCTCCTGACCCTCTGTCTCTCTCTTTCCCCAGGCTACAACGAGCAGCCAGTGCTGACCAGTGAGTACCTTGCAGGAACAGGAGGGGATGGAAGGCAGCAAGTGCAACACTGGGGTTTTCTTGTGGACAGTGGTGGATGGGGGCATGCGCATGAAATCCTGGGGACATGGGGATCCTCTCATCCTTCTCCTTTTGGAGCAGACCTGACAGGAAAGCTCTGAACCTTCACAGCCAGGTCTATAACAACCAAGTCTTTGCCCCTTGTCATCCCAATCTGTGCTTCTTCCAGCTCCCACCCACCCTCCAACAACAACAGCGGCCACCCTTGAGCATTTCACCGTCAACTTCACCATCACCAACCTGCCCTACTCTTCTGACCTGGAGAATCCTGACTCAGCTAAATTCAAAGCTACACGAAGGGTGATGAACATGATGGTAGGTGAACCGCCACTGAGATACTGCTGTACCCTGTCTGGTCTCATCAGCTTGGAGCGAGTGCAGAGATATGGTCATGGCTTAACTGGGAAACCTGTTTTTCTGGCAGCTTGACCGCCTGCTGAAGGACAGCAGCATTGGCCCTGTTTTCCAAGGATGTGAAACAACAGATTTCAGGTATGGGTCATGATCAACTGTCCCTGCATGACCCCTCACCAGATCCATAGGCTGTCTAAAATCCACAGTCTGTTGGTGCTCAGCCTTTAGGTTGGGATGTCCACCTTGATACCCTCCTTCCTCAGAGTTTCCCATCTCCCGATGCTCTTCCTAACACATGCTCATATTGTTGTGTTAGTTGACTCTCCAGTCCTCCCTGAAAAACCATAAAAGCTCCAGAATGCAGCCTGAAGGCTGAATGTTCAGAGGAACATGCTGATGGAGGCCCCTGTGTTTTGCAGGCCGGGCAGCGACAGGGACCAGACCCGGGTGGACGCCGTGTGCACCTACAGCAAGGAGCCCTGGGCTGCGCCTTTGGACAGGGTGGGGCTGTACCACCAAGTGAGCAACAAGACCAGAGGCATCACCCAGCTGGGCCCCTACAGCCTGGACAAGGACAGCCTCTACGTCAACGGTGAGCGGCGCTCCTCCCTGGGCCTCCTCTGCTCTCCCATGGCAGCCCTGCCCCAGGGCTGCCCCTTGCCCAGCCCCAGCTCCTGACCCTCTGTCTCTCTCTTTCCCCAGGCTACAACGAGCAGCCAGTGCTGACCAGTGAGTACCTTGCAGGAACAGGAAGGGATCAGAAGGCAGCACCTGCCATACTGGGGTTTTCTTGTGGACAGGAGCAGTTGGGGGCATGGGCATGAGATCCTGGGGACATGGGGATCCTCTCATCCTTCCCCTTGTGGAGCATGGCTGGCACGAAACCTCTGAACTTGCCCAGCCAGGGCTGTAAAAGCCAAGCCATTGCTCCTTGTCATTCCCCATCTGTGCTTCTTCCAGCTCCCACCCACCCACCAACTACAACAGCTGCCACCCTTGAGCATTTCACCGTCAACTTCACCATCACCAACCTGCCCTACTCTTCTGACCTGGAGAATCCTGACTCAGCCAGGTTCAGAGATACTCGGAGAGATATGAACACTCTGGTAAGTTGACCAATGGTGGGACATTTCTGTGCCACCCCAAGTTGCAGAGAGTGCAGGTAGCAGGCCATGGCTTAATTGTAAAACCTCTTCCCTTGGCAGCTCGACGGCCTGCTGAAGGAAAGCAGCATTGGCCCTGATTTCCAGGGATGTGAGACAACAGGCTTCAGGTACGGGTCATCCTCAAGCGGCATTTTGCAGAACCCTTGCTTTAAGATGTGGCCCTGTTGGTCCACTCCAGAAGAGTGTTATAGCCACTCTTGTAAATTTAGGATGATCTTCATTAGGTACTGCTGCAGCAGCACTTTCTTCTTAATGTCCCATGACTTAGAGCTGACCTTCAGTGCCTGTCCTCTTATGGAGGGGGCAGAATAGTCCCAAGATGACACAAAAGTTTGTCTGGACACTCTCCATCCTGAAAAGTCCTACAGCATTACTGCAAGGGGAGAGCAGTGTCCAACCACCACCAAGACTCTTCAGGAAGGCAGAGATTGCATTCCCACATGGGAATGGCCATGACAGACCCAGAGTCCAGCTGTGATGAGATTATGTAAAGAGAAACATGCTGATGGAGGCCCCTGTGTTTTGCAGGCCGGGCAGCGACAGGGACCAGACCCGGGTGGACGCCGTGTGCACCTACAGCAAGGAGCCCTGGGCTGCGCCTTTGGACAGGGTGGGGCTGTACCACCAAGTGAGCAACAAGACCAGAGGCATCACCCAGCTGGGCCCCTACAGCCTGGACAAGGACAGCCTCTACGTCAACGGTGAGCAGCGCTCCTCCCTGGGCCTCCTCTGCTCTCCCATGGCAGCCCTGCCCCAGGGCTGCCCCTTGCCCAGCCCCAGCTCCTGACCCTCTGTCTCTCTCTTTCCCCAGGCTACAACGAGCAGCCAGTGCTGACCAGTGAGTACCTTGCAGGAACAGGAGGGGATGGAAGGCAGCAAGTGCAACACTGGGGTTTTCTTGTGGACAGTGGTGGATGGGGGCTTGGGCATGAAATCCTGGGGACATGGGGATCCTCTCATCCTTCTCCTTTTGGAGCAGACCTGACAGGAAAGCTCTGAACCTTCACAGCCAGGTCTATAACAACCAAGTCTTTGCCCCTTGTCATCCCAATCTGTGCTTCTTCCAGCTCCCACCCACCCTCCAACAACAACAGCGGCCACCCTTGAGCATTTCACCGTCAACTTCACCATCACCAACCTGCCCTACTCTTCTGACCTGGAGAATCCTGACTCAGCTAAATTCAAAGCTACACGAAGGGTGATGAACATGATGGTAGGTGAACAGCCACTGAGATACTGCTGTACCCTGTCTGGTCTCATCAGCTTGGAGCGAGTGCAGAGATATGGTCATGGCTTAACTGGGAAACCTGTTTTTCTGGCAGCTTGACCGCCTGCTGAAGGACAGCAGCATTGGCCCTGTTTTCCAAGGATGTGAAACAACAGATTTCAGGTATGGGTCATGATCAACTGTCCCTGCAGGACCCCTCACCAGATCCATAGGCTGTCTAAAATCACTGTCTGTCGGTGCTCAGCCTTTAGGTTGGGATGTCCACCTTGATACCCTCCTTCCTCAGAGTTTCCCATCTCCCGATGCTCTTCCTAACACATGCTCATATTGTTGTGTTAGTTGACTCTCCAGTCCTCCCTGAAAAACCATAAAAGCTCCAGAATGCAGCCTGAAGGCTGAATGTTCAGAGGAGGATGCTGATGGAGGCCCCTGTGTTTTGCAGGCCGGGCAGCGACAGGGACCAGACCCGGGTGGACGCCGTGTGCACCTACAGCAAGGAGCCCTGGGCTGCGCCTTTGGACAGGGTGGGGCTGTACCACCAAGTGAGCAACAAGACCAGAGGCATCACCCAGCTGGGCCCCTACAGCCTGGACAAGGACAGCCTCTACGTCAACGGTGAGCGGCGCTCCTCCCTGGGCCTCCTCTGCTCTCCCATGGCAGCCCTGCCCCAGGGCTGCCCCTTGCCCAGCCCCAGCTCCTGACCCTCTGTCTCTCTCTTTCCCCAGGCTACAACGAGCAGCCAGTGCTGACCAGTGAGTACCTTGCAGGAACAGGAAGGGATCAGAAGGCAGCACCTGCCATACTGGGGTTTTCTTGTGGACAGGAGCAGTTGGGGGCATGGGCATGAGATCCTGGGGACATGGGGATCCTCTCATCCTTCCCCTTGTGGAGCATGGCTGGCACGAAACCTCTGAACTTGCCCAGCCAGGGCTGTAAAAGCCAAGCCATTGCTCCTTGTCATTCCCCATCTGTGCTTCTTCCAGCTCCCACCCACCCACCAACTACAACAGCTGCCACCCTTGAGCATTTCACCGTCAACTTCACCATCACCAACCTGCCCTACTCTTCTGACCTGGAGAATCCTGACTCAGCCAGGTTCAGAGATACTCGGAGAGATATGAACACTCTGGTAAGTTGACCAATGGTGGGACATTTCTGTGCCACCCCAAGTTGCAGAGAGTGCAGGTAGCAGGCCATGGCTTAATTGTAAAACCTCTTCCCTTGGCAGCTCGACGGCCTGCTGAAGGAAAGCAGCATTGGCCCTGATTTCCAGGGATGTGAGACAACAGGCTTCAGGTACGGGTCATCCTCAAGCGGCATTTTGCAGAACCCTTGCTTTAAGATGTGGCCCTGTTGGTCCACTCCAGAAGAGTGTTATAGCCACTCTTGTAAATTTAGGATGATCTTCATTAGGTACTGCTGCAGCAGCACTTTCTTCTTAATGTCCCATGACTTAGAGCTGACCTTCAGTGCCTGTCCTCTTATGGAGGGGGCAGAATAGTCCCAAGATGACACAAAAGTTTGTCTGGACACTCTCCATCCTGAAAAGTCCTACAGCATTACTGCAAGGGGAGAGCAGTGTCCAACCACCACCAAGACTCTTCAGGAAGGCAGAGATTGCATTCCCACATGGGAATGGCCATGACAGACCCAGAGTCCAGCTGTGATGAGATTATGTAAAGAGAAACATGCTGATGGAGGCCCCTGTGTTTTGCAGGCCGGGCAGCGACAGGGACCAGACCCGGGTGGACGCCGTGTGCACCTACAGCAAGGAGCCCTGGGCTGCGCCTTTGGACAGGGTGGGGCTGTACCACCAAGTGAGCAACAAGACCAGAGGCATCACCCAGCTGGGCCCCTACAGCCTGGACAAGGACAGCCTCTACGTCAACGGTGAGCAGCGCTCCTCCCTGGGCCTCCTCTGCTCTCCCATGGCAGCCCTGCCCCAGGGCTGCCCCTTGCCCAGCCCCAGCTCCTGACCCTCTGTCTCTCTCTTTCCCCAGGCTACAACGAGCAGCCAGTGCTGACCAGTGAGTACCTTGCAGGAACAGGAGGGGATGGAAGGCAGCAAGTGCAACACTGGGGTTTTCTTGTGGACAGTGGTGGATGGGGGCTTGGGCATGAAATCCTGGGGACATGGGGATCCTCTCATCCTTCTCCTTTTGGAGCAGACCTGACAGGAAAGCTCTGAACCTTCACAGCCAGGTCTATAACAACCAAGTCTTTGCCCCTTGTCATCCCAATCTGTGCTTCTTCCAGCTCCCACCCACCCTCCAACAACAACAGCGGCCACCCTTGAGCATTTCACCGTCAACTTCACCATCACCAACCTGCCCTACTCTTCTGACCTGGAGAATCCTGACTCAGCTAAATTCAAAGCTACACGAAGGGTGATGAACATGATGGTAGGTGAACAGCCACTGAGATACTGCTGTACCCTGTCTGGTCTCATCAGCTTGGAGCGAGTGCAGAGATATGGTCATGGCTTAACTGGGAAACCTGTTTTTCTGGCAGCTTGACCGCCTGCTGAAGGACAGCAGCATTGGCCCTGTTTTCCAAGGATGTGAAACAACAGATTTCAGGTATGGGTCATGATCAACTGTCCCTGCAGGACCCCTCACCAGATCCATAGGCTGTCTAAAATCACTGTCTGTCGGTGCTCAGCCTTTAGGCTGGGATGTCCACCTTGATACCCTCCTTCCTCAGAGTTTGCCATCTCCCGATGCTCTCATTAACACATGCTCGTATTGTTGTGTTAGTTGACTCTCCAGTCCTCCCTGAAAAACCATAAAAGCTCCAGAATGCAGCCTGAAGGCTGAATGTTCAGAGGAGGATGCTGATGGAGGCCCCTGTGTTTTGCAGGCCGGGCAGCGACAGGGACCAGACCCGGGTGGACGCCGTGTGCACCTACAGCAAGGAGCCCTGGGCTGCGCCTTTGGACAGGGTGGGGCTGTACCACCAAGTGAGCAACAAGACCAGAGGCATCACCCAGCTGGGCCCCTACAGCCTGGACAAGGACAGCCTCTACGTCAACGGTGAGCGGCGCTCCTCCCTGGGCCTCCTCTGCTCTCCCATGGCAGCCCTGCCCCAGGGCTGCCCCTTGCCCAGCCCCAGCTCCTGACCCTCTGTCTCTCTCTTTCCCCAGGCTACAACGAGCAGCCAGTGCTGACCAGTGAGTACCTTGCAGGAACAGGAAGGGATCAGAAGGCAGCACCTGCCATACTGGGGTTTTCTTGTGGACAGGAGCAGTTGGGGGCATGGGCATGAGATCCTGGGGACATGGGGATCCTCTCATCCTTCCCCTTGTGGAGCATGGCTGGCACGAAACCTCTGAACTTGCCCAGCCAGGGCTGTAAAAGCCAAGCCATTGCTCCTTGTCATTCCCCATCTGTGCTTCTTCCAGCTCCCACCCACCCACCAACTACAACAGCTGCCACCCTTGAGCATTTCACCGTCAACTTCACCATCACCAACCTGCCCTACTCTTCTGACCTGGAGAATCCTGACTCGGCCAAGTTCAGAGCTACACGAAGGGTTATGAACACCCTGGTAAGTCGACCATCAGTGGGACATACTCATGTCCTTATTGTACTCATAAAGTTCAATTGAGTGCAGAAAGCAGCTCATGGCTTAACTGGGAAACCTGTTTTTTTGGCAGCTTGACCGCCTGCTGAAGGACAGCAGCATTGGCCCTGCTTTCCATGGATGTGAAACAACAGATTTCAGGTATGGATTGCACACCAGTGTCCCTTTCTAAGTCCCTCCATCATAAATGGATCAGTCATGTTCATGTTGTCCTCTTTCCGGAGGCAGGACCTTCTCACTAGTGCTCTCGTGCCCAAAGACCTCTAAGATTTCCAACTTTGCCAGACATTCTTTTCAGTGCCTATTCACTCATCTCAAGGTGCTCAAGGTGCTTATAGTCAAACCTTGAGAAGAATTCTGGTGTGGTCTTGCTCACATGTTCCTGAAAAGGACCTGGAATATTAGTAAAGATGGAGAGCAGAGACTGAAAAAAATAAAAGTGATATTTTGGGAGGGCCAAGCTTGCATTCCAACTCAGAGTTGGCAATGGCAGGTCCAACACCCACCCCTGAAGAGAGAATATGCAGAGGAGGGTGCTGATGGAGGCCCCTGTGTTTTGCAGGCCGGGCAGCGACAGGGACCAGACCCGGGTGGACGCCGTGTGCACCTACAGCAAGGAGCCCTGGGCTGCGCCTTTGGACAGGGTGGGGCTGTACCACCAAGTGAGCAACAAGACCAGAGGCATCACCCAGCTGGGCCCCTACAGCCTGGACAAGGACAGCCTCTACGTCAACGGTGAGCAGCGCTCCTCCCTGGGCCTCCTCTGCTCTCCCATGGCAGCCCTGCCCCAGTGCTGCCTCTTGCCCAGCCCCAGCTCCTGACCCTCTGTCTCTCTCTTTCCCCAGACTACAACGAGCAGCCAGTGCTGACCAGTGAGTACCTGGGAGCAGCGGGATTGTTTTACAGGACCACAAGTGCCATACTGTGGTCTTCTGTAGGGCGGAGGAAACTTGGGCCTGGATCATGTGATCCTGGGGGCATGAGGATCTTCCTGCCCTTCCCAGTGGGGAACTGGGCAGGCAAGAAACCTCTGCACTTGTCCAGCCAGGACTGTAACAACCAAGTCTTTGCCCTTTGTCACTCCCCCTCTGTGCTTCTTCCAGCTCCCACCCACCCACCAACAACCACCGCTGCCACCCTTGAGCGTTTCACTGTCAACTTCACCATCACCAACCTGCCCTACACTTCTGACCTGGAGAATCCTGACTCGGCCAGGTTCAGAGCTACTCGGAGAGTTATGAACACCCTGGTACGTGGATCAGGACCGACCCATATCCTTGCCCTCATTGGCCTCATCAGCTTGGGGGGATTATAGAGAGACATGGTCATGGCCTAACTAGGAGACCTCTTCCCATTGCAGCTGGACCGCCTGCTGAAGGACAGCAGCATTGGCCCTGTGTTCCAAGGATGTGAAGCAACAGACTTCAGGTATGAACTGCACTCCAGTGTTATTTTGTAAGGACATCCCTCAGATAATTGTGGCAGTCATGCATACGTTCGTTTCCTTAATGCATACAGCATCTTCTCCATAATTCCCTCCTTCACCTCTACCTTATCCCTGATGTCCCACTCTCTGAGAGATCCCCTGCATTCCCTTTACCCTCATCTTGGGGTGCTAAGGTCCTACCCCAAGAGGATTCTGAATAGCTTCCAGGTGCTCTTCTTCCAAAAGAACACCAGAGAATAAGTGATGGTTGTGGGCAGTGCCGGACCTTAGCACACATATCTTGAGAAGGCATAGCTTGGTTTCACATAGAGGAATGGCCATGGCAGCCCCATGACCATGGCATGTGGAGACAATGTGCAGAGGAGGTTGCTGATGGAGGCCCCTGTGTTTTGCAGGCCGGGCAGCGACAGGGACCAGACCCGGGTGGACGCCGTGTGCACCTACAGCAAGGAGCCCTGGGCTGCGCCTTTGGACAGGGTGGGGCTGTACCACCAAGTGAGCAACAAGACCAGAGGCATCACCCAGCTGGGCCCCTACAGCCTGGACAAGGACAGCCTCTACGTCAACGGTGAGCGGCGCTCCTCCCTGGGCCTCCTCTGCTCTCCCATGGCAGCCCTGCCCCAGGGCTGCCCCTTGCCCAGCCCCAGCTCCTGACCCTCTGTCTCTCTCTTTCCCCAGGCTACAACGAGCAGCCAGTGCTGACCAGTGAGTACCTTGCAGGAGCGGGATGGGTACACAAGACAGCAAGTGCCTCAAACTGGTCTTCTCTGTTGTGGTCAAGCCTGGGATGGGCCATGAGACCCTGGGGAAAGGGAGAGCCTGCCTTCCATCCACATGGATAATACAGCTGGCAGGGAACTTTTGTGTTTGTCCAAATATACCCTGGAAATTCCAGCTCCTGATTCTTCTCATTCCCCATCTGTGCTTCTTCCAGCTCCCACCCACCCACCAACAACCACAGCTGCCACCCTTGAGCGTTTCACTGTCAACTTCACCATCACCAACCTGCCCTACACTTCTGACCTGGAGAATCCTGACTCAGCCAGGATCAGAGCTACACGAAGGGTTATGAACATGCTGGTAGGTGGATCAACACTGAGCCATATCCTTGACCTCAATAACCTCATCAGCCTGGAAGCTGTGCAGAGTTGGCTACTGCATAATTCTAAAACTTTCCTTTGGCAGCTGGACCGCCTACTGAAGGAAAGCAGCATTGGCCGTGCTTTCCAGGCATGTGAAACAACGGACTTCAGGTATGGGTTCCACCTAGGCATCCCTTTGAAGAGTCCAGGACCTGGACAAAGAACACTGATTTTCTCCTTTTATATGGAGGCAGAATTGTCTTGCTAATGCTTTCCTGCTCCAGGATATTGTCCATGAAGCCATTTCCTCTTAGTAGTCCCACTCTAAGCCCTTGCTCTCATCTTGGCATTTTGTGCCTTAGATAATTTAGGAAACTCAAGAATATGTTTAAAGTGTTTCGACACACTCTTCTAAATCCCAGAGCATTAGTGAAGATGAAGAATAGTATCTGCCACAAAACGCACACACATTCTGGGAAGGCAGGCCTGGCATTTCAAGTTACAAATGGCTACGAAAGCACCAAGACCCAACAAAGACCCATTCTCCTTGAAGTGAGAACATGCAGAGGAGGGAGCTGATGGAGGTCCCTGTGATTTGCAGGCCAGGCAGTGACAGGGACCAGACCCGGGTGGACGCCGTGTGCACCTACAGCAAGGAGCCCTGGGCTGCGCCTTTGGACAGGGTGGGGCTGTACCACCAAGTGAGCAACAAGACCAGAGGCATCACCCAGCTGGGCCCCTACAGCCTGGACAAGGACAGCCTCTACGTCAACGGTGAGCGGCGCTCCTCCCTGGGCCTCCTCTGCTCTCCCATGGCAGCCCTGCCCCAGGGCTGCCTCTTGCCCAGCCCCAGCTCCTGACCCTCTGTCTCTCTCTTTCCCCAGACTACAACGAGCAGCCAGTGCTGACCAGTGAGTACCTGGGAGCAGCGGGATTGTTTTACAGGACCACAAGTGCCATACTGTGGTCTTCTGTAGGGCGGAGGAAACTTGGGCCTGGATCATGTGATCCTGGGGGCATGAGGATCTTCCTGCCCTTCCCAGTGGGGAACTGGGCAGGCAAGAAACCTCTGCACTTGTCCAGCCAGGACTGTAACAACCAAGTCTTTGCCCTTTGTCACTCCCCCTCTGTGCTTCTTCCAGCTCCCACCCACCCACCAACAACCACCGCTGCCACCCTTGAGCGTTTCACTGTCAACTTCACCATCACCAACCTGCCCTACACTTCTGACCTGGAGAATCCTGACTCGGCCAGGTTCAGAGCTACTCGGAGAGTTATGAACACCCTGGTACGTGGATCAGGACCGACCCATATCCTTGCCCTCATTGGCCTCATCAGCTTGGGGGGATTATAGAGAGACATGGTCATGGCCTAACTAGGAGACCTCTTCCCATTGCAGCTGGACCGCCTGCTGAAGGACAGCAGCATTGGCCCTGTGTTCCAAGGATGTGAAGCAACAGACTTCAGGTATGAACTGCACTCCAGTGTTATTTTGTAAGGACATCCCTCAGATAATTGTGGCAGTCATGCATACGTTCGTTTCCTTAATGCATACAGCATCTTCTCCATAATTCCCTCCTTCACCTCTACCTTATCCCTGATGTCCCACTCTCTGAGAGATCCCCTGCATTCCCTTTACCCTCATCTTGGGGTGCTAAGGTCCTACCCCAAGAGGATTCTGAATAGCTTCCAGGTGCTCTTCTTCCAAAAGAACACCAGAGAATAAGTGATGGTTGTGGGCAGTGCCGGACCTTAGCACACATATCTTGAGAAGGCATAGCTTGGTTTCACATAGAGGAATGGCCATGGCAGCCCCATGACCATGGCATGTGGAGACAATGTGCAGAGGAGGTTGCTGATGGAGGCCCCTGTGTTTTGCAGGCCGGGCAGCGACAGGGACCAGACCCGGGTGGACGCCGTGTGCACCTACAGCAAGGAGCCCTGGGCTGCGCCTTTGGACAGGGTGGGGCTGTACCACCAAGTGAGCAACAAGACCAGAGGCATCACCCAGCTGGGCCCCTACAGCCTGGACAAGGACAGCCTCTACGTCAACGGTGAGCGGCGCTCCTCCCTGGGCCTCCTCTGCTCTCCCATGGCAGCCCTGCCCCAGGGCTGCCCCTTGCCCAGCCCCAGCTCCTGACCCTCTGTCTCTCTCTTTCCCCAGGCTACAACGAGCAGCCAGTGCTGACCAGTGAGTACCTTGCAGGAGCGGGATGGGTACACAAGACAGCAAGTGCCTCAAACTGGTCTTCTCTGTTGTGGTCAAGCCTGGGATGGGCCATGAGACCCTGGGGAAAGGGAGAGCCTGCCTTCCATCCACATGGATAATACAGCTGGCAGGGAACTTTTGTGTTTGTCCAAATATACCCTGGAAATTCCAGCTCCTGATTCTTCTCATTCCCCATCTGTGCTTCTTCCAGCTCCCACCCACCCACCAACAACCACAGCTGCCACCCTTGAGCGTTTCACTGTCAACTTCACCATCACCAACCTGCCCTACACTTCTGACCTGGAGAATCCTGACTCAGCCAGGATCAGAGCTACACGAAGGGTTATGAACATGCTGGTAGGTGGATCAACACTGAGCCATATCCTTGACCTCAATAACCTCATCAGCCTGGAAGCTGTGCAGAGTTGGCTACTGCATAATTCTAAAACTTTCCTTTGGCAGCTGGACCGCCTACTGAAGGAAAGCAGCATTGGCCGTGCTTTCCAGGCATGTGAAACAACGGACTTCAGGTATGGGTTCCACCTAGGCATCCCTTTGAAGAGTCCAGGACCTGGACAAAGAACACTGATTTTCTCCTTTTATATGGAGGCAGAATTGTCTTGCTAATGCTTTCCTGCTCCAGGATATTGTCCATGAAGCCATTTCCTCTTAGTAGTCCCACTCTAAGCCCTTGCTCTCATCTTGGCATTTTGTGCCTTAGATAATTTAGGAAACTCAAGAATATGTTTAAAGTGTTTCGACACACTCTTCTAAATCCCAGAGCATTAGTGAAGATGAAGAATAGTATCTGCCACAAAACGCACACACATTCTGGGAAGGCAGGCCTGGCATTTCAAGTTACAAATGGCTACGAAAGCACCAAGACCCAACAAAGACCCATTCTCCTTGAAGTGAGAACATGCAGAGGAGGGAGCTGATGGAGGTCCCTGTGATTTGCAGGCCAGGCAGTGACAGGGACCAGACCCGGGTGGACGCCGTGTGCACCTACAGCAAGGAGCCCTGGGCTGCGCCTTTGGACAGGGTGGGGCTGTACCACCAAGTGAGCAACAAGACCAGAGGCATCACCCAGCTGGGCCCCTACAGCCTGGACAAGGACAGCCTCTACGTCAACGGTGAGCGGCGCTCCTCCCTGGGCCTCCTCTGCTCTCCCATGGCAGCCCTGCCCCAGTGCTGCCTCTTGCCCAGCCCCAGCTCCTGACCCTCTGTCTCTCTCTTTCCCCAGACTACAACGAGCAGCCAGTGCTGACCAGTGAGTACCTGGGAGCAGCGGGATGGTTTTACAGGACCGCAACTGCCATACTGTGGTCTTCTGTAGGGCGGAGGAAACTTGGGCCTGGATCATGTGATCCTGGGGGCATGAGGATCTTCCTGGCCTTCCCAGTGGGGAACTGGGCAGGCAAGAAACCTCTGCACTTGTCCAGCCAGGACTGTAACAACCAAGTCTTTGCCCTTTGTCACTCCCCCTCTGTGCTTCTTCCAGCTCCCACCCACCCACCAACAACCACAGCTGCCACCCTTGAGCGTTTCACCGTCAACTTCACCATCACCAACCTGCCCTACACTTCTGACCTGGAGAATCCTGACTCGGCCAGGTTCAGAGCTACTCGGAGAGTTATGAACACCCTGGTACGTGGATCAGGACCGACCCATATCCTTGCCCTCATTGGCCTCATCAGCTTGGGGGGTTACAGAGAGACATGGTCATGGCCTAACTAGGAGACCTCTTCCCATTGCAGCTGGACCGCCTGCTGAAGGACAGCAGCATTGGCCCTGTGTTCCAAGGATGTGAAGCAACAGACTTCAGGTATGAACTGCACTCCAGTGTTATTTTGTAAGGACATCCCTCAGATAATTGTGGCAGTCATGCATACGTTCGTTTCCTTAATGCATACAGCATCTTCTCCATAATTCCCTCCTTCACCTCTACCTTATCCCTGATGTCCCACTCTCTGAGAGATCCCCTGCATTTCCTTTACCCTCACCTTGGGGTGCTAAGGTCCTACCCCAAGACGATTCTGAATAGCTTCCAGGTGCTCTTCTTCCAAAAGAACACCAGAGAATAAGTGATGGTTGTGGGCAGTGCCGGACCTTGGCACACATATCTTGAGAAGGCATAGCTTGGTTTCACATAGAGGAATGACCATGGTAGCCCCATGACCATGGCATGTGGAGACAATGTGCAGAGGAGGTTGCTGATGGAGGTCCCTGTGTTTTGCAGGCCGGGCAGCGACAGGGACCAGACCCGGGTGGACGCCGTGTGCACCTACAGCAAGGAGCCCTGGGCTGCGCCTTTGGACAGGGTGGGGCTGTACCACCAAGTGAGCAACAAGACCAGAGGCATCACCCAGCTGGGCCCCTACAGCCTGGACAAGGACAGCCTCTACGTCAACGGTGAGCGGCGCTCCTCCCTGGGCCTCCTCTGCTCTCCCATGGCAGCCCTGCCCCAGGGCTGCCCCTTGCCCAGCCCCAGCTCCTGACCCTCTGTCTCTCTCTTTCCCCAGACTACAACGAGCAGCCAGTGCTGACCAGTGAGTACCTTGCAGGAGGGGGATGGATCAGAAGTCTAAAATTGCCCTGCCAGGGTGTTCCCTCCAGCAGAGGAGGCTGAGGGCTTGGGTACCTGGATAAAGGCTGGGATCCTGCCAATCTTTCCTCATATCTACAAAGGCTATGAGGAGACCTCTGCACCTATCCAGACAAATGCCTGACACCCTGAGTATTTCCCCCTGTCATTCCCCATCTGTGCTTCTTCCAGCTCCCACCCACCCACCAACAACAACAGCGGCCACCCTTGAGCATTTCACCGTCAACTTCACCATCACCAACCTGTTCTACTCTTCTGACCTGGAGAATCCTGACTCAGCCAAGTTCAAAGCTACACAAAGGGTGATGAACATGATGGTAGGTGAACCACCACTGAGATACTGCTGTACCCTGTCTGGTCTCATCAGCTTGGAGCGAGTGCAGAGATATGGTCATGGCTTAACTGGGAAACCTGTTTTTCTGGCAGCTTGACCGCCTGCTGAAGGACAGCAGCATTGGCCCTGTTTTCCAAGGATGTGAAACAACAGATTTCAGGTATGGGTCATGATCAACTGTCCATGCATGACGCCTCACCAGATCCATAGGCTGTCTAAAATCCACTGTCTGTGGGAGCTCAGCCTATGGGCTGGGACGTCCATCCTCAGATACCCTCCATCCTTGATACCCTCCTTCCTCAGAGTTTCCCATCTCCCGATGCTCTCCCTAACACATGCTCATATTGTTGTGTTAGTTGACTCTCCAGTCCTCCCTGAAAAACCATAAAAGCTCCAGAATGCAGCCTGAAGGCTGAATGTTCAGAGGAGGGTGCTGATGGAGGCCCCTGTGTTTTGCAGGCCGGGCAGCGACAGGGACCAGACCCGGGTGGACGCCGTGTGCACCTACAGCAAGGAGCCCTGGGCTGTGCCTTTGGACAGGGTGGGGCTGTACCACCAAGTGAGCAACAAGACCAGAGGCATCACCCAGCTGGGCCCCTACAGCCTGGACAAGGACAGCCTCTACGTCAACGGTGAGCGGCGCTCCTCCCTGGGTCTCCTCTGCTCTCCCATGGCAGCCCTGCCCCAGTGCTGCCCCTTGCTCAGCCCCAGCTCCTGACCCTCTGTCTCTCTCTTTCCCCAGGCTACAACGAGCAGCCAGTTCTGACCAGTGAGTACCTTGCAGGAGTGGGAGGGGATCAGAAGGAAACAAGTGCTGTGTTTGGTTCTTCCCTCAGGAAGTGGAGGTTGAGGGCTTGAGATCCTACATAAGGCCGGGGTCCTGTAAATCTCTGCCCATAGATAAAAGGACTATCAGGAGACCTTTGCACTTGATCAGGCAGATCCCTGACACCTTGGTTCTTGCCCCTTGTCACTCTCCATTTGTGCTTCTTCCAGCTCCCACCCACCCACCAAAAACCACAGCTGCCGCCCTTGAGCGTTTCACGGTCAACTTCACCATCACCAACCTGCCCTACTCTTCTGACCTCGAGAAGCTTGACTCAGCCAAGTTCAGAGCTACACAAAAAGTTATGAACATGCTGGTAGGTGCACCCACACTGGGGCATCACTGTCCCCTGTCTGGTCCCATCAGCTTGGAGCGAGTGCAGAGAGATCGTCATGACTTAACTGGGAAATATCTTTTCCTGGCAGCTTGACCGCTTGCTGAAGGACAGCAGCATTGGCCCTGTGTTCCAAGGATGTGAAACAACAGATTTCAGGTATGGGTCATGATCAACTGTCCCTGCAGGACCACTGGTCAGATCCATAGTCTAAAATCGACTGTCTATTGGTGACCAGCCTTTGGGCTGGGACGTCCACCTTGGTGTCCTCCTTCCTTAGACTATCCCCTGTCTTCCAATGCTCTTCCTTCCATGAGCTCATATTGGTGTCTAAGTAGACCCTCAAGTTCTCCATGAAAAACCATAAAAGCTCCAGAATCCTGCCTTGAAGCGAGAACGCTCAGAGGAGGGTGCTGATGGAGGCTCCTGTGTTTTGCAGGCCAGGCAGCGACAGGGACCAGACCCGGGTGGACGCCGTGTGCACCTACAGCAAGGAGCCCTGGGCTGCGCCTTTGGACAGGGTGGGGCTGTACCACCAAGTGAGCAACAAGACCAGAGGCATCACCCAGCTGGGCCCCTACAGCCTGGACAAGGACAGCCTCTACGTCAACGGTGAGCGGCGCTCCTCCCTGGGCCTCCTCTGTTCTCCCATGGCAGCCCTGCCCCAGGGCTGCCCCTTGCCCAGCCCCAGCTCCTGACCCTCTGTCTCTCTCTTTCCCCAGACTACAACGAGCAGCCAGTGCTGACCAGTGAGTACCTTGCAGGAGCGGGAAGGGTACACAAGACATCCCGTTCCGCAAACTGCTCTTCTCTATGGTGCTCTAGGCTGGAGGATGGGGCATGATTGCTTGGGGACATGGGGAGACTCCCTGCCCTCCCCATGGAGAATAAATCTGACAGGGACCCTCTGTGTTTGTCCAGCCATAGCCTGGGCATGCCAACTATTGACTCTTCTCATTCCCCATCTGTTCTTCTTCCAGCTCCCACCCACCCACCAACAACCACAGCTACCTCCCTTGAGCATTTCACGGTCAACTTCACCATCACCAACCTGCCCTACACTTCTGACCTGGAGAATCCTGACTCAGCCAGGTTCAGAGCTACGCGAAGGGTTATGAACATGCTGGTAGGTGGATCAATACTCAGCCATATCCTTGACCTCAATAACCTCATCAGCCTGGAAGCTGTGCAGAGCTGACCATTGCATAATTGAAAATCCTCTTCCCTTGGCAGCTTGACCGCCTGCTAAAGGACAGCAGCATTGGCCCTGTGTTCCAAGGATGTGAAACAACGGACTTCAGGTATAAATTGCACCCCAGTATCCATTTGAAGACTCCAGGACCTGGACCAATAACTGGTCTGGACCTGGATGAAGAACATTGATATTCCCCTCTTTTATGGAGGCAGAACCTACTTGCTAATTCTGTTCTGCTCCAGGACATTGTCCATGAAGCCATTTCCTCCTAGTGGTCCCCCTCTACCCTCTTGCTCTAATCTTGGTACTTTGTGCCTTACATAGTTTTGTAAAATCAAGAATATTTTTGAAGTGTTTCGATGCACACTCCTAACTCCCAGAGCACTAGTGAAGATGTAGAACAGTATCTGCCACCAAACACGCACAAATTGTGGGAAGGCAGGCCTGGCATTTCAAGTTACAAATGGCTATGAAAGCACCTAGACAAAACAAATGGCTATCAACGCAACAAGACCCAACCAGGACCCATTCTTCTTGAAGTGAGAACGTGATGAGGAGGGTGCTGATGGAGGCCCCTGTGTTTTGCAGGCCGGGCAGTGACAGGGACCAGACCCGGGTGGACGCCGTGTGCACCTACAGCAAGGAGCCCTGGGCTGCGCCTTTGGACAGGGTGGGGCTGTACCACCAAGTGAGCAACAAGACCAGAGGCATCACCCAGCTGGGCCCCTACAGCCTGGACAAGGACAGCCTCTACGTCAACGGTGAGCGGCGCTCCTCCCTGGGCCTCCTCTGCTCTCCCATGGCAGCCCTGCCCCAGGGCTGCCCCTTGCCCAGCCCCAGCTCCTGACCCTCTGTCTCTCTCTTTCCCCAGACTACAACGAGCAGCCAGTGCTGACCAGTGAGTACCTTGCAGGAGGGGGATGGATCAGAAGTCTAAAATTGCCCTGCCAGGGTGTTCCCTCCAGCAGAGGAGGCTGAGGGCTTGGGTACCTGGATAAAGGCTGGGATCCTGCCAATCTTTCCTCATAACTACAAAGGCTATGAGGAGACCTCTGCACCTATCCAGACAAATGCCTGACACCCTGAGTATTTTCCCCCTGTCATTCCCCATCTGTGCTTCTTCCAGCTCCCACCCACCCACCAACAACAACAGCGGCCACCCTTGAGCATTTCACCGTCAACTTCACCATCACCAACCTGCCCTACTCTTCTGACCTGGAGAATCCTGACTCAGCTAAATTCAAAGCTACACGAAGGGTGATGAACATGATGGTAGGTGAACCGCCACTGAGATACTGCTGTACCCTGTCTGGTCTCATCAGCGTGGAGCGAGTGCAGAGATATGGTCATGGCTTAACTGGGAAACCTGTTTTTTTGTCAGCTTGACCGCCTGCTGAAGGACAGCAGCATTGGCCCTGTTTTCCAAGGATGTGAAACAACAGATTTCAGGTATGGGTCATGATCAACTGTCCCTGCAGGACCCCTCACCAGATCCATAGGCTGTCTAAAATCGACTGTCTGTTGGTGCTCAGCCTTTAGGCTGGGACGTCCATCCTCAGATACCCTCCATCCTTGATACCCTCCTTCCTCAGAGTTTCCCATCTCCCGATGCTCTCCCTAACACATGCTCATATTGTTGTGTTAGTTGACTCTCCAGTCCTCCCTGAAAAACCATAAAAGCTCCAGAATGCAGCCTGAAGGCTGAATGTTCAGAGGAACATGCTGATGGAGGCCCCTGTGTTTTGCAGGCCGGGCAGCGACAGGGACCAGACCCGGGTGGACGCCGTGTGCACCTACAGCAAGGAGCCCTGGGCTGCGCCTTTGGACAGGGTGGGGCTGTACCACCAAGTGAGCAACAAGACCAGAGGCATCACCCAGCTGGGCCCCTACAGCCTGGACAAGGACAGCCTCTACGTCAACGGTGAGCAGCGCTCCTCCCTGGGCCTCCTCTGCTCTCCCATGGCAGCCCTGCCCCAGTGCTGCCCCTTGCCCAGCCCCAGCTCCTGACCCTCTGTCTCTCTCTTTCCCCAGGCTACAACGAGCAGCCAGTGCTGACCAGTGAGTACCTTGCAGGAACAGGAGGGGATCAGAAGGAAACAAGTGCTGTGTTTTGTTCTTCCCTCAGGAAGTGAAGGTTGAGGGCTTGGGATCCTACATAAGGCCGGGGTCCTGTAAATCTCTGCCCATAGATAAAAGGACTATCAGGAGACCTCTGCACTTGATCAGGCAGATCCCTGACACCTTGGTTCTTGCCCCTTGTCACTCTCCATTTGTGCTTCTTACAGCTCCCACCCACCCACCAACAACCACAGCTGCTGCCCTTGAGCGTTTCACGGTCAACTTCACCATCACCAACCTGCCCTACTCTTCTGACCTCGATAAGCCTGACTCAGCCAGGTTCAGAGCTACACGAAGGGTGATGAACATGATGGTAATTCAACCAGCACTGAACCATATCTTTGCCCTCATTGGCCTCATCAGCTTGGGATGAGTGCAGAGAGATGTTCATGGCTTCACTGTAAAACCTCTTCCCTTGGCAGCTTGACCGCCTGCTGAAGGACAGCATCATTGGCCCTGTGTTCCAAGGATGTGAAGCAACAGACTTCAGGTATGCATTCCACCCCTGTGTCCCTTTGCTAGAACCTCTCTCATAAAGGGACCAGTCACACTTGGGTGTTTTCTCCCCTTTTATGGAAGCCAGATAATCTCTCTAATGCACTCCAGCCCCAGGAAGTTCTCTGTGATATCCTCTCTCTTAGACAATCTCCTGATTACATGGAATTTCATCTGTTGATGCTAAAGGCCATACCCCAAGATTTATGTAAACTCCTTTTCAGCCCTCTTCGTCTGCAAAAGACTCAAGGCACTAGCGAGGTCTCAGTGCAGTCTCAATCCACCAGACATACACAGATTTTAGGAAGGCAGAGATCCCATTCCCATGCAGTGATGGCCATGGCAGTCCCTGGGTTTAACCCTGAATGAAGGAAGTGCAGAGGAGGATGCTGATGGAGGCCCCTGTGTTTTGCAGGCCGGGCAGCGACAGGGACCAGACCCGGGTGGACGCCGTGTGCACCTACAGCAAGGAGCCCTGGGCTGCGCCTTTGGACAGGGTGGGGCTGTACCACCAAGTGAGCAACAAGACCAGAGGCATCACCCAGCTGGGCCCCTACAGCCTGGACAAGGACAGCCTCTACGTCAACGGTGAGCGGCGCTCCTCCCTGGGCCTCCTCTGCTCTCCCATGGCAGCCCTGCCCCAGGGCTGCCCCTTGCCCAGCCCCAGCTCCTGACCCTCTGTCTCTCTCTTTCCCCAGGCTACAACGAGCAGCCAGTGCTGACCAGTGAGTATCTTGCAGGTGCAGGAAGGGATCAGAAGGCAGCAAGTGCCTCAAACTGGTCTTCTCTGTTGTGCTAGAGGCAGGGGATGGGGCATGAGATCCTGGGGGAATGGGGACCCTCCCTGCCATCCCCATGGGTAATACAGTTGGAAGGGGCCCTCTGTGTTTGTCCAGCCATAGACTGGACATGCCAACTCTTGAATATTCTCTTTCCTCATCTGTGCTTCTTCCAGCTCCCACTAATTCACCAGCAACCACAGCTGCCGCCCTTGAGCATTTCACCGTCAACTTCACCATCACCAACCTGCCCTACTCTTCTGACCTGGAGAATCCTGACTCAGCCAGGTTCAGAGCTACACGAAGGGTGATGAACATGATGGTAGGTGAACCACTACTGGGACATTGCTGTACCCCCTCTGGCCTCATCAGCTTGGAGGGAGTGCAGAAAGCTGTTCATGGCTTAACTGGGAAACCTCTTACCTTTGGCAGCTTGACCGCCTGCTGAAGGACAGCAGCATTGGCCCTGCTTTCCATGGATGTGAAACAGACTTCAGGTATGGGTCATGATCAACTGTCCCCGCAGGACCCCTCATCAGATCCATAGGCTGTCTAAAATCTATTGTCTGTTGGTGCCCAGCCTATGGGCTGATACTGCCACCTTGATACCCTCGTTCCTCAGAGTATGTCCTGTCTTCCTGTGCCCTTCCTTCCACATGCGGATATTATTGTCTTAGTTGACTCTCAAGACCTCTCTGGAAAGCCTATAAAAGCTCCAGAATCCAGCTTTGAAGGGAGAACAGAGGAGGGTGCAGAGGAGGGTGCTGATGGAGGCCCCTGTGTTTTGCAGGCCAGGCAGCGACAGGGACCAGACCCGGGTGGACGCCGTGTGCACCTACAGCAAGGAGCCCTGGGCTGCGCCTTTGGACAGGGTGGGGCTGTACCACCAAGTGAGCAACAAGACCAGAGGCATCACCCAGCTGGGCCCCTACAGCCTGGACAAGGACAGCCTCTACGTTAATGGTGAGAATTCTTTTGGATTTTTTTAATTTTCATATACTTCATTTTCCATACTTAAATGATTTCCTAACTTTTCATAATAATTCACTAAGTCATTTTTTTTTTTTTGAGTATTTTTTGTTCTTTCAGTCAGTTGTATCTCTCATTCTTTTTGCTGGGTTTCTTATATGCTCTACATACATTTATAATTTCTCATACACTCTACATACATTCATAATTTTTCCTCCTTCTATGTGGTTTTTTTTTTAATATAGTGAAATTAACCTTTTTCAAGTATACTTTCTCTGTTACACTGATTTTAAGTATTCTCTTTATGAACATCTTGGAAATTATAAGGATTGACCTCTCAAGGTCAAGGAACAGCACTACAACTTATCACCACTTGACAAAATTATCTATAAATTTTCCATGTAGAAGTTAAATGATTCCTTGGCCATGACAGTGCAGTTAGAACTTGATGATCTCTAAGTTTCCCTCCACCCCAAACCATTCTGTGATTCTAAACTGGATTTAGGGAATCGGTAAATTCCCTCTAAATATCCCTTGTAAAGGGATAATTCTGTTCACTGCTAAGAAAAGCAGCACCTTGCCAACAAGGCAATTTGCATTTATGTCTGGACAGTCACCAAATCAATCTTTCCTTGGAAATGTTTACACATGAGCTCTCAGACATGTTCTGTATTCTAGTGTGTGCCAAACCTTCCCAACTGTAAGGCAGTTCCTCAAATCCTGTCCCTTTTCTTCCCCCCATAGGTCATCATGAAGTGCAGCCTGAACTATGTAAGTACTGTTAAAGAGAAATTGAGGGGCAGGAAGACTTTGGTAATTAGCAACAGACAAAACAGCAAGTTGGATTAATCAAGCAAGAGCACTGCTGGTCTATAAAACAGTGTTAAGAGAATTTGTGAGTCCGTTAGGGAACCACAGGTTATATAACCTTGAAGCCACCTAGAATATCTGGGAATTCTACCTAGAGTGTTTCCTCTTGGGATGTTGAATGTAAATTGTATTTTCAAGCAATAACTTTCCCTTCTCATTACAGCTGCTGATCAAAGCACCCAACCTCTGGCACCAGCAGTAAAGAACTTCACCCTGAACTTCACAATAACCAACCTCCAGTTCACTGCAGACATGGAGAAACCCAGTTCCAGGAGATTCAAGTCAACAGAAAAAGTCATGTACCACTATGTAAGTCTTGCAAACAATGCCCTGCTAGGGCACAGTTCTCTCAGTATCCCTCATCTCTTACCTTCACTGGGACATTTTGCTTACTTCCATGTTGTTATTCCATTTCCAGATTGATTCTTTACTCCGAAGGAGCAGCATTGGCCCAGCTTACATCGGCTGCAAAGTAATGGCATTCAGGTAAGAGCATGTCTGGGAAAAGTCCCCATTCCCTGCTTCTTAAAATTCCCCTTTCTCAGCATCTAACTCATCTCTGGGTATTTTCTTATGTGGTAGCAATGTCTGAAGGGTTTCTCGGGTCCCTCTATTTGTATACTAGAAGTTAAGATAGATTTCTCAAAAATAACTAAACCCATGCCTCATTTCCTAGATCCACGAAGAACAGGGATGACACAGGAGTAGATGCCATGTGCAGCTGTAGGGATGAGCCTTCAGATCCCAAATTCAACAGCACAACTGTTTACCATGAGCTGAGCAAAATGACCAATGGCATCACCAAGCTGGGACCCTACAGCCTCAACAGCCAGAGCCTCTATGTCAATGGTAATGAGACCTTCTCAAGGCATTTTTCCTAATGAAATTTGAATTCCCCATTCCTGGAGGTGTTTAAGGCCCTGTGGGATGGAGCTCTGAGCATCCTGGTCTAGTTAAAGTTGTTCCTGTCCAGGGCAGAGAGGTGGAACTGGATGGTGTTTAAGGTCCTTTATGTCTCAAACCATTCTGGGGTTCTGTGTTGGAATTATGGAACCACTATGGTTGGAGAAGACCTCTGAGATCAAGTCCAACTTTCAATGTCAACACAGACTAATTTGAAATCAGAATGAAGAAAATTTAATTTACCTCTCAAAACAGAGAATAAAAATTAGAGGGAAAAAACCCTGTCAGTCACCAAGTTAAAAATCTTGAATTCAGTAACCACAATCTTGTAATAAAATCTAGTGTATTTAGTCCTGCTGAGACTTTCTTGGAATATTTTCCTAATAATTTTCCATTTGTTTTTCAGGTTACAATGAACCTCCTTACAGTCCATCCTGTAAGTATATTTAAAACCAAATACAGGTTAAGGCTACTTAAAGGCATAAATTGATTTTCTTTCCTGCTGATTTGGCAATGTTTGTAACATTGCAAATTGTCTGAAGGGTGGGATCGTGTTCACATGGGTTTTTTCTCTAAGAAACCCAATAACAGCAATGTCTTATGAAGATCCTGATCTTATTTTATCACTGTCATTTCAATTCTCTCTTGTAGCAGTAAGACCAACCACCACACAAAGCCCAGAGGCAGTCACAGAGCACTTCACCCTGAACTTCACCATAACCAACCTCATGTTCACCACAGACCTGCAGACACCAAATTCCCGCAAATTCCGGTCCGCTGAGAAAATCATGAAACACTACGTAAGCCAAAATTCTGTTGTTTTTCACTGAAATCACCCAGGATTTTGGGGTTCCCGTATTCACAAAGACTTTTTCTTGCCAGACTGACTCCCTGCTTCAGAAGAGCAGTATTGGCCCCCATTTCACTGGCTGCAAAGTGACGGGATTCAGGTGAGCAATTACCACAGAGATTCACTTAGAACTGCAGCAAATGGATTTCCTTACATTTGACTGACACTTTAATAACTGTTCTCCTTTTTCAAGTAGTTGCTTTCATTATAATAAAGCTTCTAAGCCACTTTGTATGGTCTTTATCTTACAAAGCCTTTTTTTTTTTGTAAGGCCATATCTTGGTCATTTCTGCAGCTTCCCTGAGAACTGGGGGCAGATTTATTTGGAGGGTTTTTTAATTACATCAAAACAAACAAACAAATAAACAAACACACCCAAAATATTTTAATAGCTAACAGAAGCTCCATGACATTAAATTCCTCAGGCCTGGGAAGAACAGGGACAGCACAGGAGTGGACAACATCTGCAGCTATGGAAAGGGCTCCCAGGTGCCCAAGTTTAACCCAGCTGAGGTTTACCAAGAGCTGAAGGGAATGACAAGTGGCATCACCAAGCTGGGAATCTACAGCCTGGACAGCAAGAGCCTCTATGTCAATGGTGAGTGTTTGATTTTCCCACTCCTCCAGGCACTGGAGTAGTTTGGGACCACCTTAGCTCTCAGGGATCACCTCCATGTTAAAAAAGTCACCTTAAGGAGAAGGTCAAGAGTTTTCTGCATATTTCTCTGTGTAAGATTTAAAATCCTTCCACGTCGACATTTTTGAAGATTTTAATTTTTCTATTACATTGAAGAGTGAACTTAATTTTAGTCTTGACCTCAATCATTCACCTGCCTGTGAACATTTCACCGGATTCCTGTCCTACAGTGTTTAATTAAACGTTGGCACACACATTTTCTCATTGTAGCTGCTCTCCCAAAGCACCTTGTTCTGCCTAAGCTTTGTTTATTTAATACATTCACACCCTTGGGGCCTGGTTCTGATGATTCATTCCCAAGTCATCCTTTTAATCACCTCCTCTCCACTTCCATTCTCCAAAGTGGATGCTCTCTTACATGGCTCTTTCTCTTCCATTTCCTTTCCAGGTTACAACGAACCCCTTGAGAGATCCCGTAAGTATTTTGCCAAATTCATTTTGCCAAATTCATTTCAAGGGAAGCTCTCAAAGGAGAAATGCCCTGAGAAAATCAGAGGGGAAGAGATTATCTAAATAATAAAAGTTATACTGTATTATATTATATTATATTATATTATATTGTATTGTATTATATTAGATTAGATTAGATTACATTACATTACATTATATTATATTATATTATCATATCTAAATTATAAAAACAATAAAAAGTAGCCTTGAAGTGTGCTGGGATTAGGAATGTTTTGAAAGTGAAAACAGCTTTTTTTTTGTTGTAGGAAATTCCTAATCCTTCTCCCCTTTGATTACAGCCCGGAGCACCACAGCTGCACCAAAACCAATATCCAGGAATTTCACTCTGAACTTCACCTTGACCAACCTCCGCTACTCTGCAGATCTGGAAGCCCCAAGTTCCCGCAGATTCCTTTCCACAGTGAAAGTGATGAACCACTATGTGAGTCTCGCTCTGCTTGTGTCCCTTTTGGGTCTTCCTGGCGACCTAAATCCACCTGCTTTGAACTCAGGATGTGAGTCCCAGCTCTCAATTGTCCTTTCTTTTTTTTTGAACAGCTTGACCCTCTTTTCAAGAGGAGCAGCATAAGCTCTGCCTACACAGGATGTAAAGCCATGAGATTCAGGTAAGATTTGGAATTCCAGAATCACAGGATTGATCAGGGTCAGGTTTGATGGGTCACCTGGTCCCACCCCCCTGCTCCAGCAGGGTCATCCCAGAGAGCACATGGATTGTGTCCAGATGGCTCTGGGATATCTCCAGTGAGGAGATTCCACAACTTTTCTGGACAATCTGTCCCAGTGCCTGGTCACTGCACAAGGAAGAAGTTCTTCCTCATGCTCATCAACTTCCTGGGCATCAATTCCTGCCTTGTTCCTGCCTTGCTCCTCAGCAGACCTTGGTCCCTGCTCTGAGCCCTCCCTGCAGACACTAAAAATATCTGAAAGAATACTAAAAGTGTGTGAAATACTAAAGCACCTAAATATAAACCACCTAAAATACTCCTAAAATTGCAATGAACCATTTCTTTACCCACTCTCACACACCTTCAGTTCGTGGCTGTTCTGAGGCCAGGAAACAGCAGCCAGTGACACCTCCCTGTCCAGCCTGGATTTTATTTTAGCTGGAAAAATCATTTTGGTATCTAAATATCATCACCCCAGTTCTGGAGAGCCTGGTGAAGGATGCAGGAGCCCGTTGGCACTGCGGGTTTGGTTTCTGCCCTAAAAACCCCTCAGGAAGTTCTGCCAGCACAGCAGTGTCCCAAAGAACGTGTGTGACATTTGTCCCCAGGTCTGGAAGGCACGGGGAGGACACAAAAGTGGATGCTGTGTGCAGCTACAAGGACAATGCCAGCCTGGCCAGGTTTGACAGAGAAAAGCTTTACCAGGAGCTGAGCACCATGACAAACAATGTCACCAAACTGGGCCACTACAGCCTGGACAGGAGCAGCCTGTATGTTGATGGTAAGCATCCATGGGGATAACAGGATTTTGGGACCTCCTGCAGATCATTCCTCATCCCTGGGGCCTGAGCACTGATGAACCCTTTGGTTTGTTGGTTTTATTTAAGTTTGACAAAACCAATCCTATAGGATATTGCCATGCTGGCAGCACTTCCATGCCTTAAATCAGACAAATTCCTGTGAATTTCAGTGTTACAGTGTATGATCTAAGCAGGGATATATCTTATTGCTTTTTTGATATGAACAGATGTAAAAATAAACTAACTGTACCCTTTTTATTTAGATTTCGCCCTCACAGACACAGCTGCCACCAAAAAGCCTGTCTTGGCTCCAGCCAAACTTGGCTACAGGCTGAGCTTTAGAATAGTCAATGAAAACCTCACCAACTCTGACTCCCAATCTCCAGAATACAGAGCAGCAGTAGAAAGCATCACCAACAAGGTAAGGAGAATTTGAGAATATGTCTGGCTGGTCAGTTTTTGAAGCAACTACCAAAGATTTACATATGAATTAAAAAAAAAAATAAAAAATCATAATTTTGGAAGCAAAATTTCTAGAATCTGGAAGATAAGATTGGCCTTTTTCAGTTTTGGTTTTAAGTTGTAGCTGGTGGGTGTGATCCCTGCCCATGGCAGAGGACTGGGACTGGAGGATCTTTAAGGTCCTTTCCAACCCAAACCATTCAATGATTCCATGTGGTCTTATGAAATTCTCCCCAAAGACATGGACTGCAAAATGCCAGAGCTGATCTGTTAAATGAACACACCCTCAGCATTTCACTCCCAGTGCCAGAAGTGCATCCAAGGCCAATCCCTGCTGGCCAATTCCTGCTCAGCACATCCATGATTTATTCTAGAATCCAACATTTTCTCTTCAGCACCAATCCAATTTATCAACCTGATAAGGCCCTGATTGGGTGGGTTTTGCTCTGTGAGGCTGGGATGTCACTCAGGACACTGCTCCCCCACACTGGCATCCTGGAAGGAATTTCAGGAAGGAAACATTCCTAAGGCAGGAATGTTTGCCCAGCTGGAATTCAGACCCCACCACTAGAAGGTGCCTGTTCCAAAGTAAAATCCAACCCCCATGAAACCCAGCCAGCAAAAAATAACCCAGAGCTCAATTCTCTCTTGCTGGCCCAAAGCCTCCAGCACAGTTCTCAAATTCATTAATATTTAATGTGATATTTTAATTTCAGATGAATCACTTGTACCGTCAGAGCGACCTGAGGGAGCAGTTCCTGACCTGCAGGATCACCGGGCTGAGGTCTGGGATAAAATCTGATTTTTGTTTAAAGATTGCTTCACCCTGGCACTGCTCCCCCATGGCTGAGTGCCAGTGGCCCCACTGGAATTCCTCCCTTCTCTTCTCCTGTTGGAAACTGATGCCCTAAGGAGGCATTTCCAGGCTTCCCACAATTTGTCAGTTTGAATTTTTTTGGACTAGGGTTTCTCAGTAAGGGTTTCTGTGAGGCACTCTCAGGTCTCTGAGCATCCCAGGAATTACAGATCCCAGCCCTTTACTGTGACCTCTGAACTCCACTAGATTTTAAAAGTGAGCTGTGGTGTCCTGCTCAGGATGGAATGAGGCTTGGACAAGGGACCCTCCCACACAATGAAAGCTTTAAAAAACCTAAAAGTGCTGTTCTTTCCTTGCATTCATACAAAACAACCTAAATCTGTCCAGAGAAGAGGTAAAATTTTAATTTTACCTGTCCCTGTCCAAAGGAAAAGCCCCAACCAGCCCATTTCTGAGCCCACTCAACCTTGAAAACAGCAGGAACCCTTCAGAAAACTCCTTCCCACCCTGAGCTTCCTGCCCATCCCACTTATCTCCAAACCTCTGTCCCTCTGCCCACAGGCCTGGATCCATAGTGGTTGACTGCCAGTGCTTCTTCCAGCCTGACCCCAAAATCAGCAGGGCTGTGGTTGAAAGGACTTTCCAGGACAGGACCTCCAACACCACTGGGCTGTGGCTGGGCAGCAGCTACCGACTGCAGGAATTCTCAGTGGACAGTACGTGGATCAAATCCCTTCCCAGTGTCCTCATGGAAAACTCACACTCAGAACCTCCCAAATTTTGCTCTGTCAGAGCAAAAATAAATCTCTCGTTAAGTTGGATCACTGGGCTTTGAGTTAGGCCATTCAGACCTAGTCATCAATGGTTTAAGGGGTTATTCAATATATTAAGATGTTCTTCAATATTAAGGCGTTGTTCAAAATTAAATTGTTATTCAAAATTAAGGTGTTTTCAGTATTAAAAAATCAGGAAATTAGGTATGAACTGCTCACCACAACTTCAACCATCTAGAGCTAAACAGACCTTAAGCTTTTTTTCCCAATGTGCAGCATCTCAAAGAAATAAATGGCCTGGAACATTTGGAGTTTCCTGTCAGACCCCAGTGAAACTCAAGTTATGCCAATCTAAGACTTAGAGCTAAAAAGCTGCAGCTCAGTGCTGCTTGGTAGGAAAGCCTCTGTTTCTCTCTGCTGGAATTTAATTTTCCTCTCCATTTCCAGCCTTGGAACTCTCACTTGAGGCAGCAACTCACAAGACACCCCTGGAGTCTGGCAAAGAAAAATTCGGATTAAATTTCCGAATCACCAACCTTCCATACTCGCCTGAGCTGCAGGACTCCAGCTCCCAGATGTACCAAGAGAACAAAGAGAAGATTGAGAAAGAGGTGAAATGAGCAGCAATAGCTTGAGCTCCCTGTCCAAAGGATGTGTTAAATTAACTCAGCTTTCCTCAACTGTTTTGTTTCTCCCCATCAGCTCGAGGTATTCAGGAGCAGCCACCTGAAGGACCAATTTGTTGGCTGCACTGTGGAGAGCTTTGGGTATGTCCAGTGCTTTTTGAGGCCCCAAAAGAGCAGCTCAGGAAGGCATTTAGGGTGTCCACCCCTCCCTGCCAGCCTCTGTGCCCTCAGTGACACGTGGGAGTCACTTCATTCTCAGTCACTTTTTGCCTTTACCACAAAAGGTTTCTGTCCAAACAGAGCTGGTTTTGTTTTGGTGCTTGCAGAGCTGTTTTCATGCATGAACAAGCCCAGGGAAGAGCAAACACGTTCATTCTCTCATTTAACGTGTTGAAATAAGCTCAAATTCCACTGACACACAGCACTGACCACACAACTGACCAGCCTGAGGACAAAACCTGCCTGAGTGAGGGTCCTCCTTTTTGGAGGAACAAAGCAGCAGAGTAGATTTAACTTTTTGTTGTTCAAAATTAAACTTAACTTTTGGAAATAGAGCTGATTTAACTATTTATATACTATATATATATATATAAATATAGTAACTAAAAATAAATATAAATAACTATTTATATACTATATATATATACTATAACTCTATAAATAGAGTTATTTTCCTCTTATAAATAGAGTTGATTTTCCTCTTAGAAACAGAGCTGATTTACCTCTTAAAAATGCCTTGCTGGGGATTAAATCAGTGGATGGATTTCACCCAGACCAAGCTGCTAAAAGTGATCCCATCACCATGAAACATTGCTGGGACATCTGCTGACCTGAGGCTCCAAATCCCTCTCCCTGCTCTGCTCAGCTCTGTTCCATTTTCTCTTCTCTCTGCTGTCACCCTCCAGGCCTGTCCATGGCAAAGGACACACAGAGGTTGCCTCAACCTGCAAGTTCACCCCGGATCCCCTCTCAGCGACTTTGCAAGAGCAGGAGGTGTTTGAGGAGCTGAAACTCCTGACCCAGGGCTTCAGCAGGCTGGGCTCCAGCTATGAGCTGGAGGAGCAGAGTCTGGTGGTGGAAGGTGAGAGCTCCTGGAGGGACATTTTGGGGAATTCTTCCTAATTTTGTTTAAATCAGCTCCAGAGTTGCATTCCTCACCTGTCCCACTCCTCATTTCCAGGTTACTCTCCACTCAAGACAGATGAAGCACAGTCCAAAAGATCTGGTAGGTGTTTTGGTTTTTTTTTTTTTTGGCAAGGATTGACCTGACAGCCACTGAATACTTGAGCTCTAATAAATAACTGAACCCTGATAAATACTTCAGCTGTAATAAATTAGCATCAGATATCTTGGAATAGGACTAAACCCATGGAAAAGACCAGAAATCCAAGGCTTTTGGTAGCAAACAGCAGATGCTACCAGCCCAAGGGGAGTGGAATTGAGGGATAGGCAAAAGCAGCAGTTTGGGAACTGTTTGACAACTCTGGCACCAATAAATTTTGATAACTGCAGTATTTTTAAAAAAAGACCAGACCAGATAGGGTTTAGCTTAGCTGCAACCCCACAACTAACAACAAACAGGAGAGAGAAGAAAAATATCCTGAACTGTTCCTTTCCCATGCACCACAAACACTCTGGTAAACCAACCACAGCTTTTGCTGACAGCCTGAGCCCTGTCCCTGTCCCCAAAAGAGTCCAGAAGCAGTTAGGACAGAACTTTGTCACTCTGACCATCCCTGGAGTCACCTGGGGCATTCTGCTCCCTGCAGTGGCATTTAAGGTTGTGGATCCCTGAACCCTCACTCCAGTTCCCCAAATTTCTGTAATCTGCCCTGACCTACAGAGTGAACTTTGCTAGGGTGAGATCTCCCTCTCACAATCACACATGGAAGAGTCTCTAAACCTGACGTGCTCCTTTTTTTTTTCCCCTTTTCAGAGCTTCAGTTCTGGGCCATCATCCTCATCTGCCTTTTCACCCTGCTGGGCTTCATCCTCCTCCTCTTTTTGTGCTTCCTGGTGAGTGTCCCCTTTGCTGTCCCACCTGTCCCTTGACTCCTGCAGAGCCACAGGAGGGACATTCAGCCACATTCCCAAGGATCCCAGCACCTGGAAACAGCAAAAACACTCCAAATCCTTCACTCCCTTCCAGCTCTTCCAAGCACTGGGGATGGGGAAGGGAATTCAGTCAGCTGAGCAGATTTATAGCAAAGGAAGCAGAATTTTCCCTCTAGAAAAGCAGCAGGATCGTGGCTGGCACTGGGTTTTTGCAGAGGGAAAAACACAAACCCAAAGGTGAGGCCAGCACCAAGAGGAGGAGCAGGAATTAGGGAATCCACAGGGGGAAACAGGGATTTTTCCCTCTGCAGCATTTCCTAAACCTCTTCCCTGTCCAAACACCCGCAGGATGGGCAGGTTCCACTGAGGGAGTGGCAAACCCAACATTTTTAACTGCCTGAGGGAAGCACATGGAGAATTTTGTGCTCTTTAACTACAATAAATACAAATTATAAATTATTTTAGTGCCCTTTAACTACAGACTGCTGCAGCCTGGCAGGGCCATGCTCCAGCTGCAAATCCTTGGAAAAGGCAGAGCAGATCCTCTTCCCACTTCTGGTGGTGTTTTGATGGGGAACAGCACCTTAAAAGCACTGCTTGAAAACTTTGCTTTGCACCAGCTGAGGAGAAGAGCACAACCTAGAGAGAGCAGGGAGGTGCAGGAGACAAAATTACAGGATTTAGGAGAGGAAACCCCTCTGCTGCAGAGCTGCCTCACAGCTTTAGGCATTTTGGGATTTTAATTCCCAAAATCCCTCCCTTCCCATCTGGCAATGTGATTTGGGGACACCTAATGGTGGGCAGAGCATGGATTCAATATTTTTTGACATTAATTTTGGTCTTTTTGTGATTAATTTTAGTCTTTTTGTCATTAATTTTGGTCTCTTTGTCATTAATTTTAGTCTTTTTGTCATTAACTTTGGTCTCTTTGTCATTAATTTTGTTCTTTTCCCATTATTTCAGGCTTTTTCCCATTAATGTTTGTTCTGTTTCCCCATTAATGTTTGTTCTGTTTCCCCATTAATTTTTGTTCTTTTCCCCATTAATTTTTATTCTTTTTTTTCCCAATAATTTTTGTTCTGTTTCCCCATTAATTTTTGTTCTTTTCCCCATTAATTTTTGTTCTTTTTTTTCCCAATAATTTTTGTTGTTTCCCCATTAATTTTTGTTCTGTTTCCCCATTAATTTTTGTTCCTTTTCCCCATTAATTTTTGTTCTTTATCCCATTAATTTTTGCTCTTTTTTCCCATTAATTTTTGTTCCTTTTCCCCATTAATTTTTGTTCTTTATCCCATTAATTTTTGTTCTTTTCCCCAATAATTTTTGTTCTTTTTTCCCATTAATTTTTGGTCTTTTCCCCACTAATTTTTGTTCTTCTTCCCATTAATTTTTTGTTCTTTTCCCACCAGGTTCTCTCCTGCCTGAAGAGAAAGTCCCACCTGTACCAGGTGCAGCAGGGCCTCTATGGGTTGTACTTCCCCCACCCCAGCACAGGGAAGGTTCACTGACCCCTCAGCTTGGTCTTCCCAGACCTTTTCGTCCACTGATGAAGGAAAAATAGCTGTAAAACCTAGAAAAATATTTCTTTTATAAATTATTTCAGCGTTTTCTCTCGCCTTGAGATAAATCTTTGCACTATTGCCATGATTCTTTTCATACTTCAGGAAACTGCCAACAGTGCAGGTGCTGAGGAAAATATTTTTTTAAGCACTGCAGTGTTTTATAGAAATGTACATTTTATATAAATATTACACAACCAAAGGGAAATAAAAAACTACCAGGAGCTGCAGTTTGCAAAGCCCTTCAGTGTTAACGTCAGTTTTCTGAAAAAAATTATTCTAATTTAGAGATTTTTGGGGACTGACTGTTGTAGACTTAGAAATCCCACCTAGATTTTAGCTTTTTCACCACTGAGCTTGAAAAATGTAAATACCTTAAATTAATTGAAATATTTCATCTATTTATAATTATGACATTATGATGTAAAGAGACCTTGTTAAATCTGAGTGTGACACAGCCAGGCTGTGTTTTTTGAGATTGCTGCTGATTTCAGTTCAATAAATGCCACGTTTTACTGCCATGAAGTTGTGTTTCCTCTGTAGCAGCATTTTTATCATCCCAAATCACAAACTCTGCAGGATTCCCGGAGGTTTTTGCTCCTCAGCTCCCATTTCACAGCACAGGATCTGTTTTTAGAGTTCAACACCCTTTCCTGCCAGAATTGCCCCAAAACCCCCAATTCATGCCCCAATTTCCATGGACCACAAGACTCAGGGCTGTTTCTCTGCAATTATTTGATCCTATCATTAAATGAACTCCCTGAGAGTGAAAGCATTCAATCAGAATTCACAAACCCACGATTAGTCACTAAATCCTCCCACTGCAGGCAACGTTTCCACGCAACCAAAGTGGGTTTTGCTTTCAAACCAAAGCTCCTCCAGGGCAGGTCCAACCAGTTCATCCCCAGAGCTCCCTGCAGAGGATCAGGATCTGTTTGCTCGCTCCAACAAAGGGCTTGGAGCACCAATTATGTCAGCAAACATCGATTCAAAGCTCTCAGAGCTCTTGCAAAACACCTCTGCAGTGTCCCTGTCACCCTCAATGTCCTGAGTGTGGCTGCCACCCTGTGACAGGGACAGTGGGAGGGGGAAGGAATTCCCAGCTCCCAAGAAAAGCTGAGTGACCAAGCAGGGTTGACAATCACAAAATCCTGGAAGGTTTTATGAGAAAATAATGAGAATGGTAAAATTCTGGAAGGTTTTATGAGAAAATAATGAGAATGGTAAAATTCTGGAAGGTTTTATGAGAAAATCATGAGAATCACAAAATCCTGGAAGGTTTTATGAGAAAATCATGAGAATCACAAAATCCTGGAAGATTTTATGAGAAAATCATGAGAATCACAAAATCCTGGAAGGTTTTATGAGAAAATCATGAGAATCACAAAATCCTGGAAGGTTTTATGAGAAAATCATGAGAATCATAAAATCCTGGAAGGTTTTATGAGAAAATCATAAGAATCACAAAGTCCTGGAAGGTTTTATGAGAAAATCATAAGAATCACAAAATCCTGGAAGGGACCCTCAGGGATCATTGATCCCAGCCCCTGTCCCTGCACAGGCACCCCAACACCCCCACCCTGAGCAGCCCTGGGAGCTCCTGGAGCTCTGGCAGCCTTGGCACCATTCCCTGGGGAGCCTGGGCAGTGCCCAGCAGCCTCTGTAATTAATTAAATCAATCAATTAATGAACTGAAAAAAATAAAAAAAAAAAAACAACCCCAAATTACAAAAGTCTTCTCCTCATATTCCTTGCCCTGAGCTCCATGCCAAGCCCTGGCACAGCTTTGTGCCATCAGAGCAGCAGCTCCTGCCTTGGCAGCCCTGGATCTTCAGCTGACTGCCCCTGCTGTGCCTCAGTTTCCTTCCCCTGGTTCCCCTCTCCCCTGGGGAGTCTCTCACTCCCAAAAAGCCACGAGTGAAGCCAACATAGGATGAGAAGCTGCCTTGCACTGGGAAAGTTGGAAGGGCCTCAGCACCTGTCCCCTTTCAGGGAGTCACACACTCAGAGCCCTCTGCCACCTCCTGCTCTCAGCACCAGCCCAGCACTGTGGGAATCCACAAAATCAGAGGGTTTGGGGAAAGCTGCAAAAGGCAGCCTCAGAGACAGCAGAACTGTGATCAGAGCTAAGCAGCAGCCATGAGATTGATCAGCAGAAAAATTATTTAAACTGTAGAAAAGCAAGGACAAATAGAACAATGGTCTGTGTATTAATGCTTGTCTAGTATAACTCCCTAAGCTACAGAAAAGTTTATCTAGCAAGATATTAGGAAGTTTGAAGCTTAATAATGGAGCTCTGTGCATTGTGTTTGAAGGCTCACAAGCAGGTATTGTATTCAAAATAAGCAAGCATTGGTTAACCCAAGGTACATGTGCTTATAGTGGTTGGATAGAACTACTGTCAATGTGCTTTTGCTTTGTGTGATTGGTCAAAAAACTTATAAAGTGAGCTGTAACATTGAGTTCTTCATCTGCTGCTGGGGATGTGAGCTGCTGGCATCTTCCCATTGTCATCACCATGGAATGAGGCTGATGCTGGAAAATCAAACAGCTCCAGGCAGTTCCACACAGCCCCGTCCCGTTGGTGATTTGTACAGAGCCCCCGGCCGGCGATTAGCGCCACTTCCGGTGTCACTGTCACATTTTCTGGAAAAATCCCTTTGCCCAGCATTTTGCTCCTGGGAAGCTGAGAAGCCTCAGAGAAAAAGGAAAACAATTCTTATCTCATTTGCTACTCCTGTGTTTTGCTCATGTGGAATGTGTTTGGGGATTGTTTACCCACAGGTGGTTGTTTCATTGGGTTCTGCTGTGAGTTGTTTTCACTCTTTGGCCAATCAGGGCCAAGCTGTGACGGGACTCTGGAGAGAGTCACGACTTTTCATCATTATCTTTTTAGCCTTCTGTCTGTATCCTTTCTGTATTCTTTAGTATAGTTTAGTATAGCATTCTTTAATATAATATAGTATCTTATAATAAATTAGCCTTCTGAGAACATGGAGTCAAATTCATTATTCCTTCCTGCCATGGGGCACCGTGCAAATACAAGAACTTCCCAGGGCCAAATTCCATCCTGTCCCACCTTTCATGGAGAGAAAAGGGGTGACCTGAGCTGCTTGTCCAGAGAAGGGTCCAGCCCCAGCTGGGATTTACAGCTCTGTAGGCAAGAGCTCATCCGTCCTGCTCACCCCCTCAGTCCTTCCTCTAAATAGTTAATTAATCTAATTGCATCTCATCAGCATTTCTCCACTGGGAGCTTCATTCTTGGGGTAACCAAGAGATTTCCACCATGCCCAGTCAGGAATTTAATTTGGGAACTGCTTGTTGTAGCAGCAAATGCATCATTTTGTCAGTGGCAGTCACTGAATTTACTGACAAGCTTTGGTGTCCCCTGCAGGGTTTGGTGTCACCTGCAGGGTTTGCTGTCCCCTGCAGGGTTTGGTGTTACCTGCATGGCTTGGTGTCCCCTGCAGGGTTTGATGCCATCTCCACGATGCCAAAGAGCCCAAGGGACACCCACCTGTGCTGAGCCAGGGCAGCTCAGCCATGCCAAAGCCCCAGCAGGGTGACACCTGTGGCTCAGGCAGGGCCGCTTGGTGGCAGCTGATGCTCAGTGCCCAGCAGGATCTCACAGGACGTGCTGCTCCCTGCAGGGCCTGAGTCCCCTCTGGGGCAGGGCAGGGGTGCCCCAGGGACCCCCAACACCAGGGTTGCCAGGGCAGGGTCTCTATGACCTCACCCAGCCCCAGGTGATGTCACAGGGCCCTTGGGGACACACCCAGTCCCAATGGATTCTATGGAGGATTCCAAGCCCAGGGATGTGTTCCTGCCCCAGGGAATTGTGCTGCCCCAGCCCTGCAAGGACACTGGGATGGGGCTGCCCAGTGCCTGCCCTGCTCCAGTGGCCCCAGGACCATACAGGCTCTGGGATGAGCCTGGCAGCACCACAGCAGCAGGACACCCCTGAGCATGGGGAGCATTCCCAGAGCTGGCCCAGGAGCCAGGAAAGGCCCTGGGAACTGCAGGGAATGTGGCAGGGCCGTGGGATGGGGCAGGGGTGTCACAGGGACAGAGCAGGGGCAGAGGGGAGGCTGCAGGAATGTGGGAGGGATGCAGGAGGGAGGCAGGGTCAGGGATGCTGAAGGCATCTAGCAGGATATTTCCCCAGGGATTTCTGACTAGCAAAGAGTGTTTCATTCTCAAATAGACTCCAAGTGATCACTTCATCCCCCCTGAAACTTCCAGAGAAAAGCAGCTCATTCCCCTTACTGAGCCAGCCCCAGTCTGAGCTCTCTGGAGGAAGGAGCAGCTCCTGGGATCCCCCAGAGCCACTGCCAGCCCTGTGGCATTTTCTGAGACCCCTGGCATTGGAAGGAAAGGAAGGAATCTGACTCCATGCTCACGGAAGGCTAACTTATTATTTTATGATCTATGTTATAATAAAGAATGCTGTACTAAACGATACTAAAGAATATAGAAAGGATACAGACAGAAGGCTAAAAAGATAATAATGAAAAACTCATGATTCTCTCCAGAGTCACGACACAGCTGGATGGTGATTGGTCATTAAGTAAAAACAATTCACATGAAACCAATGAAACAACCACCTGTTGGTAAAACAATCCCCAAACACATTCTATGTGAGCAGAACACAGGAGAAGTCAATCAGATAATTATTGTTTTCCTTTTTCTCTGAGGCTTCTCAGCTTCCCAGGAGAGAAACCCTGGCAAAGGGATTTTTCCAGAAAATGTGACAGTGACACAGCCCCACACAGCCCCTGGTGCTGCCTGCCCAGGGCTGTCCCCGTGGCTGAGCTGTGACACCGTGTCACACAAACCATGGCCTGTGGAGCAAAGAGCTGCAATTGATTTCCTGTGAGCTGCAGGGGAGCCATGGGGTGGGACAGGGATGTTACTGGCACCAGCTGAGGCATCACACCTTTGTTTTTCAGGCTCCTCCTTTTTCTTGTAAAGGTTTATCATGGTCAGGGCTCTTCTTGTGCCCTGGTCATCCCTGCCGTGACCACAGCCCTGAGCAGGCACAGCTGCATTTACACCACAGCTGGCACAGCTGCAGCCCTGCAAATCCCTTTTTCCTTCTTCTGTTGCTGTAGCAGCTCCTCCCCCTGTGGATCCACCCCCAGCACCCCGTGGGGATGGAGGCAGGAGCAGGGAGTTCATCTCTGCTTTCTCCTCTCCGTCCCCACGAGCTGGGAGTGCCCTTGGAGCAGCTGCTCTGTCACATCCCCTGAGGGTGCCTGGGCACTGCCAGCACTGCAGGTGATCCCACACCTCCACCAGCTCTATATCTTGCCTTTCCCAGGGAGGAGGATGGCTCCTTTGAGTATTTGGGAAGAGGTTTTATGGCAGAAGTGATTGACACGGGGCTTTTGGGGACTGTGAATTAAAGCAGAGTCAGAGCCCTCATCTGTGCCCTGTGCCAGCACTCCTGTGGTAACACCTGCACAGAAACACCCACCTGGTGCCCTGTGGAGTCTTAATTTCTTTTTGCCAGGGTCAGGATTAAATGTTCAAGATGATATTTCTTGTTGGGACTCAGATGTTTGTTAGTTTTTATCTCTGTTGCAGTCTCACAAACCCTGAGCTCTACAGCACTTCACTCCAACAAACTAAAAAATGGAGCCCCATCTCTCTCCCTACAAGGCCTTTTAAGGATAAACTGTCCAATTGAGAAATGACAACTAAATTATTTTTACTTTTAACCCAATAACCAACCACCCATGGCCTGCAATGGGGACTCTTTTTTATCCAATTACACAAAACCACCCAAACCCATGGAGAAGAAGAAGAAGAAGATGGTGAAGGGGAAGGAGGAGGAGCAGACCCCACCCTAAAACCTCCATCTTGCTTTATCTATATTACTATATTCTAAAACCTTCCACTCTAAGTTTCCCACCCTGTGATATCACACACTTCTAGTCAATCTCCACACCCACAATCCCAGTTCTGTCATTCCATTCTGGAAGCTTCTCCACGGCCTCAGGTCAGTGCAGTGTTCTCTTGGGGGTCAGTGCCTGGCAGCACAGAAAGTCTGAAATTCTCAGCAGCCAGGGGTCCATCAGTGCTCTGGGTCCCTGCACATCAGTGTGCAGATGGGGATTTGGGGACAAAGGCACAGCCCAGCAGGATGCCAGGGGCTGGTGCTCAGGCTCCCATCAGGGACAGCAGCACCTTTGTGCCACAGGGATTGCTCCAGCTTACAGCTGATGGCAACTCCCAGTTTACCCCCAGCCCTTTTTGGTGATAAAAAGCAAACACACCCTAAACACATCCCCCTGCAGCACCTCCTGGCTCAGGGCCTGCAGGGCCCAGGGCACTCTCAGAGCTCAGAGCCCTTCACTCCTCTCTCACAGAAACTCTGGGTGTGATTTTAGTGGGATGCGAAACCCCCTGAGGCAACAGGGACGGGAGAGAGTGGGGAGAAAGGCATGGTGTGATTTTTGAGGTCACTCAAAACATTGAGGTAATTCAATGGAAAGTCTTTTTCTGCTGTAATCTCACTCTCCATGCCAGGTTGTTGCTGCTGTATTAGAGAAAGGCAGCGCGTGTGGGAGGTGTGAATTAATGTTACCACACTGGGAAGGTGGTGACGACCGGAGATCTGACAATGATGCACATCAGGCTCCCTCCTCAACAGGGCTGTGAGAGAGTGCAGTGGAAAAAAAGGGACATAATTGGTCTTTTCAGAAAGAGTTGTGAGACGCCGGCGTCAGCAGATGCTATTTCAGAGCACAGAACTCACCTCCTCTCTCCCAGGACAAGTGTTAACCTTTAAATGCAGCCTTTCCACACTCTCCCCTTTCACTCACGGACTTTGGGGCTCCTTTTCTGTTCCTGTGAAGTTGTGCAGAATTTTGGGGCTCAAACACAAGTCTTCAACTTCTTTTCCATGCTGAAATTTTACATTTCACAGTGGTGCTCACCAAAAAGGATTATACTGCCCCTGTTCCTTCAAGGCATGGCATAAATAATGCAACAGCATTTCCATTCCCTTCTGGATTTGTGTTTTGCTCTTCCTTTTTCTCCTCATTTTCAAGCTTTTTTTCTCCCCCTGCTCCCCATTTGCCAAAATCACTCGAGTTTCCCCATTGAGAGCTCGTGGCTGTCATGTGCCAGGAGCTGATTCATCAACACCCCACACACCCCATCCCTGTGCTGCCACAGGCTTTTCCAGCAGCAAAATCTCCCTGTGGCACCCAGGACTTGAACATCAGCCTCATTTCTTGTCCTTCCTGGGCCAATTCTCGCAGAGATGTGGCTGGAGCTGAAGCTCCCCAGCTCTGGTGCCAAGGGGACCTGGCCAGGAGCAGGGACAGGAGCCCAGCAAGGGCTGGAGCTGGGCCAGGCCTTGGCATGGAGCTCAGGGCAAGGTTCTGCCCCCCGAGGCTGCTGGGCACTGCCCAGGCTCCCCAGGGAATGGTGCCAAGGCTGACACAGCTCCAGGAGCCTTTGGACACAGAATCACAGAATTCACAGAATTCCAGAATCACTGGGTTGGGAGAGACCTCCAAGATCATCGAGTCCAGCCCAGCCCCAGCACCTCAACTGAACCCTGGCACCCAGAGCCACATCCAGGCTTTGTTAAACACACCCAGGGATGGGGACTCCACCACCTCCCAGGCAGCCATTGCAGAGCTTTATCACCCTTTCTGTAAAAAACCTTTTCCTAATACCCAACCTGTATTTCCCTTGGCACAGTTGAGGCTGTGTGCTCTGGTTCTGTCAGTGCCTGGAGAAAGAGCCCAGCCCCAGCTGAGCACAGGCACCTTTCAGGAGCTGTGAGAGTGATGAGGGCACCCCTTAGTCTCCTTTTCTCCAGGCTGAGCACCCCCAGCTCCCTCAGTTGTTCCTCACAGGGTTTGTGTTCCCAGCCCCTCACTGACAGAGCCCTCAGGGCTGCTCAGGGTGGGGTTTGGGGTGGCTGTGCAGGGATGGGGCTGCACTGATGATCCCTGAGGGTCCTTTCCCACTCAGGATCTTCTGGGTTTCTGTGGATTATTTTAACTCTCCTGGCATCCCATCCTCCCCAGTGTTTCCAGTTCAGGTGCTGAGGCAGGTCTGGAGAACAAGGGCTCTGTGACCCACAGGCTCTCCTGTCCAGAAAATGTTACTCATTTCTTCAGTGTTCTCAACACCCCACAAAAATCACCTTTGGGCACCTGCAGGGTTCAATCTCTTGGGGTTGAACTGGGTTCTCACAGTCAGCCTCCAGCACCAGCTGGGGGTGGCTACTGGGAGCCCCTGCCCCAGTTTTCCACCCCACCAGAGTGTCCCTGTTCAGGGGAAATGAAAGTTCCTGTGCCCATCCTGCACCCAACCTGCAGCAATTCAGGAGAACTGGGATGAGGCTGAGCCTCCTCCTGCAGGCAGCAGCTCCCAGGGGCCAGGCAGGACCTGGGCAGGGACAAGAGGTGCTTGGGTGTCACAAACACATTTTATGGAAAATCCTTTCCTTAGGATTTTTTCTCCTGAGAAGCTGAGAGGCCTCAGGAACAAAATGTAAGCAACGGTTATCTGCTGCTGTGGAATGCAACAGGTGCATCTGGGATTGGCCTCATGTGGTTGTTTCTAATTAATGGCCAATCACAGCCCAGCTGGCTTGGACTCTCTGAGAATCACAAACTTTTGTTATCATTCCATTCTTATTCCTTTGCTTGCAAGCCTTCAGATGAAATCCTTTCTTCTATTCTTTTAGTATAGTTTTAATGTAATATATATCATAAAATAATAAATCAGCCTTCTGAAACATGGAGTCAGATCCTCGTCTCTTCCCTCATCCTGGGACCCCTGTGAGCACCACCACACTTGGGGAAGGTGGAGAAAACCCCAGGTGGAGGATCCCTGTGTGATAGATGAGTAATGCAATATTTGACTCTCACAATTAAAAGGCAAATATCCTGTATATGTATTAAGAGAAGTTTATAGATTTATAGCTGTGTTTTACCTACCTTGTGCTGTTGTCAGGGGGGGCCTGGGTTTGGGACATTTGGGAGGGTGGGATTGTTACTGTGGCAGCACCTGACCTCCAATCAGGATTTAAGGAAGTGAACTCCACCACTGGACAGCAAAGAAGGAGCTGATGGACAGAATTTTGGGAGGGGCTAAAGGGTTGAAAGTTGAAACATCCATTCTGTGGATGACCACATGATGGGAAAAATCCTCTCCTCCTGGCGCTGTAATATTTTCTATCTTCAGTCTCCTGTTGTATTTTTGATAAGGTTTTAATAAACCCTTTGCATTTTTGGAAGTGAGTATCGCTTCTCGCCCCAGGGATACCGAAGGGAATTGTGCAAGTTCTCACATCCCAACTCTGCTTCCCGAGGGAGGAGCAGGGGTGGAGGGGGATGTGCAAACCCCCCCTGGCTGAGAGGAATCTCTGTGCTGCTCCTCATCCTCCCACTGCCACTCTCTGGGCATCCAGCTCCCTGTTTACTTGGAATAAGAGGATTTAGTGATCCAATTGCCTTTTAATGCTGAAGTTGCAGCTTCTGCTTCAAAGGCATTAAGAACAAAAATAGAGGGGTTTTTTTCTGATGAAAGTGCCTGACTCACTGAGAGTTCTCAACTGCTGCTTTAGGGCCAAGTGTCTCAGAAAATGAGAGAGGAAGCTGCTGTGAGAGGCTCAGCCCTCAGCACTTGTCACCAAATGTCCCCAAAGACTCCCCTGTCCCACCCCATGGAGCAATCCCCAGCTTTTCAGGATTTGAGTCAAAAAGCTTATTAAAAATGAAATCATTTCAGTCTTACAGTGTTTGATTTCATAGCCCCAGGCAGGGCAGAGCATCAATATTTGCCCCCTAAATCCAGCTCAGCTTCTGAACTTTGGCAGCAAAAGCTCAAGAGCAGCTCCCTGCAAGGGGCACCTGGGCTTGGATTGAGATTCAGAAATGAAATAATAATAACAGATAATAAATGGTACTAAATTAAACCCAACCCCAGAGTGTTTACAAGAGGCAAATCCCATCTCCCAGGTGACATCCAAGCTGTGGGGATGTGGTCACTGAGGTGCTGTGACAGGTCCAACCTCAGCTCCTCCCCAGGGCAGCCGCACTCAACATCCTCTGAGCACCACCAGCATCCTCCAAGCACTGAGAAAACAACACCTTTTAACTGAAATCTCCCAAATTCTGCCCAGTTTGGCAGGGAGAGTCCTTGTTCCCACAGTGAGGGGCTCAGGAGCTCCAACCCTGTGGTTGTGCTGCTCCCACAATGAGTCATTGAGTGACAAACCTGTGGTCACCAGGACTCTTTTTCTGTTCCTGTGAAGTTGTGCAGAATTTTAGGGCTCAAACACAACTCCCCCACTTCTCTTCCACACTGAAATTTTACATTTCACAGTGGTGCTCACCAAAAAGGATTATATTGCCCCTGTTCCTTCAAGGCATGGCATAAATAATGCAACAGCATTTCCATTCCCTTCTGGATTTTGTGTTGTGCTCTTCCCTTTTCTCCTCATTTTCAAGCTTTTTTTTTTACCCTCTCAAACACTGAGGAATTCAGGAAGGTTGTTTATGCCACAGGGAAATGCAGAAACAAGTAGGAAAATTGCTTGGGTTGTATTAAAACTTTTTGTCTAATTTATGCACCCAGGTCAGACTGGGGATGAGTCCTGGTGTCCTTCAGCTGTGTCTCCCATGGATGCATTTCCATTTTCTCCAAGGGCATTAGGGACTTAAAAAAATCATGCCAGCCAGCTCCAAACATTTCCTAGAAAGGTTATTTTATCCTGAAAAAAACAAAACAAAACAATTTTTTCAAGTAAATTCCAATGCAGAGATTCCTCTCCTTTCATTTTGGTCACAGAAATAAGACCCAAAAGTGCAACTTCAAATCTAAACCTTTGACATTCAGCGGGGTGGAGGGAGGGAAATGCTGACAATAAGAAAAGCAGGATCAGATCATGCCTCTCTCACCTGCCAGGGAGGAAAAAAGGAATTCCCTGAGCAGCTGTAATTGCTGAGGAGCAGGAAAACTTCCTGGGAAGGATTTTCCTGCCCTTCAGCTGGGGAGCAAAGAGAGCAGAGGCAGCACATCTGGAGCTGGGGGTGACCAGGAGGCCACATCTGGATGGCTGCTCTGACATCCTGTGCCTGCATTCCGGAGGAAATCTGGGGGGATCAATAAAAGCCTTAATTTTTTTCCTCTGATCTCTTCCAGAAGAGGAACCTCTGGCAGCTGAAGCAGCGATTTTGTGTCAGCAGAAAATATTCAGAAATTCTGACATGGGAACCAAACGGAGATGGCAGAGCAGAGAGAGGCTCAGGGCATCCCAACCATGGGAAGGGACAATCCTGGAGCTCAAATTCCTGACCAGCAGAGCCTCCTCTGCAGGGTTTGGTGGCTGTGGGGAACATGGGGGGGTCTCAGGGACACAACAAACTCCTCACACCTCTTGCCACTGCTCCATCTGTAAGGAAAAATCTTCCCCTCTGCCTGGGCAGCACTTTCCTCTCTCCCACAATGCAGAGAATAAATCTGGACTTCCCAAAAGCTGGGCTTTGTTGAGCCAGAGCAGCTCTTGCACATAGAAAAAAGTTGGAAGGGACCTTAAAGTTCATCCAGATCCAACCCTCAAGCATCCAATATTGTCCCCCACACCTCTGTGACCCTTCCAGCTGTGCACCAGATGTGTGGGGGGTGTTGATCTCTGCATGCACCAGCCCTGGAGCTCTGGGTCTGTGCAAAGGGAGGGATAAACCTGCAGGAAGAGCAGACAATTCCCAGGTTTAAACACAGTAAACCAAGAATTCTGGGGAGACTGGGGGGATTTTTAGCCAGAAAAGTGACATTTGGGGTTGTGGGTAGACTTGGTTCACATTTCAGGCCAAGCCATCGATAATTGAGGGAGTTTGGGCAGAAAATAAAAGCAGAAATAAAGATCACACAACCCTGAGTGAGGTCTGGGGAGCTCAGCACAGCTCCACCTCAGCCTCCTGCAAAACAGAGAGGGGGAAAGTCGAGAAAAAACCACTCCTGAGCAGGGCACTGGGGCTGTGCCTGCTCCAGCAAGCCAGGGCTGCACCAGGCCTGAGGAGAAATGGGGTGGAGACACTTGGGCCACTTTGTGAGAGGTTTGGGGACCAAGGCTGAGCTGGGAGCAGTTTTTAGCTGTTCCTTTACCCCACCCAGCCCGAGCACCTCCCAGCTGTGATGATTTTTAATACCTTTGATGCTTCAAAAATCAGGGAAAAAAATGTTCCAGGAGTGGATGTGGAGCCCAGATGAAGCCAGGATCGGGAAGGGAGAAGCCAGGAATGGGAATTTTCTCCCATGTGGAGTTCCCAGGGTAATTCCTGGTGGTTGAGAAATCCTTTGGCCGGCTGGGGATCCCTTCGAGCTCCTCTCCCAGTTCCCTAGAAATTGTCCTGTGCTGGAAAAGCTGCTGAAAACCAGGCTGGTTGCAGGAGTGAATCCCAAAATAAAGAAAAGAACAAAATCAGAACCAGGGCAGCTCAATTCACCCTGGAGTGCTGCTCTCTGAACAGTTTTGAGGTCAGGGAGTTGCCAAACCTCCCCTGCTCCCTCTGATGTTTTAACACTTGCCAGGTTTGAGTAAAGCTGTGAGAAATGAGAGCTTGTGGTCTTCAGGAGAACTGAGACCACAAAACTGGCCTGGGATGAGCAACTTGGTTGTAGCATTCAAAAGGTTCCTGGAGAGATCTCTCTGTTTCTCTTTCTTTTCTGCAGCAGGAGCTTTTAAGATGTGACAAGAGAAAGATTGAAGCTGCAAGGCAGCTCCCTAAATCTGAGTGTCCTGCACCCAAAATAGCCCAAATAATCCCTTCATCCCAACAACTTGCTGTGAATGACTGCACATGGACAAGGATTTGGGGGGGGAGAGGAATTTAGGCAGCAAATCCCAGCTTTTTGCACCAAAATGCAAAATCTGCTTTGTCCCTTTGCAAGCCGAAGGATGGAGCTGCAGTTGAGGGGACACAGGAGGCTGAGGTCACCCCAGGGGATGGTCAGGAGGTGTCTCCAGACCATTTCCCCAGCTCTGTCCCAGCCTGACCCTGCTGTAGAAAGACAGATGGACCTCCCAGACATTTTGAGGTTTATCATCACAAAATCCCTGTTGGATAAATCAGAGAATTCCATGGCCGTGTACATCTCCAGCCCTGGAAGTCCAGCAGGCACCAAAACATTTTCCTGTGCAATTTCCTCTGCACCCAGCAGCTCCTGGAGTGCTGAGCCTCAAGTTCTGTCCCTTCCAACAACAGGGATGTGGGTGGGCACATAAAAATCCTCCACTACCCTTAAAACCCCCTCCAAATACCTTTAAAATACCCTCCAAACCCCAGCTTTTACAAATATTTTCCAAGTTTTCCCAGACTGTGCCTGACCAGCCCTGGGGTGACTGAGCCAGACAGGGAACTGGGAGCAGTTTGCACAAAGGAGGGGATTTTCAAATGGGAGGGTGTGAAGGAGAATATAAATTTTATTATATATATATATATATATATATATATATATATATATATATATATATATTCATTATATACATTATATATATTATATATATTTTATATATTTATATATATAATATACATAATATACATAATATACCTAATATATAGGATATATTATATATATAATATATATATATCTCACATCTCTCCCTCTTGTTTGAATTATGAATACTTTTTGACTGTTTTGTTGAACTTCTGTTGGATACACTGAAGTAGATAAGGTATAAATATTATGATGATAATTAGTACATACATGTTTATTTTTTAAAAGTCTTCTTTAAATTGGTGTAAGGTTTAATTAATCAAATAGATTGTTTAACTATGATCTTTTTTTGGCTTTCAGTTTGGTTATATTTCCTTTTAATTTTTGTATGTTCTTATGTATAGATATTGAGTGGTTGGAGATTCATACAATACATTTTATCAAAATGTTTATATTTATGTCTGTGTGCTAACAAAAGAAAATTAATAGCTTTGTTTGTATAAATATATAATATATAATATATAATATATAATATATAATATATTATATATTATATATTATATATTATATATTATATATAATATATTATATATTATATATTATATATTATATATTATATATTATATATTATATATTATATATTATATATTATATATTGAGTCTTACACTTTGAACATTAGTTAACAAATTGTTCAGTGTAAGAGAAATAGTATGAATTATTTACTTAGTTAACAACTTAGTTTATTAAATTCCTTCAAGGCAAGGGAGATATAGGGGGAACAAGGCTCAGCAGGAAATGAACAGGTCCAACAGAGCTGGCCTAGCAGGCAGGGAGCAGCTGATAAGGCCAGCAGGAGATAAGGGGCAGAAAAGCTGCCTGTGGTCAGCACTCAGCCAATCCCCACACGATCTCTGTGTAGGAAACAGCAAAGCCCAGCCTAAACCCCAGTCCAGAGGCTGTGACTCACCCCAGGGTCAGAGCAGGTTCACCAACAACTCAGAGAAGTGATGCTGCATTTCCTCCCCACTCCTGCCCAACCTGTGCAAACCCCCGTGGCTGGGATTTGGGAAGAACCCCAACCCTGTGCCCTGCAGGGACCCCAAAACCTCCCCCTGAGCTGCAGGTCAGGCCTGACCCTGCCCGGCTCCCCTGGGATTTGATGGTGCAAACACCAACCCAGGGCATGATGATTATTTCCTTTTCCACAAAAAGACCAACCCATTTTTCTAGAAATGCTTCTAGGAGTGGTGAAACATTAAATGGAAAGGATTCTGTGGGATGGGACTGGGGAAATGCAGTTTGATCTGAACAGTGTCTGCTCTCCTGGGTGAGAGGAACCAGGATGAAATGCAGGGTGCAGCTCATTTTCAGATGGGTAATGCTGCTTGTGCTGTATGGTTTGGAATTTTCCCTTCTGATTATTTTATAAGCTAGAAATAGAACCCAAATTAAATTAAAAACTGATTTTAGAATTAGCATTGTCCTCCCAGGGATTCCCCAGTGTGCAAGCAGGGCACTTCTTTCCAGAAGTCATTGCTGACGTTTTGTGCCTCAGCAATGATTCAGTTTGGGGCCTGAGCCTAAGCTAAAGGTCAGCATTAACTCATGCTCTGAAGGGAAAGCTCTGTGCTCATCTCCCAGCCCAGCTCTGCAGTGTGTGACACACAGTGCCTGAAATGGGTGGGATTCGTTGGGTCTTTTTGGAGTTCACTGTGTCTGGCAACAGAGAATTTCTCCTTTCTGAAGCATGGGCATGGAGGAACATTTGGATGAGGCTTTGGCTCCAGCCAGGCTTGTCCCCAAAGCTGGGGGGTGCTCAGGGAACCCCAGGGGGAGCAGCAGCAGCATCACCCACCCCCAGCTCCCCTGAGCCAGAGTCTCCCCTGTCACAGACACGTTTTATGAAAAATCCTTTTGCTAGGATCTTTTCTCCTGAGAAGCTGAGAGGCCTCAGAAATGAAATGTAAACAATGATTATCATCTGTGGAATGCAACAGGTGCATCTGTGATTGGTCTCGTGGTTGTTTTTAATTAATGGCCAATCACAGTCCAGCTGTCTCAGACTCTCTGGTCAGTCACAAGATTTTATTATCATTCCTTTCTTTTCAAGCCTTCTGATGAAATCCTTTCTTCTATTCTTTTAGTATAGCTTTAGTATATAATTTTCTTATAATATATATCATAAAATAATGAATCAGCCTTCTGAAACATGGAGTCAAGATTCTCATCTCTTCCCTCATCCTGGGACCCCTGAGAGCACCATCACACTCCCCCAGCTCAGTCTCCAATTCCTCCCAGCAGATTCATCCTTCCTGAAATCCTCTCCTTGTTTTATGACCCCCGTGGTCCCTTACTGCCGGGTTTAGTCACGAGCTGCACAATAAAAATCCATCCTGCAGCTTTTGCAGAGCCTCTGTCCACTTTCCCTCGGTGCCAGCTCATTCTAAGGCGTGGAAAGCACTGGGCAATTTTCCCCTTCTCCCATTCTCCATGTCCCTTGAAATATATTTAGGTGTCTGCAGCGTGTCCGTCTCAGGTACCTCCTGCCAGCTCAAAGGCAAAACCTCCCTCTCCTGGCAGACAGATAAAAAATACTGGAATAGTTTTCCAAAGAGGAAATATCTCCCTTGTCTCCCCCTCTTAGGACACACAGAGGAATTTTTATTCTATAATGCACAGCCCAGTAATTAATCAGCTTGAAAACTGCCCGAAATGACTTTGGAACAAAGACTAATTAAAGAATTAACTAAGCCTAAGCAGAGGCAGGAACAGCTCAGCTCACTTCCAGCCCAGCCTCACAATTGGTACAACAATGGAACTTTCCTGAGGGTGTTACTGAATGTGGAACTTGGGATAATGGATGGATGGATGGATGGATGGATGGATGGATGGATGGATGGATGATGGATGGATGGACAGAAGGATGATGGATGGATGGATGGATGGATGGATGGATGGATGGATGATGGATGGAGGGATGGATGATGGATGGATGATGGATGGATGGGGGATGGATGGATGGATGGATGGATGGATGGATGGATGGATGGGGGATGGATGGATGGATGGATGGATGGATGGATGGATGATGGATGGATGGGGGATGGATGATGGATGGATGGATGGATGGATGGATGATGGATGGATGGATGGATGGATGATGGATGGATGGATGGATGGATGGATGGATGGATGATGGATGGATGGATGGATGATGGATGGATGGATGGATGAGGGATGGATGGATGGATGGATGGATGGATGGATGGATGGATGATGGATGATGGATGGATGAGGGATGGATGGATGAGGGATGGATGGATGGATGGATGGATGATGGATGGATGGATGGATGAGGGATGGATGGATGGATGGACAAACTAATATTCCCCAAGTAGGACATTTTCTAGGACAAAGCAGCAAAGGAGCAGTGAAGGTGTGGAAGGAGGGGAAGAACCATCTTCACCTGCATCTCCTCCAGGTGAGTGACCCTGGAGGGGAGGAAACCCTGGAGCAGGGGAAAGAGGGGAGCAGGTGTGGGAGCAGCTGTGAGATGAGGCAGGTGCAGGACCAGGGCTGGCTCACTGTACACCCTGTCCCCATCTCGTGCTGCCTTTCCTGCTGCTGTCCCACCCTCCCACTCCCTCCACAGGCACCCAACAGCTCCCAGTGCCACCAGCCCTGACTCCAGACTGGGTTTGGCCCCTGGTTTCTGTGAGAGCAGGGACACAGCAAACAGGAAATGTTACTCATTTCTTCAGCCTTCTCAACACCCCACAAAAAATCACCTTTGGGCACTTGCAGGGTTAAATTTCTGGGGATTGAATCACTGGGCTACAGGCAGGAGGGATGGGAGGAACAGGAGGGTTAGGAGGGACAGCAGGATTAGGAGAGACAGCAGGATCAGGGGGTGCAGCAGGGTTAGGAGGGACAGCAGGTCCTGGAGGCAACACGTTAACCTCAAATCCATCCTACAGATTAAACTGAGCTCCCTCCCATCCCCTCACTGCATCTCGAATTCTTGGCAAGTACACAGAGCCAGCCCAGTGGGGGGAAAAGCTGATCCCACAGGGACTGGGAACAGCAGGAATGGGAGGGAGGTGATTTCTTTCACTAAAATCGTTTCTGTGCCTGCTCCTTGCCGTGGGCTGTCCCTGGCCCTTGTGAGGGGAAGAGGGGACAGCCGGAATGGGGCAGGAAATGGAACCACGTGTGGTTTCCTTTAATCTGCAGAGCATCACTGCCTCGCCTTTCACCCTGAGCAGCGGCTGCAGCTCTGGTTTCCCCTCATGCCAGGGGTACAGGAGAGCTCCCCTTGTGCCCTGGCAGCTGTGCCAGGAAGCTCTGCCCATTTCTCTGCACTGATCCTGGCCCAGAACAGGGACTGGTCCTTGTGGGGTGTCCCCATAAACAGAGGTGAGCCGGGACAGAGCCCACACCCCATGCTGGAGGGTCTGTGCTGGGAGCTGGGGGTCCTGCTGTGGGAACAGGGGCACAGGCAGAGGGAAAACACCTTTATGGACAGAGGAATGGGTGCCCACAGCTCCCTGCTTGTTCCCACTTGTTCTCACTGGATGGAGTTATCATGCTGGCTGTTCCTGAGGGGGAAAGATGCAGATCCAGTCCCAACAGTCAAACCAAGACACCTTTTGCAGCTCCTGTTTTATTGGGCACCTGTTGGTCCCTCCCCAGTTCAGAACCCTTGTACAGCTCTCACTCTTTTCCAAACCAGTTTGAGGGATCATTGCATCCTCTGTCAGGCAGTGTGGGCTGTCCTTTTGCATGGTCCTATCATTGCTGCATTCCTTTATTGGCTATTAAATGATTCCTAGGAAAACACTCTTGTCAATTGTCCTTATTCTCCAGAGCCTGAAGTTTTCATGGATCTTGGGATGATTTGGGTTGGAAGGGACCTTAAAACCCACCCAGTCCCATCCCTGCCATGGCAGGAACACCTTCCACTGTCCCAGGGTGCTCCAAGCCCTCCTGTGTGAGCCAGGATGTTGAGCTCTGGTTCCCAGAAGGGCCCTGCAGCTCTTTTATTTTTTGGGACATGGGACACAGACTGAAAATGTGTGGTTGGGGCAGAGGAGAACAGTTTGAAGTTGTTTTTTCACATTGAGATCTTATTCTTCTGATCTGATGGAGTCATCAGATTGGGCTGGTCTTGTCCAACATGTCAAAAAAATGTTTGGGGCTAACAGACACAGCAACATCACAACTGCAGGATTATCCTTTTCTTGGGAAAAGAGACAAAGCAGGAAAGATCTGAGGAGAGGAAGTCACAGCTGTACCTGGAGTGCATCCCTGAGAATTCTCTTTGGTTTGAAAAGTGAGGAACAGCTCCAAACAGGCTCCAGAGCCCTGCAGGAGGCTGCTCTCCCTGAGGCTTTCACAAAGGAAAAGAAGGCAGAAGTCAGGATGGACAGGGACTGGGTCCCAGCAGATGCAGGAATACAAACACCATGTGCAGGTGTTTGATAATGAGTTCCCAAATACACAAAGATCAGCTTTGAAAATGCCTTTTTAAAAGAAATAAGCAAAACTAAAATATTTTTTTCATTTCAATAATAATAATAAAAAAATAATATTTAGTCTTCCATAATAACAGTTGCAAAGATATATGAAATCTTCTGGACCACAGCATGTCTGGTCACAGAGAAAGACTTTGTTCTCTCTGGAGATAAGTTATGGTAAACTGGAATAAAGTGCAGGAGGTCCTGCTTTCAGTTAATGTCAATGTAAATCCATGCTCCCAGAGTCACAACTGCTTTTTATTTTCTCCAGATAGCTGACAGGTCTGAAACTGGTTCCATCAACAGTTTCCTGTCAAGTAATTCTGACTTCAGGCACGTTGGTGAGGATGAAGGTGGTGATGAAGCAAAGGTGACTACAATAGTTGATAACCCCACCAGCTGTAGTGGTGTCACATTGTGTGACCATCTCCCCTGTCTTGGCCTCTTCCTGCCCCTTCACACCTCCAGTTTGAGCTTGCTGTGGTAGCAGAGCCACCAGTGAGACCAGGGGGTGACCACAGGGTCCTGGCCAGCTGCAGTTATGCTGTAGTGGTGCAGCCCCAGAAACACCCTCAGCATCTACACAGAGCAGGGAAAATTATGTCCATCTTTGGAGAAAAAGACATTTCCCTCTCACCTTGTCCTTCCAAACCCTCCTTTTCCTTGGAATGTCTCACCCTGGGCCCACAGCAGCCATTCCTGTGCTGCCTCAGTGTGAGTCCAGCCCAGTCTCCTCCAGAGTGCCCAGAGCTTTGCTTTTAATCCGGAGCTTGTGTGGGAGAGCAGCAAAGCTCCGGCCCTTCAGCTGCTCTTCTGAGGGGCAGGGCAGGCTGCAGGAGGGCACAGGAGAAGTTTTGGGCACTTGTTGCTCGTCATCTTCATCCGACACCACGGTGCTGCTCTCCTTCCTGGCCTCGGCCATGGCGGGCGATGGGCACAAGAAGCAGGCGCTGCCCAGCCAAGGGCAGGGGAAGGGGTGTTTGTCTGGGCAGGGGTAGCTGAGGAATGGGGAGCAAACTGAGGGGCTGAAGGGTGCATCAAACCTTTTGGGGCTGAAGGATTCCTCAAACCTTTTGGGGCTAAAGGATTCCTCAAACCTTTTGGGTTGCTGGAGGCCACGTGTGTCCACGGGAATGGGTTTGGAGTCGCAGCCGAGGATGTTTGTGGAAGGGTTGAAGGTCTTGCAAGGAAACGCAGCCGGTTCCAGCACCTTGGGCACAAAACTCTTCTGGGCAGGGCAGCAGGAGTCACCAGCAAAGGGCTCCACACCCAGCAGGGGTGAGGCTGCCCGGTGCCCCCTGAGGTAGAGCCCGAGGGGGTGGCCCTGGTAGGGGCTGGGCGCGGGGCTGAGGAGCCCGAAGCGCAGCTTGAGGGAGAGCAGCTCTGTCCTGAGCACGGCGTTCTCGCGGCTCAGCGCTGCCAGCTGGCTCTCCATGGCCACGTCGTTGAGGCGCCGCTTCTCCCGCGAGCGCTTGGCGGCCTCGTTGTTCTTGCGCCTCTTCTCCCAGTACATGGTGTCCTTCTTGTCATCTGGCATGAATTCCCTCTTCCGCCGGGAGTGCCCGCCCGCCTTCCCCAGGAGCAGCTGGGCCTGGCCCCGCTGCAGCACCAGCTCGCTTGGAGTGGTCAGGAAGTGCTCCATGGTGGTGGGGAGGGCAGCTGGGGTTCTGTTGGAATGAGAACGCTCGTTAGTTGCTTCTAATGGTGCTGTTAATTAGTGCCATTGGGTAAATTAATATGGGAATGGGGTTGGTTTTTGTCTCTGTGTCTTAGGATGGAAATGGGGGTGTGTATCTGTTCCTGTCTGTCAGAGGTGGGGCAGTTATCTGTCACCCTGGTTTTTTAAGATTTTCTAAGCCTTCTGATGTTGACATTCTAGTAGTGAACTTTCTCTCACACTTTCTGTAAATAACTCATTGGTTTGCATTCCTTTATGGAGGAGGAGAAAGTTGATGGACTGTTCGTTTGTCCAGTGTCATTGGAGAGGTGGCACTGTCACCCTCCAATCCACTGTCACTCTTGGAAAACTATAAATATTGGAGTCAGAAAATAAACTTCCCTTTTTCTTCACCTGGAGAACAGCGGTGTGAGCTTGTGTTCTTTCGGGTCCTATAGCAACAGTTATCTTCTGTTAATTGGGCAGTTTTTTCTTTATCTCTCCCACACCAACCCTCCCTGCAGGAGATCTCTGCTGTCCATGGCCACTGAGTGTCCCTGCAGGGCTGATCCAATTCCAGCATCCCATGGGGAGATGCTGCATTGCCCAGGGCAGGAGCCAAGCATTCCTACCTGGATCCAATGGGAGCCTGGCACAGCCCAGCAGCCTTTGCCCAGTGCATTGCCAGAGGAGCAGCTTCTGCTGCCCTGCATGGCCAGAGGGAGCCCAGGCCCATCTGCAGCAGCCCTGGAGCTGCAGAGGAAAACTCCCCCCTTGTGCAGGATCCCTGCTCCAGCAGAGCCACAGCTGGCACTGCAGGAGGGCTGAGCCCCCATGGGATGGGGCTGTGCCACCCCCTGACACACAGGGGGCAGGGCATGGGCTGACTCTGGCAGGGTTTGTTTTGTATTACTGCATTTTTAATATGTTTTTTTAATTTTATTCCCTAGTAAAGAACTGTTATTCCTATTCCCATATTTTTGCCTGAGAGCCCCTTAATTTCAAAATTATAACAATTCAGAGGGAAGGGGTTTGCATTTTCCATTTCAGGGGAGGCTCCTGCCTTCCTTAGCTGACACCTGTCTGTTCAAACCAAGACACTTCTCCCATTGATTCCTGTCAGGTTGGAGCCACCTTGGAGCCCTCTGTAACGTTTTCAAAATATTCAGGTTCTGGTGTGTCAGCATGTCAATCAGTCAATCAATCAATCAATCAATCAATCCCATCTCACCCAGAATATCCAAAAATGTGCACGACTGAGCAAACCCACAGATTTCATCAGTGAACTGTCACACTTTATCTAAGTAACTTCAGTCAAGATGATAAAAATTAGTAGTGATCTCCTACTCATCTCAAGCTACTTTACAGCGGAAGTAAGAATCGTTAGCTCTGTTTGGGAGATAAGGAAGGCACAGGGAGAAGAACTGATTTACCCCAGTCACGGATTTTGGGTAGGAGCTGAAGCAGGGTTACAAAACAGCTTTGCTATCATGGAAGGATTTGGGTGGGAAGGGACCTCAAAGCCCACCCAGTGCCACCCCTGCCATGGCAGGGACACCTCCCACTGTCCCAGGTGCTCCCAGCCCTGTCCAGCCTGGCCTTGGGCACTGCCAGGGATGCAGGGGCAGCCCCAGCTGCTCTGGGCACCCTGTGCCAGGGCCTGCCCACCCTGCCAGGGAGCAGTTCCTGCCCAATATCCCATCTAAACCTACTCAGTGTCCATTTAAAGATATTTCAGAAAATCTGATCTCTTTTTTAAGGTATCCCAAGCACCCAACAAATGAAGCAGGAAAGATCTCTGGAGGATTTTGAGGATCAAACAGTGTGAGAATGGATTAAATTAACTCCATCATATGTACACAGAGTTACACAAATATTGTACAGCAGAAAGGTGAGTGCTGACCCTAAAATGCTGTTCAAGGCCTTTGATTCAGTGTTCCACTGCTTGTAGATGAAATCTTTATTTATGCAGGTTTAGAAACCTTCAGTACTGGCCAGTTGTCATCACGTCTGCACAACTCAGACCTGCAAACCTGACCAATTCACATCTATTTCCTCTCCCAGCTTGCCCAGTGTGACCAGAGTTTTGTTCTGGTTTAAGCAGGACAAGTCCCACCAAAGTGCTCTCTGCAGAAATCAGTGGGATTTTGTAATTAAATACATTTGGAATACATTTATTTTAATTTCTCCCTAAGCCCTGGAGATCTCAAAGAGTACACAAAGGTTCCAAGCATAACTCAGAATGAACAAAACCAAACCAAAACAAATGTCCTTTAGCATGAATAAGTTTGGGGTAATTCCTCCAGCCTCAAATTTGCGATCAAATTTACTGCTGACCTAAAAGCATCAAAAGGCGACTTTCAGTGAGTGGATTTGTGGTTTCTCACAGTGTCAAGAGGCAGAAATGCAATTTTTTCAGGGCTTAATCACTTAGCAGGAATGTTTCAGGTTTGGAGGTGACGTGAGTTGTTTGTTGAATGAGTCAAAGATGTACAGGCAGCTTTTTCACTGAGTAAACTCCTCTCCCACAGTGGGCAGAGCAGGTTGTTCTCTCACCATCCTTCCCTTGCTCCTGGTTCCCATCACAAGGGGATCCTACAGGAAATTTCAGGATTACTGTTCCCAATATTCCCTGTTCAGTCAGCCTGGGAAACACAGGGGGGGAAAAGGAACCCAAACCAGACATTTGTGAGAGAGAGCCTGAGCAATGAACCTTCCTGAAAACCAATTTCATTGAACTTTTCCCACATGAATCCAACCCCTCACACTCCAAGTGACGGTGCCAAGGTGGGAATTTCCTTCAGAACTCAACACTTGAAGCACATGGACGTGAAATAGTGAGAGGTGAGGGTTGAACCCAGGGGGAAAGGGAAAAACCAAACATTTCCACTTCCTTGGAGGTGGGGAAGGCCTGGAAGGAGGCCGGGTGTGAAGTGGGAGGCAGAGGAAGAAGCTCTTATCAGAGGCAGGATCTGGCCTTTTAAGGTCAAGGAATGAAGCCTGAGCTGGGCCAGTGTGTGAAAGCATCAAGGTTTAGGCCACAGAGTCTCAGCCCTACCTGTTATTTTTATCTGCAGCCCACAAAGTCACACCTGTGCCCACACGAGCCCCAGGGCTCCTGGTGAGCGCGGCCTCCAGCAGCGGAGAGCACAAAGTGACACTGGGCCCGTCCCCACAGGGCCCAGTGGAAATATTGATATTTACAGTGACATTAGAGCAGTTTGGTCAGGGCAATTATGCAACCAAGAGTTTCTAAGATGTGTTGTGTCTGTTGTTTCTGCAGCTGGATGTATAAAAGAGATTTACCAGCATCTTGCCTGAATATAGGCCGAGCTCTGTGTTATCTGCATCCTGGACCAAAAAATTTGTAAAATGAAAGCACCAAAATATTTGTAAAATGATGCTGTTTCTTTGGTTTTCACCTCTTTTTTGCACCAAATCTGCTGGTTTTGTTTAGACAGAGCATCTCTCAGAAGCTCTGCTTCTCTAGAGAGCAGCCTTTGAACTTTACCTACATCCCGGACCAAAAAATTTGTAAAATGAAAGCACCAAAATATTTGTAAAATGATGCTGTTTCTTTGGTTTTCTCCTCTTTTTTGCACCAAATCTGCTGGTTCTGTTTAGATAGAGCATCTCTCAGAAGCTCTGCTTCTCTAGAGAGCAGCCTTTGAGCTTTACCTCTGGACAGGCTGAAAGCAAGGCACTGTTTTTATATCAAGATTGTTAAATACATGAAGATAAGCAGTAAAACCCATCCTAATCACTTCTATGATGCCTCTGATCAGCTGGGAAGGGCTAAATGTGCAGTGCCCTGGTTTAATGTGCACCCCTGTGAGGGTGAGGACGTGCTGTACTCAAGGGTTTGCATTTGGTCTCCACCGCCCTGCTCGAAACATCCTCATTTTTGGTGAAAAACTTTTCCTCCCACTAAAAGAAGGCCCTTGCAGGGCTCAGCACTATCTCCCCTCCTTTCTCTTATCTCCCCCCTGAGCCACAGATCAGAGGGGACTCTGATGAGTTGGACTTTCCAGCAGAGTGTGCAAAACCCTCCAGAAAAAACTCAATATCTCAGCGGAACTGATTCAGTGCTGAGCCCTGAGCTGATACACAATCAAACCACCCCGAAATCAGATGCTGAATCTCCCTTTGCTTCAAGCCCAAGGCAAGCCCTCAACCCCCAGATTATTCTTTTTGTTTCAAGGATGCAGTAAAATTAAAATAAATCCTGCAAAGGGCAACCAGAACAGTTTCTCCAAACAGAAATTTTAACTCGTTATTTGTCAGAAGCAAAGAAAATGAACTGGGATTATCACGGAGTGGATTTCAAAGAGACAAAGGGAATCTTCATACACCACAACTAAAATTTGGAGTTCTTTGCCTCAGGATAATGTAAAAAAAATGTAGTCAGCAAAAAAGGGACAAAGATCAAGCCTTATTCAGCAGCAAGTGGTTATTGATATATAACTGAAACAGAGTCATGGTTTTAGTGTGGGATTAGAAAAGATGACGTGGATTAAATACAAAATTCAATCCCTGTAATATCATATCTGTATTTTATTATTCTCAGTTTCCTCCATTTTTAAAGTGTGGCTCTAAATTTTGCTATGTCTCTCGATGACTTCTCTAAATTGCAAAATTTTTCTTAAATCTTCACAGCTGTTTATCCTTATATAAAAAAATTATATCTACAAGAATCGATAAAAATGTAATGTTTGAAGTCTCATTTAAATGCACAGTTGAGAGGAGCATTCATCACTAAAACATCAAAAATAAAAATCCAAGCCTAAGTCTACATATATTTAAATTAAATAGGACAATCAATGTAATATAAAAAGGCACAGAGTGACTTGGCAGAACTTCCCTGTGTTGGAGATTTCTGTTCTTGGCTCTGAAGTGAAAATGGTTGATTTTAAACAAGCAGAGGGAAGGAAACTTCCAATTTTCTTTCATAAAACACCCAATTCCATTATAAAATTCGCTGCCCCACAGACAATCTTTGGATCAAATTTTCATTCCCAATTTCCTGATCCCTCTGGCTTCATCACCCAGATATATAAGCACCAATCCATGGGAACATCACTGGAATTTACCTTTGTTAAACTGGGCTCGGAATCTGGAATTTGGAGCTTAAATCACACAGTTTGAGCCAAGTTCCCCTTGCTTCTCATCAATATAAAGGAGCTTGAAAGCTGTCTATTTTTTATCTTTTAAATTATCTCATCCTAAACTAAATCAAAATTCAGCTCTTAATCTCAAGTCACTCCAGCACATCAATATCAAACCCGCAGGAGTTATTGAGAATTTGCTCTGATAAAATAAGATAACTCTGATATTTTTCACTGATATGAGAACTTACAGTGATAAGATGAGGCCCAGGTGCTGATTTACATCAGAAAACTTCTGATGTAAACTTCTCTGAAAACTTCTCCCAGGGACACTGTACAAATACTGCAAGCAGCAAACAAGTTTTGATCCCTGCTGCTGCTGCTTCTTCACCTGAGTAGTAAGAAAAAAATTAACCCTGTGGTTTGGTGGTATCTCAGGGTGCTCTTTAAAGCTCCCAGCCTGTTTAAGATAAAAGAGCTCCACTCTAATTACTCATATTCCTGAGTATTTGACATTCACATGGCACAGTGGTTAACAGGAGCTGTTGAGGAACACCTATTACTCACTTCTTATGTCTCAGTGGGAAATAACGTGGTCTGGTGATGAAAAGAGGCACAAAAGGAGCAAAAAAACAGAACCCAATGACCTGTGGCAGCCACTGCCAGAGGACTGGAAGCTTTAAACTCAAACTCAAACCAAAACTGACTCAGAAACAACCCCAGTGTGCCAAAGCCCCAATTTGCTGCATGTCTATTTTGAAAACACAAAAATGATTGTTGGCTACAAGTGTTAAATATTGCTGCAGGTCTGGCAATGGATTGCAGGGCTTTTAATTTCCAAAATTAGGCATTTTCACCTTCAGCTTTTCTAAAATCACTCAAGCTTTGCATTCCTTTCTTGGAAGTTTAGATTTCAAGATCCCAGAAGGATTCTCTGGATCAGATTAAAATTACTACTTATTATTATTATTATTATTACTATAACTATTACAACCATGGATGCTGAAATCCCCCAAATCACCTTTTCCTCTACAGATTCCAGGTCAGAAGGACACAATGAACTTCCTGATGTGCTAAAATTTTAAGTTCTAAGCAATGAAATCACCATCTACAACAGCCTAATCACAACAGGTGGTTGTTTGGAAGCTTGGTAGAATTAATTTTGTCTTTTTGGTCTTGAGGTAAGAGAGTTTAAAGGCTGGGAACCCACCATGAGTGACCAGAGCTGCTGCTTCCTTGATTCCCCAGGCCCTGTGGTCCAAGCCCACAGCTCTGAGACTGCTCTGCTCAGGGTAAGAAGCCTCAAAAGCAGCTCAGGTATTCCTCAGCTGGAACAATCTGACCTCTAAATTTGACTGTGGGTCTGTGACAGACCATAAGGCTGCAAAAGGCTGAAAAGCCCCGAGGTGCTGCTGAGCATTTACAAGTGGCCGAGTTTTGCATTTCTTGGTCTGCAAATGCCTCAGTGAGAGCTGCTGAATAATCACAGGATCCAAAAATAATGAAGTTTTCACAGTGTTTGCTCCATTTCAGTTGCTTCTGCACCCGAGAAGTCTGACCTGGCCCACCCTGAATCAATGCAAGATATTCATAAATGTGGGGTTTTTATTTTTCTTCTGGGAAAGGGCTTTCAAGAAATCCTTTTTATTCCCCTGTTTTATTCCATATTTTGGATGGATAGTATTGAGTTTGGGACAGTTTAGAAATAGTGGAATCAGAGATTTGAGTATTTCAGCCAAAAATTGAAATCAGCTCTGGAGTCCTCAGGATGGGATGGACCTGGAGCTGCTGGAGTGAGTCCAGAGAAGGTACCAGGATGGCCAGAGTGGTGGAGCAGCTCTGGGAGGAAAGGCTGAGAGAAATGGGAATGTTCAGCCTGGAGAAGAGAAGGCAAACTGATAGTGACCTTCCAGGACCTGAAGGAGCTCCAAGAAAGATGGAGAGATAATATTTCCAAGGGATGGAGGGACAGGACCCAGGGAATGGCTCCCAGTGCCAGAGGGCAGGGCTGGATGGGATCTTGGCAATCAGGAATTGTTCCCTGGCAGGGTGGGCAGGCCCTGGCCCAGGGTGCCCAGAGCAGCTGGGGCTGCCCCTGCATCCCTGGCAGTGCCCAAGGCCAGGCTGGACAGGGCTGGGAGCAGCCTGGGACAGTGGGAGGTGTCCCTGCCATGGCAGGGGATGGAATGAGGTTGGTCCCTTCCAACCCAAACCATTCCATCTTTCAGTGATTCTATGAAAACTCAAAACAATTTAGATCTCGGTACTTTCATATAATTTCTGCTTATTTTTTTAAAGAACTAAAATTCGCCTTGTAAGCCAATTATGTCAGAAAAACAGCCTGGACACTAAGGAGCATTTTACATCTTTAGTTGTTCCTTCAGCTTCAGCACCCATTTGTTGGACCCTGCCCCAGGAACACAGAACATGAATAACGGAAATGTTCATTTTCCCCAGGCCATTTCTTTGAGATATCTGAGCTCTTTCATTCACATCAAACGCTGCTGAGAGAGGCAGGAATTCCCCTGAGCTGACTAATGCCAACCAACCCAACCTGGCCAAGAGCTCCTGACACTGCCCCTCACTGAGATCACCCTCGAGCAGCATCACAGGGACCAGGCTGCAGGAGCAGCCCCTCCATATCAGACCTGTCTCATCCAAAATATCATCTATAATATCATCAATAATATCATCTAGGAGAAAGGAAAGAACACACAAAGCCTTTGTGCCCCTCACAGAGGGCAGGGATGAACCTGGCAATTATGGGATATTTCCAGCAGCTTCTCTGGGGCTGCAGAAGGAACCTGCAGGGTGTGGCTGCATTTACCTTGATGGCACTGCAGGAAAGCTTTTCCTGGCACTGGATCTTCACTCTCACGATGGGAGGAGAAGAGATGGAGCCCAGGAGCTGAAGGAGCTCCTTGGAGGAGCAGTTGGATGCCCACGAGCGACGTGCGGCGAGTGCAGCCTGGCTTCCGCCCTCCTCCCCTCTCTGCCTACCCAGAGGGATGGAAAATTCCATCTGCTTCATACTGAATGTGACCAAAACTGCTGTCACAAAAGGGTTTTTTAAAAAAGTGAAGATCGATGGGCAGAGATAAAGCTCATTATTATCTGAAGGTTACCCCACAGGTTACGGTGATGCTTTGGCAGGAGGAAGAAGTGAGAGGCGGCCACGAGCCCAAGGTAAGTCCCTTCCTCCCCACAGAACGTCACTGCAGGCCCTGAGATCCAGGAGGCCTAAACTGAAATCTAAAATTAAGCACAGCCTAAGAGATTTTTTTTTTTTTTGCTGAGACAAAGCCAGAAATGCTGGCTAAAGCAAGAACTGCCATTGGCCTTAACAAGTCAGGGGTTTCTGTCTTGGAATTCCTAAGAACTCCAATTCAGAAGTCAAGACCCACCAGGAAATAATTGACCACATTTCTACTCTTTTGGAGGTGCCAGCAGGTCTTGAGGGCACAAGAAATCCCTATTTTAAAAGCAGAGTGGAATTCTGTCATTTTGGTCATTTTTTATAATTTGCAAATGACAAAATGCCCCTGCTCTGCAGCAGCTGAAAAGGGGCCACTGTCACCAAGTCCATGACAACTCTTCCAGAGGAAAAGCAGAACAAATCCTTATAAAATCAAGGACTTCCCCTCATTTTCCAGATCTATCCAGCAAAGATCAGTCAGGAAAGAGCCTTCTCCTACATTTGATATTCCCAACTCCTTCTTTCATTTTTCATGAATCTCTTTCAATATGCCCAATCCAAAATATTTTGTACGGCCCATAAAACTTCCAGGATCCCCATCCTCCTGCTCCTTGTGTGGTTCCTCACAACAGCAGCTGCAAGTTATTCCTGATTTATCAAACTGAACCAGGTCCTGACCTTATCCCTGAGAGATGGGATAAGATCCCATGGGATTTTGCAAACCCAGCCAGATTCCAGCCCTAAGAAATTATTTAGCTTTAAGCAGAAAAACTGAAACCAAGTCCAGCTCTCCCTCTCTTTCTCCCAGTCTTCTCCTGTGCCTAAGCCAGCACAAGCACTTCCAGAACTCAGGGCTAGAGGGTCCCATTTACAAGAGTTTCTGCAGGACCTAAATAAAACTCCCTTCATTGCTTCCCCATCTGTTCCAGACCATTGCCACTGTGATGTGCAGAATATTCAGCAGATTGGGACTGGAACATCTCAAGGACCATGAATTTCTGCACATGGCACCTTTGTCATTGTCTCCTTAAAGTTACAAACTGGGGCTGCCCCTGGATCCCTGGCAGTGCCCAAGGCCAGGCTGGACAGGGCTGGGAGCACTGGGATGGTGAAAGTGTCCCTGCCATGGCAGGGGTGGCACTGGATGGGCTTTGAGGTCCTTTCCAACCCAAACCAATATGAGATTTTGTGATTTTATTATACTTTCTCAGCAGGAAGACTCCAATCCTTGAGTTCTTTTGCAGAAATCCTGTCACAGGACCTGAAGTGCTCTAAAATCTTCCTTTTTCCTTTTGAAAGGAAGCAAATCATCCCCACCAGCCTGGTCTGGAGGCTGCCAGGCCTCCTCCACTCCTGCACGTGCCAAAGGCACTCTCAGCCCAGCCTGATCACATCTCTCACTCATTAATTGCTAATATCAAGATTTTCTCTCAGAGGTTTCCCTTTCACTCTGCTATCACAGGAAATAAATGAAACTTCTGAAGGTTTTTCAGGCACAGTCAGTGCTGCTGAGTTTCCGTAACACACAGAGCTGCTGGCAACCCACGAAAGCTGAAACCGCTCATTTCAACCCCAAATCTTGGTTCCTCTGTGCCCAAGGCAGCAGGGTCCTTATCAGGGCTTTATCAGTCTCAAAATGCTGGCTAAATAAAGTCGAGGCTCTAAAATAGTATTTGGGTTTTGTCTGAAAGTGCACTCAAGCTAAATCTGGAGTGTTTCCACTAAAGCTGCCCAACTCCTTCCAGGTTTGCACTCAAACAGCAGAAATGAACAGCCAGGCCACGAGAGAAAAATGCAAAATCCAATGAGCTCTCTCCTCCATCCCCTGCTTATCCCAATCTTTGCAATATTCCAGTTGTTGCAATATTAAGAATCACAGTAAAAATGCACAAGGCGGAAGCGGGAGGAGTTTCTTGACTCCACAAGAAAATAAACTTTCCCTTTTCAAGGCACAAAGGCAAAATCTGCTCTCAACTCCACCTTACCTGATTTTCTGCTATTAATCACCCCTTACCTGATTTTCTGCTATTAATTACACCTCACCTGACTCAATTTAATTACCTGAATTATTGCACAGCTTTGGAAAAGGAGGGAGCTGTGGCCTGGCACCAATTTCAGCAGAATCAGGGCAGGTTATTCACAAAAAAGGTTTCACCCACCCCATCTTTTAGGTCTGAGAGACCCCTGGGAGATGGGATGAGACCCCAACTCCCCAAAATCCAAATTTAAGGGGACACTTCGCCTCCAGTTGCTGAGGCCACACTGATGTGGTAGCACAGTAAGAGCCCCCCTTAAACAAATCCAGAAAACACCCCTGCAACCAGGGCAAACTGGGAGATAATTATTAATTAATTAATTAGAGTGAGAAACAGAAACAGTTTGTGAACAGCAGAACTTCTAGAGGTTTCTGTCACAGGAAAAATCAGGGCAGGGACCCCAAGAGCAGTGATGGGATCTGGTGTCATTGTTTCCAAGATGTTTTACAGCTGTTCAGGGAAAAAAATCTGGAATTTATATGATTTTCCCAATATCTGCTGTTTTTCTGGAAGCCTCTGTGTGCTAAAGGTGCTTCAATATAGAACTTTCACCTTTTAATTAAAGAAAAATATGGGGACTTAAAAATCAGACGGACAGAAAACAACAGCAAAAACCCGACCCCACAAACAAAACAAAACAAAACCAAAAGTTTCTTCACATTTGATTTCCTACCCCAGTATCATTTGAATTTAAGTTTTAAGGGTACACAGTAAAGAAAATCAAATTGGATTGGAATATTTTCTGGGTACAGTTGATGCTTTAGGCTCTATAAGAGAACTGAAGTTCTGTGGCACCTTAAAGATGCCTGAATTTTAAAAGCGGTGGTTTTGAAGTGAAACCTTCTGCATTTGGCAACCAGAAATGCCAGAAATTGGAGGAATTCATATTTACTGCCTCATATCTGCAAGTTCTTCCACTTGTGCTGGCATGGAAGTCACCCTATAATTAATTATTTCAATAATTATTATGAGCAGGTCTCTAATATGAGATAACTGGCATGTAGGACTCTCAGGAACTGTAATTCTTTTATCCCAACAAATCCTTGGCTGCCCCCAAGAAATACAGCCAGTGAGAAGCCAGAGAACAACCAAAATCTATTTTAGAATGGTCAAAAATTAATAAAACTTAAATATTTTTTTAAATTTAAATCTTTTATTCCCTCTGCTACAACCAAGGGCTTTTGTCACCTGTGGAACAGGAAGTTCCAACCTTTGGGTGGGTGCCCAGTTAAGACTTTTTAGTCAAAAAATGTCATTTTTGCAGTTTTTTTAATCAACAGAGTAATTATTTAATCTCCAACTTTCTTGAAATTCAAAACTATGCTGGCTGCTCAAATAAGCACAGTGGAAATAAGAGGCAGCAAAAGTGTCCAACTTTGACAATGAGGAAAATAAAGTGGAATAATACAAAAAAAAATCTACAAATATCAGCATTTCTATCTTAGGATGGGAAAAGGAATTAGGGAGGGACATATTGGACATGGCAGAACAGTGAATATTTGTGCATCCAGGTGTCAGCAGGGAGGGAGGGCGCTGGGTGCCAGTTTAGAGACAGAAATTCAGACACAGGTGGGGGAAAACAGAGAATGCAAAGAGATAATAAAAAGAGGGGAGAGAGAGAGAGAAAAGGAGGACGGAAAAAGTAAAGAGAAAAAGGGAAAGAGGAAAAAAAAGGAAGAAGTGAGAAAGAAGAAAAGAAAAAAAAGAGGTTAGAAAAAGACTTCAAAACATGGAAAGGAAAAAGCGCGGGGAAAATAGAAGAAGATTTTAAAAGAACGGAAAAAGAATGAAAAATATGAAAAAATATGAAAAAATATGAAAAATATTTAAATATTGAATAAAAAATAAAATATATAAAATATATAAAATATAAAAGAGATTGATAGAAAATACAAAATGTTAAAATATATAAGGAAAATATAAAATATAAAATATAAAATATAAATATATAAATATATAAATGTAAATATAAAATATAAGATATAAGATATAAAATAATATAAAATAGAAAATAGATATATAAAATATAAAATATAAAATATAAAATAAGAATATTTAAAATATTTTAAATATTTTAAAAATTAAAAAAAAATTTTAAAATTTAAAAAGTGGTTTTCCTGACACGAGCCAGCCCCATCCCAGCAGAGCCCCGGCGCTCTGGGGACAAACCCAGCGATGGTTTCCTCCTTTTCCCCCCAACACCTGGAAAAGCCCCAATCCCTGGGACTCCCCAGCCCCACCTGGCAGGACTTACCTTGAGGATGGCCCCCAAACCCTGCAACCACCCGGGCAGGGCGACAGGGGGACGTGTCCCCAAGTGTCCCTCACCTCCCGCCCCTGTGACACCCCCACACATGGCCCTGGGTCCTTTTTTGGCTTTTTTCTTTTTTTTTTTCCACTTTTTTTTGGTTGTTTGTTTCTGCCCGAGCAGCCCCGGGGAAGCTGCAGCGATGTCGCGATTACGTAAGAGGCGGTGACAAGCGGGGACAGAGAGGGGGTGGCAGGTGGCTGCTGTCGAGCTTCAGCATCTGCAGGCAGCGACGGGAGGATTCTAGTGTAGAATACTCCTGCAGTTTTAATAGATCATTTTCTTTTATTTTTATTTTTATTTTTATTTGCATTATTTTTATATCATAAAATAATCAATCAGCCTTCTGTGCAGAATTGGGGTCACCCAGGAGAGGGTGAGGAGTCCCAGAGAGGTGACAGCAGCACCCTGAGGGTGGCACGGGACCCCACCTGTCTGGGACAGACAGACGCTGTCTGTCACACAGAGATATTGCTGAAAAATCCTTTCGTTATGAGAGGAATAGTGGATTTGTCTTTACAAACAAAAACCAGATAAAGGTTAAGTAGATAAAAACCAGCACTGAGAGATAAAAGAAACAATGGGAAGGATTCCACTGATTGATGAGTTGAAAAAGATGTTTTGCTTCTACAAATAAACTTTAGGTTTGCTGAGAAACAAAATTAGACATTGAAAGATGAAAGAAACAATGGAGAAGAAAAATCAGTAAATTCAGTAAGAATTAAAAATCAGAAGGGAGGGTTGTACATTAGAGGGAAATCTTCGGTATCAGGCGTATCAGGAAGTCTGAACCTCTCAAGTACCTCAGCCAATGGGGAAGGAGAGAAGGGAAATGAAGATAAAACGAGGGCTGCATCCTCCAAAAATTTGAGAGATCTCAGGGGAATGCCCCATGGCCTCTCCCTTTATTTGAATAAAGGCAGAAAGGACTCCTCTGTCTCCTTTTTGGACATAAACCTCTGGTGTTTGTGGATTAATTTTCCCAACAGTTAGGATCTTTTCTCCTGAGAAGCTGGGAAGGTTCAGCTTCTCCATGTTTTGCTGCTTTGGAATGTGATTTAGGGAATTGTTTACCCAGCATGTGAATTGTTTTTACTTGATGACCAATACAGCCACCTGTGTCGAGGCTGTGAGCAGTCACAAGATTTCCTTTCCTTTCCTTTCCTTTCCTTTCCTTTCCTTTCCTTTCCTTTCCTTTCCTTTCCTTTCCTTTCCTTTCCTTTCCTTTCCTTTCCTTTCCTTTCCTTTCCTTTCCTTTCCTTTCCTTTCCTTTCCTTTCCTTTCCTTTCCTTTCCTTTCCCCTTTCCTCTTTCCTCTTTCCTCTTTCCTTTTTCCTTTTTCCTTCTTCCTTCTTCCTTTTTCCTTTTTCCTTTTTCCTTTCCTTTTTCCTTTTTTTCCTTTCCTTTCTTTCTTTTCCTTTTCCTTTTCCTTTTCCTTTTCCTTTTCCTTTTCCTTTTCCTTTTCCTTTTCCTTTTCCTTTTTCCTTTCCAACAGGAAATCAGGGCTGGGCTCTAGAGGCAACTCTTCTCTCTTATTGCTCCCAGAAATGGAGGCTCCTGGTTGCACTGAACTTTAGATATCTGCTCCTGAGAGGTTTCTCCATATGGAAAGAACCTGTAAGATTGCCCTTCTAGTGAATGGAGAGAAACAGACTTCTGCAAGGTTCTGATCTATTTTAGATTTTTATCTTGAGAAGAAGAAACACATCCTGTCATCACTTTATTGGCAATATAATATAATATAATATAATATAATATAATATAATATAATACTTTAAGTGTGTTTTGGGTTTTGGTTTTGTTTGTTTGTGGAATTTTTTTTTTTGTTTTTTGGGGGTTTTTTTGGCTGGCAATATAGAAATTTTCCTCCAGAAAATGCCAGTTTTGCAAGAAATGCTTTTTTCCTGTGAATGAATGAGATTGTGACATAAAGATCCTTGCTAACTCCAACAACTGGAGTTGAAGTTCAACATTGAAAATGGATTGTTGTGAAAAGAGGAATAAAAAATATTTTTAAGGAAATACAGAGATTTTAAGGAAGTGCAGGGAACAGGGATGAGCCCGTGACATCCAGCTGTAAAAGGAGATTTTCTGCATTTCAGATATTCAGGGATCAGGTAACTTCATCACTGGGCAGTCTGTCATGAAAAAGAAAATATTTTGTTCAAAACAGGTTTTCCACAGCAATGTGAATTTTCACCAAGGAGAATTTTCCACAGGAACCCTCAATTTTCAATTCAAACTGAATTTCATAACAGCAGTTGGGGAACCACCCTCAGTTGTTCTCCCTCTCCCAAGTGGTTTCCATCTTGGACAATCAAAACCTCACAGCCAAAAAAAAACACCCCAAAATACCCTTTAGTTCCCAGATGTATTGTTTGAACAAACCCTCCAAAGGTTGCAAAGAAAAATTCTCCAAACCCAAAACAGCTTTTCTGTTTTCTGTTGACAAAATCATTGCCAGGAGCTGCGAATTTCAAAGCAGCTCCACAAAGTTGTGGCACCACCAGACTTTTCCCTGCAGAAACATCTCCCACCTCACCCAGGGGATTTTTGTGGTTCAAATCATGTGGTCCTGCTCTGTTTGCCCTCCTAACTCAAGGCAGGGCTCAGATGCTCCTTTTCAAGGTCAGGTCTGGTGGAAGAGGTTTTACAGAGAATTCTGTGAGCCAGAGAGAAGTTTGAGAAGAGGATCCATGTTTACCCCTGAAAGAATTGTCTACCAAGGTCATTGACATAGAAACTAAGAAAGAAAGAAGGAGAAATAAGAAAAACCTGCAACTATTCCCATAAACACTTTGTCTTTCCTGACCAATGAGTAAAGTGTAAACTTGGGAGTTTTGTAGGAGTGTATAAAAACCATGGATGCTAGAATGAAAACAGTTTGAAGCCTTGTGAAGATGGAGTGTGCTGCTTTGTATTGTCTCCATGGCAAGGCCTCACCTGTCCTGCTGAGATGCTGCATCTGAACCTCATCTTCAAACCCTCACCCCGTGCCCACAGGAGCTCACCCAGTGCCACCAGTGGCTCACCCAGTGCCCACAGGAGCCACCACAGCCCAGCACCAGGAGCTTTCCTCCTTCTTCACCCTCTTCCCCTGAACCCCCAAAACCAAATCTCTGCCACCACCTTGAGTCCAGCTCAGCTGGGGTTTATAATTTTTACCCTTATTTTAATGTTTCAGTGAGTTAAGAAGGCGTTATTTGTGTTTTGGGAGGGACTAGGAAGTGCCACGATGGCATTTTCAGTGCTCACCCACCCCAGCTGCCCAGAAGAATAGAGCCTGTCTGCAGCTCCTCAGCCCATCCTGCCAATTCCTGCAGGGCTTTCATAACATTTTATCCTAAGTGAAGCAAAGCCTGTCCTGCAGGAAAAAGCTCTGGAAGTTGCTGCCATAGGAGAAAAGGAAAATCAGCCAGAACTGGAGAGAGACTTTCAACATTCACACAGCTGGGGAAGGTGATTTGGGTTTGGGCTGCAGGGATGACCCAATACTGAGCTGGGTTCCCACTCCTGTGCTCTTGGAGTGTTGTAGTTGAGACAGAGACAGTACAAAGCAACACACTCCATTTTCAGAAGGTTTCAAACTGTTTTTATTCTAGCATGCATGCTTTTTATGCATTCTTACAAAACTCATAAGTTTACACTTTATTTTGGGGTGTTGGGAGACACAAGGCAGATGATGGACTTGGACCTGGTTAACATAAGAGATTTGATACCAGGATGCCTTGGCAAAAGCAAAGGAAACTTTGAAAATTAGACCTGGGTTGCAAGAAGATTAAATCAGACAGGTTTACTGGAAAAAGAAAATCCCATTAATCTCTGCAATCAAAAGGTGTTGTTATTCACATAAGTTTGTGATTTTAACCTAATCATTGTAGTACACATTACTAGTCTCCCTGAAATAGTATAGAAGTGTTTGTATCCTACAAATAAATCAGATTCTGATCACCAAGTCAGTCTCCCCATCTCTCTCCATCACTGACAACTTTACTCATTGGTTACAAGAGACAAACAAAGTGTTTATTGGATTAAGGTTTCTCTTATTTCTCCTTCTTTCTTTCTTGGTGTCTCTGTGTCAATGACCTTGGTAGGAAATTCTTTCAGGGGTAAACATGGATCCTCTGATCAAACTTCTCTCTGGCTCCCAGAAGTGGCTGTGAGACCTCTTCCACGTGGGAGGGGTTTGGAATTGGGATGGATTTGCTGGCATGCACAGTGTGCTCAGGGTTTTGGCAGGACCCATCCCTGGGGAATAGCTGGCCTGAGGGGCTGGAAAGCTCCCTGGTCCTTTCTGTCATGCCTGAGCCATTGTTTGAGGGCTGGCAGCAGCTCCTGGGATGAAAGCACTGTGACATCTGTGGTGTAACCCTGGGGCTGGGCTGTGCCAGCTCTTTACTCCTTGGTTATTCACTGGAGGATGATTCCCTTCCACCCCTGGCCAGGGAATGGGGCAGCACAAGAGCCCCGTGGCTCCCTGAGTGCAGCAGCTTTGGGAGCAGAGGGGATTGCACTGGGTCATTCCAGAGAGTCCCCTTGGCCATTCCCCAGCAGGAGGGATGCTGAGGATTTGGGGAGACAGGAATGAAGGTGCTGCAGGAAGGGGCACAAACAATGGGAGGGTGGGCAGGCCCTGGCCCAGGGTGCCCAGAGCAGCTGGGGCTGCCCCTGCATCCCTGGCAGTGCCCAAGGCCAGGCTGGACAGGGCTGGGAGCAGCTGGGACAGTGGGAGGTGTCCCTGCCATGGCAGGGGTGGGATGGGATAAACTTTAGGGTCCCTTCCAACCCAAACTATTCTGGGATTCCATAATAACCTCTCGTGCCAGCAGGGTCCCAGCTCTGTCCCTGTATGCACTTCAGACACATAAAACCTTTCCTACACACACCAGGACACACCTGACAATTCCCAGGTGCCCCAGGGATGTCATTCCCCACTCTGAAGGCTCCAACCTAAAAATACCAGAAGGGAAAATGAGGATTAAATCTGCCCTAAGTGACACTGTCCTTTGAAAACTGCTCCAAGGGAACTCTGACATCCTCCTTCCATTGACTTGCTGGGAAGAATGATCTCCACAAATTCCCATCACTTCATTCCCTCTTCATTTCACTCTGCTTGTGAAGCTGATTTTCCCTTACATTGGTTTTCCTGAGCCTGGGGCTGTGCTGAGGCATCTTGCTCCACCTTGGTCCCAAGGACAAAGGGACAGCTGTGGTAGGATTGTCCTTCTCCAGCAGAGTGAGCTCCCTTTTCCATCCTGTCCAGCTGGATTTCTCCATCCCCTCATGGGCTCTGATCCCTGAGGGCAAAGCAGGTTGGGTGTGGAGGCAACTGTGACCCATTTCAGGGGAATGGCCTTTGCCTGTTCTACTGCCAGAGAAAAAAGGTCAAAAATCCCTAATTCCTAATGAAGAATTCTTGATTAGGGGATACAATCAAACCCTTGATTTAGAAAAGCAAGCTAAGAAAACCTAGAGGATAGATTTTTCTGTTAATTTCTAAAGTTAAAATAACAGAGATAAACCAGATGATTTGACATGAAATCAGAATTAGACACAGCAAACTAAAATTCAATATTCCCTTTAAAACCTGCTTCCTGTAGTTTATACTTGGAACAACCTCTGAAATATTCCCTTTGCTGATGCTCCACTGCCCTTTGCTCAATTCCCTGCTCTGTCTGTGAGTAGATTTTTTATATTCTACCCCAAAAATTCCTCCTTTTGTTCCACTTTCAGTACCTGAGCCCGTGTCATTATTTCTGCTCTTTCTCAGCAGCTGCTCTGCCGCTTTTCCACCTTTGCTGTGTCTTTGCAGCTCCTCCCAGTGTCAGCTCAGTTGTGATTTTTCTGACTGTGCCAGCTCAGCCCTGGGGTGTTAAACAGGCTGCCCTAAATAGCAGCTCTCAGCCTTCTGTACAGTATTTTTTCCTCTTTGCTGAGTCTTTGCTGCTTCACATTTGGGAAAAATGGGTGCTGAATTTGGGGATTTGCTGGCAGGATTCAAAATCTGCCTTCCTGTGTCTGTTTTTAACCCAGTTTTGGTGCACCAGACACTTTTTCCGTCCTTTTTTCTCTTCTTTCTAGAAGCAAAAACACATGAAAGAAAATACTTTCCCTTTTTCCACTGGTTGGAGGAGATTTTTTCTCTTTTATTAATCATTGCAAACACTTTTTTTTCCAATCAGTATTTTTATATTTCCTTTTAATTTGGTGAATATCTACCAGTTAAATTTTCAATTTAAAAAGCTGGAACAAGACAAGGGATTTTGTGATTCCCTTATTTCTGTGATTCCCTTACATTTTTACCACAGACATCTTGAGTTCCTTCCTGAAGGTGTCTCTTGCACAGGTGCTTCTTAATAGTAAATAGAGTCATAATTTTCTGTGAGATTTGCAACAGTAGAGCAAAATGGGCTAAAACTGGCAAATTATTAATATTAATTTATCATTTCTTATTAATATTTCTTTATTAATATTAATATTTATTTGTATTATCTGTTTATATTAATTTATTAATATTTAATAATGTAAATGTTTCTTTTACATTGAAGCATTGCTGTGCATCAAAGAGGCCAATTCCCAAAGGATTAACTGTGAATTTTTGGAATCACAGCTCTGGGAGCAAGAAAGGCAGAGGGATAAATCAGAGGGCCACAGAATTCCATAGAAAATAATGAAATTAAGGTTGGAAAAGACTTTTAAAATTAACAAGTCCAGCCATCAACCCAACAGCACCATGGTCACCACTAATCCATGTCCCCAAGTGCCACATTCAAAGGTTTTTTGAGCACTTCCAGGGATGGTGACTCCACAACTGCCCTGGGCAGCCCCTTCCAATGCCCGACCACCCTTTCCATGAAGAAATTCCACCAAATATCCAATCTAAACCTCCCCTGGAGCAGCTTGAGGCCATTTCTTCTCATCCCATCCCTGGGAGAAGATAAGGAGATATCAACTCTCACCTCAATGGGATTTTTTATTCTTTTTTAGGTGGAGGGTTGTTGACTGTTTGCCATTCCAATCTATTGCCCAAAATTCACTGGCACATGGCCAAAATTTTGCCCAGGATGATGTGGTATGTGGATTTTGCAGATCTGGGGAAAGATCTGCTCCACCACATCCCTGTTTCCATCACGTCAAAGGATGTGGGGAGTGCCACAGCCCTTCCGGGACCGTGCTCTACACCCACTCCCTGACCCCAGGAATAAATGACTTGGGGTGGTCAGGAATTTTCCAACAGAAGAGTTTTCCACCTGAGAACGCTGACAGGGCCCAACTGAAGAGTTCTGGGGAAGGTTTTTATTCCATCAGAGCTTTGGGTGCAAACAAAGCAAGGCCTGGCCAGGTCCTTGGATGGGCCCTCAAAGCCTGCCAGCTCAACCCCTTCCCCACACACTCTGGAGCTGTGGCCACAGCATTTCCCAGCTGATGGATGAGCCAGGACACCAAAGAGAAGCAGTTCCATCAGCAATGACTTTGTAGATTAATTTAATTAATTGATTTAACAGCAAAATGTATTTACTGAAGGCATTTTTTAACCTGTTGACACACAATTATTTCCCTGCTCAGTTTGAGGATCCCTCAGGCTGGCCCAGAGCCACAAGCCCAGGCTGGGGGGCAGAGGAGGGAGAGTTGGAGCTCAAAGGGGGGAGAGTTGGAGATCACAGAGGGGAGAGTTGGAGATCAAAATTAGGGAGAGATGGAGATCACAGAGGGGAGAGTTGGAGATCAAAATTAGGGAGAGATGGAGGTCAGAGGAGGAAGAGTTAGAGGTCACAGAGGGGAGAGTTGGAGGTGACAGAAGGAAGAGTTGGAGGTCAAAAGTAGGGAGAATTGAAGGTCACAGGGGGGAGAGTTGGAGGTCACAGAGGGGAGATTTGGAGTTCACAAGAGGAAGAGTTGGAGGTCACAGGGGGCCAAGTTGGAGGTCACAAATAGGGAGAATTGGAGGTCACAGGATGGAGAGTTGGAAGTCACAGAGAGGAGAATTGTAGGTCACAAGTAGGAAGAGTTGGAGGTCACAGAGGGGAGAGTTGGAGGTCACAAGTAGGGAGAGATGGAGGTCACAGGTAGGGAGAGCCCAGAAGTGGAGGAGAGAAGCTGGTTTTGGTCCCATTTTTGTGCTGCTGAACAAAACCTGAGAGGGATGGAAAGGTCTCTGTGCTTGTGCTGTGTACAACTGATAACCAGCATGCGTTGGTGATAGGATAGGGGTCCTGGTGATAAGATAGGTGTGCTGGTGATAAGATGGGTTGGGATGAGCTAGATCAGGCTGAAGGATGTGATGAGGTGTCCCAGTGATGATCAGATGGGTGCCAACACTGTCACCTTATCACTGTGGGTGCTCAGGAGGGTTCAACCCTTCCCTCACAACACAGAGAGTGGAAAATTCCAAGGATTTGGGTAAAACAGAGGGAGATGAGTGCAGGAAGGAGGGAAGGAAGAAAAGAGAGGATTTGGGGAAGTCTCTGGAAGAGCAGCAGCTCTGAGTCTGTGCTCTCCAACTGCTGCCTTTATCAGTGACACAGCTCTTATCTAAGGCCAGGGAAGGGGCTGCAGGTCCAGCAGGGTGTTCCACCTGCAGCAGGGAGAGAGGCAGGGCTGGATAAACCCCTGCTGTGGATGGCAGAGAGGCTGCAGGGCCTGGAGACCTGGAGATGTTCCTCTGAGGAGGCTGAGTCCTTCTGGAATGGCAGAGTGGGGCTGATCAGGGCCTCAATTCCAAGGAAATTCCCCCCTGGAGTGGCAGAGTGAGGCTGATCAGGGCCTCAATTCCAAGGAAATTCCCCTCAGGGGTGGCAGAGTGGGGCTGATCAGGGCCTCAATTCCAAGGAAATTCCCCCCTGGAGTGGCAGAGTGAGGCTGATCAGGGCCTCAATTCCAAGGAAATTCCCCTCTGGAATGGCAGAGTGAGGCTGATCATGGCCTCAATTCCAAGGAAATTCCCCTCAGGGGTGGCAGAGTGAGGCTGATCAGGGCCTCAATTCCAAGGAAATTCCCCTCTGGAATGGCAGAGTGAGGCTGATCAGGGCCTCAATTCCAAGGAAATTCCCCTCTGGAATGGCAGAGTGGGGCTGATCAGGGCCTCAATTCCAAGGAAATTCCCCTCAGGGGTGACTGTCAGACCCTGCACATCCCAAAAAAAGATTCACAGGAGCTCCTGTGACTTCAGGTCCCACTTGTCTCACTCCTTTTTCCCCTTCCAGCAACTCTGGGTGTTTTCCAATGCTCTTGGAACAGGCAGCTTCCAACCCAAACCATCCCCAGCCCAGGATAAACCCTTTCCCTTGGTCCTCTGGAATAATCCCAAGGGATTTATGTCCCGTCTGTCAGGGTGTGGATAAACTCAAAACTGTCTCCATCTAAAGCAGAAGTTTCTCTGGGGATACTTCTGTGGTGCTTTCCTTTCCTGTTTGAAAAAAAAAATAGTGTCCAGTGAACTGAAAATTTATTGCAAGAAACCATTTCAAACCAGAAAATGGATTTGCTTTGGAAAATAAAATCTAAACAAAATGTTTTGGCAGTGGCTTTCAAGTAGTAAACACATTGAGCCTTCTCTTTTCCAGCTAAAGAGCTGCTCTCTCTGGGAGGAAAACATGACAGAGAGGAGAATTTTCTCCTGTCTCTGCACTGAGTGACTGAACAAACAGGAACAAGGCAGGTTCTCCTGGATCCCTGTTTTCCTCTCTGCTGGGAGGGATAACATATCCAGAGTTCAACATTCAGGACAAGGGGATGGGGTTGAGACAGAAGATGCCACCTGAAGAGTTGGTCTGTCTATCTAAGCAAGGGAATTCAGGAATTTTTTTATACCAAACCTGGCTCAGTGACTGCTGGGACAGAGGTTAATTCCGATGTTGATAAGGTTCATTATCTAAACGCTCCCCAGAACTTTGTTTGCAGCCCAAATCCCACTCTCACCGAGGCTTTTGGCTGTGCCCTGGCCCGAGGCTGTTTGTTTACCCCCAGGACAAGGTGCTGGGGGGAGCTGCTCTGTGGCTTTAACTACCAGGAGATGGTGAGAGATAAATTCTTGTGTTCGCAGCATCGCAGGGCTCCCACCTCCTCTTTCCTCCGCCTCTCTGTCCTCTGCAGCACAGCCCTCACCACAGGCGATCCCCTGCACCGGGGATCCACTGCAGACCTAGCTAAGCAACTTTATTTTTTATTTTTTTCAATTTTTTTTGCAAGAAAACATGCCAAAAAGCTTCCAGCTCTGCAGCAAAACCAGCCCAAAAATTGCCAGGTTGGGCAAGGGGAGCATCAAGGAGGGAAATCCTGGCTTTTAATAATTTTAATAAATTACATTTATTTTCTTGGCAGCCTGTTGGAAATGATAAAAGTATTAAAATAAATTTTAGTTAGTTAATCATAACCAATATATTAATTATAGACAATGTGTTATTCTTAAATTGCTCTTAGCATAAAGCAAAGCTCCTTTTGTGGGAACACAGCCTGGAAAAACGACTAAAACTGTAAAGTTTGTTGAGCTAACCTTGATATGCTGCAATGAAAATTCACTGCTTTGTTTGCTAAAAATGTATAAAAAGGTGAGGAGGTTTTGGATCAGGGGCTGTGTGGAGGCTGGGATTTTGTCAGCCCCATCCACACCCAGAGCTGAGAATAAAGCAATTTTCCAACACTAAAAATGCAGCATTGGAGGGTTCTCTTCTCCTGATGGGTTTGGGGGTTTTTGGTAACAAGCCTGAAGCAGCTGCCAGCATTTCTCAAAGTTCAATGATCCAAGCCATGGGATGTTCAGAACATGGAATAGTTTATTTACAAGGTGACCAGTTTTTAAGCTTGAAAAACAACATTTCATCAAAACTGAGGGGCCAGGTGGGATCCAGGAGCTGAGGGATTGCTCCTGGAATTGTTTGGGAGCCACCTTGGAGGGCTGGGTGATAAGATGGGTTGGGATGGCCAGGGGTGCAGGGGTAAAAACCAGCTCTGTCCCACTGCTCCTCTCCATACCAGTTGCAAACCAGCTGCTTCTTGCCCTAATCCAAGGGGAAAAGGAGCACAGGTGGTTCCTTGTGCTGTGTCCCACCCCATAAACCCCACTAGAAACGTGCACTTGGTGGTTTCCTGGGAAAGCATTGTTAAGGAATCTGGAAAAATCCAGATTTTCTGGAGCCAACACAGTTCATCCTGGGAGGCACAAAGCTCTGGGGTTCTGGGACAGCTTTGGAATTGGGTGGGAAGGACTCTGCCAGTCTGTGCTCCGGGGCTGGGCCAGGCTGGAGGAGCTGGGGGGCACAGCTGGGTGTCCCTGTCTGCCCCTCCTCATCCTCAGTTCCGCAGCTGCCGAGGAGCATTTGAGAGATTAAAGCAAAACTTCACAAAGAGCCTTTCCAGGCCCATTCAGGGCAGGTGGAGGAGCAGAGGAGGAGTCTCAGGGAAGAGCTGCTTTGGCCTTGTCCCCTGGGTCTGGCCCATTTTCAGGTTTGGCAGCAATGCTGTAGTAGTAGGAGCGGATGGTGTTCTCCACAGCCACAAACCCTGGACGTTCTTCCCATCTGCAAGGGCAAAAAAAGTCATCAGAGAGGAACAAATAAAGTCATCAGAGAGGACAAAAGTGGCCTGATGCACTCAGAGGACACAGAGACCCTTGGGGGAGAACAGCAGCCAGGGCTCAGGAGGCAGCTGAGACTTTTCAGGGACACAGAGCCTTGGGTGTGACCGTGTTCACAGGGGTTCTTGGATGAGGGAAGAGATGAGGATCTGACTCCATGTTTCAGAAGGCTTGATTTATTATTTTATGATATATATTGTATTAAAACTATACTAAAAGAATAGAAGAAAGGATTTCATCAGAAGGCCAGCTAAGAATAGAATAAGAAAGAATGAATAACAAAAGCTTCTGTCTCGGACAGAGAGTCCGAGCCAGCTGGACTGTGATTGGCCATTAATTAGAAACAACCACATGAGACCAATCCCAGATGCACCTGTTGCATTCCACAGCAGCAGATAACCATTGGTTACATTTTGTTCCTGAGGCCTCTCGGCTTCTCAGGAGGAAAAGTCCTAAGGAAAGGATTTTCCATAAAAGATGTCTGCGACACTTTGGGATCTTCCAGGATTGGCACTGGCAAATGGAGAGGTCTGATAATAAAAAAATCATCCTGGGCTGGGGAATCATCACAGCAAAGGCAGGAGACACCATTTGCTTTGTGTTGTGACTATACAAACAGCGTGGTGAAGGTGTCCCTGCCCATGGACTGGACGGCCTTTAAGGTCATTTCCAACCCAAATTTCCAATCCCATTCTGGGATTTGGTGGCTCTGGTGGAGCTGGCACTGTGGTGAAACACTCACCTGTATGTCCAGCACTGCTGCATCAGGGAGTACATCTCTGCTGGGCACTCCTGGGGACAGTCCATGCGCTTGCCCTGCTCTATGAAGCTGATCACCTCAGGGCCCTTCATTTTCTGGGAGGGGAGCAAGGGATAATAAGGGATTAATGTGCTCAGAGCTGGCAGCAGGGCTAGAGGAGACAGGTTAGAGCTGAGCCTGGAGGGGACCTTTGGTCCCAAACCCCCCACACCTGGCAGTCACTGTTCCCACCCCAGAAGCCAGAACTGGTGTCCCACGCTGTGGCCAGGCCATCCTGCAGATCCCATCCACAGACACCATCCTACAGACCCCATCCCAGCCATCCTGCAGACCCCATCCCAAACATCCCATCCCACCCCATCCTGCAGATCCCATCCACAGACACCATCCCAACCATCCTGCAGATCCCATCCCACCCCATCCTGCAGATCCCATCCACAGACACCATCCCAACCATCCTGCAGATCCCATCCCAGCCACCTTGCAGATCCCATCCCATAGACCCTATCCCAGCCACCCTGCAGGCCCCATCCCATCCCACAGACCCTTTTCCAGACATCCTGCAGATCTCATCCCACAGACCCCATCCCAACCATCCTGCAGATCCCATCCCGCAGACCCCATCCCATCCCGCAGACCCCATCCCATCCCGCAGACCCCATCCCAGCCATCCTGCAGATCCCATCCCGCAGACCCCATCCCAGCCATCCTGCAGATCCCATCCCACAGAGCCCATCCCAGACATCCTGCAGATCCCATCCCACAGACTCTATCCCAGACATCCCACAGATCTCATCCCACAGATTCCATCCCAGCCACCCTGAAGACCCCATCCACAGACCCCATCCTATCCCATCCTGCAGATCTCATCCCACAGACCCTATCCCAGCCACCCTGCAGATCCCATTGCCCAGCCTGAAGATCCCATCCATCCCATCCCATCTATCCCATCCTGCCTCCAGGCTCCATCCCACCCATTCTGCAGATCCCATCCTGTCCATCCTGTCAGTTGCATCCCACCCACCCTGCAGACCCCATCCCACCCTGCCTTCAGATCCCATCCCACCCAGCCTCCAAACTCCACCCCTTCCACCCTGCAGACCCCATCCCACCCACCCTACTCACCCCATCCCTCCTGTCCTACCAACTCCATCCCACCCAAGCATGGGCCCAGCAGTGGATGAGAAGTGATTTTTTCATCTCCCAAGTGAGCAGAAGGATCAAAGAGAAGAAGGATCAAAGAACTCTGCTTCAATTCAACCCCAAATGAATTCCGTTTGTTTTCTATTTCTTCTCTCTTAAAACGAGCACAAAGCTGCAGGATCCACCCTCATTTGTGCCTTTCCCAAGGTGTAGTGGGGCTGTGACACCCATGGGTGACAGAGCCAGCTCTGCCTTACCTTGTACAGCCCTTCCTCATCTTGTAGGGTTTCTACCTCACCTTGTAGGGCTCCTGGCCCACCTCATAGAGCCTGCCTCAACTTATAGGGCCCTGCCTCAACTTATAGGGTTCCTGCTTCACCTTGTAGGGGCTCTGCCTCACTTTGTAGGGTTTCTGCCTCACCTTGTAGGGTTTCTTCCTCACCTCGTAGGGCCCTTCCTCACCTTGCAGGATTTCTGCCTCACCTTGTAGGGTTTCTGCCCGAAGCTGAAGGCCTCCCACATGGTCACACCGTAGCTCCAGACGTCGCTTTTGCTGGAGAACTTGTGGAAGAGGATGCACTCGGGGGCGTACCACTTCAAGGGCCACTTCCCTGCTGTCCTGGCCTGCAGCAGAGCAAGGAGGGACATTTGCAGCCTGAGACTGCTGGCAGCTGCACCTGAATTCTGCTGGGTGTGTAAAATCTCACATGGCTGAAAAAAATCACCTGAAATGGGAGCTCCAAAGCCCAGTCCAGGCCCTGCTGTCCTGTTGTGCAGGTGCTGAATGCCCACAGTGTCACCCTCCTCCTGCCACCCACTCCCAGGGCTCACTTAAACCATGGAATTATGGAATGGTTTGGGTTGGAGGGACCTCAAAGCCCATCCAGAGCCATGGCAGGGACACCTCCCACTGTCCCAGGCTGCTCCCAGCCCTGTCCAGCCTGGCCTTGGGCACTGCCAGGGATGCAGGGGCAGCCCCAGCTGCTCTGGGCACCCTGTGCCAGGGCCTGCCCACCCTGCCAGGGAACAATTCCTGATTGCCAAGATCCCATCCAGCCCTGCCCTCTGGCACTGGGAGCCATTGCCTGGCTCCTGTCCCTGCAGGCCTTGTCCCCAGTCCCTCTGCAGCTCTCCTGGAGCCCCTTCAGGCCCTGCCAGGGGCTCTCAGGTGTCCCTGGAGCCTTCTCTTGTCCAGGTGAGCACCCCCAGCTGTGCCAGGCTGGCTCCAGAGCAGAGGGGCTCCAGCCCTGTGACCAATTTAGTGGCTTTGTCTGGACTCATTCCAACTGGTCCTCATCATTCTTGTGCTGGTGGCCCCAGAGCTGGACACAGAATTAGAGGTTGGGTCTCTCCTTTAGTTGAGCACTGCTGGGAAGATCAGCCCTGGCTCACTCTTCATCACCTTCTCTTCTCTCTGGCTCCTCTCATCCCCCTGGCTGCCTCTGCATCCTCTTTGTCACCAGAGCTCTGCAAAGCCCCTTTTGATGTCACAGCAGTGAAACACAGCCTAATGTGTAGAGGGGTCTGTGAACAGCCCAGATCCTCAAGTCTCCAGGGGTCTCATCCTCCCAGCCAGGAGGGCTCCTGCTCCAGACCCTTTGCTGTGCTCACACCCACCTTGTAGTAGCTGTCATCAGCTCCCAGAGCCTTGGACAGCCCAAAGTCACTGATCTTGGCGTAGTGCTGGTTGACCAGCAGGACATTCCTGGCTGCCAGGTCCCTGTGGACAAAGTTCTTCTCCTCCAGGTACTTCATGCCCATGGACACCTGGTGCATAAGCTCCACGATGTTGCTCATTGTAATCTCATCCCTGGGGAGGGTGAAAGGAGATCTCAGTCATAAAGGACCTGCTGTGCTCCCCTCTGACCTTTCCAGCTGCAAGGGAGAATGAGCATGGAGATCTGTGCTCCAGAAGCATCATCCCCTGGAGCCTCACATGAAAGATTTCTTTCTGCTCTTTTCAGCTTTGTGACAGCCTGGTCAGAGAGAGAGAAAGTGAGAGAAGTGTCCTGGATTGTCAAGCAAATTCTGTTCTATTTGCCATCTGGATGGCAGCTGTCTTCTGTTAATTGAGCAGTTTGCCTTATCTCTTCCACACCCACTCCTCCCTCTGGGCAGACACCTGCTGATAACAGCTATTGAATGTCCCTGAATGGCTGATGAGAACTACAGCATCCCATTGGGAGATGTGAGCCCAGAGGGAGGAGCCAAGCATTCCTGCCTGGATATAATCTGGAGATTCTGGAACACCAGCACAGCTTCTGCACTGGATTCCCCAGAGGAGCAGCAGCTGCCTCTGCCACTGCATCTTCAGAGGAAGATTCCACCCTTCTCCAGGATCCCTGCTCCAGCAGAGCCACCCCTGACACTGCAGGAGGGCTGAGCCACAATTCCAATGGGACTGCTGCCAGCACCCTGACCCACAGGGTGTCAGGCTGGGTTCTGGCTCTGTCAGTATTGTTTTAGTTTACTGCATTGTTTATCTTTTTCTTTTCTTCCCTATTAAAGAACTGTTCTTCCTGCTCCCATATTTGTTGCTTGAGAGCCCCTTAATTTAAAATTTATAGCAATTTGGAGGGAGGGGGTTTACATTTTCCATTTCAGGGGAGGCTCCTGCCTTCCTTAGCAGGCACCTGTCTTTTCAAACCAAGACAATAAGTTTTCCCAGAATCAGCCTGGGAAGCGTTAGGGAACTGGAGATAAACAATGATAGCCAAACATTAAAAACAACCTGCAGGTGGTATTTTTCTAATAATCTGTTTTTCTCATAAGATTGGCTAATTAACAAGACACCCATTTGTAAGCAATCATGTGAAATGTGTTGATTAAATGACCAATCAGGTCCACCTGTAGCAAACTAAGCCATAAAAGAAGAGAGGATGAAATAAATGAGGCTTTTTGCTATTTTGCCTTCTGATCCAACTACGTGTCATCTCTGACTCAATGGTGACACAAGGGTGGGCTTTTGAAGTAGATTTTAAGAAGAAACACAGAAAATCAGCCAGGTTTTATCCAACACTCACTTCTTGGAAGCCAAGAACCTATTGAGGGGCCCTCCAGAAGCCATCTCCATCACGAGCATCAGCGACTCGGCCTCGCACACCCCGATCATTCTCACAATGTAGGGGTTGTCCAGCTGGTGCATGATCTGAGCTTCCTTCATCATCTCATCCTTCACTGTCTTCTCGTTGTTGCTCTTCAGCACCTTGATGGCCACGTCAATCTGCTTCCTGCATGGGGGAGCAGTCGTGGTGTCACTGTCATATTTTCTGAAAAATCCCTTCGCCAGGATTTCTTCTCCTGGGAAGATGAGAAGCCTCAGCTTCTCCTGTGTTTGCTGCTCTGGAATGTGGTCTGGAGACTGTTTAGCCAAACATGTGAATTTTTTTTAATTAATAACCAATCACCATGAGCTGTGTCAGACTCTGAGGAGTCAGTCACAAGTTTTTTGTTATCATTCTTGTTAAGCCTTCTGTCTGTATCCTTATTTTTCTTTAGTATAGCATAGTATAATATATAAAATATAATGTAATATAATGTAATATAATAATAAATCAGCCTTCTGAGAACATGGAGTCAGATTTCTCATCTCTCACCTCATCCTGGGCACCTCACAAACACCACACCATGGCATGGGCTGAGCACAGCTGGAATCAGGGGTCACAGCCAGGAATGGAAATCCCTTCTCCTGGGACACTGTCTGACCTCTCATCAGCCTGTTCTGGCAGGGCCCTGCACCATCCTGGTGTCCCAGGATGGAGAGGAAAGGTCACCCCACCCTTGTGGGTATAGCCAGAAGTTGCCATCCTTGATCTGGGGACGAGACACCTCCCCTCCCACACTGAGATCTGGGTCATCAGTGCCATTTTTCCAGGAAGAAACTGAGGCACAAGTAGGTAAAGACCATCACAAATAACCAACAGCAGAGCCAAGGGTGACATAACTCCTCAGTGTCACTGCTTTGGCCTGACACAGACAGAGGTGGTCTCAGGAATGTAGAGTTGTTCCTCTGAGCCCAGCAAGTCCCTTTGGAAGTGGCAGCTGTGTGCCTGGGAATGTGGAAATTACACACCCAGGGCAATGCAGCTGTCAGTGAAAATCCACGGGAAGCCGTGGAATTACAGCATCACATCATAATATCCTGGGATCACTGGGGTTGGAAAAGACCTGCAAGATCATCAAGTCCAACCCCTGGCTGAACACCACCATCCCCACTAAACCCCACCACAAAACCTGCTCATCTTCTGAACACTTCAGTGCTGGTGCCTCAACCATCAGATCCACCACCCCTGACCTTCCAGATCATTTCTAATCCCCTCCATTGTCACTTTGGGGCCCATCTAGTGACCAACAGGACAGCTGGGGACACCTCAAGCCCAGCCAGGTCCCTCTCCTCCCCGTTCCTTCCCAAGCACCCTCACTCACTTCCTCATTTTGTAAACTCCCTTCTTGACACAGCCAAAATTTCCTGCGCCCAGCTCCACCTCATCAATCATCAGGTGGTCCCTCTTCAGGAACAGCTTCTTGTCCTTCAGCTCCTCAGGGTCACTGTAGGGGCTCTCGTACACGCTGGTGTCCATGGGCAGCAGCCGGGATTTTCCTACCCCTTCCCAAGAGGAGCACTCGGTTATAAACCTGCCCTTCCCCATCCCGCTGTCCCTCACGGATTGGGAAGGGTTTCTCTGCTCTGTTGGCCAATTCACCTCCACCTCCAGCATTTCTGGTCCCTCCTGGGCATCTCCCTTCCTTTCACAACCCAGGGCCCCTCCCAGTCCTGTCTCTTCAGAGAGAGAGCAGGCACAACCTTCTCAGGGTTTCTCCTGGGGAAGGCAGTGAGAAAGCTCAGAGAAAGAAGAAAAAAACAATTCTTATCTCTATTTACTCTTCCTGTTGTTTGGCACATGCGGAATGTGTTATGGAGCTTGTTTACCCAGAGTGATTTGTTAATTGGACTCTGGTGATGATTTGGATTGATTGACCAATTAGGTCAAAGCTGTGTCATCACTGTCTGGTAAGGGTCATGGGATTTTTTTTAATTGTATAGTTTAGTATAGTATTAGTATAGTATGTATAATATAATATAATGTAATATATAATATAATATAATATAATATAATATAATATAATATAATATAGCAATTGTTCAGCCTTCTGAATCTTGGAGTCATTGCACATTATTCCTCGGGCTGGGGGTTTTCCTGCATTAATAGTACTGGTTGCTGAAAGAGTTGGGATGGGGAGAGGGGTCTGAGCATTCCCACTCCACATATCTGCCCTGCCAGCCCTGGGCAGGGCTTTATCCCACTGAAATTCAGCTGAATCCACTGAAAAATGTAAATTTTACTGAAAAAAAGAGTAAATTTTAGTGAAAAAATGTCACTTTTAGTGAAAAATGGGGATAGGACAGGGCTTCACTTCCTGGGCAAGGCAAGGAATGGGATAGGGCTTGATTTCCTGGGAGCCCAGTGTGCGTAAAGGGCCCTGAAATGTCTGGGGTGCTCCTGGGTGCTTTGGTAAGAAAGGGGCTTTGTAGCAGGGCTCCAGGGAACCCTTGGGCTCCTGGAACATCCCCATTCCTGTCCCCTGTGAGGAGGAGAGGGCTCTGGAAGTGCTCACCAACAGGGTCTGGGGTGTATCCATCTGCATTGAGAGGGCCCAGGTTTCTCTGGAAAAGAAATGAGGAGAAAGTGGATAAAGGAGAAATTGCTTCAGTTGCAAATGGAAGGGAAAGGGACAGGGAAAGTGCACCCCAACACAGCCCCAGCTGGTGATCCCTCTGAAAGGTGAGACTGGAGTGGTCTGGAGCCAACATTCCAGTCCAGTTCCAGCAGGGATTGGTGCCAGGGACCCTGAGCACAGCACCCTCCCTCAGGGCTGTGCAAGGTCGGGGCTCTCTGTCCCCTCTGCTGTCCCCATCCGAGCCAGGAAGGGGAGGCGTTGGGGAAAATGAAACAGGAAAGCCTTATGAATATGATTGTCTGGCAAAAGATTTTGAGAATATAGAAACTATAAGCGAGATTGAAATGAAAGCAAGCTTTGGGATCCCTCAGTTACTGAACAACTGGAAAACAATGGCATGGCTGGCTGAAGGTGATCCCCTTTTGATGGAACAACACCCTCTGCTTGCAGACAGCTCCAAGGGTCAGAGCAGACCCTGCCAGCTTGGCAGAAGGGGCCCAAAGAGGAGTTTTTAGGGTTTAAAATGTAGCACAGTATGGTAATGTAGAGATTCTTATAGGCTGTATGGAAATGTTATAGGATTTGTATCTTGTACTAGATTGGTTAGTGAGAATTAGAATATTCAACACAGAAGATGATTTATTGTATTTGTAATGGGAACTTCGCCCTCTTACTTTTCTATGCTCTTACCCTTTTATTCTCTTATGCTTTTACTCCCTTACTCTCTCACCCTCTCATCCTCTCTGCCCCTCTCTTCTCTCGGGCCTGCTCTGAGCTGAGCCTGGCAGCTCCCAGCAGGGCCCTGCACCCAGGCCCTTTGCAATAAACCCCAAGTTCCAAAACCAGAAGAAGATTTATTGTATTGTAACAGGAATCTCGTCCTCTTTTACTCTCTCTTTTCCTTCTTTACTCTTCCTCACTCATCTCTTTACCACGCTCTTGCCTTCTCTCAGGCCTGCTCTGAGTTGTGGCTGCAGCTCCCAGCAGGGCCCTGCACCCAGGCCCTTTGCAATAAATGCAATTTCCATGACCTGGCTGCAGAGATCTCTCATCTCCGTCTGTCCTGACCGTCCTACCCCGACACTCCTACAGGGAGGGAGGCCTAGAGGCAGCTCAGGTCACAGCCAGCCCAGGAAAAGTGGCTTTGTGAGCACACAGGGACACTGTGCAGCCACTGTCCCCAGAGCAGAGAGCCACAGGCGGGCACAGCTTAGAATGCCAGAGCCACAGAATCCCAGAGCTGGAAGAAGAGCTTGGGAAGAACTGCGTCTACCAGAGCTGGGAAGAGCCCCTGAGGAGCCTCCCCTCAGTCTCCTGGGCTCCAGCTGAGCGAGCCAAGTGCCCTCAGCTGCTCCTCAACCCTTCCCCAGCTCCGTGTCCCTCCTTTGGCCACTCTCCAACACCTGGGAGAGCCCCCACCCTGGAGGCCACTGTGGGTGAGGTGATGGGTGAGCCCCAGGCCTCGCTCAGCCCCCCTGGGCTCCCCAAACCCGCTGCTTTCAGCCCAGCACTCAGGGGCTGAGCAGGGACATTCCCCAGGGCAGGGCGAGCACAAAGCCCTGGCTGGGGGCCAGTGGGAGCAGCAGGGCTGAGCATTCCCAGAATCCCAGCAGGGCAGGGATGGAGGGGTCCCCAAGGACAGCCCCACACGTGGCAAGGAGCTCTGGATGAATGGAAACCCTGCTCAGCTTGACCAAGGGCTGTGCCCAGCTATTCCCCACCCCCATCCAAGCTGGAAAGGGAACAACATCCCAGCTGGGCTTAATAAAGTCCAGTGCAGTTGCTGAGCTTTTAGACAAAAGCAGGGTTTGAAGAGCAGGGTTTGATCAGCCAGGCTTGAAATGCAGCAATATTAAAGCCACTGAGTTCCCAATGAAACAAAGCCTCCCCCAAACTCACGCTCACGGAGGGGTGTGTGGGTGGAACTGGTGCTGCAGAGGCTGCAAAACAAGAGGGAGGATTTGTTATCAGGAATTTGTTATCAGCAGTTTGTTATCAACTGTTTGCTATCAGGAGTTTGTTATCAGGAGTTTGCTCCAAGCCGGGCCAGAACATTGCTCCTTGAAGGACCCTGTGGGTCTGATCACATCCCCTCCAACCCCCAAAGGAAAATTTCCCCAGCTTTAGCCTAAAAGAAATGGGTCTGGATGTGGCTGTTATTCCCAAATTTTGTCAGGGAAAGTGGCAGCACTGGAGCACCCCATGGGTAGAGACTGAGCTTGCCCCAGGACAGGGCAGGCTCTCCAGTGACATTTGTGACACGTGGAGCCAAAGTGGCCCCGGGAAGGAAGGGAAATTTGGGCTGGCACTGCTCCAACTGGCACCAGGTGGTGGCAAACCAAGGCCAGGGGTGGCACTGGGAGGCGTCAGCTCACCTGGCATGTTGGGGTTGGGGCAGGCTTCCCTCAGGTAGAAAATCAGCCCGTCTGGTTTGAGTTTTAAGTACTCCACCAACTGGCAAAGGGATGAGAGGAAAAAGATTATTGTGAGGAGAAAAAAAATCATTATATGATATATGATATATAATATATAATATATAATATTATATTATATATATTATAATATATATAATATATACTAATTAGTATATAGTATATATTAATGTTATAATATATAAGTATATATTTATATATTGTATATAATATTTACTTACATATTATAATATTAATATAATTCAGTAATATTAATAGAATTATATAGAATTTAATATAATTTAATTATATATATTTAATATATAAAATAGATTATATCCTTATATTGTACATTTTATATATTATTATATATAATATATAATATAAATACAATATTATTATATTACTATATAATAATATAATGATATGTTATATTATTATATAGTATACATTTAATTTTATATTGACAATATATTTAATTATATATATTATTATCTATATAATACCTTATATTTTTATTATTATTATTATTATTATTATCATTATTATCATTATTATCATTATTATCATTATTATCATTACTACTACTATTACTACTATTATTATTATTATCTTTTGTGGCTTAGGACAATGATTCCTCTCAGATTTATAGCAGGCGGGCACCAGACTGTTTCTGTCTTCTCTGTGTGCACTTAGGGGTGTCCCAGGGTGTGATTGCATCCCTGGATATCTACCAGAGCTGGGAAGAACTTGGGAATTCAATAAGGCCCAAGGAAAGACAAAATCTGCAGTCTGAGCAGGGCATGTAGAGGGCAGTGGCATTGTTGGGCCAGCCAGGAAGGGGTTTAGGCCCTGATGTGTGGGATGAATCCTGAGAGAAAGCAGATCCTTTTTCCCAGAGGAGCTGCAGGGTTTGTTCCGTGGATCCCAGGCAGTTTTTAATGGTAGCACCTCTGGATCCAGCACAGAGGGGACATCACTCAGCCTGGGGACAACCAGCCCAGCCCAGGGACACCAGGCTTTCCCTTCCCCTCCTGCCTGGCTCAAGTTTCAGAAGCAATCAAGAGCCTGGCATGGCTCTGTCGCCATAACAATGCCCCAAAATCTTTGTTTTCGATAAAATTCCAAGTGAAAACATCCCTGGAAATTCAGAAAATTCAGTAAAATGGGGTTGTTGTCCCTCAGACAGCCCTAGCCAGGAGGAAGCCCTGGCATCCACCCCCTGCTTAATTTTAGTTAATGGTTTAACTCGTAAATGACTTGTTTTAATTAATTAACCCCAACCAATATATGTGTAAATTATAATTATTGTGTTACTCTTCAATTACTCCCAGCCAGCATGGAACAAGGTTGTCATGAGCTACTTTTGCAGGAGCACAGCTGGGGAAAATTACTAGAATTTTAAGTTTTGATAAACTAACTCTGATATACCCCAGTGAACAAAGCCTGGGAGGGGAAGATGGATTGAGGTTCGACATCTGGAATGCAGAATTTATGGACCACAAGGAGACTTTAGAGAAACCAGAAGAAAAAAAGAGACTTAAAAAAAAATCAGTTTAAGCATTGGAGACTCCCTGCTAAAGAAAAAAAAAAAAAAAAGGAAAAAAATCTTTTTTAGTTTTAAAAAGATTAAAAATATGGTCTAATTAGCAGAAAAAGAGAAATTAATAACCAATAGAGGATAGAATACTAATTGATGAAAGAGAATTAGCAGAGAATCATGGAATATTCTGAGTTAGAAGTTAGAGGATCAGTGATGATGATTATTAACTATTAAGTGACGGGGATCAAACCAAAAGTGTAGTATTATGATGTCATTTAGAAGCAATGAACATTCATTTATTTTTCTGTAGAAATAATTATAAAAATAAAATACTTTTATATAAATATATTTTCTATAATAGATATATATTTATAAATATATAATATATAAATATAATAATATATAAATATATTATATGTCTATAAATAAATATTTATATTTTATATACTTTTTTATAAATATAAATGTCCAATCAAGTAACAATGTTTTGGATCAGGGTCTGTGTGGAGGCCAGAATTTTGTCAGCCATGCACACAACCCATGGCCAGGAATAAAATAACTCCTGACTTGCTGACACTTAAAAAATGACATTAGAGGGGTTTATTTATCCTGATGATTTTGAGGGACTTGGTAACACTTCAAAGCAAGGAAAAGGTGCCTCAATTTCTTGTTACCTGCCAGAGTGTGTCGAATTTGGTGCCCTCAGGAATGGAATATTTCCCAGATTTATCGTGATCCACCCGGTAGTGATACACGGTCTTGCCATAGACAAGGGACAGGGCATAGGCACGGTTCTCCTTTTTTTCTCTCAGCCTAGCAGGAAGGAAAATGATTAATAAATTATTAAAAGCAGCTCTTGGTTTCGCTCTGAGGATTGTCAGTGGTGAGTGGACACGGGTACATGGAGAGGTGCCCCTGCATCCCTGTATAAAATTATAATAAAAAGTATATATATAATATATAATATATATTGTATATTGTATACTATATTATATATTATAAATTATATATATAGTATTATATTATATGTATTATATATATAATATAATATTATATATATATATTATATATACATTATATATAATATATAATTATATATAATACAATCTGGGATTGTGGGTGTGGAGTTTGAATAGAAGTGTGTGATATCACAGGGTGGAAAACTTAGAGTTGAAGGTTTTAGAATATAGTAATATATATAAAGCAAGATAGTTTAAAGCAGAAGTTAATCCTTTTTCTTCACGAGTTTGAGTAGTATTATGTTATTAAATAAAAAAGTCCACACTACAAGTCATGAGTAGTTAGTTATTGAGTTAAAAGTAAAAATAATTCAAGTGTCAATTCTTAAGTGGACAGTTGATCCTTAAAAGGCCTTGTAGAGAGAGATGGGCTCCATTTTTAGCTTGTTAGAGTTAAGTACTATAAAACTCAGTTTACAGAATCCCAGAATAATGAGGTTGGAAGAGACCTCTAAGATCATGGAGTCCAACCTATGCCCTAACACCCCAACCAGACTATAGCACCAAGTGCCATGTCCAGTGTTTTTTTAAACACATCCAGAGATGGTGATTCCACCACCTCCCTGGGAAGAGCATTCCAGTGCTTTATTATTCTTTCGGTGAAAATTTTTTTCCTAAACTATATTTTTATGAAATTACAATACAGTTAAGAACTAAGAAACATCTAAGTCCAAACAAAAAACCATCTTATACACTTAATCCCCACCTTAACAATAAAAAAACCCCAAAGAGTCCACATAGTGGTGCCCCGTGTGAGGAAGAAGAGATCTGGGGTACAACCCAAATTTGAAATATCTGTAACCACTCTGAGAAAATTCAGCTACACCTCCTCTGTCACATGAAGCCAGTGACAGCAGGGCAGTGGGGGTGGGAAATGGTCAGAAATTCAGGGGTGTTCTGGTCTCTCTGAGTGCCACTGAGGGGACCCTGGTCAGCCCCAACATGGTGGACAGCAGGGAGGGCACTGTCCCATGCCCCGGGGTGCCAAAGGCAGCCAGGCTGATCCTGGGGTTACCAAAGGCAGCCAGGCTGATCCCTGGGGGTACCAAAGGCAGCCAGGCTGATCCTGGGGGTGCCAAAGGCAGCCAGGCTGATCCTGGGGGTACCAAAGGCAGCCAGGCTGATCCCTGGGGGTGCCAAAGGCAGCCAGGCTGATCCTGGGGGTACCAAAGGCAGCCAGGCTGATCCCTGGGGGTGCCAAAGGCAGCCAGGCTGAGCCCCTGCAGCAGAGGAAATGCTGGAACAACGGTGGAAGATGAAGGGGCCGACTCTTAGCAGGGTTAATCCAAATTTATTTCAGGAGCTCCAGGGAGCCCCCACAGCTCAGGGGGCTCCTGCTGAGAGCCCCGGGAGAGGTGCCAAGGTTACACTGAAAGGGAGGTGGAAACCCAAAGTAGAAAACATTTACTGACCAATGAGTGACCCTAAGGGATGGATTCTGGGAATGGACATTTAGGACAGGATTTGGGGTAACACTTGGGGGGTGACCCCTGGCCTCTGGCTGATCACTCGAGGTCCTGGAGGGAAAGTTCTAGATGGGGGGGATGGGATGCTGAGTGACTGACAGAGAGCCAGGGTGGGGATTTGGGGATGCTCTCAGCAAAGGGATTACACAGGTAGAGGGAGGGAACACAATCTAGGGTAAACCATTTGGGGAAAATAAGGGGATACAAAGACAAAACCATTATAAACCTAAAACCACACTACAACACAGGGGTGCCAGCATCCTCCGGGGGTTGGATACTCACAGGAATTTCCCATCAGGCTGTGCCCCCGAGTAGAGTCTTCGTTCCGCCTCCTCCCGGCTGATGTTGCCGTGGTACCAGGGCATCCTCTCGTGGGCTGTGGTGGCCACCAGCTTCTCCACCTGGGGAGCCTGGCTGATGATGGCCTGTTCTAGGGCATCTCCCTGGAAAAGAGCAGGAAAAGAGACCTCCTGCCATCCTGCTGCTCTGCTGATGGCTTCAGCACAGCTCACTGGGGGCACATGACACAGAAACTTGGGAAGTCTCGTGATTAATTGAGACCCAACAGCAGCTGAATTCTGTTCTGGTGCAGAGCAGAATTCCTGGCTTATCTCAGCTGACTTAATCCTTTAAATGCAGCTGAAGTCCTTTGACTTTGGTGAGGGAAAAGAGAAGGCATCATGTTTATGTGGGGAATCTTAATGCTGGGCTTGTGGGGTGTCATTCAGCCTTGTGTTCCTGGCTGGTGGCAAGTTGGATCTGTGTCTTGGCAGCCCCAAGGGCCACCCTGTGCTGGGGGCACCAGGCCCAGGGAGGGATTGTCCCACCCTGCTCTGCCCTGGGGCAGCCTCACCTCCAGTGCTGGGGGCACTTTGGGCACCACGAGATCAGAAGGAGCCAAAGCTGTTGGAGAGTGGCCAAAGGAGGGACACGGAGCTGGGGAAGGGCTGAGGAGCAGCTGAGGGCCCTTGGCTGGTTCAGCTGGAGCCCAGGAGACTGAGGGGAGGCTCCTGGGGGCTGCAGCTCCTGCCCAGGGCAGGCACAGGGGCAGGGGCTGAGCTCTGCTCTGGGACAGGGACAGGAGCCCAGCAAGGGCTGGAGCTGGGCCAGGCCTTGGCATGGAGCTCAGGGCAAGGTTCTGCCCCCCGAGGCTGCTGGGCACTGCCCAGGCTCCCCAGGGAATGGTGCCAAGGCTGCCACAGCTCCAGGAGCCTTTGGACACAGAATTCACAGAATCACAGAATTTTGGAATCACTGGGCTGGAAGAGACCTCCAAGACCATCGAGTCCAACCCAGCCCCAGCACCTCAACTGAACCCTGGCACCCAGAGCCACATCCAGGCTTTGTTAAACACACCCAGGGATGGGGACTCCACCACCTCCCAGGCAGCCATTCCAGACCTTTATCACCCTTTCTGTAAAAAACTTTTTCCTGCTATCCAACCTGTATTTCCCTTGGCACAGTTGAGGCTGTGTGCTCTGGTTCTGTCAGTTCCTGGAGAAAGAGCCCAGCCCCAGCTGAGCACAGGCACCTTTCAGGAGCTGCAGAGAGTGATGAGGGCACCCCTGAGTCTCCTTTTCTCCAGGCTGAGCACCCCCAGCTCCCTCAGTTGTTCCTCACAGGGTTTGTGCTCCCAGCCCCTCACTGACAGAGCCCTCAGGGCTGCTCAGGGTGGGGTTTGGGGTGGCTGTGCAGGGACAGGGGCTGCACTGGATGATCTTTTGGGTCTCTTCCAGCTCAGGATATTCCACCTTTCCTTGATTTTCTTGAGAGCACAACCTTTCTGGTGCCCCTGCCCTCCTGGCTGCCCACCACCCGCAGGACTTGGCAAGGTCGGTGCACTCTGGCAATCACAGGGGAGGGACCCTGAGCTCCTTTCCCCGGGCTCACGCCGGTGTCAAACCGTTCCTGTCCCTTTGCCAGGAGGTGGCGATGTCCTTTGTGCTATCTGCAGGTGGCCACCCATCTGCTCTGGGGGCAACCCTACAGCATCCCCGGTTCTGGGAGAGAATTCTGCAACAAAATACCTCATTTTAGCACAGAACACCTCAATCGGCTATAGAAACCCTACAGAACAGTTCGTTCACCCTAAAAAAATACCTCATTCTGTCAAACACATTTGGTGTAAATAGGCCAAATTCAGGAAGCTTCTATAGAAAGGCTCCATAAGGGCACTGCCTGAGCCATGTTTCTCTGAGGACTTAAAACAAAATATAAAATCCCAGAATGATTTAGGTTGGAAAAACCTCCAAGGTAATCGAGGCCAAGCTGTGCCCCATCCCCAGTTTGTCTCCAGCCCAGAGCACTGAGTGCCACGTCCAGGCCTTCCTTGGACACCTCCAGGGATGGGGACTCCAAACCTCCCTGGGCAGCCCCTTCCAAGGAAACAGCAAAATAACTCCTGGAAATGTTTGAGGAGCCAAGGTAGCAGCAGGCAGAAAGAAATGAAGTTCATGGCTGCCAGTGGGACCATTCAGAGTTTTGATTTATAGATTTTGATTTATATGATTTTTTTATATTGTAGATATTCCGGTCTGCAATAAAATGCAGGAATTTGTTTGTGGCTATTTTTAAATCTAAATAATTCACAGACATGATCCAGCACCCCTTGCCTTGGTTTCATGGGTAAAATCTTCAGTGGCAAAAAAAAAATAACCCTCCAGAGAGGCAAAAATTCTACTCCAAATAGTGCAAAAGACCAGAGCAAAAGTCTAAGTCTGGTTTCATTTCATCTTCAGCACAATGTTTGGAGGCATAGGCACCTCACATATGGAGAGATGCTCCCAGATATCACAGAATATTCTGAGTTGGAAGGGACCCACAAGGATCATCAAGTCCAGTTATTAAGTAAATGGGCCCATATGGGGATGGAACCCAAAACTTTGGCATTATTAGCACCATGCTCTGACCAACTGAGCCAATCTCAGGATTAGGATGGAGAATCTGCTGCCAGCAGTGCCAGGGACACATCCATGGCATGGGAGTCATGTCTTTATGTGCCTCTGGAGCTCTGTGGCTGGGTTTTGGGATGGGTTTGTTTAGTTCTGGGATGGTTTGTTGGGGTTTGGGATGGGTCATTGGGTTTTGGGATGAGTTGGTTTAGTTCTGGGATGGGTTTGTTGGGGTTTGGGACAGGTTTGTTGTGCTTTGGGATGGGTGGTTGGCTTTTGGGATGGGTTTGTTGGCTTTTGGGATGGGTTGTTGGCTTTTGGGATCAGAGCTGTGGTCTAAGGCAGGGAACATCTCATGGGCTGCAGAGGAGAAGGACACCTGGGGAAAGGCCTGCAAAGTGAACTCCTGCTGTTCCAAGGATGGGTCTGAAGGCTTGGGAAGATGTTTAGACCAGCGTGTGGAGAAGAAACTGGGAAAGAGCAGGATTCAGACCCCTCACAGTGCCAGCATCCTCCAAGGAGAGGAACCTTACTCTGCTGTGCTGCAAATGGGACACAACAGCACCAAAGGCATCACAGCTTCCCACCCTGTTGGAGCCCTGGCTGCTGAGAATTTTAAACTTTCTGTGCTGCCAGGCACTGACCCCCAAGAGAACACTGGATCTGACCTGAGGCTGTGGAGAAGCTTCCAAAATGGAATGACAGAGCTGGGATTGTGGGTGTGGAGATTGAATAGAAGTGTGTGATATCACAGGGTGGGAAACTTAGAGTTTAAGGTTTTAGAATACAGTAATATATATAAAGCAAGATAGAGGTTTTGGGGTGGAGGCTGGTCCTTCTTCTCCACCTTCTTCTCCATGGGTTTGTGTGGTTTTGTGTACTTGGATAAAAAAGTCCACATTGTGGGCATGGGTAGTTGGTTATTGGTCAAAAGTAAAAACAATTTAGGTGTCATTTCTTAATTGGACAGTTTATCCTTAGAAGGCCTTGTAGAGAGAGAGATGGGGCTCCATTTTTTAGTTTGTTAGAGTGAAACTGTAGAATGCTGTAGAACTCAGGGTTTGTAGGACTGTGACATAGATAAGAACTGATAAACAAGAAACACCATCTTGTGCAATTAATCCTGACCCTGGCAAAATGCAAGAGAACCAAAAAAAAAAGAAAAGCAAAAAAAAGAAAAACAAAACAAAACCAAAGAATCCACACCACCCCTCCCCTGGAAAGCCCCAGTACCTCCAGTTTCCAGGTCTGCCGCACGTATTCCCGCACCATGTTGTCCCTCATGCTGTCAAAGACACCGGGCTGGGGCTCCACCCCGCTGGGGCGGTTGCAGGGCTTGCGCAGGGGGCAGCAGAGCCCGTCGGCGTCCTTGGAGTAGAACTCGCAGAGCTCCTCGGGGCCGCAGTGCGCCTTGCCCCCCAGGATGGCGTAGGTGCCGTTGAGCTGGCGCTCGATGGGGTAGTGGTAGAACTGCAGGTCACACACCTGTCACAGACATCTTTTATGGAAAATCTTTTCCTTAGGATTTTTTCCTCCTGAGAAGCTGAGAGGCCTCAGGAACAAAATGTCAACAATGGTTATCTGCTGCTGTGGAATGCAACAGGTGCATCTGGGATTGGCCCATGTTGGATGTTTCTAATTAATGGCCAATCACAGCCCAGCTGGCTCAGACAGAGAGCAGAGCCACAAACCTTTGTCATCATTCCTTCCTATTCTATTCTTAGCCAGCCTTCTGATGAAATCCTTTCTTCTATTCTTTTAGTATAGTTTTAATGTAATATATATCATAAAATAATAAATCAAATAATAAATCAAGCCTTCTGAAACACAGAGTCAGATCCTCATCTCTTCCCTCACCCAAGAGCCCCTGTGAACGCTGTCACACGCACCATGGAGAGCACGTAGCCGCCCAGGCTGCGCAGGCACTGCCGCAGCAGGAACAGCCCGTCCGCCATCCCACCCAGCTTCAGGTGCTCCTCGGCCTCCGAGCGCGCGATGCTGCCGTAGTAGAAGGGCAGGTGGGCGGCGGCGTCCGGCATCTCCCCCTCCGCTCGATGGATCACGTGCTGTGGAGGCTGCTGGGCCAGCAGGGAGGAAGGTGGCAGCACTCCCCTGGAGGGAAAAGCCTTCAAGTTATAAGCAAATGTTGGGGAAGATGAAACAGGAAAGCCTTATAAATATGATTGTCTGGCAAAAGATTTTGAGAATATAGAAACTATAAGCAAGATTGAAATGAAAGCAAGCTTTGAGATCCCTCAGTTACTGAACAATGGGAAAACAATGGCATGGCCAGCTGAAGGTGATCCCCTTTTGATGGAACAACACCCTCTGCTTGCAGGCAGCTCCAAGGGTCTGAGCAGACCCTGCCAGCCTGGCAGAAGGGCCCAAAGAGGAGTTTTTAGTGTTTAAAATGTGACACAGTATGGTAGTGTAATGATTACTATAGGCTGTATGGAAATGCTATAGAATTTGTATCTTGTACTAGATTGGTTAGTGAGAATCAGAATATTCAACACAGAAGAAGATTTATTGTATTGGAACGGGAACTTCGCCCTTTTAGCTCTTACCCCTTTTACTCTCACACTCTTCCTTCTCTCACCCTCTCATCCTCTCTCCCCTCTCTTCTCTTGGGCCTGCTCTGAGCTGTGCCTGGCAGCTCCCAGCAGGGCCCTGCACCCAGGCCCTTTGCAATAAACCCCAAATTCCATGACCTGGCTGCAGAGATCTCTCATCTCCATCCATCCCGACTGTTCCTACCCTACGACGCTCCTACAACCAAAAGGCTTTTCCCAGCGTGCCTTGCTGTGATATGCAGATTCAATGTATCCCATTGGCCCTTCCCACTCGCTCTACCCCAGTGCCCTCATACCATTGGCCCTGATGCTCTGTCCCACCCCTTGAGAGCCCTGTATAAATCCCTGCTTTGACCAATGGCACGTTTCTTTGTCCCTGGATCCTTTTGAGGAAGGAGCTCAATAAAGGCTCTCTCATACCAAGACCCCGTCTCTCTTTCTGCATCACCCGGATCACAGAGGAGCTGAAATCCCTCAGCATTGAGCACAGATGTGCTGTGCCCCCAAGGTGATTTTTTTCAAGACACTTCTGAGCAATACCTGCTGTGACAACCCACTGCTGGGCCCCGGCCTGGCAGGGAAAATTGGTCCCTGAAGCATCATTTTGCAAAATGTTTTAATTGGGGTTCAGACTTCCCTGTCTAGAGGTTCTCCTGCCGGCTTTCTGTGGGGTCATTTCAAACTCACAGCATCCCACATCCCTCTATTCTGCCCTTACTGGAGCTGGGAAGTGTAAATAAAAATCCACCTCATCTTGACTTAAAGATCCCAAGCAACAGAGAATTTACTTGATCTTGATTAATAGATGCTAAGGAATAGAGAAACCACCTGAACCTGATTTAAGGATCCCAAGCAAGAGAGAATCCACTTGATCTTGATTTATAGATGCTAAGGAATAGAGAAACCATCTGAACCTGATTTAAAGATCCCAAGCAAGAGAATATGCCCCAAATCCTACAGTGAGTTCCTCCAGTCCTTGATTACCTTCACTATTAAAAATGTGCTCCTTAAATCCATCCTGATGTTTTTAGCCTTGACTTCCTACCATTTTCTCTCCAGCCCTGCTCACAATAAAAGGAAATTCTTTGGCCTCTCAGAATAAATGAGTTTTGCCATGAAGGTCTAGAAGGCCAAAACCTTAAATGCATTGAGATTAAAACATGAGATGGATATGAAATGTCTAAAACAACATTTAGATAAACAACTGCACCAAGCACAGCGAAAGGAGAGAAACCCAAGTGCTTCTGGGTAGACATCAACCATCAGTCAGCAGAAACAAGAAGAAACCTTCCTTGAATTGTTTTTTAAACAATCTGTGGAATTTTTCCCTACAATACCTGGCTCTGGCTGGTTCCTGATGCTCCGATCCCTTTGGCAGAGAGGGCCCTTCGTTGACCAAGTTCCTGCAGAGCCCCTGGTGCCAAAGAGCTTTAGGGCTTGTCTCTGTACAGGGCTTGTATCTCGATCTTGAATCACCTAAAATCCCACCCAGAGGGTGTTGACAGAGCCCAGTTTGCTGTGATCAATGGAAACATTATCGTGACCAAAGGGTCTCATTTGTTCCCTGGAGCCTGAACTTTGGGGTTGCTCCTGCGCAGACGATGACCCCAAAAAGATCGGAGAGATTTTCTCCACCTGCGCCCCCTGCAAACACGTCACTCATGTAAGGAGCAAAGAAACATCAGATTTTGGAGCAGCACGTTGGGTGTTTGCCCTAATTGTTCCCAATTTTACTCTTCTGGCCATGGTGGGAGAAATTGTTTCCCCATGGGCTGAGCCCACTGCTGTGGTCTCTGCTCCCAGGCAGTGCCCAGAGCTGTGCCTGGGCATGTGGTCAGCCCTGCCATGGTGGTCAGCCCTGCTCTGGCTCATGCCAGCCTGGTTCATCCCTCCCAGCAGCACAGGGCCCTCCTGCCATCCCCTGGCATCTCTGGAGCTGGGGAGGGCTTGGCTGGATCTCTGTGTGGGAAGGGCTCAGGAGGAACCGTTCTGCCCATGCACGCTGCTCTGCTCAGCCCTCAGCAGCAAAGGGCTGCCAGGAGCTGGATTTATGGCCACCAGAGCCTCCTCTACCAATTTGTTGTCCCCACGAAGCTCTGAAATGGCCCTGATGAGAACAGGAAGGGGGAGCAGAGAGGAGGTGTCTCAGCTGAGGCAGGAAACCACAACAGGAAGCGTCAGTGGTTCACAGCCAGGGTGAGAGACCAGCAGAAACCATCCCAGGCACAGCTCAAATCAGCCCAAATTGTGAAGGCCCTGTCACCAAATTCACCAAATGGAGCAAAGTGGGGGTCTTGGCACAGCTGCCAGTCTGGAACGTGGAGGTGAACGGGAACCCCCTGAGGCTCAAACCCAAACTGGAGTTGGTGCTTGGGACCAAAGCCAAGCATCCTAATCCTGTGGTGCCTCCAGATATTAAAGCCCAGACTGGTTCCCAGAGCTGGTTCCCCAGGTTCAGCTCCTGAGACCAGCTGGCTGCCAGCTCTGCCTGAGCTCAGCCTGCTCCCAGGAGGATAACTCCAGGAAAATGGGCTGGAGGAGATGAGCAGTGAGGACTGCAGCTCTTGGGTTTAGCTGCAATCAGGTTCATGAGTCATGTTCTTGAGGAACAGGAAATACTGAGTGGGCAGAGGGACGTCAGTGGCCTCCTGTGTGAGCTGCTGCTTTGCACTGGGAAAAACAGCCATGACATCTGCACCCAAACCTGCTGAATCCCTTCTCTGGAAAGTCCAGGAGCAGAACATCACAGCAAGTGGAGCACCTGTGTCAGCAGCTCAGCCAGGTGAAAGTGAGAGGGCAAAAGTTATTGATGATGTGAGCCCTCACAGAATTTCCAGCTGCCCACACAGGGTGCTCTGTTATAAACAGGATGTTTTCCCTCACCAAACACAGAGCTGGGAGTGAAGAAACCCTCACAGAGATAGGAGAGGGACCCAGGGCTCAGGGGTTGGGTCAGGCAGTGCCACCTAAGCCTTGCTGCCACAGATCAACCCTGGTAGGAAATTACTCTGCTGAGTAAAACCTTCCCAGTCCTGAGACATGAGGGAAAGTCACCCCCTGAAGCCTGAGAACACATTGGAACAGGAAGATTTATATTCCCTCTAAAGCTGTTGCTTTTAAATATTTGTCCTGGCTGGTTTTATTGCCCACACACCAGCTCAGGGTCTCCTCTAATTCTTCTTCCAAACTCTGTTCCTTGGCACCAGCTCTGCATGCACCTGAGCAACCCTGACCAACCTCAACAGACCTGCACAAATCACCTTCAACTTTGTTCTCCCACGCTGCCAAATGCGGCCAAAAATGAGAACCAGTTTCATGGACCAGCACCTGAAAGAACCTGCAAGGGACCTTCCACCATTATTCATATTCAATTATTATTCATTTTTCCAGTTTCATCTGTGTCCCTGGGGCTGCAGGTGCTGGGTGTTCCCTTGGGTTTGGGTGATCCCACAGGTTGGGTACAGAATTCACAGAATTCACAGAATTCACAGAATTCCAGAATCACTGGGTTGGGAGAGACCTCCAAGATCATCGAGTCCAACCCAGCCCCAACCCCTCAACTGAACCCTGGCACCCAGTGCCACATCCAGGCTTTGTTAAACACACCCAGGGATGGGGACTCCACCACCTCCCTGGGCAACCATTCCAGAGCTTTATCACTCTTTCTGTGAAAAACTGAAAGAATAATAAATTTTTCCTAATATCCAACCTATTTTTTTTTCCTAATATCCTAATTAGGTTTTTCCTAATATCCTGCCTATAGGATAGGATCTCACCAACTTTCTAATATCCAATCTATATTTTTTTCCTAATATCCAACCTATATTTCTTCCTAATATCCAACCTATATTTTTTTCCTGATACCCAACCTGTATTTCCCTGGCACAGCTTGAGGCTGTGTGCTCTGGTTCTGTCAGTTCCTGGAGAAAGAGCCCAGCCCCAGGTGAGCACAGGCACCTTTCAGGAGCTGCAGAGAGTGATGAGGGCACCCCTGAGTCTCCTTTTCTCCAGGCAGGGCTGGAAGCCCAGGGCTTCCTCTGGTGATGGCCACGTTGGCAAGTTGCTGTGATGATGTGAAGATGCACCCAAAAAAACAACTCCCACATGAAATGAGTCGGGTCTGTGCCCCACAACACAGGAAAGGCAGGCAGGAAGCCCTGGAGATGTCACTCAATCACATCTATTTATAGCTGGCCACTCGTTTTTACTCATATCAGACAAGAACCAACAGGAACTGGTTTGATTTTATAATTTCCCAGAACAGCACTTGATGCAAATCCAGACCAGTTCCTGAGAGCAGGGGGTTGTACTGGTGAAACTGGAGGCAGCACTGGAAGGTTCAGCATCCTGTTAGGACCATGCTTTGTGTCTCCTTGTCCTGGCAGCAATGATCCCACACACTACAAATAATCCCTGCTAACGCAGCCACAATGGGGTGGCTGGGACAGTCTGGGGGGGAGCAGGTGGGGAAGGGCTGAAGGATGGGAATTGTGATGGGGAACCAGCCTGGAGAGGGAAAAAGGGGGGTCTGGGGGGCTTCTGTTCTTTGGGGGTGGTTTGTGTTGCCAGTGTGGGGTGGTTTTAACAAATCCCTAAATGGAGTTTAACTGGGAAGTGCCAGGAAAATGTGCCTGGGGATGGCTGAGAGAGGAATTCAGCCTGGGATGGGGCCTGAGGGCTCTGAACTGCTCCAGGGGTTCCTTCTGCTGCTTCTCAGGGCTGGGGTGTCCTGTGGAGAGGCTTCTGATGGGCACGGGGATGGACCAGGTTTGGGATTGCTGATGGGCAGGGAGACAGCCCAGGTTTGGGATTGCTCCAGAGTGGGTTCCTGATTGACAGGGGCACAGCCTGGATTTGGGATTGCTGATGGACAGGGGACAGGGTGGATTTGGGATTGTTCTGGGGTCATTCCTGATGGACAGGGGGACAGCCCAGGTTTGGGATTGCTCCAGAGTGGGTTCCTGATGGACAGCCCACCTCAGCCTGGGTTTGGGATTGCTGATGGGCAGGGGGACAGCCCGGGTTTGGGATTGCTCTGGGGTCATTCCCAATGGATGTGGGGGGACCAGTCTGGGTTTGGGATTGCTCTGGGGTCATTCCTGATGGGCAGGGGGACAGGGTGGATTTGGGATTGTCCTGGGGTCATTCCCAATGGATGGGGAACAGCCCAGGTTTGGAATTGCTCTGGGGTCATTCTCAATGGATGGGGGACAGCCCAGGTTTGGAATTGCTCTGGGGTCATTCCTGATGGACAGGGAACAGCCCAGGGTTTGGGATTGCTGATGGGCACAGGGATGGACCAGGTTTGGGATTGCTCCAGAGTGGGATCCTGATGGACAGCCCACCTCAGCCTGGGTTTGGGATTGCTGATGGACAAGGGGACAGCCCGGGTTTGGGATTGCTCTGGGGTCATTCCCAATGGATGGGGAACAGCCCGTGTTTGGGATTGCTCCAGGGTCATTCCTGATGGACAAGGGACAGCCCAGGTTTGGGATTGCCCATCCTGCAGCAGCACCACAGGTGTGGTGTGGGGCACGACTCTGCCCTGAGCTCCCCCGGGCTCTGCTGCCTCCTTGTCCCCTCCTGATGCCAAATGGCCACAAAGCTGCTTCTGGTGGTGCCTCACCTGGACCCACCTGCATTTAATGCCAGAATAAATGCACTTTGTTGTGGTGCTGTTTGCTGCAGAGGTGATGGCACAGCCAGGGACCTCCTGCCTGTCCCCAGCCCTTCCCTGCATTTCATTCTCTTGTTTCTGACTTGTGGCTGAAGACAAGAAAGAGGCTGGAAAACACCTTCAGTGTCCAAGTTGATTTTGCAGATTGTTCATCCCAGGACTGGCTGGGACTGTGTAAGAGGAGGAACTGAGGAGCTGATTCTGGGAGGATTCTTGGGGTTTTGTTTGTTTTTTAAATCTTAAAAATTTTAATCTTAAAAAAATAAGATTGTTTAAAATCTTAAACAGAAAACTTGCAATAATTTTGATTTAAATTGAAATAACTTTGATTCAACTTGAAATAACTTTGATTCAATGCAATGTTCCTTAGTTCAAAGAAAAAAAACCTGAAAAACTTCACTTTGCCTTGACCTGGCTGCATTCTACTAATTACTAATGTTTAATTATTTATGCACTCCATGGCAGCTCTTCCCAACCTTTAGGAGCACTCACATTCCTGGCTGGAGCTGCCGTTCTGCCCTCCCTGCTGGCTGCTAATTAAAGCCAAAGCTGCTCAGCTCTTGATTAACACTTGAGCTGTGTGGGAGTTTGTGAGAGCCTGTCTGTGTTTGTGCTCACAAACACGGGCTGGGTGCAGATAACGATCTGCTCCCCTGCTCAGGGAGCTCACTGACTCACAGCTGCCTGAAATGGGTGAGTTTACGGTAAATCTGCAGGGAAAACCTCCCTGATTCCCACCGAGGACCTGGTCTGCTCTCGCTGCCCTTGAACAAGCCGGGTCCTCAGTGCCCCAGTGTGAAAAGTGCACATTGTATGGCTGTCTGCAGATATTTACCATATGTATTTTGATGTATTGATTAGTAGTGCTGTATTAACATTTTAGTAATAAATGTAGTCTTGTAATTAAAAGGTAACTTTTGTAGTTATTTATTTTGTAGTTAAAATAAGAACTATGTTAGTGGGATTTTTTTAAGAAAGGAATGAGGCACTTGCTCCAGAGAGCAGTCCCAGGACACCTGAATCTTTCAGAGAAAGAGAATTTATTGCTCCATTATCAGAAGAAATGAACTTCTTCCCGCCTTGAAGGTGCTGTCAGGATTAGAAGGAAGAAGTTGATGATGACCAGACAGAATCCTGTGTTTGAATGGAATTTATGCATCATGTATGAGATGTATGAATATACAACAGGTTATTGTTTTTAAGAGTTAATCCTCTGTTAACTGTGTCCTTTTCCGGGCTCGTGCTGCCCAGAAAAAGGTACCCAGACTGTCCATAACTCTTTGTCTTTATTGTCTCATACTGTCCTAATTCAATTTGTCCAAATGATTATTACTCTAACTGTATTCCTATTTTTATAACCATTTTATTACTATTAAACTTTTAAAATTTTAAAAACAAGTGATTGGCGTTTTTCACACCCAGCGCTGCCTGATGCAGAAAAGCTCCAGAAAAAAATCACCAAGGGTGGAAAAGACCTCGAACCTTTGACCCAACACCCAAAGCCCAGCTCTGAGTGCCATGCCCAGTTGTTCATTGAGCACCTCCAAGGTGTTTCACTGCTTCCCAGGGCAACCTGTTCCAGTGCTTGACACCTTTCCCATGAAGAAATCCTCCCTGATGTCCTCCTCCCCCTCTGAAGTGAAATGTGGGAGCCATTTGGCCCCAGGGACGATCCCCAGTCCTCTTCAGGAGGAAAAATATTGAATTCCACAGCACTGGCAAGGCCCATGGAAGGACCTGACAATGAGGGAAGGCTCCTGGCAGTGACAGGAGCAGGGAAAAGCTGGTCCTGGGGAGCTCAGTGTCCCTCTACCCCCTCATAAATCCTTTTTCAGACACCTCATGTCCCTCTATCCCTTTCTAAATCCTTTTTCAGACACCTCATGTCCCTCTATCCCCTTCTAAATCTTTTTTCAGAGACCTCATGTCCCTCCATCCCCTTCTAAATCCTTTCCAGAGGCCTCATGTGCCTCTACCCCTTTCTTAAATCCTTTCCAGACACCCATCCCAGTGTTAGTGGAGCTCCAAAGGACAGGGGATGGTTCTGTTCAAGTGCTTGTGAGAATGTAATGTAATGTTATATAATATAATGTAATATAATATAGACGGTTTTAAGAGCTGGACATTCTAAAATTATTTCCCTTATCATTTTAACCCATTCCTTTCAAGTCCCTCCAAGCCAAACCATTCCATGGTTCTGTGACTCCCTGTTCCAACCTTCCTCCCCATGAGGGACCTGTGGAAGATCCCAGCCAGGCAGGTCTGGTGCCCTCAGATAGCCCCAAAGGCCTGGGCTCTCCTGATCCTGCACAGGGTTATTTGTTAACAGGAGGAAGCAATTTGCTGCAGGAGAGGGACAGGGCCACCTGCCCTGGGGCTGCTGGGGACACCTCTGTGCCTGCTCCCTTCAGGCTGGGCTTCTCTAATGGCTGGCACTGCAGAAAGGAGGGTTTAGGTTCCCAGAAAGCAATTTCTTTGTTCCCACAAAGCTTCTTTTTGGTGTCACTCTGCTTCCTCTGGGTTTTCTCAGGTGCCTCCCCACAGGGGCTGGGATAGGAATTTCTGTGAGATCACAGCCACCAGATGAGGGTGATGTCTCAGGTTTGGCTTTTATATTTTTCACATTCTGTGCTGCTTTAGTGGGTGGGTCTGGGCTTCACATGAGGGGAAGGTGAGCTCTGTGCACAGAGCAGGGAGACAAAACAATTCCTGCTCCAGCTGGGCACCAAGGACAAATGATCCAAATCTCAGCCCTAAGAGTACAAACAACATGGGCTGGAGAGAGAAAAACAAGAAGGATGGGACTGCATGGGCTGGGGCTGGAATTGGACAATGAACTCCAATATGCAAATGGACCAGAAATATAAAAATGAGAGACTCGTGCCTGGTCGTGCATTTTGGGACCATTTTGGTTCATCTTGGGCTCAGCCCTGGCTGGGCTCTTGTGCTGCCCAAGACTCCAAGTGGTTAGAGCAGGCACAGAAACCCTTCTTGGAGCTGCCCCTGGTTTGTGGAAGCATCTTCTCCCAGGCCAAATGTCCCTGGTGAGCAGCTTCCCCCTGGAACAGGAAAGAGCAGGAGGATGCTGGGCCCAGGGTGGCACTGCTGGGACATTTCTGTGTAAAACCATGTCACTGTGCTGTCCTCAGGCAGCCTGGCCTCCTCTGCTGGCTGTGGACTGAGCTGTGAAAACACAAACACCCTGCCGAGCCTTTGTGGAGCCACTGGAAACACTCCTGGCTCCAGAGCCATTGATCCTGAACAGTTTTTAATGAGGGGCTGGGGCACAGAGTTAAACACAACCCTGTTGGGACGGATGGAAGTTTGACAAGAAAGTCTCACAGATATGTGTGCTTAGCAGAAAGATTTTTAAATGTTGAGTCTGGTGAAGGAATAGAGATGAAAGTTTTGATATAGAGGAAAAGAATTGCTGAGCCAGTCTCACTGGATAACCAAGGAGGCAAAGGGTGTGTTAGTTAGAAGGGGTTTTTATGGCTTAGAGCAAAGGATAAACCCACCTGAAACAAGAAGATGTTTTTACCAAGCAGAAAAATAGCACAGGCAAACAAGGCAGTGAAGTTGCAAGTAGAAAAAAGGTCTCAGAATCTTCCACTGCAAGAAAACTGAAAAACAGCTTCTAGCTTAAACTGTAATGTACTGACTTTTAGTGATTGGAGAACAGTAACATGAATATGGTAATTATAGTAGTTATGATAGGCTATGGATAATAGTTAAGGTATAGATTGGTTCTGCTGTATTAAGATGCTCAGCAAAGAAGAGTCTATAATGCATTGTAACCAAAAGAAAAGTCTATAATTCAATGGAACCAAAACCAAAGGGTCTCCAGGCCTGCCTGCAGCTGGAGCTGCCACTGTGGGCACAGCTCTGTCACCCATGACCCTGGGCTGCTGGAACATCTTAGATACAATAAACTGCATTTTGGAGAGCTGCCTGGAGTCCCACATCTCTCATTTAGGCTCTCAAGTGGCGCCCAACGTGCAGCACCATTAGTAAGAGGGATTGGTAAGAGCCTGAATGAGGGATGTGGGTCTCCAGGCCTGCCTGCAGCTGGGGCTCACAGCTGTGGGTGCAGCTCTGTCACCCATGATCCTGGACTGCTGGAACCTCTTGGATACAATAAACTGCATTTTGGAGAGCTGCCTGGAGTCCCACACCCCTCATTTAGGCCCTTGCAGAACCCCCCCCCACCCTTTCCTGCCTGGCATCCCCCTGTGCTCCTGTGGGCTGAGAGCTCAGCCCTGGCTCTCAGCAAATGATGCCAGGAGCTTTGTCCTGGGGCTGCAGGAGCACAGAGCTCGTCCCTGCCACCAAGGTGTTGACAACAAATGGAAAGCAGTCAGAAATGCTGCAGCTCCTCTGGCTTTGGGATCGAGCAGGAAACTGCAGCAGTTTGTGCACAAGTTGGAGGAGAAGGACTCTGGTTTTTCCTTTGCTTCTCCCTGGCCTCCCTGCATTCACCTTTTGCTGAAATTACAACTTATACACAACATCAGGGGCGTGGAGATTGATCCTGCCAGGGCAGAGGATTTGGGGAGTGTCAGACTGCAGGAAGATTAAATGAGATATTTATGTGAGGGAATTGTGGCTGAGCCCATTCCTTTACTACTTCCTTACTCCTGCAGGTAGCACAGCCTTGAGCAGGGTGTAGGAGAGGGGGCACAGAGGGCTTTGAGAGCACTGAAAATAAATTTACCCCGACCTGCACTGGTTTGGGTCCTCCTGAAGGTGCTGAGCAGGTTTTAAACTGCCCTGAGCACCAGATCCTTCTCTCCCCCACCCCTCTCCCTGCTTCAGGTGCTGCAGGGGCTCACAGCTCGATTTCCAACCACAAGTGACAGTGGCTTTGGTGCATGAACAGCTGTGCTCTTGCCTTGCCTCTGCTGTTTGAAAATAAAGGTGATACATGTGTGAAGTTATCAGCATGCCTGGGTTTCCTTCCTTCAGTAACTCTGCCTTCATTTAAGTTTACTTAAATTTGCTAAAATTTAATTTTAATTCTTATTCAATTCTTCTTTAATTTACTTCCAATTTACTTCCAAGTATAAGTAATTTACTTATACTTTGAAATGGTTGTTGTGTCCCCCTGAGTGACACCTCCCTGCTGAGCACAGCCTCTGCTCTGGCTCTGGGTGCTGCCAGACATGGATGGTCCTGCCCAAAACCACCTCCCTTCTCCTCTCTCTGCATCCCAAGGTGGGTTTTTAAGGAATTCTCACTCTGGGCAGCATCTCTGTGCAGATGTGGAACTTTGTGGCATTTCTGGTTCGCAGTTCTCCACTGGAGCCACCCTCACAGGTCCCTCCTGGAGAGGAGGATTGGAACAGGGGGTCACAGAACCATGGAATGCTTTGGGTTGGAGGGACCTTAAAGGAATGGGTTAAAATTTTAATGGGAGTCATTTTAGAATGTCCAGCTCTTAAAAACTGTCTAGAACCAAGGCAGCTGCTCACACACAGCAAAAACCACCTTGAAAGGGACCATTAATCCCATTTCTGCAGGAGCAGAGCTGTCCCTGGGTCTGGCCCTCCCGGGCTGTGAGCTCAGGGAATCCTGGAATGCTTTGGGTTGGGAAGGACCTTAAAACCCATCCCATCCCATCCCATCCCATCCCATCCCATCCCATCCCATCCCATCCCATCCCTGCCATGGCAGGGACACCTTCTGTTGTATTATGGGGTTTTTAAACATTTTTTTTAGTTTTTAAAACGCCTCTCAGTTGCCCCATCTCTGGGTCAGAAAAGGGCATCATCCAACAACCTTCCACCATCCCAGGCTGCTCCAAGCCCTGTCCAGCCTGGCCTGGGACACTTCCAGGGATCCAGGGGCAGCCACAGCTGCTCTGGGCACCCTGTGCCAGGTCCTGCCCACCCTCTGAATAAGGAATTCACCCATTATCCATCCCAAACCCAGCAGCTGCCACCCAAACCAGCACTGAGCTCGTTGTGCTGCTGCTGTGTCAGTGCCACACGTTGGTCACCTCAGCACAAAGGTTTCCCTGAGCCCTGAGCTGCCCCAAAACTGCACTGGAAAGGGGGTGGCATCCACATTCTCTGAAAAAATCCCTTTGCCCAGGATTTTCCTCCTGGGGAGCTGAGAAACCTCAGAGAAAAATGAAAACAATTCTTATCTCATTGGCTTCTCCTGTGTTGTGCTCATGTGGAATGTGTTTGGAGATGGTTTACCCACAGGTGATTGTTCCATTGGGTTCTGGTGTGAGTTGTTTTGACTTTTTTGGCCAACTGGGGCCAAGTTGTGTCAGGAACTATGGAAAGATTCATAAATTTTCATTATTATCTTTTTAACATTGTGTAAGTTTCCTGTCTGTATTCTTTTGTATAATAGAATAGAATAGAATAGAATAGAATAGAATAGAATAGAATAGAATATTATAATATATTATAATATAATATAATATAATATAATATAATATAATATAATATAATATAATGTAATATAATAGTATTGTATTCTTTATATTCTTAGTATTCCATGTTCTATATAGTATTCTTTAGTATAATATAGTATTCTTTAATATAATATAGTATTATCAAGTAATAAATGAACCTTCTGAGAATATGGAGTCAGATTCATCATTCCTGCCTTCATCAGGACATTCCCTGCAGGTACAATAACCAGGTGGAAGTTCCAGCTCCCCCAGACCACTTTGGCCTCTGAACATCTGCAGCAGATGTTGGAGCTGCTTCATCCTCACCTTCTGGTGGGGCACAGCAGCTCCTGTGCTCCAGGAGTGTCTGGAATAGGGACACAACCTCCTGTAGCCCTGCTGGAGGGGCTTTGGGCAGGTTAGAAATATAAAAACACAGAAATATAAAAAAATAAAGAAATATGCAGCTCTGGATTTGGCTGAGAGACCAAAGTGAATTCTCTGTGCCTGCAGTGCCAGGGGCTCTGCTGTCTGTGAGTCACAGTCTGAAATCGCAGGTGAAGGGGCCACCAGCTGCTCCCAACACCACAAAATGAACGTGTTGGGTTCATCTTTATAGTCAGAATATTCCTGTGGGCACAGAGGGTGAAAGCTGCTGCCAGGTGGGGAAGGGCTGGAGGAGCCCTCACTGCTCCTCAGACACACCACGAGGAGCTCAGACTGCATAGACCAGACCTAAACATTCCCTGTGGTTTGAAAATTAAGGAATAAAATAAATACCACCCCTGGGGCTCAGTCCCATGATCCCAGCACGTTGGTGAGGTTGAAATGAGTTATTCTGGGGGATGATTTGAGCCTCAAAGTGTTGGAAATGTGACAAGTTCAGGAAAGAGCAGTGGAAGAGATGAAGGGCCTGGCTGGGCTGATTGATGGGCTCAGCCCTGGGGGAGGGAGACAAACATTAATTGTTGGCCAAGAGTGATGGGGGAACATCTGAGAGCAAGGGAGAAGCATCTGAGGAGCACAAGTTTCCTTCAGAGAGGAAAAACTGGTTTGGATGTGCTCATAAAATGGAACAGGGATAAGGCAGAAGGAATTAATCAGTGGAAAGGAAGTCTGGGTATCAAGAAACATTTCCAAGCAAGAAGATTCATCAGGATGTGGGGCAGGAGGAGCCTGGAAGTGCCATTGGCAGGCCCTCAGCACAGGATCAGGAAATGGGAACAATCCTCCCCAGGCAGGAAGAACCCCCAGTTATGAGCTCACAGGATTTTCCCATCGCTGATTCCTGCAATCCTGAGTTCCATTAGGGAAAATCCTGCTTCCAGTTTCTTTCTGGGGCCAATGTGATTTCTAGTTCTGTCAGTCTTTTGTGGAAAACTGAAAACCACCGAGCACAGGAGGATTTTGTGACATTTTTGTGTGAAAGGAGAGTGAAACCCTCCCTGTGCACAGCAGTAAATACTCTCTGGCACATTTTTATAATTCAGTGATCAGGACTGAGGTGCAAAAACAACTCATTCTCCATGGTCTGGTGAGTTCCTGGTGTTTGTCCTTCCTGTGCTCTCAAGGGGAGGTTGCATTAATCAATAACTGCCCGTGCTCACGCTGTTCCCACATGGGCTCTATTTAACTCTGCCTCCACTTTTCCACCCAGGAAAAATATCTCTGAGGTGACCTTGCAGCTGAACACCCCAGAGCAGGCAAAACCCAGCATTTCCCTCTTGGAAAGGACACAAGAAGGAGCAGAAGAGGGAAATGCTGCCCCACAGAAAACCTTTGGGGCCCTCGTGTTCTGCTCCCCCTCAAACTGGACCTGAGGGACAAGAGGAGTCCATGGATGTCAGAACCCAGGACATTCCTCTGTGCCTTCAATTTTAACCCATAGAAACAATAAACAACTTTGTGTGAAAAGTTACAAGCCATGAGGGTTTGGGTAGAGTGACAGTGAATTTATCACAGGGTGAAAATGTAAAATTTTGGGGTTTTAGAATGAGGGTTCAAGAGGCAAGATGGAGGAATCTGGGCGTTTCCTGTCCTTCTTCTCCTTCTTCTTGTCCTCCATCTTCTGCTGTGATGGTGGCACTTTTAGATTGGTTTAGAGTAGAGACAGACTGTCTAACATAGGTGATGGGTATTAGAAAATTATTGTAAGTAAAGCACACGTAGTTCTTAGTATAAAAAGCCAACACCACCCCAAGGGTGGTCAGTGTGCCACAACCCGACCTGCTGGACAGACCTCAGCAGCTCAGAGAAAGAATGGAATAGATAAGAGCAAATAAACAACCTTGAAAAGGAAAACCGACAAATCTCGACTTCTTCAGTCGTAAGGCTGAGGAAAAAAAAGACTTTCTAATACCTCAGGGGTCATCCCAACCACAAAAACCCAAGACATGGGCACAGATTTCACTGGACACAATTTCCCTGTGCTCAGAGGATGGGGATTGGTGCTGGAGGTCCCTCTCAGCTGCGGGGGATGTTCCTGGCTGTGTTTTGGGGCACTGAGAGCAGGGTTATTTCCCCCACAGCCTCTTCACAGGGCCAGCAGCTTTTATTCAGCACTTTCCAGAGTGGAAATCCCTCCACATGCCAGGGAATGGCAGCTGAGCTGGGCCTGTCCTGCCCTGCTTGGGCCCAGCTGAGTGCCCAGAAAGGCCTGGTTTAAGCCATGGGAGTGGATTTTGGGGAGGTGCAGACAGCACTGAGCACCCCTGATCCCTCTGGCATCCCTCACCCTGCCCTGCTGTGGCTGTGGGGTTTTTCTCTCCACACTCTTGTCTGCCTCCACATCCAAATAATGCTCCTTGGGACAGGATGTGGGAATGTGCCCCCTGTTCACAGAGTGACTAAATTATTCTTTAACTGCTTAAAAAGGCAAAAAGCCCACAAGTTTCTCTCCCAGTTTGGTACAAAGACACCTCATAGGACCTTTGGGACTGCACCTCCAACCTGGGGCTGTCCACTGGACGGAGGCCAAGAGGTCCCACCTGGGTAATTCACTAGGAAAAGAAGAGAACAAAGGAAATAATTGCTTTTGTGGGGTGTTTTAGCAGGAGCAAGAACCTCTCACCCCTAGCTCAGTTTTTCTCTGTAAGAGCTTTGTTATTTTGCCTTTCATTAAGCCTTTCTCTGTTTCCAACACTACCTCAGAAGCCATGCTGCTAATTTGATGCCATTGGGGTAGCTGGGCTGTCTCAGGTGTGATGGGTTCTCTGAGAGCTCATAAAATCTGTCTCCAAGAGAAACCCATCAGCAGGATTTGCAGGATTTGCAGGATTTTCTGGATGCTTTCCCAGCTCAGGCCCAGCTCTGGGGTCCGTGCCCAGTTTGCCCAGTTTGGTTCTGGTAGGACCCTCCTCCATCCATCCCCCTCTGTACTGGGGGTGACAACAGGACCTTGAACATCTGACACAGAAACTGGGAGATGCTCTCAGTTAATGCTCAGTCTCCCCTAGAACTGCATTAATCAAACAAAGTTTATTGGCTGTGATATTTTATTTCTGGGGGCGCTCCCACCTCTGCCTCTGTGCGTGAAAGATCAGGAGCCCAGATAAAAACTGAGGGGCAAACCAGACATGGATGTGTTCACAGATCATCTGCTGGATCTGCACAAACATCTGACAGGAAAAAAAGTTGTGATTTTCACTGAAAAAAAAAACCCAGCACTTTCCACTTGCCCTGCAGATCTCAACATCAGATTTGGGTGTGATCTGCTGCAGGGTGCTCAGTGCTGACTGCACCTTTCCAAAATGAAATTAGAAGGGTTCACTCAGCTTCAGAGACCAACACTGGGAGTTTTCTGGCGAGATGGAGAGCAGGAGAGCCAAAAACCTGAATAATCTGTTCTTCCCTGGCTCAGCCTGTCACATCTAAGTGACTTCACAGGCTCTGGCTGGGGGAGTGTTAGAAACTTTTCAGAGGCACAAATCAGTTGGTTTTGTAAGAGACTTTTTAAGTCTGTTAAAATTTTAAACCTTTTTAAGGTTTAAAATACTCAGCCCCTGGTGTTTTTGAGGCCAGAATAAGAGAGAACCTGGGCAAAGTGTGGCTGTGTTGGGCACCTTGGAGGCAGAAGGATTTTCTGTGAGATCTGAGCTCGGGGTTGGAGTCAATCACTGAGAGATGCTGGGGCTGGGGTCTCTTCCAGCTCTGCATGTGTTTCCTGTCCAGTTAATTACTGACAGGCAGAAACATCCCTGAAGTGCTGGGAGAGAGTGCCTGGCTTGGTGAAATCGTCATAAAAGGAGGTTTGGAGACTTCACTTATTTTCTGCAGGTGCTGGAGTACTCAGGATGTACTTGGTGGAAAAAATAACCCCAGAGCTGATGATTTTGCTGCTTTTTGCTGCTCAGTGATTCCTGCTCTGCAGTTTTGCTCACCCAGTGCTGCCCACCCCAGCCCTGGGCAGAATCCAGAGTGTCCCATTTCCTCCAGCCCATCCACTCCAGGCCTTGCCAAAGCTCCAGGTGGATGGACTGGGAGGCTCAAGGTTCTGCTTCAGAGTTTAACTCTTGCAACAGAGGGGTTTCTGAGCATCCCAGAGTATCCTGAGCTGGGAGGGACCCACAGGGATCAAATCCAGCCCCTGGACCTGCACAGCCACCCCAAACCCCACCCTGAGCACCCCTGAGGGCTCTGTCAGTGAGGGGCTGGGAACACAAACCCTGTGAGGAACAACTGAGGGAGCTGGGGGTGCTCAGCCTGGAGAAAAGGAGACTCAGGGGTGCCCTCATCACTCTCTGCAGCTCCTGAAAGGTGCCTGTGCTCAGCTGGGGCTGGGCTCTTTCTCCAGGAACTGACAGAACCAGAGCACACAGCCTCAACTGTGCCAAGGGAAATACAGGTTGGAGATTGGGAAAAAAATATAGGTTGGATATTAGGAAAAAAATGTAGGTTGGACATTAGGAAAAAATATAGGTTGGATATTAGGAAAAAAAATATAGCTTGGATATTAGGAAGTTGGTGAGATCCTATCCTATAGGTAGGATATTAAGAAAAACCTAATTAGGATATTAGGTTGGATATTAGGAAAAAAGTTTTTCATGGAAAGGGTGATAAAGCTCTGGAATGGCTGCCGGGGAGGTGGTGGAGTCCCCATCCCTGGGTGTGTTTAACAAAGCCTGGATGTGGCTCTGGGTGCCAGGGTTCAGTTGAGGTGCTGGGGCTGGGTTGGACTCGATGGTCTTGGAGGTCTCTTCCAACCCAGTGATTCTGGAATTCTGTGATTCTGTGAATTCTGTGTCCAAAGGCTCCTGGAGCTCTGGCAGCCTTGGCACCATTCCCTGGGGAGCCTGGGCAGTGCCCAGCAGCCTCGGGGGGCAGAACCTTGCCCTGAGCTCCATGCCAGCAGGAAGTTTAGGAGCAGGAAAGTTTATTGAGCATCAGATGCTCTGGTTGGAATTTTAAAAGAAGAAAGATGAACGCAAGGCTGAAATTGAAAGTGCAACAAAGAAAGGAATTCTGCAGGATCCAGCTGAAGGCCTGAAATCCCACGTGTGGAATGTCCTGGTGGTGGGTGATGCTCTGGAAGGGTCTCCATGGGACTGGGAGCTCCAGCTTTGCCTGAGCATTGCTGGAACGTTATTGCAAAGCAGACAGAGACCATTCCTTTATTAATCTGTGTTCTGGGCATCAAACAGAAAATCTAACTGGGCTTCATTAGAGGGCAGCCAGAGGAAATTCCTGAAGAGGAAATTCTGAGGAGGAAATTCTGAGGAGGAAAATGAAGACGGCTGGGAACTGAAAGTGTTGGACATCAGCTCTGAGGGGTCAGGACACCCCTGCATGTGAGCACTGATTTGTGAGGGACAATGGAATTTGTTCCCACATTCCCTGAGTGTGGAAATGCTCCACTCACAGGCAGCTTGGGATCCTTATTTTCTAAGTATAAAGCTGAGCCAAGATTTTCTGAGGCAGAAATAAAGGGTTAGATCTGCCCAGGGCATTTTGTTTATTTTTAATTACAACAGCAAAGGGGTTTTGTTGCAATGATTTGGATGAGATGTGGGGAAATTGAGTTATTTCAGACTGGTTCATGGTTTATCCTTGCTGCCTCCCTCACTGGGGCTGGAATTTGATTCCTGGCTCTGTGTGGAGTTGGTGGAAGCTGCCCATGGTCCCCATGGCCCCCTGGGATCTGTCCCATGCTCTGGGCTCTCTCTGGGCTGTGCCCATTCAATTCCACACCCAGCAGAGCCTTTCCTGGCACCTCTGGGATATTGCAAGGCCAAATCAGCACATGCAGGGATCAAAGCTGTGTTTAAAAATGCACATTCCTGCACTAAGCACTAAGAGCAAGGGTTACACTTCAAGCTTATATTTAATTATAATAAATATTCTATTACTATATTTCATTATATTAAATACTAATGCATTTGTTGTATCTATGTCTATATTTAATGATATTACATATTCTATTATTATGTCTCATTTATATAAATATTAATGTATTTATTGTATCTATGTCTATATTTAATGATATTAAATATTCTATTACTATGTTTCATTCTGTATAAATATTAATGTATTTATTGTATCTATGTCTATATTTAATGATATTAAATATTCTATTACTATGTTTCATTCTGTATAAATATTAATGTATTTATTGTATCTATGACTATATTTAATGATATTAAATATTCTATTATTATATTTCATTTTATTAAATGTATTTATTGTATTAATGTATTTATTGTATCTCTGTCTATGCTTTAGGTGTGTGTACTTACAGTCTGTATTATATTAGCCAGCATTAAACATTGGTGATGTTTACCTGGACAAGAGAAGGCTCCAGGGACACCTGAGAGCCCCTGGCAGGGCCTGAAGGGGCTCCAGGAGAGCTGCAGAGGGACTGGGGACAAGGCCTGCAGGGACAGGAGCCAGGCAATGGCTCCCAGTGCCAGAGGGCAGGGCTGGATGGGATCTTGGCAATCAGGAATTGTTCCCTGGCAGGGTGGGCAGGCCCTGGCACAGGGTGGGTGCCCCTGCATCCCTGGCAGTGCCCAAGGCCAGGCTGGACAGGGCTGGGAGCAGCCTGGGACCGTGGGAGGTGTCCCTGCCATGGCAGGGGTGGCACTGGAGGGGCTTTAAGGTCCCTTCCAACCCAAACCATTCTGGGATTCCATGGCTTTAATTCCCAACCCATCCACATGCAGTTACCACCTAACTCTCCCCAGGAATCCACAGAGATTCCCAGGAAATCAAGCACTAAACAAAAAGTGTCAGCTTTCCAATCACCTGATAACAATTATTTGTATTTTTGAGTATTTCCAACCCTCCAGAACTTCCTGCTTTGCCCCACAAGGAGCTGCTCCCTGCTCGTTACCCAACTCAACCCCAAATGTTGTCAGAGGTGAAAAAAATCCTTTCAGTGCCACTCTTTGCCTTCAGCCTCTCTGTTTTTGTGCCTCCAGTCCCACCTGCTTGGGGTTTGTGAGAGGAAAAGCTCGGCTTAACCGACACCTTTGTCCTTCCTGACCTTGGCTGCTCAAGCCAAGTTCTCTGTGCTTGGCTGGGTGGGTTTAGAGCATGGAGGGAACCTGGGAATTCCCAGAATTTCTGCTTTTCATGGAGCTGGGTGCTTTACACAGAGACTATGAATTGTCCTGGTTATCTGGGAGTTTCCAAGAAATCCTCTTCCCTAATGGGAATTAACTTTTTAAGTTGTGCATTAATATGTGCAAATTCTAAATCCTGCCGTGGCAGCAGCCACATTTGTTTAGGAAATCCTATTCCCAGCAACATAAGCAAACTTTTCAGACAATTGAAAAATTGGGTCCCTCTTCCCAAGAGGAAAAAGGAGGGTGAGGGATTGGAATCAGCAGAACCATAAATAAATCAGGAAGATCCATTTTGTTCATCCCCTGCCAGCGAGGAGCCGGATCCCTCCTCCAGTTCTTCCCTGGGATGGCTTTCCCTGGTGTTCCTGTGGGGTTTATTCCAAGTCTAATGGATAGGGAAGGGTTTTTTGAGGTTCAAACCCAAGTTTCCTTTGTCCCAGGTTATTCCCTACCACCCCAGACTGTGCTTGGAACTGTGCCTGTCCTCACTGGGTATCAACAGAGGAGATGCCAAAGAAACCCAAGGAAATAAAAGTGAGTTTGCCTCTGGATTCCAGTCTGTTTATTGCTATGATGGCCAGCAGAAAATCCCTGAAGTTCTTCTGGAGTGTTTGGAGCATTGTCCAGCAGGTGCCAGGTTCCCTAAACCTTCCCGCATTGCCTCTGAGATCCTAAATCCCCTCTCATTGCCACTGGGATCCTAAACCTTCCCACAGTGCCACTAAGATCCTAAATCTCCTCTCATTGCCACTGGGATCCTAAACCTTCCCACAGCCACTGAGATCCTAAACCTTTCCACAGTGTCCCTGAGATCCTAAACCTTCCACATTGACACTGAGATCCTAAATCCCCTCACATTGCCACTGGGATCCTAAACCTTCCACATTGACACTGAGATCCTAAATCTCCTCACGTTGCCACTGAGATCCTAAACCTTCCCACGTTGCCACCGAGGCTCACAGGAAATGTAAGGAGAAACTTCCAGAGTTTTGATGCCATGTTCAGAGGTAAAAGGAAGGGAAAGGCTGGCCAGGGGTGCTGGAGCACAAGCCACCATCTCGTTGTCTTCTGACCCGTCTAAACCCCCTCAGATTCAAAAAAGAACGTGATGGCCCCAACTCAACCCTGTTTTTTTTCAATTGAGTGATCAGTAGGAAAACCAAGGTTGAATGAGGAATCAATCTGGAATCTCAACACCAACATTTCACAGGATCTCCCCTCCGAACGCCCCGGTGCTGCAGAAAGCCACCAGGCAAGGAACAAAGCAGCCATGATGCACCCGCCACCCCAAACAACAGCAGCGAACAAAAAGTGCCTCTTACCTGCTCTGCCGAGGAGCTTTGGGGGCTTCCCTACAGCAGCTGGGGAGCAGGAAGGGAAAAAAGAAGGAAAAGAATCTCTGTGGAGTGAGGGTTGTGTCGGTTTTGGGAAAGAAGAGGCCGCAGCATCCAGCAAGAGCTCTGGCATTCGCAAACCACCGCTGGCTGGGTTTCTCTGAAATGTGACCCTATTTCCTTGTTGCACAGGAAAGGAAAGGGGAGCAAACAAAAGCTGTGCAGCTCTGAAGAGTGAAAGAGATCTGAGATCTTCCCGGTGTCAGAGCAGGGGTCTGCTGTGGGAGGGAAGGGGTCCCAGGGAGCTGGTGAGGAGCTGTTGTTATTTAAATGGATGTTTTAGGGGAGATGTTGCTTTGGGAGCAAAGTTCTCCCCTTGAACAGTTCCCACTGAGCAGATGTTGGTGGGAAAGGGATTCTCTGTGCACGAGTGTCTTTGCCACAGGATGACAGAGTCAGCTGGGCTGGAAAAGCCCTCTGAGGTCATTGAGTCCATCCTGTGGCCAATGCCCACCTTGTCCCCAGCCCAGAGCTCTGAGTGCCACCTCCAGGCCTTCCTTGGGCACCTCCAGGGATGGGCACTCCAAACCTCCCTGGGCAGCCCCTCTTGATTCCTGACCATCCTTTCCATGGAGAAATTCCTCCTGGTGTTCTCCAAATTCCTCATGGAGGAGCTTGAGGCCATTTCCTCATTTCCTCCATCCTGTCCCTGTCCTGGCAGCAGAGTCTGACCCCCCTGGCTGCCCCCTCCTGTCAGCCAGAGGAGTGAGGAAAACTGAATTTCTTTGGATTTTCCACATCCAAGCCAGGAGCTACTGAGAAAGGCCCTCTGGGAGGGGCTGCTTGGGAGCTGTGGTTTGTGATGGGCCAGGGCAGGCTCAGGAGCCCAAGGAGCCTCTCCTGGCCTGGTTCTCCTCTCTGTTTCTGATCAGTGATCGGCTCTTTGTGGTGCCAGAGTGGCCAGAACGTTGTCATTGAGCTGAGGACCTTCCATCTCCAGTGTCACCACTGCCAGCAGGGCTGGGGACATTCCATCTCCAGTGCCACCACAGGGTGTTGATGTTTTGCAGGATTTCCAGCTGCTCCTCAGGGCCAGGCCTCCCTTTCCAGGAGGAAAAATCTCCGTGTTTCATCCCCAGCTCGCTGCCACCCATCCTGGAATTGTTGGGTACAGGGACAAGGCTGTGGCACCACGGGATCATGGAATGCTTTGGGTTGGAAAGGAACCTTAAATCCCATCTTTCCAACCCCCCCATGGGCAGGGAAACCTCCCTCTGGATCGGCCCCATCCATGACTGATTCCTGCTGAATGCAAAGAGGTGTCCCAAGGAGATGGGCGGACAATCCCAAAGTTTCTTAACTTTTGCTGGCAGAAAATTGTACTGTAGAAGTCAGGACTAAGGCCCTGATTAAACAGGATGAGTTTAATGATGTTCAGGACTGATTGGAATTAAAAAAAATTGGGAATAGGTTGGATTGGCAGAGTACAAGGTGCCCCTGAGCATCCCTCAGCCCCTTGAATGTTCCCCCAGGAGCCCTTTGTTTTAAATTTCGCATGGAATTCTTCATGGTGTTTACCCAAAAATCCACAGCAAAGTTGTTCCAAGGACAAGGTGAGATCCTGAGGTGAAAATGCAGCACCCCACTGCAGTGCCCTCAACAAAACCCACCTGAATATTTATCCTTTGCCCCAAAATCCCCCCAGAATTCTGGGATCAAGCACAAGGATCTCAATAATCCCTTCTGATGGCTCTGCTCTCAAAGCCTGCGCCTCCTTCAAGCCAGAGTTACACTTTTGGGAAACACCAACCCTATTTTATTTAACACCTGGGACTAATTAAGCCTGGCTTTACTGTTGGGCAATTAGTTTACATGTCTGTGCCCCGGTGGAAAAACAAACCCATTTGTTTCCAGCTTGTTTCACTTGCAGGTTCTCAACCTGCAGCCTCTGGGCTGCAAACAAAGCCCAGCACTTTGTTTATTGCTGCAGTAGCTGAAGGGCTGAATGGAGCTTTGTTGTGTTGGGTGCTGAACAGCCATAAAAAGGGTGAGTCTGTGGCCAAGGAGCTTGTCCCAGCACGGACTTGGGGCCAGGCTGTGATGTAGAGCCAGAGCTGGGAACTCTGCCCAGGCCCTGCAGTTCAGACATAGCAAGGCAGGGAGAATATTTCATTTTATGTACAAAATGCTTACACAGAATTACCCCGTCAGGCCTCAGCAGCATTCCATGTGTGTCCTAATGGCAACCAGGACAGAGTCTGCAGCCTTTTCAAGCCTTCAGACGAGCCCTGGCCTTGGTGTGGTGCAGGTTGGACACGTTGGGCACCATCCAGCACTGCCAGGAAGTGCCAAATCAGCCAGGAAGTGTCGGCTTTTGTGCTTCTCTGGGGTTCAGGCCACCATCCTGGGGCATTTCCAGCATCCTGGGGGGGTTCCATCATCCTGAGGGGTTCAGTCCATCATTCCAGTGGGGTTTCCATGATCCTGAGGGCGTTTCCATCATCCTGGAAATGTTTCCATCACCCTGGAAGTGTTTCCATCATTCTCCCGGGGTTTCCATCATCCCAGTAGGGTCTGCAGCATCCCACCGGGGTTTCCATCATCCTGAGGTGTTCAATCCATCATTCCAGTAGGGTATCCACGATCCTGAGGGGGTTTCCATCACCCTGGAAGTGTTTCCATCATCCTCCTGGGGTTTCCATTATCCCGTCAGGGTTTGCAGCATCCCAATGGAGTTTCCATCATCCTGGGAGGGTTCAGTCCCTCATCCTGAGGGAGCTTTCATCACCCCAGAAGTGTTTCCAGCATCACACTGGGATTTCCATCACCCCAAGGAGTTCCATCATCCCATGGGTTTTCAGGATCCTGGCAGGGTTTCCATCATCCCAGCAGGGTTTGCAGCATCCTGGAAGTGTTCCCATCACCCCACTGTTGTTTCCATCATCCCAACGGGTTTCAGGATCCTGTGGGGATGATGGAGCTGTGGGGCTTCCATCATCCTGGGTGGTTTTCATCATCTCGAGGTGTTTCCATCATCCTGGGGTGTTTCCAATCATCTTGAGGTGTTTCTATCATCCGGAGGGGTTTCCATCATCCCAAGGTGTTTCCATCATCCTGGAAGTGTTTCCATCATCCCAAGAGGTTTCCATCATCCCAAGGTGTTTCCATCACCCCAAGGGGTTTCAGGATCCTGGCCAGGTTTCCATCATCCTGGAAGTGTTCCCATCACCCCACTGTTGTTTCCATCAATCCAAGGGGTTTCAGGATCCTGTAGGGATGATGGAGCTGCGAGGCTTCCATCATCCCGGGTGGTTTCCATCATCCCAAGGCATTTCCATCATCCTGGAAGTGTTTCCATCATCCCACCAAGGTTTCATCATCCCAAGGAGTTTCAGGATCCTGTGGGGCTTCCATCTTTCCCTGGGGTTTCCATCATCCTGAGGTGTTTCCATCATCCTGAGGGGTTTCCATCATCCCGAGGGGTTTTCCATCACCCCAAGGGGTTCCAGGATCCTGGCCGGGTTTCCATCATCCTGGAAGTGTTTCCATCATCCCGAGGTGTTTCTGTCATCCTGAGTGGTTTCCATCACCCCAAGGGGTTTCAGGATCCTGGCAGGGTTTCCATCATCCTGGAAGTGTTTCCATCATCCTGAGGTGTTTCCGTCATCCTGAGGGGTTTCGGTTTCCATCACCCCAAGGGGTTTCAGGATCCTAGCAGGGTTCCCATCATCCTGGAAGTGTTTCCATCATCCTGGAAGTGTTTCTATCATCCTGAGGGGTTTCCATCACCCCAAGTGGTTTCAGGATCCTAGCAGGGTTTCCATCATCCTGGAAGTGTTTCCATCACCCTGGAAGTGTTTCTATCATCCCGAGGGGTTTCGGTTTCCATCACCCCAAGGGGTTCCAGGATCCTACTGTTGTTTCCATCATCCCGTGGTGTTCCCATCCTCCCGCCGCTGTTTCATCCTCCGGGCGGCCCCGGCCGCTCCGTGCAGCCACAGGAGGGTGCAGTGGCACCGGGCTGCTCCCGGCTCCTCTCCATCTCTCCATCCCCTGCACGGCGAGGATTTCCGACCTCTGCTGCAAATTCAGCCTCGTCTCCTCTTCCTAGGGAGAGGAAGCAACCGGCTGATTTTGGAGATTTAATGGGGGGGTTGTTGGTTGCCCCATGAAACCATTTTTTCAGGCAGATTTTCAGATTTTTCAGGTATCAGATATTTCTACCCAACTAATCTGAAAAATAAACTTTCTAGCAACATCAGGGACTGAAAGTTTCTTTAGAATAGAAATATTCTTTTAGAATAGAAACTTTTAGGAGGTTTATCACCCCCTCCTCTTTGCTGTGAGCCTCTGGTTGTTTTAGCATTCCCTGTTTTCCAGGATTTGTGCAGGGGATGGAGGTCTTGGCTTGACAGGGTTTTGCTGCTCCATCCCCTCCTCAGAGACAGGTCAGAACTGGAGTGAAGCCCATTTGTGGAGCTGGTCTGGTAAAAATCTGAGGGTGCTCAGAGCACTGCTGCCTTGGGGTATAGAGCTGGGGGAATTTGCCTTGTAAATCAGGAGTGTCTGACTCTGTATTTACCACCCAGGAGGGACTGGAAACTCTGTGAATCAGGGAAAAACAAGTTTTCCAAAGGGTCTGGCAGAACAGAGCCACTCTCTGGGGAAGGAAATCTGCCCCTCCATCCCTGTTTATTCCACACTGAGTGTGTTTGAGACAAGCCCCAGCAGACAGAACACCCCTGGAATGGCACCAGGCCACACTTGCAGCAATTAATTTTTCCTTGGCCAGCAGCAGCACCATTCAATTAAACCCCAAATATTTTGTTCAGTTGCTCTTTTCTGGGTGTGCTCTGGGGGCTCAGACAATGGCCAGCGTGGCCTGGGGAGGAAGGAAACCACTCTGTCCACCCAGCCAGGGAACTGGCCCAAAATCCAGCCCAGCAATCAATCCCAGTCCCTTTTGAACTCTTTTTTTTTCCAGTGCAGAGCCAGCCCTTTCCAGTCTGCACAGGGAGAGTGGCTGGAGTGGAGCTGGGGGCTGTGATCTCCAGCCTCAGCCAGCTCCTCCTGGGAGCAAAGGATGTTTTCCCTGGTTTTTCTGGGCTATTTGGATCAGCAAACCTTCCAGGCAGCTCAGGGGGACTCAGGAGGTCCCTCCTGGGCATCTCCTGCTGCTGCTCCATCCCTGGAGGGGAGATCAGAGGGCTCCAAAAAACAAATTTATGGCAGAACATGAATTAGGGCTGGTCCAGCTCCAGGTCAGGTTCATCCTGCTTTGCTTACAGCAGAGGATTTAGGGGCATCCACCACAAAAATACCACAGCTTCTTGCTTTTTCTTTTATCCCTTTTGGTTTTTTTGGGCCAGCATCCCATCAGGACACGGGGCTGGCCAGGCCTTTGGGGCTTTTTTCTTTCTCCATGCCCATCTCACGGTCTGGTGGCAGCTGGGGCAGCCTGGGTGGCACCAGGGACCGTGGCCAGGAGCTCTGGCTGCCCAGGGCTGTGTCCCGTGGCTTTGGCACCGGCTGTGCCCGCAAGGGTCAGGGCAGGACACGAGGCTGCCGGGGCTGTCCTGCACTTGGCATCCACACCAACTGCCCAGGGATGCAAATCCTGTCCTGCTATCCCAGAGCTTCCCTTTGATCCCCTCCTGGAGCCTCAGGTTCAGGGAGTTTGCTTTAATACATATATAATATTTTATTCTATATTTAATATAATATTTAATACATTTATTTACTATAGATTTAATGTTTAATTTAATTTATTTCATATTTAATCTACAAATTTAATTTCTATGTTAGTATATTTTAATATAATCGTTAATATATATTTACTATATGTTTAAATTTTTATTTTATTTTATATTCAATATATATTTGATTTATATTTTGGTATATATTTTAATATATGTGTGTGTACATATGGGTATATATATAATATTTAGTATCTATGTGATTCATTTTTAATATATATTTTAATATATATGTATATATAATTTTTTTTAAATATATATCTTTTAAGATATATGTGTGTGTGTGTGTGTGTATATATATATATATATATATATATATATATATGTATATATGTGTGTGTATATATATATTATATTTTTTTATATGTTACGTGTTCCCCTGCCAACTTTTCACCTCTTTACTCTTCATTCAAATCCTCCTGGAGGAAAAGGCACTGCCAGGGTGGTTTTGGGGTTGCTCTGTCCCCACCAAGGGCTCAGGCTGGGGGTCCATCCTCACCCTGGTGCTTCCATCCTTCCCCTGTGCCCTTCCCCAGGGCCCCTCTCTCTTCCCAGGGAAGGGCAGCTCGGAAAAGGCTCATTTTTCCAGCGTTTGCAGCACTGCCAGGTAATTCTCTCTCCACCAAGGCTCACGAATTCAGCTTTGAAATCCCAGAGCCGCCTTCAGAAGGAAGGAGGAAATGAGCTCCTGCCTTTTATTGTTGAGGTGTCCTGCCAGGGGCTTGTTTGGAAACGAGCAGAGTTTGGTTGTTTTGGTTATTCCCAGGGGCTCTTCTTTGCTCTGGAGGGGGATTTGTCCCTCAGTGGGACCCTCCACGGTGGCAGAGGGCAGGAGAGCAGCGCAATCCCCGCAGCCAGCGGGGCAGGAATGATGTAACTGCAGAGGGAAGGGACTTCTGAAAACACTGGCGAGTTCTTGAGGGCTTTCTGTCGATTCCCAGCCAGTCCCTGCCATTGCTGTGGAGCCTTTCAGGCCCTTTCCTCACGCTCTCCCTGAGTTTTTAACAGCACTGGGAAAGCTCTGGTTAAAATGCACGATGGGGGTGTTGTTTGTTGTTTGGGGGGGGAAAAATACCAAACCAAAACCAAGGCAGGCTTTGCTTTGTCTGCTCTGTGTGGCACTGCCAGCACGGCCTCTGTCCTTTCTGGCTGTTCCTGGGGTGTTTTATCCACAGGGGAGCCCCAGCATCGCCTCCAGGGCTGCCCCAAGCTCCCTCCCTGCTCCTCCACAGAAAGGCTGAGAAGTTTTATACCGCTTCAGCCAAGACCTGCCTTCTGCACTGATGTCAGCAGCCAGGGCGGGACTTTTCCAGCCTTGTGGGTTTGGGGATTTTCTTTTTTTTTTATTTTCTTTTTTTTTTTTTTTTTCTCTTTTGGATAATCCTGGCAAAATTCCTGAGCAAAGTTGTTTTTTTTTTTCTTCTTCTCCTTTCTTCTTCTTTTTTTTTTTTTTTTTTTCTCTCGAGCAGCTCCTATCCATGTGCTGCCTCCGAGCTGCTCTCTTATTACTCCTCACTTCCTGAAAGGAGACTTTTTAGCAAAGCCTCCAACTCCAGCTCTGCCTGGGTCTGACAGAAGAAGTTTCTTAAGGAAGGCGACACAAACCCTCAGCCTGGAAACTTTCTGACACACGCAGGGCTGAGGGGGAGAGAGGAGCTTTTGGCTGCTGCTGGGAAAAAGAAGAGGAAAAAAAAAAAAAAGAGAGAGAAGCTGAAGGAATTAAAAGGGGGGAAAAAAAAAGAAGAAAGAAGGGAAAGCACTCGAAAAGGTAAAACACTCTTTAAAATAATTTTTCCAGAGGAGGCTCTTTGAGGTTGGAGTGGGGTGGTCTGGGGTGGAGGGAATGCGAATGTTCTTTGAAATCAGAACCATCTCCCTGGAGAAGGAATGAGCCCAGAGAGCCTTGCACGCTGGAAAAACATTTATGAGAATGAAAACCATGTTCACCCTTCTCCAACATTCAGAGTTTCCATAAAAACGCAGGCTTGTGTTTCAAAGTGGCTGCAGGCAGCGGGAGCTGGGCTCTGCTGCTGCCTCCCTCGCCTCCCCCAGCCCTTCTTTTTAATTGAATTAACCCCAGGATCGAATGTTTGCCTCTCTAAACCCCAAATCTGCTCTGCTGAGCTGCCCGGGGCCAAGCTCTCAATTACAGAGAGCAGCAGCTCCAAGCCCTGCTGCAGAATGAAACGTTCCTTGCTGCCTTCATTCCTGAGAATAAACACAGCCCGCGCTCCCTCTCCCTCCTTCCCTGTCTCTCTCTCCATCTTCAGGAGCTGCCAATGCCTCTCTCCCTCCTGATGTGCTCAGAGGATTATAAAGAGTCTGCCCTGAAAAAGTTGCAGTGTCACAGACTCCATGTGCATCCCCAGGAGCTCGGCCCCACTGCTCTTCTCAGTTCTTTCTTTGCTTTGATTATGTTTTAAAGGTGGTTTTTTATTGGTTTTTTTTTTTTTAAATCAATCCCTCAGAAGATGTTATTTTAAACATCAAAGTAAATATTAGTGGTGGTGAGATGCCAGAAGATTATCTCATTAGAGCTGAAGGAGCTGGGCTATAAATAGAAAGGAGTTTATAAAATAACCTTGGCAAATATCTTCCAGAGGGGAAGAACCAACCAAGAGGGAAGTGTGGAGCTGTGCTGGGGGCAGGTAAATTTACAATTTCACAGCGAGGCCCATTTCTGGGGACTTCTTTTGTGGCAGAGATGCAAACCTCAGGGGACATTTGTGTTCCTGCTGCGATCCCTGCCAACATCCCCAGTGCTGGAGACCAGCAGAGCTCTGGTTCTGGTCGTGCTCGGTTTTATCCTCCCTAGCAGCACCCAGTGGTGCCAGGGTGGGATGCTGGGCATGGCAGGGAGGCTTTGGGGAGTTCCCTAAGGTGGAAGGGGAATCGTTCTGTGGGACATCCAGGTGATTCCCAGCTCTGGGATGTTCCCTGAGCTGGGACCAGCCTTGCAGGGACTGCTCCAAAATGCCTCCATCAGTGAGGCTCCCCGCAGTCCTGGGGAGGTTGTTCCCGAAGTTTCTCCATATATGGAACGTGCTGAGTGCTCCAGTTGCTCCATCCTCAGCCTCCCACCGCTCCTGCTTCGCCCCAGGGCAGCACCCTCTGCTCCTCTCCTCCTCCTCCTCCTCCTCCTCCTCCTCCTCCTCCTCCTCCTCCCGACATCCCAAAAACCTCCCGGCGCCTCTCTGGGGCGGCTCCAGCTGCATTCCCCACGCGGGGAATGGGAAAGGTGCTGTCATCTCCTGCAAATCAGCTCTGCCCGGATGAGGCTGGGGGGGCCGAGCTGTTTCCTTTGGCACCGGGAGGCCCCGATAAGCCGGGCCTGAGCAGCCGCCGAGAGGCTGAAGAGGAGCCCCCGAGGGGAGGAAGGTGGTGCTGCTCAACATAAACAGTGTCTGTTCCTCCAACCTGAAACATGAGAGGCTCTCTTATCACCCATGGCTCCAGGCCACCCAGGGATGAGTGGGGAGGAGCTGCTGTTCTCACCCTTCCATGGAATCCTGGTGCAGGGACAGCCCGGGCTCTTCTTCCCCAAGGAGCAGCTCCATGGAGGGTCCTCAGCCCAGGATCGTTCCATGATTCCCTTATCTCCAGCTTATCTGAAACCCCCGACTCCAAACCCCACTTTTCTTGCCAAGTTTCCAGCAATGAGTTCCTCCTGAGCTGGGAGCAGTGCAGGATGTGTTTGTCACGTCCTGCCCTGCCTCGATCTTGGGTTAACACAAGATGAGCTTAGAACAAACAGGATTGGGACAAAACCCATCACGTTTTCAGAAGCAGCTGGCTGGGGGATGTCAGCTCAGATGTGCTGAAGGCACCCAAGGCAGAGAGGTCTTTGCCTGACCCCACCACTGTAGGAAATGTTTGCAGGGCGAGGAGTTACAAACATTTCCCAGGAATCTGTGAGCAGGTCGGACCCCATGGAGGACACAGGCACATGGAAAACCACCAGCCTGGATGCAGCCCTGCTTTCCAGCACTGAGGGAGGTTTAAAGGGACACCATCCAAGCCAACTTTCCCATCTTGGTTACTGTGAGGACCTTCAGTGAAGTCTGCAGGCAGCTGAAGGGTTGGGAGAGTCTCCACTGGGAAACTGCTGGAATGTTTTAGCTCCGTCTGACCTCAGTGGAGCAACATCAGTGCAGGGTGTCCATCCAGCTGCTCCATTGCTCCTCCTCTCTCACCTTCTGCATCCTCCCAGGCTGGGAAATGCTTGGGATATTCCATGTCTGACTACTCAGAGTCTTTCATGGAATCATGGAATGGTTTGGGTTGGAAGGAACCTTAAAGCTCATCCAGTCCCACCCCTGCCTTGGGCAGGGACACCTTCCACTGCACCAGATTCCTCCAAGCCCTGTCCAACCTGGCCTTGGACACTTCCAGGGATGGGACACCCTCAGCTTTACACTTCTGTTTATCACAATTATCAATATTGTGTTTCCTACTCTTATATTATTGCTTAATTTAAAAGGAAAAATTACTTACAATTAATCTATTCCTGTGCTGTCCTGCAAATCTTTCTGAACTCAAACACTCCTAAATGTTGGTCCCAAATGAGCTAAACTGGCAGGTGAAGTCCTGGCCTCCTCCTGTGGGATTTGTGACCTCACTGGGAAGTGGCTTTGACCAAAATGTAAATGCAGAGGATGAGCTCAGTCCTGTCAGGGTTAGGAACTCTTCATTCCCTGGTCGTGGAGGAAGGAACTGCATCTGGGCCACATTTCCCTCAGTAAAGAACCTGCAGGGAGGGGAAAAGGGCCCAAAATCTCTACCCAGCAGATCTCCTGGAGCTCCCAAGGGGCCAGGACAAAATCTGCAGGTCTGCAAGGGCTGGAGGGATCCCAAAGCTGAAGAGTTCTGCAAGGCTTCATCCCACAGGAGGCATCCCTGCTCCTGCAGGGCTCCCCTTGCATGGGGGTGATGCCTTGAGGAGCTGGAACAGAGACTAGAGGGAGTTCAGAGGGATAAAATGGATATTTTATTGAAAGCCTTCCAAGGCCACACCCTGGCAGTGCCACAGCCACAGTCGTGGCTCTGCCCAGATGGCTCCAAAATGGAAACAAAAAGGGCTTGGCCACAAGATCTCACATTTTTATAAGTTTTAGTCCATTTGCATATAGGAGTTAACTATTGTTCAATTGTTCATTGTCCAGTTAACAACAATTGTATTGTTAATTGTCCAATTAACAGCTTCAAATTATGAAGTTTCATCCTCCTTGCTTGCTTGCCCACCCTCCTCTTTTCACGTTGTTTGTCCTTTGGGCCTGAGTTTGAAGGGATTGTCCTTGAGTCTCCTGCTGGAATAGGATTGTTTTGTCTTCACTCAGCCTGTGAAGAGATCCTAGTATAAATCCTATATCCTACATATATCCTATATATATCCTATATATATATATATATATAGGATATATATAGGATATAAGACATATACGTATATATTTATAGGACATATATAGGATATAGGACATATATATATATTTATAGGATATTTATAGGATATAGGACATATATATATTTATGGGATATATATAGGATATATATATATGGTGATAAATATAGGATATAGGACATATATGTATATAGTTATAGGATATATATAGGATATAGGATTATATATAGGATTATATATATATAGGATTATATATATATAGGATATATATAGGATATAGGACATAGAGATATTTATAGGATATATATAGAGGATGTGGGATATATATAGGATATAGGATATATATAGGTTATAGGATATAGAGATATATATATATATATATATATATATAGCCTTAATATAAAGCTAAAAGCTGCAGACCAAAACAGAACAGAAAAGCCTAAACCCCAGGGTATCAGGGTGAGCTGTCCTGGGGGCTGTGGGTGTCTCTGCCATGGTCACTGCCCTGCACTGAGGGGACCCTGGGGGTGATCCCATGGCCTTGTTACCTTGGCTGTCACCAAATCCCTCCTTGGTTTTTCCTGCTCTTGAAGGACACTTTCTCTGTGCCATCCCTTCTCTGACTGGTTCTGCTTTCCTGGGAGGACAGGCAGGTCCAAATTGGCTTTGCTGCTTTAGGGTCCCACTCCACAGCCCCCTGCATTTCCTCCTGTGCCCCTCTGGGACAGGCTGGGCTCTGAGGTCCTGATGTGACACAAAGGGAACTCAGTTCTGTGAGTGGGATGGGACCAGACACCTCCTCATGACCCTTCCAACATCTCTTATTCTTTAATTCAGCCTGGCAGGATCAGCTCAGCCCCAGGGGAGCTGGAGCTGGGCCATGCTGTGGATCCACCCCCCTGGGCAGGGCTGGGCCATTGCTGGGGCAGTGCTGGATGAGGCTGTGCTGTGACAGTGACAGAAAAAGCTGCTGACCCCTTCAGGTCCCTCAGTGCTTCTCCCAGCTCTGCTGGGCAGCAGGAGTCACCTCAGAGGCTTTTCTTGGGAAGCTCAGCAGAGTTCTCCTGTCTCTCCAGCTCCAGCCTGAGCTGTGGGTGCACAAGATGTGGCACCTGGTGACAGGGGCTCTAGGGGACTGTGCCCTCCCCTGAGGCACGTCCAGCCTGATAACCAGACATGTCTTTGTTCCCTGGCAGGGTGGGCAGGCCCTGGCACAGGGTGCCCAGAGCAGCTGGGGCTGCCCCTGCATCCCTGGCAGTGCCCAAGGCCAGGCTGGACAGGGCTGGGAGCAGCCTGGGACAGTGGGAGGTGTCCCTGCCATGGCAGGGGAATGGAACTAAATGAGCTTTAGGATCCCTTTTAACCCAAACCATTCTGTGACTGGGGTATGGATGGCCCTGTCCTACAGCCTGGCTGACAAAGAGCCAAATTTTGGGTGTGACACTCAGTGTGAGAGCTGCAACAGCTGCTTGGGAGCTGGAGCTGCACCAACCACATAACTCTGCCTCAGCTGGGGCTCACAGCATGAGCAGCTCCCTCCTGGAGTGGGCCGGGCTGGTTGTGCAGGTGAGCCCAGCTCGCTGCTGGCACACGAGGCTGTTTGTCTTTATGCAAGCCCAGGGCTCGGTGCCCCGCGGGGATGGGTTGTGTAAGCACGGCACGGCTGGAGGGGAGCTGCGGGAGCCAGCGCTGCCGGGATGGGGATGAGAACCAGCCCTGCCAGGATGGAGAGGAGCCAGCAGTGCCGGGATGGGGATGAGCCAGCAGTGCCGGGATGGAGATGAGAGCAGAGCCAGCAGTGCCGGGATGGAGAGGAGCCAGCAGTGCCGGGATGGGGATGAGAACCAGCCCTGCCAGGATGGAGATGAGAGCAGAGCCAGTAGTGCCGGGATGGGGATGAGCCAGCCCTGTCGGGATGGGGATGAGAGCAGAGCCAGCAGTGCCAGGGTGGAAAGAGAAACCAGCAGTGCCGGCATGGAGAGAGGAGCCAGCCCTGCTGGGATGGAGAGAGGAGCCAGCAGTACCAGGATGGAGACAGGAACCATCCCTGACGAGAAGGGGATGAACCAGCCCTGCCAGGATGGAGAGAGAAGCCAGCAGTCCCTGCGTGGGGATGTACCAGCAGGGCCGGGATAGAGATAAGAACCAGCCATGCCGGGATGGGGATGAGCCAGCCATACTGGGATGGAGAGATGAGAACCAGCCCTGCTGGGATGGAGGGAGGAGCCAGGTCTGCAGGGATGGAGAGGAACCAGCCATGCCAGGATGGAGGGAGGAGCCAGCAGTGCCAGGATGGAGACAGGAACCAGCCCTGCCAGGATGGAGAGAGAAGCCAGCAGTGCCAGGATGGAGAGAGGAACCAGCAGTCCCGGGATGGGGATGAACCAGCCCTGCCGGGATGGAGATGAGAGCCAGCCCTGCCAGGATGGGGATGAGCCAGCAGGGCCAGGATAGAGATAAGAACCAGCCCTGCCAGGATGGGATGAGCCAGCCATACTGGGATGGAGAGATGAGAACCAGCCCTGCTGGGATGGAGGGAGGAGCCAGCAGTGCCAGGATGGAGAGAGGAACCAGCAGTCCCGGGATGGGGATGAACCAGCCCTGCTGGGATGGAGGGAGGAGCCAGCAGTCCCGGGATGGGGATGAACCAGCCCTGCTGGGATGGAGGGAGGAGCCAGCAGTCCCGGGATGGGGATGAACCAGCCCTGCCAGGGCGGAGGTGGCCGGGTCTGCCTCTCTTCCCTGCCCGCTCCGAGGTGTGAGCGCTCCCGGCCTTTCCCGGACCCCCTTCCTGGCAGAGCCCTGGTGCTGCTCCGTGCCGGGAGGAGCAGCAGGAGCACGGGGAGAGCTGCCTCTGCACAGGCCCAGGAGGTCTGGATTCTCTCCTGGCTGCGCTGAACCCCGCACAGAAGGAGTATTTCATGGGGGCAGAGGTGACCACAGAGATGCAGGGTAGAAAAATGGCATTTGTGCATGGAATATCTGTATTCCATGGATGGCAGGGCACAGGGGGGTGGGCACCAGACCTGTCTGCAGGTAGTGTGTGCAGACAAAGAGTTATCAACGTGTATCCATGTGCAGATAACATCTATCCCCATGCAGATAATGTGTATTCCCATGCAGATAGCCTGTATCTTCATGCTGATAACACATTATCACATGCAGATAACGTGTATCCATGCACAGATAATGTCTGTGCCCCTGCAGATAAGATCTATTCCATGCAGACAGCATGTATCCTCATGCTGATAACAAGTTATCACATGAAGATAATGAGTATCCATGCCCAGATAATGTCTGTGCACATGCAGATAAGATCTGTTCAATGATCTATGCCATAAGATCTATTCCATTATCTATTCCATAAGATCTATTCCATGATCTATTCCATAAGATCTATTCCATCATCATGCAGGTGATGTGCTATCCATGTGCAGATAACATCTATGCCTATGTAGATAACATGTATTCCCATGCAGATAATGTGTATCCTCATGCTGATAATGTCAGCATCACATGCGGATAATGTGTATCCATGCCCAGATAATATCTATCCCCATGTAGATAACATGTATTCCCATGCAGATAGCATGTATCCTCATGCAGATAACATGTTATCACATGTAGATAACATGTATCCATGTGCAAATAGCCTTTAATCCACATTAAAACTCCATCTACCCCCATCCCCTTGCACCCAAGCAGCTGCAGCTGTGCCCTGGGTGCATGTGGGTGGCACGAGTGTCCCTTCACTCATGGGACATTTGTGTCCCTGTGTGGTGGGGGATGCACCGTTAATGACTGGCACTCCGTTAATGACTGGCACTCGGTTAATGACTGGCACTCCGTTAATGACTAACGTGCCGTTGCTAATGCCTGGCAGTGGGTTAATGCCGTTGTTAATGACTGGCACCGGGTTAATGCCGTTAATGACTGCCCAGCCCGGCCTCTCTCTAATCCCGCCGCTCTGTGCCTGGCTGCAGCCAGCGAGGAGAGCGGTGGCAGAGCGCCAGCAAGTCTGGGTCACATGGAGAGGCTCCAAACTATTGCATAAGTCCCGTCTGAGAGTGGACCTGCCTGGTGGAGTCCTCTCCCGAGAGCAGGAGCAGTCCCAGGATGGGAGTGCTGGGACTCTCATGCCCGGCTTCCCCCAGGCTGCAGTTGTGGCACTGCCCTGGCAGCTCCAGCCCTGTCCCGGGCCCAGCTCCCGTCCCAAGGATCAGAGCTGGCACTTCCCTCCCGCTTTCCTGCTGAGGACCTCCGAGCATTTTACCACACTTGGAGAAGTGCAGTGACCCCGGCGTTCCAGATAGGGCCAGGTCCTTATGTAACACAGGGATAGGATTTCCAGAGAGCCAAGCAGGCGGTGTCAGAGCGAGGTCGCTGCTCCCAGCTCTCCTCCCCCTGCCCTGGCTTTGCCACAAGCTCCTTTTGCCCCTTTGCTGGCAAAACTAAAGATTTTGGAGAGGAGCAAGGCGGGGGGTTCAGCTCTTTCCTCACCAGGATTGCACTGAATAGATTTGACTGTAAAATAATTATTGTGTTTTTTGGAAAAAAAAAAAAATCAAAAACCAACCCTCCTCCCACACAGTGCTGGAGTGAGCCCAAAGCCCCGTGAAGCTGCTGTACAAAGGGATGCAGGGTGTGCCCGGCCAGGGCCGGCTGTGGAGCACCACAGAGAGCCTGGAAGAGGGAGCTGGTGCTCCAAAGGCAGGGAGAGCGTGCCCCTGGCACCCAGGCTGGCACTGGGGTGCTGGCAGGGGGACAGAGATATTGGAATATTACCAATACTGCAGACAGGATGTGCCTGAGCTTGTCTGGCTCTTGCTGCTGAACCAAATAGTGGCACCTGTGGTGTTTCACCCCACGGACACTTTTGGCTGGCTGGGTGTGTGGTGTTTCACCCCAGAGACACTTTTGGCTGGCTGGGTGTGGTGTTTCACCCCACAGACACTTTTGCCTGCCTGGGTGTGTGGTGTTTCACCCACAGACACTTTGGAATGCCTGGGTGCTGCAGCTGGGCACTGGGGACAAGTCCAGGCCTGCAGGAGCTCTGGTGGTGCTGGGATGGAGCTTCCCCCCATAACAGGGGCTGCTCCTCAGGTTTCCCTCTGGCAGAGAAGCTTTAAGGTGATGGTGAAGGAAAGGAGTCGGTTCTGCTGGAGGCTTTGGATCCAGAGCTTTATTCTGGCCTCTGAATGCAGCACCAGCTCCAACAGAACTCCCTGAGCCCGTGGCTGCTGCTCCTTTAACCCTGGGGAGAGGGGCAGGGAAGGGGCAGGGAGGCACCAAGCAGGGACAGGAGGGGAGGGACAAAGGGACAAAGGACACCTGGATGGCCCAATGCCCCCCAGGGGTAGAGGGCATCCTTTGGATCTGCCAATCCCTTCTGGAATGCCAGGAGTGACAGACAGTGCTGGGAGGGGAAAGGAGAGGTGACTGACACACCTGGCAGGGATTATCAGGGGAGGGACCCGAGGTTCTGAGGTAAACCCTGAAATCACAACACAACACAGAGACCCCAGAGCCCTCAGCTCTCAGGGTCACACTGGCAGTGCCGGTCTGCATTTCCCTCATTGCTGGGGAGCACCTTTGGATGGGGCTGGATCTGATTTTAACGGTGTGAAAATGGCACTTCCCTTCCTGGGAAGCTGAAATGGGAGCCACAGTCACTGGGGTGTGCAAAGAAAGCTATCGAGGGGAGGTGAATCAGCCCTCAAAAGGAGAGGGGGGCTGCACTGAGCATCCTGGGGGTCAGCAGGGAAGGGACAGCAGAGGTGGCATTGCCCCAGCTGGGATTGGTGGCAGGGGCCAGCAGAGGGGGTGCAGGGCAGCCCAAGGGTGGCTGTGCAGGCAGGAGCCACCCCGGGGCTGGAGGCTGCAGTGTTCTGGGAACAGGGATAACTCCATGTTTGTAATTCCTCACTCGCCCTGGCCTCAGAGAGGCCACACTTGGAGCAGCAAAGCAGATTATGGCTCAAGTTCTTATTTTGTGTCCTGCAGACCTGTAACTTTAACCCTTTTCTCGCAGCTTGCAGATGCTCCTGGCAGCAAAAAAAATACTGATTTCTGTGGGTTTAACCCCTGGTGCTGCCCTAGAGCTGAGAAATGACTTCCCAGTGGAAGTCCTGTTGTGCTGGCAAGATGACTGCAGGGAAGACTTCTGCTATCTGCAGCTCAGCATGTTTTCCACTTGGCAGCCCGGCCAAATATTTTGTCGGGACTATCAGGACGTTCTCCTGCTGGAAGCCGGGGAGGTCTCTGGGACAGTTTTGCATCCCCCACGTGCTCTGCCCTGCAGGGGGAGCGGGGCTGTGTGCTCCATCCCCGGGAACATGCAGGGACCTGCCCGGAGCTGCCAGCTGGGAGCTGGGAGGTGCCTGAGCATGCAGGGAACACCCAGAGCCCCGGGGATGCAGAGGCTGAGACCGCCCCGGAAAACACAGAAATGCAGCAGGACCTGCCCCTGCCAGGCTCTGGGGTGTGCAGAGAGAGGGGTGAGGAGGAGAGGGATGGAGAGATGATGAGAAGGGTTTGAACATCACTGGTTGGGCCAGGGAGGGATTGTCCCACTCTGCTCTGCCTGGGGCAGCCTCACCTCCAGTGCTGGGGGCACTTTGGGCACCACGAGATCAGAAGGAGCCAAAGCTGTTGGAGAGTGGCCAAAGGAGGGACACGGAGCTGGGGAAGGGCTGAGGAGCAGCTGAGGGCACTTGGCTGGTTCAGCTGGAGCCCAGGAGACTGAGGGGAGGCTCCTGGGGGCTGCAGCTCCTGCCCAGGGCAGGCACAGGGGCAGGGGCTGAGCTCTGCTCTGGGACAGGGACAGGAGCCCAGCAAGGGCTGGAGCTGGGCCAGGCCTTGGCATGGAGCTCAGGGCAAGGTTCTGCCCCCCGAGGCTGCTGGGCACTGCCCAGGCTCCCCAGGGAATGGTGCCAAGGCTGCCAGAGCTCCAGGAGCTCCCAGGGCTGCTCAGGGTGGGGTTCTTGGGGTGCCTGTGCAGGGATGGGGCTGCACTGATCATCCTTGAGGGTCCCTCCCAGCTCAGGATGTTCCATAATCTTTGATTTGATAATTCTAGAGCACCAGGAGCAGCTGAGGGAGCTGGAAAGGGGCTCAGCTTGGAGAAAAGGAGGTTCAGACAGGACCTTCTGGCTCTGCACAGCTCTCTGACAGGAGGGGACAGCTGGGGGGTTGGGCTCTGCTCCCAGGGAACAAGCAATGGGACACAGCCTCAAATTGCCCCAGGAGATGTTCAGATTGGATATGAGGAAAAATGTCTTCACTGGAAGGGTGAAAGTTGATTCCAGCTGAGGTTTTACAGCCAAAACCTGTGGCCTTCTGATGCCTTGGGAAGGCTGACCTAGAACAGAGACTAGATGGAGTTGAAGAATAAAGCAGGGATTTATTAGGAGGCCTCAATGGATCCACCCTGGGCAGCACAAGAGCCCAGCCAGGGCTGCACCCAAGATGAACCAAAATGGTCCCAAAATGCACAACAGGTCACAGGGTCTCTCCCTTTGATCAGTTCTGCTCCATTTGCATATTGGAGTTCATTGTCCAATTCCAGCCCCAGCCCATCCAGTCCCATCCTTGTTTTTCTCTCTTCAGCCCATGTTGTTTGTGCTCTTGGGCTGAGATTTGGATCATTTGTCCTTGGTCCCCAGCTGGAGCAGGAATTGTTTTGTCTCCCTGTTCTGTGCACAGAGCTCACCATCCCCTCATATGAACCCAGACCCACACACTAAAGCAGCACAGAACCTGAAAAATAGAAAAGCTCCAACCTGAGGCATCACCTGCACAGAGCAGTGATGGCAGGTGACAGGGGCACTGTTCTTCTGGTGACTTTAAGAGCAGCACCCAGGAGCTACAGGCACTCAGGGGCTGCTGTGTGTCCTGGAGGGCAGCAGGAGTGAGCCCACCATGGGTAGCAGGGGACCCATGTGGGTCCTTTTTTCAGGAAAGCCTGAAAACCCTGCTGCTGCTGCTGCTGCCAAGTGCCCTGGCTGCCCTGGCACAGCCCCTGAGCCCAAATGCCAATCCCCTGCAATCCCTGCTGTGTTTAAGTTGGATTCCATAGAAAATGAGGCCCGTGGGGCCAGCCTGGGGCTCAGAGCTCTTCCCCCAGAGATAAACTTTGACCTGGTGGAACAACTCCCAGGCTGGAGCAGCTGGAGGAGCAGAAACCCCTGTGGTGCTGTTTGTAGGGGCTGCCAGGGCTGCTGTGGGGCTGAGCAGCCCCTTGGGAGGGTCAGGGGGCACCTGGGGCCAAAAAGGGACCAAGCTGTGAGATGTGGCACTAAGATAATCCCAATATGGTTATAGGGTGGTATCAATTCCCCGTTTTACACAAGAATAAAAGAACCTTGAGGCTTTCATTCCTTAAAATAACACAGCCCAGAAATGCTGTTGGGGTGGTGCAGCTGTGGGGTCCTGCTCCCACTGTTTTCCCACTGCTTTCTCACTCTTCCCACTGTTCCCAGTGCTCCCACTGGGGTGCTGCTCTCATTTCTCCCATCTGCTCCCAGAGCTCTCAATTCTCCCACGTCTGAAAGATGTCAGTGGAAGGCCTGGCAGGGGGTGCACTAAAAGTATTTCCTCCCCCCGGGGCAAGCTGGAAGCAGAAATCTGTGTTTGTATTTATTTCTCCCTCAGAAAAAAAAAAAAAGGGAAAAAAAAATAAGGGAAAGGGACACCTGAGCTCATAATTTGCAAAAGTTGGATGAGAAACCTGGAAGCCGCCGGGTCCTGCATCTTTAAAAGCAGTTAAATTCCTCTTCCCTGCACTAGGAGGCACCTTGAACCTTCCTCTTGGCCCCGAGCATCGCCCATCTGCTTCCTATTACCTTCCCCTGCGCTGCTGGAGCCGGCCCAGCAGCCGGGGAGTTCTGTCTGCAGCTGGGAGCAGCTCTCATCTGCCCGGCTCCTTCTCCTCTCTTCTCTCTCTCCTTGCTCCATCCCAGCTGGAATTTCACCCCTTTCCCAGCCCCTTCCTTGCCGGCGGTGTTTGGGGTGGCAGGAGCTGAGCTGCCCGCTGTGGTGGCCTTGTCCCCCGCTGTGGTGGCGTTGTCCCCTTGGTGTCATTCGGGTTCACTGGGCCAAAGCCACCCTTGGCACCGGGAGCCGGGAGCGTCAGCCCGAGCCGAGGCTGCCAAGGACAGCGAATTCCTTGGGAAGGAGCAGATCGGAAGCGGCCCAAGCGAGGGAGGCACGAGACTGGAGAGGTCACGCCGTGTCCCCAAGCTGTCCCCAAGTGTAGGAGTGTCAGGGGTAGGACGGTTGGGACAGACAGAGATGAGAGATCTCTGCAGCCAGGTCATGGAACTCGGGGTTTATTGCAAAGGGCCTGGGTGCAGGGCCCTGCTGGGAGCTGCCAGGCACAGCTCAGAGCAGGCCCCAAAGAGGGAGAGAGAGATAAAGAGAGTGGTAAAGAGAGAATGAGAGAGTAAAAGAGAGTAAAAGAGGACAAGATTCCTGTTACAATACAATAAATCTTCTTCTGGTCTTGGAACTTGGGTTCATTGCAAAGGGCCTGGGTGCAGGGCCCTGCTGGGAGCTGCCAGGCACAGCTCAGAGCAGGACTGAGAGAAGAGAGGGGGAGAGAGGATGAGAGGGTGAGAGAGTAAAAGGGTAAGAGAGTAAAAGGGGTAAGAGAGCGAGGTTCCCGTTCCAATACAATAAATCTTCTTCTGTGTTGAATATTCTGATTCTCACTAACCAATCTAGTACAAGATACAAATCCTACAGCATTTACATACAGCCTATAAGAATCACTACATTACCATACTGTGTTACATTTTAAACCCTAAAAACTCCTCTTTGGGCCCCTTCTGCCAGGCTAGCAGGGTCTGCTCTGACCCTTGGACCTGCCTGCAAGCAGAGGGTGTTGCTCCATCAAAAGGGGATCACCTTCAGCTGGCCATGCCATTGTTTTCCTGTTGTTCAGTAACTGAGGGATCTCAAAGCTTGCTTTCATTTCAATCTCGTTTATAGTTTCTATATTCTCAAAATCTTTTGCCAGACAATCATATTTATAAGGCTTTCCTGTTTCATCTTCCCCAACACCCAAGCTGTCCCCAAGCTGTCCAGCCCGGCCCATGGCACCCCCATGTCCCACCGGGGCTCCGCGATCCTCGGGATCGTCCTGCGAGCTGCACAGTGAGGTTATGGAAATCTTGGTAGGGATGGAAGCACCAGAGTTCCTCAGGCTCCTGGGCCTTCCTTTGGGTGCTCCTCCTGCTCCTGCGAGCTGGATCCGCTCGTGGGGAGAGGAGCAGGATTCACCCGTGAGGAGAACACCTTCCTTCTGATGCTCCTCAGAGCCTGATCCACCTGTGGGGAAAGGGGCAGGAATCATCTGTGAGGAGAACACCATCCCCTGGGTGCTCCTTGGAGCCTGATCTGCCCATGGGGAGAGGAGCAGGATCCCCCCGTGGGGAGAACATGTTCCTTCTGCTCCTCAGAACTGGATCCACCCATGGGGAGAGGAGCAAGGATTCGCCTGTCTGGAGAACACCTTCCTCCAGGTGCTCCTCCTGCTCCTTAGAGCCTGATCCACCCATAGGAGCAGGACTCACCTGGGAGGAGAACACCTTCCTCCAGGTGCTCCTCAGAGCTGGATCTACCCATGGGGAGAGGAACAAGGATTCACCTATGGGAAGAACACCTTCCTCCAGGTGCTCCTCAGAGCTGGATCTTCCCATGGGGAGAGGTACAAGGATCCACCTGTGAGGAGAATACCTTCCCTCAGGTGCTCCTCCTGCTCCTCGGGCTCTGGGAATGAAGCCCCGCTGGGCAGGGGCCGTGTTTTCCCCACTGGGAGGGATTGCAGCTGGCCCTTCCCCCAGCCCATCCTGCAGGAATTTTTTGCAGTTGTAATTCCTGCCTTGCGCTGCTCCCAACGCGTCTCCTTCCCCCAGGGTCAAGGCTGCGGGCTCCTGGCGCCGGGGCTCCTTCCCGGCCACGGTTCCGGGAGATGCTGAGCGGCCGGGAAGGGCAGGGGGGACATGGGGAGGGTCATGGAGAGGAGGGGGGAGGACGGGAAGCCTGGAGGAAAAGGGTTTGACAGCTGGAAAACAGGGGAAATCAGTCGTGTGAAGCCCAGGAGAAAATACACTTGTCTTGGTTTGGAAAGACAGGAGTCTGCTAAGGAAGGCAAGAGCTTCCCCTGAAATGGGGAATGGAAATCCTCCCCACTTCTCCAAATTGCTATGAATTTTAAATTAAGGGGGCTCTCAGGCAAAAATATGGGAGCAGGAAATAACAGTTCTTTAATAGGAAAAGGGAAAAAAAAAAGGATAAAATAAACAATGCAGTAAACCAAAACAACACTGACAGAGTCAGAACCCAACCTGACACCCTGTGGGTCAGGCTGTTGGCAGCAGAACCATTGGAATTGTGGCTCAGCCCTCCTGCAGTGTCAGGGCTGGTTCTGCTGGAGCAGGGATCCTGTAGAGAAGGATGGATTCTGCCTCTGAAGATCCAGTGGAAGAAGAGGCAGCTGCTGCTCCTCTGGGGAATCCCGTGGAGAAGCCGTGCTGGTGTCTCAAAACCTCTGGATTATATCCAGGCAGGAATGCTTGGCTCCTCCCTCTGGGCTCACATCTTCCAGTGGGATGCTGTAGTTCTTATCAGCCATGCAGGGACATTCAATGGCTGTTATCAGCAGGTGTCCCCTCCCCAGGGAGGAGTGAATGTGGTCACTCAAAGAGAGAGATCAGGCAAACTGCCCACTTGACAAAGGTAATCTGCCATACTGATGGCAATGGAAAACATCTTGCCTTGCAATCTTTGACAACACTTTAGCTGGGCTCCATGGGTTTTGGAGCCATGACAGGATTGAAAAGCTGGAATCTCGAGCTTTGGGAGATTTTTCATGTTGAAAAATGCCTTAGGAGAGAGCTTTGCTTGCAACTTCTCCCTTTTCCAGCCCAATTCCCACAGCCCCCATGTGCTTTGCCTGGCCCTGGCTCTGCCCTCACTGTGGCACCACAGGGGATGCTGTCACCGGATCTCAGCATCCTCTTTTTGGGGTGGAACAGGGCAGAATTCCTGCCCCAACCCTCTTCCCGCCATCTCAGGTTGCTGTTGATATTTGCTGCCCCGAGGTGTGCAGGATGTCTCTGCTTTGGCCTGCGCAACTGAAGAACGAGTCTGGACTCTTCACTCTTTGGTCCTGAGGTTGTTTATTAATTCTTATCTATAAAATTTTCTTTCTGGACTGGGGAGTCCAGGCCGAGGACTCACTGAGGATCTTTGGCCATTCTTAACTGTAAATAAGCAGTGAAAAATCTTAATCTATTCTAATCTTTAAATTGTGCAACTCTGAATTGTGTTTAAAGCTGCGTGTTTCATCTCCCACTCTTTCTGACTAGTAGGGAAAAAAACCCATTAATTTAGGTTAATGGCTTTAAGCTGAAGGAGGGGAGATTCAGATGAGATTTTAGGAAGAAATCCTTCCCTGTGAGGTTGCCTAGAGCACCTGTGGCTGCCCCTGGATCCCTGGAAGTGTCCCAGGCCAGGCTGGATGGGGCTTGGAGCACCCTGGGACAGTGGAAGGTGTCCCTGCCTCTGTGGAATGAGTTGAGCTGTAAGGTCCTTCCCAACCCAAACCAGTCTGCAATTTCCATGGTAAATTTGGGGCAGGAATCATCTCCTGGACTTCCCCTTGTACTTCCCGTACACCACCTCTGGGCTGTGCTGGGTGTCATTCCTGCTGCACAAATACCATTCATGGCACAGTAAAGATGGGAAAACAGGAGCAGAAATTCACTTTCAGGGATTCAGATTCCCATAAGGACACGGAGAGGAGCAGGGCAGATCCCAGGAGGACCCAGCTTCCCTGCCCTGGGCTGTTTAAACCAGCCCAGAGCACAGCAAGGCAGGGGTTAAGCGTTTCCCTACTGGATGAGGACCACACACAGGCCCTGGCTGTGCTGACACCTTTGCAAAGGGCACCCTCCTCCCATCTCCAGCCTCTTCCCATGCTCGGGAGCTCATCCCACATTCCTAGGGAGCTCGTCCTGCCTTTCATGGGGAGCTCATCCTGCCATCCCTGGGAAATCATCCTGCCATTGCTGGGGAGCTCATTCTGCCTTTCCCAAGGAGATCATCCTGGGGAGTTCATCCTGCTTTTCCTGGGAGCTCATCCCACCTTTCACGGGAAGCTCATCCCACTTTTCCAGGAGCTCTTCCTGCCTTTCCTGGGAATCTCATAATCTCATCCTGCCTTTCCCGGGGAGCTCATCTGGCTGTTCCTGGGGAGCTCATCCCACCTTTCCCGAGGTGCTCATCCCACCTTTCCCGGGGTGCTCATCCCTCCTTTCATGGGGAGCTCATCCCATCTTTTCCAGGGATCTTGTCCTGCCTTTCCAGGGAGCTCATCCCGCCATTCCCAAGGATCTCATCCTGCCGTTCCCGGGAGCTCATCCCGGGGAGCTCATCCTGCCTTTCCCAGCCCTACTCCAGCCCGTGGGATCTGCCACCCCTGCAGGGAGGTTTGGGTTTGGCTGCTGGGTCATGCCCTGCAGCGTCACCGCTGGGATATTCGGGATTCTCTGGGTTGTGCTGCACTCATCCCGTACTCATGGAGTGGGTGGGCAAGAAGAAAACCCCACAGGCTTTGTGCAAGTCCCCAGCACGATTCGAGTTTGTTGTAATCGCCTCAGACTCAGTGGAAATTCTCTGCGAGCCAGGAATCTTTCACCGGAGCAATTAGCAGAGCGTTTTAAAGAACAAATGTGATTGGAATCTCGGGATCCATTTGTGGATGGGGTTGAGGGTGAGTTTCCTGAATGGGTTCTTTGTTTTCCATCACTTTTTTAGGTTCAGCCAGTACACTTTGAGAGCGAGTGCTCTTCCTTCAGTGCGGTGATAGTCCTTAAAGTGTGTTTGAAATCGAAGGAAGCCCCAGAGAGGATTTCTGGGTGGCTGCTCACCACGCCCCTGCCAGTGCTGTTATTTCCTGCTCTCTTTAAGGGATCAGGTGACCCAGGGCACTCTTTGGGCTGCTTTTCCCAGAGGGTGCTGCCACAGGATAAAGGATTCCCATTGATCCTGAGCTCCTTTCCGCAGGTACCAACTGGGAGAATTCTGGGAGTGCAGTACAGAGCTGATGGGGATAATCCATCCTCAAACCCTTCCCATCCTTTTCTCCTCTTTTCCTCTCCTTCCATCCCACTCCTGCCTTCTCCAGGATCCTGCTTTCCTCATTCCCCTGCCTGCCTTGAGTCCTTCTCCTCCATCCCTTCACTCATGCCCCTCTTCCCTGTGACAGCGTTCACAGGGGTCTGAGGATGAGGGAAGAGACAAGGAGCTGACTCCATGTTTCAGAAGGCTTGATTTATTATTTTATGATATATATTATATTAAAACTATACTAAAAGAATAGAAGAAAGGATTTCATCAGAAGGCTGGCTAAGAATAGAATAGGAAGGAATGATAACAAAGGCTTGTGTCTGGGACAGAGAGTCTGAGCCAGCTGGGCTGTGATTGGCCATTAATTAGAAACAATCACATGAGACCAATCCCAGATGCACCTGTTGCATTCCACAGCAGCAGATAACAGTTGTTTACATTTTGTTCCTGAGGCCTCTCAGCTTCTCAGGAGAAAAAATCTTAAGGAAAGGATTTTCCATAAAAGATGCCTGTGACACTCTCCCACAGGGGCGATGCCGGGGCTGGGGACGAGCCCGTGCTGACCCCGCGGTGCTGGCCTGGCACTGCCACCCCCCGCCAGCCTCAGGAGAGCACGGAGCAGCCAAGGATGCCTGCGGAGGGACCCGGGACTCCTCTCTGGACATAAGGGGTGGCCGAGGGAGAGACATGTGGGGACAGCGCCCTCCCAGCCGGCACAGATCTCCCTGCTCCGACACGAGCGGCGCTGACCATGGCCACAGCTTGGAGGCTCCTCACCTGGACCCTCACCCTCGGCCTGGCTGGGGGCACCTTCCCCGGCTTCCCCTTCCAGTCACAAGGTAGGGATGGGGTGGGATGGGATGGGATCCATGGGATGGGATCCATGGGATGGGATGGGATGGGATCCATGGGATGGGATCCATGAGATGGGATGGGATGGGATGGGATGGGATGGGATGGGATGGGATGGGATGGGATCCATGGGATGGGATCCATGAGATGGGATGGGATGGGATCCATGGGATGGGATCCGTGGAATGGGATCCATGGGATGGGATCCATGGAATGGGATGGGATGGGACAGGATGGTGTCGTTATAGAGCACGACACAACACAAAGTACCACGACTCCATCAGAAGGGTGCAAGAGAGTTTTATTACAGCAACATGTTGCTTTTATACGTTTTCAAGATATTTACATTCACTTAACATACACATTGTGCATTGGTTATAGGAAAGAAACAAAGTTCTCAGTAGGTGATCAGGGAGCCACGTCATCCTGTGAGCCACTTCTTCCTCCTGGAAGTGCTTTTCAGGTTAGGATCAGAGCCTCCAGCCCCCAGTCCCAGGTGCTTTGTAGCCACAGTGAGCACAAAACACCCTCTGATTCACTCTTTTTCAAGCCCACGTGGATTGCAAAGAGGCAAAAAGGAAAACAAAACACTTCCAACAGCAAATTTTTCCAAGCCTGAAGTAATTTCTGAGTGCAAAAAGTCACCCTTGTTTGCCCAGCCCCATCACAGGGAGGTGCTGGGATGGAGGAAAAGCTGGAGCATGGGAATTTAGAACCCTAATAATTAATTCTGGCAACTCAGAGGTGCCAGGAGTATTTATGGTTGGGAAGGATGGGAGCTCAGCCCTAATCCCAGAGGGTGGAAAGGCTGTCCCATTCCTGGTGGCCAAGGAAACCACTCTGTCAGGCTCCCACACTGGAAAACAGAGGAAAAGGAAACTTTCCAGTGCTGCCCTGTGGTGAGAGTGCAGTTTGGAGCTGGCTGAGTTTCTGATGGCTGGGAAAACTCTGAAGGTGGGGGCTGGCAAAATTCAGCCACCCTGGAGCAGCCAGGCCCCTCCTGCTTGCTTAGGAAACAACAACAAGTGGGATGCAAAAAGCACAGAAAGACTTTTCCAGAGGGAGCAGAGGGAAAATCTCCTCCCATGAAAGCTCAGGAGGCTCAAACCCTCCAGGCACGAGGGGTTCAAGAGGACACTCAGTGAGGAGGAGCTGTCCTGGTCCAGCACATGGATATTTCCCATTTTCAGCCCCAGCCTCTGGGGCTGAGGGCTGTCAAACAGAGCCAGATTGTCAGTTCCTTTGCTTCTTTTCTGCCTCTGTCAGAGTCAAGATTGAAAGCACTCAAGACAGTGTTTCTTGTTCAGACTCAGATGTTTATCAGTTTTTATCTCTGTCACAGTCTCACAAACCCTGAGTTCTACAGCACTTCACTCTAACAAACTAAAAATGGAGCCTCATCTCTCTCTCTACAAGGCCTTTTAAGGATAAACTGTCCAATTAAGAAATGACACCTAAATTATTTTTACTTTTAACCCAATAACCAACCACCCATGGCTCATAATGTGGACTTTTTTATCCAATTACACAAAACCACCCAAACCCATGGAGGAGAAGGTGAAGGAGGAGTAGGAGAAGAAGCTGAAGAAGAAGAAGAAGAAAGAAGAAGGAGGAGGAGGAAGAAGACGAGGAGGAGGTGAAGAAGAAGGTGAAGAAGAGGGAGAAGGAGGAGTAGCCTTCACCCCAAAAACTCCATCTTGCTTTATCTATATTACTACATTCTAAAAGCTTCCACTCTAAGTTTCCCACCCTGTGATATCACACACTTCTATTCAAACTCCACACCCACAATCCCAGTTCTGTCATTCCATTTTGGAAGCTTCTCCACGGCCTCAGGTCAATGCAGTGTTCTCTTGGGGGTCAGTGCCTGGCAGCACAGAAAGTCTGAAATTCTCAGCAGCCAGGGCTCCAAATCAGATCTCTTCTCAGATCCAATCTCGCGGTCCCTGGGACATTTTCCTTTGAAAAGGAGGAGTTTCTGCTGAAGTTGCAGGGTGCCAGTTTGTTTGGCAGCCTGCAGAGCTGTGCCAGCACAGGTGGAGGGGCTGGGGACAGTGACCTTGTCACAGCACAGCCTGGGTGCCACCACACAGGCTCAGCTCAAGGGCCCCAAGAGGAGCTGCTAAGCCAGGCTGAGGTGATAAAAACCAATCCAGGGAGCTGGGAAGGCAGGCTGGGGTCACAGGCAGAGACCTGGCTGGGGAATTGGGACGTCTGACTTCTCCTCCTGCTCATTTTCAGCACCACTGGAGGACACTGGAGGAATTCTGGTTTCCCTCTCTCTTATTTTTTTTTTTTTTATGTCAAGATTGGCATTTCAAGGACTCCGTGCCCCTGCAGCTCTGCCTGCAGGGGTGGCTGGGGCAGTGCTGTTGTTTTGTGTTCTCAGAGCCAGCAGCTCCCTGTGGCAGCTGCAGATGTCCTGAGGAATCCACAGGGAGAAAATTAAATAAAATTTTCCCCTGAGTCATTGTCACCCCAAGGCTCCTTCGGCCGCCTTTTGAAGAGACCTCATTGCTGAGTCTGTCCCTGGAAAGATCCAGGTTAAAATAACCCTCCAAAGCTCAGAGCTGGACTCTGCAAAACTGGGATTCCCTCTGCCCAGTGGAGATGAAAGGATTTGGGATACTCCAGGTCCAGAGCCACTACTGGGGTGTCCTGAAGAGCCCTTTGGGTCAGGCTCTTCCTCTCCATCACCTGCAGAGGAAAAAGTTACATTCCAAAAACTGCTATCCCAAGGCTCTGCAAGCTGAAGCATTTGGGGAATTTCCCAGGATCCTGCAGGCTGGGCAGAGCCTTGGGATCCCAGTTCTTGGAATGCTGTGGCAGGACCATGACCCTCCACCTGCACTGCACTCAGGCTGGCATTGCTGGGTGGCCAACTCCCTTTGGAGGGTGTGTCTTGGTTTGGAAAGCCAGGTGTATGCTAAGGAAGGCAGGAGCCTCCCCTGAAATGGGAAATGTAAACTCCCTCCCTCCAAATTCCTATAAATTTTAAATTAAGGTGTTCTCAGGCAAAGATATGGGAACAGGAAATAACAGTTCTTTAATAGGGAAGAAAATAAAAGGATAAAATAAACAATGCAGTAAACCAAACAACACTGCCAGAGTCAGAACCCAACCTGACACCCTGTGGGTCAGGCTGTTGGCAGCAGTGCCATTGGAATTGTGGCTCAGCCCTCCTGCAGTGTCAGGGCTGGTTCTGCTGGAGCAGGGATCCTGGAGAAGGGTGGAATCTTCCTCTGAAGATCCAGTGGCAGAGGCAGCTGCTGTTCCTCTGGGGAATCCAGTGCAGAAGCTGTGCTGGTGTTCCAGAAGCTCCAGATTATATCCAGGCAGGAATGCTTGGCTGGTGTTCCAGAATCTCCAGATTATATCCAGGCAGGAATGCTTGGCTGGTGTTCCAGAATCTCCAGATTATATCCAGGCAGGAATGCTTGGCTCCTCCCTCTGGGCTCACATCTCCCAATGGGATGCTGTAGTTCTTATCAGCCATGCAGGGACATTCAATAGCTGTTATCAGCAGGTGTCTGCCCTGAGGGAGGAGTGGGTGTGGAAGAGATAAGGGAAACTGCCCACTGAACAGAGACAACTGCCATCCAGATGGCAAATAGAAGACAATTTCCTTGACAATCCAGGACACCCAGGATCCTGCAGGCTTGGCAGAGCCTTGGGATCCCAATTTTCGGAATGCCGTGGCAGGACCACGACCCTCCACCTGCACTGCACTCGGGCTGGCATTGCTGGGTGTCCAACTCCCTTTGCAGGCTGCCATTCCCATGCGTGTCCTTCCCTCCCCAGAGGAATTCCTCTCCAGCTTGGATCACTATGAGATCGCCTTCCCCATCCAAGTGGACCAGAACGGCGATTTCCTCACCTTCGACATGCGCCGCCAGCTGAAGCCGCGGCCGCGGCGCTCGCTGCCCTACGAGCCCTCAGAGCAGCAGGTCTTCTACAAAGTCTCTGCCCACCACACCCAGTTCCTGCTCAACCTCACCCTGCACTCCAACCTGCTGGCCGAGCACTTCACCGTGGAGTACTGGAAGCGGGATGGAATGGACTGGCAGCACGATTTCCACGAGGACTGCCACTACGCCGGGCACCTGCAGGACCAGTACCTCAGCTCCAAGGTGGCCATCAGCAACTGCAACGGGCTGGTGAGTCTGCCTTGGCTTGGCTTGATGGGGGCACTGCCAGCTGCTTTGGTCCTCCAGCAGGTGGATCCATGCGGTGGGAAAAGCTTGGGGTTGGTGGCAAGCTTTATATTTAATATATTTTTTAAAAATCCACTTATTTCTATATTTCTATATTTCTATATTTCTATATTTCTGTATTTCTATGTTTCTATATTTCTATGTTTCTATATTTCTATATGTCTATGTTTCTATATTTCTGTATTATATTTTATTAGTATATATTATATATTTATATATATTTATATATATATACATTACATTTGTATGTTATTTAAATTGTATATTATATATTATATACTTTATATATGATATATAATATCCAAATTTTATATTATATATTTATTATATATTATTTATTATATTATACTATATTTATATATTTATCATATATTATATTATACTTTATTTTATATATTTATATATATAAATATATTTTATATTATTTTTATATATATTTTATATTATTTTATATATTATATATAATATAAGTTTAAAATATTATATATAATATTCTAGATGTATAAAGTATACCAAACATATGTATAAATTTTATAAATAGTATAATAGTAATATGTCAATATAAATAGATTTTTATATAAATTATATATTAATACAATATATTATATAAAATATAATATATTTTATATATAGAATACATATAAACATTTATATTATATATATTATATGTTTTATACATATTTATTTTATATTTAATATAATTTATATTTAATATTTATCTTTTATATTTAATATTCCACATTGGCATTGTGATCAGCAGAGGTGCAGACATCCCTCAAACATCCATGGGGGTTCCTGATCTCTGCTGATCTCTGTGTCACTTCCAGTCCAGTTTCTGAGCATTTTCCCATTGATTTTGGTTGGAATGGGACAATCCTTGCTCTCTGGGGATACCCAAACCTGGCTCTCACCAGGTTTTTCCAACAGCAGCAACAAAGAATGTTTTGCTGTGCTGGTGAGGAAGAAGTGAGGGAGGGCAGGGATTTCACAGGGCTACAAGTGCATCCAGATCTTTCCAGCTAGAGATGCACTCCTGGGGATCCCAGGTGTTCTGTCCATGTTTCAGGAGCTAAAAAATGCTGCTTCTGAGGGAGAAAAAACTCTGAAAAAATCAGTTTTTCAATAGGAAAAATGGAACATCAAGAAGGGGGCATGGTGGCATTTCCTCAAAACCAGTAAGGCTGCAGGAAGGAGGGTGGGAATGTTGATTTTCCAATTCCTGACAGCTCAAATTGAACATCCCAGTCCTAAATTTCAGCAAGGAATCTTAGTGGTGGACATCAGTGCAAGAACAGCTGAGCTCTGGACTAGATTGCTTGGAGAGAGCGAGACCTTGGAAGATCTTTAGGAACAGGCCAGACAAATGCCTCTCAAAAACCCTTCAGGTATGATTCATTAGCTCTCCCAGCCCTGGGAATAGACTGAGGGCTTCCATCCCTATTTTGCTGTGATTTTCTGATATTTCTGGCTCACACAGCACATTCCCTGAGCTGCCAGATGGAGGGATGGAGCAAACATACCCCGTGAGTGGATCCCAAGCCTGATGGCTCCCTTGGAGGGGTAGAAAAAGCCTCTTTGGGCCAGGTTCATATTTCTGGTTCATATTCCAGGTTCATATTCCAGCCCCACCTCCTTGCAGCATTCTGGCAGGGTGGAAGAGCTTCCAAAGGGGAATGAATTCCGATTTGATTTATTGCTGGGTGACCCTGCCAGAACAGTGCTGTGGGTTATTAACAGAAAATGAGAATCTGACTCATTATATCACAGAGTCTAAAGTTTCCAGCTCACAGCCAACAACCCGAGCTGCACAAAACTCCTGAGCTGCACAAACTCCTGAGCTGCACAAAAGCTTCCAGAGCCCTTTGTTTGGACATGGGAGCTCTGCTCCAGTCCCAGGGAATTTTGTGGTGCTCACAAAGGCTGAACTGGCCCAGCAGCCCTTGGAACTGGGAGAATTCCATCCCCAGGCCATGTTTAGCTCTGGAGAGGCACCAAGGGCTGTCAGGAGGAGAATGCAGCCAGGCACAGAGAGGGACAGAGGGTCATCCAACAATTTCTCCTCTGCCTGAACTCTGTCCTTCTGCCCTCCAGAGTGATGGACACAGTGAGGATGGGGGAGGAAGGCTTCAGGGTCAGTGAGGACAGTGGGGCTGCGGATAGGAGCAAGAGGAGTCAGGAATGTTTTCAGCTGGATTTGGGCAGGAGGAGTCTGGAATGTTTTTAGCTAGAGGTAGAGGTTTTTAGGAAGAGAGGAATGTTTTTAGCTAGGGCTGGAATGTTTATAGCTGGAGGTTTTTAGGTGGAGAGGGGGCTGGATTTGCCATGAGAGATGTTTTGCAGTGCCCTGGGTGACCAGGAGCTGCTGATGCACTCGTGCTATCCCTCATCCCCAGCAGGTTCTGCTCCAGGAGGGCATCACCCATCCTGGAAGGGACAGGAGAGGGCCCCAGGTGCAGGTTCCTGCTGGGGGGGCACTGCACTGCCCCACCTTTGCACAGGTGATGCTGCACGGGCACCTGGGAGCTGTGGTGGTGACTGGGCACAAACTGGGACCTGAGCTGGGCACAAACTGGGACCTGAGCTGAGCACGAGGAGGAGGGAAAGGGGTGACTGTGAACACAGTAATGAGCTCCAGGCCATCCTCCGGCTCTCCAACTCCCACATCCTCAGGAATTCCCACGCCTGCAAGGTTTGGTTTTGAACCACTTTGTGTCAGAGGAACAGCCAAAAGGCCAAATCTTCATCAGATAATCCCAGAATGGTTTGGGTTGGGAAGGACCCTAAAATTCATCTCATTACACCCCCTGCCATGGGCAGGGACACCTCCCACTGTCCCAGAGTGCTCCAAGCTCTGTCCAGCCTGGCCTTGGACACTCCCAGGGATTCAGGGGCAGCTTTCCTGGGGAGCCCCCTGAGCCCAGCATGAGCAGGAGTGCCTGGAGGGACCCAGGCACCACATTCCTTGGAGAAACTCAGTGCCAGGAGCTGGTGCTGGGCTCCCAGAAACTTCTGGTGTTGCTCAGACCTTTCAGACAGAGGGAATGTTGCTGTGAGGGTAGAGAGGAGGGACCCTGCAAGAACCTGGTGGGTTTGGTGATCGCCCCACGGGGATCTGCTCCTCCTGGCTGTCACTGCCTCACAGGGCAGGTGAGGAGGCGAGGAGGAGGAGGATGGACCCAGATGGGGAGGATGGACTCAGGTGAGGAGGATGGACACAGGTGAGGAGGATGGACCCAGATGGGGAGGATGGATCCAGATGAGGAGAAACAGATCCAGATGGGGAGGAACAGATCCAGATGGGAAGGAACAGATCCAGATGGCAAGGAATGGACCCAGATGGGGAGAATGGATCCAGATGAGGGGGATGGACCCAGATGGGGAGGAACAGATCCAGATGAGGAGAAACAGATCCAGATGAGGAGGAATGGGCCCAGATAGGAAGGAATGGACCCAGATGAAGAGGATAGACCCAGATGAGGATGACGGACACAAATGAGGAGGATGGACCTCATTTGGGGAGAATGGAACCAGATGAGGAGGATGGACCTAGATGGAGAGGAACAGACCCAGGTGAGGAGGGATGGACCCAGATGAGGAGGATAGACCCAGATGGAGAGGAACAGACCCAGATGAGGAGGAATGGACCCAGATGACCCCTCAGTCACACAGCTCTGGCCCAGATCCAGATGAGGAGGAATGGGCCCAGATAGGAAGGAATGGACCCAGATGAAGAGGATAGACCCAGATGAGGATGACGGACACAAATGAGGAGGATGGACCTCATATGGGGAGAATGGAACCAGATGAGGAGGATGGACCTAGATGGAGAGGAACAGACCCAGGTGAGGAGGGATGGACCCAGATGAGGAGGATAGACCCAGATGGAGAGGAACAGACCCAGATGAGGAGGAATGGACCCAGATGACCCCTCAGTCACACAGCTCTGGCCCCAGGCTGTGGCTATGCCTCTGCCAAGTGTGGTATGAGCTGACAGTGCAGACCCTCGTCGCTCTGCAGCTGACCTGTGTGAATCACACACAGGATATCCAGCTCCCCCACAAACCACAGAGCTCTCTCAGGACCTCTCACCACCCCCTTCACCAGCCCTGAGTCATGTCCATGTCCAGCCCTCACAGCTCAATCCTTGGGGTCAGAGGTGGGACAATTCCCAGGCTCCTGTGACATCCAAGCCTCGCTGCTGGAAGGTGAGACAGAGTAGAAATTCTCTAAAGTAGAAATCCATTTTGATTTAGGTGAAATGTACATCTTTGAGTCTGTGGCTAGAAAACATAGCTATGTAGCCTGACTGCAAAGCCTGGGCTCAGAGAAACTGCTTCAGTGAAGGACAGAGATAAGGGGGGAGAGACAAAGGGTGATAGAGAGAGGCAGAGACTGCTGTGAGAGCAGCTCAACCTGACCTAGGAATTCTTTCTGATAAAGAAGAACTAGCAGCAAATATCACATGAAATTCATAAAAATGAATATGTATGAACCTATTGTGAAATTGTATGCATATGTATTTGAGAGGGGCATAAAAAGAGACCTGAATTTCCAGAAGTACGCATGTCTTTTAAGGAGAGTGATCTCCACATGCGTCCAGCACTGTAATAAACATACCGGCTTCACAACTTTCACAAAGTTGTAGAGTTTTTGGTTATCTCTGCAAAACAAAGGTGCCAGGCAGGCATGGAGCCTCTGTAGAGGCTGGAGTGAGGGCATCCCTTTGGCAGCAGGATGGATTTGGCAGCAGGATGGATTTGGGGCAGGACTCGCTCTGCCCCCGGGCTGGGGGTGACCTCCTTCCCCAAATCCCACAAAGCTTTTCCAGCTGGCTCTGCCGGGCTCCCCTGGCCTCGGGAACATCACAGTACCTCACTTGTGCTTGGAAAGGTGGAGCCGAGCCAAGAGCAGCAGAGCCTGGGGCAGGAGGAAATCCCCCGGCACTCGGGGACTGCTGACACAGTGAGCCATTGAGCTCGGACAGAGAGGGGACAGGGACAGCCTGGCAGGGGAGGGGACAGGGACAGCCTGGCAGGGACAGTCCCAGGAGAGGGGACAGGGACAATCGAGGGAGTGACAGTCCCTGGGAAGGGGACAGGGACAGCCTGGCAGGGAGTGACATGTGACCGTGTTCACAGGGGTCTCAGGATGAGGGAAGAGATGAGGATCTGACTCCATGTTTCAGAAGGCTTGATTTATTATTTTATGATATATATTACATTAAAACTATACTAAAAGAATAGAAGAAAGGATTTCATCAGAAGGCTAGCTAAGAATAGAATAAGAAAGAATGATAACAAAAGTTTTTGGCTCAGACTCTCTGTCTGAGCCAGCTGGGCTGTGATTAGCTATTAATTAGAAACAACTAACATAAGTCAATCCCAGATGCACCTGTTGCATTCCACAGCAGCAGATAATCATTGTTTACATTTTGTTCCTGAGGCCTCTCAGCTTCTCAGGAGGAAAAATCCTAAGGAAAGGATTTTCCATAAAAGATGTCTGTGACAGTGACAGTCCCCAGGGAGGGGACAGTGACAGCCTGGCAGGGAGTGACATTCCCCCAGAGAGGTTCTTGCACCCACAGCCAGCACAGAAGCTGTTCCAGGGGGTACCTCCATGGGGACAGAATTCCCTGCTGCCCACCCTGGCAGGGCAGGACTCCTGTCCCTGGGGCACAGAGGGAGCTGGATGAGTGTGGGATTTTCTGGGACCCCCATCATAGGGAGGAAATGATGAATCTGACTCCATGTCCTTGAAGGTTAATTTATTATTTTATGATCTATATTATATAAAAGAGTATTAAAGTAAACTATGTATATATATACTATAAATATATGAATATAGTTTATATATATAAACTATATATTTATAAATATATATATTGTTTATATACATATAAACTAAACTATACTAAAGAATAGAGAAAGGATACTTACAGAAGGCTAAAAGATAATAATGAAAAACTCGTGTTCTCTCCAGAGCCCTGACACAGTTGGATGGTGATTGGCCATTAAGTAAAAACAATTCTCATGAAACCAATGAAACAATCACCTGTTGGTAAACAATGTCCAAACCACATTCCAAAGCAGCAAAACACAGGAGAAGCAAATCAGATGATATTGTTTTCATTTTTCTCTGAGACTTCTCAGCTTCCCAGGAGCAAAATCCTGGGCAAAGAAATTTTTCAGAAAATGTGACGGTGACAGACAAGCCCTGTCACATCCAAAGGACACCACTGGTGGCAGGGCAGGGGTGTGTCTGCACCCAGAGCTGTGTTGGACTTTTGGGGTCATGTTTGAGCCATGCCAGGCACATTTCTGCTTGCTGGTGGAGTTCAGCTGATGGGACACCACATTCCTTGATGTGGCCACCACATTCCTTGGAAAAACTCAGTGCCAGGAGCTGGGATGGAGCTGGTGCTGGGCTCCCAGAAACTTCTGGTGCTGCTCAGACCTTTCAGGCAGAGGGAATGTTGCTGTGAGGGTGGAGAGGGGGCACCCTGCAAGAACCTGGTGGGTTTGGTGATGACCAGCAAAGCCTGGGCTCACAGCTGAGACTCAATCAATCAAAGAATAAAAAACTAAAGCAAATCAGGGAGCAAACCCGAGATGATCTCACTCGAGTGGCCAATCTGAGGTGTACAAGGGGCTGGGATGCCCCATCCAGGCTCCAGAGAAGGGGTTTGGCTCTGCTGGTGGCCTCTGCTTAAGCAGCCTTTGGATTTTAAATATTTGGGGTGTTTCCCAAAGCCTCTGGGGATTTACCCCTCTCTGCAGCTCCGAGTTCCCAGCTGCTGGGGATGGTCCTGAGCTGCTTTTTGTTTTTTTGGGGGAGGCTGAGCTCAGAGCTGAGTGCTGCTGTGTTTGAAGGGGGTTTTGGGATCCCACAGGGATCCCACTGAGACCAAGTGGGTGGAATAGGAAACAGCTCATTCATAACTCAGCAAGGCAAGGCTGTGATTTCCAGAGGACTTTAGTGAACACAGATGTCCCAAGGCATCCACCACCATCTGGCTGGGTTTTCCTCTGCTCTGTGGCTTCCTGTAGTTCAGTGTTTGTGCAGGATTCCTCCTCAGCTTCTGCCAGTCCCCAGAAATTTGGGGTTAATCAGCAAAAACCTCACCGTGAGAAGCCACCAGGTTCTCTGTGCACCTCTGGTACTGCCTCCCCTCTTGTCATAACTGAGATGGAGACAATACAAAGCAACACATTCCATTTTCAGAGGGCTTCAAACCTCTTTTTATTATAGCATGCATGCTTTTTATACATTCTTACAAAGCTCATTCGGGGTTAAACAGCAAAAACCTCACTGTGAGAAGCCACCAGGTTCTTTGTGCACCTCTGCTATTGCCTCCCCTCTTGTCGTAGTTGAGACAGAAACAATACAAAGCAGCACATTCCATTTTCAGAAGGCTTCAAACATGTTTTTATTAAGGCATGAATGCTTTTTATACATTTTTACAAAGCTCATCCGGGGTCAATCAGCAAAAACCTCACCATGAGAAGCCACCAGGTTTTCTGTGCACCTCTGGTATTGCCTCCCCTCTTGTCACAGTTGAGACAGAGGCAATACAATGCAGCACTGCATTTTCAGAAGGCTTCAAACCTGTTTTTATTCTAGAATTTATGCTTTTTATACATTCTTACAAAGCTCATAACTTTACACTTATTAGTGATAAGAGACAAAGCGTTTCTTGGAATAATTGCAGGTTTCTCCTATTTATCCTTCTTTCTTTCTTGGTTTCTATGTCAGCAACCTTGGTAGGAAATTCTTTCAGTGGTAAACATGGACCCTCTGATCAAACTCCTCTCTGGCTCCCAGAAGTGGCTGTAGTAAAACCTCTTGCACACGCTCTGTTCCCTCCTGCAGCACGGGGTGATCGTGGCAGATGAGGAGGAATATTTCATCGAGCCCCTGAGCCCTGGAGCCAACGTCAGCACGGGGGCAGAGGGCAAGGGCAGCCCCCACGTGGTGTACAAGCGCTCGTCCCTGCAGTACCCTCACATGGATGCAGCCTGTGGAGTGATGGGTAGGTGCCCCCACCTCCTCCTCCTCCTCCAATCCAGCCCAAAACCCCCTGGGAAAATCCTGGCAGAATAGACCCACTCTGCTCCAGCTGGCAAAGAACCAAATTTACCTCCTGAATTTGAGATTTTCTTGGGTTTGCTTTCACCCTTTTTCTGGTGGCCTGGGCTTTGGGAAGCTCCAGTCCTCTTCTTGCAGCAGGGCTTGACAATTTGTAAATAGAGCATGGAATAGGAGAGGAAAAAAAAACAAAACCTCTTGTTTTTCTTCAGAAGAATCCTCCCAGATTTGGCCAATTTGCAGAGGATTGGGAAATCACAGCTCACGTGTGCTCAGCACAGCCTTGGCTTTGGGGTTTGTGTCCATGTTGGGATAACTCTGCTGCTGATGGGGACCAGGTGGAAAAGGCCCTTGGAGGGGGGGATGTGGGGCCTGGCTCATCACAGGGGGCTCTGGGGGATGTTTAGGGGCAATGGTGACAGCACATCAGCCCCATTGCTGCACCTACAGGGCTTTGACCTCCAAAAGGACCCACAAATACCAGCCCATGAGATCTCCAGGTCCTTGCCCTTCCCACCAGTCTGGCCCAGAGCCTGGCTGGAATTCCTTGTGAGCAGGCAGAGTTTCACCATCTCCCCAAAATGCTGCAGGATGGCCCTCCCTCAGTTCAGAGAGGCTCTGTAGGGCTGAGGGGAGATGCCATCCCTGCACTTTTCATGGATCAGTTTGTGGGAGCGGAGCAGAGCTGGCCCTGACTGCTCCTGGCTTCTCTCCAGGCTCAGAGCAAGGTTTTGGGGTCAAAAATCCTGCCAGGGACTGGGAGGGACTGTGGGGGACTGGGAGGGACTGACACCCTGTTTGAGTGTCACTTCAGGGTGTCCATCCCTCACTGCCCCAGCAGTGACACTTGGCCAGATGAGGAGGCACTATCACCTTCTGTGCGTGTCCCCAGAGCCACCAACACCTCTGGAGCCACCCTGTGCTTCCCTGCCCCTGCCCACCCATCTCCCAAAGCCACTCTGGATGCAGACTCCCCTCCTGCTGACTCTTTGCCACATTCCCCAGCTTCCAGAAATAATTCAGCCCTCTCCTAATTGCTTCTTGGAAAGCAGAGATGTGCAGGGGGAGCCAAAGTTTAGAACAACCACAGCACAACAGCTCCAGCAAGGCCACCCTGTGGCTGGACATGTCCTGTCCTGCCCTGCCCAGCATTCCTGGCACTGAACACCCCCAGGAGCTGCCCTGGATCCCTGCAGGAGCTGGAGCTGGGAGGTTTTGGGGCTGCCTGAGGTCTGCCCCGTGACTGGATGTGATGAACCTCAGAGCAGGGGAAAGGATCCAGCTGGATCTGCTGGATCTGCAGGCAGGATCCAAAGGATCTCCCAGGACCTCCCCTGTCCTCTGGTGGTCTCCAGGTGGGGAATTTGGAGCTGATGGCTCTGCTGGGGACACCCCCAGGCTCAGCTCAGCAGCACTTGAAGCAAAATCCTACAAAGCTGCTGCTGCTGCTGCTGCAGAGATTGCAGCTCTTTCTGTGGTGGAAAAGCCAAATCCTAAATCCAGGTCCTGGCAGGGAAAAGGAAAGAGGAATTTCCAGGAAAAGGAAGGAGGAAAGGGTCTGCAAGGGCTTCATTTTCAGGTTATGGCTAAAACCTAAAAAAAAAAAAAAAAAAAAAAGGGCAGGGCTGTGCAGCCCAGAGGGGTTTGGGGCTGGAGTGGGCTGGGCACCCAGTTATTCTGTTTTCATAGAAATGTTCATTACAGAAACTACCCACCTGGTTGAATAATTGTAATTAAAAATTGGTAATCTCCTTTACATTTTTAACTTGATCTTCAGGATGTGTGTGCATAGCTAAAGGAGCCTTGTTTGGTCATCTTGCTTCTTTTGGGTTTTGATTTAAATTGTCAAGCGGATTTAAAATACGCGTTTTGGAACTGTGCACCCTATAGAATGATTTATGGAAAGATAGGTTATTTAAAAAAAAAAAAGGGGGGTAGGAGGGGACAGGAGGGGACAGGAGGGCAGGGGAGAGGCCAGCAGGAGCCTGGGGACAGTCCAGGACTGCATTTGGCTCCACCCAGAAATCACAGAGTGAATGAGGTTGGAGAAGCCCTTTAGGGTCACCCAGTCCAAGCTGAGCCCTGGCACTGGGTGCCACCTCCAGGCTGGGGACAGGAGGGCAGGGGAGAGGCCAGCAGGGCCTGGGGACAGCCCTGTTCTGCCTTTGGGGCATTTTCTGGCTCCACGAGGTTGGAGAAGCCCTTTAGGGTCACCCAGTCCAAGCTGAGCCCTGGCACTGGGTGCCACCTCCAGGCCTCTCCAAACCCCTCCAGGGTGGGTGACCCCACCCCTCCCTGGGCACACAGCTCCACTGCCCAGTGACTCCTCCAGTGAAGAATCTTCTCTGGCCTCCTGCCTGAACTGCCCCTGGGGCAGCTTGAGAGCTCCTCCATGGCCTCCCCCTCTGGGACGGACTGGGACAGACTGGGAGGGACTGGGACAGAGGGGCTTTGTACTGGGAGGGACTGGGAATGACTGAGGGGGACTGAGGGGGACTGGGAGGGACTGGGACAGAATGGCTTTGTACTGGGAGGAACTGGGAGCGTCTGGGGGGGACTGGGAGCGACTGGGAGGACTGGTAGTGACTGGAGGAGACTGGGAGGGACTGGGAGCGACTGGGGGGCACTAGGAGGGACTGGGACAGAGCAGCTTTGTACTGGGAACCAGCAGCTGTGCCCGAGGTCATCCCAACCATCCCAAGGGCATCCCAACCATCCCGAGGGCATCCCCACCATCCTGGTGTCATCCCAATCATCCCGAGGGCATCACAACCATCCCAAGGGCATCCCAACCATCCCGAGGGCATCACAACCATCCTGGGGTCATCACAACCATCCTGGGGTCATCACAACCATCCCGAGGTCATCCCAGCCATCCCGAGGGCATCCCAACCATCCTGGGGTCATCCCAACCATCCTGGGGTCATCACAACCATCCCGAGGTCATCCCAACCATCCCAGGGGCATCCCAACCATCCTGGGGTCATCCCAACCATCCTGGGATCATCACAACCATCCCGAGATCATCCCAACCATCCCAAGGGCATCACAACCATCCCAAGGGCATCCCAGCCATCCTGAGGGCATCACAACCATCCCAAGGGCATCACAACCATCCCGAGGTCATCCCAGCCATCCTGAGGGCATCCCAGCCATCCCAAGGTCATCCCAGCCATCCCAAGGGCATCCCAACCATCCTGGGGTCACCACAACCATCCCATTCCCTCCCCAGACGAGAAGCCCTGGAAGGGGAGGCACTGGTGGCTCCGGACACTGAAACCCTCCCCGCTGAAGCCCTCGGGCAACCACAGCCAGCGGGGCCAGCTGCCCCTGAAGAGGTCGGTGAGCACCGAGCGCTACGTGGAGACCCTGGTGGTGGCTGACAAGATGATGGTGGGCTACCACGGCCGCAGGGACATCGAGCAGTACATCCTGGCCATCATGAATATTGTAAGTGTTACACCCACACCAGGAGCCTCGAGGGCTGGGGGAGAATTCCTGTTCATCACCCTGTCAGGAAAATGATCCCACAAATGGAAAATTAATCCACAAACGTCAGGTTTGTGTCCAAAAAGGAGACAGAAGAGTCCTTTTTGCTTTATTTGATTAAAGGGAGAGGCCATGGGGCCTCTCAAAGCTTTAGAGGATGCAACCACCTTTTTATCCCAATTTCCCTTCTCTCTTTCCCCATTTCTGAGGTATTTGAGAGGTTCAGACTTCCCAGAACACCTTATACCAAACATTCCCCTCTAATGTATAACCTTCCTTTTAAATTCTAAATTCTTATGGAATTTAGGGGTTTTTCCCAATTGGCTGAGGTACATGAGAGGTTCAGACTTCCCAATACACCTGATACCAAAGATTCCCCTCTAATCTATAACCCTCCTTTTAATTCTTAATTCTTATGGAATTTAGGGGGTTTTCCCCATTTCTGAGGTACTTGAGAGGTTCAGACTTCCCAGAACACCTTATACTAAACATTCCCCTCTAATGTATAACCTTCCTTTTAAATTTTAAATTCTTATGGAATTTAGGGGTTTTTCCCAATTGGCTGAGGTACATGAGAGGTTCAGACTTCCCAATACACCTGATACCAAAGATTCCCCTCTAATCTATAACCCTCCTTTTAATTCTTAATTCTTATGGAATTTAGGGGGTTTTCCCCATTTCTGAGGTACTTGAGAGGTTCAGACTTCCCAGAACACCTTATACTAAACATTCCCCTCTAATGTATAACCTTCCTTTTAAATTTTAAATTCTTATGGAATTTAGGGGTTTTTCCCCATTGGCTGAGGTACTTGAGAGGTTCAGACTCCCCAATATACCCGATACCAAAGATTCCCCCATAATGTATAACCTTCCTTTTAAATTTTTAATTCTTGTGGAATTTAGGGGTTTTTCCCCATTTCTGAGGTACTTGAGAGGTTCAGACTTCCCAGAGCACCTGATACCAAACATTCCCCTCTAATGTATAGCCCTCCCTTTTATTTTTTTAATTCTTGTGGAATTTAGGTGTTTTCCCCATTGTTTCTTTCATCTTTCAATATCCAATTTCATTTATCAGCAAATCTACAGTTTGTTTGTGAAGGTAAGTATTTTTTTCCATTCATCAATCAGTGGAATCCTTCCCATTGTTTCTTTTACCTCTCAGTGCTGGTTTCATCTACCAGCAGCACCACAGTTTGTTTGTAAAGACAAATCTGTCATTCCTCTCAACCTCAAAATCCATGCTGGGAAAAGGAGATTTTCCTGCATGAAGCAGGATGGGGAAATGGGATCTGTTCCAGGCTGGCAGTGACTTCTCCCCTGGCTCAGAGCAAGGTGTGAAAAATGCCAATCACTTGTTTTTAAAATTTTAATAGTAATACAATGGTTATAAAAAAATAGTAATACAATTAGAGTAATAACAATTTGGACAAATTGAATTTGGACAATATGAGACAATAAACACAAAGAGTTACGGACGTCCAGGTACCTTCTTCTGGGCAGCATGAGCCTGAAAAAGGACACAGTTAACAGAGGATTAACCCTTAAAAACAACAGCCTGTTGCATATTCCTACACCTCACACATGATGCATAAATTCCATTCAAACACAGGATTCTCTCTGGTCATCATCAACTTCTTCCTCCAAATCCTAACAGTGCCTTCAAGGTGGGAAGAAGTTCATTTCTTCTGATAATGGGGCAATAAATTCTCTTTGTCTTAAAGATTCAGGTGTCCTGGGGCTGCTATCTCGCTGCAAGTCCTTTCTTTTAAAAAAGTATCCTACATAGCATCGTTTCTATTTTAACATTTTGTTATAACCTACAACTATATTTACCACACTACTTAAGAGAATTAATACAGCATCATTTTCTAACACAACACATATAATATTCATTTGAATATTTGCGAAAAGCCAATCATAAAATACATGCATTTTTCACAAAGGCTTTGGGGTCCAAAATCCTGACAGGCTGCTGGCAGTGGATTCTGCTTAAGCTCAGAGCAAGGTTTTGGGGTCCAAAATCCTGCCAGGCTGCTGCTGCTGAGCAGAGGGACCCCGGTGGGACCCCGGACCTGCAGAGGTAAACCCTGGCCTGTCTGACCCCGGGCTGGGAGAACAAAAGCCTTTCTTAGAGCAGCATCTCTCCGCTGAAATTAGCATTGCAAATGCGGCCGGGCAAGCTGAGAACCACATGGGAAAGCAGAAGGACGGGCAGCTCTCACGCTTGGGGGCTGAGCAGAGAGAGGGGCTCAGCAATCCCCCCTGAGCTCTGGTTGTGGTGTGGGGCTCTGCTGGCAGCAGGGTACCGGGCTGGATGCATTAACAGCCTGAATTGGCCGTGCTGGATCCTCCTGTGAGGTGAGATGGGTTTGGAAGTCATCCATCAACCCTCTGAAAGCCCCTCTGTGACGGCTCTTTGTCCCGTCCTCCGCAGGATCGCTTTCCACGCTTTGCATTTCTAAAGCCCCGACGCCAGATTTTCCAAACAATCCCGGTTTCATCTGCTCCGAACCTTTCCTGGGGGATGCTGCGGCCTTCCCGATCCCCCCCGAGGGATGCTGTGCCCTGCCCTCAGCAAAGCTCCAGCCCCGGGTCTGCGGTGGTGATTTTTGGGGATTTTGGAAACGCCAGCAGTGGGGGCTGCCCTGATACAAACAGAGCAGGAGACTTTTTCTCCTTTTTCATGCCTTTATGAAAGGTGATCTGCGCAAGGTTGGGAGGCCCGACGGATGCTCAGTCTCTGTCGTTGCTCCAAGAGGGACTCAGACGAGGAGGAATGTGCAGCTTTGCCCGCTAAAGGACAGAGCTGGGGATCCCGTCCTCATCAGAGCAATGCATTTCTATCCCATATTTTTCACCTTGATGAGTTTTCCAGGCTCGGGTCTTGGGTCCAGGTGAGGTCTTAGCTCAGGGTGAGGGGCAACAAAGGTTTTCAGCATCTCTGCACACTCAGTACTTTGTTCCTCACGTCCAGACATCACTCTGATCTCTTAATTCTGTACTGGCTCGTTGTTTTTGGGGTCTTTTCGGTAAGTTTGGTGGGTATCTTCCCATGGCATGCTGGTCTCGAGGCTGTTTTGCATTCTCTCGGATGCCCCCATGTCCCCTCCTCTCACCATCGGGGAGAAGGACAACTTAGCCCCAGGCAGGGCTATACCGATACAAAAGGAGCAATTAACAAGAACGACCCGTGATTACAATAGCAAACAGGTAGAACTTCACTTTGGCAGCACCTTGGTTTAACTGGTTCTGCAACCCTTTTTTTTCCCCCAAAAAAATTGGCAGATTTTTTTATTTATAACAGCGATTTTGGAAATGCCAGCAATGGGGGCTGCCCCACCTGAGCTGAGGGATTTTGGCTTCCCTGCTCTGGGACAGAGAGCCCTGATTGTGGTCTAGGGGATTCTGATACTCAGGTGGTGGTGTGGGGTCCCATTCCCATCCCTGCTTCCCAAAAATATTGGGTTCAGACCCCCCCACAGCAGTGCCCAGCCCTCCCCAGCTCGCCTGGCCACAGAGCTCATTTTTAAGACTCCTCTTTTCTTGTTTCTTGGAGGTCAGGTTGCCAAACTTTTCCAGGACTCGAGTCTGGGCAATATTGTCAATATCCTGGTCACCAGGCTGATCCTGCTCACCGAGGATCAGGTAAGCTGGGCTTTGCTGAGCCTGTCCTGGCTCTGCACTTCCCTTCAGGAGCTCTGTGTCCCCACTGGATGTCAGTCCCAGGAATTGCCCCCAGTGCACATCCTCCCAATGCCTCCTGAGGACTGGGCTGAGCAGACCTCTGGGAATCTGAATTTTTCCATTATAAAGTCACTTTAGGGAGGTTTAAGCAGCTTTGGTTCTCCTAAAGTGATGTTGGACCCCTGGCTGCTGAGAATTTCAGACTTTCTGTGCTGCCAGGCATTGACCCCCAAGAGAACACTGCATTGACCTGAGGCCGTGGAGAAGCTTCCAAAATGGAATGACAGAGCTGGGATTGTGGGTGTGGAGTTTGAATAGAAGTGTGTGATATCACAGGGTGGGAAACTTAGAGTGGAAGGTTTTAGAATGTAGTAATATAGATAAAGCAAGATGGAGGTTTTAGGGTGAAGGCTGCTCCTCCTTCTTCTTCACCTTCTCCTTCTCCACCTTTTTCTCCACCTTCTTCTTCTCCTTCTCCTTCTCCTTCTCCTTCTTCTTCTTCTCCTTCTTCTTCTTCTTCTTCTTCTTCTTCTTCTTCTTCTTCACCTTCTCCTTCTTCATCTACACCTTCTTCTCCTTCTTCTTCTTCACCTTCTCCTCCATGGGTTTGGGTGGTTTTGTGTAATTGGATAAAAAAGTCCACATTATGAGCCATGGGTGGTTGGTTATTGGGTGAAAAGTAAAAATATTTTAAGTGTCATTTCTTAATCGGGCAGTTTATCCTTAAAAGGCCTTGTACAGAGAGAGATGGGGCTCCATTTTTAGTTTGTTAGAGTGAAGTGCTGTAGAGCTCAGGGTTTGTGAGACTGTGACATAGTCTAATACACTAAACTAATAAACATCTGAATCTAAACAAGAAATACCATCCCATGATTTAATCCCAACCCTGGCAAAAAGAAGTTAAGACTGACAAAGTCCCACTTTTCCTGCTTTCCCATGGCTTCCATGAGGAATTGGGGCTCTCTGCAGTGGTGTCAGTGCTCTGCTGGCACGGAATGGGCAGTGCCTTCCCCCCAGAGCTTCCCTGGGAACAAACTCTGCCATTGCTTCCATTCCAGCCCACGCTGGAGATCAACCACCATGCCGGGAAATCCCTGGACAGCTTCTGCAAGTGGCAGAAATCCATCGTGAACAGGAACGGCAACGGGAACGCCATCCCAGAGAACGGCATCGCCAACCACGACACCGCCGTGCTGATCACCCGGTGAGCCCTGTGCCCTGGGGTGGCACTGTCCCCTGGGGGTGGCAGCTGTCCTGGGCTCCAAGGTCATCCAAGGCTTCCTGAGTCTCCATGGGTGCAGTTTATTGCAGTTCAGATTGTTATCGCCCTCCAGTTCAGCTTATCAATCTCCACTCCAGTTTGTTATCAATTTCCACTCCAGTTTATCACCCTGCATTCCAGTTTGTTATCAATCTCCAGCCCAGTTTGTTGTCACCCTCCAGTCTTCCCTTGGTCTTTGCTCGCATGGATGGATGGATGGATGGATGGATGGATGGATGGATGGATAGATGGATGGATGATGGATGAATGGATGGATGGATGAGGGATGGATGAATGGATGAATGGATGGATGGATGATGGATGGATGGATGGATGATGGATGGATGGATGGATGGATGGATGGATGGATGGGTGGATGGATGGATGATGGATGGATGGATGGATGGATGGATGGATGATGGATGGATGGATGGATGGATGGATGATGGATGGATGATGGATGGATGGATGGATGGATGGATGGATGGATGGAAGGAAGGAGGACACAGAGGATGACAGGGACAGTGGAAGGAATGGCAGAGCAGCTGGAAGGCCACAGGATTCTGCAGGGATGAAGGGCACAGGGAGTGCTGAGCTCCCCAAGTGCTGCCAGCTATGTCCAGGATTGTCCCTCCAGTCCCCACAAATCCCTCCTTGGACAAAGACAAAACACCCTGGGAGAGGCCAAAGGCAAATCCAACATTATTTTGTGCTTTTCCCCCTCTCCTTCAGAGAAAGAAATTCAGGAAATGAAAGTGCTGGAGAGGGGAGCCTCCAGGTGGGAGCTGCTTCCTTTATCCATGTGCTGCTCTCCTGCTCCAGCGTGAGCCTGGAATCCCCCACTGATGAGACCCCACAGAGGAGCGACAAAAGGGCCCCTCAGCCCCAGATTTTCCCCCTCCCGAGGGGGCTGCAGCTTTTTCCTGCCCTCCCTCCACACATTTGGGATGCAAACGCCGGCTCCGGGCTCTCCGTCCTCCCTCCAGATGTTCGAGCCAGCCCGGAGCCGCTGCTGAGCCTGGACAGCGCCCGGCCCGGCGCATCCGGCCCCGGCCCCAATAAATTCCCGGTGTCCCGATAAGATCTTGCTGAGCTCGGGGCTTTTTTTCCTCCTGCAGGGACGTGTCAAAGCAGAGCCTCAAAAGGGTTTAAAGGCATTCGCTCAAAACAAAGCAACAAATGTTTTGCACTCTGCTCGGTTTCCTGCCGAGAGGAGGGGAGAGGTTTGGGCACTTCCAGGGGCCAAAGGGACAGGAGCCATCCCCGGGAATGTGTCGCACTTAACCCTTTGTGTGCTGCCGCTCCTCACCGCCGACCCTCATCCCTGAGGGGTCAGTGGGGGGAGCGGTGCCGGGGGATCCTGCCCGGTGTCCCCAAACCCGCTCTGGGGTCACAATCCTCAACCTTCACCCCATGGGTGTCCCTAAACCTTCTCTGGGGTCACAATCCTCAACCTTCACCCCATGGGTGTCCCTAAACCTGCTCTGGGGTCACAATCCTCAGTCCTACCCACCCTGTTGGTGTCCCCAGACCCACTCTGGGGTCACAATCCTCAGCCTTCACCCCGTGGGTGTCCCCAAATCTGCTCTGGGCTCACAATCCTCGGTCCTGCCCACACCATGGATGTCCCCAAACCCACACTGGGGTCACAATCCTCGGTGCCACCCCAACCTGCCTCCAGGGTGGCACAGCCCAGCCCAGTTGCCCCCTGGTCCCCCAGCTGACCCCACCCTACCCCGCTCTCAGCCTGGCCCCTTTCAGCCAAGACTGACAAACCCCAAATGTTGACCTTTGCAAGGAAATGAGAATATTCCCTCTCTAACCCAAACTGGTCTCATTTGGAGCTGCCACCTCCTCCCATTTTGAGGTTGCTGTGTTTCCATCTGGAGGAGGTTTTTTGCTCTTCTTGTTTTACCTTTCCTGGTACAAACAGAGGATTCCTTCATGCAATGGCTGGAAGTTGAGGTCAGGAGCAGAGGAAAGAGTTACCTTGAATCAACCCAGATTGGATTTGTTTGGAAAATTCTCAGTAAAGAACTGAACTAGAGAAAAAATAGATATAAAAAAAATCACTTCAGCATTTTCATGAAATCGCAGTGAGATTTGAAATGGAACATGTTTTCAAACTGAAATGTTTTCTTTATTTTTATTTTGTTTTTAATCAGAATTTCATATGCCCCATCCCTGGCAGTGCCCAAGGCCAGCCTGGACAGGGCTTGGAGCACCCTGGGGTAGTGGAAGGTGTCCCTGCCATGGCAGAGGGTGGAGTGAAATTATTTTTAAAGTCTTTTCCTACTCAAACCATGCTGGGATTCTGTGTTTCTCTGGTTGATTGATGCAATTTCCTGCAATAGACCCGAGCTGACAGAGCAGAGGTTGGCCCTGTCCTCTTCCCCCTGTGCCCAGGAGTTCTGGGGAGCAGAGCTGGACCCACCCAAACCCAAAGAGCTCCAGGTCTGGAATAACCTTGTCCCTGCTGATTTATGGAATCATTAAGGTTGGAAAAGGCCTCCAAGATCATCAAGTCCAACCATTGACCAAATCCTCTTGCCCACTAACCACATCCTGAAGTGCCACATCTGCTCATGTTTTTAACTCCTCCAGGAGTGGAGACTCCACCACTGCCCTGAGCAGCCCATTCCAATGCCTGATAATCCTTTCCATGAAGAAATTTTCCCTAAAATCTGATCTAAACCTCCCCTGGCACAGCTTGATGCTGTTTTCTCTCTTGTCCCTGTTCCCTGGAGCAGAGCCCGACTGTCCCCTCCTGGCAGGAGCTGTGCAGAGCCACAGGGTCCCCCTGAGCCTCCTTTGCTCCAGGCTGAGCCCCTTCCCAGCTCTCTCAGCCCCTCCTGGAGCTCCAGACCCTTTTCCAGCTCCGTTCTCTTCCCTGCTCATGCTCTACCACCACATTTCATCAAAACCCAACCTCTGACCTGGCTCAGCTCTGTCATTAAAACCCTCAGTGAATCTCAGCCTGGGCAAAGTGAGGTTTGTCCTATCTGTCACCATTGGTATTTCCATCCCAGAAATGTTCCAGGGGCTGGTTTGGAGTGCTTTGGATGTGAGCACATGGGCAAAATGACAACCCCCAAAATCAGAAGTGTCCTTAACAGCTTCCTTCTCTCCTTCACAGCTACGACATTTGCATCTACAAGAACAAGCCCTGTGGCACCCTGGGTGAGTGGAAATCTGGCACCCCCTCAGCAGCCCCCAGCAGCACACAGAACTTTGGGAATGTGATGAGGGTGGGCTGTGCCAGTGCCATCCCCATCCCAGCTCTTCCATTCTCCTTTCTCACCTGTTCCATTCCCTTTCCACCTGTGCCATCCCCATCCCACCTGTGCCAGCCCTTTCCACCTCTTCCATTTACCTTTCCCACCTGTTCCATTCCCCTTTCCCACCTGTTCCATCCATTCCTACCTGTTCCATTCCCCTTTCCAGCTGTGCCATTCCCTTTCCCACCTGTGCTATCCCCTTTCCAGCTGTGCCATCCCCATCCCAGCTGTTCCATCCCCATGCCACCTGTGTCACCCCCTTTCCCACCTGTGCCACCCCCTTTCCCAACTGTTTCATTCCCTTTCCCACCTGTGCCATCCCTTTCCACCTGTTCCATTCCCCTTTCCAGCTGTGCCATCCTCATCCCACCAGTGCCATCCCTTTCCCACCTGTCCCATCCTTTCCCACCTGTTCCATCCCTTCCCAGTGAAGGTGCAGCTCCTGCCCCAGCACCAGACCAGTTCTTTCCAGCCCCCTGTCCCTTCTGTGAGCACTAAACCAGCAGCCCTGAGCTCTGCTGGGCCCTGGAACTCCTCCAGCTCCAGCTCCAGCTCCAGCCTGCTGATTAAGAATCACTCACATTTTTAGGCTTATCCGTGGCCTGCTGGAGTTCCTGGCTGAGCAGGGAGAAATCCAACAGTTTTGTGATGACTGCAAAGGGAGTTTTTATTGTCACAGCCAGACCCTGCAGCCCTGTCTGGCTGCAGCTCCTCCCTTGTCTCATCCTGGTCTAGATTGGGCAGGCAGGGAGGGATTTCTGCTCTGCATCACCATGGGGAGAGCTGGTGGATCTCTGACCTGAGGCTGGAGGTGCTGGGGTGGCTCAAATCATTCCCCTGGCACAGCCAGGCCCTCCCCTGGCCCGGGGCACAGTTTGTGCTGAGGGAATTTGCTGTCACAATTCAGGGGGAATTTCAGCATCACCCAGTCCTCCAAATGAGCCATGCTGGATTCCTGGTGGGTGCCAGGCAGAACCAAGGTTGGATCCTGGCTGGCTCAGCTATCCCTGGCCAGGTTTGGATGCCCCAGAGCTGGTTCAGCCCATCTGAGATTCCCCCACCAGGGCTGTGCCAAGGACTGCTCCCCTTTGCACCATTTGGATACCAAATTCAGAGGATTTTTAGCATTTCTGAGCCTGTCACTGTTAATTCACCATCAGTGCTGAGTGACCATGTCCTGCAAGAGCCACGAGTTCATCCCAAAGTGCAATGGTGAGAAGGAACATCTGCTTTTAGTAGAAATAGGTGATCCCCCAGCTGGGAAATAATGTCCATTTACTTCAATGATTTGAAGTAAATGGACATTATTTTATTTATTACTAAATGGACGTATTCACAGAAAGCTGAACATTGCCTTACTAAGCTATAGTGTATTACACCAATACTATACTGAATTACATACTAAAGAGATGTACACTGATAATATACTAAATTACACACTAAAGAGATACTATACCAAAGAATACTAAAGAAAAACCTGTGACTGTCTCCAGGCAGTGGATCCAATTGGTCAAGGAATAAAACAACCTTCACTGGTGTCCAATTAACAAATCACTTTGGGTGAACAATCTCCATAACACATTCCACATGTGCCAAACAACAGGAGCAGCAAGTAGAGATAAGAATTGTTTTCTTTTCTTTCTCTGAGCTTCTCACTGCCTTCCCCAGGGGAAAATCCTTGGGAAAGTTGTGCCTGCTGCAGTGAAGAGAGAGCTGTGGCCACAACTGCTCAGTGCTACAGAGCATGAAGCACATCAGGCAGCCCCCAAACACCCCCAGGTCCCCTCAGCCACCCTGAGGTGGCCCTGTGTGACAGCTCTGTCCCCTCCCCAGGCCTGGCCCCCGTGGGGGGGATGTGTGAGCGGGAGAGGAGCTGCAGCATCAACGAGGACATCGGGCTGGCCACGGCCTTCACCATCGCCCACGAGATCGGCCACACGTGAGTGCAGCACCCAGCAGCTCCTGCTGCTCTGGCCCTGCCACCAGGGCCTTGTTATAAATACATATAATCTATAATCTATTATGGATTATATTATATAGACATACAATATTATATATCTAATATTATATAATACATTGTATGATCATTAATTATATATGATATATTATATAATATTTCCATATTATACATTGTATTATATATATCTTATACATTATTATATTATATTATATTATATTATATTATATTATGTTATATTATTATATCTAATATGTAAATTAAATATATAATTATATATTTAATTATAATGTATTATAGATTATATTATATATTACTATATTACGTAATATATTATTATATATGTATTATGTAATGTGTTATATAATATATTCAATATTATATAATATATAATTATTAATTATTATATATTATATAACATATCCATATAATATATGTAATATGTTATGTAATATTTCCAATAATATATTATATATTATATATTATATATTATATATTATATATTATATATTATATATTATATATTATATATTACTGGCTTTTCACAAATATTAAAATGGCTTCTATATGTGTGATGTTAAAGTAACTTTGTTATAAAGATGTAGTTTTGATTTCTGTTGTTAATTAAGCTCAGTGAAATAGCTGATGTAAGCGTGCTTGTGTTAAAATGCCTGCTTGGATGGGACAACATCCAATAAAAATATAATGAAGACACCTGTACAGATCTGCCAACCATCAGCACTCACTGACTGAAGGCAGTGAGGGCCAAAAACTGGAGGTGATAACAAAGGACTAAAATCACAACCAAGGAATCTTCATGCTCTAAAAGGTGGACCCAAGGAGGAGCCATGCTAATCAGTTCTTGGACCATGTAAACTCGTTTGGGGAAAAGTTTACTATGCATAAAGGTCTATGAATATGCAAAGGGCTGATATAATGGAAAAGGTATTTAAGGGGTGTCCCCAAAGTTGACAGGGTGCTCTTGGCTGAGTAATAACTTTATAATAACTCAAGTAATAACCATTGCTCTATGGTCCTTGTCTCCTATTGTCCTTTATTAAACTTAACTTTTCACAGCTAGGTGAACACATTTTTCACAGGCTGAAAACCCTTCCTTTATTAAACTTTTTAGATTTTCACAGGAGAGTGAAGGTGTTTTTCACAGGCTGAAAACCCTTCCTGTGGACCATCCAGATGTGTCCAACCCCAGCTGGATGAATTTTCCCAATAACTGGGGCTTAGGGGAAAAAAATTCTGCAAACTTTATTTCCTTATTGAGAAACACCTATTTCATAAAGGAAGTTGAGTTTGTCACTAGACTATCAGTCATAAGATACATAAAAGATCCAACACGAGGAATTTAAACAATTGAAAAAAATCACTTTTTTTACTCGAAACAGTTTGAGTGTCCTTGAGAGCTGTCATTAAATTGTATAGAACATTAGTTTGAGTAGCTTTTTTAATAAATGGAGGAAGTAATTTTGCCCCGGTGTGTGCTGTGGTGCTCTCCAGGTTTGGCATGAACCACGACGGGGTCGGCAACAGCTGCGGCTCGCGGGGGCAGGAGACGGCCAAGCTGATGGCTGCCCACATCACCATGAAGACCAACCCCTTCGTGTGGTCCACCTGCAGCAGGGATTACATCACCAGCTTCCTGGAGTAAGGAATCCACCCCTCCCTGCCCTCCCTCCAGCCTCCCCCAGTCTCTTGTGAGGAGGGGGTAAAGCCAAAGCCAAGCCCCAAACCCCTCCCAGAACCTTCTGTCTTTTCTCCCACAGTCACATTCTTTCCTTCCTTTAGACTTCCCCATGTTTTTCCTGCCTGTTGAACATCTAAGCACATTTATGATGTGGCTGGGAGAGCTTTGTTTATTTATTCTATTATTTATTATGTATTGTATATATATATATAATATATTATTATTTATTTATTTATTATTCCCACGTCCAGAAACTTCACCAATAGATCAGTCCCCCCCCCCCCGGAGGCATTTGGCTGGTTCTGAAATCCAGCAGGAATTGTTGTGGTGGGGACAGGATTGGGTCTGTGTGGTGCAGGTGATTTCTCCAGGCAGTGAGGAGGAGTTTTCAGTGTGAATGAGCAAAGCAGGGCAAAGATTTTGGTTTTCTTTTTCTGACAAAGCACTTTTAGGATTCAGGAGAAGGGACAGGGAAAAGGGGATGGATGGAAACTGCAAGAGAGCAGTTTAGATTGGATATTAGGAGGAATTTCTTTGTTGGGAGGGTGGGCAGGCTTTGGCTTTTAAGGTTGTTTATTTTTTTTTATCTTATACATTCTTTTTTGGACTTGCAGAGATCTGTTCAGCAGGTTGGGTTGAGGCACCCTGACTGCCCTTGGAGCAGTGTTATGTTTTTATACTAAAACTTAATTGTACTTTATTTACAATAATTTTCTAATATTTATCACTTATGTAAGACAGTTTGCTTCTACTCTAAACTAATTTAAAAGTGTTATTAATTCAGCAGAAGATGGAGGACAAGAAGAAGAAGGAGAAAGACAGGACACACTTAGATTCTTAGATTCTTCTATTTTGCCTTTTGAACTTTTTACTTTACAAACTTTAAAATTTTACTTTTTCACTTTGTGATAAACTCACTATCATTTTATTCAAACTTTTGTGGCTTGTAACTTTTTGTACAAAGTTGGTAATTGTTTTTTATGAGTTAAAATCAAAGGCACGGGTGTCTTTAACTTTGTGCTAAAGTTTTTGAGCTTTTTCCTAGAGTCTCGAGTCCTCCAGGGTAGTTAGAGGAATATTTGGGGTTTTGACACCCTCTGTCCAGCAAAATTCACGGCTCAGCAGCAAATCCCAGATTGGGAAGGTCTGTCCCCCACTCTGGTGCCCACTGGCCATGCAGGGCACAGCCCCATCCTCTGCTGACCCCAATCTCCTGCAGGAGAATGGAGAGCTCATCCCTAAGGTGACTTTTGCTGGGTTTTGGGTTGTCCCCAGCTGGTTGCAGAGTCCTGGAGAGCACAGTGCTGTTCAGGACAGAGCTCCCAAGCAGTTCTCAGCTGTAGGCAACCTTAGCAAGCTTAAGTGAGATCAGCTTTTCAGTGATTATCAGCTCTTTAGTGATTATCAGCTCACTGCGATTTCAGCCCTTTGCAAGGTGCCACAGGCAGGCAGACATGGAGAGAGGGGAGAAGGCTGTGTGGGGTTCCACAGCGATGTCTTTATTGATTCTTCTGTGAAGGGTCCTAGTGACAGCTCTTCTGTCAGAGCTGGGCTAAACCAGCTCTTTATATAGGGTACAGGGGGATCAGAAATTGTCCAATGGCAAGGGTTAAAGGAAAGTGACCTATAGGGTTAGGGAGAGATAAGTAAGGGTTAAAGGAAAGTGATCCATGGGGTTACAGAGAGATAAAGAAGGGTCTGAAGGTGGGAGAGGGGCTTCTAGCCCAGTCACCATGGCCTGGCATCTCCTCTCTTAGGCTGCTGAATGCCAGGGGCCTTTGCCTGCTCCACATCCCCACTCCTCGTGCTCCCCCAGCTCCAGGAGCCTCCAGTGGGACCTGGTGTGAGCAGGATTTGGGGCTGGGGGTGGTGACAGCGGCTTTGATTTAGGGGCAGCTCAGAGAGCAGTGAGGAAAGGGGAGGGAAAGGCATTTCTGGACAAATTTGGATGTTCCTACAAAGCTCTGGCAAGCAGGAGCTCAGGCTTGGAGAAGGGGGCTGGGGCTTCACAGCTGGGTGGGGGAGCAGCCCCTCTGCCCACCCAGTGCCCACCTGAGGGTGCTGGGCACACCTGCCTGGGCACACCTGCCTGGGCACACCTGCCTGCACTCACCACAGGGACAACCAGGGACTGGCAACAGCCTGCAGAATGGCTGGAGCTGGGCCAGGCCTTGGCATGGAGCTCAGGGCAAGGTTCTGCCCCCCGAGGCTGCTGGGCACTGCCCAGGCTCCCCAGGGAATGGTGCCAAGGCTGCCAGAGCTCCAGGAGCTCCCAGGGCTGCTCAGGGTGGGGTTCTTGGGGTGGCTGGGCAGGGATGGGGCTGCACTGATCATCCCTGAGGGCCCCTCCCAGCTCAGGATATTCAGTTGGGCTCCTCTGTCCACCTCTGCCCAGTGATGATGCCATCTGGGAATTTTAAGAGCTCTGATCATTTTCTGTAAGTGGAGATGATCCCTGCAGGTGCCTTCCAGCTCAGGATATTCCAGGTTTCTATGAACCCTCAGATCAACACTTCCAGAGTTACCTCAGAACCAGGATGTGCTTCCCAGCCTGGGAAGGATTTCAGAGCACTTTCCCCACCCAGAACAGACCCAGATTTATCCCCTCAAGCAGCCAAGCCCTGTGACCGTGTTTACAGGGGTCTTAGGATGAGGGAAGAGATGAGGATCTGACTCCATGTTTCTGCTTGATTTATTATTTTATGATATATATTACATTAAAACTATACTAAAAGAGTAGAAGAAAAGGTTTCATCAGAAGGCTGGCTAAGAATAGAATAGCAAGGAATGATAACAAAGTTTTGTGGCTCTGCTCTCTGTCTGAGCCAGCTGGGCTGTGATTGGCCATTAATTAGAAACAACTGAATGAGACCAATCCCAGATGCACCTGTTGCATTCCACAGCAGCAGATAATCAATGTTTACATTTTGTTCCTGAGGCCTCTCAGCTTAAAATCCTAAGGAAAGGATTTTCCATAGAAGATGTCTGCGACAAAGCTCAGCCTAGCAAAGCCGGGAGTAACACCTGCTGATCCCCCACCTCAGCTTCTCTCTCTCCCCTCACCCTTTCTCAGCTCTGATTGTCCCTCTGTGTTTCCAGCTCGGGGATGGGATTGTGCCTGAACAACGCTCCTCCCAAGCAGGATTTCATCTACCCCACGGTGGCCCCGGGCCAGGCCTACGATGCCGACGAGCAGTGCCGCTTCCAGTACGGAGTCAAATCCCGCCAGTGTAAATACGGGGTAGAGAGCCTTCCTGCTTTACTATCGGTTCCAGGGCTGGAGGAGGGGGCATGGGGCAAGGAGAGCTCTGTGGGGCTGTCCCTACTGCCCACATCTGTCATTGGCACCCTTAGAAATGAAGGGATGAGGATATTTTCAAGCCAAGAATGATTTATTGCTCAGATGAACATCAGGCTCAGAGGCTGTGAGATTTTAGAGCAGCAAGCAGTCTGCCACAGCTCTAAGTAGTTTCATTACAGGACAATATATAACTTTTTAAACCAATAGACAGTTGCCACAGAACTTATTTTGCTTTTCTAACCTATCACCTTTCTTCTACTGCACTGTGGATACTTTTGTCCAATGGCTTCTATCTCATTTGCACACATTTGCTTCTATTATCACTTCTGAACTCTTAACATATTCTATACAACCACACCCCTATAAACCCTTCACCATTTTATCAATACAGTTTCCTACATTATAAACCCTTCACCACTTTATCAATACAGTTTCCTACATTATAAACCCTTCACCATCTTACCAATAGTTTCTCACTTACTTGAAGCATATTCTTACTTGCAACTATAGGAACATAAGTTTATGATTTTTCTGCTTAATATCTGTGTATTGTATTTTTACATCAATGCAAGTTTCTTCCAAGGCTGCAGATCAAATCCTTCCATGTCTGTGGAAGTTTCATTATAAACCCTTCACCATATTATGAATACAATTTTCTACATTATAAATCCTTCACCATATAATCAATACATTTTCCTACATTATAAACCCTTCACCATCTTACCAATAGTTTCTCACTTACTTAAAGCTAATTCTTACTTGCGACTCTTATTTATTTCTGCTTAATGTCTGTGTATTGTATTTTTACATCAATGCAGTCTTTTTCCAAGGCTGCAGATCAAATCCTCCTGTGTTTGTGGAAATTTCATTATAAACCCTTCACCCTATTATCAATACAGTTTCCTACATTATAAACCCTTCACCATATTATCAATACAATTTCTCACTTAAAGCATATTCTTACTTACAACTATAAGAACATAAGTTTATGATTTTTCTCCTTAATGCCTGTGTATTGTATTTTTATATCAATCCAAGCTTCTTCCAAGGCTGCAGATCAAACCCTCCTGTGTCTGTGGAAGTTTCATTATAAACCCTTCACCATCTCATCTTACACCACAATAAAACTCCAGGAAATTTTATTTATTTATTTTATCCCAGCAGTCCCATCCTGTTTGTGAAAAACCCCAGCACAGACAAGGACAGTGGGATTGGCTCAGGTGACACCAAGGTGACACCAAGGAGAGGTGGCATGGGCTGGCTGGAGTCAGCTCTGCCACCTGAGCCCAGGGAACCTCCACTGCCAGGAGGGTTTTTTGAGTTTTAAATGTTAAAGTTTTAGGAGATTTGATGTTACAGCCCCCTCTTAATCAGTTAAAAAGTGGAGTAAGTTCATTATTTGTAATTTTTAGAACAGATGTGATTTAATTGATTTCTCTTAAAAGCTGTTGTAAATCTTGTAAGGTGTTGATATTGGTTTGAAGCTGTGTTTTCTGTGGTTTGATTGTTCTGTTGGATTAGGGGGTTTTTTTGACTTAGAGATGGGATAAGTTACTGGCATTTAAAAAACTTTTATTCTATTTTTAGTCTCGTGAAGGGTGAGATGATATAGATAATTTATATTTAATATAAATATATTAATAATATAAAAATAAATATTATATTATAGTATAGTATAATATATCATGGTATATTATAGTATATTAATAATCTGTTATATTTAATATATAACATATAAATTAATATATATTCTAGATAAATAAATCATATATAAACTATATAATCTATATTATATTATATATAATATATAACTTAATATAGCATGTTATATTATAATTTATTATATTATAATTTATATATTATATTATAATTTATATTATATTATAATTTATGCTATTACTATCAGAAGCTAACTATTTCTTAATTACAATATATTATAATCATTTCTTGGCTTATCAGTTTTTGCTACACTATATTGTAAATACTTTAAAGCTAATTATTTTAAATTACTCTCTGTGGGTCTTACTACAATGTATTTTTTTAGTTCTATTTTTCTGAAGTATTTAGTCTTTTCTGTAAGCTCATCCTTTGAAATTCGTTTCTAGCTTAATTTTTTCCTCCACATTGTTTGCTTAGGTGCTTGTGCTTAGTTTGCAAGTGCAGAGCAGGGGACAGGGGACAGCTCTCAGTGGCCCTGGGGTGGCTGCAGCTGGCAGGGTTTGATCTCATGCTGTCCCCACCATGCTGAAGACACTCAGTGTCCCCATGTCCCACCCAGCTGGTGCCTCCCTGGCACGAGCCAATCCTAATCTGGGTTTTGTTTCTCTGTCTCTCCCCTTCTCCCTGTGTGCCCTCCAATCTCCCCCTCTGCAGGAAGTCTGCAGCGAGCTGTGGTGCCTGAGCAAAAGCAACCGCTGCATCACCAACAGCATCCCCGCAGCTGAGGGCACCATCTGCCAAACCAACACCATCGACAAGGGGGTAAGGCAGCCCTGGGCACTGCAGCAGCTGGCAGGGAAGGGATGGGGTCCTTTTCCAGCAAAAACGGGATTATTGTTCATGCTGGGGGCGTGGGGTTGGTTTAGGAGCGCCCAGCAGCCCACCCAGCCCTGACCCCAGAGGGCAGAGCTGCCCTGGAGGGAGGCTGGGATGGGCCAAGGAGCCCAGAAATCGCCCCAGGGTCCAGCTCAGAGCTCAGCTTGTGCAGGGCTGGAATGTGGAAAGTGGAATGTGGAATGTGATATGTGGAATATAGAAAGTGGAATGTGGAATGTGATATGTGGAAAGTGGAATATGGAAAGTGGAATATGGAATGTGGAAGTGGAATGTGGAATATGGAATAGGGAAAGTGGAATGTGGAGTATGAAATATGGAATGTGGAAAGTGGAATGTGGAATGTGATATATGGAATGTGGGAAGTGGAATGTGGAAATTGGAAAGTGGAACATGGAAAGTGGAATATGGAATATAGAAAGTGGAATGTGGAATGTGATATGTGAAGTATGGAATATGGAATATGGAATATGGAAAGTGATATATGGAATGTGGAATGTGAAAAGTGGAATGTGGAACATGGAAAGTGGAATATGGAATGTGATATATGGAACGTGGAATGTGGGAAGTGGAATGTGGAAATTGGAAAGTGGAACATGGAAAGTGGAATATGGAATATGGAATATAGAAAGTGGAATGTGGAATGTGATATGTGAAGTATGGAATATGGAATATGGAAAGTGATATATGGAATGTGGAATGTGAAAAGTGGAATGTGGAACATGGAAAGTGGAATATGGAATGTGATATATGGAACGTGGAATGTGGGAAGTGGAATGTGGAAATTGGAAAGTGGAACATGGAAAGTGGAATATGGAATGTGATACATGGAATGTGGAATGTGGGAAGCGGAATGTGGAACATGGAAAGTGGAATATGGAATGTGATATATGGAATATGGAATATAGAAAGTGGAATGTGGAATGTGATATGTGAAGTATGGAATATGGAAAGTGATATATGGAATGTGGAATGTGAAAAGTGAAATGTGGAATATGGAATGGGAAATCCCTGCTCCAGCAAAGTCCTCCTTGGTGCCACCCCTGAGGCACAGCAAGGTGACCTCAAGCAGCTGTGGCAGCTCAGGCCCTGCTGCCCATCCCAGGACAGTTTCTGTCACTGACACTGTGAACCTGTTTAACATTTCCTGGAAAACCTCTGACAGGGCACGCTGCCCCTGAAAAGCAGCAAGTTTTCCATGGATTGTTTCAGGAGGAGTAGGATCTCATGGAATGCCATGTCCTTAAATGAACACCTTGTCCTCAGGTCTCCTGGGATCTCCTGGCTGGTCTGAGAAAAGGGATTTTTTGGTTTTTTCCCCCAGTTTCCCCAGATTTTTTTCTTTCAGAGGAACTTGGGAAAAACTGGCTATGATGAAACCTTGGATTTTTACCCTCAGCTGGGAGGGGAGGGCAGGATTTTCCCTGACCATGAATTTTGCCTTGATTGCTTCACTCCCTGCTCCTCCTACACCCATTTTCCCCAGTACAAAGTGAATGCACGCTCAGACAAAGAGCCTTTGCACACTGGGACAATGGAGAATCAGGGCTGGGACATCCCCCATTCCACCAGAAGAAAAGTAATTCCCAAGAAACATTTCAAATCCTTAGGAAGCTGGAGGAGCTGGGGTGCAGGGGAGACCATGGCTCTGACAAATCCACGATTATTTTCATTTTAGTTCTGCAGGGAACTGGGGCAGAGAGCAGCAGACAGCTCCTGGGGCTGCTTATCCCTCCTGCTGCACACTCACAGGGACTATGGCATTTTTTTCCCTCTTAGTCATGGCTTTTTCACAGCTTTTCCCATTTTTCAATATCTCTTTTCCCCCACTTTGTGGCTGCTTTTTCATGAGGCTTTTTCAAAAGCCTTGAGGGAAGGGAAATGAAGCAGTCACAGCCCCCAGGATTTGTGGGAGCTGCTCCCTGTGAGGATTCTGGCTCCCTGTGAGGATTCTGGCTCCCTTTGAACCCCCAGTTACCTCCCTGTGCTTATCCTTTTGGATCCATTCATTATTTGGAAGTGATTTGATGACCTTGGGTGGAAGAATACATTTTTATATTAAGAAGAATACGCTTTTATATTAAGTTTCTGTATTGTTCCCAGCTGGAGCTGCTGGGGTGAGCCCCAGACCTCAGCCCTTGGCTGGAGCAGCTCTCCAAGGTCTTCCCTGGCTTCTCCCTTTGCCCTGGGGAGAGCAGACAGAAAGATCAGGGAATTTAAAGCATGAAATATTAAAGGAGAGAGAAAATTCCTGTGCTCTGCCAGCCAGTGTGGGGGAAGGCTGAGCCAAACTCTGCTGTGCCCACATCCCAAACCTCTGGGTATTTCCTCCTGCCAGATCCTTCTTTTTTAAATTAATCCATCTCCTGTGGTTGTTATGGCTTCACCTGTCTTACCCCAAGGACCCACAGTGGCATTTTTTCCTCCTTTTTCCCAGTTTTTCCCACTTTTAATCATCCCTTTCCCCCAGCTTCGTAACTGCTTTTTAACCAGGGCTCTTCAGAGGGAAGGGAAGGGAAGGGAAGGGAAGGGAAGGGAAGGGAAGGGAAGGGAAGGGAAGGGAAGGGAAGGGAAGGGAAGGGAAGGGAAGGGAAGGGAAGGGAAGGGAAGGGAAGGGAAGGGAAGGGAAGGGAAGGGAAGGGAAGGGAAGGGAAGGGAAGGGCCCCCAGGGTTTATTAGAGCTATTCCCAGGCTGTGGGAATATTGTGGAGTATCTCCTCCACATGGGATCCCCCTTTGGAGAGGCTCTGGTGCTCCCAGGGATCGTGAGTTGGGATTCCTGGGAAGCCTCCGTGCATTTTTCCCAGCTGCCCATGCAGAGCTGGCTCGGGAGGAGCAGGGAGAGGCTGTGCCAGCAGCTCCAGGGTGGGTTCCCAGCCCCTGGAAGGAGCACTCAGAGCTTTCTTCCTTCCTGGGATTATCTCAGCCCCCAGGGCTCCGTGTCCGGCACCGCGCCCGGGCGGCTCTGGCACCGTCCCACCCTCCCGTGGCTGGGGACTCCAGGGGCTGTGGGACACGTGCCAGGCCTGAGGGAAATATTTCATAGGCAAATTTCCATGAGCATCTGTCTCCCAGTAGGACAGGGACGGGATTCTTTAAGGATCTTCAGCAGAATGATGACACAACAATGCTGATATTACAATTTAAACTTTATTTGAACTCAAGTTCTTTGCTGATCTGGACATTTTGGACGCACAAACCACAACCTGAGCTCTCAGTACAAACAAAACTCACTCTGTCCTGGCAGTGGTTGTGGCCATGTCCCCCAGGGATCCTGGCCCTGCCCAGCAGCAGCAGCTCCAGTCCAAGATCACCTGGAACTCTGCCGAGGGCTTTTATAAGATGTGAGATGGGAACCCAGGACCTCTTTAGAGGAGAATCCCAGACTGGTTTGGGTTGGGAGGGACCTTAAACCTCACCCATGGGCAGAGACACCTTCCATAGCCCAGGGTGCTCCAAGCCCCAGTGTCCAACCTGGCCTTGGGCACTTCCAGGGATCCAGGGGCAGCCACAGCTGCTCTGGGCAACGTTTGGGATGTGACCCCTTGCCAGTGCCTGCCTGGATGGTGCCACAGGGGCTGATCCCACTGACCCCAAGGAGAGGCGAGCACCCTTTGCCTTGGAGAATTTGGCTCTGAGGCTGCTGCAGCTCCCAGCTCAGATTCCTCAGGGCCAAAGCAGATCCCAGCCCTGTGCTGGCTCCATGGAGGCTCTGGCAGGAGGATTCCCCCCAAGATGTGCAGGATGTCTCTGTTTCAGCCCCATGTCTGAAGAACGAGTCAGAGCTCTTCAGTTTTTGGTCTTGAAGTTGTTTATTAATTCTTATCTATAAAATTTTCTTTCTGCCCAGCTGAGATCTGCTCAGCAGGGCAGCCACAGGCACTCTGACCACCCCTGAGGGGGTGTTGTCTTTTTATACCACAAACTACGTATAACATATTTACACTTAATTCCCAATACCTATCACCTATGTTAGACAGTGCACTTCTACTCTAAACCAATCCCAAAGTGCCAACATCACTGCAGAAAATGGAGAACAAGAAGAAGAAGAAGAAAGGCTGGACACACCCAAGTTCCTCCATCTTGTCCCCATAACCCCCATACCAAAAATCCTAAAATCTACATTTTCACCCTGTGATCATTTTATTATTATACTATTTAAACTTCTGTGGCTTTCATGTCCTCATACAAAGCTGGCAACTTGCTCCAGGGGTCACAATCAAATCCCCAGGTGCTCTGGGCTGTGCCAGGGTCTCCAAGGCCCCCGTCAGGGTTCTCGGCAGCTCTGGACACCCGGAGGGATGTGCTGAGTTCTGACAGCCCCCATTGCCGAGGTGTCCCAAGCTCTGTGTCCCCACAGTGGTGCTACAAGAGGGAGTGTGTGCCCTTCGGGACGCGGCCGGAGGGCGTGGACGGAGCCTGGGGCTCGTGGTCATCGTGGGGCGAGTGCAGCCGGACGTGCGGCGGCGGCGTCTCCTCGTCCGTGCGCCACTGCGACAGCCCCAGGTACGTGGGGGTCACTCGTGCGCCAGGGTTGGGGCAGGAACAGGAGAGAGGCAGGATGGTAGAAAGGGCAAAGAAGGGTTTATTCAAAAGAACCACGTGGTTTTTATAGAGTGGTACGATAGATTCTACTCTATTGGATAACTTACAGAAACATCTTTTTCTCGCGCTGTCCTTGAGTGTTGGGGAAGATGAAACAGGAAAGCCTTATAAATATGATTGCCTGGCAAAAGATTTTGAGAATATAGAAACTATAAGCGAGATTGAAATGAAAGCAAGCTTTGAGATCCCTCAGTCACTGAACAACTGGAAAACAATGGCATGGCCAGCTGAAGGTGATCCCCTTTTGATGGAACAACACCCTCTGCTTGCAGGCAGCTCCAGGGGTCAGAGCAGACCCTGCCAGCTTGGCAGAACGGGCCCAAAGAGGAGTTTTTAGGGTTTAAAATGTAACACAGTATGGTAATGTAGTGATTCTTATAGGCTGTATGTAAATGCTGTAGGATTTGTACATTGTACTAGATTAGTGAGAATTAGAATATTCAACACAGAAGAAGATTTATTGTATTGTAACGGGAACCTCACTCTCTTACTCTCTTACCCTTTTACTCTCTTACCCTCTCATCCTCACTACCCCTCTCTTCTCTCAGTCCTGCTCTGAGCTGTGCCTGGCAGCTCCCAGCAGGGCCCTGCACCCAGGCCCTTTGCAATAAACCCCAAATTCCACGACCTGGCTGCAGAGATCTCTGGTCTCCGTCTGTCCTGACCGTGCTACCCCCCAATGCTCCTACACTTGAGAGGAACAGAAAAATAAAGTAGAAAAACAGCACCTGCAAATTGTCTAGAGTCAACAGGTTATCACATCTTTCCAGCTCCCTAAAACTTCTCCCAAGCCACTGTGAGAAACGCTCGCCATTTCTCTCTCTCTGTCCCATGGCATCCACACGTGGGGGTGGCCCTGTCACTGCAGCCCTGCCGTGTCCCCAACCCTTGGTGTCCATGGGGAGGCACATCCAGGTGCCTGTGATGCCTTGGGAAGGCTGAGCTAGAGCAGAGGCTGCATGGATGGAGAGTTGTAACTTCTTTTTGCCAAGGTCGGGATTAAATCATGGGATGGTATTTCTTCTTGGGACTCAGATGTTTGTTAGTTCTTATCTGTGTCACAGTCTCACAAACCATGTGAGAGTCTTCTTATCTATCTATGTCACAGTCTCACAAACCTCCTTCCTCTTTGGCAGGCCCACCATCGGAGGGAAGTACTGCCTGGGAGAGAGGAAACGCTACCGCTCCTGCAACACTGATGTGAGTGGGGGCAGAGGGGCTGGGAGGGATGGAGGAGGGGGATCAGCCCTGTCCAGGGTGGGATCAGCCCTGTCTGGGGGGATCTGCCCTCTCCAAATGGGATGAGCCCTGTCTGATTGGGATGAGCCCTGTCCAGGTTGAATGAGCCCTGTCGGGATTGGGTTGAGCCCTCTCCAAATGGGATCAGCCCTGTCCAGTTGGGATGAGCCCTGTCGGGGTTGAATGAGCCCTCTCCAGTTGGGATGAGCTCTGTCCAGGGTGGATGAGCCCTCTCTGATTGGGATCAGCCCTTTCCAAGTTGAATGAGCCCTGTCTGGGTTGGGATGAACCATGTCCACATGGAATCAGCCCTGTCCAGACTGGCTTGAGCCCTCTCTGGGTTGAATGAGCCCTGTCGGGATTGGGTTGAGCCCTCTCCAAATGGGATCAGCCCTGTGCAGGTGGGATGAGCCCTTTCCAGTTAGGATGAACCCTGTTGGGATTCAATGTGCCCTGTCTCAGTGGGATGAGCCCTGTCTGGGTTGAATGAGCCCTGTCCAGATGGGATGAACCTTCTCCAACTGGGATCAGCCCTCTCTGGCTGGGATGAGCCCTCTGTAGTTGGGATCAGCCCTCTCTGGGTCGGATGAGCCCTGTCCAGGTGAAATGAACCCTCTCCAGTTGGGATGAGCTGTGTCTCAGTGGGATGAGCCTTCTCCCAGTAGGATGAGCCCTGTCCGGATTGGGTTGAGCCCTCTCCAAATGGGATGAGCCCTGTCCAGATTGGGATGAGCTCTGTCCAGGTGGGATGAGCCCTGTCCGGATTGGGTTGAGCCCTCTCCAAATGGGATGAGCCCTGTCCAGATTGGGATGAGCTCTGTCCAGGTGGGATGAGCCTTCTCCAACTGGGAATAGCCCTCCCCGGGTGGGATCAGCCCTCTCCAAATGGGATGAGCCCTGTCCAGACTGGGAGAGCTCTGTCCAGGTGGGATGAGCCCTGCCGGGATTGGGTTGAGCCCTCTCCAAATGGGATGAGCCCTCTCTAGTTTGGGTTGAGCCCTCTCCGGGTTGAATGAGCTCTATCCAGGTGGGATGAGGCCTCTCCTCCCAGGTGCGGGGTGCTCTGTGCAGCCGTGGGAGGAAGAGGAGGAGGAGGCAGGGCAGGGGCAGGGCGGGGTGAGCCGGCAGCGATCCCGCAATGGGGAATTCCAGGCAGGACCAGGCAGGTGTGGGAGCCGGCTCCGGGGGCGGGGGGGCTGCACGGACCTGCGGGGCTCCGGCATCCAGAGGGGCCCAAAGATAAGGAGGGAATGGGGGGGAGAGAGAGAATTCCAGCTCTGCTTCTCCCAGGCTGCTCCTGCACAGCTGCTCAGGTGAGGCTGGGTCAGACTCTGCTTCCCGGGGCTGGGGGTTAAACCTCAAAGATTTACAGGGAAAACTGTGCCGAGGGGATGCTCAGAGGAGCTTGGGACCTGGGGATTGCAGCTTTAACACCCACGGGCTGCTGGAGAGGGAAGCAGACGGGTCCTGTTGCTTCCCCGGGTTTGGGGGATTGCTCCCCAGGGTCACAAATCAGGCAGAGCTCCTGGGGCCCCTCCTCGTGCTCTTGGTCTTCAAATCGTGCCTGGCTTTGCAGGAGGGACTGTCCTGCCACCAGTGTCAGGGCTGATGTCCCTGTCCCCGTCCCCAAGGGGCTGGTGGCAGTGCCCTGTTGTCAGAGCTGGTGGCAGTGCCCCATTGTCAGGACTGATGTCCCTGTCCCTGAGGGCTGGTGGCAGTGCCCAGTTGCCAGAGCTGATGTCCCTGTCTCTGGGGAGCTGATGGCAGTGCCCTGTATCAGAGCTGGTCTCCCTGTCCCCAGGGGGCTGATATCCCTGTCCCCAAGGTGGCAGTGCCCCATTTTTAGGGCTGATGTCCCTGTCACCAAGGGGCTGGTGTCCCTGAGGAGCTGGTGGCCATGCCCCATTGTCTAGAACTGGTGGCAGTGCCCCATTTTTAGAGCTGATGTCCCTGTCCAAGGGGCTGGTGGCAGTGCCCTGATGTCAGTGCTGATGTCCCTGTCCAAGGGGCTGGTGGCAGTGCCCTGATGTCAGAGCTGATGTCCCTGTCCCCAGGGGCTGGTGGCAGTGCCCCAGTGTCAGAGCTGGTGTCCCTGAGGAGCTGGTGGCAGTGCTCCATTGCCTAGAACTGGTGGCAGTGCCCCATTTTTAGGGCTGATGTTCCTGTCCCTGAGGGCTGGTGGCAGTGCCCCAGCGTCAGAGCTGATGTCCCTGTCCCTGAGGGCTGGTGGCAGTGCCCCATTGCCTAGAACTGGTGGCAGTGCCCTGATGTCAGAGTTGGTGTCCCTGTCCAAGGGGCTGGTGGCAGTGCCCCAGTGTCAGAGCTGGTGTCCCTGTCCAAGGGGCTGGTGGCCATGCCCCAGTGTCAGAACTGATGTCCCTGTCCCTGAGGGCTGGTGGCCATGCCCAGCTGTGCCCCCCAGCCCCACGCTGACCGTGGCTGTGTGCCCACAGGACTGCCCGCCGGGCTCGCAGGATTTCCGAGAGCTGCAGTGCGCCGAGTTCGACGGCGTGCCCTTCCGAGGGAAGTACTACACCTGGAAAACCTACCGGGGAGGTGAGCTGGGGCTGCTGGGGCTGACATCCTCTGCTGCCACCGGGCAGGGCGGCAGAAATGCTGAAACCCCCTCAAAGGGGCTCCTTCAGAAACCTGAAGGCTTCCAAAGCTCCGTACTGGGAGTCAGGCAGGGTGTGGTGGTGTTTGCAGGGAGGTGAGGGAAGAGAGGAGAATCTTGACTCCATGATTCAGAGGGCTGATTGATTGTTTTATGATATATGTTATATTAAAAGAAAATTATATATTAAAATGATACTAAAGAATAGAAGAAAAGGATTTCATAGGAAATTCCAGGAAAGGAAATTCCAGGAAAGGAAATTTCAAGGAAAGGAAAGGAAGTTTATAGGAAATTTCAGAGAAGGAAAGGAAATTTCAAGGAAAGGAAATTTCAGGAAAGGAAATTTCAAGGAAAGGAAAGGAAATTTAAAGGAAATTTCAGGAAAGGAAATTTCAGGAAAGGAAAGGAAATTCCAGGAAAGGAAATTCCAGGAAAGGAAAGGAAATTCCAGGAAAGGAAATTCCAGGAAAGGAAATTCCAGGAAAGGAAAGGAAATTCCAGGAAAGGAAAGGAAATTCCAGGAAAGGAAAGGAAATTCCAGGAAAGGAAAGGAAATTCCAGGAAAGGAAAGGAAAGGAAAGGAAAGGAAAGGAAAGGAAAGGAAAGGAAAGGAAAGGAAAGGAAAGGAAATCTTGTGACTGCTCACAGCCTCGACACAGGTGGCTGTCATTGGTCATCAAGTAAAAACAATTCACATGCTGGGTAAACAATTCTCCAAATCACATTCCAAACCAGCAAAACGTGGAGAAGCTGAAACTTCCCAGCTTCTCAGGAGAAAAGATCCTAATGAAAGGATTTTTCAGAAGATGTGTCTGTGACAGCAGTGCTGTAGGCTGGGGATGGTGTGGCTGGACAGTGCCCTGGCTAAAACATCCAGTGCCCTGGCAGCACTGGTCAACAACATGAGCCAGCAGAGTGCCCTGGTGGCCAAGAAGGCCAATGGCTCCTGGCCTGGGTCAGGAATGGTGTGGCCAGCAGGAGCAGGGAGGTCACTGTGCCCCTGTACCAGGCACTGGCGAGGGCACACCTGGAGTGCTGTGTCCAGTTCTGGCCCCTCAGTTTAGGAAGGACCTTGAGATTCTTAAATGTGTCCAAAGGAGGGCTACAAGGCTGGAGAGGGGCTGGGAACACAAACCCTGTGAGGAACAACTGAGGGAGCTGGGGGTGCTCAGCCTGGAGAAAAGGAGACTCAGGGGTGCCCTCATCACTCTCTGCAGCTCCTGAAAGGTGCCTGTGCTCAGCTGGGGCTGGGCTCTTTCTCCAGGCACTGACAGAACCAGAGCACACAGCCTCAACTGTGCCAAGGGAAATACAGGTTGGATATCAGGAAAAAAATATAGGTTGGATATTAGGAAAAGGTTTTTTACAGAAAGGGTGATAAAGTTCTGCAATGGCTGCCCAGGAGGTGGTGGAGTCCCCATCCCTGGGTGTGTTTAACAAAGCCTGGATGTGGCACTGGGTGCCAGGGTTCAGTTGAGGTGCTGGGGCTGGGTTGGACTCGATGATCTTGGAGGTCTCTTCCAACCCAGTGATTCCAAAATTCTGTGATTCTGTCAGAGCAGCCATTTCAGGTCCATGCACACACACAACACAAAGAGCTCAGCAGAGGAAGAGCAGGAAGGGTTTTTATGATGTATTCCAGCAAAGGTTTATGGCACCCACCATGCCAAAGGAATCAGGGACAAAGACCTGGCCAGGTGCTCTGCACAAGGTTAAGTAGGGATCAGTGCCCAATGGTCTGAGGGCACAGGGATGGCACAAAGGGCAGGAAAAGGGCATTGGCCTACAGGGAAGATGGGGCTGGACACCAGGGATAGCACAACCAATGAGGAAACGGGGAAGGGAGAAACCACAAGAATTTGGGATATATGGGGAAAGTGTCTGGGTTTGAACAGACAGGAGTCTGTTAAGGAAGGCAGGAGCCTCCACTGAAATGGAAAATGCAAACCCCCTCCCTCTGAATTATTATAATTTTGAAATTAAGGGGCTCTCAGGCAAAGATATGGGAATAGGAATAACAGTTCTTTACTAGGAAAATTAAAAATACAAATGCAATAGCACAAAAAAGCAAACAAACCCTGCCAGAGTCAGCCCATGCCCTGTCCCCTGTGTGTCAGGGGGTGGCACAGCCCCATCCCATGGGGGCTCAGCCCTCCTGCAGTGCCAGCTGTGGCTCTGCTGGAGCAGGGATCCTGCACAAGGGGGGAGTTTTCCTCTGCAGCTCCAGTGGAAAAGGCAGCTGCTCCTCTGGCAATGCAGAGGAAAGGCTGTTCTGGTGTCCCAAACCTCAGATTGGATCCAGGTAGGAATGTTTGAAACCTCAGATTGGATCCAGGTAGGAATGCTTGGCTCCTGCCCTGGGCAATGCAGCATCTCCCCATGGGATGCTGGAATTGGATCAGCCCTGCAGGGACACTCAGTGGCCATGGACAGCAGAGATCTCCTGCAGGGAGGGTTGGTGTGGGAGAGATAAAGAAAAAACTGCCCCAAGAACAGCAGAGAACTGCCCCAGCTCTGACAGGTGGAAATAGAACACACATCCCCATTTCCAACCTAAAATAGGTACTCAATGGGGAGGAGACAGAGCAGGCAGGGAAAGCTTCCTGAGCAGGAGAAGGGATGGGATCTGGTGGATCCTCCAAAAAGCAGCACTTCCCTTTCCTGAGGTCAGCCCTGGGTCCTGCAGAAGGCTCTGGAGGAGGCTCTGTGGCACAAATCTCTCAATAATGAGGAGGAACAGCTCATCTCCTCGGTGGAGGTAATGAACTGGGCTGGGGAAATCCTTCCCAGCTGTGCAAACAAGCCCAGCTCCTGCAGCTGGAGCAGCTGTGCTGAGGCTGCAGGGCATGGATCAATAAAAATGTAATAAAATTGGGAGGCTGTGAAGTCACCCCGAGACCCCAGTGGGTGCCAAGGTGGAAAACAACCCTGGCTCAGGCCTCTCTCCTCCCCAGGCATGGCCCAGGGCTGGGCTGGCCAGCTGAACATCACCCTTGAGGTGTCCTCTGACCCTGACAGGGATTTCTGGCTTTCATAAAGAGCCCCTTCCTCTCTCTGTGCTGCAGCTTCCTCTGCCACAAAATGAGTGGTGAGACCTCTGCCCTGGGGGGAGGCTGGCAGGGCTGACCTTGATTTGAAGGGATTTGGGAGCTTCATCTCCTCTTCCCACAGTGGCTGTGGGTCATGAGGGGCATTTTCATTTTGTTTATTCAGAGTCAAAGAGTGGGAGAGGAAAGGAGAGGAGAGGAGAGGAGAGGAGAGGAGAGGAAAGGAAAGGAAAGGAAAGGAAAGGAAAAAAGAAAAGATGAAAGAGAAAAGAAAAGAAAAGAAAAGAAAAGAAAAGAAAAGAAAAGAAAAGAAAAGAAAAGGAGAAAAGAAAGTGGCCCAGGGAGGAACCATGGAGGGGGGAAAGTCAAGGAACAACTTTGGACAAGTTTGGGCTCTCTCTCAGAATTGGGGAGACCTGGTTTGTGTCCAGTGCCTAAAGGGGGCTGGAAATAAAGAGAATTTTAGCAAGGCCTTGAAGGACAGGACACAGGGAATGGCTTCCTCTTACAGAAGGCAGGGATAGATGGGATTTTGGGAAGGAATTGTTCCCTCTGAGGGAACTTCCTCTGGATATTTGGGTCCATTTGCATATTGGGAGTTAATCTCCCAATTACAGCTTCAGGTAATGGAGTCATTTACCCCAAGTTTGCTATCCCCAGCTCATTTTTGTTTCCATTTCTGGGCCCTGAGGCAGTGAGGTGTCCTTGATTGCCAGGCCTGGAGAGGAATTGTTGTGTCTGCCCAAAATGGGAAAGCAGCAGCTCACACTGTACATGGAGTTTGGGGTTACACACTAAAGAACTGCAGGGTTACAAATAGATGAAAAATAGAAAAGCCAACATCCTAAGATGAGGTTGAGCAAAGCTTTACATGTCTTTCTTTAATGGCTCATTTGCAGACCCTAACCCTCCAATTTTTAGGCACTTTCCAAACAGCACACAGGCAAAATTGAACAAAAATGCTCCAGTTTTAATGAGAAACCCCGAGACAGGACAAACTGCAGGGCCATTTTCACTCATCCCAGTGGAGCAGCTTGGCACAGCAGTTTTGCTGAGCTCCCCCCGCTCAGCAGCTGCTTCTCCAGGGGCTTGCCCAGGCATCCTGCTCCAGAAAATGCCTCCAAGCTGCTGAATTCCCCTCTCGTGTCTCCTCCTGCTCCTCCCTCTCCCAGCTTTGCTCTTCCTTCCCTCCAGCTGCTCTGGCACAGCTGGGCCCCCTCCCCTCCCCTCCTCTCACCCCTCTGATGTTCTGTATTGAGTTTCCCTTTTGCACATTCCCATTCCTGCCATCCAAGGTGCTTCCCCAGCTCTGGCACAGGGATCAGGAGCTGGGTGCTGCCTCCAGGAGGGAGCTGGCACAGCTCAGGCACCTCTGCCAGGCTCCTGGGATGCTCAATAAAGGCAGCAAACGCCACAAGCCACACCAGGGGCTGAGAAAATCCCGTGGCAGCAGGCAGGGAATGCTCTGCTGGAGCCACATCCTGCTCCAGGCACTTCATCTGGATATCTGGGTGAAAATATAGGAAAATACAGAAATTTCAGCTCTAACTTGAAGATCCTTCTCCTTCATCCTCAAGCCACAACAGGGGCTGAGAAAATCCAGTGGCAGCAGGCAGGGAATGCTCGGCTGGAGCCACATCCTGCTCCAGGCACTTCATATTCATATAACCCTAATATCACTGGATATCTGGGTGAAAATATAGGGAAATACAGAAATTTCAGCTGTGGCTTCTCCTTCATCCACAAGTCACACCAGGGGTTGAGAAAATACAGTGGCAGTAGCCAGGAAATGCTCTGCTGGAGGCACATCCTGCTCCAGGTACTTCATATAACCCAAATATCACTGGATATTTGGGTGAAAATATAGGAAAATACAGAAATTTCAGCTCTAACTTGAAGATCCTTCTCTTTCATCCTCAAGCCACACCAGGGTTTGAGAAAATCCCATGGCAGCAGGCAGGGAATGCCCTGCTGGAGCCACATCCTGCTCCAGGCACTTCATCCACAGATATTTGGGTGCTGTTCCTGAGGTGATACTTTGGAAAACGTTGTTGGGAAATACAGAAAATACAGAAATTTCAGCTGTAACTTGAAGATTCTTCTCATCCATCCTCAAGCCACACCAGTGGCAGCAGGCAAGGAATGCTTGGCTGGAGCCACATCCTGCTCCAGGCACTTCATCCACAGATATCTGGGTGAAAATATAGGAAAATACAGAAATTTTAGCTGTAACTTTAAGATCCTTCTCCTTCATCCTCAAGCCACACCCAGAGCTGAGAAAATCCCATGGCAGCAGGCAGGGAATGCCCTGCTGGAGCCACATCCTGCTCCAGGCACTTCATCCACAGATATTTGGGTGAAAATATAGGGAAATACAGAAATTTCAGCTGTGGCTTGAAGATCCTTCTAACCAGGGGTTGAGAAAATCCCATGGCAGCAGGCAGGGAATGCCCTGCTGGAGGCACATCCTGCTCCAGGCACTTCATATTCATATAACCCTAATATCACTGGATATCTGGGTGAAAATATAGGGAAATACAGAAATTTCAGCTGTAACTTTAAGATCCTTCTCCTTCACCCTCAAGCCACACCAGGGCTTAGAAAATCCCATGGCAGCAGGCAGGGAATGCCCTGCTGGAGCCACATCCTGCTCCAGGCACTTCATATTCATATAACCGTAATATCACTGGATATTTGGGTGAAAATATAGGGAAATACAGAAATTTCAGCTGTAACTTTAAGATCCTTCTCCTTCATCCTCATCACCTTTGCTGGGAAGGATTCCCCTAGGGCAGGAAGGAAGGGTTTCTCTGCCTCAGTAACTTTGTTCTTCTGCTCTGGCAGCTGAAAAGAAAACCTTGGAAAGGTTCCTCAGGAGCTGCTGCCTCAGTTTCCCTGTTGGTAAAGCAGGCAGAAGGGTTTTACAGCCTGTAAGTGCCAGGAGTGACCCAGATAAGAACAAATCACTTTGTTCCCTTCCCTGTCACATCCAGGGCCTGTGTCCAGCTCAAGGGCCTGGCTCCCTCCTCCAGGGGCATCCCCCTGGTTTTCCAAATCCTCTTATGGGAATAAACCCCACAGAGCCCATTTTCTTCAGGGTGGAAAAAACCCCATTCTTTATTCACAAAAGGATAAATTCTTTATTCTCCTTTTTATACCATTTTACAGACCTCCTGTGTGACCCCAATTAGTCAGTAGCTTTCTTGCCAATTTATTGATTAGTAATAAGTTATTTTACATTGATTGGTCACTCAAACCCTGGTGTGTACCTGCAGGAAAAGTTGTTTGTGAGGGATAGTTTTCATTTTTCTGTCTAAAAACAGTTTATACAGGTTCTGGTTGTTTGTCACCCAGGAATAGATTTTTATATTAACAAAATGCTCACACCAGGATTGCTTTCACATGGGAACTTGCAAAGTGCTGGCTTTGCCACTGATTCCAGGAGAGCAGGTTTGGTTTGATGATTTTATGAAGATTTTATATTTCTACGGATCCCAGGAGAGCAGGCTTGATTTGATGAACATTTTATGAAGCTTTTTTGCTATTTCTACTGATTCCAGGAGAGCAGGCTTGATTTGATGAAGATTTTGTGAAGATTTTGTGATATTTCTACTGATTTCAGGAGAGCAGGTTTCATTTTATGAACATTTTATGATATTTCTGCTGATTCCAGGAGAGCAGATTTAATTTTATGAAGATTTTAGGATGCCTTTATGCTCTTTCTACTGATTCCAGGAGAGCAGGCTTGATTTGATGAAGATTTTTTGAAGCCTTTATGCTATTTCTACTGATTCTGGGAGAGCAGGTTTGATTTGATAAAGATTTTATGGTATTTCTACTGATTCCAGTAGAGTAGGCTTGATTTGATGAACATTTTATGATATTTCTACTGATTCCAGGAGAGCAGGTTTGGTTTGATGATTTTATGAAGCCTTTATGATATTTCTACTGATTCCAGGAGAGCAGGTTTGATTTTGTAAAGATTTTATGAGCATTTTATTATATTTCTACTGATTCCAGGAGTGTAGGTTTCATTTTATGAAGCCTTTATGCTCTTTCTACTGATTCCAGGAGAGCAGGTTTGATTTGATGAACATTTTATGATATTTCTGCTGATTCCAGGAGAGCAGCTTGATTTTATGATGATTTTAGGAAGCCTCTGTGATTTTTCTCCCTGACTGCAACACTTTTGGACCCGTTTGAAGCTGTGCTCCTTCCCCAGGGGGTGTCAAGGCGTGCTCCCTCAACTGCCTGGCCGAGGGCTTCAACTTCTACACGGAGAGAGCGGCGGCCGTGGTGGATGGAACCCCCTGCAGGCAGGACTCCAATGACATCTGCGTCAATGGGGAGTGCAAGGTGGGACAGGGACAGGGCCCGGGGATGGGGGGACAGGGGCAGACTCGGGAATGGGGGACAGGGACAGACCCAAAACAGGGGGGACAGGGGCAGACTCGGGAATGGGGGACAGGGACAGAGCCCTGGGATGGGGGGACAGGGACAGACTCGGGAATGGGGGACAGGGACAGAGCCCTGGGATGGGGGGACAGGGACAGACTCGGGAATGGGGGACAAGGACAGACCCAAAACAGGGGGGACAGGGGCAGACCCCCAAGCAGAGGGGACAAGGACAGAGCCTGGGGCAGGGGGGACAAGGACAGACTCGGGAATGGGGGACAGGGACAGAGCCCTGGGATGGGGGGATAGGGACAGACTCGGGAATGGGGGACAAGGACAGACCCAAAACAGGGGGGACAGGGACAGACTCGGGAATGGGGGACAGGGACAGAGGCAAAACAGGGGGGACAGGGGCAGAGCCCCAAGCAGAGGGGATAAGAACAGATCTCTGGGCAGGGGGGACAAGGACAGACCTGAAGCAGGGGGGACAAGGACAGACCCCAGGATGGGGGACAGGGACAGAGCCCTGGGATGGGGGGGACAGGGACAGACTCGGGAAATGGGGACAAGGACAGACCCAAAACAGGGGGGACAGGGGCAGACCCCCAAGCAGAGGGGACAAGGACAGAGACTGGGGCAGGGGGGACAAGGACAGAGCCCTGGGACGGGGGACATGGACAGAGCCCTGGGATGGGGGGACAGGAACAGACCCCCAGGCAGAGGGGACAAGGACAGAGCTCTGGAAATGGGGGACAGGGACAAAACCCCAGGCAGGGTGACAAGGACAGAACTCTGGGCAGAGGGGACAGGGACAGACCCCAGGATGGGGGACATGGACAGAGCCCGGGGCAGGGGGGACATGGACAGACCTGAAGCAGGGGGGACAAGGACAGACCCCGGGATGGGGGACATGGACAGAGCCTGGGGCAGATGGAACAGGGACAGAGCCCTGGGAATGAGGGACAAGGACAGAGCTCTGGAAATGGGGGACAAGGACAAAACCCCAGGCAGGGTGACAAGGACAGAGCCCTGGGATGGGGGGACAGGAACAGACCCCCAGGCAGAGGGGACAAGGACAGAACTCTGGGCAGAGGGGACAGAAACAGACCCCAAGAAAGGGAAGCAAACACAGACCCAAAGCAGAGGGGACAAGGGCAGACTCCTGGGATAGGGGACAGGGACAGAGCCCTGGGAATGGGGGGATAAGGACAGACCCCCAGAGCACAGGGGACCGGGACAGAGCCCCTAGGGTAGGGGGGACAAGGACAGACCCCTGGAACGGGGGACAATGACAGAACCCCTGGGCAGAGGGGACAAGGACAGACACCCAGGAATGGGGGACAGGGACAGAGACCCCTGGGCAGGGGGGTAAGGACAGATCTCTGGGCAGAGGGGACAGGGACAGACCCCAGGGCAGGCAAGCGCTGCCCTCAAACTGCTCACACAGACCTGGGATGGGTGGAGGGTTAAGAGAGCTGGGGGTGCTCACCTGGACAAGAGAAGGCTCCAGGGACACCTCAGGGCCCCTGGCAGGGCCTGAAGGGGCTCCAGGAGAGCTGCAGAGGGACTGGGGACAAGGCCTGCAGGGACAGGAGCCAGGCAATGGCTCCCAGTGCCAGAGGGCAGGGCTGGATGGGATCTTGGCAATCAGGAATTGTTCCCTGGCAGGGTGGGCAGGCCCTGGCACAGGGTGCCCAGAGCAGCTGGGGCTGCCCCTGCATCCCTGGCAGTGCCCAAGGCCAGGCTGGACAGGGCTGGGAGCACCTGGGACGGTGGGAGGTGTCCCTGCCATGGTTCTGGATGAGCTTTGAGGTCCCTTCCAGCCCAAACCATCCCCTAATTCCATGGTTTCTCTGCCTGGAGACTCAGTGGGAGCAGGAACATTCCCATCCTCTCTGCACTCCCTGCCTCACAGATGGATCCCTGCACTCCCAGCCCCTGCCCCTTTGATGTTTCCCTTGCAATGGGGTCTGGGGGGAGCTGTAAAAGTTCATTATAAGAAAGCTCTGTGGGAGTGGCCAACATCCCCCAGCAGGCAGACAGACAGACAGACAGGCTGTATGTCTGTCTGCCTCCCTTCCTGCATCTCTGGGATCTGTTTTTCTCCACGGGGCAGTGGAACAAAGGGGAATTGTGTGACCGTGTTCACAGGGGTTTCTGGATTGGGGAAGAGACGAGGATCTGACTCCATGTTTCAGAAGGCTGATTTATTATTTTATGATATATATTATATTACAACTATACTAGAAGAATAGAAGAAAGGATTTCATCAGAAGGCTGGCTAAGAATAGAATAGCAAAGAATGAATAACAAAGGCTTGTGGCTCGGACTCTCTGTCTGAGCCAGCTGGGCTGTGATTGGCCATTAATTAGACACAACCACATGAGACCAATCCCAGATGCACCTGTTGCATTCCACAGCAGCAGATAACCATTGTTTGCATTGTGTTCCTGAGGCCTCTCAGCTTCTCAGGAGGAAAAATCCTAAGGAAAGGCTTTTCCATAAAAGCTGTCTGTGACACTGAGGGGACAGCAGGGTCCCTCATTGCTGCTGCTCCTCCCCACAGCACGTGGGCTGTGACCGGGTGCTGGGCTCCGACTCCAAGGAGGACAAGTGCCGCGTGTGCGGGGGCGACGGCAGCTCCTGCGAGACCATCGAGGGCGTCTTCAACCACTCCCTGCCCGAGGGAGGTAGGGAACAAACAGCCTGCTCACCCTCCAGCCCCTCCTCCTCCTCACCTGCCCCTGGGGACAGGCAGGGACAAACCCCAGAGCTCAGTCCCAAGGGGTGGCACCAGGCAGCAAATCCCTCCCGTCCACCAGCCAAGCTGTGCTGGGAAACAGGAGACACTTTGAGCCAGGTCTCATCAGCTTTTGGAGATCTATTTCACACCCAGGATAGCTCAGCTACCTTAGAAGGTGTAAAGTCAGTAGGATGGCTTCTGTGGTAGTGTTGGAAACAAAAAGTGTTGCTTTAGAGAGTGGTTGCTGTTCCCTGTTCCCTGAAATAGGGGTCTCCTCGAGTCTCATAAGCTCTTGGAGATCTATATCACACCCAAGATAGCTCAGCTACTTTAGAAGGCATAAAATCAACAGGATTTGTGGTAGTGTTGGAAACAAAAAGTGTTTAGAGGGTGGTGGCTGTTACCTGTTCCCTGAAATATGGGATATCCCTGAAATATCTCCTTGAGCCAGGTCTCATCAGCTCTTGGAGATCTATATCACACCCAAGATAGCTCAGCTACCTTAGAAGGCATAAAATCAACAGGTTTCTGTGGTAGGGTTGGAAACTAAAAGTGTTTAGAGGGTGGTTGCTGTTCCCTGTTCCTTGAAATGTGGGATATCCCTGAAAAATAGCTCAGCTACCTTAGAAGGCATAAAATCAGTAGGATGGCTTCTGTGGTAGTGTTGGAAACAGAAAAGTTTTAATAAAAGGCAAAATAACAAAACTCTTTACAGAGAAAAGCCCAGCCAGGTGCAAGAGGCCCTTTGCCCTTGGTAAAACACCTCACAAAAGCCATTGGTTTATTTGTTCTCTTCTTTTTCTAGTAAGTTACTCAGGTGAGACTTTTTGGCTTCTGTCCAATTGGCTGTCCTTAAATTTGAAGTGAAGTCCCCCAAATCCTATGAGATGGCTTTTCACCTTATCCAGGAGAGAAACTTCTGGGCTTTTTTCCTTTTTAAGGGGACAAAGAATAGTTCTGTCACTCCCTCAACAAGGGGCACATCCCTACAGTGCCCCAGCCTCCAGTGGTGCCCAAATCTCTGACACAGAGCTCCAAGCCCCTTCCCTGCTCCCCAGGGTTGATCCCAGTCCCACCACAAGAGCCCCCAGTGCAAACCCGCTCCATTCTGGTGCCCCAAATGCTTTTTCCATCATTTCCCCATGGGTAAGGGGTTGGCTCACACTCCCATCCAGCCCAGGGCAGCTCTGGCTCTGGGATTGGAGGCTGAAAATGCTGCTCACCTGCTTGTCCCACAGGTTATGAGGAGGTGATCCAGATCCCCAAGGGTTCTGTGCACATCGACATCCGGGAGCTGAACCTCTCCATCAACTACCTGGGTGAGCTGGGGCTGGGGCTGGGTCCCCAGCCTGGGATTAACAGGGAAATGCAGGGAGAACTTCCCACTGCAGCTGGGAATGGGGATTTGGGGTTCCCAGGCTGGGATTTGGGGCAGGAGAAGGCAGCAGGGCTGTGTGTGTCCCCCAGTGTCCCTGTCCTGTGTTAGCACCACAACCCTGAGCAAACCCCGCCTCCCTCAGCTCCTGCCATCTCCCCTCTGCCATCCTGGGCATTAAAAACACTCACATTTTCCTCGAGCTTGGTTTCCCAGCCTTGCTCAGCCCTGCTTTCACCACGAGGATTTTCTTTCCCCTTTTTTCCTCCCTGTCCCCCGAGCGGTGTGGGGCAGGGCAGGCTGCTCTCCCTGGATGCTGCCGGGTGCCAGCAGGATTCTCCTGGCTCCATCCCTCCCTGCCCGGTGTGTGGGGGCTCCTTTCTGCATTCCTGCGCTCTCAGGACAGTGTTTGACACTCTGGCATCCCTCCGAGCATCCCCGATGGAGGGAGCATCCTCCAGCCCCCGCAGCGCGCAGCGTCCCCCGCGTCCCGGGCAGGGCAGCGGTGCCCGGAGCTCGGGGGAGCGGAGGGAAGGCAGGAGCAGGAGTGAACGCTCCTATCCCCCTCTAGCGACTCTGCCGGGCAACCACAGCCCTGCTCCGGGCCCCAGCAGCTCCAGCAGCCCCGACCATCGCCGGCCAGGATCCATGAACAAATCACCAACGGGATGGGACTGCTGGGGAACTGCCCTGAGCTGTTTTATTTTTCAGCATCAGTCTCATTACGTGGTTATGACAATGGAAGATGCCACCAGCAGACCAAAAACTTAATGTTACAACTTACTTTATAAGTTTTTTGACCAATCTCATAAAGCAAAAGCACATTGACAGTAGTTCTATCCAAGCACTATAAGCACACGTACCTTTGGTCAAACAATGCTTGCTTATTTTGAATACAACACCTGCTTGTGAGCCTTAAAACACAGAGCTCCATTATTAAGCTTCAAACTTCCTAATATCTCACTACATAAACTTTTCTGTAGCTTAGGGAGTTATACCAGACAAGTGTTAATACACAGACCATTGTTCTATTTGTCCTTACTTTTGTATTTTTACATAATTTTTCTGCCGATCTATCTCATGGCTACTCCGTGACCATGTTCTCAGGGATTCTTGGATGAGGGAAGAGACGAGGATCTGACTCCGTGTTTTAGAAAGCTTGATTTAATATTTTATGATATATATTACATTAAAACTTTACTAAAAGAATAGAAGAAAAGGTTTCACCAGAAAGCTGGCTAAGAATAGAATAGAAAGGAATGATAACAAAGGCAGCTGTCCTGGACTCTCTCTCTGAGCCAGCTGGGCTGTGATTGGCCATTAATTAGAAACATCTAAGATGGGCCAATCCCAGATGCACCTGTTGCATTCCACAGCAGCAGATAATCATTGTTTACATTTTGTTCCTGAGGCCTCTCAGCTTCTCAGGAGGAAAAATCCTAAGGAAAGGATTTTCATGAAAAGATGTCTGTGACAGTACTGCTTGGCTCTAATCACAAAGGCTGCCTCTGAGGCCTGCCTTTTGCAGCTTTCCCAAAACCCTCTGATTTTGTGGATTCCCACACTGACCCAGCGTGCACAGCTGGGTTTGAGCCTGGCTGCGTGGGCCAGGGAGGTGCTGGGGAGGCACCGCGGGCCCATCGGTGCCCCTGTGCCCTCCCTGGTGCCCTTTAGCGATGCTCTGAGCCCTGCAGGTGAGCAGCACCTGGCTGAGGCTGGCCCAGGTGCCCTGAGCTCTGTGCTGAGCCCCCTCCCCTGTGCTGGCAGCGCTGCGAGGGGACAGTGGGGAATATTTCATCAACGGGAAGCTCTCCATCGATCCCCCCCGGCGCTTCGACATCGCCGGCACCACCTTCCACTACAGGAGGTCCCCTGAGGAGCCCGAGTCGCTGGAGGCTTTGGGACCCACCAACATCACCCTCTTTGTCATGGTTGGTACCTTCATACCCCTCCTGGTGTGGGCCTATGTTGGGCTGGAAGGATCAGTGTGACGGTGTTCACAGGGGTCTGAGGATGAGGGAACATGGATCTGACTCCATGTTTCAGAAGGCTGATTTATTATTTTATGATATATATTATATTAAAACTATACTAAAAGTATAGAGGAAAGGATTTCATCAGAAGGCTGGCTAAAAATAGAAAAAGAAAGAATGAATAACAAAGGCTTGTATCTCAGACAGAGTCTGAGCCAGCTGGGCTGTGATTGGCCATTAATTAGAAACAACCACATGAGACCAATCCCAGATGCACCTGTTGCATTCCACAGCAGCAGATAACCATTGGTTACATTTTATTCCTGAGGCCTCTCAGCTTCTCAGGAGGAAAAATCCTAAGGAAAGGATTTTCCATAAAAGATGTCTGTGACAGATCTTGCTGTGGCTGCCTGGGGGTTGGAGCTGATCAGCCCCTGGTGTGGCTGTTGGGGGTAAAGGGACACAGGGGGCAGAGGTAAATTGGGCTGAATTCACACAGTACATCACAGAATTAGCTTGGAAAAGCCCCTTGAGACCAAGCTGTGACCTGACACCACCTTGTCAGCCAGACTGTGTCACTGAGTGCCACATCCAGCCTTGAAAGAGTCACCCCAGGTGGGACAGGAGCCCACAGTCCCTGCCTTGGGGGGCCAGTCCTTTATCCACTGGGCACTCCCAGACCTCCCTCCCTAATTCTCAGGTCTGCTGCCCTAATCTGTCAGGTTTTGGGATGATTCCACCCTTGAGTGCCTGGGAGCTCATTCTCTGATCGAGCGTCACTGTCAGCACTGGAGGCTGCCCTGCCAGCACTGGGAGGGGCTGAAGGGGACAGGGGAATATTCCAGCCTGCTGGAGAGGCTGTGGGATGCCAGCTGGGTGGTCACTGTGGTGGCACTGATGTCCTGGGGGTGCCTTTCCTGCAGGTGCTGGTGAGGACAGAGCTGCAGGGGATCCGCTACAAGTTCAACGCTCCCGTGGGCAGGGACGGCTCCAGCCTCTACTCCTGGCACTACACCCCATGGACCAAGTGCTCTGTGCTGTGTGCAGGGGGTGAGCTCTGGTGCTGGGCACCTTTGGGGGGACATGTGGGACCCCCCCTGTGCTGTGTCTGGACCTCTGAGGCCTTTACACAGCCCCACCTCAGACACAGGCATGTGGGAGTTGTGCCAGGGCAAAGAACCTGGGTGCCATCTTCAGCTGGGCCACAGGTATGGGTGGAAGGACCTTAAATATTGAATTTTCCCACCCCCTGCCATGGCAGGGACACCTCCCACTGTCCCAGGCTGCTCCCAGCCCTGTCCAGCCTGGCCTTGGGCACTGCCAGGGATGCAGGGGCAGCCCCAGCTCCTCTGGGCACCCTGTGCCAGGGCCTGCCCACCCTGCCAGGGAACAATTCCTGATGGCCAAGATCCCACTCTCACTTTTATAAATGTTGGTCTATTAGCATATTGGAGTTCATTGTCCAGTTCCAGCCCCAGCCCATCCAGTCCCATCCTTGTTTTTTTCTCTTTAGCCCATGTTGTTTGTGCTCTTGGGGCCTGAGACTTAGACCATTTGTCCTTGGTGCCCAGCTGGAGCAGGAATTGTTTTGTCTCCCTGCTCTGTGCACAGAGCTCACCATCCCCTGATATAAGGCTCAGACCCACCCACTAAAGCAGCACAGAACCTGAAAAATAGAAAAGCTCAAAGCTGAGGCATCACAGCCTCAGCCTCCCTTTCCCCCTTCCCTCTTCTCCCTGGGCAGGCAGCCAGATCCAGTCTGTGGTGTGCAGGAAGCTCTCTGATGGCTCAACTGTCCCCAACCACTTCTGCAGCGCTGACACCAAAGTGCCCGAGCGACAGAGGAGCTGCAACACCGAGCCCTGTCCCCCTGCGTGAGTAACAACGTGGGAAATGAGGAATTGTTATTATTGTTGTTGTTGTTATGTTGTTGTTATTTATTTTTTTCTGTTGAACTTTAACGGAAAGTTAATATAGTACGGATTTGTACGTAAACTTTGAGATAAGAAATGTTGATTTAGGAGATCAACATTTCTTTGGAGAAATAGAACTATGAAAGATAGACCCACGGAGAGTAATGTTAGATCATAATTGCTCTAGATAATTTTAGATAATAATATTAGTATTATTAAATATTTTTATAATAGTATTAGTATTATTATTAGAAAATAATATTTCTATTTTTTAATTATCTAATATTATTAGATAATAATAATATACTATGATACTAATAGTATACTAATTATACTAATATACTAATATAATACTAATTATACTAATATTATTATCTAATATTATTAGTATAATAATAGTATATTTATTATTATTAATGATATTAAATACATTTTAGATAATAGCTTTAAAGCATTTACAACATAGTCTAGAAAAACTGATAAGCCAAGAAACACTTATAACATATTATAATTAAGAAATAGTTCACTTCTAATTATAATAGCATAAATTATAGCATCTATATTGTCTCACCCTTCACATGACACTAAAAATAGAAAAAAAAATTACAATTAAATTAATTTAAAATTAGATTTTTAAATTTAAAATTTATATTAAATATATAGCATTTAGTTTTTTAAATTAAATTTTAAAATTAAAATTTTAATATTAAAAATTTAAATATAAATTTTAAAATTAATTTTTTAAATTTAAAATTTAAAATGAAAATTTTAAATTTAAATTTTTAAATTTAATTTTTAAGTTTAATTTTTTAAAACACCTCTCAGTTACCCCATCTCTAAGTAAAAAAAAAAATACTTAATCCAAAATACCTGGAGCACAGGGAGGAAGACATGGGTAGCAGAGAGTGAAATTCCCCCCTGGCTGCCATCCCCAAGTCACAGTCCCCACTGGTGACACTGCAGCTCTGCTGAGGAATGGGGTGGGGGTTTCTCCTCTGTGCCCCAGATATTCAGTGAGGAATTGTGCCAGCCCTTCCCTGGCTCCTGTCCTGAAGGGGAAGATGTGCAGGGACTCAGTGCTTCAGCCAGAGCTGCCTGGGAGGCTGTGGCTGCAGAAGGGCCAGGGCCAAGTGCAGGGCTCCGGGGACCAGCCCAGCCCAGCCCAGCTCTGCTGTTCCCCATCCCCAGCTGGGCCATTGGGAACTGGTCCGAGTGCAGCCGCAGCTGCAACGAGGGCGTCCGGACCCGCAGCGTCTTCTGCAAGAGGAAGATCTCTGCCAGCGAGGAGAAAACCCTGGATGATGCCTCCTGCAGCCAGCCACGGCCCAAGATGCTGGAGCCCTGCAACAACCAAACGTGTCCTCCCGAGTGGGTGGCCCTGGACTGGTCGGAGGTGAGTGCCCAAAGGAGAGACACGGAGCTGGGGAAGGGCTGAGGAGCAGCTGGGGGCACTTGGCTCATCCAGCTGAGGGCACTTGGCATTCCTGTAGTTAAATTTTGTAACAATGGTTTTTCAGGCCATAGATCTTGGAGAGAGGCCGAGTAGGAATTTATGATAGAATTTGTTTTATTTTTAGGGTTGTGCTTTGTTTTAGGGGGGTTGGCAGTTGCATCTAAGCCCTCCCCTTATTACGGGGTGCTGGGGCTGGTTGTAGCAGCAGTTGCAGGGGGCTCCTCAGAGGCTGCAGCTCCTGCCCAGGGCAGGCACAGGGGCAGGGGCTGAGCTCTGCTCTGGGACAGGGACAGGAGCCCAGCAAGGGCTGGAGCTGGGCCAGGCCTTGGCATGGAGCTCAGGGCAAGGTTCTTCCCCCTGAGGCTGCTGGGCACTGCCCAGGCTCCCCAGGGAATGGTGCCAAGGCTGCCAGAGCTCCAGGAGCTCCCAGGGCTGCTCAGGGTGGGGTTCTTGGGGTGCCTGTGCAGGGACAGGGGCTGGATTTGATGATCCCTGTGGGATCCAGCTCAGGATGTTCTGATTCTGTGATTGACACAGTCTCTCCCCTCCCTGAGGGCGCTGCTCCAGGAGCACAGTGCCAATCACTGTGACACTATGGAGTGTGACAATGTGGTATCTCAGGAGCCAGGAGAGGTGGGAGCAGCAGGGGGAGGAACCAGAGCTGCCTCTGTCCCCTCCCTGACCGTGTCCCCTGTCCCTGCAGTGCACCCCGAGCTGCGGGCCCGGCTTCCGCCACCGCATCGTGCTGTGCAAGAGCGGCGACCACAGCGTCACCCTGCCCACCTCCCAGTGCCACGAGGCCACCAAGCCCCCCACCAGCATGAGGTGCAACCTGCGGCGCTGCCCCCCACCCCGCTGGGTCACCGGCGAGTGGGGAGAGGTAGGGACAGCCCTCCCCACGGGGGGATGGCAGGAGGAGCCTCCCCAGCCCTTCAGATCCTGACCTTCATGGGCCAGCAGGAGCCTGGGTGGCCACCACAATTATCCAGGGACCCATGGCAGTGTTTTTTCCCCCTTTTTGGCTCGTTTGTGGTGACCCTGGGGGTGTCCCAGGCCTGGCAGGACCCCACAGAAGTCATTGAAGGGTCCCCATGGGTGGCTGGGGGTCAGCAGGGGTGGGCTGGTCCTATTGCCAAGCAGGGCCACTGCTGGTCCCCCCATAGCCCAGTGGGGTGACCCTGGCAGTTCTCCCAGTATCAAATTCAGGGAGCCCCTGATGCAGAGAATGATTGGCATCTGACTCTATGATTCAGAAAAAATTGTATTATTAAAACTATACTATATTACAGTAATACTATATTAAAACTATACAATTGTTTTATTAAAACTATATATATACTATATATACTATATATATACTTACTTGTATATATATACGTATATATATTCTTACTTGTATATTAAAACTATACAATTGTTTTATTAAAACTATACTATATTGCAGTAATACTATATTAAAACTATACTAAACAGATACTATACCAAAGAAAAACCCATGACTGTCTGAGACAGCCAGGACACAGCTTTGGGTGATTGGCTAATCACTCAGAACAACTTTTACTATTGTCCAATTAACTAAATCACTTTTGGTAAACAATCCCCATAACACATTCCACATGTGCAAAAACAGGAGCAGCAAGTGGAGATAAGAATTGTTTTCTATTCTTCTCTGAGGTTTCTCTCTGCGTTTCCCAGGAGAAATCTTTGGGAAATTGTGTCTGCTGCTCTCTGTGAAGGGAGCTGAGGCCACACTCCCTGCCCTGAGCACCCCTCAAGCTGCAGGGTGATGTTGGGGTGCAGGAGGTTTGGGAAAGGCCAGGGATTTAGGGCTGGATGTAGGATCCTCCCTGAGCCCTGCAGAATCAAACCAAGTTTTTTTGGGATGCAGGGCCACATCACTCACTCATGCCAAGAAGGGAAGGAACAACCCCCTCCAGCACCCTTTGCACCCCCTAACCCCCGTCTGTCCCTGCTCCTGTCACCTTGCTGGTGGCCCTGGCAGTTCCCTTGTGCTGTCCCCACAGTGCTCTGCCCAGTGTGGCCTGGGCCAGCAGAGGAGATCCGTCCAGTGCCTGGCCCACACCGGGCAGCCGTCCATGGAGTGCGTGGAGGCCCTGCAGCCCCCTGGGATGCAGCAGTGCGAGACCAAGTGCGAGTCGGGGCCCACAGACAACCCTGAAGGTGAGGGGCGATGCAGAGGGGACACATGTCCCACTGGGGACAGGGACATTGGAGCCAGCACAGCACCAGCTGGGCTCTGGGGTGGGGAGATGCCATCCCTGGAAGTGTCCAAGACCAGGCTGCTCCAGCTGGGGACCAAGGACAAATGATCCAAGTCTCAGACCCAAGAGCACAAACAACATGGGCTAAAGAGAGAAAAATAAGAAGCTTGGGACTCTTTGGGCTGGGGCTGGAATTGGAGAATTAACTCCAATATGCTAATAGACCAACATTTATAAAATTTAGGGAGAATGGGATATTGGGCAGGAATCCTTCTCCATAACCCATTCCACAGGTGCCAAACAACAGGAGCAGTGAATAGGGATAAGAATTGTTTTCTCCTCTTCTCTCTGTGCTTCTCACTGCCTTCCCAGGAAAAATTCTGGGAGAGAGAATTATGTCTCTGTGCTCAGAGAATGTGAGTGCCACATTCAGGAACTGCACCCTGGCAAAGACAGATTTTCATTAGGTGAGGTCCTCAGCAGTTTCTTCATCACAGCTGCATCTTCAGCTCCCTGACAAAGCCCCCCCCAGGATCTTCTCAGCCTGGCTCTATCGAATTTTCAGGGAACCTCCAACAAAGGGACAGAAAATGATGCATCTGACTCCAGAGCAGAAGGCTGCATGTTCTCATCACGTCGGGGTCACCACTTATCAAACTTGCAGGGAACCCACGACAAAGGGGAGAGAAATGATGCATCTGACTCCACCTTATCAGAAGGCTAATTAATTACTTTATTATACCACATTATTCTATAGTATATTACATTACATCTAAACTGAATTTGACAAGCACTCAACTCTGCACACAACTGCACAGAATCTCATGACTTGTCATGACACACACACACACACACACACTTGGCCCTGACAGGCCAAGGAACCAAAACACCACCACTTTGGGTAAACCATCTCCATATTACATTCTGCTTTGGTGTGACAGTGTTCACAAGGGGTCTCAGGTTGAGGGAAGAGACGAGAATTTGACTCCATGTTTCAGAAGGCTGATTTATTATTTTATGATATATATGACATTAAAACTATACTAAAAGAATAGAAGAAAGGATTTCATCAGAAGGCTGGCTAAGAATAGAATAGAAAAGAATGATAACAAAGGCTCTGTCTTGGACTCTGTCTGAGCTAGCTAGGCTGTGATTGGCCATTAACTAGAAACATCTAACATGGGCCAATCCCAGATGCACCTGTTGCATTCCACAGCAGCAGATAACCACGGTTTACATTTTGTTCCTGAGGCTCTCAGCTTCTCAAGAGGAAAAATCTTAAAAAAAAGATTTTTCATAAAAGATGTCTACAACACTTTGGCACAAACACGGGCACAGCAAATGATAAGAATTGTTTTTCCTTTCTCTGAGGTTCAGAGAATGTGAAACCCAGAAATGTTCTTGGGCAGAACTGTGCCTTGCTTTTCTCTGTGAAGAGAAATGTGACTGCATGTCTGTGACCCTGCTCCCCCTCTGTGTCCCCTGCAGAGTGCAAGGATGTGAACAAGGTGGCCTACTGCCCGCTGGTCCTCAAGTTCAAGTTCTGCAGCCGGACCTACTTCCGACAGATGTGCTGTAAAACTTGCCAGGGCCACTAGGACACAGCGGGACACAGCGGGACCCCCGTGGCAAAACTGGAAGGCCAAAGCTTCACTGGAGGGCCCTGCCCTCCCCGGGAACCTCTCCTGGCTCCCGCACAGACTCCGGTCATGCTCCCACGGGCGTCACCCAAACCCGTCCCCCACAGATCCCCTTGGCCCCCCGAGCTTGACAGAGGCAGGATCCCAGTTCAACCACTGCAGCCCCAGCTGGATGAGCGCTGGGAGAGGGGGGAGCTGGGCAGAGCAGGGACTTTACTTGAAATTCTGATGTTGTTATTTATTAGTAGCGGAGCCAGGTCCCGCTGGGGGAGGCGGCACCGCTCTCCCCGCTCCTGTCTCATCCTGCTCCGTGTCCCCAGGGCACCATCGCGGGGCTTGGGCACTCCAGGGGCTCCTGCCCTTCCCTCGGGACCCCAGGGGAGCCAGGGAGGAGGGTTCAGGTGCCTGGGGTGGCCAGCGTGGCTTGTGGCTCCTGGGTGATGGGTGAAGAGGAGCTGCTGTGGGGAGTGGGGCTGGAGCAGGGATTTTGTCCCTTGGTTTGCACCCTGTCACCTCAGGACTGGGATCAGGCCACCCCGTGAGCTGAGGGTGACACCCTCAGTTCAACTGGGAGAGGGTTCTCTAAACTCCCATAAACACCAGCTTGGATTGGGCTGTTCCCCTGTTTGCCCTTGTCACTTTTAGGACCAGATTTTACCCCTGAGCTGGGGGCAGAGGCATGCTGGGGGCTGCAGTCCCTGCATGGGCATCGAGGCTGTGCCAGGCTCAGGGAGAGCAGCACAGGAGGGTGCAGGACAAGAATGGGCCTGGCACAGTGTCCCCAGGGCCTGGCACCCCAGAGACAGCCTCAGCCTCTCTTCCAAAGGTGCTTGACTTCCAAAGGTGCTTTGCCTCCAAAAGGTGCTTTGCCTCCAAAGGCAGCCTGGCCACGTGTGGCCGTGGCCTCGAGGTGCCAGTCCCAGTGCCACCTACCCCTCTGCCCACAGGAGGCCTCCAGAGATGGGAAAAGAGCAGGTTTGAAATTCCTCCAGGTCACCTGGTGGCCAAACATGGGCCAACTCCTCCATGGGCAGCCTGTGGAGGAGACCTGACTTCAACTCTCCAAAGCTTTTTGTTGGCATTGTAATTGTAATGATGACGATTATTTTCAGGACTTTCCACATCACAGCGATGGGAAAGCTTTGTCCAGAGCCGTGTTTTGTTCCCTTGGGGCCATCCCTGTGGTGCAGGGAGGGGACAGTCCCCTTCTCCCCCAGAAAAGCCCCCGTGTGTTCCTCTCCCAGCTCCGTTTTTGTGTCCACCTGCTCCTCGGCCGATCGCAGCTTCTCTGGTGCTCAGCAAACCTCGTTTCTCTTCCTTCCTGGTGCCATGCTCCAGTTCTGATGGTTTTGGGTGAGGGGAGGGGGTGTTTTCACCATTTTTATATCGATATATATCCTACTGACCAATGTTTAACATACTAACTCTGAGGAGGAGCGACGTAAGGCATGAATTATAATAAAGGAGTAGCTACGATCCGGGGCACAGCCTCTGCTCCCACTTGTGTTCCTCCAGCCTGGGGTTGGGGTTGTGGGACCGTGTTCACAGGGGTTTTTGGACTGGGGAAGAGATGAAGATCTGACTCCGTGTTTCAGAAGGCTGATTTATTATTTTATGATATATATTACATTAAAGCTATACTAAAAGAATAGAAGAAAGGATTTCATCAGAAGGCTGGCTAAGAATAGAATAGCAAAGAATGATAACAAAGGTTTGTGGCTCTGCCCTCTGTCCGAGCCAGCTGGGCTGTGATTGGCCATTAATTCTAAACATCTAACATGGGCCAATCCCAGATGCACCTGTTGCATTCCACAGCAGCAGATAACCATTGTTTACACTTTGTTCCTGAGGCCTCTCAGCTTCTCAGGAGGAAAAATCCTAAGGAAAGAATTTTTCATAAAAGATGTCTGCGACAGGGTTGGGCACCCTCAGCACCACAACCCACCCCAAATAGAGGGGTTTGGAAGCAGGGGAGGGTTTTCCTTGGGAAGCAGAGCAGTGGGAGAGGTGGGGACTCACCCAGAACTGCTTTAGGATGTGGAGGAAGAATTTCCCCCATGGCACAGAGACCCCCCCCCATGTTGGTGATGCTGGACTGGGCCAGCAGGGGAGGGGGGGATTCTGCCCCTCTGCCCCTGTGCTCAGGTGAGACCCTACCTGCAGAGCTGCCCCAGCCCTGGGCAACAGCAGCAGGAGGACGTGGAGCTGCTGGAGCCAGGCCAGAGGAGGCACGGAGATGCTGCAAGGGCTGGAGCCCCTCTGCTCTGGAGCCAGCCTGGCACAGCTGGGGGTGCTCACCTGGACAAGAGAAGGCTCCAGGGACACCTGAGAGCCCCTGGCAGGGCCTGAAGGGGCTCCAGGAGAGCTGCAGAGGGACTGGGGACAAGGCCTGCAGGGACAGGAGCCAGGCAATGGCTCCCAGTGCCAGAGGGCAGGGCTGGATGGGATCTTGGCAATCAGGAATTGTGGAATCCATCCTTGGAATGGATTTCTCAGAGCAGGTGTGGCTGCCCCTGCATCCCTGGCAGTGCCCAAGGCCAGGCTGGACAGGGCTGGGAGCAGCCTGGGACAGTGGGAGGTGTCCCTGCCATGGCAGAGGTGGCTCTGGATGGGCTTCAAGGTCCCTTTTAACCCAAACCATCCTGTAACTCTGCCAGGGACAGGGTGGCCAAAAACTGTCTCAGGACCTCAGTTTCCTGTAGTAACCTCACTTTTCTCTGGATCTCAAGTGGAGGGGGGGAAAAAAAGCCCCAAAAAAACAACAACGAAAAATATGCAACCGAAAGCATCTCATTCCTAAAACCACCTCCAAGAACTGACTGGCCACCGCTGAACAGGTGACATCCAGCAGGGTGAGGGGAGAGGTCACCGAGGCTCTGAGCATCCCTGCTGGGCTCTGTCCTGCATCCTGTCTCACCCAGCAGCAGCTGCAGAGCTGGGGACACCCCGGGCAGGGCCACCCCCAAGTCCCTGGTAGCAAAGCTGCTGCTGTCCTCCCCACCCCCCACGAGCAAAGGGTGCAAAATGAGGAAGTGGGAGGGAAGACTGCTTGTGACAATCTTGGTAACAGCAGAAAGACAAAATCCGAGTGCTCCGGGATGGCCCCGGGCTGTTGGTGACAGGAGCCAAGAGCATCTGTCTGGGAGGGACACAGGGACATCATGGTGAGTGCCAGCAGGGCCCCACCCTGCTCCCCTCGGGCCCTTCAGGCTGTCACCTCCGACTGCTGCCACCTCAGCCCTGCCCTCCCCACAGCCTGGAGCTGCCCCATGTCCCTGCCGGGGAGGGGACAGTGCTCCCCGGCTTGGGGACAGGGCTCAGAGAGGCCATGGGTGGGATACAGGGGTTGGTGACCCCCAGGACAGGGCGGGGAGCAGCAGGGGATGGGTGTGTGCTGCCACACAGAGGTTTGGGTGCTGCTGTCGCTGCTGTGGTACCCACGGGATGAATTTGTGTCCCCACTGGGGCAGGGGGTGGGGTGGGGGTGGCAGCCACATCCCCCAGGCTAAGAGGGACCCTCTGGGTGCTGGTGCCCATGGTCAGGGGACAGGGGCTGCAGGGAGGGCAGCAGCCACTTGTGGAAGTTGCTGTGGAGGCAGAAGAGGAAGGTGAAAGGGCTCAGAATTAGGAAGATGCTCAGAACTGGGGGTGAGGAGCTCTCAGCTCTGCTTCCTGCATCCTCGGGCAGATGTGTCCCAGCTATTTCCACCCAGACAGGAAGGGGACAATGACCAGGCTGAAACTGAACCTCCTGCCACCCACGCTTGTGGCTGTCACCTCTGAGAGGCTGCTCAGATGCTGTGCCCAAGGACGCTTCCACCGTCCCCCCCTCCACAGAACCTGAAGATGTTCTGTGGCTTCCTGGAGGACCAAGGGACTCTGCAGCCATAGCCCTGACCCCTGCCAGCCCCATCCCCACCCCAGCCCTGCCTGTGACAGTGGTGTGACAAACCTGCCCCTCCGGTGGTTTTGGAGGTTTTTGACAAATGCTCCTGGGCTTGGGCTGTCTTGACTCAAAAGGCGCCACCTTGGGCTTCATCTGCTCCTCGCTCAGGCTTGCAGAGTTGTTCTGTGGTTTAACCCACAGCTTTGAAGAAAACATGATGTTTTCAAAGTGCTGCCACAGAAAGAGCTGCTCCCCTCCCTGCCCAGAGATCCTATCTGAGTGCCAGGAGCATCCTGGCCCCGGGCACAGGGGTGGGGACAGTGCCCATCCCACAGCTGGGGGTGCTGAGGGGCTCCTCATGTGTCACCTGCCCCCTTTGGAGCACTGAGGGGCTCCTCATGTGTCACCTGCCACCTTTGGAGCTCTGAGGGGCTCCTCATGTGTCACCTGCCCCCTTTGGAGCACTGAGGGGCTCTTCATGTGTCACCTGCCCCCTTTGGAGCACCGAGGGGCTCCTCGTGTGTCACCTGCCCCCTTTGGAGCACTGAGGGGCTCCTCGTGTGTCACCTGCCCCCTTTGGAGCACTGAGGGGCTCCTCATGTGTCACCTGCCCCCTTTGGAGCAAAGTCCCTCGAGCACAGGGGCTGCAAAGGGCACCTGGAAGGTGGAGGGGGGACAAAAGCTTCTCCTGCTTGGCAGGAGGATGGAATGGCTTGGGGCAGGTCCCCTTCCCTAGAGCAGAGGACTGGACAGAGCAGGGGATGGAGAAACTGCTGCCCCAAACCTCTGGAAGCAAATTAACTGGTGCTCCCACTCCCCACAGGGATGTCACCTGCAGCTGCAAATGTCACCTCTGTCCCATGGCAGCTCTCTGGGTACCGAGCTGGGGCAACACCAGAGCTTTAAGGGATCCTAATTCCCCTTCATCCTGACTTTACTCTGATTTTTTAGTGAGCCCTGGCCCTGCAAACCCCGAGAGAGGCTCAGGGAATGCAGGCAGGAACACCCAGAGCTCTGCAGGTCATGGCAAACCCCTCATTTACCAGCTCTGAGTTGGTGCTTTCCTCCCAGCTGGGCTGCACCAGGTGCCCCAGAAGAGCCAGAAAAGCCTCAGAGGAAGAGGAGGTGAAGACACGCTCACCACCGACACCTCTGAGCAGCTGACAGCGAATCTCTGGGTGTCAGCTCAAAACCTGCGAGCTCTCGGTGCAGGAAATTCTCCTTTTGCCTTCATTTGGCCTCGAGCAGCAGCCCTGGGTGCCTGTGCCAGCAGCTTTGGGGTGCTGGGGACAGGGCACTGAGTGCTTTGGCTGCCCAGGGGCTCTTGGCACTCTTCTCCTGCTGAAGCCCAGGGTTTGGGGTGAAGCTGGGCAGCTCCTGGGGTCCCTGCAGCTCCCTGGGTGACACCACAGTGACCTGGAGAGGCTGCCTGAGCCTGCCTGTGCTTTTCCAGCTGCATTTCCTAGGGGATATTAGGATGAAGGCAAGAAAAAGGCCTTGAAAAGGAAGAGGAGAAGCTCCCTGGGTGATTTCAGGCTGCAAGAGCAGCCCTGGACCCCCTGAGCCCCTTGAGATGACCCCAAAAAAGGTGGTGGGACAACACCACAAAGCCCCTTCAGCAGCTACATGGGCTTGGCTGGAATTTGGGGTTTGGAGAGGGGCCACAGGGGATGTTTGGGGCTGCAGAGCCCAGTGACAGACACCCCAGGGTGGCTGAGGGGGGCTGGGGACACCTGGTGACAATCAGAGACTGCAAAGGTGTGGGGATGCAGGGCCTTGAAATCTTGAGAGCCTGCAGGGAAATCAAGCAAAAGGGGAAGGGCAGAAGAAAAGGGAAATGGAGAGAGCAAGAGGCCAGGGCTGACGGGGGAGAAGTGAAATCAGTGACAGGAGCCTGGGGGCTGAAAGAGGAACCGTGGGGGTGGGGAAGGAGGGGCTCAGCCTGGTCCCTGTCCCTCCTGCAGGGGCCACCACAGCTGTGCCCAGCCGGTCTGTGGGGACATCGAGGCCAAGGGGAGCCCTCGGGGTGGTTTTGCACGATGAATTCCCCCTCTCACAGCTCCCTTGTTTACCCCACGAGGCTGAAATCACAGCCCAGCCCCCGGGGGACAGAGCTGGGGACAGAGCTGGGGACAGAGCTGGTGTGAGAGTGTTCACGGGCTCTGAGGATGAGGGAAGAGATGAGGATCTGACTCCATGTTTCAGGAGGCTTGATTCATTATTTTATTATATATATTACATTAAAACTATACTGAAATAATAGAAGAAAGGATTTCTTCAGAAGGCTGGCTAAGAATAGAGTAAGAAAGAATGATAACAAAAGTTTGTGGCTCAGACAGAGAGTCTGAGCCAGCTGACTGTGATTGGCCATTAATTAGAAACAACCACATGAGACCAATCCCAGATGCACCTGTTGCATTCCACAGCAGCAGATAATCATTGTGCACATTTTGTTCCTGAGGCCTCTCAGCTTCTCAGGAGGAAAAACCCTAAGGAAAGGATTTTCCATCAAAGATGTCTGTGACAAGCTGGGGACAGAGCTGGGGACAGAGCTGGGCAGAGGCTGCTGGCATCTCCCAGGGCAGGAGGAAGAGGAACACAGGCTGCAAGGAGGATGTGGGGGTGCAGAGGATGCCACCACCACCCTTCCCCTGCCTTGCTCTGTCTCATAATCAGTCTGTGCCTCAACAAATTCCTTCATTACCCTGGTGAGGAGCAGGGGCTGGGGCAGGTCCTGTCTGCTCCTCTGAGGGTGCCAGCAGGTGAGGAGGGCTCCAGGGGGCTGGGACAAGCCCCAGTGCTCTGAATTTTGGGATCTGCTTGGTCAAACCCCAGTTTGGGGTGAGGGCTGAGCCAGGCAGGGCTGGGGGCAGCTCGGGGGGGTCAGAGCCAGCCCTGGTGGCCCGAGGTGGCCCCGGCACAGCCGCTGTGTCCCCGTTGTCCCCTCAGGGCAGCAAGGAGCGCTTCCACTGGCAGAGCCACAATGTCAAGCAGAGCGGCGTGGATGACATGGTGCTGCTGTCCAAGATCTCCGAGGAGGCCATCGTGGAGAACCTCAAGAAGCGTTTCATGGACGATTTCATCTTTGTATCCTTCCCCAGGCGGCGGGGCCAGGCACAGGGAGCGGCAGGGATGGGCTCCAAGGCTTTGTCAGGACATGGGACAGCGTGTCCGTGCCCTGTGGGGACAGATCTGTGGGAATGTCACAGTTCCCAAGCTGAGCTGTGCCTGGCACAGACACAACAACCAAACCCCCCCTCCTGCCATGCTGCAGGACCCACTTTGCTCCTTCCTTTGTAGCCACAAAGCCCCTCAGCATCACCTCCCCCTGCTCCTGGTGTGTTCCTGCCACCCAAGCAGTGACATTGTCCCTTGCTGCTGTCACCCACCCCCAGCGACGCCCCCAGCGTGTCCTGGCTGCTCTGAACCCCCCAAATCCAGGCAAACCCTGGATGGAGCAGGGTTGGATCCTCCAGGGGAGGAGGTGCCACCCCTGGTCCCCAGTGATGCCAGCACAGGGGACACTGAGCTGCTGCAGCCCAGCTGGCACTGCCGGGCACCACAGCTCTGCAGGAGGACAGGGATGTGTCCCCAAGCCCTGCTCACCCCACACCTGCCTGGGGACGTGTCCAGCTCGGTGCCCTGGGGTGGCTGTCACTGCTGGGGACAAGGAGCAGAGCCCGAGGGGCACACAGGGCATAGCAGGGCCCCGAGGGGCACACAGGGCACAGCAGGGCACACAGGGCACAGCAGGGCACACAGGGCACAGCAGAGCCTGAGGGGCACACAGGGCCCCAAGGGGCACACAGGGCACAGCAGAGCCCCGAGGGGCACACAGGGCACACAGGGCACAGCAGGGCACAGCAGGGTCCCAAGGGGCACACAGGGCATAGCAGGGCCCCGAGGGGCTCACAGGGCACAGCAGGGCACACAGGGCACACAGGGCACAGCAGAGCCCTGAGGGGCACACAGGGCACAGCAGGGCACACAGGGCACAGCAGGGCCCTGAGGGGCACACAGGGCACAGCAGGGCACACAGGGCACAGCAGGGCCCCAAGGGGCACACAGGACACAGCAGAGCCCCGAGGGGCACACAGGGCACAGCAGAGCCCCAACGGGCACACAGGGCACACAGGGCCCCAAGGGGCACACAGGGCACACAGGGCACAGCAGAGCCCTGAGGGGCACACAGGGCACAGCAGGGCACAGCAGGGTCCCAAGGGGCACACAGGGCACAGCAGGGCTGGCAGCAGGGCTGAGGCTGTGCCCACGCCCCTGGATGTGGGGATGTGGCCCTGTCCTTACAAGGCGATGCTGTCCCAGCTGTGACTCAGCCACCTCCCCCCGCAGCCCTGGGGCTTTGCATGCGTGTGGGGTTGGCTTTTTTTGGGGTTTTTGATTTGGTTTTTTTGGAGGGGAACAATACCCCACGCAGCCTCTCCCTTCCTTTTTTGCTGTGCTGCTGCACGCAGGACTCTGTCCAGTCGTGACTCAACATCCCAAGCTTTTGCATTTCCCAGAAAAGCTCCCTCCTCCTGCCCTCTGGCCGCCCTCCCCCTGTTTGGGACACAAATAGGATATGAAAGGCTTGGATAACCCCACCTGCTCCATCCCCACCCTCCATCTCCTCACCCAGCCAGGGGCTCATCCCCATCCTGCTGCAATTCCCTGGTTTTCCATGCACTCAGTGACTCGGGGATGCTGAAGGAAAGGCAGCAGGGTGGGCAGGGAAAAGCAGGAGCTGTGATTCCTCTCCTCTCCGTGCCTCAGTTTCCCTGGATGTAAAATCAGATGGGTTCCTGCTGGAAAAGCCACAGATGGAGAAGCAAGCAGAGGGCGAATTCCAGAAGTGCTGGAGAGGTTTTAGAGCCGATCCCCAAGTCAGAGCAGGGAGCTGAGGGGATGCTCCTGCACCCATCACACTGCAAGGGACTGAGGGATGCCCCAAGTCAGGGCAGCTCTGCCTGTGCCAGGCTGGAAATGCCCCCCTTGTGCCATCCCTGGACATGCCAGGGACCCCATAACCACCTTCCTGCCCCCGGGGTGGGACTGGGCACTGGGAAGAGGGGACACAGGAAGGGACACACGGCCCTTGACCTCTGCAATTCCCTGTTTTTCCATGCTCTGCCCACACTCAGTGACTCGGGGATGCTGCAGGAAAGGCAGGGAAAAGCAGGAGCTGTGATTCCTCTCCTCTCCGTGCCTCAGTTTCCCTGGATGTAAAATCAGGATGGGTTCCTGCTGGAAGAGCCGCAGATGGAGAAGCGAGCAGAGGGTGAATTCCAGGGATGCTGGAGAGGTTTTAGAGCCGATCCCCAGCCAGAGCAGGGAGCTGAGGGGATGCTCCTGCACCCATCACAGTGCAGGGGCTGAGGGATGCCCCAAGTCAGGGCAGCTCTGCCTGTGCCAGGCTGGAAATGCCCCCCTTGTGCCATCCCTGGATGTGCCAGGGACCCCATAACCACCTTCCTGCCCCCGGGGTGGGACTGGGCACTGGGAATGGGGGACACAGGAAGGGACACATGGCCCTTGACCTGCTGCCCAGACCTACATCGGGCCCGTGCTGATCTCTGTGAACCCCTTCAAGCAGATGCCGTATTTCACCGACCGCGAGATCGAGCTGTACCAGGGCGCGGTGAGGCTGCCCCGCGGGCAATCGGGGGTTAAATCTGTGCAAAACATCCCCCAGGGGCGTCCCCTGAGGGTCCCCATGCTGCACAGCCCCTCGGCTGCTGCAGGGGTCAGTGCTCCCTGCAGCAAATCCTGGGGAATTCAGCTCAGAAATGCACAGAAAGAAACCCAAAGATGGTAAAATGCAGCTGGAGTGGCCCTGCCCCAGCCCTTCCCAAGGAGGAGGGGGGGTTAAAAATCACCAGACTCGCTGCTGATGAGCTGGTGTTTGTGGGAAGAGGCTGATCCCCACGTGGGCAGAGTGAGAAGGATTTGGGGATTTGGGGAGCTCTGTGCCCAGCACTGCTGTCCTTGTCCCTTGTCCCTTGTCCCTTGTCCCTTGTTTAGGGTCACTGTGAAGAGGCTGATCCCCACATGGGCTGAGTGAGGGGGATTTGGGGATCTGTGTGCCCAACACTGCTGTCCTTGTCCCTTGTCCCTTGTTTAGGGTCAGTTTGAAGAGGCTGATCCCCACATGGATTTGGGGAGCTCTGTGCCCAGCACTGCTGTCCTTGTCCCTTTTTTAGGGTCACCGTGAAGGGGCTGATCCCCACGTGGGCAGAGTGAGGGGGATTTGGAGATTTGGGCAGCTCTGTGCCCAGCACTGCTGTCCTTTTCTCTTGTTTAGAGTCACTGTGAAGGGCTGATCCTACATGGGCAGAGTGAGGGGGATTTGGGGATTTGGGGAGCTCTGTGCCCAGCACTGCTGTCCTTGTCCCTTGTCCCTTGTCCCTTGTCTCTTGTTTAGGGTCAGTTCGAAGAGGCTGATCCCCACATGGACTGAGTGAGGGGGATTTGGGGGTTGTTCTGTGCCCAACACTGCTGTCCTTGTCCCTTGTCCCTTGTTTAGGGTCACTGTGAAGGGGCTGATCCTATATGGGCAGAGTGAGGGGGTTTTGGGGAGCTCTGTGCTCAGCCCTGCTGTCCTTATCCCTTGTTTAGGGTCAGTGTGAAGAGTGGCTCCCACATGGGCAGAGTGAGGGGAAAATGGGGATTTGGGGGCTGCTGTGTGCCCAGCACTGCTCTCCTTATCCCTTGTTTAGGGTCAGTGTGAAGAGTGGCTCCCACATGGGCAGCGTGAGGGGGATTTGGGGGTTGCTCTGAGCCCAGCCCTGCTGTCCTTGTCCCTTGTTTAGGGTCACTGTGAAGGGGCTGGTTCCCCTGTGGGCAGTGAAGGGGATTTGGGGAGGGGAGCTGGGGGCTGCCCTGTGCTCAGCCCTGCTGTCCCTGTCCCCTGGCTAGGCCCAGTATGAAAATCCCCCCCACATCTACGCCCTGACTGACAACATGTACCGGAACATGCTGATCGACGGGGAGAACCAGTGTGTCATCATCAGGTACTGGGGGACACTGGGCCACACCCGGGCTGGCACTGCCCCTGGGGACACCTGTCCCCACCAGCCCTTCTCCCCAGCCCGGGGCTTCCCAGCTGGAGAGTTGGCTCCTGGGCTCTGGGGTGTCTGGAGGGACCCTCTGGGCCACAAGCACCAGGCAAGGCTGTGACCAGGGGTGTCCCAGGCAGGGACAGAGCCCCAGAGCCTTGTGCAATGCAGCTCTGCAGGGCAGTGTTGCAAGGGAAATGGTCAGGATGTGGGGCAAGGCTGGAGACTTCCCTCTGAGGCTCCCAAGTCCCCTTCCTCCACTTCTAAACCCGGTGACAACAAATTCAACATCTCCTCGCTGAGCCACGCTCTGCTCACACTGATCCCCCCGGGCAGCCCCATCCCAGATTCCCCACAGACCCACTGTGGGGATGGCACAGTCCCCAGAATTCACTGTCATCCTCTGGTCCTGCTCCAGGACCCACCCCAAAGCCCCCCTGAGGGATGGGTGGCTCTGGTGGGTTTCACATCTGCTCTGCTTTGCCCTTTGCACAGCGGAGAAAGCGGAGCTGGAAAAACGGTGGCAGCAAAATACATCATGGGCTACATCTCCAAAGTGTCTGGTGGTGGGGAGAAAGTCCAGGTGGGTCTGTTGTCCCCCCTGCCACTCATCATTTCACCCCCCAACTGATCCCCACCACCCTGGTCCCCAACATCCCCCTGATGGGGGCCCATGGTGGCACACGGAGCAGCCGCTCCAGGACTGGGGACACACAAACGCTCAGGTGTGTCCCCAGGCCTGGAGTGGGACACAGCAGGGCTGAGCCCTGCCCTCCTCTGTCCCCAGCATGTGAAGGACATCATCCTGCAGTCCAACCCGCTGCTGGAAGCCTTTGGAAATGCCAAAACTGTCCGGAACAACAATTCCAGCCGCTTCGTAAGTGCCGGGGTGTGACAGCGTTCACAGGGGTCTGAGGATGAGGGAAGAGACGAGGATCTGACTCCATGTGTCAGAAGGCTTGATTTATTATTTGATGATATATATTATATTAAAACTATACTAAAAGAATAGAAGAAAGGTTTCATCAGAAGGCTGGCTAAGAATAGAATAAGAAAGAATGAATAACAAAGGTTTGTGGCTCAGACAGAGTCTGAGCCAGCTGGGCTGTGATTGGCCATTAATTAGAAACAACCACATGAGCCCAATCCCAGATGCACCTGTTGCATTCCACAGCAGCAGATAATCAATGTTTACATTTTGTTCCTGAGGTCTCTCAGCTTCTCAGGAGGAAAAATCCTAAGGAAAGGATTTTCCATAAAAGATATCTGTGACACCGGGGCAGGTGCAGGGGCAGCGCTGCAGCAGAATCACTGAACCAGCTGGGTTCAAGGCTGACCTTTAGATCAACTCCAGCCATTCCCCCAACACTGCCTTGAGTGTCCCCAAGTGCCACATCCAGCTTTTCAATCCCTCCAGGGATGGTGACTCCAGCACAGCCTGTTCCAGTGCCTGACCACCCTTTCAGTGGAGGAATTTTTCCCCATATCCAATCTAAACCTCCACTGGGGCAATGTGAGGCCATTTCCTCTGGCCCTGTTTCCTGTTACCTGGGAAAAGAGACCGACCCCATGGGGCTCCAACCTCCTTCTGGGCAGTTGAGGGGGCAGTGAGGTCTCCACATAAACCATGAAGCCTTCAGCCAGGGTTTGCACACCCCACAAAGCTCCTGGTGTGGTGGGGAAGGGCTTGGGGGGAATGAGGAACCCCTGAGGCAGGGCCACAGCTCTGAGCAGGATCTGTGCTGGAGCAGGGGAAATACTTTGAGATCCAGTTCAGCCGGGGCGGAGAACCTGATGGGGGCAAGATCTCCAACTTCCTGCTGGAGAAGTCGCGCGTGGTGAGCCAGAACGAGTGCGAGCGGAATTTCCACATCTACTACCAGGTATGGGGTGGAATTTTTCTTCACTCGGGGTCACCAAATGTGGAATTTTTCTTCACTTGGGGTCACCAAATGTGGTGGTGGTCTCAGGGGTCCCAGGATGAGGGAAGAGATGAGAATCTTGACTCCATGTTTCAGAAGGCTGATTTATTATTTTATGATATATATGATATTAAAAGAAAATTATATATTAAAACTATACTACAGAATAGAAGAAAGGATTTCATCAGAAGGCTAGCAAGGAATAGAAAGGAATGGAATGATAATAAAATCTTGTAACTGGCCAGAGAGTCCGAGGCAGCTGGACTGTGATTGGCCATTAATTAAAAATATCCAACATGAGACCAATCACAGATGCACCTGTTGCATTCCACAGCAGCAGATAAATATTGTTTACATTTCATTTCTGAGGCCTCTCAGCTTCTCAAGAGAAAAATCCTGGCGAAAGGACTATTCAGAAAATATCATGGTGACAGTATGGGGGTGGCCTGGAGCCACCAGGGCTGCAGGGGGGGACCAGGAGCTGGCTGACCACAGCCCCCTGTCCCCTCCCAGCTCATCCAAGGCGCATCCCAAGAGCAGAGGCAGAATTTGGGCATCATGAGCCCAGATTATTACTTCTACCTGAACCAGACAGACACCTACCAGGTGGAGGGCACAGATGACCGCAGCGACTTCCATGAGACCATGGTGAGTGCCTGGGAGGGAGGGGAGTCCCCAAAACCTCGGGGGCCGGGTGGGGGCTCACGGGGTCTGTGCACCCCCAGAATGCCATGCAGGTCATCGGCATCCGTGGTGAGGACCAGCAGCTGGTGCTGCAGATCGTGGCAGGGATCCTGCACCTGGGCAACATCAGCTTCAGGGAGGAGGGCAACTACGCCCGGGTGGAGAATGCTGACTGTGAGTAGCCACGGGGCTGCAGGGGACAGCTGGGGGAGTCTCGGGAATGAGTGGCAAGCTGGCTGTGTCACAAATCCCCCTGGCACAGGAGGGAAGCAGCACCAGCACCAGGCATTGTCATTGCTATCTTAACCACCATGTCCATCATCCTCCTTCCTGTCTCCCCTATAATCCTTACCATTATCTATGAAACTTAGGATGACCTAAACCAAAGGCCTTAAACAAGAGTTAAACCCTCTTCTGCTAAAGTCCATAGGCCATTACCCTGCATCCCCTAAATGCAACTCAGGTGCTTTAATTAAGCTAGGACCTTCCAATTTACAAGACAGATGGGCTTTGATCCCATGATACTGTAGTTAACAGCTATATGCCCTAACCAAGAGGCCTCTGCCTAAGGCTCCGGTACATAACCAATGCACATCAATGAGCTTGCAACTCACTATGAACTTTACTTGAGGCAGCAAGTAAATGGCTCAGCCAGAGCTTGATTAGCCAGGGGACAGATGCCAGATGTTGCTTTGGGACAGGTGTCACTTTTCCCTGTCATTGTCCCACTGCTGTCCTTCACACTTGGATGGGGCCGAGGGTTTCGACCATGGCCAGAGCCAGGTGGGGACAACATAGCCCTGACCAGCCCCACTCTGCCCAGCCCTGGCCTTCCCTGCCTACCTGCTGGGGGTCGACCAGGAGCGCCTCAACGAGAAGGTCACCAGCAGGAAAATGGACAGCAAGTGGGGCGGCCGCTCCGAGTCCATCACCGTCACCCTCAACGTGGAGCAGGCGGCCTACACGCGGGACGCGCTGGCCAAGGGGCTCTACGCCCGTGTCTTCGACTTCCTGGTGGAGGTGTGTGGGCCTCAGAGGGGATGGTGATCCCCTGCCCCAGGAATGGCCAATCCCACTGCCCTGCAGCCAGTTTGTCCCCTCTGTCCCCGCAGTCCATCAACAGGGCCATGCAGAAGCCGAATGAGGAGTACAGCGTCGGGGTGCTGGATATCTACGGCTTTGAGATATTCCAGGTGTGTGTGGCTGGGAATGTCCTGCCCTGCTCCCACAGCAGGGACAGCCCCTGGGTCAGGTGGCCCTGAGAAGGGTCCCTGGAGTAGCACCCAAGCACTGCTGGTTGGGGTACCTATGATGAGGCAGAGGAGCTGAAGGAGCTGGGGTTGTTTAGCCTGGAGAAGAGGAGGCTCAGAGGTGACCTTATTGCTCTCTACACCTTCCTGAAGGGAGGTTGGAGATAGGTGGGGTTGGTCTCTTCCACTGGGCAGCACTGACAGAACCAGAGGACACAGCCTCAAGCTACGTCAGGGAAGGTGTAGGTTGGATATTAGGAAGAAATTTTTCTGGAATGCTCTTCCCAGGGAGGTGGTGGAATCACCATCTCTGGATGTGTTTAAAAATAAAGACTGGACATGGCACTTGGTGCTATAGTCTGGTTGAGGTGTTAGGGCATAGATTGGACTCCATGATCTTAGAGGTCTCTTCCAACCTCATTATTCCGTGATTCTGTGTTTCTGTGAGCAAAGGACAACTCAGCACCATTTTCTCTTCCATCTTTCATGCAGAAAAATGGCTTTGAGCAATTCTGCATTAACTTTGTGAACGAGAAGCTGCAGCAGATCTTCATCGAGCTGACCCTGAAGGCAGAGCAGGTATGGGGGTCTGGGCTGGGGGCTGTGGGGCTGTGCCAGCACCCCAATTCCTGCACCCCCCTCCTTCCCAGCACCACAGCTGGAACAGGGAGTCTGCAGCACATCCCAGGGGCTCGGGGACCACCCAGCTCTCCCTGTGCTTCCCCAGGAGGAATATGTGCAGGAGGGGATCAAGTGGACGCAGATCCAGTACTTCAACAACAAGGTGGTGTGTGACCTGATAGAGAACAAGCTGGTGAGTGGGGTCCCCTCTGCTGGGGTGGCTTTTTGGGGAGCAGAGGCACCCAGGGACAGGGGCTGCATGGGTTGTTGAGGTGCCAAGCAGCAAAGAATCCCAGACTGGTTTGGGTTAGGAGGAACCATAAAGATCATCTTGTCCCACCATCCCAGCGTGTTCCAAGCCCTGTCCAGCCTGGTCTTGGACACTTCCAGCACCCATGTGAGGGCACCAGCACTAAGCTGTGACTCAGCATGAAGCAGCTGTGACCAGGTGCAGGATTGGGCCCTGCCACACCCATGGCTCCCCTTTCCTTGTGGCAGAACCCTCCTGGGATCATGAGTGTGCTGGATGATGTGTGTGCCACCATGCACGCCACGGGCGAGGGCGCCGACCAGACCCTGCTGCAGAAGCTGCAGGCAGCCGTGGGCACCCACGAGCACTTCAACAGCTGGAGCTCGGGCTTTGTCATCCACCACTATGCTGGCAAGGTGGGTAGGGCACCCCAAAGCCCCCACCCTGCACCCCACAGCCCCACCCACCGCAGCTGAGGTCCCCTCCTGTCCCCAGGTATCCTACGATGTGAACGGCTTCTGCGAGCGCAACCGGGACGTGCTTTTCACCGACCTGATTGAGCTCATGCAGAGCAGTGAATAGTGAGTCTGGCAGTGCTGGGGCACCCCAAAAGGGCTGGGGAAGAGGGCAGAGTCCTCAACATGCAGATCTGAAAGGCTGGTCCTGTCTTTGTGGGTTGGGGTGCTCAGTCCTGCATGGCCCCATGGGCACCAGGGACATCCCAGGGTTGCAGGGTTGGCAGAGCGGGGTCATCCACCAGCTCTGCCCCTGCTCCTGCTCCTGCCCCTGCTCCTGCCCCTGCTCCTGCTGCTGCCCCTGCTCCTGCCCCTGCCCCTGCTCCTGCTTTTGCCCCTGCCCCTACCCCTGCCCCTGCCCCTGCTCCTGCCCCTGCCCCTGCTCCTGCTCTTGCCCCTGCCCCTGCTCCTGCCCCTGCTCCTGCCCCTGCCCCTGCTCCTGGGGGTGGTTAGGAACATGGCACTCAGCCCTCCTGTAAAGGATTTCCCAGCTGGCCTCAGCCCAGGCCATGCTGGCAGCTCTCACCTGGGGACTGTCCCCTCCCTTCCAGTGGTTTCATCCGGATGCTTTTCCCAGAAAAACTTGATTCTGACAAAAAGGGACGGCCAACCACAGCAGGCTCCAAAATCAAGGTGTGTCCTGTGGGCTGCAGAGCAGCAGTTGCCTTTGGGGAGGTGGCAGGGGCAGTGCTCCCACCACCCCCTTTGATGCTACAGAGGTCAATCCTTGCACCAGAAACAGGCCAATGACCTGGTGAACACGCTCATGAAGTGCACCCCACACTACATCCGCTGCATCAAACCCAACGAGACCAAGAAACCCCGGGACTGGGAGGAGAGCAGGTAACAGGGAGCCCACAGAGCCCAGGAATGGGACCCAGCCATGGAGATGTGGCCAGGACCAGCCTTCCTCCAAAAACTGCAGCCCTGGGCTGGTTCTTCTGAGCTGTCCACTAACCCAGGGAGCACAAGTGGGGACACATTGTCCTCTTTAGGTGCACCTTTAGGTGCCCTCCTAACCTGTCATCACCCCACATTGTCCCTCCCTGCTGCACAGGGTGAAGCACCAGGTTGAGTACCTGGGGCTGAAGGAGAACATCCGGGTGCGCCGGGCAGGGTTCGCCTACCGCCGCCTTTTCCACAAGTTCCTCCAACGGTGAGTGGCCACTGGCACGGGGCTGGCAGAGCCCACAGCACCTCCTCAGGAGGAGAGGAGGGTGTGGGAGGCCCTGGCACAGCTTTGCAGGTGAAGAGAGTTGGGGGTGTTCAACCTGGAGAAGAGAAGGCTTGGGCAAGACCTTAGACCCCTTTTCAGGGACTAAAAGGAGCAGCAGAGGGTTTTGGGACAAGGCATGGAGGGACAGGACATAGGGAATGGCTTCCACTGCCAGAGGGCAGGGATGGATGGGATATTGGGAAGGGATTGTTCCCTGGGAGGGTGGGGAAGGCCTGGCACAGGATGCCCACAGCAGGGCAGTGTCCAAGGCCAGGTTGGACAGGGCTTGGAGCACCCTGGGACAGTGGAAGGTGTCCCTGCCATGGCAAGACTGGATGGGCTTTAAGGTCCCTCCCAACCTGAACTATTGTAGGACTCTGTGAGCCTGCTCTGTCCCCACAAGACTGGATGGGCTTTAAAGTCCCTCCCAACCTGAACTATTGTAGGACTCTGTGAGCCTGCTCTGTCCCCACAGCTATGCCATCCTCACCCCCGAGACGTGGCCGTCGTGGCGCGGGGACGAGCGCCAAGGGGTGCAGCACCTCCTGCGCTCGGTCAACATGGACCCAGACCAGTACCAGATGGGCAGGAGCAAGGTGTTCGTCAAGAACCCCGAGTCGGTGGGTGGCCCTGACTCCTGGGGGGCACTGCCCGTGGCTGGGCATCACTGGGGAGGGGTTTTTGGGGTGTCCTGGCTCAGCACTGCCTGTCCCTCGCAGCTCTTCCTGCTCGAGGAGATGCGGGAGAGGAAATTTGACAGCTTCGCCCGGGTGATCCAGAAGGCCTGGCGCCGGCACGTGGCCATCCGCAAATACGAGCAGATGAGAGAGGAGGGTAAGGCTGGACAAGGACAGGGACAGTGCCACCCCAGCAGCCCTTTTAGGGTGCTTTTACACTAGGACAGCCCAGCTGTGAGAGCAGCAGCCTGGCTCCTAATCATGGCACTAACATGATTAGGTGATGGAGGAACCAGCCTGTGAGTTGTTGGGAATTTTTTCCCAGACTGAAAGGAGAGCACGGATTTCCTGCTCCTATTTCGAGCCCTGGGAGCCTTGTGCTGTCTCACTCTGCATTTCATGGCCTGCACAGGGATGGAGGGGAGTAGCTGGGGTGAGCTGGTGTTTGTGGGAAGGGGCTGATTCCCACAATGGCAAAAGGATGGGACAAGTCACTGACCCCATCTTAAGTTTTCCTACCCTCCCAAGCAAGCAGGAAAAATCAAGGAGGAAAACCCAGAAAACAGCAGGGTCCATCCCTCCCTCCCACAGCACGAGGGTTTTTGAAGGCAGTTGATGGGTTTCAAAACCAGCCAAGCTCAAGCAGCTGGGATTCCTCCCGTGGCATAAAACAAGCCCCATTTCTTGCTGCCATGACCCGTGTGACATTTTGGGGGGGCTCTGAGCTACCAGCACAGAGCCACATCAGACCTGCACCTCTTTGGGGTCCCTCCCAGCTGCCAGCATCCTCTACAACTTCAAAGAGAGGCGCAGGAACAGCATCAACAGGAATTTCGTGGGGGATTACCTGGGCATGGAGGAGCGGCCCGAGCTGCGGCAGTTCCTGGCCAAGCGGGAGCGCATCGACTTCGCCGACTCCGTCACCAAATACGACCGGAGGTTCAAGGTGCAGGGACACACCTGGGGCTGCTGCAGCTCTTGGTGGCTTCCCTCAGGTGGGATGTGTGTTTGTGGGGTTTGTGCCCCGCCAGCAAAGCCCCCTCACCCCCTTTCTCCCGCCCTTTCCCAGCCCATCAAGCGGGATTTCATTCTCACCCCCAAGTACTTCTACCTGATCGGGCGGGAGAAGGTGAAGAAGGGGCCTGAGAAGGGGCAGATCAAGGAGGTGCTCAAGAAGAAGGTGGAGCTGCAGGCAGTGAGCGGCGTCTCGCTGAGGTGTGTCCCTCACCAGGGGCTCTCCCCATGGCTGGCCTTCCCCTCTCTCCATGCCCTGCTGCTCCCCAGTCCCTCATCCAGCCCTGAGGAGGAGGCTCCCCATGGGTGCTTTGGGAAGCCAGGGAGTTTTCCAAATCGCCCTTCAAATTTCCTTGGGGTGGACCCAAGCCCTGTGGGGTCTCCAAATCCCCCCCAGCCCAGCTGGAACCAGCCTTGGTGCGGTTGACACCCCTGGTTGCTCCCCCAGCACCAGGCAGGACGACTTCTTCATCCTCCATGAGAATGATGCCGACAACTTCTTGGAGTCCATCTTCAAGACGGAGCTGATCAGCCTCCTGTGCAAACGCTTCGAGGAGATCACCCGCTCCAAGCTGCCCCTCTCCTTCAAGGACACGTAAGGACAGAGGCCAGGAGAGGTGACAAAGCAGGACAGGGTCCTGTCACCGCAGCCTCATGGCTTGTCTTGCCCCCAGACTACAGTTTCGGGTGAAGAAGGAGGGCTGGGGCGGCGGTGGCACCCGCAACGTCACCTTCGTCAGAGGACAGGGCGACGTGGCCGCCCTCAAAGCTGGAGGCAAAACCCTTACGGTCAGCATCGGGGATGGGCTCCCCAGGAATGCCAGTGAGTGCCAGGGCACTGGGGGGTGGCAGAGGGGGGACACAGGAGCACTGGGGTCACAGGGCCCAGCTGGAGGCCTGGGAGCATTGGGGTGAGCTGGGTGTACCCTGTGGGGTTTGTGTCTCCCCCATTTCTGCTCTGGTGATAGGACCTTCGGGGGAACAGGGTTCAAATGGGGGGACAGCCCCTACAGCTGGCTGTGAGGACTGTCACGTAACGGGGGGCTTGTGTCCCCCCAGAGCCCACAAGGAAGGGAGCAGCACAGGGCAGAGGTGGCAGCAGGTGTCCCGCACCTTCCCGAAGTGCCCCATCAGCATCCAGAGGTGAGGAGGGGGTACGGGGTGGGGGATACAGGGGGTGCAGGCTGTGCATGGCCCCCCTGTAATGCACCCTCCTGGGATGGGCTGTTCCAGGAGCCTGCAGGAACGGGGGTCCCCAGATCCCTCGCGGGGATGGCCGGGCACAGAGGGACACCTACAGGATGCCCCAGAAGCAGACGCGGGGCCCCCCGGCCGCGGCGCTTCCCGCCCGCAGCGCCGGCCACCAGCCCAAGGCACGGCCCCCATCCGAGCACAACATGGACTTCCTCAACGTGCCCGACCAGGGCGTGGCCGGGTAGGTCCTGTCCCACGTCCCTGTCCCTGCCCCATCCTCCTCTCCCACTGCTACCAGCACTGCAAGATTCTTTCCCTCTAAGGAGGGGACCAGATGTGTCCCCTCCTCGGTGACAGGGGATGCGCCCTGGCTTTGCTCGCAGGACACATCTCCCAGGCTCTTGTGCATCCCAATCCTCCCAGTCCCTGCACTGGGAGAGCAGGCACAGAGCATCCCATGGGTGGGGGACAGCAGGGTGGGCAGCTCATCCTGCCCCAGTCCTCCCAGTCCCTGAACTGGGACCAACCAGCTGTGCTGCAAGCATGGAGCATCCCATGGATAAGAGGAGGAGAGCAGGAGGGTGCAGCTCATCCTGCCCCAGTTCTCCCAGTCTGTGCACTGGGAGTACCCAGCTGCAGGCAGAGAGCACCTGAGGATGGGCAAGAGGGTGCAGCTCATCCTGCCCCAGTTCCCCCAATCCCTGAACTGGGAGAATCCACCTGCAGGCATGGAGCATCCCACTGGTGTGGGGCAGCAGGGTGGGCAGCTCAGCCTGCCCCAGCACATGCCATCCCACGGGTGTGTGGGTGCAGGGGGCAGCAGCACATGCCATCCCACGGGTGTGAGGACAGCAGGGTGGGCAGGGGCAGCAGCACATGCCATCCCACGGGTGTGTGGGTGCAGGGTGGGCAGGGGCAGCAGCACATGCCATCCCACGGGTGTGTGGGTGCAGGGGGCAGCAGCACATGCCATCCCAGGGTGTGTGGGTGCAGGGTGGGCAGGGGGCAGCAGCACATGCCATCCCAGGGTGTGTGGGTGCAGGGTGGGCAGGGGGCAGCAGCACATGCCATCCCACGGGTGTGTGGGTGCAGGGGGCAGCAGCACATGCCATCCCACGGGTGTGTGGGTGCAGGGTGGGCAGGGGCAGCAGCACATGCCATCCCAGGGTGTGTGGGTGCAGGGGGCAGCAGCACATGCCATCCCAGGGTGTGTGGGTGCAGGGTGGGCAGCTCAGCCTGCCCCAGCACATGCCATCCCACAGGTGTGTGGGTGCAGGGGGCAGCAGCACATGCCATCCCACGGGTGTGTGGGTGCAGGGTGGGCAGGGGGCAGCAGCACATGCCATCCCAGGGTGTGTGGGTGCAGGGGGCAGCAGCACATGCCATCCCACGGGTGTGTGGGTGCAGGGGGCAGCAGCACATGCCATCCCACGGGCGTGTGGGTGCAGGGGGCAGCAGCACATGCCATCCCACGGGTGTGTGGGTGCAGGGGGCAGCAGCACATGCCATCCCACGGGTGTGTGGGTGCAGGGTGGGCAGGGGCAGCAGCACATGCCATCCCACGGGTGTGTGGGTGCAGGGGGCAGCAGCACATGCCATCCCACGGGTGTGAGGGTGCAGGGGGCAGCAGCACATGCCATCCCACGGGTGTGAGGGTGCAGGGGGCAGCAGCACATGCCATCCCACGGGTGTGTGGGTGCAGGGGGCAGCAGCACATGCCATCCCGGTGCCCTGCCAGTGCAGACCCCATCCCTCCCGCCCACAGGGTGCAGCGCCGCCGCAGCGTGGGCCAGCGGCCGCCCCCAGCCCGGCGCCCCAAGCCGCAGCCCAGGGCGGAGGGGCCGCGCTGCCGGGCCCTGTACCAGTACATCGGGCAGGACGTGGACGAGCTCAGCTTCAACGTGGGGGATGTCATTGACATCCTGATGGAAGGTACCAGGTTCCTGCCCTGCCCGCCTCCTCTCCCTGCCCTGCTGGCAGCACGGCTGATTGATTGATTGTCTTCTCCCTCCCCAGATGCTTCTGGCTGGTGGAAAGGCCACCTGCACGGCAAAGAAGGGCTTTTCCCTGGGAATTATGTGCAGAGGATCTGAGCTGGAGGAAAACGAGGAGGTCACCATCCTCCCACCGCACCTCCAGAGGCTGGGCCCAAGGTGCCAGGGCACCTGAAGTTTTCCTGCCAAGTTCAAAACGTCACAAAATCTTCCAAACCATGACGTTTTCCTACCAAGTTCAAAACTTTACAAAAACTTCCAAACAGTGAAGTTTTCCCACCGATACTGGCATAGAATGAGCGTTTCCTCAGAGCCCCCCAGACTGTTGCCGGTGCCAGGGGATGGATCCCACAGCCCCTTCAGTGGGGGTACCCTGCAGCAAGGACGGGCTCTTGGCTGCTTGTTAGTACCCAGGGACTTTAAAACTTCTCTGTGATATCAGTAGAATTGTTCATAATTTTTTTGTCCATAAATAAGAAGACTCAGCAAAGCTGACTCACATGTTGAGTTTGGGGGTTGTATTTCACCCACTGTGGCTGTGTGACAAAAGCTGTGACGTGGGCAGGCACAGATCAGAGGCGGCCCCGTTCCTCCCACCATGAACCCTCCAGAAAATGCTGAATACATCAACCAGCTCTGCCAGGCTCCAGTTTAGGCATTTCCAGGCTCCGCTGTGGCTCTGGATCCCTCACACAGCCGGCAAAGCAGGTGCAGGGCGGTGCTGCCGTGCCTGGCTCGGCACAGGAACAGCTCCGAGGATCCCTCAGGCAAAGCCCTCAGAGCTGTCACTGCCTTTCCTGGCGGTGCTCGGGGGCAGCTTGTGGGGTCTCATCCCTGAGGGACGCTCGGTGTGGCAGCCACGACCCTCTGTGGCAGGGGCACAGCCGGGCTGGGCTGTGGGCTGGGGGCTGCCCCAGGAGGGTTCAGCCGGGAGGAGGAACAGGGCTGGAATGTCCGGCCCATGTCCGCCTCATGTCCGGCCCCATGTCCGGCCCCAATGTCCGCCCTCATGTCCGCCTCATGTCCGGCCCCCTGTCCGCCCCATGTCCACCCCATGTCCGGCCCATGTCCGGCCTCCCCGCCAGGCCTGCGCCAGAGGAAGTGACGGCAGACTGATCCCACAGAGCCAAGCCCTCCTCTTCCTCTCTCCCTGATCCCACAGCCCGGCCCTCCTCTTCCTCCCTGATCCCACAGAGCCCAGCCTGATCCTACAGAGCCCAGCCCTCCTCTTCCTCCTGATCCTACAGAGCCCAGCCTGATCCTACAGAGCCCAGCACTCCTTTTCCTCCCTGATCCCACAGCCCAGCCCTCCTCTTCCTCCTTTCTGATCCTACGGAGCCCAGCCTAATCCCGCAGAGCCCGGCCTGATCCCACAGCCTAGCCCTCCTCTTCCTCCCTGATTCCACAGCCCAGCCCTCCTCTTCCTCCCTGATCCCAGAGCCCAGCCCTCCTCTTCCTCCTGATCCCACAGAGCCTGGCCTGATCCCACAGCCCAGCCTTCCTCTTCCTCCCTCCCTCCCTCCCAAGCACTGGAGCTGCTCCCCTGTCACACAGACCTTCCTCCCCAACCCATTGGGGTCCAGCGGTGTTGAGGACACCCTGTGTCCTTCAGGGAGGGATTAACAGCGGGCAGATCCCCACTGGGGTGGGAAGTTCCCCATGGAATTGCAAACTCCTCGCAGCCCCATCTGGAAATTGTGGGTCCCCCCTCCCCGCATTATGGGTTTTCCAGCCCCTGTACTCCTCGGGATAATTTTCCCTTTAAATCACAGCTTTTTAGGAGTCCTTGCACTGCAGAGTGCAAGAGGGAGGTGTCTGATTTTATTTTAATGAAAAATATTGGCTTTGGGAAATCTGGGGATTTGGGGAGCTCCTTCCTGCCCTTCCTGGGGCTGGGGAATGGGGGGCGGTGGGTGCTGTCAGGGGGGTGTCCCTGCTCAGCCCTGCAGGAATGTGGGAGCTGGGCCAGCTCAGGCACCCCTGGGCTGCTCCAGAGGGCTCCAGGTGCTCCAAAGACATTCCCGGGGGTTTGGGAACTTCTCAGGGGTTTCTGTTTCTGTGAGGATCCTGGAGGGGCCTGGGCTGCTCCTTGGGGCACACATGAGCTGGAGGGGTGCTCCCAAAAATCCGGGATGTTCTCAAAAATCAAGGGTGTTCCCAAGAGTCCAGGGTGTTCCCAGGAGTCCAGGGTGCTCCCAAAAATCCAGGGTGATCACAGGAGTCTGGGGTGCTCCCAAAAATGCAGGGTGTCCCCAGGAGCTTGGGGTGTTACCAGGAGCCCAGGGTGCTCCCAAAAATCCAGGGTGCTCCCAAAAATCAGGGGTGCTCCTAAATATCTGGGGTGTTCCCAAGAGCCCGGGGTGCTCAGAGGGCCCTGGGATGCTCCAAGAGCTCCAGCACTCCCCCAGGACTCAGGGTCTGAGCAGCCCAGGATGCTCTGGAGCCCCCCGGACTCTGCAAAGCCCCAGGAGGCTCTGAGGAGTCCCAGATGCTCCAAAGCCCCCCCCCAAAATCTCCCAAGGCCTCAGGATGCTCCATCAGCCCTGGAATGTTCCAGAGCTCCTGGGGTACTCAGCAGACTCCCTGGAGGCTCCAGGATGTTCCAAAAGCCCTGGGATGCTTCAAGGCCTTCAGGAGGCTCAAGGCCCTGGGATGCTCTGAGCCCCTGACATGATCCCAGACCCCAGGATGCTCCAAGGGCCCTGGGATTCTCCAAAAACCCTGGAATGCTCCAAAACCTCCATAATGCTCCAAAACCCCAGGATGCTCCAAAAAACCCTGGGATACTCCAAAACCCTGGGATGCTCCAAAAGCCCAGGATGTGCTCCAAAACCCCTGGAATCTCCAAAACTCCCAGGATGCTCCGAAATGCCAGAATCCTCCAAAACCCCTGAAATCCTCCAAACCCCCTGGAATCCTCCAAAAACCCCGGGATGCTCCAAATACCCCAGGATGCTCCAAAACCCCCAGGATGCTCCAAAAACCCTGGGATGCTCCAAAAATCCCAGAATGATCCAACACCATCAGGATACTCCAAAATCCCCAGGATGTTACAAAACTCCTGGAATCCTCCAAAACTCTGGGATAATCCAAAACCCCCGGGATCCTCCCAAACCCCTGGAATCCTCCAAAACCCCCAGGATCCTCCAAAACCTCCAGGATGCTCCAAAACTCCGGGATGTGCTCCAAAAGCCCTGGGATGCTCCAGCACTCTGGGATGCTCCAAAACCCCTGGAATCCTCCAAACCCCCTGGAATCCTCCAAAAACCCCGGGATGCTCCAAAAACCCCGGGATGCTCCAAAACCCTCGGGATGCTCCAAAATACCCTGGAATCCTCCAAACCCCCTGGAATCCTCCAAAAACCCCGGGATGCTCCAAAACCCCCAGGATGCTCCAACACCCTGGGATGCTCCAAAACCCCTGGAATGCTCCAAAACCCCGGGATGCTCCAAAACCCCTGGAATGCTCCAAAACCCCGGGACGCTCCAAAACCCCTGGGATGCTCCAACACTCTGGGATGCTCCAAAACCCCTGGAATGCTCCAAAACCTCGGGATGCTCCAAAACCCCTGGAATCCTCCAAAACCCCCGGGATGCTCCAAAACCCCCGGGATGCTGGAGCTGCCCGCAGACGCTGGGATGCGGGGTGCGGAGAATCTCCCGGGAAAAGCAGCCGGGGAAGCGGGGGGGGAACCGGGCGGGGCGGAGCCGGGTCCCCCCCCCGAGGCCCCCGCCCGCCCTTCCGCACGTTCCTTCCTCCCCCCCGTCATCCTCCTCCTCCTCCTCCTCCCCCCGCTCTCGCGACAGCTCCGCACAGAAAATGGCCCCGCGGCCGCCCCGCCGCTGATGCGCGACCCGGACGGCGCCGGCCCCGCCGCAGCCCCGGTACGGCCGGGAGGGACCGGGAGGGACCGGGGGAGGACCGGGATCGGGGAATGGACCGGCACCGGGGATGGACTGGCACAGGGGGTGCGGGGACAGCGGGAGCTTTACCGGCACCGGGGCTGTACCGGCACCGTATCGGCACCGGCGAGGTACCGGTATCGGGGATGTACCGGCACCGGGACTGTATTGGCACCGGAGAGGTGCCGGTAGCGGGGATGTACCCGTATCGAGGCTGTACCGGTATCGGGGATATACCGGTATCGAGGGTACCCCGGCACCGGTGGGGTGCTGACACCGGGAAGGGAGCACTGGCACCGGGGGATGTACCGGGCCAGGGGTGTGCTGGCACCGGAGCTCGATCGGTACCGGGGATGAACCAGCACCGGGGCTGGATCGGTACCGGGGATGAACCAGCACCGGGGCTGTACCGGTTCCGGGGCTGTAGCGGTACCGGGGCTGTACCGGTAACGGGGCTGTAGCGGTACCGGGGCTGTAGCGGTACCAGATGATGGACCGGCCCCGGAGCTGGAGCTGCACCGGGGACAGCAGCGGTACCGGAGCAGGGCCCGGGGTACGGGGGCTTTGCAGGGAGCCGGGACCTGCCCCAGCCCCGGGGCCGCTGCTCGCAGGGGCTCCGGATCACGGTGCCACTGCCCATGGGGTGGTGGCCGTGGGTGTCACTGTCCCCTGGGTTGTAGCCATGGGTGTGTGGCCCGTGGGGGGCTACCAGCCCCAAAACCAGTGGCCGTGGGGGCTACCCTGGGGTTGCCCCTTGTGGGGCTGACAGGGAGCCGCTAGCCCTGGGTCCTGACAGGTGTGTGGCCTGTGGGAGCAGCAGGACCTTCTCACATCCCGGGATGCACCTGCCGGGACCTGGCCGTGCTCCCTCCATCCTCCCACAGCTCCTGGAGCCGCTCTGTGGCTGTCAGAGCCCGGGCTCCTGGCCTTGGCCATGGGGTGAGCTCGCCTGGAGCTGGGCTCAGCTTTGTCCAGGCTCAGGGAGGGAGCTCCAACATCCCCCGGTGGCTCCTGAAGGCAAAGTGGGGTTTTTCCCGCGGGCAGGTAAAGGTGGGCACCGGGGTGGTGTGGGGATGTGGGGAGATGGCAGCAGGGCTTGGAGTGATCTGGGGGTCAGTGGGGACCCTCTCCTTGGAGGGAAGAGAGGCCTGGGCTGAGCTGCCCGTGGATGTGACACCAAGGCCAGCATGGGGCTCAGCACTCACCCCTCTGGATGCCCACCCGGGGTTTGGGGTGGACTCCTCAGGCTCTGCAGGCAGATCCTGATTGGAAAGCAGGGAACCCCCCCAGGGAGGGGTGGCACCCCGACAGCAGCTCTGCCCCAGCCCGGATCGGGGCACCCACCTTGCCTGGGACACCCGGAGCATCCCCCCCATCACCCCCAGCTCTGTGAGGGCTCCCCGCGCTATCTGAAGCTCCAGGAGAACCCTCAGGGTGTGTTTTAGTCGGGGCTGGTGGCCCTGGCAGGAGCGGAGCCTCCCCCGGCGCTCGCCGGCTGCGCGATCACATGAGCCCCTTGTTCCGAGCCTTTGTCTCATCTCCTGCGCCGAGGAGCCGCGTTTGGGGGCAGCCTCCTCATCCTCGGGCCTCAGAGATGCTCAAATCCGATTATTTGTCCCATTTATCCTCGCGGGGTGGGATGAGCAAAGCCTCGGGGTATGGATAAAGCCCCCGGGTGGTTTGAGGGGGATGAGCTGTGTTAATTATTCACTGAATCAGCAGCACAGCCTGCTCGGGGTGATGGGCAGCTGCAAACATCCTGCCCACCCTCATGGCTGGCAGCCCCTGGAAGGATTTTTGGGGACCCTGTTCACCCCACAGGGGTTGGGATGAGGGAGTTTTGTGCCAGCAGCTTTTTGGGGTGGCAGGAAATAATAATAATAATGGGGATAATGACAGCAACAGTGGTGGCTGGATTTGGGGTTCCAGGGCAGCTTTGCACTGGTGGTCACATCTTGGGGGGAGCCATATTTCTGGGAGGGGGCTGTCTCTGGAGGAATTGTGTCACCAGGGGGGTGACACCTCTGGGACAGTCACATTTCTGGGGCAGTCACATCTCTAGGACAGTCAGTCTCTGGGGCAGTCACACCTGTGGGGCAGTCACATTTTTGGGACAGTCGCATCTCTGGGTCAGTCACACCTCTGGGACAGTCACATCTCTGTATCAGTGACATCTCTGTATCAGTGACATCTCTGGGCAGTCACATCTCTGGGACAGTCACGTTTTTGGGTCAGTCACATCTCTGGGTCAGTCACATCTCTGGACCAGTCACATCTCTGTATCAGTCACATCTCTGGAGCAGTCACATCTCTGGATCAGTCACATCTTTGGGCAGTCACATCTCTGGGGCAGTCACATCTCTGGGCAGCCACGTTTTTGGGACAGTCACATCTCTGGGACAGTCACATCTCTGTATCAGTGACATCTCTGGGCAGTCACATCTCTGGGGCAGTCACGTTTTTGGGTCAGTCACATCTCTGGTGACCACAGGAGGTCACTGGGGATGGGGACAGTGGCAGCTCAGCAGCACCTGGGCCGGGGTGTCACACTCAGGGCTGCAGAACAGACAGTCCTGGAGCAGGGGGAGCATTGGCCAGCATGCCATGGGAGGTGACAAATGACAGCAAGATGATCCAGGTGCCACCTGCTCTCCAAAAACCTGGCTGGGCACAGGGTGATGCCACAGTGCTGCCACCGTGTCCTCTGCCATGTCACCTGTGGGGAACACTGGGGCCACAGGCCAAGTATCCATCCTGCCTGCCCTCACACAATCTGCTCAAGAGGTTTCCCAGCTTTTCCAGAGGAAAAAAAAATCAGCTTACAAGGCATCACTGGGATGCTGCAACAGGGAGTGCCACTCTCCATGTGGCATCTGTGATCCCAGAGGGACAGGACAGAGGTTCCAACACCCCAAGGCACTGCTGGCTTTGACCCTGGAGCTTCAGGAGCTCCTGTCCCTGCTGCAGTGCTGGTGGGGAAGAATTTTCCTGATTTCTTGGGGAAACTTCCCTGTGCTGCCCCTGAGCTCTCAATGCCATGGCCCTGCTCCCTTTGGGCTCATCTGGAGCCCGTCGGTCCCAGGGCTCTGCCAGGGGTGCTGAGCCCAGGCTGGGCCACCCAGCTTTGATCCAGAGGGGCATTCCCAGCAGGCAGCAGGAATTTTGCTTCACTGCACTCTCCAGCGCCGGTGGTTCCAGCTCTGACACTTCAGGGTTGGGCACCAAAATGTGACAGTGCCACAGGGACATTGCCCAGGGGCTGGGCAGGCAGGCACAGCCCTGCCTTGATCTTTCCAGCATTGTCTCCCCCAAAAAGAAGATTCCCAAGATCCTTTTTCCCACCAAACCCCTCATTTCCACCTGATAAACAAAGCTCCATCAAAGCTGCTGGGAGCTTTCCATGTTTTCCCCATGTCCTGCAGGGATGGAGGATGGAGATGGAGCATCCCTTCCATCCAGGGCTGAATTTCCCCTCCTGGGCCATGAGCAGCCCCAGCCCTGCCCCAGATTCCCTTTTCCATGGCCAACCCCCCTCCATGGCTGGCTGATTCCATCCTGAGGCTGCTGAGCTGAGAAAACAACAACAAAAAAAGGCCCCACAACCCCCAGACAAAGCCAGGAGCCCAGGGGCAGCCACAAGAATAATCCCACGTGGATTTTTTCCCCCTCCCTGATTTATTTCCTGCTGGGCTGTGATCCCAGTGTGCTGGGTGCTGCAGGAGCAGCTGCCGAGCCAGGCTGAGCCCCTCTGGGCCAGAGCCCCCAGAGCCAAAAGCTGGGGAAATGCCTCTGGAGCAGATGTTAATGGGAAGGATGGGGTGGCCCAGCCAGCAGAGCTGATCCCCAGGGAGATCTCCCAAGGAGTTACTGAGCTCCTGGGAAGCATCTGCCCATTTCACAGCCCCAGCACTGATATTATTGTTGTTATTGTCATTATTATCAATATCAGCATTATCACCAAGGAGTTACTTAGCTCCTAGAGAAGCATCACCCAGTGCTCACTGCACAGCCCCAGCACTGATATTATTGTTGTTATTGTTGTCATTATTATCGATATCAGCATTATTATAAATATTTTTACTCTTTTATCCTTTTTATTTTACCATTTTGTCCATATTTTCATCATTGCTTATTTTTTATTAGCATTATTATCACCATTTTCTCTCTCACTCCAACATTAAGACACTACAGAGAAATCTCCCAGACTGAGAGGGTTTTCCAGATGATTTTCACTGGGAATTCCAGTTTGGCTTATCCATATGGGAGCCTCATGCCAAGCCAATGTAATTTTGGGCAAGAACTGTCCCCACGTGCCCCACCATCATCAACTCCCAGTCACTCAGTGGGACCTGCTGCTCTTTCTGGCTTGGAAAACCCTTTGGAATTTTGAGGGGAGCTCCCGTGAGCCCCCCAGCCCTGGGAGCAGGAGCAGCTCCAGTAATCCCTGTGCCTTGCAGGGGATCCCCTTGGAGGAATCCCCCTAGTTTGGGGGAAATTTTGACTACAGTTGCTGTGGGCTGGACACGAGCAGGATCCTGGTGATGCCTGGGGGGATGTTTGGGGGCTTTGGGGACCACGCTGGGGTGGGAGAGGCAGGAAGGGACAATGACAGCTCTGGGATCAGCCCCGGGTGGGAGGGTCAGTCCCACAACCACGGGGCACCGAGGAGAAGGAGGGAAAAGAAGAGGAGAGGAGGATGAAGAGAGGAGGAGAAGGAGAAGGAGAAGGAGAAGGAGAAGGAGAAGGAGAAGGAGAAGGAGAAGGAGAAGGAGAAGGAGGAGGAGGAGGAAGAAGAGGGGGTCACTGTGGCCCCGGGCTGGGCTCTGACCTCCCTCCTGCTCCCGGTGCAGCCCCGCCGGGAGGAGCCGCCCTGTCCCTGTCCCTGTGCCCGTGCCCAGCTCCGGCCAGGCCATGAAGACGGAGAAGGACGAGGCTGTGGCCACCTTCTCCCTGCGGGGGAAATTCGGCACGGAGGGGGCAGGTGAGTGCCCTCAGGGGGGCAGGAGCTGGGGAAACCTTTGCTCCTGTGGCTGGGAGGTCCCTTAGGGTGAACTCCGCCCACGGGGATGTGCCCAGGTGTGCCAGGGCGTGCCTGGGTGCGCAGGTGGCATCACCCAGCGTGTTCCAGCCACCGTCACGCTTCACCTGCACCAGCACAGCCCCTCCCAGCCCTCACATTCTGGGGGGCTCCGGCTCCCCAGCCAGACCCCCGGCCCCATTTCCCTGTCCTGAAGGGATGGGGAGGGCACAGGGGGGATTTGGCAGGGCAGAGGGGTGGGGAGGGCAGAGGGGTGGGGAGGGCAGAGAAGGATGGTTTGGCAGGGGTGGTTTGGCAGGGCCAAAGGATGGGGAGGGCAAAGGGATTGTTTGGCAGAGCTGAGGGATGGAAAGGGCAGAGCTCTGGTTTGGCAGGGCCGAGGGATGGAAAGGGCAGAGCTCTGGTTTGGCAGGGCCGAGGGATGGAAAGGGCAGAGCTCTGGTTTGGCAGGGCCGAGAGATGGAGAGGGCAGAGGGGTGGTGTGGCAGAGCAGAGGGATGGGGAGAGCAGAGCTGTGGTTTGTCAGGTCCGAGGGATGGAAAGGGCAGAGCTCTGCTTTGCCAGGTCCAAGCCTCCCAGCCTCTCCCCGCAGGCTGCAGTGACCCAGCCCTGCCCGGTGCCCCGATGCCGGTGGCGGGCAGCGGAGGGACCCCGGCCCCGGAGCTGCGGCCGCTGAAGCGCAGACCTGTCCCAGGTGAGGCCAGCCCCGCCCTGGGGAGGGGACAGCGACATCCGGGGCAGGGACGAGACTGACGGATCTGTGTCCTTGCAGGGAAACACTACCAGTGCTCGAGTTACGGCTGCAAACTGGCCTTCCCCAGCATGCAGGAGCTGATGGACCACCTGAAGGTCCACTACAGACCCACGCAGTCCCTCGAGGGTAAGGCCAGGACACGCCACGGGCCCTTTTTTGGCTGGGAGGGAGCAGAGCAGGGCTCAGAGTGAGGCAGGGCTGGTGGTGGGGCCAGCAGGGAGGCGCCGCAGCCTTTCTGGCCAGGCTGTCTCCCCTGGGCTGGTGCTGAATCTCTCTCCGAATTCCTCTCTGCAGGCAAAACCTTCCAGTGCCCCACCCTGGGCTGCAGCGAGACCTTCCCCAGCATGCAGGACCTGATGGCCCACATGAAGGTGCACTACAAACCCAACCGCTACTTCAAGTGAGTCCTGATGCTCCCTGTCCCCTCCTGTCCTCTCTGGGGACACCTGGCCAGCAGAGCTGATCCCCAGGGAGATCTCCCAAGGAGTTACTGAGCTCCTGGGAAGCATCTGCCAGTGCTCACTTCACAGCCCCAGCACTGATATTATTGTTGTTATTACTGTCATTATTATCAATATCAGCATTATCACCAAGGGGTTACTGAGCTTCTGGGGAAGCATCACCCAGTGCTCACTTCACAGCCCCAGCACTGATATTATTGTTGTTATTATTGTCATTATTATCAATATCAGCATTATCAGCGTTATTATAAATATTTTTACTCTTTTATCCTTTTTTTTTTACCATTTTGTCCATATTTTCATCATTGCTTATTTTGTATTAGCATTATTATCACCATTTTCTCTCTCACTCCAACATTAAGACACTACAGAGAAATCTCCCAGACTGAGAGGGTTTTCCAGATGATTTTCACTGGGAATTCCAGTTTGGCTTATCCATATGGGAGCCTCATGCCAAGCCAATGTAATTTTGGGCAAGAACTGTCCCCACGTGCCCCACCATCATCAACTCCCAGTCACTCAGTGGGACCTGCTGCTCTTTCTGGCTTGGAAAACCCTTTGGGATTTTGAGGGGAGCTCCCAGTGAGGCCCCAGCCCTGGGAGCAGGAGCAGCTCCAGTAATCCCTGTGCCTTGCAGGGGATCCCCTTGGAGGATCCTTGGAGTAATTCCTCAGTTCCTCCAATTCCTGGGGAGGAATTTCCCCCAGTTTTGGGCAGATTTTGGCTGCAGTTGCTGTGGGCTGGACACGAGCAGGATCCTGGTGATACCTGGGGGGATGTTTGGGGGCTTTGGGGACCACGCTGGGGTGGGAGAGGCAGGAAGGGACAGTGACAGCTCTGGGATCAGCCCCGAGCTTAATCCACATGGGAGCCTTGTGCCGAGCTGTGGTGGCGTTTGCAGGGGTCTGAGGATGAGGGAAGAGATGAGGATCTGACTCCATGTTTCAGGAGGCTTCATTTATTATTTTATGATATATATTATATTAAAACTATACTAAAAGAATAGAAGAAAGGATTTCATCAGAAGGCTAGCAAGGAATAGAAAAGGAAGGATAACAAAGGCTTGTGACTGACCAAGACAGTCTGGACATTAATTTATTATTATTATTATTATTATTATTATTATTATTATTATTATTATTATTATTAAATTTTTAATTATTTATAATTATTAATCTAATTAATGATTGGCCATTAATTAGAAACAACCACATGAGGCCAATCCCAGATGCACCTGTTGCATTCCACAGCAGCAGATAACCATTGTTCACATTTTGTTTCTGAGGCCTCTCAGCTTCTCAGGAGAAAAAATCCTAAGGAAAGGATTTTTCATAAAAGATGTCTGTGACACCGAGCCAATGTCATTTTGTGCAAGAACCATCCCCACATGCCCATCATCCCCTCGTGGTCACTCTCATGGCTCTTTTTGACCCCAGGTGTGAGAACTGCCTGCTGCGCTTCCGCACGCACCGCTCGCTCTTCAAGCACCTGCATGTGATTGATTTACTAATATTCCTAAATATACTAAATTTAAATTAAAATTTTCTACTAATTTAAAATTTAACAACTATTCCAAACTCTAAAATAACAATTCAATGTTATAATGCTTAATAATTATATAATTTAATATCTACTAATTAAGTATATAATCTACTTAATTCCTAAGTATTATCGATTTCTTTGATAATTATTATCAATTTCTTTGATTATTATTATTATTATCAATTTCTTTGATAATCAATTTCTTTCTTGTCACTAAATACATTATTATTACTCTAATGTTTCCTCCTAACAAAAAATATTAATAGCAACAACTCATGTCATAAACATGGACCCCAACCGATCTCTGATTTACACCAGGGGTAGCAACAACTTTGATTCTGCAAGCCCAGCTCAGGTCAGAGGGGTGCAGGACAATGTCTGTGACACAGAGCCAATGTCATTTTGGGGAAGAACAATCCCCACATGCCCATGCAATAACTAACTTACTGTTAGTTTTTGCTAGGTATACACATGCAAGTATCTACACTCCAGTGTGGATGCCCTGGACACCTTAATTGGGTAGATAGGAGTTGGTATCAGCTCACCATGACCGTAGCCCAAAAAGCCTTGCAATTGCCACAGCCCCACGGGTACTCAGCAGTAGTTACTGTTAAGCAATGAGTGTAAACTTGACTTAGCCATAGCAAATCTAGGGTTGGTAAATCCTGTGCCAGCCACCACGGTCATACAGGAGACCCAAATTAACTTTATAACGGCGTAAAGAGTGGTCACATGCTATCCAAGAGAATTATCCAAGCTAAGATTAAAAAGCAACTGAGCTGCCACAAGTCACCCTCACAGCTCTTTTTGACCCCAGGTGTGAGAACTGCCTGCACCTCTTCACGCACCTGCATGTCTGCTTGATGTCACATGTCTGTGACACTGAGCCAATGTCATTTTGTTCAGGAACCATCCCCAATGCCCATCATCGATTCCCAGTCACTCTCACTGCTCTTTTTGACTGCAGGTGTGAGAACTGCCTGCACCTCTTCAAGCACCTGCATGTCTCCTCGGTGTCACATGTCTGTGGCACCAAGCAAATGTCATTTTGTGCAAGAACCATCCCCAATGCCCATCATCCCCTCCTGGTCACTCTCATGGCTCTTTCCCCACCCCAGGTGTGAGAACTGCCTGCTGCACTTCCGCACGCACCGCTCGCTCTTCGAGCACCTGCACGTCTGCTCGGTGTCACATGTCTGTGACACTGAGCCAATGTCATTTTGTTCAGGAACCGTCCCCACATGCCCATTATCGATTCCCAGTCACTCTCACAGCTCTCTCCCCACCCCAGGTGTGAGAACTGCCTGCTGTGCTTCTGCACTCACCGCTCGCTCTTCAAGCACCTCCACGTCTGCTCGGTGTCACAGACATGTCATGTTGTTCAAGAACCATCCCCCCATGCCCGTTATCCCCTCCTGGTCCCTCTCACGGCTCTTTTTGACCCCAGGTGTGAGAACTGCCTGCTGCGCTTCCGCACGCACCGCTCGCTCTTCAAGCACCTCCACGTCTGCTCGGACAGCGCCAGCGGCCCCGCGCCGCCCCCCCGGCCGGTGCTGCCCCCCGCTCCCTCCAGCCCGGACAAGGAGCCCCCGGCCAAGCCCCCCGAGGCGCTGCCCAAGCCGCCGAGCGCGCTGCGGCCCCCGGAGAAGGAAGCGCCGGCGGCGGGCGCGGACTCAGCCCCGGCGGCGCTGCCCGGCTCGCTGGAGCCGCTGCTCCCGGGGGCCCCGCACCCCTTCCCGCTGCTGGAGCCCGCCCTGTTCGGGCCCTCGTCCTTGACTCGCTTCTCGGGGCCAGCCCCGTCCTCGGTGCCGGGGCCGTTCCTGTCCTACGTGCCCCCCTCGCCCTACGGGCTGGCGCAGCCCCCGGCTCAGCACCGCCTGCGGCCCTTCCTGCCGGGCCACGGCCCCCCCAGCGTCTCCAACGCCGTCTGGAAGAAAAGCCAAGGTGAGAGCGCGGAGCCGTGCGGGACAAACCTTCTTCTGCTCCCGCCTTGACCAGCAGCAGCAGCTCCCCGAGCAGGACCAGAGGATCCGGCCCCTCCATCCCCTCCGGCCCGGCCATCCTCCCACCCCAAAAAAAAAGCCCCGTCCCGCCCGTGCCATCCCCTGTGTGATGTTCGATTGAGCAAAAGCACCGAAAAACGCTTCCAAATTCTCCTCCAAATTGTCCCAACCAGCCCTGCTGCTCCCCGGCGTGCTGGGGGGGCCGGGCCAGGGCTGCCCTCCCATGAGTCCCCCCCCCAAGGGAGGGGAAGACCTAATGCTTGTCTCGGGCCTCGATTCCCTCCGCAGGTGTGAGTGTCAGCCCACTCCTCCCATGCTTTGGCTCAGGAGTGACTCCAGGTTAGTTTGGCACCTGCTGGGTGGGGGCTGCTTTCTGTCACTGGGGGGTTTGGGGGGCGGCGGGGGGGGGCGCAGGGGACGGGAGATGCCCCAGGGGCACCGCGGTGCTCCCCGCAGGGCACAGGGGGAGGGCGGGCTCCCTCCTTTCGGGAGCCCCGCGGACAGGGGATGCGGCTCCGAGGCAGGGGGGGTTACCGGCTGCACCCCCCCAAAACCCCCCAGCCTGGCCCCGAGGGCAGAAGCAGCAGGAGGAGGAGCAGCAGCAGCAGCTCCAGTGCCCCCAGTGCCCCCAAAACCCGCCGTGCCCTGACCAGCCTGGCCCTTTGCTCCCAACATTCGGGGTTCTTCCCTTGGGAAGGGCTCCAGCCCCCACAGCCCCCGGCTCGGGGCGATCCCTGTGCTTCCCTGCCCGCCCGTCCTTGCAGGGCACTCCTCCGCCAGCCGCATCGTCTGGGAGCACACGCGGGGCCGCTACAGCTGCACGCAGTGCCCCTTCTCCACCGCCTCCCGCGACGAGATGACCCTGCACACCGAGGACCACCGCAAGAACCCCCCGGCCGGGCGCCTGGAGGCGGAGATGGGTACGGGAGGGACCCTCCCCGGCTGCCGGGATGCTCCCGGCGGTGGCAGGGATCCGCAGGGACAGGGATAGGGCACGGGATGCTCCCGGGGCTGGCAGGGATAGGGCACATCCTGCTCCCTCTGGCCTGGCACAGCCTGGCTGGGTTCCAGTCCCTGCTTCCCCAACCTGCAGCAGTGCCCGGGAGGGGTTTGTGTGCCCTCCCAGTGCCCCCAGCCCCTGCAATGTCCTTGGGGGTGTCTGGGTGCCCTCCCAGTGCCCCCCAGCCCCTCAATGCCCCTGGGGGTGTCTGTGCCCCCAGCCCCTCAATGCCCCTGGGGGTGTCTGTGGGGCTGTCTGTGTGCCCTCTCTGCACCCCCCAAACCCTGCAATGCCCCTGGGCTCTGTGTGCCCTCCCAGTGCCCCCAGCCCCTGCAATGTCCTTGAGGGTCTCTGTGTGCCCTCCCAGTGCCCCCAGCCCCTGCAATGTCCTTGAGGGTCTCTGTGTGCCCTCCCAGTGCCCCCCAGCCCCTCAATGCCCCTGGAGGTGTCTGTGCCCTCCCTGTTCCCCCAGCCCCTGTAATGCCCCTGGGGGTGCCTGTGTGCCATCCCAGCGCCCTCCCTGTGCCCCCCAGCCCCTCAATGCCCCTGGGGGTGTCTGTGGGGGTGTCTGTGTGCCCTCTCTGCACCCCACACACCCTGCAATGCCCCTGGGCTCTGTGTGCCCTCACAGTGGCCCCAAACCCCTGCAATGTCCTTGGGGGTCTCTGTGTGCCCTCCCAGTGCCTCCAGCTCCTGTGATGCCCCTGGAAGTGTCTGTGCCCTCCCTGTGTCCCCCAGCCCCTCCTGTGCCCTGGAGGGGTCCATGTGCTTGCCCTCCCAGTGCCCCCAGCCCCTCAGTGCCCCTGGGGTCTGTGTGCCCCCCAACCCCTGCAATGCCCCTGGGGTCTCTGTGTGCCCTCCCTGTGCCCTCCCTGTGCCCCCCAACTCCTGCAATGCCCCTGGGGGTCTCTGTGTGCCCTCCCAGTGCTCTCCCTGTGCCCCCCAACCCCTGCAATGCCCCTGGGGGTCCGTGCCCCCCTCCCCACGAGGTGCTGACATTCTCTTCCCTCTCCCTGCAGATTTTGGGGTGGGGCTGGCCCCGTTCCACGCCAAGCTGCCGCCGGAGATGGAGAACTCCCTGTACTCCCAGCTCTGATGCCCTCGGCTTCCAAGGGACTCCTGCACCTCCCCTGAGCCGGGCAGGGGCACAGCACAGCCCTGAGCTGGGACAGGAGCAGCAGAGGGGCCGATGTTTCCCCTGGAATTTCCTCTCCCCTTGCTTTGTATTTTTGGGAGCTCTCCAGCAGCCGGAGCCGCTGTTTCTCCCTCCCCCTGAAAGGTTTTGTTGCTTCAGCCCCGGGGGCTCTGCAGGGAGCCCTGTAGGTTCTCAGGAGTTAGTGGACTTCTCTGGAATGAGATCTCAGAAAAATAAATGGGAATTGTACAGGAGTGGCAGCCGGGAGAGGCTCTGTCAGTCCCCGTGGGGCGGGGGCAGCGGGGCTGGCACTGAGGAGCCCCCAAAAAACCAAAGGAGGGGGACATGGGGACACAGGGGGTGTGAGACTGTGCTCCTGGGCTGGCACTTCCAGGGGCTGGCTTGGGAAGGAGAAAGGGGAGAGTCTGAGAAAGGGGAAGGAGTTTGGGAAAGGGGAAAGAGTTTGGGAAGGGAGAAAGGGAAGAGTTTGGGAAAGGGAGAAGGAGAAAGGGAAGAGTTTGGGAAAGAGGAAGGAGTTTGGGAAAGGGGGAAAGAGTTTGAGAAAGGGGAAAGGAGAGTTTAGGAAAGGGGAAAGGGAAGAATTTGTGAAGGGGAAAGGGAAGAGTTTTGGAAAGGGGAAAGGGTCTGAGGAAGGGGAATGTCTGAGGAGGGGGAAGGGGAAGGTCTGAGGAAGGTCTGAGGAAGAGGAAGGGCCGCCCTGTGCTGCCCCTGCCCCCTGCCAGCCCATCCCAGACACTCAGGGCTGCAGCCTCTGCCAGCTGCACCCCAACAACAGAGCAGGGTGGGACCCCCGGCCCCGGGCAGCCCCCGTGCCTGTGCCAGCCCTGCCGCACACGGAGGGCACAGCATGGCACAGAAGGGCCACTGGGAGGGGCTCGGGCCCAGGTGCCAGCCTGGGGGGCTGCACCCCCCGTGGGAGCAGCCTGGGGCTCCCCCAGCCCCGCTCTGCCAGCCCAGCCCAGCGGGGTGAAAAGTTTGCTGCAAACTGGTTTGAGGGGAGGCGTGCTGGGACCTGCCGGGGCCCGCGGCTGGGAGCGAGGGCTGGGAGCGAGGGAAGAGCCGGCAGCCCCTGCTCTGCTCCCGAGGAGGGGAGCCCTGCTCTGCTGCCAGCGCTGGGAGGGGCCACAAACACCGGCAGAGGCTCGGAAAGGCTCAGTGGCCACATGGGCGGGGTGGGCATCCCCTCCTGCTGCTGCTGCCATCCCCTCCTGCTGCTGCCATCCCTTCATCCTGCTGCCATCCCCTCCTCCTGCTGCCATCCTCTCCTGCTGCTGCCATCCCTTCATCCTGCTGCCATCCCTTCATCCTGCTGCCATCCCTTCATCCTGCTGCCATCCCTTCCTTTCTCCTGCTGCCATCCCTTCCTCCTTCCTCCTGCCATTCCTTCCTTTCTCCTGCTCCCATCCTTCCCTTCTGCTCCCATCCCTTTCTCCTGCTCCCATCCCTTCATCCTGCTGGTGCCATCCCTTCATCCTGCTGCCATCCCTTCATCCTGCTGCCATCCCTTCATCCTGCTGCCATCCCTTCCTTTCTCCTGCTGCCATCCTTCCCTCCTGCTGCCATCCCTTTCTCCTGCTCCCATCCCTTCATCCTGCTGCTGCCATCCCTTCGTCCTGCTGCCATCCCTTCCTTTCTCCTGCTGCCATCCCTTCCTCCTTCCTCCTGCCATTCCTTCTTCCTCCTCCTTCCATCCCTTCCTTTCTCCTGCTTCCATCCCTTCCTCCTGCCATCCCTTCTTCCTCCTGATGCCATCCTTCCCTTCCCTTCCCTTCCCTTCCCTTCCCTTCCCTTCCCTTCCCTTCCCTCCCTCCTTCCATCCCTTCCCTCCTGCCATCCCTTCCTTTCTCCTGCCATTCTTTTCTTCCTCCTGCTGCCATCCTTTCCTCCTGCTGTCATTCATCCTTTCCTCCTCCTTCCATCCCTTCCTCTTCTTCCTCCTGCCATCCTTTGTCCTCCTGCCACCCCTTCCTTCCTCCTGCTGCCATCCCCCACAGGATGAGCAGCACCTGGGATGCCCCGGGGCTCTCTCCTGCAGCCCCCCCTGAGCTGGCACCGTGCCCTCCCCAGTCCATCCCAGTCCCCTCAGGCCCTGATGGACACCCTGAAGTGTCCCTGAGCTGCTCAGAGCTGACAGTGACAGCTCATCAGAGCCATGGGGTCACAGAGCACCCCAAAGGGAGGCACCCCGAGGTCCCAAAGAGGGGCAGGGGGCACAGCTCAGCCCCCGTGCCCAGCTGGCACAGGTGAGTGCCCTGCTCCTCCAGGGCAGTGCCACCCCAAAGGCAGGAGGGAGACCCTTCCCAGGCTGTCCCAGAGCCCCCCAAAGGGCAGCACTGGCCCAGGGGGTGCTGCAGACCCCACAGCAGAGCCCCCCCTCTGTTCCTGCCAGCCCAGGCTGAGCCCAGCCCAGCCCTGCTGGGGACAGGAGACAGTCCCTGCTCCCAGCACAAACCCAAACCTGCTCCAGGGCCCCCACTCCGAGCATTCCTGGCTGGTCCCAAGGCAGAGGCAGCCAAGACAAGCTCCATAGCAATGGATTTTTAAAAACTGAAGTCTTTATTAAAGTTTTATCCAAATTTTGTAACAAAAGATACAAAAGGGCTGGAGATCCTTATTTCTGGGACTAGTCTGACCAATCAAAACCTGACAGTTACTAGGCTAATATAAAATCCATACAATCTGCTAAAAATGCAGGGAAAAAAAATTAGAAGTAACTGCTGCTCTGACTTTTTTTTTTTCTTTTTTTTTTTAAATTCCTTAAAACATTTATAAGTTACTCAGTTTGCATTTTACAGGATTAGTTCTTCTCCGAATGGTCACAGCGACTGTACAATGCAAGAGACACCAGCAAAGCGAGGCAGGGAGGGGGGGATGTGCTGAACACACCCCCAGGAGGGGAGGGGAGGGCTGGAGCCTCGGCCCCGGGGGCACACGGAGCCCCCAGTGGGAATGCCACAAAGTGCCAGTGCTTGTCTGCACCCCCGGGCTGTCCCTCTGTCTGTCCCTCCCTCCCTCCCTTCTCGCCAGGGATGCGCTGGTTGGACGCCTCTGGGATGGCAGGGAAGGTGGCAATGGGGTTGGGAATGCTGCATGAACCTGCCTGGCTCCCCCCAATCTCCCTCCAGCCACCAAAGGGTGCCACCCCCACAGTGGGGACACGAGGCTGGAGCTCTGTTCCCTGCTGGGAACCCAGGAGGAGGAGGAGGAGGAGGAAGAGGAGGATGCCCAGGCCAGGCTGGCACCAGGGGCCCGTGCAGAGGTGGCACTGGCTGGCAGAAGGACCCTGAGAATTTCCAGGCTAACACGGTCTGCAGGAGCATGGATCACAGTGATGGTGGTGGCTGCACAGGGCTGTGCAGTGTGAAATGAGGGCTGGAGGAGCAGTACCCCCTCACCTGCATTCCCTATCCCTTCCCAAAGCTGCTGCAGGGCTCCCGCAGCACAGGCACAGCCACAGGAACCCCCCTCACCTGGGAGAGCCCAAGGGATGGTTCTTGAGTGGCTGATGGGAAAAATGTTCCAGTTTATAAAATAAAAATAGGAAAGCAAGTGCAGGGTTACTGCAAGGTGCATCGCAGAGGTACCAGGTCATGCAAGCAGCCCCTCCCTCCCTCCCTCCCCCAAAACCCCAGGCACCCCCATCCCCAGCACTAAAGCATCTTCAAGCATGTCCAGAGATCACATCACCATGATTTCAGATCTGAGACACCCTCAGGATCCTTGTGAGTCCACGCAGATGAACCAGATTTTGCACCCGAGGTGGCTCAAAAAGCATCTTCAGAGCCCTGGGCTGAGGGCACGAGGGTGGCAAAGGCCTTCTGTGCTGGCAGGGTGACAGCTGGAGCTCTGGGTCCAGTGTGGCACAGCTGATTTGGGACACACAGATACCCTAAGGAGGAGATTTTTTTTTTCCTCTTTTTTTTTTTTTGGCTTTTTTTTTTTTTTTTTTTGCTTTTTTTTGCTTCTTTTTTTTTTAAGCTGCTGCACAAACCACCGAACGGAGAAAAGCCTTTGGTCATGATAGTTGTGAGAAAAAAAAGTGAGCCTTGTATGGAAGATTCCCCTGAATGCCTACAGTATTCTAAATCTTAAAAAAATATATTGTGGACGCTGCAGCCATTACAAAGGGGGAGGAGGAGGAGGAGTGGGAGACAGGGATTTACAGTCTCACACAGACACAACGGGGAGGTTAAGACAAGCACAGTCAGAGTCTGTAAAACTGATTGGCTCGCTGGCATCAGTCATCCTCATCATCCTCTTCGTCCTCTGCATCTTCCTCTCCTTCATCCTCTAGACTTCGTTTTCTCTTCTGCCCACACGGGTGGTCTGCAAAGAGAGGGGGGATTCACTCTCCAGCCCAGCCCAGGGACAGCAGCTGAGCTGGCAGGGGACAGACTGGCACCATTTGGGAGCAGAACCATGGGACAGACTGGCACCATTTGGGAGCAGATCCCCAGGACAGACTGGCACCATTTGGGAGCAGATCCCCTGGACAGACTGGCACCATTTGGGAGCAGATCCATGGGACAGACTGGCACCATTTGGGAGCAGATCCCCTGGACAGACTGGCACCATTTGGGAGCAGATCCATGGGACAGACTGGCACCATTTGGGAGCAGATCCATGGGACACACTGGCACCATTTGGGAGCAGATCCCCAGGACAGACTGGCACCATTTGGGAGCAGATCCATGGGACAGACTGGCACCATTTGGGAGCAGATCCCCAGGACAGACTGGCACCATTTGGGAGCAGAACCATGGGACAGACTGGCACCATTTGGGAGCAGATCCATGGGACAGACTGGCACCATTTGGGAGCAGATCCCCAGGACACACTGGAACCATTTGGGAGCAGATCCCCAGGACAGACTGGCACCATTTGGGAGCAGAACCATGGGACAGACTGGCACCATTTGGGAGCAGATCCCCTGGACAGACTGGCACCATTTGGGAGCAGATCCCCAGGACAGACTGGCACCATTTGGGAGCAGATCCCCTGGACAGACTGGCACCATTTGGGAGCAGAACCATGGGACAGACTGGCACCATTTGGGAGCAGATCCATGGGACAGACTGGCACCATTTGGGAGCAGATCCATGGGACAGACTGGCACCATTTGGGAGCAGATCCATGGGACAGACTGGCACCATTTGGGAGCAGATCCATGGGACAGACTGGCACCATTTGGGAGCAGATCCCCTGGACAGACTGGCACCATTTAGGAGCACATCCACCCTGGCCTGCCCCTCCTGCAAAAGCCTGGGCTCACATGAGACACCAACAACTTTCTCTGCCCTCCAAGCATCCTGTACAACAGCTGAAAATGGGGTTTTTTTTGTTGTTGTTGAGCACCCTCAAAACCACAGCATCTGCAGAAATCAGGGACTCCTAACCAAGCTCAGGCACTGCTGAGGCCTCAAATCCTGGGGCAGGTTTGGGCCCCTCACTCCAAGGAGGACATTGAGAGGCCGGAGCATGTCCAGATAAGGGAATGGAGATGAGGAAGGGGCTGGAGCACCAGGAGAGGCTGAGGGAGCTGGGAAGGGGCTCAGCCTGGAGCAAAGGAGGCCCAGGGGGGACCTTGTGGCTCTGCACAGCTCCTGACAGGAGGGGACAGCCAGTCTTGTCCCAGGTAACAAGGTAAGACAGGGTAAGAGGAAATGGCCTCAAGTTGCACCAGGTGAGGCTTAAATGGGATATTAGGAAAAATTCTTTCATGGAGAAGGAGGTCAGGCATTGGCACAGGCTGCCCAGGAATCACCATCCCTGGAACTGCTCAAAAAAATGTGGATGTGGCACTTGGGGACAGGGGTCAGAGCTGAACATGGTGGTGTTGGACTCAGTATTAGAGGGATTTCCCAGCTTTAACAATTCCATGATTCATCCAAGATTATTTGAATTCACACCAGCCACAATATTCTGCCAACTTTCATCTGGGTGTTTGTTTGTACAGCCAGAGGAGCCTGGCCCCAAGCTCAGATCTGAGAGGGGAATGTGCCCCCAAGAGATTCCCTCAGACCCTCCTGGGACAGAAGCCCTGCTCCTGCATGGCCCATCAGTTCCCAGAAGTGCTTTTCTGAGCAGCTGACCTCTCACATTTCCCAGAATTACCCAGCATGGCTGGAATTTCATCTCTTTCCCTCCCTGTGTGACCCTGGGTGATGATGACACTGCTCAGCACCAGCTCAGGCAGAAAAGCTGCAGCAACAACAGCACTGAGGCTGAGGAAGCTCCAAAAACACCAAATATTTGACTGTTGAAGGAGCTCTGCAAGAAATTGGATTGTTAGGACTCAACTCACCCTCTTCAGCTTCATCTTCTTCATCCTCCTCACCATCCTCCTCCTCATCTTCCTCCTGGAGTGAAAACAAGAGGGTTTGTAGCAAGAACCCCAATTCCCTGAGCAGTAATCCCAGTCCTGCTCCCCTCTGAAGCCTGAGGGTGGCAGGAGAAGCTCTGGATCTCCAAGAGCCCCTCACATGCCAGGGATGGAGCTGCATGATCCATCACTCAGAGCCATGGAAGTGCCAGGCCAGGGCTGAACTGGAAACTCCCTGCAGTTTGTGGCTCTCAGCAGCCAGGAGGGCAGGGAGAAGCCAGAATGGATGGCAAATTCCTGAGATCTGCCCCCACAGAGGCTCCTGTGGCACCTGGGTCACCACACAAGGGACACACGTGCGACCTGGTGACAGCCTCACCTCATCATCTACTCCATCCTCCTCCTCTTCACCTTCCAGATCATCGTCTTCATCTTCCTCGTCATCAATGACTTCTTCATCCAAATCATCTTCCTCCTCGTCATCCTCCTCTTCCTCACCTTCTACCAAAAAGGGGGAGGGAGGGAAGTGCCCCAGTTCCCAAACCCAGGCACCTCTCACCCCTCAGTGCTGTGTGAGCAGCAGGCAGGGGTCACAGAGGATGAGGAGGGACAGCACCAAGCCCTGTCACCTCCCAACAAGCCCTGTCACCTCCCAACATGTCCCACTCCCTCCCAGGAGTGGGCTGGGGGAGGAAGATGGGGTAAAGACCCACAGAGCCCCTCCTGCAGTGCCAACCCCATTGCTGGAACCCACCCTAAAGTGCAAAAGGGGTCGTTACCAAGCAGGAAAACCAGGAGGAGGAAAAAACCCTCACCTTCCCCATTCTCATAATCATCTTCCAGTGCATCCCCATCTGCTTCAGGGTCTGAGTCAGGGGCTTCCTGCTCATCAGCATCAAAGCCATCCAGGTAGGTGAGCTGGGGCAGGAGGGCGAACACGCTCTCGCGGTAGTTGATGAGCATCGTCACCTCACAGTTGAACAGGTCCAGACTGTGGAGGTTTGGCAACTTTTTCTGCAAAAAATCCATTTGTTAAGGTTATTTACAGTGCTGTCTGAAGATCAAGAAGGCAAGGAAGGGCGGTTGGGGCACTGCCCAGGTCCAGCACAGAGTGGTTCTGCCACAAATGCTCCTCAGATGGAGAGGAGTCACTGCTCCTCTCACTGTTGGCACAAGAAATTTCTGTCCAGCTCCTCTGTCCTGGCTTCCCTTTCTGGAACAAACTCTCTGTGTATTTGCAAATCTTTCTTGCTTCTGAGCAGGCCCAGCAAGCTCAGGAGCAGCTGAGCTGGACTCATCCTGCTCAAAAGATCAGGCAGAGCTCAGGGAGAGCTGCAGCCTGGGTGCCCTTGGCACAGCCCAGCTCAGGCTGTCACAGCGGGCACCATGCCAAGGAAAGGAGGAGCAAAACAATCCCAAATTCCTTCTGGAGGGAATGGATGGACAAACAGCCAGTGAGACACATGCCCTGTGTCAGACCTGTCCCTCACAGCATTCCTGGGGCAGCTCAGGTGGAGCCTCAGAGGCCTTTTCCAGCCTCACTGACCACTGTGGGAATGGGAATGGGAGCCCTGCAGCGCTGGCACAGCAGAACCTTCAGGCTGATGGGACAGATGCCCTCAGTGCTGTCCAGTTACCTCATTCCATGACACCCCAGGTGCCACCTACCTCCAGCTGCCTCCGACCCTTTCCCGGTCCCTTCTCAGCTGGGCACTGAGCATCCACAGTTTTACTCATCCAGCCCCATTGCACGCTTCTTTTAGCAACTGGCTGCTGCTTTTCCAGACTGAGGAGCCATTAACTACTGGCCCAGCCTCAAACTGGGATCAAATCTGTTCCCATCAGAACCACGAAGTGCTGTTGGAACAGTGACCAAGACGTTGGATTCCTGCTGCACAGACCCAATCCCCAAAGGAAAAGCCATCCCTGGGATTCCAGCACAGCCTCCACTCACCAAGGGCTCCAGGGTATTGATGTCTTTGATCTTGTTGCCACTTAGGTTCAAGTGTGTCAGGTTGGGAGTTTTCTCTGCTAGAACTTCAAGGCCACCAGAAATCCTATTATCACTCAGCTCCAGCTGAAGGGAGGGAATATCACATGGTCACCAAGTGTTTCAGCTCGTGATACAGGGAAGGAAATTGCACTGAGAACTGGGCTGCAACGAGCACCCAAATTTCAGCTCACAGAGCAGCAGGTCAAGTTTGTCCTTAAAAACCCTTTCCTGCAGGGGCACAGCTCTGCCAGCCACCCCCATGCTGGTAAGTGCTCCAAAATCCAAAATATTTATCGGGTCATGAATGTTCTGACAGCAGCCCAAGAGCAGAAAAGCAAGACAGGAAGGGCACTAAACACCTGAAGAGCTCCGAAGGGTTTTGCTGCATGTTAAAACCGACCCCTCTCACTTGCTCAGCACACAAGGAGCAAAATTCAAGATATTTTCTGGCAAATACAGAAAAACCAACAGCCACCAGGGGCAGCACAAGGCCAAGGGCTGCTGGAGATGGCAGCAGAGTCCTGACTCACCTTCCGGAGCTTGTTGAGTTTGGGGAGGTTGGACACGGACAGCAGGTTGATGTTGATCATGCTGAGGAACTCCAGGTTCTCAAAGTCTGAGGAGAGGCCGACCACCTTGCCATCCTCTGAGCGACAGTTGTCCAGGACCAGCTCCTTCACCTGCACAGGGACACCCAGAGCTGGCACCACAGCTGCCACCATCCTCCTGGCCTCGAGGTGACATCGCCAACACACCCAGAGCACAGAGCACTGAACCTCCAGGTCCTCCTCACTCAAATTGAGGACCTTAAAACCAAACAACTTCTGGTGACAGTCCCTCACCGTGGTTGGGGTTTCAGCCTCTAAGCACAAGCCACCAACACACTGCTGCTGCTGTCCCCACCGCCAGGGGTTTGGAAGCACGAGGTCACATCCCAAAGCTCCCTGCACATCAATAAAGCTTTCAGAGTCAGCTTCAGGCTCTGCTAACGAGGGGCCAAACGAGGTCAGCTGGGTTTGTCCCCTCCCACTTTGTCCCCCCACACCCCTGGGGTGCCAGGAAACCCGTCCCCACAGGACTGAGCTCGCTGTGACAGTGACAGTGAGGTGACACAGGTGCCTGGGCAGGGCTCAGCACACGAGCCCAGCCTCAGGCTGGTGACACAAGACCACTGATGGCACCAAAAATTGTGCCCAGCATGGATTCCACATCCAGGAACCTCCAGGAGGTTCAGCACATGAAGGAATCAAGCCCCCTGTGCCACCAGGACCACCAAGCACCAGCACAGAACTATCCTGGAGGGAAACACCCCTGTCTCCCCAGATGCAGCCCCAGCTCTCACAAACCACTCCCAAAACCTGCTTTCACCCCACACATTCTTGACAGCAAGATGCAAAAATGAGCCTTGGCCAGAAGGCTTGTGGCGCTCTCCAAATCCCTCCTTCGCAGCGCTCCCATTTTCCCTCTCCTGCTCACACCAGCCAGCTCCCAGAGTCATTTTAAACACTCTGCCTTCCCAGAGAGAGAGCCTGGGGCTGAGGGCCATCTCTGCCACCTGCACAGCACAAGCTCAGAATGAATTATCACCTCAAACTCCTCAAGTGGCATTGCTGCTGCTCGGGGGTTTGAGGTGAGGCTCTCTGAAGTTCTGGAGCAGAGTTTGTTTTGCTCCCCAACACGTCAGAAAACTGATGTGCTCCAGCCAAAGTGGGACTGTCACCGTGGTGGGGGGAAAGGTGGCAAAGGCCAGGCCTGGGTGGCTGCTGCTGTGAGGTGTGGGCACAGAGGTGAGCCCGAACTCCAGCAGGTTATCATGGAATTCCGGAATGGTTTGGGTTGGAGGGGACATCAAAGCCCATCCAGTGCCATGGCAGGGACACCTCCCACTGTCCCAGGCTGCTCCAAGCCCTGTCCAGCCTGGCCTTGGGCACTGCCAGGGATCCAGGGGCAGCCCCAGCTGAGCCTAACCCAGCCAAGCCCAGCTTTACCCCAGGCCGGGCCCTTTCTGATGTCCCAGGACACTCAGCAGGTCCCGGGACACGCAGGGACACCCGGCCCTGACCCCGCTGGCTCTGCAGCTCCTGGCGCCCGCAGCTCCTCCTGCTCAGCCGCTCTGCTCCTGCAAATCCCCTGCACGGAGCCGCTTTAATCTCCACCCAAAGCCCCGCTCGCCGCCCGTTCCCCCCCGTGCTCGGTGCCACGGCACCACCGAGTGTCCCCGGGGCCAGGGAGGGACCGGGCACGGCCCGGCGGAGCGGCCCGGGAAAAGGGGAGAGCCGGGAAAAAGGGAGATCCAGGGAAAAGAGAGCGGGGAGAGCCGGGGAAAAGGGAGATCCAGGAACAGGGAATGGGGAGATCCAGGGGAAAATGAGAGATCCAGGGGAAAGGGGAACGGGGAGATCCGGGGAACAGGGGTCGCGGAGACCCGGGGAAAAGAGAGCGAGGAGATCAAGGGAAAAGTGAGGGGGGAGACCGGGGGAAAAGGGGAGATCCGAGGAAAGGGGAGATCCTGGGAGACCCGAGGAAAAGGGAAGATCCGTGAAGGGGCGGCCGGAGGAGACCCGGGATGAGGCGGCCCCGGGGATGAGGCGGCCCCGGGGCGGGTGCGGAGCGCTGGGCCCGGCCCCGCGGCCGCCAGCGGAGGGGAACGGGCGGCCCCGGCGGCACCTAAAGGTTCATCCCCGCAGCCCCCGAGCCCTTCCCCGGGCGGAGGAGCCCGCGGGAGCCGCTCCGGGCCCGGCGGGGCCCCGCTAACATGGCCGAGCCGCCATGGCCGCGCGGGGCCGCCCCGTTCCCCGGGCCCGCTGGCTGCGGCGCGGCGGGGCCCGGCCCTGCCCGCTGCCCGTCCCGCTGCTCCCCGCTGCCCCCTCCGCGGGCCGGGCCGGGCCCCGCCGCCGCCACCGCCGCCTCCAGCGCGGCCCCGGTGCGGGCGGGCCCCGCCGCGCACGTGCGCGCCGCCATGCCGGGGCTGCGGGCCCGGCGGGAGCGCTCCCGCCACAACCGCCCCGTCCCCACCCCGCCAAACCCGCCCGGTCCCCGCCGTGCGGGACCCCCGCGGGCCGCTCCGCCACCGCCAACCTTCCCCCCGCCGCCAACCCCTCATCCCGCCCGCAGCACGTGCCGCCCCGCGCTCCCCCGCCGCACCTCGCTCGGCTTCTTGTTGCGCAGCTCCAGCGTCAAGCGCTTCTCCATCTCCATGCTCCCGCCGCTCCGCTCCGCCGAGCCCGAGCCGCGCTTGCGCTCCCGGTGCCGCTCCCGGTGCCGCCGTTCCCGGTGCCGCCGCTCCCGGCCCCGCCGCGCTCCCGCTCCCGCCCCCGCCCGCGCGCGCGCCGCCGCCGCCGCCGCCCGGCGCAGGAAGAGGCGCCAACGGCAACAAAGGCGCGCGCGCCGCGGCCCCGCGACAGCGCCCCCTGCCGGCAGCGCCCCGCACATACACACAGACCGTCCCCAAGGACCCGGGTTCGAGTCCCGGCTCCGCACGGAGCCGGCCCCGAGGGCTCACCGGGCGCTGCCCACCGGCTCACCGCGTTCCGCAGGCATGTTCGTGTCCCCAGGCACTGCTGCCAGCTGCAGTGGCACGTTGCGGTCCTCAGGTGCCGCGTTCCAGTCTTCAGCAGAGTGTTCCAGTCTCCGGAGCTACATTCATATCCTCAGGCAATGTGTTCCGGTCTCCAGTGCTGTGTTCCCATCATCAAGAACCAGGATTCCTTCTCCAGAGCCACATTCCCATTCCCAGATACCATGGTTCCATCTCCAGAGCCATGGTTCCATCTCCAGAGCCGTGTTCCCATCCTCAAGCACTGCATTCCTATCCCCAGGCGTTGTGTTCCAATCTCCAGAGCCACATTCCCATTCCCAGAAACCATGGTTCCATCTCCAGAGCCATGTTCCCATCTTCAGGAACCAGGATTCCTTCTCCAGAGCCACATTCCCATTCCCAGATTCTATGTTCCCATCTCAAGATACCATGGTTCCATTTCCAGAACCATGGTTCCATTTCCAGAGCCATAGTCCCATCTCCAGAGCCATGGTTCCTTCTCCAGAGCCATAGTCCCATCTCCAGAGCCACGTTTCCATCCTCAAGCACCGTGTTCCCATCCCCAGGCATTGTGTTCCAATCTCCAGAGCCACATTCCCATTCCCAGATTCCATGGTTCCATCTCCAGAGCCATGGTTCCATCTCCAGATACCATGTTCCTGTCCTCAAGAACCAGGATTCTTTCTCCAGAGCCACATTCCCATTCCCAGATTCCATGCTCTCATCTCCAGAGCCATGGTTCCATCTCCAGAGCCACGTTCCCATCCTCAAGCACTGTGTCCCCATCCCCAGGCATGGTGTTTCCAATCTCCAGAGCCACATTCCCACCTCCAGGCACCATGTCCCAGTCCCCAGGGGCTGATCCCACCCCCAGGCACCACAATCCCTTCTCCAGCTCCTGCTCCCACCCCCAGGTGCCTCTGGCAACTTCCTGGGGTGACCCAGCTGGGGCTTGGGTTCTTCTCCTGAGTCCAAGGCACAAGAGGAAAGGCCCCAAGCTGCTCCAGGGGAGGTTTGGAGTGGAGATCAGGAGAAATTCCTTAAATTCCTTCACAGGAAGCGGGGTCAGGCCCTGGCACAGCTGCCCAGGGCAGGGCTGGGGTCACCATCCCTGGGGCGGTCAAGCCACACGTGGATGTGGCACTTGGGGACGTGGGTTAGTGGTGGCCTTGGCAGTGTGGGGTCATGGTTGGACTTGATCATCCCAGAGGGCTTTTCCAACCTCAGCAATTCTCCAATTCCATTTTCCTGTCCTCAGTGCCACTTTCCTGTCCCCACTGCCATGTTCTTGTCCCCACTGCCACTTTCCCATCCCCAGTGCCATGTTCCTGTCCCCACTGCCATATTCCCATTCCTAGGGCCACTTTCCTGTCCCCACTGCCATGTTCTTGTCCCCACTGCCACTTTTCTGTCCCCAGTGCCATGTTCTTGTCCCCACTGCCATATTCCCATTCCTAGGGCCACTTTCCTGTCCCCACTGCCATGTTCTTGTCCCCACTGCCACTTTCCCATCCCCAGTGCCATTTTCCTGTCCCCAGTGCCACTTTTCTGTCCCCAATGCCACATTCCCATCTCCAGGGCCATGTTGTCATTCCTAGGGCCACCTTCCTGTCCCCAGTGTCACTTTCCCATCCCCAGAGCCATGTTTCTGTCCTCAGTGCCACTTTGGTGTCTCCAGTGCCACATTCCTGTCCCCAGTGCCATGTTCCTGTCCCTAGTGCCACATTCCTGTCCCGAGTGCCACATTCCTGTCCCTAGTGCCACGTTCTTGTCCCCAGTGCCACCTTCCTGTCCCCCTTCCTGGCCCCTGTCCCCGTCCCTGTCGCTGTCCCAGCCCCTCCCTGCCCGCGGGCAGGGCTGATAAGGGCAGGGTGTGTGTCGGGCTCCGGCTGCAGGAAGGACGAGATAACAGCGGGACCTCCCTCCCTGTTTGTCCCTTCCCTGTGTGACAGGGCCACTCAGAGCCCTGCTGTCCCTCCTGGAACGCTGCTGGCCTCACAGGGACAGGGCAGGCAGGGCTGTCACTGCCCCTGGCCCAGGAGGTGACCTCAGCCCCGCTGTCCCTGCAGGGGGTGACAGAGCTGGTGGGACCCCTCTGCAGGGCTGGGGAAGGTCCCCACTGATGACACAGAGCCACCAGTGCCAGGGACCCCACATTCCTGCAGAATTTGGGCGCTGCTGCCTGGCCCTGCACCCCAAGTCACTGAGAAAGGAGCCAGGGAAATGTTTCTGATCCAAGTAAACAGGAACATGAGGGCTCCCAGGCCAGGCCCCACTGTCCCTCATTGTCCCCTCTGGCACAGGGCCACCAGCCTGCCTTGTAGGGCAGGAAATGGCTTTGTGGGCCACCAGCCTGCTGTCACTGGGAGGAGCAGAACGTCCAGCACAGGGGCTCAGCTCCAAAGGGACCAAACCCAGGCTTTGTCAGAGCTGATAAAGGCTATCTGCTCTGAAAGGGGAGAAAAATTGCCCTAAACGCGTTTTTGGCACCTCTGTGACTGCTCTGGCTGAGCACAGCTCGGGTTCTCCAGCCAGAGAGAGGCACCAAGGCAGCTCCCCCTCCTTGGGGGCCCTAAGGAGACCCCAAACCCACCCAGGTCTGGGGCTGTGTGGAGCTGGGCAGAGGGGATGGAGGAGATTTGGGGTGGATGGATGGTGGATGGATGGATGGATGGATGGATGGATGGATGGATGGATGGATGGATGGAAGGATGGATGGATGGATGGATGATGGATGGATGATGGATGGATGGATGGATGGATGATGGATGGATGGATGGATGATGGATGGATGGATGGATGGACATGGATGGATGGATGGATGGATGGATGGATGGATGGATGGATGGACGATGGATGGATGGATGGATGGATGGATGGATGGATGGATGGATGATGGATGGAGGATGGGATGATCTTTGGGATGGATGGATGGATGGATGGATGGATGGGATGAGTTTTGGGGATGTGATGAGTTTTGGGGTCACTGAGGGAGCAGGAGAGCAGCCCAAGCCTGGAATCAGGACAAGCTCTGAGTGTCCTGCCCAGCTCAGTCACACCCCGAGGGAATGAAAGGATTTGAAAGGGAATGGGGGTAGAACCATGGAAATTTTTAGGTTGGAAAGGAGCTTTAAGACCAACGAGTCTAACGGTGAGGCCAAGGCCAGGCTGGACAGGGCTTGGAGCAGTTTGGGACAGTGGAAGGTGTCCCTGCCATGGCAGGGGTGGCACTTTAAAGTCCCTCCCGTCCCAAACCATTCATTGATGTGACGATTCTACAACCATCGAGCCACCACAATGGGTGGCTCGGGGTGATCCCAGGCTCCTCCGACCCTTTAGGGCTCCATCCTGGGGGAAAGGCGGGTCCAGCACCCGAGGCGTCCCCGGTCCCCGCCCCGAGCCCCGCAGCAGCGCAGGCGGGAGATGCTCGGAGCCATCCCCGCTCGCTGATCTGCATTTGTTTGAAGGTTCTTTCATGTCCCCTTTGAGGCTCGTTTCCTGTCCTTTGTAGCGAACAATGGCCTGTCCCCCCCTCCCCGGGCCGGGGTGGCTTTATCTCCCCTCCCCTGGGCCGCGCTCCCTCGGGAGCTGAGCTTTTCTCTTTGCCTTCCAATAAAACCCCGGCTCTGCTTCCCCCGTGTTGGGGAAGATGAAACAGGAAAGCCTCATAAATATGATTGTCTGGCAAAAGATTTTAAGAATATAGAAACTATAAGCGAGATTGAAATGAAAGCAAGCTTTGAGATCCCTCAGTTACTGAACAACTGGAAAACAATGGCATGGCCAGCTGAAGGTGATCCCCTTTTGATGGAACAACACCCTCTGCTTGCAGACAGGCCCAAGGGTCAGAGCAGACCCTGCCAGCCTGGCAGAAGGGCCCAAAGAGGAGTTTTTAGGGTTTAAAATGTAACACAGTAGGGTAATGTAATGATTCTTATAGGCTGTATGGAAATGCTACAGGATTTGTATCTTGTACTAGATTGGTTAGTGAGAATCAGAATATTCAACACAGAAGAAGATTTATTGTATTGTAACAGGAACTTTGCTCTCTTGCCTTTTACTCTCTCACCCTCTCATCCTCTCTCCCCCTCTCTTCTCTCAGTCCTGCTCTGAGCTGTGCCTGGCAGCTCCCAGCAGGGCCCTGCACCCAGGCCCTTTGCAATAAACCTCAAGTTCCACGACCAGAAGAAGATTTATTGTATTGTAACAGGAACCTCGTCCTCTTTTACTCTCTCTTTACCCTCTTTACTCTTCCTCACTCTCTCATCTTTTACCACGCTCTTGCCTTCTCTCTCTTTATCTCTCTCTTCTCTCAGGCCTGCTCTGAGCTGTGGCTGCAGCTCCCAGCAGGGCCCTGCACCAGGCCCTTTGCAATAAATGCAATTTCCCTGACCTGGCTGCAGAGATCTCTCATCTCCGTCCATCCCCACCATCCACCCCTGATGCTCCCACACCCCGGGATGGGTTTTAAAGCTGCAGCTCGCAGGGGATGTCTGGGAGATGCATTTGCAGGGATCTCGGTTCTCTGTGCTTGGGCAGATTAACCCAAGCCGGTAATTTACTGCAGTGACAGCGCTGCGAGGCTGGACTGGAACTGCTGACAGGGGTTGAAATTCAGGTCTGCAGCTTTTCAGGCAAGCTGGAGCACAGATGCTGGGGGAAAAAAACGTATTATCTGTCTGTTATACAACACAACATCACCAGGCTGTGTTTTATACAGAGTTTAACTGCTTCACTCCTGGCCTGGTGGCTCCTCAGAGTCCCTGGGGAGCCCTGGCTGTGCCACAAGGAGCTGCCCAGCACAGCCCTCCTGTGCTAAAAACAGCCACAAGCATCCCCCAGGTGTCCTCCTGTGTCCTTCAGGAGAGCTGGGGGTGCTCACCTGGACAAGAGAAGCTCCAGGGACACCTGAGAGCCCCTGGCAGGGCCTGAAGGGGCTCCAGGAGAGCTGCAGAGGGACTGGGGACAAGGCCTGCAGGGACAGGAGCCAGGCAATGGCTCCCACTGCCAGAGGGCAGGGCTGGATGGGATCTTGGCAATCAGGAATTGTTCCCTGGCAGGGTGGGCAGGCCCTGGCCCAGGGTGCCCAGAGCAGCTGGGGCTGCCCCTGCATCCCTGGCAGTGCCCAAGGCCAGGCTGGACAGGGCCTGGAGCAGCCTGGGACAGTGGGAGGTGTCCCTGCCATGGCAGGGGTGGAATGGGATTGTCCTGTACCTGGATTTCCTGGTACCCAAATCCCATTTCCTGTACCCAAATCCCTTCTCCTGTACCCCAATCCCCTTTCCCGTACCCCAATCCCCTTTCCCGTACCCCAATCCCTTTCCTGTAGCCCAATCCCTTTTCCCAGCACCCCAATCCCGTTTCCCTCTCTCCGCCTGCACCGCGGCCCCGTCACCCGCAGGGGGCAGCACCAGCCCGGCCATGGGGGGGCCCCAGGCCCCGGGGGTGTCCAGGGGGAATTGGGGTGCGGGAATTGGGGTGCAGGAGGGGTCTGAGCACGGTTGGGCACCCCGAACACGGTGCCCTGCTCTGGGATAACGGCTGCTCCCGACCCAAGGGACACTAAAACGCCCCTAGGACCCCCCAAAAATCCCATCAGGACCCTCAAAATCCCTTCAGGACACCCCCAAAAACTCCATCAGGATCCCCTAAAATCCGTCCAAACCCACCCAGGCACCCCCAAACTCCCCAGCACTGACGTGTGCCCAGCGGGCAGCGCCAGCCTCCCCAAAGGTGGCATCCAGCACTGGGCACTGCTGGGACATGGGAGGGTCCTGGAGATGCACCTGGGACAGGTGAGACAGGTGGGACAGGTGGGGACAGGTGGGGACAGGTGGGACAGGTGGGGACAGATGGGGACAGGTGAGGACAGGTGGGGACAGGGGAGACAGGTGGGGACAGGGGGGACAGGTGGGACAGGTGAGGACAGGTGGGGACAGGTGGGGACAGGTGGGACAGGGGGGACAGGTGGGGACAGGTGGGGACAGGTGGGACAGGGGGGACAGGTGGGACAGGTGGGGACAGGTGGGGACAGGTGAGGACAGGTGGGGACAGGGGAGACAGGTGAGGACAGGTGGGGACAGGGGAGACAGGTGGGGCAGGTGGGACAGGTGGGACAGGTGGGGACAGGTGGGGACAGGTGGGGACAGGTGGGACAGGTGGGGACAGGAGACAGGTGAGGACAGGGGAGACAGGTGGGACAGGTGGGGACAGGGAAGACAGGTGGGGACAGGTGGGACAGGTGGGGACAGGTGAGGACAGGTGGGGACAGGGGGGACAGGTGAGACAGGTGGGACAGGGCAGACAAGTGAGGGACAGGTGGGACAGGTGGGACAGGTGGGGACAGGTGGGGACAGGTGGGGACAGGGGAGACAGGTGGGACAGGGCAGACAAGTGAGGGACAGGTGGGACAAGTGGGGACAGGTGGGGACAGGTGGGACAAGTGAGGGACAGGTGGGGACAGGGGAGGACAGGTGGGACAGGTGGGGACAGGTGAGGACAGGTGGGACAGGGCAGACAAGTGAGGGACAGGTGGGACAGGTGAAATAAGTGGGACAGATGGAGACAGTTGGGGACTGCCAGTGTGGGATGTGCAACCTTCAGGTGCCTTTTTGTGACTCGGGACGAGGCGGAGGCACCCCAAGGGTTTGGGTGGCACCAGTGTCCCCAAACAGGAGCTGTAGAGTCCAACCATTAACCCAGCACCACCACGGTCACCACCAGGCCCTGTCCCCAAGTGCCACCATCCCCAGATCCCCTTTTCCCCATGTACTCAATTCCCCTTTCCCAGCACCCCAATTCCCCTCTCCACGCTGCTTTTGAGCATCTCCGGGCTTGGGGACTCCAGCACTGCCCTGGCAGCTGTGCCAGTGCCTGCCCAGCCTTCCTGGGAAGGGATTTTCCCATTTCCAACCTGACCCTCCCCTGGGACAGTGGAAGGTGTCCCTGCCATGGCAGGGGTGGGATGGGATTGTCCTGTACCTGGATTGCCCTGTATCCCAATCTCCTTTCCCCATACCTCAATCCCTTTTCCCTGCCCCCCAATCCCCTTTCCCATACCCCAATCCCCTTTCTCTACCCCAATCCCTTTTCCCATACCCCAATTCCCTTTCCTGTTCCCCAATCCCCTTTCTCTACCCCAATCCCTTTTCCCATACCCCAATTCCCTTTCCTGTTCCCCAATCCCTTTTCCCTACCCCAATCCCTCTCCCTGTACCCCAATCCCCAATTACCATACCCCAATCCCTTTCCCCATGCCCCAACCCCATTTCCTGTACCCCAATTTCTGTACCCTAGTCCCCTTTAGCCGTACCCCAATTCTCATACCCCAATCCCCTTTTCTCTACCCCAATCCCTTTTCCCCGTACCCCAATCCCCTTTCCCCCGTACCCCAATCCCTTTTCCCCATACCCTAATCCCTTTACCCTGTATCCCAATCCCTTTTTGCCCAACCTGAGCCGTTCCCTCTCCTCCTGTCCCTGTTCCCTGGAGCAGAGCCTGCCCCCCCTGGCTGTCCCCCCCTGTCAGGAGCTGTGCAGAGCCACAAGGGCCCCCCTGAGCCTCCTTTGCTCCAGGCTCAGCCCCTTCCCAGCTCCCTGAGCCTCTCCTGGGGCTCCAGAACCTTCCCTGGACATTCTCCAGCCCCTCCTTGTCATGAGGAGCCCAAACTGTCCCCAGGACCTGAGCAGTGCCAGCCCAGGAGCACTGATAGGGCACTGTCACCTGCACACGGAGTTGTCACCTCCAGCTGCCCCCAGCACCTCCCGGGCCGTTTGCAAGACTTACAACAATTAGTTAATAATTAATTACTGATTTTATAACGTCCCTCAGACCCAGCAGTAACACCAGGAACAAGCACAATGGCAATTCCTGGTGGCACTGCCAAGGAGCTCTGGATCCCCTGTAAAGGAACCAACACAGAGAAACCTCCTGTTCCCCCAGAACCTTCCAGGCCGTTTGCAAGACTTGCAACTATTAGTTAATAATTAATTACTGATTTTGCAATGTCCCTCAGCTCAGCCAGACAGTAACAGCAGGAACAAGCACAATGGCAATTCCTGCCAAGGGGCTCTGGATCCCCTGTCAAGGAAACAACACAGAGAAATCCCCGTCCCAAGGAGCTCACACAGGTGGGAAATGGATTCCAGGCGCCTCTTTAACCCCTGATTAGGGTTAAAGAATGCTGCAGCTGCTGGGATGGCATTTCCAGGGACCCCAAAGAGCACCTCAGTCCAGGATTATGGCACATTCAAGCAAACAGGCAGGAGCTCTCTGTCTGTAGGATCCTCAATGTCCTCACTTTGGGGTTTACAGCTCTCAAATGGGGTTTGAAGCAGCACTCGCATCACCCTGTCCTGTCCTGCACCACTTTGCTGCCACCTGAGCCGTGCTCCAGCTGCATCTCAGCCAGCTCATGACATTTCAGCTCAGCATGGCCAAGGACAGCTGAACTCTGAGGTCCTGCCCTTCTCTGGCCTGGGCTTGCACTTGTCTGGAGAATTTCTGCAAACAGGGAGGAAAAAATCAGGATTTCTGTGTTTGCTCCCTGTTGTTGAAGATTGCAATGCAAGATGTTTTCCATTGCCATCAGTATGGCAGATTATCTTTGTCAAGTGGGCAGTTTGCCTTATCTCTCTCTTTGAGTGACCACATTCACTCCTTCCTGGGAGGGGACACCTGCTGATAACAGCTATGGAATGTCCCTGCATGGCTGATAAGAACTACAGCATCCCATGGGAGATGTGAGCCCAGAGGGAGCATTCCTAACTGGATATAATCTAGAGATTTCAAACATTCCTGCCTGGATATAATCTGAAGATTCTGGAACACCAGCACAGCTTCTGCACTGGATTTCCCAGAGGAACAGCAGCTGCCTCTGCCACTGGATCTCCAGAGGAAGATTCCACCCTTCTCCAGGATCCCTGCTCCAGCAGAACCAGCCCTGACACTGCAGGAGGGCTGAGCCACAATTCCAATGGTTCTGCTGCCAGCACCCTGACCCACAGGGTGTCAGGTTGGGTTCTGACTCTGGCAGTGTTGTTCAGTTCACTGCATTGTTTATTTTATCCTTTTATTTTTCCTTCCCTATTAAAGAACTGTTATTTCCTGCTCCCACATTTTTTGCCTGAGAGCCCCTTAATTTAAAATTTATAGCAATTTGGAGGGGTGGGAAGGGTTCACATTCTCCATTTCAGGGGAGGTTCCTGCCTTCCTTAGCAGGCACCTGTCTTTCCAAACCAAGACACTCCCACAGCACTGCCCCTAACTCACAGAGTTTGTGCTAATATCCTGGTTTTTTGCAGGAGAAACATTGGAGTGAGAGCATCCCTGGGCGAGCTGGAGCTCCTCCTCATCACCTCCCTGGTCCCAGAGCACGAGGGGGCTGCTGTGCTCTGCTCCCTGCCTGCACTGAGAGTTCAGGACATGAAAATGAGATTTGGGAAACCTCTGTCTCTGGGAAAGAGCAGCACAGGGAGAGTTCAGGACATGAAAATGAGATTTGGGAAACCTCTGTCTCTGGGAAAGAGCAGCACAGGGAGAGGCACACTGTGGGTGGGATGGCTCCCTCTCCCAGCTCCCATTCCAGTTTCCCAGTCTCAACAACAGGGGAGATAGGCACAGGCTCAGCCTGGAGGCCAGAGCAGCCTCCTCCTCCTCCTCCTCTGTCACCAGCCTTGTGCAAGGCTCTCGCCCTCCCTCCCAGGGTGTGGGAGAATTCCTGGCAGGCAGGAGCTGCTCAGGGTCCAGCTGGGCTTGGGAAACAGCTCCAGGCTCCCTCCTGCACCTTCTGCAGTCTCCCCTGTAACCCTCCAGAGCTGGCATGGGGTGGGCACATCCTCCTCAGGGCTGATTTCACACCCTGGAGCTGTTGTGGTGCCAAACTCCATCCTGATGCAAGCAGGAAATCAAGGGAGTTGCAGCAGCCAGGGGTTATTTGGAGTCCTTTCAGCTTCACCTAGGAGTTGCCTGAAGACTCAAACTCTTGGGATTCATTGGTTTTATTAGCTGGAGATGGGTTTTAGTTCCTGCAGGGAGAGGCAGGAATTAAAAGAGTAACAAGGTAGTGAAGAATTGGGAAGTTATTAAATGGAGGAAGGAAACATTTCTGCAGGGCAAGGGTGGATGTTCAGCAAAAGGAGTGCTCCCAAACATCACCTCCACAGAGTTTGGCCCATGTCCACCTGTTGGGCCATCAATTGTACCAGGGGAAGTTCAAATTGGGTATTAGGAAGAGTTCCTTCATGAAAAAGGTGTCCAGGTTGTTCTGGGAAGTGATGGAGTCACCATGGCTGAAAGTGTTCAAAAAACCTGTGGAGGTGGCACTTGGGGACAAGGTTTACCAGTGGCCTTGCCAGTGCTGGGTTGGTGGTTGGACTTGATGGCTTGAGAGGGCTTTTCCAAGCCCAGGGACTCTGTGATTCCTGTTTGGTGATCCCCAGTGTCCCTGGGGTGGTGCCTTGTGAAGGCTGAGCTAGAACAGAGACTGGACAGAGCTAAAGAATAAAGCAGGGATTTATTAGGAGGCCTCAATGGATCCACCCTGGGCAGCACAAAAGCCCAGCCAGGGCTGCACCCAAGATGAACCAAAATGGTCCCAAAATGCACAACAGGTCACAGGGTCTCTCACTTTGATCAGTTCTGCTCCATTTGCATATTGGAGTTCATTGTCCAGTTCCAGCCCCAGCCCATGCAGTCCCATCCTTGTTTTTCTCTCTCCAGCCCACGGTGTTTGTGCTCTTGGGCTGAGATTTGGATCATTTGTCCTTGGTCCCCAGCTGGAGCAGGAATTGTTTTGTCTCCCTGCTCTGTGCACAGAGCTCAGCATCCCCTCATGTGAACCCAGACCCACCCACTAAAGCTGCACAGAACCTGAAATATAGAAAAGCTCCAACCTGAGGCATCAGGGGCAGCCCTGAGAATTGGGCACAAGGATCAGCACAACCCTGGAAAAGGCATCAGGACCTTCCTATGGAATGTGCACAAAGGGGAAATGCCCAGGGACATTCCTGCACCCCCCTGCACTCGGGCTTTGCCACTTTGGGTGACAAACTCTCCCCAGTGGCTCTTCAAGGTGTCACCATGTCCCTGTCCCAGCAGCCCCTCTGTGCCCTCAAGGCACTCACACCAATCTTGTGTTTCCAAAAGGGAGAGAGTCCCAAATACCCACCTTCCTTTATTTGTGTAGGGAGACAGAGCTGGAAAGCAGCTGGGATGGGATGGGATGTGCTGCTCTGAACAGAGATGGGAAACTCCCCAAGGCTCAGGGATGTGCACTGGGAGTGAGCAGGGTGGGATGGGGAGGTGTGACCGTGCTCACAGGGGGCTCAGACTGAGGGAAGAGATGAGGATCTGACTCCATGGTTCAGAAGGCTTGATTTATTATTTTATGATATATATTACACTAAAACTATACTGAAAGAATAGAAGAAAGGATTTCATCAGAAGGCTGGCTAAGAATAGAATAAGAAAGAATGATAACAAAGGCTTGTGGCTCTGCTCTCTGTCTGAGCCAGCTGACTGTGATTGGCCATTAATTAGAAACAACCACATGAGACCAATCACAGATGCACCTGTTGCATTCCACAGCAGCAGATAATCATTGGTTACATTTTGTTCCTGAGGCCTCTCAGCTCCTCAGGAAGAAAAATCCTAAGGAAAGGATTTTCCATAAAAGATGTCTGTGACATGGAGGCTCAGGGGATGCCTGGAAGGTGGGAACAGGGAACAACTTCTTGGGATTTCCCATTCCAGGAGGGAAGGGCTCCCAATCAGGCAGCAGATAGGCAAGGGGACACCGGTTTTACACTGCCACAGGGCAGGGTTAGATGGGATATTGGGGGAAAATCCTTCCCTGTGAGGTGGTGAGGCCTTGGCCCAAGATGCACAGGGTGTCAGGGGTTGTGACTGACCCTGGATCTCTGTCCAAGGCCAGGCTGGACAGGGCCTGGAGCAGCCTGGGACAGTGGAAAGGGTCCCTGCCATGGCAGGAGGATGGAACTGGAAGCTTTTTAGGGTCATTTCCAATCCAAACCAGTCCAGGATTCTAAGAGGAGGTGCTTTTCCAGCCAGCACCTAATTAAACACAACCTTGCTGCTGTAGAATATGACCACAAAAATTATCTTTAAAAGGCTCAGATAAGCATGGGCAGGACTGGCCTGTCCTGACAGGATACTGGATGGCCCAGGACCTCCAGCTAAGGAAGTACTAAATCACTGACCACCAGAAGATGGGGCAGGAGGCAAACCTGTATCTGCCTTCCTCGGGCTCTAATTCCCCTCCTGAAGCAGAGGCAGCAGCTCCTGCCCTCTGCCCAGCAGAACAGGGAGCACAGAGGGGCTGGGGGCTCCTCCTTGAGAGCTCAGACCCAGCCCTGCCCGAAGAAGTCTCTGGTTCCCAGGGCTGCTTGCTGAGGCTCTGCTACCAAACCTCTCCCAGCACTTGCACAAACCACCGGGGTCTCCTGCCAGATCTTTGCACCACTCTGGGATTGCAGCGTGGGACAGCACAGCTCCTGCTCTGAGCTGCTGCCAGCTGGGCTGGGGAGCTGCAGGCTCAGCCCGAGCAAAAAGGTGTGGGAATTTACAAAATTAGAGGGAAAATTAGAGGGATTTTGGGGAAAGCATTGTTTTAACCAAAGGCACGTGTGCTTATGGGGATTAGATAGAACTGCTGTCAATGTGCTTTTGCTTTGTGTAATTGGTCAAGAAGCTTATAAAGTAAGTTGTAACATTAAGTTTTTTAGCCTGCTGCCTGAAATGTGAGCTGCTGGCATCTTCCCATTGCCATAATCATGTAATGAGACTGATGCTGAAAAACAAACAGCTCGAAGCACTTTCCATAGCAGCCCCATCTCGTTCGTGTCTGTAAAGAGCCCCCTTGCTGGCATCAAAAAGGAACTTTCTCTGCATCCCCTTGCATTTTTTCACATCTCTTCAGAGTTAACATTTGTCCTGGTTTAGGGCAAATTTGGTGGAGAATCTCTAAAGGGGGGGGGGCTTTTCTAGTAAGCAAACTTACACGGCTCTTTCTTTAACTGGTTCAGGAAGAATTCTGTGGAGACAAGTGGAAAGAACTTGTTTATTTAACAGGCACAGCACCCCCCAGCACACAGAATGAACAACACTGGATTGTTGGAACTCAGCACATCCCTCTGGATGTCCAGAGCTGCCGAGAACCCCGTCAGGGGGCTCAGAGACCCTGGCACACAGCCCAGAACACCTGGGGTTTGATTGTGACCCCTGGAGCAAGTTACCAGCTTTGTATGAGGACCTGAAAGTCACACAGGTTTGAATGGTGTAATAATAAAATATTCACAGGGTGAAAATGTAGATTTTAGGATTTTTGGTATGGGGGTTATGGGGACAAGATGGAGGAATCTGGGTGTGTCCAGCCTTTCTTCTTCTTTCTTCTTCTTTCTTCTTCTTGTTCTCCATTTTCTGCAGTGCTGTTGGCACTTTGGGATTGGTTTAGAGTAGAAGTGCACTGTCTAACATGGGTGATAGGTATTGGGAATTAAGTGTAAATATGTTATACGTGGTTTGTAGTATAAAAAGACAACACCCCCTCAGGGCTGGTCAGAGTGCCTGTGGCTGCCCTGCTGAGCAGATCTCAGCTGGGCAGAAAGAAAATTTTATAAATAAGAATTAATAAACAACTTCAAGACCGAAAAGTGAAGAGTCCAGACTCATTCTTCAGACTTGGGGGCTGAAACAGAGACACCCTGCACATCTGGGGGCAGCAAATATCAACAGCAACCCGAGACTGGGTGACACTGCTCTGACAAAGATGACAAATTCAGAAAGTCTCTCTCGGGGGTGGTCGCTCTGTTCTCAGTCCCTCCGGCGCTGGGGCAGCTGCTGCAGCCACAAGGGGCAAACTCTTGGTGTTCCCAGGTCCCAGTCCAGAGCAGGTTCAAGTTGGTTCATAAGAGGAAAGGAGAAACAGTCCAGGAAGAAATTTGGACCGTTTAGCTAAACTAACTAATGAGCAGAAGCAAGAGCAAGCAGAGGCAAAGCAGAAGCAAGAGCGAGAGAGCAAAGCGAAAAGCAAAAGCAGAAAAGCAAAAGCAAAAAAGCAAAAGCAGCACCATGTACTGCCCTGCCTCTGTGTCCCACCAGGCTGATAAGAAAACCCAAACAAAACTTTCACTCTTCAGAGCCACTCTTAAAGGCACAGAAGATAAGATCCAGCATAAACAGAACACATGAATGGGGATACAAGCATCATAACGTCACCCTAAAACAACATTCCAGAAAATGTCCCATCCTGGAAGGGCTCAAGGCCAGGAGCAGCCTGGGGTACGTGTCCCTGCCCATGGGGATGAGATGGGCTGCAAGGTTCCTCCAACTCAAACTCTTTGAGGATTTTATGTAATAAAGGTGAGAAGTTGCTGGCTGCAGGGGTTAGGTTTGGTGAGAGGAGCCTCCCTCAGCACTGCTCAGTCAGAGCTACACTTGCCCCTAATTCACAGAGTTTGTTCTAAAATCCTGGGTTTTTGCAGGAGAAACATTGGAATGAGAGCATCCCTGGGCAAGCTAAACCCAAAACCTTCTGGGACTCCAAAAATCTGTGGCTGCTAAACCCAAAACCTTCTGGGACTCCAGGCAGCCCAGTGGCTGAGAAAGCCCAGGCTGTGCTGTGCATGGCCAAGAATAAGGTGATTCTTGATTAAATCTCCTGATTCAGATATTTTATTCTTCATGAAGAGCAGAGTGGGGCAGGGCTGTTCATGGCCAAGAATAAGGTGATTCTTGATTAAATCTCCTGATTTAGATATTTTATTCTCCATGAAGAGCAGAGTGGGGCAGGGCAGTGCATGGCCAAGAATAAGGTGATTCTTGATTAAATCTCCTGATTTAGATATTTTATTCTCCAAGAAGAGCAGAGTGGGGCAGGGCTGTGCTCAGCCCCTGCAGGCCCAGCAGCTCCCAGGGAGTTACACAAGGCCCAGCCTCTCCTCACACCTCACAGTGCTGGAGGCACATGTGACAGATGACAGCACTGGGAGAATGTCCTTTAATCACTCCTGTTCTCACTGTCACCATCAGCAATTATGGCATTTGCTTTGAAACCCGCCAGGATTTCAAAACAAGCCCGGGGTGCTCAGATTGACAAAGCCTCCTGGGCTGCCTGGTATGGCATCCTGCCTGCAGTGCAGGATTGCTCAGGGACATTGCTCAGTGCTGAGGGATGGCTGGGGAATCTCTCCTGGGCCCTGAGAGCAGCCCTGTGGGGCCTGACAAGGCTTGTGGAGGCTGACTTGCACAAGGGGTTGCACCCAGCAGGTGTTTCAGGCACTGGAGGCTCCAAAGCCACACCTGGCGTGGGGTGCTCTTGCCTTTGCTGCTCCTGCTGCTGCTGGATTTTGGTTGCCTGGAGCCTGGTGAGGAAGCACAGAGATATTTGCAGCTCTGCAGAAGGGAAAGGAGTGGGGACATTGCTCCTGAGGGGCTCTGAGGCAGCCAAGGAGGCAAATGTTCCCATTTGGCACATCCAGCAGCAGCACCTCTCCTGCTGCTCTTGTTATTTCTTCCTGACCACAATTTGTGAAACAGCTTCCCACAGCCAGGCAGAGGACAGATTCCTGCCCTTTGGAGCCAGCAAGGAGAGGGATTATCTGACTGTTCAGCATTAGCAAAGCTCCCAGGTCGCCTGCCTGTGGTTTTGTACCTGGAAGCAGGAAATTGCAGCTCTGGATTTGAAGTAGCAAAAGCTGAGGATGGCAGTGGGATGGAGCCTGTCCAGGCAGCTCCAGGGCCTCCCTGGGCATGGACAGAGTGCTGCAGCAGGGCAGCAAGGAGCCCAAATGCCTGAATTCCCTTCCTGACTCGCCCTCTGAGGATGGAGCAAAGTCATTTGTCTCCATCCACCCCGGGGCTCTGACTCACTCTGCTGAGCCAACAGCAGTGGGAATGTGGGATGCCAGCACTCCCAGCCTCATCCTCCCTGCCCTGCTCTGCTGCCCCTCTGCCCACAGCAGCCAAGGAATAAATAAACACACGTGGCCCTGAACCACAGTGGCTGTAATTGGTATCTCTTAAAAAAATCCCTCCTCAGCAGCAGCAGTTTGGGTGGAAATCTCAATCCAAAGTGCCCCAGGATGGAGCAGGTAGGACCAGCCTTGAGTTAAGCAACTGGATTTTCCCAAACTCATCTGCCAGAGTCCCCTTGTCCCAGTTTTTGGCAGCAGCAGCAGCAGAACTGCCTGCCCAGCATGGCTTGGGGGCACACAGCAATAAAATTAAATTGATTCAATATCCTGATATTTAAATGGATTAAATATTTAATTTATATTATATAAATATATATATATATATATATATTATATTATATGGTCAGCTGCCAGCTGGGCCCTTTGCTGGTCCAGCTCCTGTGAAGCTCCTGCCCCATCCCTCAGTTGGACAAGGCTTGGGACACCCTGGGAGAGTGGCAGGTGCACAGGGGGTGGCACTGAGTGGGTTTTCATGTCCCTCCCAACCCAAACCCTCTGGATTCTGTGGTTCCACTGCCTGCTCTCAGCTGTCCCAGTGAGAACCTTGGTACCCAGAGCCTGCCCCGGGGGGGACAGAGAGGAAAAGGAGCTGGTGTTTTGCAGAGATAGCCAAAAACTCCACAACAATTAATTAAGCACCAAGACCTACTAAAGATCTTGAAAGAAATCCAAGAAAGCAGAAAGAAACCCTTAATTACTGTCCAATATGATACCAAAAAAAAAAAAACCACAAAAACCAGAAAAAAAAAAAAAAAAAAAAAAACAAACCCAGAATTCTACAGAAAATAAAACAAAATGCAGACCATCACTAGTAAGATGTGATCTTTAAGTAGTCACCAACTGCAAATAGAATCTTTAATAAGTTGTGGGACACAACCAGGGCGTGTGCCAGGCTTTGTGACACAGGACAGGGTTTAACCTGCACAGCCTCATCTACTCTGTCTCACTGGGATGAGGCTGCCCAGGTTAAACCCTGGGATGTGGGGCTTGGATGAGGCTGCCCAGGTTAAACCCTGGGATGTGGGGCTTGGATGAGGCTGTCCAGGTTAAACCCTGGGATGTGGGGCTTTGCAAGAGGGCCAGGAGCAGGAAGGGAGCAGCTGAGGGGACAGGACAGTCCCTGTGTCACTGAGCTGCACAGAGCTGAGCACAGGAGAGGAGCCAGGTGAGGAGGAGGCAGCAGGGCCCAGCAAGGAGTGAGGACTCCAGGGAAGCTTTAAAAGAAAGAATTTTCACATACAGGGAGGTTTAGAGTCTCAGAGTCCTTAAGGCTGGAAAAACCTTTAAGATGCTCAAGCCCAACCCTCAGCCCAGTGCTGCCACTGAGTTCATCGCTGCCCCATGTCCCCAAGTGCCACATCCATGCTACTTTTGAGCACCCCCAGGGATGGTGACTCCATCACTGCCCTGGGCAGCCCATTACAATGCTTTACAATCTTTCTGTGAAGAAAAAGCCTCTAATTTCCAATCTAAACCTCCCCTGGAGCAACTTGAGGCTGTTTCCTCTTGTTGATTGTTGCCAGAGAGCAGAGCCTGAGCCCCCCCCAAGTGCCCCCTCCTGTCAGGAGCTGTGCAGAGCCACAAGGTCCCCCCTGAGCCTCCTTTTCTCCAGGCTGAGCCCCTTCCCAGTTCCCTCAGCCCCTCCTGGTGCTCCAGACCCTTCCCCAGCTCTGTTCCATTCTCTGGACACATTCCAGGTCCTTCTTGTCACGAGGAGCCCAAATCTCCCCCCAGGGTTTGAGGTGGGGCCTCAGCAGAGCCAGCACTGTGTGGTCTCTGTGTTACTCTCACAAGGCCCAGAAGTTTCACCCTGTGCTCCCTGGGCACCCTCCTGTCCCCAACCCACCCTCATCATCCTCATCATCCTCAGCATCCTCAGCATCCTCAGCATCCCAGGCCCTGCTGACCACAGGCAGGAGGATGTAAACATTAGCAGGAGTGTGGAGTGAGGACTCAGCAGGAAACCAAGCTCCCTTTATGACCTAGTTCTTGATGAATCAGGGGAGGTGCAGAGCCATGACACCCTCCCCAGTTATTTACCCACTGCTGGCACAGGATGTAGAAGGGATGCTTGGATGCTTCACTCACCCCAGAGGTTTTGGGGTGGCAAAACTCATTCTTTTCAAAGATGTTCACACAGACCAGGCATCACCTGTGTGGGATCTCCTTCCCAAATCCATCTCTGCCACCTTCCCAGTGGGATGGGCAAGGCAGCACTTGTTTCTCACTGAGATTCTGTGACCGTGTTCACAGGGGCTCTTGGGTGAGGGAAGAGATGAGGATCTGACCCCACGTTTCAGAAGGCTTGATTTATTATTTTATGATATATATTACATTAAAACTATACTAAAAGAATAGAAGAAAGGTTTCATCAGAAGGCTGGCTAAGAATAGAATAGAAAAGAATGATAACAAAGGCTCTGTCTCAGATTTTCTGTCCAAGCCAGCTGGGCTGTGATTGGCCATTAATTAGAAACATCCAACATGAACCAATCCCAGATGCACCTGTTGCATTCCACAACAGCAGATAATCAATGTTTACATTTTATTCTTGAAGCCTCTCAGCTCCTCAGGAGGAAAAATCCTAAAAAAAGGATTTTCCATAAAAGATGTCTGTGGCAAGATTCCCTGAGGAACTGGGGAGCTCCTTTCAGCCTGGGAGCTCGGTGCCTGCAGAGTCCATTGGGAGTTCCAAGTGAAGAAAAAGCAAACCCATCCCAGATCCCTTCACCATCCAGGGGTGGGGGCAGCTCTGTGGGATCCCCTCGGATCCTCTGCTCCAAGCTTGTCCTAGAAGGACACAAAGCCTGGCCTTGGTGACAGGTAACGGAGGCTCCACCATGGTGCAATACCAGCTGCTGCTGCCGTGCTAATTACCCTCATTTCCAAAGCCAGGTGGATTTGTGAGGCTTTTGTAAGCCCTGGTACAGCCCAGGGCTCCCAGGGATGCTCTTTTTCATAGGAGCAGCAAAATAAATGGCTGAAATTCCCAAAGAGCTTCTCCCCATGGTAAAGGCTTGATCCCTACTCTTCAGAAAGCACAGGGACAAGGACAGGAACAGGGACAGGAGCAGGGACAAGGACAGGGACACCTCAAAGCTTGGTCTCACCCTGCCTGTGGTGTCTCCACCACGAAGCAGTGGCCAAATAATAAGTTTCATGTTTAAGAAAACAACATACTTCTCTCAGCTCTACACGGAGGGAAAAAATGTTGTTTTGGGGGGGAAAAGTTTAATTGCTGCCAAATTTCTTGAACGCCTGAATGAGGTCCAGGAGGAAAATATTTGCAAAGCAGTCACCCAAAGGTGTCCTGTTCTGATAGTTCTTTAACTAAACAACAAAATAAACCTGCTAGAAGAAGTGAGATCTGATAACAACCTTCTTTTTGATAATAATAAAACAGCATTTGGGGAAAAAGCTGAGAAGCAGCTTGAATTTAAATCCTGAATTAGGCAGCACCCCCTCGCTCCACGCTTTCTGGTGGAAACCCTTGCCCTGGGTTTTGTCCTTGTGCAGGGCAGTTTGTGTGGATGTTCTGTGGATGTTCCCTCCCCTGGGAGAAGCAGGGCCAGGTCCAGGTGCGTGCGCCTGCGCAGGGAGCCTGCCCGGGGGCACTGGGATGATTTCAGGCTGCATTTCCACCCCTGCTCCTCCAACCCTTCCAGCTCACGCTTCCCTGCCCTGCCTCCCTGCCCCTGCCCATCTGGGGGCACGGATATAAACCCCTCCAGCCAAAATGTTTCCTGTGGGGACCCAGCTTTGCCTGGAGGCTGCACATGACTCCTGTCCCATCCCAACTCTTTCCCTAGGGACAGAGAGAGGGGATTTTCTGGCGGCTGCTGGCGGTGAGCTCACACTGTGGGCATTCCTCCGGAGCTAGAGAGGCAGGGCAGGTTGCTGCTCCAGCTTTGCTGGAAACCTTGGAGCTCCCAGAGCGTGTGGAAGCAGTGCTGGTCCATCCAGGGAACACAGGTAAGCCAGGCTGGGAGGAGACACCAGCAGCCAGTGCTGGGCACTCCATCACTGCTCCCATTTTTCTGCTTCTCCTTCTCCTCCTTCTTCTCCTTCTTCTGCCTCTCCATCCCTTCACCATCTCTCCACTGACATCCCTTTATCCATGAGCTGGGATTTGCCATCCTGGCTCCAGTTGTTTTTTCACCTTGCATCGCTGTAGAAGCGATGAGGGATGAGGAGAGAGTCCCTGGGGTGTGAAGGAGCACATGGAAACCCAGCAGAGGGGAGAGTCAGCCCTCAAACCGTTCTGCCTGCCACCTCTTGGCCTCCTGTGGCTGTGATCTCAGCTGCTCTGGGGAGCAGCCAGCCTGGATTAAGGAGAGGCCATGGTTAGAGCGGAGCTCAGCCTCGAGTCGGTCGGTCTGGTCGGAGCAGGAGCTGCAGAAGAGCTCGTTTGTGTTCCACTCCTGTGTTCCCTCCCTTTGAACTGCTTGGGAAGGGAGGCAGAGGCAGCTGTGGGAGCCTCACCCTGCTGCACACCCAGGGCACTGCTGGACATGGTGGTGGCTCAGCTCACCCTGCTGCAAATGGGGAGTTTCTCCTCAAGGACACCATCGACTGATGAGAGGGTTTGAGACAAACTTCCCTTCCCTGCATTAGAGATGAAAAGGTTTTCAAAGAAAAGCTGTTTGCCACCAGTGTCTCAGGAGCTCAGAGGTGCCACTGAGGCAGTGTCACCTGCCTGGTGTCACCCCAAACCTGCTCACTCTGCAGGGCTGGAGCAGCACAGCTGGCTGGGTTAGTCCCACACAGCATCCAGGGACTGAACTGCTCAGCTCCAGGGAATTCCTGTCTCTGTTTTGTACCAAAAATCCAGATACCATGGGTTTGGGGGTGCTTCCAGATGCCTCTAAGGTTGGCACCTGTCTTCAATAACAGCTCTAAAGTCTCAAGGATCTGAAAAAAAAAATATAGCAAATAGGAAACTTCTGATGAAAACAAGATCAGAACTGATTTTTCAAATTAATGAAAGTGCTGAGAAACAACGAGGACAGGAAAGTCTTTAACATGGGGGGGAAAACAGGCAGAAGGTGAGACTTTGTTTTTGTTTGGAGTCCCATTTGTAGCTGCAGTGCTGCCAGAGGCTGGGGCTGGCAGTGGAGAACCCGCTCCAACCCCTTCACTGGTAAACCAGGGTGGACTTTGCCTGGGAGTGCACCCCGAGTGCAACCGAATTCAGAGGAAAGAGGCACCTCCCAGTGCTCCCAGTGCTCCCAGTGCCCCAGGACTCCAGCAATGCCCAGGGTCTGTGCTGGTGCTCCAGGCCTGAGCTCCCACAAGCCAAGTTCCAGCCCTTGGGAAGATGCTGAGGAGCGACAGTGGAGAACAGAACCAATGAGCACCAACCTCTCATGGCTGTCCACTCCCCAGAGGTAACTCACAGAGCACAGGGAAGTCTTCCTGGCAGGAAGGTCTGAGTCATAAAGAAAGTGAGGAGAAGGGAGAAGATGAGGTGACCAGGACTGGGCTGAAATGGGGAAGAGAAATGTGACAGCAACAGCACCTGGCAAGAGATGTTAATGCCATGGATTGCTGACTATCCTCAGAGTCCAAGAGCATTTTCTGGGGCAATTTGCAGCTCCTGCATCGAGGGGAAATAGGAACTGCTGAGCAGTAAGATGTGTGTTGGGGAGAAGATGAGCCCTTGGTAGCTGGGTAAGGCGCCGTGCTGCAGCCACACGTGTGAGGAGCAGGGTCCCCTTTGGGTGTGCAGCCCTGTCCTCCCCTGTGCCCACCACTGACCTGCTGCTCTCCTTTTCCCCAGGGTGCTGAGGATGCCGAGCATTTTTTCCTACCAGAGTGCCGAGGTGGATTGGTGTGAGAGCAACTTCGTGCGCTCGGCGGTGATCGCGGAGTACTACAACACCGTGAGTGCCCTGGGGAGGCTGGGGCTGCTTCCAGGCACCCAGGAGCTGCTTGGGGACACACACAGAGCATGGGACATCCCTGCTTTCTTTCCTCCTCCTCGCTCCTTTGAACCTCCTGGCGCTGGAGGGTGCTGGTGTGGGGAGTGTGCTCTGAGCTTCAGGTGAATCGGGGGAGTTTTGTTGCTTGCAATGGTTGCTCCCTGAAACCTGCTGGGGTCAGGGGCATTTCTGTGTTGTGTGTGTGGGGTTGATTCCCAGTGAGAAAACTCTGGCAGAGCTCCTTCAGAGCCCAGATCTGTGAGATCCTGTTATACCAGTCCTGCAGCTCTGCTGCCAGCCGGGCTAAGTCCCACACAGGGCTCACATATTCCAGCTAAATGTACAGGAGTGGCAAAATGAGAGGCAGCACTTCCATGAACCGTGTCAGGCAGGTTGGGAACACGGAACTCGGCTCAGAGCAGGAGCCAGTTTCACCTCCTGTGATCCTTTATCACCCAGGCTGCCTCCAGTGCCAGTGCCTGGGCTGGAGCATCCATATCTGCCTGCAGAGGGCTGGAGATAAGCAGCCTCTCCGAGCATGTCCTGCTCCCTCAGAGCAATTAAAGAGCTCCCAGGGGTGTGAGGCATGTGGATTTACAGCCTTCCACAGGCCTTGTTTACAGCTTTTGGCAATTGCTGCCTAACACTAGAAGATCTTGTTCTCATGGAAATGGCTCTTCCTCTTTTTTTTTTTTAAAGCATTTCCTGTTTTTAATAAATTACCTGTAATAACGATAATTCCCCAGCCCGAGTCCTGCAGGCTCCAGGGTCTCAGAGGAGGGGGCTGTGTGTGCTCACTGCTCTTTGGGGCACTCAGCAAAGAAAGATCTGCCAGTCCAGACCAGACCCTGCTTCCCTGTGGCATCCAGCTGGGTGTTTTGTGTGTTTGCTGCTGCATGGGCTCAGAGGCGCAGAGCAGGGAAATGAGCAAGGAGATGGAGAAATCACTCAACACTCACATCAGCATCTCAGATTTCAGGGCTTGGAGCAACCTGCGTGAGTGGAACATATCCCTGCCCATGGCAAGGGGTGGAAGGGGGTGATCTTTAAGGTCCCTGCCAACCCAAACCATTCTAAATGCAGCTGGAAGTGCCCAAAGCCTCTGGGTTGGAGAGAGTGGCTGCTAACACTGCAGAGGGGCTGATTTCCACCAAGAGCATAAAGCCTGAGAGAGAAGGTTTTGGGTTTGGTGTGAATTCCTTCCTTCCAGGAGGTAAATTTGCCTCTTGTCCTAGTTGGAGACACAAGGCAGCATTTTTGGAGCTGAGGTACCACTGACACCAGGCTTACAAAGTGGCTCAGATTCCTTATCACACCAACAACTACCTCAGGAGCTCTTCAGAAGCACTTCAGTGTCTGACTCCTCTGCTGGACACCAGCTGGTGTGGCCAGATGCATGACTAATTCTTGTAGGCCTGTAACTCCCATAAAACATTAACTCTCAGCTGCCTGGCTCATTTTGTGGCACGGGTTTCTAAATTCTGTGGCTACTCCTGAAAATCTCACCCAGGTGCCCAGTCCTGGAGGAGGCCCCTGCCAGGCACAGCCACGTGCCAGGTTCCCAATGCACACCACTGGGCTTGTTGGGATGAATTCTCACTGTGTGGGACTCAGGCACAGTGAGGAAAAGCTCTCCAATGCATGTCTCAATGCAGATAAAAAGGAATGTGATACTGAGGGAGAGAGAGAACTTGAAATTTTGCAACTCAGAGATGTGAGAGTATCAGTGAGGAGGCAGGTCAAAAAAAGGGAAGATCTAATGAATTTAACTTCCAACCTGATAAAAAAAAGTTTAGTGATATTTGTGTGATGAAGTGGTCCAACAGAGCCAACAGAAATAGGTCTGATTTCAATACCAAGGCAAATATTAACATACAATGAAGAGATTTTTTTAAGAAAGAAAATAGGATCCCTCAATGCTGAATTCCCAGGCAGAATCCATATAATTGTATGTTGCAAGAGGGCAATGTCTGTATTTATATGACATAGGGAGGGATATGGACAAGCAAACCCTGCAGGATTTTTTCCCAGTGGTGGGACTTGCCCTTGTTCTCCTCTGTAAGACACTGAGCACCTCTTCCTCAGCAGAGAAAGAGATTTTGGTGGTCCCTGCACTGCTGTCCTTTCTGCCAGGCTCAGGAGATCAGCAAAATGCCAGTGCAGGAAGGGAACAATTCTGTGTCAGGATGTGATTCCTGAGCAGCAGGAATCCAACCCTGCCACGTCAGCTTGGGCTGGCTGGCGACCCCTGCCCACACAAGGGGTGGCAGAGGAGCAAACCCCCCTAAAATCTGCCATTATCTGAGCATCTGACAACAGCCCTGACGCTGTGCTGTGCTCACCTTGGCACCAAAGGTGGGCAGGAACATCACTGACATGGGCATCAGCCCTTCCTGAGCAGCACAGCCTGGCTGGCACTGCCTGGGACCCTTCTTCACCCAGCACAGCCTGTTTGGCACTGCCTGGGTCCTTTCCTCAGCCTGGGTGACACTACATGGGTCCCTCTTTCAACCAGCACAATCTGTTTGGCACTGCCTGGGACCCTTCTTCACCCAGCACAGCCTGGCTGGCACTGCCTGGGTTCTTCCTTCATCCTGTTTAGCACTGTCTGGCTCCCTCCTTCAGCCTGGCTGGCACTGCCTGGGTCCTTTCCTCACTCAGCACAGCCTGTTTGGCTCTGCCTGGGTCCCTTCTTCACCCAGCACAGCCTGGCTGGCACTGCCTGGGTTCTTCCTTCAGCCTGTTTGGCACTTCTTGGGTCTCTCTTTCACCCAGAACAGCCTGGCTGGCACTGCCTGGGTCCTTTCCTCAGCCTGGGTGACACTGCCTGGATCCCTGTTTCAACCAGCACAATCTGTTTGGCACTGCCTGGGACCCTTCCTCAGCCAGCACAGCCTGTTTGGCACTGCCTGGGACCCTTCCTCACCCAGAACAGCCTGTTTGGCACTGCCTGGGTTCCTCCTTCAGCCTGTTTGGCACTGCCTTGTTCCCATCCTTGGCTGGCACTGCCTGGGTCCCTCTTTCACCCAGCACAGCCTGTTTGGCACTGCCTGGGTTCCTCCTTCAGCCTGTTTGGCATTGCCTTGTTCCCATCCTTGGCTGGCACTGCCTGGGTCTCACCCCTGCAGCAGCACAGGGACCCCCATTCCTGCTCTGGGATCCCCCCCAGGATCAGGCTCCTTGTGGTGTGCCCTAAAGAATTGTAGAAATCTAGATTATAGAAAGGGTTATAGAAATCTGGCCAGGCTGAGATCTGGAGCTATCCCTGCTGGCTGCAGCCTGCAGATCCAGCTGGGGCTCAGGGCACTGTGCCCGTGCTCACAGGGGTCTGAGGATGAGGGAAGAGATCAGGATCTGACTCCATGTTTCAGAAGGCTTGATTTATTATTTTATGATATATATTACATTAAAACTATACTAAAAGAATAGAAGAAAGGATTTCATCAGAAGGCTGGCTAAGAATAGAATAGGAAGGAATGATAACAAAGGTTTGTGTCTGGGACAGAGACCCTGAGCCAGCTGGGCTGTGATTGGCCATGAATTAGAAACAACCACATGAGACCAATCCCAGATGCACCTGTTGCATTCCACAGCAGCAGATAATCATTGTTTACATTGTGTTCCTGAGGCCTCTCAGCTTCTCAGGAGGAAAAATCCTAAGGAAAGGATTTTCCATCAAAGATGGCTGTGACAGGACACCATCCCAGCTGTGATCCTACCAGCCTGCATCTTCTCTTCATCTCCCCACTCATTTGTTCCCCACATTCAGGTTGCTGCAATTGTTACTGCCCTGAATTAATTGTACCAATATTTACCTCAGTGTCAATTTTCTGGAGTTTTAGGCTAGCTGGGAACCCAGCCAAGCCTCACTAAATCAGCAGGGTTTGCTCACAGAGCATCCTCCTCAATGTCTTCCTGCCAGGCCTGCCTGGGGCTGGAGCAGAGCTGCTCTGTGCTGCTGGGGATTGCTCTGTGCCAGCCACACTCTCTCAGGCCTGCTTGGCTTGGATGCTTTTTATTGGAAATAAGCACCAGGGGTATGAGAAAAGCATGTAAACAGTACCTTGAAGTACCTAATGATACATGGTGGCTCATGGCTGGATGCAGTTCAGCAACAAAACTCTGTTTATAGTGACTCAGTGACCCAGACATTTATTGTCTTCTGGCTGCTCAGGGGAGAGCAGAATTGTGCTCCAGGAGGGCCATCAGTCAGGGATTTGTCTTTCTACCCTGGTTTCTTTGCTGAAATGACTGATCCAAGATGCTGGCAATGACACCAGCAGGGTCTCTGCAGCAGCTCTGATGCTGCTCACACCCAGAACTCCTGGGTGCTCCATGGAGTGGTGAAATAAAGGGTGCAGATCTATCAGAGAAGGGTGTGTGGGGTGTCCTGGCCCACTCACATTCTCACTAATCCCATGGCTCTTCCTGCCTGCCCAGAAAGTTGTGCCCAGGATGATGCAAGCACTCCCCAAACTGCTGCTTTCTACCCCAAAGCAGAGGCATTGTGATGTCAGCACCTGCAGCCTCATCCCCTACAGCACAGGCCTGGCTTTAGGAACTTGCTGCACAGCCCTGGAGAGCCCCAGAGCTGTTCCCTTCTGTGTCTGGCCCTGTGGGCTCCTCTGTCAGCTGAAGCTGCTTCACTGTTAGTGAGAATGAGCTCCCTGCCATGAGTCCTTCCCTGCCAGGAATCTCCTTGCACTGCAGAAAGTGCCTGGCTGGAGCATCCATTCTGTGCATTCTGTGAATTCTGTGCATTCTGTGAGTGAGGAGCAGCCTCTGCTGCTGTGCTTAAACCAGCCCCTCCTGCCTCAATCCCATCAGAGGTTGATCTCACCTGTCACAGTGAAGGTTCTGCCCCTCTGTCTCAGGCTGGAGCTGCAGAAGTTGGGCTCTTCCCAATGATCCTGTTCATGCACCAGGGTTTGAGCCATGTTGCTGATCCCAGCCTCACTTCTCTCCTAGGAGAAGCAGCAAATAGTTGGGTTCAGCTGAGCAATAACTCACATTTATTGGGGAGTGGGAGCTCAGGCAGGGGGACTCTCACATGTCCTGTCACACCTTGGCTCCAAAACCACATCCTGGACAGAGGGAGCTGCTGCTCCTGGCCAGTGTGAGCAGAGAGGTTGAAACAGAAGCTGTGCTAGGGGCTCCCAGCCTGAGCAGAAACTCCAGGAAAACTCCCAGTGGCTGTCCTGGGAGCAGAACCCTCCCAGCCACATCTGAGATGGAGCTTGCCACATCCCAGAGGGAAGACAGAAAGTCAGCATTTACAAATCAGAGTGATGAAAACCTCGTGTCCCCCACGGGGGTGGGAGCTGTTCCCTAAACTCCCAGCTTGGCTGCTCTGCAAGGAATCCCGTTTATCTTCCTGACCCTATTGGCACGGTTCCCCCGGTTCTCCCTCCCTTCTGCTATCAGATCTTGCACATCTCGTCCCGGGTTAATGAAGTGATAACGCAGCTATCATGTAATTAATGGCGCTGTTGCAATGCCCGGCGCTCGGGGATGCGGGGCTCTCCTCTCTCTTCAGTTTCCTCACTGAATTCATGCTGGCACTTGCACTCTCCTGCCTTTTCCCCAAAGCGTTTTCCCTCTCCTTGCCTTCCAAAAGCCTCCTTAATCATTTCAAGGGAAAAGAAATGTTTGAAGCGCGGCTGTTGCTTGAACACACGGTTTGATTTCTCAGTCGTTTCTGAACAATTTGACCTCGAGGGTGCAAGTGGGAGCAGCACTTCTCTTTTCATGGCTGGAGTGGGAATTGGCCTGGGTTTGGCTCTAAGCACCTATGGAAAACAAATCCATTCAGCCCCGAGAACTGCTGCTAATGGGAGCATCAACTTGTCTCATGGAAGCCTTAGTGAAAATCAAGATGAATCTCCGGTGTTTAAGGGAATAGAGACCTCACATTAGGAATGAATTGTGTTTCCCTCTGGAATAGGAGAGGGTGTGTTCCAGAGAAATGACAACATCCTGGTGATTTGCAGCCCTGTTACCATAAACTGGGATCCCAGGGGATCCCAGCACCGATTTTGCAGTTTACCTGGTGCTGCTGAGGGGAGAGACTCCAGCTGTGGATGCCAAATTCCAGGGGTGGGGTCTGGGTCAGCGTGGAGCTGGAAGATGAAAGGAAAAGGCTGAGATAAAAGTCACGCTGGTGCTTTGCCAAATGGCACTTGAGCAGATGGCTGCAGAGCCCCAAAGAGCTGTCTGGCAGGTAAATGCAGCACCACAATCCCAACCTTTCATAAGCAAAAACCATTTTCACTGGGGAGGCCATGCTTCCCACTGACATCCCCTCCCTGAGCTTGCAAAGTCAGGTGAAAAAGGCAAGGTAGGAGCCCACAGAGGGTAATTAAATGAGTTCAGATTTCCCTTCCCTGTGCTGCAGAGAGGAGCAGGCCTGGCCCAGCAGACAGGTCCAGGCTTTGGGCACTCACTGCTCCTCCCCAGCTCCCACATTTTGCCCATCAGCATCTCCTCTCTGCAAAGCACTGGCACCTTCAGCCAGCCCAGCAAGAGGCTGAGCCCCAGCACCATCCCCTCCTCCTCATCACCATCCTCATCCTCAGCACCATCCTCATCCTCAGCACCATCCCCTCTTCCTCATCACCATCACCTCCTGCCCAGCACCATCCCCTCCTCTCCAGCACCATCCCCTCCTCTCCAGCTCCATCCTCTCCCCCCCAGCACCATCCTCATCCTCAGCACCATCCCCTCCTCTCCAGCACCATCCTCTCTTCCCCAGCACCATCCTCATCCTCAGCACCATCCTCCCTGCCCAGCACCATCCCCTCTTCCCCAGCACCATCCCCTCCTCCCCATCACCATCCCCTCCTCCCCAGCACCATCCCCTCTTCCCCAGACTAATCAAAGTCGGTCAAAGAAGGAATTTTGCAGAGTTGGAAACCAGAGCAGAATCATTCCTCTGTGTTCATTCGCCAGGTGTGTTTAGAGGAGGTTGATGACCTCATGTAATTACCAGTGTCCAGAACACCTCTCCTCCCCAGGCCAGGTGGCTTCACACCTGACACCACAGGATGTCACCTCAGTCCTGCCTGTTCCCACCTACTGATGTCCTGCTCATCCTGCTGCTCCCACCACACCCAGTCCCAGGTCAGGATGTTTTGCTGACCTTGCCTTGCTGTGCTGGCTGAGCTCCTCACACCCTCCCAACCCCTCACAGGGTCAGGAGCCATCCAGGCAGCTCCTGGAGGGTCTGGGTTGACATGAGAGGGAGATGGATGAAAACAGAGGAGTTGTTGGAGGCACCAGGCAGCTGAAGATAAACCAGCATCACCCAAAAGGGACACAGCAGCTCACGCTGGGCTTGCTGGCCCTGAGGGAGGGCAGAGGTGTCTGCAGCCACTGCTGGCTGCCACAGCAAGAGCTGCCCTTCCAGTTCCAGCCTGCCTTCTGGAGAAACACCTCTGCCCTCTGCCTGTGCCAAGAACAACCCCTGCTTCCTGCTGGAGATCAGGATCCTCCTCACACACAGAGACACTGAGCCACGTGGTGGGATGGGGCTTGCCCAGGAGTGTCGCAGACATCTTTTATGGAAAATCCTTTCCTTAGGACTTTTTCCTCCTGAGAAGCTGAGACGCCTCAGGAATAAAATGTAAACAATGATTATCTGCTGCTGTGGAATGCAACAGGTGCATCTGGGATTGGTGTCATGTGGTTGTTTGTAATTAATGGCCAATCACAGCCCAGCTGGCTCAGACAGAGAGCCCGAGCCACAAACCTTTGTTATCATTCCTTCCTTTTCTATTCTTAGCTAGCTTTCTGATGAAATCCTTTCTTCTATTCTTTTAGTCTAGTTTTAGTGTAATATATATCATAAAATAATAAATCAAGCCTTCTGAAACGTGGAGTCAGATCCTCATCCCTTCCCTCATCCAAGAACCCCTGTGAGCACGGTCACACAGGAGCTGAGTGTGCCTCTTGTTTTCCAGATCAGCAATGTGAGCTTCTTTCTGCTGTCCCCTGCCCTGCTGTACCTGAACAGGCAGTACTGCCAGAAGAAGGCTGTGCCCCTCTACTTTGTCTCAGGGCTGCTCATCCTCGTAGGTGGGTGCCAGCACTGTGGGAAAACTCAGACAGGTTGCCAGACTACCCAACATGAGACCTTTGGAGGGTCTCAGTGGCCAAAGCACAGGGAAAATTGGGATGGGCAACCAAGCAGCCAGGTGTGTTTGAAGCCTGCAGCCCATGGTTGCTGGAGCTGTGGATGTGCAGCTTCCAGCCCTGTAATCCCCATGGTGTGACTGGACTGACTCAGTCCAGCCCCCTTGAACAGCAAAATCCACACCCTGCTCTTCAGGAATGGTGGATCTTGAGGAATGGTGGGTCTTTGGGAATGGTGGATCTTGGGGAATGGTGGGTCTTGAGGAATGGTGGGTCTTTGGGAATGGTGGATCTTGAGGAATGGTGGGTCTTTGGGAATGGATCTTGAGGAATGGTGGGTCTTGGGGAATGGTGGGTCTTGAGGAATGGTGGGTCTTTGGGAATGGTGGGTCTTGAGGAATGGTGGGTCTTTGGGAATGGTGGGTCTTTGGGAATGGTGGGTCTTGAGGAATGGTGGGTCTTTGGGAATGGTGGATCTTGAGGAATGGTGGGTCTTCGGGATCTGTGGGAATGGTGGACCTTTGGGAATGGTGGGTCTTCAGGAATGGTGGATCTTGAGGAATGGATCTTGGGAATGGTGGATCTTTGGGAATGGTGGGTCTTGAGGGATAATGGGTCTTGAGGAATGGTGGGTCTTGAGGAATGGTGGATCTTGAGGAATGGTGGGTCTTGAGGGATAATGGGTCTTGAGGAATGGTGGGTCTTCGGGAACGGTGGATCTTGAGGAATGGTGGATCTTGAGGAATGGTGGATCTATGGGAATGGTGGATCTTTGGGAATGGTGGATCTTGAGGAATGGTGGATCTTGGGGAATGGTGGATCTTGAGGAATGGTGGATCTATGGGAATGGTGGGTCTTCAGGAATGGTGGGTCTTCAGGAATGGTGGATCTTCAGGAACAGCCCCCAAGAACCTCCCAAGGCTGGTGGGAGGATGGAGCTTTGTCATCTCAAGGTGCCCTTGCTCCTCGCAGGTCTCTTCTCCATGTACTTCCACATGACCCTGAGCTACGTGGGACAGCTCCTGGATGAGCTCTCCATCCTCTGGACACTGGCTGTGGCTTATTCCTTCTGGTACCCACAGGCTTACTTCCCCAAGTGCATCAAGACCAGGTATGACCAGAGGGGCATGGTCAGGCTCTGAGGGGAGGGTTGGGACACTGACACTGAGGTGTAGGGACCCACAGATCCCCCAGTTCCCCTGCAAGGGGTCAGCTCTGAGGTACCTGAAGGGCTTTAGGATCAGGCCCTCCTTATGGTGCTGACAGAGGAAAAGTCAAAATTCTCCTCTCAGTTGGAGCTGTTTGTGTTTGTGTCACTGCAGAGGAAACTTTGCATGGAGAATTTCAAAATTAATTAGGAAATGAAACATTCCTGAACACTAACATTCAATTACTCATGCTGTCAATCTGTTCCAGCATCCCCTGTCATCCACAGAGAGATTTCCCTCAAGGCTGAGGGGGTTTCCCATAGGACAAGAGGGTCACAGCCCTCATTTCAAGGAGGAGCCCAGCAGAAAGGATGGGGCCACTGGGAGGGCATGGACCAGCATGTGATGGTGTTCACAGGGGTTCTTGGATGAGGGAAGGGATGAGGATCTGACCCCATGTTTCAGGAGGCTTGATTTATTATTTTATGATATATATTACATTAAAACTATACTAAAAGAATAGAAGAAAGGATTTCATCAGAAGGCTGGCTAAGAATAGAATAGCAAGGAATGATAACAAAGGTTTGTGTCTGGGACAGAGAGTCTGAGCCAGCTGGGCTGTGATTGGCCATTAATTAGAAACAACCACGAGACCAATCCCAGATGCACCTGTTGCATTCCACAGCAGCAGATAATCAATGTTTACATTTTGTTCCTGAGGCCTCTCAGCTCCTCAAGAGGAAAAGTCCTAAGGAAAGGATTTTCCATAAAAGATGTGTGTGACACCAGCAGAGTGGGAACCCAGCAGGGCTTTACTCAGGGGATGTCCCCTCCTGGCTGGAGCCCTCTGAGCCAGCCCAGCTCCTTGCAAGGACCTGCTCCAAGGCTGCTCTTCCCTCCCATGCCGAGCAGGAGGTCACCAGGAGTTCACAGAGGAGACACAGCTGGGGGAGAGAGAGGGACTTGGGAAGGGATTTGCATGTGAAAGGCCCCTCTGAGCCGTGCTGTTGCTCAGGGAGCCCAGAGCGGTGTTTGCACAGCCCTTCCCTGTGCAGAGCTCCCTGCCCGTGCCTCATCCTCACCCCAGGAAAGTGCAGGAGCTGCCTCTGGGCTGTGCCCGGGGTCTGTCACAGACCCACTGGGGGCTGCCACCTCACCCTCCCTGCCAGGACCCCACAGACACTGAGTCAGCCACATGCAGACAGAAGGGAGGTGCTGGAGAAGCTTTGCCCCTCTCAGGACCTTCCCCATCCTGTGAGCCCTGGTGGCACTGACACTGTCCCAATTCCCCTCAGGAGGCATTTCTTCTGGCTGACTGGTATCACCACCATCATCAGCACCCTGATGTCTTTTGTCAAGCCCACCCTCAATGCCTACGCTCTCAACTGCATCGCCTTCCACCTGCTGTACCTGACCTGGAAGGAGCTCAAGAAGTAAGGAGGGGGCTCAGGGGTTACCTGCAGCTCCAGCTGTGCTCCTGCTGGGCAGTGACTCCATCCTCAACACTGACCTGAGCCCAAGTCCTCACCAGCCACGTGTACTTGGGAGGGAGCAGGCAGAGGCTGAGTGGGCAGTGGGGGACAGGAAGGGCACCTGGCACAGGTGGCCATGCAGAATGGGGATAACCCATGGGACAGAGGTGGAATCATCATCCCTGGAAGGTTTCAAAAATACATGGGACAGTGGTGGAATCATCATCCCTGGTTTTCAAAAACCCATGGGATAGTGGTGGAATCATCATCCCTGAAAGTTTTTAAAAACCCATGGGACAGTGGTGGAATCATCATCCCTGGAAGGTTTCAAAAACCCATGGGACAGTGGTGGAATCATCATCCCTGAAAGTTTTTAAAAACCCATGGGACAGTGGTGGAATCATCATCCCTGGAAGGTTTCAAAAATCCATGGGACAGTGGTGGAATCATCATCCCTGGAAGGTTTCAAAAACCCATGGGATAGTGGTGGAATCATCATCCCTGAAAGTTTTTAAAAACCCATGGGACAGTGGTGGAATCATCATCCCTGGTTTTCAAAAACCCATGGGACAGTGGTGGAATCATCATCCCTGGAAGGTTTCAAAAACCCATGGGATAGTGGTGGAATCATCATCCCTGAAAGTTTTTAAAAACCCATGGGACAGTGGTGGAATCATCATCCCTGGAAGGTTTCAAAAACCCATGGGACAGTGGTGGAATCATCATCCCTGAAAGTTTTTAAAAACCCATGGGACAGTGGTAGAATCATCATCCCTGGTTTTCAAAAACCCATGGGACAGTGGTGGAGTCATCACCCCCGAAAGTTTTTAAAAATCCATGGGACATTGGTGGTGTCATCACCCCTGGAAGGTTTCAAACACAGGGCATTTTTGAAAACATCCCTGGAAGGTTTCAAAAATGCCCTGTGGATGTGGAATTTGAGAGCAGGGTTTTGTGCTGAACATGGAGGTGGTGCTGGGTTAAGAGCTGGACATGATGATCTTAGAGGTATTTTCTAACTTTTACACTTCTATGAGTCCATGATTCTCCCCCTTGGCTGCCACCTCTGCAGCTCCTTCCCCTTTGTGGGGCTTTTGGGAACTAGTGTGGGGCTGGAAGAACCCACCAGGGTCTGGAGAGAAAGACAGGAGTGCTTTGGCATCTCCCAGCATCATCCTCACCCCCAGAAAGTCAGAAATCCTCTCCCCAGAGCCACACTTCTCCAGTTCCTGTGGAATACTCTCCAGAAGGAGCTTGCTGGGGTTTGCACTGCTGCATGTGCAGGCAGGAACCAGCCCTCTTTACACCCCCCTTTCCTCCCAACATGATTACTGTGCTCCCTGTCCCTCCCTGTGTCCTGCAGGTGCAATGACAAGCGGGTTCACCGGATGGCTGCAGTCATGGTGATGTGGTGGGCCCTGGCCATCACCAGCTGGATCAGTGACCGCTGGCTCTGCTGGCTCTGGCAGGCCATCAACTTCCCCTACTTCCACAGCTTCTGGTAAGGGCTCCAGGAACCCCAGCCCAAACATTTCCTGGCCTGAAAGGTCCACGGCAGAGAAATAGAAAAATTATTTCCCCACTCTCTCCCCCTTTTCCTGTCACTATTGGTGTTTCTCCTCACTCAGCCCAAGGATTCACTGTTTAATGTCCCTCTCCACTTCCACACTGTTTTGCAAGTGAGATGGTTCCAGAAATCCCTTTGAGGTGGGCTCTCCAAGGGCTGTGGCTGCTCCCAGGCTGCTGTGTGAAGTGCAACATCCTCAGGCTTCTTTTAGCAGCCAAACTGAGAGGCAGGGCTTTGTTTGGAGCTGACATTTCAGTGCCTGCCCAGGTGGGGCTGCAAGTGCTGCACACCCAGATCCATCCCCACAAAGCACTGGGATGGCTGGGACAGACAATGCAGCCAGGAAATGGGGAATGGTTGGAATGAGTCCCCTCTGCCACCCCAGCCCTGCTGCACCAGGAATTGTCCCCAGCCCAGCTCGCAGAGCCCTGCCAGGATCTCCCTGTAGGCACAAACCCTGCAGGCCACAACACTCCCTGCAGCCCTGGTGGGGCCTTTGGGGGCTGCAGCCTCAGGGTGACCATGCCATGACCCTCTGGCCAACAGACATTTCTGGTTTCCTTGTCAGGCACGTGCTGATAGCCCTGTCCCTGCTGTACTGCTGCCCTCTGGTCATCTACTTCGACGTCAGCTACGAGATGCCCTCGTTCAAGCCCAAGCTGGAATACTGGCCCAGCGACTCGTGGCCTGTTGTGGTGCCCTATGTCACCCTGGAGGAGCCCCACAAGCAGTGCTAGAGCTGGGTGCCCTCAGGCCTCCCTGGGCACGGGCTGTGTGTGATGCTCACACTCGCTTGTGTTCCTCCTGTTCCTCAGGCAGGGGCAGGGAGCAGCTGAGGCCTCGTGATGCTGGGCATGAAGCAAGGTGGGAGCCCACAGGTGCCTCGGGAGGCTCTGCCCAGGTTGGGGTTCAGGGAGCTGGAGGGTTCCTCCAGCACATCCCCACGAGGGGGAAGGGACACGGTGCTGCTTCTGTGTCCTCTGTGGTAGTCAAGCACCAGCACCCCTCGCTGACAAGGGCACAGCGGAGAACACTGAAGCCAAACTGGTGGCAGCTGGGTTTGTTGGGGCTGCTCTAATTATTATTATTAACTCTATTTATTGATGTATGTGGTTTTACTCAGGACAGCTGTGCATTAAAGCTGTGGACACTGACTTATACTGAAGCCTTTTTTTTTTCCCCTCTGACTGCACCACATCCTCTTGTCTGCCAGTCACTCCCACAGACAGGGTGGCCAAAGCTCTCTCTGACCCAGGGAGAGCTGTTCACAAAGAGAAATCCTGGGTGAGAGCCAAAAGAGGCTCTGCTGGCCCAGGTCCTGGGGTGCCTGCCCCAGGCTCTTCCCCTTCCTCAAACCCCAGTGGCTCATGTTCCTCCCCTCCTCTGAGTCTCCAGAGGCCACAAAGGTAACTTGGAGACTCCTCTGCTTTCTGGAAGGGCTGTGTGGGGGCAGGATGAGGCAAGGAGCCAGGATGGTCAAAGCTGGCTGAAGGAGGGGATTGTCCCACTCTGCCCTGCCCTGGGGCAGCCTCACCTCCAGTGCTGGGGGCACTTTGGGCACCACGAGATCAGAAGGAGCCAAAGCTGTTGGAGAGTGCCCAAAGGAGGGACACGGAGCTGGGGAAGGGGCTGAGGAAAAAAGGAATTCAGCAGCAAATCCCAAAGCCAGACAAGACCCAGATGTCCTGGAAATCAGCAGACATGCAGAGAACCAGACCAAGGTGCCCAAGCTGAGCTCTTCTAAGGCAGGAGCATCCCTTGGGATGTGCTCAGCAACTGTTCCAGGCATCACAGCAGATCTGGCTCATCTCAGACACTGCAGAAAGGGCCCTGGGGGTCCTGGTCAGGGGCAAGTTGGATCTGAGTCACTGCTGGGCCCTGGCAGCCCCAAGGGCCACCCTGTGCTGGGGGCACCAGGCCCAGGGAGGGATTGTCCCACTCTGCTCTGCCCTGGGGCAGCCTCACCTCCAGTGCTGGGGGCACTTTGGGCACCACGAGATCAGAAGGGTCCAAAGCTGTTGGAGAGTGCCCAAAGGAGGGACACGGAGCTGGGGAAGGGCTGAGGAGCAGCTGAGGGCACTTGGCTGGTTCAGCTGGAGCCCAGGAGACTGAGGGGAGGCTCCTGGGGGCTGCAGCTCCTGCCCAGGGCAGGCACAGGGGCAGGGGCTGAGCTCTGCTCTGGGACAGGGACAGGAGCCCAGCAAGGGCTGGAGCTGGGCCGAGCCTTGGCATGGAGCTCAGGGCAAGGTTCTGCCCCCCGAGGCTGCTGGGCACTGCCCAGGCTCCCCAGGGAATGGTGCCAAGGCTGCCACAGCTCCAGGAGCTCCCAGGGCTGCTCAGGGTGGGGTTCTTGGGGTGGCTGGGCAGGGATGGGGCTGCACTGATCATCCCTGAGGGTCCCTCCCAGCTCAGGATATTCTGGGATTCTGTGACATGAGATAAAACTGTCATTACCTTTGCAGGAACAGAGATGTAGAGCCTTAGAGAAGGACACTGCTGTGCTGTGCAGGTTGTCCCTGCTGCTGCTCTCTCAGCCATGGGACACTCTCCTGTTCCCTAAACCTTGCTGCTCACAGTGCCAGGCTGAGCCTTGTGCTGGGTCTGGGTCCTGGCCCAGCCTGCAGGGACTGTCCCTGAGGGTGGCTCCCTGCAAAGCAGCCACACCAAGGGAATGTCACTCCAGGCACCATTTTTGGGCTCTGGCGGTTAAAGCAACAGCAGAAGCACTCTGGATTTTATCTCTGGGGAGAAAGTGACGGGCAGCGCCTTCTGCCACGGCTGCGGCCGCCTCGTGGCTCCCTCTGCAATGGTCCCCAGGACCACTAGATGGCAAATTTGGCTCATGAACCCCGAGCAATATTTCTTCCTGGGGGAGAAATACCTTGCCATGGACTGGACTCCCAGGCCTGGTCCCTCTGTTCTCTGGGTTTAGATATGGGAATCCACAAAATCAGAGGGTTTTGGGAAAGCCGCTAAAGGCATCTGCTGCCTGAGATGTGAGAGCTGCTAAAGGCATCTTCTCATTGTTATAACCACGTAATGAGACTCAAGGCAGTTCCACAGCAGTCCCGTCCCGTTTGTGATTTGCACAGAGCCCCAGCGACAGTCAGACACCTCTCCTGCAGCACGGCCACCCCTCAGACACCTGCACAAGGTGCAGGGCACTGGGACCTCGCATCTCCAGCCTGTGCATGCCCCTGGCTGCCCATCCTGGTGCCCATCCAGTCTCTTTGCCTCTTTGTCTCCTCTGCGTGCCACCGCTCCCACCTCTCCCCTCATCACCCCGTCTCCCTTTCGCTGACCCTCCCTGCCTCTCTCCCCCTTCCTCACCCTTTCCCCGGCCCATCATCACATTCTTCCCCAGCCTATTAATAACTTCTGGGCAATTGCACCGGGTCCCCGCTGGGCCCGGCCCCGCCGCCGCCGCCGCTGGCCCTGAACGCGCCGGCAGCAAGTTCAAAAGTGCAGCGGGGCTTTCACAGCCCCCAGCCCCGTCAGGGGGTGGAGGAGCCGCTTCCAAAGAAAAGGCGGCGTTGCCAGGGAGCCCCTGGCACAGGAAAAGGGGGTCACCTTCACCTCCGGCAGGAGCCGCAGGGATGGACGGGCGCCAGCAGCCCCGCGGCTGGGGATGAAGGGCTGGGGGATGAAGGGGATGAAGGGCATGAAGGGCTGGGGGATGAAGGGGATGAAGGGCTGGGGGATGAAGGGGATGAAGGGCATGAAGGGCTGGGGGATGAAGGGGATGAAGGGCTGGGGGATGAAGGGGATGAAGGGCTGGGGGATGAAGGGCTGGGGGATGAAGGGCTGGGGGGAATGAAGGGCTGGGGGGAATGAAGGGCTGGGCTGTGGGGATGAAGGGCTGGGGGATGAAGGGGATGAAGGGCTGGGGGATGAAGGGCCAGGGGATGAAGGGGATGAAGGGCTGTGGGGATGAAGGGCTGGGGGATGAAGGGCTGTGGGGATGAAGGGCTGGGGGATGAAGGGCTGGGGGATGAAGGGGATGAAGGGCTGGGGGATGAAGGGCTGGGGGATGAAGGGGATGAAGGGCTGGGGGATAAAGGGCTGTGGGGATGAGGGGCCAGGGGATGAAGGGCTGGGGGATGAAGGGCTGGGGGATAAAGGGCTGTGGGGATGAAGGGCTGGGGGATGAAGGGCTGGGGGATGAAGGGGATAAATGGCTGTGGGGATGAAGGGCTGGGGGATGAAGGGGATGAAGGGCTGTGGGGATGAAGGGGATGAAGGGCTGGGGGATGAAGGGCTGGGGGATGAAGGGGATGAAGGGCTGGGGGATGAAGGGCTGGGGGATGAAGGGGATGAAGGGCTGGGGGATAAAGGGCTGTGGGGATGAAGGGGATGAAGGGCTGGGGGATGAAGGGCTGGGGGATAAAGGGCTGTGGGGATGAAGGGCTGGGCCAGGGGCGAGCAGGGCTAATTGGCCACCTCCGGCCAGGCAGCCCCGGTGGGATGCTCGGCCTCAGTGGCCAAATCCCCCCGTGCAGTATGGAAATAAGGGAGGTGTCTGCCGGGAGAACAATGTTGCTGCAGTTGAGTGACTGTAACAGGCCCCGATGACAGCCGGGGCCGCGTTAAAAATGCCTATTCAAGCAGATCAAGACATTGAGAGGCCTCGTGGGGATCTGAAACCCTCGGGGATTTCTGGATGAGGCCAGAAGCTGAATCCCCAGCCCTGGGAACCTGCGGGAAGGGAAAAAAAAAAAAAAAAAAAAAAGAGAGAGAGAAAAGAAAAGAAACCCACAAAGCAGCTTTAAAAGGGCTGCAGTGCCCGAGGCTGGGCCTCCTGCTCCGAGCAGGGCTGCAGCCTGAGAAAGCAAAGCAGCCCCAAAAGCAGCCTGTGACGGTGGTCTGGGCATCCCCAGGGCTGCACAGGGTTATCTGAGGCTGGGTTTGCACCTCCAAAATGCCCCCAGGCTGCTGGGGATGCTCTGTCCTTCCTGCCAGGGAGGCACGGCTGCAGTCTGTGGGGCAGGGCAGACAAACACCCCTAAAAGCTGGCAGGGGGACAAAGGATGGCCAGAACTATGAATGGGGAGCTCCTCAGGGGGTGAGAGGCTGCAGTGGGCCCTTCTTGATACCCTGGGGAGTTGTGAGGGCTCCCTGGGCCATGTGGGTGTGACAGGCGTGACACCAGCTGAGCACAGGACAGGAGCACCTGCAAACCTCTGGGCTGGGACTGGCCAAAAAGAAACCTCTCCTTCATTTTGCCACATCATGCCCCTGCTTTGGTTCTCCACTGCAGCATAAACCACAAAAAAGAGAGGCAAGAGAAGGGGTGGGAATGAGGAAGAGGATGGAGGCTGCTCCTGTCAGCTGATGCCAGATTAAAGAGGTTGGGAAACAACAGCATCAGTTGAGTCTGTTTGGTGGAATTGCAAAACAAATGAAAGAAAAACATTGATAAGGCACCAGTCCTGCAGCATCAAGGATTAACATTTACCTGTTCTGCTGCACCAGTTGCCTCCTGCTGTTTCAGATTCTCAGGATTTGGCTGGCAGACTGGAAACTTTTCAAGGCAGAGTGATTTATCTGTAAAAGATATTGCACATTCAAGGACCTGCATAAATAATGCAAAAGTAATTAATAATAACTCAGTCCCTGCTCTTAGCAGTGCCAGGAAAAGAAATTGCTTCACTGGAGTGTCGCTTATGGCTTTTGGAAAAGATCTTTATTTGTAAAGTGTCTCAGAGAGAAGGGACAGGGTAGTTTTGAAACAGGGAGTGGATGTCACAAAGTCCTGGGATTTTAGTGCCAGCCTGGCAATCTTCAGGACTGACGTAGAGTCAGGTGAAACCAACATTGGTTTTATGTTTAGTTTTAATCTCCCACGGCTGCAGCCAAAAGTTTGAACACAAAGGGCTGAGAAACCCAGGAAGGAAAGAGATAAGCTCCAAGAATTATTACTTTTAAAAGTCTTGTCCATTCAACTCTCAGTGTAACTTTGGAGGTTTGACACAGGATTTCCTTTTTTTTTTTTTTTTGTTCCTCATTGTTTTCCTTACATCCTTGCTGTCTCCTTTGACAAAATGAGCCATAAATTACAGGATTTCATAGATATTGCTGGCTGTTCTGGGCAGGTGGAAGCTATCAGGTGCTGACTAGCTGACAGGGAATATTGTCACTATATTCCAGGGAATGCTCTGTCACTTTTTGTTTTTGCAGGGTGTCCTTCTGTCTGATCTGCACCCACAGCCAGGGCTGGGCTTGACCAGGGATCACAGAGATGTGGGGAAGGAGAAGCACGGCCATTACCTGGGAAAATAAACCAGCTGACCAAAAAATGAGGTTTTAATCAAAAGATCAAATAATCTCTTCAGCTGTTTCTATAAACCCCTGTGGTTTGGTTCCACTTGGGAAGACATTCTCACTGCTGCTGGCAGAAGAAAAACAAGCAGCTCCCTTCTGTCTGGCAAAGTGGTTTGAATAACTTCAACTCTCCACTAATGGCTGCTATCAAAATACCTAAAATGGCAGGATTAATTTTTCTGTGCCTTCCCATTACAGCTCAAAACGTGGTTTCAATTAGGGTCAGTCTGCACTTTTTTTTTTTTGGTTCACTTTCTATGAACATTCATTTGCTTCTGTCCCTATTTCTGCAGAGGTTCTTCACAGACGTGTTCAAACATAAAACTGGACTGTCCTGAAATGTCCCACTTTGCTTCTTTGGCACCAATATTTTACAAAAGGTTGTAATTTTACAAAAGGTAAAGATTTACCTGAAATGCTGAAATATTCAACATTAAGTTGTTCATGGGGTTATAATTTCACAATCTGCTGTGGATGCTGCATTTATTTAGATAGGCCTTCAACAAGAGACCAGCTGTCTCAGCTTCCTGAAATGTTTAAGCATATGTTTAATTTTAAGAATATGAATAATTCTATTGATATCAATGGCACTTACACTTAAGAATATATTTTGCTGAGCTGGAGCAAGGAATAGTGCCATGTAATGCCAATAAAGTGCAAATTTTAATATCTCACTAAGTGCTTTCTGGGACCAATTTAAAAATTAATCAATGAAGATCTGTCTTGTGAAGATGCAGGAATTAATATATGTGAGAGTTTGCTGTTTGCTATCCTAATATTGCCAAGTATTAACTTCCACCAGAGCACTGACAAGTGAAATCAGCCCCAAATCTGTGAAACAGAGCAAAAATGGCAACAAGTTGCATGTGTTGTTCATCATGAATCATCCTATCAGGCTTCACGATTTGCCCATGTAACATTAAATAACATTTACCATCCTTACAGGCAGACAAAGATACAGATTAATTCCAATTAAGATTTGGAATCAGATGATCTTTAAGGTCCCTTCCGAGCCAAACTCTCTCAGGGAGGCACAGGGTGGGATGTTTGGGGTGTGTGTGCAGAATCAGGAGTTGGACTCATGGTCCTTGTGGGTCTCTTCCAATTTGGGACATTCTGTGATTCTATGACTCTTAGTGTTTAAAATATCACAGAGCAAAGGGTCAAAAATACCATCATTTTCTTCTTTCTGCCTCTTACCCACCACAAAACATTTTTACGAGGATCAAATAAAAATTTCCAGCCACAAACACTTCAGCCATTTGGATTTGCCCTCATAATTTTACTCCTCACAAGTTCAACACCCCTGACATTGCCTGTGACCTACAGAGACCTGGGCCATGCCCCTCTTCCCCTGGGATGGTGTCACCAAATAAAAAACTTTATATCCATATGCAAATGATTGCTGTTTTCAAGCTGTTCCCCAGCGACCTCACACCCTGCTCAGACTGTGCAGGAATATGTTTCCCACATATGTCAGATGTTTTGTGACACATTTCACACGGATTTAAAATAGATCTCCTGGCCTATAAAAAATGCCCAGGCACCCAAACCGAGCAGCCTGCTGCACCTGCAGTGTTTGCAGAGTGCACTTCCAAAACTTGTGTGAAATGGGTCTAAATGGATTGTAGCTTTCATCCAGCTTAAATATTGATGGTTTATAACTTTATCAGTGCAGTGGATCCACCCATGGGAGGGTGTTACCTGGTTTATTTGTAACAAAGGGAAAGAATTTGTTACAGCTTTGCTTCCACAGTGACAGCTCTGAATCCTCCCTGTGTTGGTCAAAACAGCATTTGTCACATGTGTTTGTCACTTTATATTCCAGCCTGACTCCCTTGAAACTGCACTGGCTGTGCTTTTATGCAACAAAATCCAGCTCCGGGGTGTTTGAGATGTGCCACGCTGCTAAAAAATGGCTTTGCTGCAATCAGGGGCACTCCTGTCTCACAGGTAACGATGGCACTGATAAAGCTGAAGTTTCAGTGGGCTGAATTTCAGCATGGCAGTGCCAGCCAAATGCCCTGAGTCACAGCACGTTGGCATAGCCCCCACTGCAGCGTGGGGCACTATCTGAGCTGGCACGGTACCTGAGCCAGGTAGAGCAGGGGTCATTTGCATGCATTTGCATATGTGGCAACCCCTCTTGCAGTTGCTGTGCAGACAGGTGAAAGCTCTTTTTACACCATTCCAGAAAAAAACAGTTTAGTGGAATCTATTATGGGAGCAGATGACCCAGAATCCACTAAAAACATCAGAAATTCTTAAGAATTTCATTCAATCCCAGAATTATTCGAATGGCTCAGATCATTGAGCCCAGCCACTAACCCAGCAGCACCACCACTTAAACCATGTCCCCAGGGGTCACCTCCAAAGCTTTTGAACACTTCCAGCAATGGTGATTCCACCACTGCCCTGGGCAGCCCATTCCAATGCTTTACAACCCTTTCTGTGAGGAAATTTTCCCAAAATCCAACCTCAGCCTCCCCTGGGCAAACTTGAGGCTGTTTTTTGCCCTGTTCCTTGTTCCCTGGGAGCAGAGCCCAACCCCTGCATGGCTGCACTCTCCTGTCAGGGAGTTGTGGAGAACCAGGAGGTTCCCCCTGAGCCTCCTTTTCTCCAGGCTGAGGTTTGGAATGCTACAGGCTCTGAAGAAGAGCTCCAGGAGCTCTGGTTTTGTCTCACAATGTGCTCTGAGTGCAGAGAGCATCACACAGCACCAGGCTGGGGATCCACTGCCCAACACCAGTGGCTCTCAAAGTCACCAGGCTGAATTCCTGGGGCTGGAAAGAGCAGAAACACCAGTGCCAAGAGGAAAAGGCTCCACACAAGATGAGAAGAACTCAGGATGCCCAGAAGCAGGGCAAGCATGAGGATGCAGCACTGGAGGGCCACCTTAGAGCCCTAGGAAACTGCCAGCTCTGGGAGGGCCTTGGGAGAGGTTCTGGCTCAGTGCATTTGTAGAATCATGGAATGGTTTGGGTTGGAAGGGACTTTAAAGCCCATCCAGTGCCACCCCTGCCATGGGCAGGGACACCTCCCACTGTCCCAAGTTGCTCCAAGCCCACCCAAACTGGATTTGGACACTTCCAGGGATGGGGCAGCCACAGCCAATCCCTACTCACTTTTTGGGCTCTTCAGCCCAGAACACAGCTCAGAACAGGGATAGACTTTGGTCTGGTTAGACTGTGGTGCTGGTCAGACTTTTCTACTGAGCTCCTTCTATCATGAACTGTTTTTCAAGCTATTTTTTCTCCCTCATCTGATATTTTTCAGTAGCCTGAAGGGTTACTGAAGGGTTAGACTTTGGTGCTAGTCAGACTTCTCTACTGATCTCCTTCTGTCATGTACTATTTTTCAAGCTATTTTTTCTCCCTCACCTGGTATTTTTCAGTAGCCTGAAGGGTTACCCTGCCGAGGGTGACAGTCCCCAGTCACAAGGTGGCCTCTCTCTAAGCACATGGGCACCTTTCAAAGACTTTGGCAGCCCTGTGCAGAGCAGCCAGGGATTTCAGCAGTGAATCTCCCTCCCTGCCATTGATTGTGTTTGCTCCAGGGGCCACATGAGGTGCCTGGGTCCATCCCTGTGCCAGCAGTTTGTATTCAGCCTGGCACAAACCCAGCTGGTGAGATTCTCCCCGTGGCAGGTCTGGCCAGCTCTGGCAGCACCAGGCTGTTCCATCACCTGGCCAAAGCTGAGCCCTGTGTGCAGAGCACCAGGGGAAGCCTGTCAGGATCTTTAGCTTGTCACAGTGACCCCAAGAAGAGCTCCAAAGTCTCTTTTCCCATCCTGGCACTCGAAGAAGGAGTCAGGGCTCTTCATTTCTCGGTCTCAAGGTTGTTTATTGTATCTTATCTGTAAAATTCCTTCTCCTGTCCTGTTGAGATCTGCTCAGCAAGGCAGTCCAGGCACTCTGCCTGCCCCCAGGGCAGGGTTATGTGTTTATACCAAAAACTACCTGTACAATGTTTGCAATTACTTCCCAATACCTATCACCTGTGTTAGACAGTGAGCTTCTACTCTAAACCAATCCCAAAGTGCCACCATCACAGCAGAAGATGGAGGCCAAGAAGAAGAAGGAGCAAGGCTGGACACACCCAGTTCCCTCCATCTTGCCCCCTGAACCCCCATTCCAAAAACCCCAAAATCTACTTTTCCACCCCGTGATAACTTCACTGTTATTCTACCTAAACTGTTGAGGCTGCTGATCTTCATACCAGGTTGGTGATTTGCTCCATGGGTCATAATCAAACCCCCAGGTGTTCTGGGCTCTGTGCCAGGGTCTCTGAGCCCCTGGCAGGGCTCTTGGCACTCCAGGACAGCCAGGGGGATGCTCTGGGTTCCCACAGAAGGCGGCCTCACCTCAATAGCCAGCAGGCAGGGATTGATGGGTGTCACTTCAGCAGCCCATTATAATGCCAAGCTCACCTTTGGTGTTAATGAGGCCCCTTCATTAAGAGCCTGGAGCAGAGGGGTCAGGGGCTGAATAGTGACAGGCTCCTTTCTCCCCCAGCAGAGAAGCTGGTGCTGCTCATTCAGAACTGGGTCACGTTGATGGGGCAGTTCCAGGACGCTTGTGCTGCCCATGTTGCATCTGCAAGGGACGTGACGTGTTTGGGACTATTCATCTGGCTCTTTTCACCAGCACTAAATACCCAGAAAGAATAAAATAAATTCTCATTGTGTTCCCACTTACTAAGAAAATTTTCCCTCTTCCTTCTGGTTCGGGGGGTTATTGTACATTTAAATCCTTCTGTGTTTTTCAGTAGCTATAGCATGCTATAATTTAGATTTTCCTCGGGCACAAAAGAACTTAGTTAAGCTAAACTGTATTACAGTGTGGGTTGGGTTTTTTTTTTTTTACAAAGTCCTTCATTAATAAGGAGCTAAAGAATTTCCAAGCTGTCTGTAATTTTTCCCAGATGCAGCTAGTAGCTGCTAGGAGTATCTTTTTGGCAATCAGAGTTTTTGGTTATTAACAATCTGGGCTTTTGCTACACTCCACCAGTGTTAAATATGTTCTGTGAACGCTGCAGTGTGGAGTGTGAACTGCAGAAGGGGAAGGCAGACACCAGGCAAAAGAAAATCATTTTTCAGAAGAATAAACACTGCTGGGGTTCACAGCTGATTGAAACAGGATTCCCTGCAGGGATCCCAGTGTTGATTAACAAACCAGGAGCCAGCCTGGCTGCAGCCCTCACTCACAGCTTCTCCCTGTCACCCTGAGGTGACCCTGAGCCAGACACAGAGCAGAGCAGCACCCAGGTCCCCCCAGAGAGACCAAATCCTCCCTCAGCTTCAGGTTCAGGACATTTTCAGAGGCAGCACACAAGGAGGTGTTGTTGTGGTGGGCAAAGCCTTGGTCCACGCCAGGAGAAAGATCTCTGCCCCTTCTTACTTGGATATCAGCAATTCTGGGTTTCAGCTGCAGATTTGCTCATCCTGGGATCACCACAGAGCACTTGGCTCTTGGGGGTGCTTTGCAGAAGTGGGTGAAGGCCACTGTAATCATTTTGCAGCTGTCAGAGAAGGCAGGGAAGTCGCTGACATATCCAGAACCTGAGGATCTTTCCACTCAAGCATACTGCACAAAGTGGAAGAGTGAATTTTCTCAGAGAAACCCTGCTCAAATGTGAGGTTTGTGTCCTAATCTTTAAATCCTTTAGAGCTATTACAAGATGATAATTTTCCTGCACTGCCTGATTCTTTCCGTGCTGGAATCAGCTTTGCTTGTTCCCTGGCTGGTGTCCAAGCCACTCAGAGCCCAGTCTGACCACAGAAGTCGTGGTCTTCAGTGCAAGAGTGGAAGCAGAGAAGGCTGCAACTAAATTAGTAATGAGAAAATAATAATGAATGATGAAAAACAGTGAAACAAACTTGTTTCTCCAGAGACAGGAAGGGCAAGCCACAAGCACAGACATATGAAACCATGACAGGGACTTGCAGTCAATGTACAGTTGATGTACAGCCCACCTCACAGTGAGGGATGTTAAACCTACAGGAGAGAACTTTTGCTGGAAAATGAGCAATTCAGGCACCTTGGGCTGCATGAGGATGGTCTGGAGGGGCTGCTGGGGAGGGTGGGGGCTGTGTGTGAGGGGCTCAGTGTGTTCCTGCAGAGAAAGGAGCCAGGGGAGGGGAGAGGTGCCTGGAGGGGCACTTTTGTTTTCAGCTGTTCAGATGATCCCAAGAGCTGGGTGGGCCCTGCCAGGCTGGTGGCACAAGGGACACCTGAGCATGGGCTGCTCTGGCAGGAATTTACCCACCAGGACTCACCTGATCTCAGTGCCCCAGTTGCTGCCTCTTTGCTCACATTCCCCAGGAACAGCCATGTTCAAGCACCTGTGTGTGCACAGAAGGAGGGAGAAAGATCATCAGCTGCTCAGATCATCCCCAAGAGCTGGGTGGGCTCTGCCAGGCTGGTGGCTGCAGGGACACTGAGAATGGGCTGCTCTGGCAGGACTTTACCCACCAGGACTCACCTGATCTCAGCACTCCAGTTGCTGCCTCTTTGCTCACGTTACCGAGGAACAGCCATGTTCAAGCATCCAAGTGTGCACAGAAGGAGAGAGAAAGATCATCAGCTGTTCAGATCATCCCAAGAGCTGGGTGGGCTCTGCCAGGCTGGTGGCTGCAGGGACACCTGAGTGTGGCCTGCTCTGGCAGGACTTTGCCCACCAGGACTCACCTGATCTCAGCACTCCAGTTGCTGCCTCTTTGCTCACATTCCCCAGGGACAGCCACGTTCAAGCACCTGTGTGTGCACAGAAGGAGGGAGAAAGATCATCAGCTGCTCAGATCATCCCAAGAGCTGGGTGGGCCCTGCCAGTCTGGTGGCACAAGGGACACCTGAGTGTGCCTGCTCTGGCAGGAATTTACCCACCAGGACTCACCTGATCTCAGCACTCCAGTTGCTGCCTCTTTGCTCACACCCCCCAGGAACAGCCATGTTCAAGCATCCAAGTGTGCACAGAAGGAGAGAGAAAGATCATCAGCTGCTCAGATCATCCCAAGAGCTGGGTGGGCTCTGCCAGGCTGGTGGCTGCAGGGACACCTGAGTGTGCCTGCTCTGGCAGGACTTTACCTGATCTCAGCACTCCAGTTGCTGCCTCTTTGCTCACATTCCCCAGGAACAGCCACGTTCAAGCATCCAAGTGTGCACAGGCAGGAGAGAGAAAGAAAGTGTTGTCCTTTCCCAGGGCTGGAACCTGGGAAAACACCCCCGAAATCTTTCCCATCCCTGGCCAAGGCAGGGATAAGTGCAGTGCAAAGTCTTTTTTCCACTTTATTTTCCATCATCCCCAACTCTCACGGGACAGAACCAGCCCTTGGCATGGTCCCCTACCATAGGCCAAGCCAGATTAAACACACACCTTTCAGTCTGAGACAAGGATCTTTGAGGCAAGACTCTGGAAAGAAAAATAAAATAAAAAAAAAAAACCCAAACAAAAATGAAGGAGAGCTGTCGTGTCTCATTTGCATATTTGAATATGCAAATAAGGGCTGCTTCTTATCCATTGGCACTGGCCCTACTGTAGATGGCAGCAGCACAGCAGATCTTTGCCAGCATCCAGTGCCACAAAGAAAAACGCTAATTGGATTTGCAGACGCTTATTGCAAAGCCCAGAAGTTGCTGGAATAGGTATAAAGAACCAGGAGCTCAGCCCACGGCTGCCTCGGGTGCGAAGGCACTCGGCTGACAGCTCGTTAGCTTGAGATCTCCCTGCAAAATGAGGAGTTTGGAGAAGCCTGGATGGCTGCTGGCTCTGGCATCCCCAAAACTCCCAAAGAACCTGGCAAATTTTCTACCCTTGGCTGCGATTTTTTTTTCCTTTTTTTTCTTTTTGAGAGGAGCTTGAAAAGAAAATCGGGGTGGGTTTGATCAGTGGTTGTGCTGGAAAGAGTTCAGGCTGGGAACTGCTAGCAGAGCAAAGGCTGGTTCTAGGAATTTCTCTCCTTGAGTGTTTTTGCAGTTGAATGTAAAGAGCCACCCCAGCACATTGGAAATGAATCCGTTCACGCCACTTCATCAAATATCCTGAGCTGGAAGGGATCCACAGGGATCAGCAAAGTCCAGCTCCAACTGCTTGGCCCAGCTGCAGGGAGTGCTTGGAGCACCAGGTGGTGCTTACCCCAAATTGTTCAGTAAAAATGTGGTTTAATGCCCAATTATTGGGCTGCTAGAGAAGCTGAGGCACCTGGCTCTGGGTTTCCCATCTTGGAAGTGTCCAAGTTCTTGCTCACATCCTGTCCCTGAAAGCTGGAGGAGTGACCCATGTCCAAAGCAGAAGTGGGATGGAAGCTGTGTCCTGCACTCAGGGAGAGCACAAAAACACCAGGCTGGGCAAAAATAAAAGCATGGAAAAATTTCCATTGAGGGAAGTTAAAACAAAAAGCAAATTCTAATGATGTTTCAGAGGAAGAAACAGGGAATTTTTCAAGGAAAATCTCACGGTTCTGGTGTGTCTGAACAACATCTCTTGCACAAGGTGGAAATTCAGCAGAGCAAGAGCAAAACTTGGGAAAGATGAAGGCATTCCCAGGAAATATTCAGCCCTGGGAGCACGTAACCACCAAGGACTGTGATGAGGCTGTGAGTGAATAGCCAAGATGGGGAGGTAGAAAATAAAAAGATTTAGACCCGAGAGTCACGTGCATGGGAATAATGTCCACAATTAAAGATATCAATGAGAACTCCCAGAGAAAGAGGCCCTTTCTCAGTGGAGAAGAAAAGGCACTGTCCAAGGAGATGTCTCTTGGGACTGCATCAGACAGAAACATGGAAAATTAAAGCCAGAGCACTTCAAGCAACCCAAATCAGGCTCTTTTTTGTTGTTGTTGTTGTTAACTGAAGCGATGAAGCATTTTGCTTGGCTAATATCCTCTCTCAGGTTGATGAGGTAAAGTGGCTCTTTAGAACGATTTGGGAACCGATTAATCCTTGCCTGTGGCGATCAGGCAGCGGCACACAAGAGTTATTGGCTTAACACGGGGGGTTTTCTGCTGCCTCGCAGAGATCAACAAACTGTTTCAAACGGGAAAGTTGCACGGAGAAAAATTCCGAGCGAGTTCGCTCGGTAACAGTCACCAATGGCGTTTGTAAAGGTTTTGCTGAGTTGTTTTAGGGCTGGTAAAATTGAGAGCTGTAAGTTGTCATTTAAAATTCTAAAAGAAGAAAAAAAAAAAGGATAAAACTCTCCCCGGGAGGGAGAAAGAGGGAGGAGAGGGGGAAGGAAGGCGGGAAGGGGAAGGGAACGGCAGGGGAATGAGGGACAAAGGGGAGAAGTGAGGGAAGTGAGGGGGAAATGGGAACTGAGAGGAAATGTGGAGGCTGAGGGGAAGAATGAGGGGGAAAAAGAGAAAAAGTAAGGGGAAAATGAGCGAGAATGAGGGGGAAAAGGAGAGAAACTGAGGGGAAAATGAGGGGGAGTGAGGGGGAAAAAGGAGAGAAACGGAGGGGAAAATGAGCGAGAGTGAGGGGGAAAAGGAGAGAAACTGAGGGGAAAATGAGGGAGAAAAAGGAGAGAAACTAAGAGGAAAATGAGGGAAAATGAGGGGAAAATGGAGAGAAAGTGAGGGGAAAATGAGGGAGAATGAGGGAAAAAAAGGAGAGAAACTGAAGGGAAAATGAGCAAGAGTAAGGGGGAAAAGGAGAGAAACTGAGGGGAAAATGAGGGGGAGAAGGAGAGAAACTGAGGGGAAAATGAGGGAGAAAAAGGAGAGAAACTGAGAGGAAAATGAGGGACAGTGAGGGGAAAATGGAGAGAAAGTGAGGGGAAAATGAGGGAGAGTGAGGGAAAAAAGGAGAAAAACTGAGGGGAAAATGAGGGAGAATGAGGGGGAAAAAGAAAGAAACTGAGGGGAAAATGAGGGAGAAAAAGGAGAGAAACTGAGAGGAAAATGAGGGACAGTGAGGGGAAAAAGGAGAGAAACTGAGGGGAAAATGAGGGAGAATGAGGGGGAAAAGGAGAGAAACTGAGGGGAAAATGAGGGACAGTGAAAAGAGGAAACTGAGGGGCAAAATGGAGGGGACTGAGGGGAAAAAATGAGGGGAATGGGGGTGACAGAGAGGAAATGAGGAAGACTGAGGGGGGAAATCTGGGAGACTGAGGGGAAAAAGATGAGGAAGACCAAAGGGAAAAGGAGATAAACTGAAGGAAATGAGGGAGACTTGGGGGGGGGAATGTGTGAGACAAGGGGGAAACGTAAACTTAAGAGGAAATGTGGGAGATTGAGGGGGGAAATGAAAGAAAAAGAGGGGGAAAATGAGAAAAAATGAGGGAAAATGAGAGAGAGTGGGGTGAAAGGAGAGAAGCTGAAAGAAAGTGAGATTGAGGGAGAAAATGAGAGAAAACATGGGATACTGCAGGGAAAATAGAAAATGAGGGGGACTGAGGAGAAAAGGAGCGATAATGAGGGGGGAATGAGAGAAACTGAAAGAAAATGAGGGAGACCAAGGGAAAAAGAGTGAAAGAGGGAAAGGAGCAAAACAGAAAGAAAAAGGAGGAACACCAAGAGTAAAATGGAAACTGAAAGAAAATGTGGGAGATGGATGGGAGAAATGAGGGAGACTGAGAGGAAAAGGAAAGAAATTGAAAGGAAATGAGAGGGTGGGCAATTGAAACGAGAGAGCAAAGGAAAAATGAGGGAGAACAAGGGAGAATAAAGGAGTGAGGGAAAACGAGGGAGAGCGAGAGCAAATGAGAGAAACTGAGGGGAAACGAGAGATAGGCAGGAGTAAAAGGGGAGCGCTGAGAGAAAATGAAAGACGAGGGGAAAAATGAGACTGGGGAATGTGAGGGAGACAAGGAGAGAAAAAAGGCGCAGGAAGAAGCGAGGATGCGGAGAACAAGGCGAGCCCTGTCCGGCCATCCTGGGCTATGGGGACCTGCGGCTTCCCTCGTTCCCCCTTGTTCCCACCTCATTCGTGTCGGGAATTAACACACCGCCGGGGGAAACGTGGACCGAGGGCGGGATGGGAGGAGAAGGGGCGGGATGGCGCGGCCGGGAGCACACGGCGAGGCCCACACACCTGCTCCCTGTGTTGGCTGTGCACTAAGAGGAACACCGGGGGGAACAGAAGCGGGGACAGCACCGGGACGGCGGCCGGAGCGGAGCGGCCGCCACATCGCCCCACACGGGGCTGGGGGGGGGCGGCCGGACCGCGCTCCCGCCCCCCGCCTGACCCACCGCGCCGGCCCCGCCCACGAGCCCGCCCACTCCGCATCCCGCCCGCCGCTCATTGGTGGATACGCCTGTCCATCACAAGGAGGGGGCGGGGCCGCGCCCCGCGGCGTGCGGCGCGCGGGCATTGGCGGCGCGCGGGGGCCGCTGTGGCGCTGAGGCGGTTTCCGGTTCCGCGGGGCGGGCGCGGGGCTGGCGCTGCCTGTGAGTGACACACAATGAGGCGGGCGGCGGGGCCGTGAGGGGCCGCGACCGAGCAGGCGGCGGCCGAGGCGGTGGGGAGGGGGGTGGGGGGGACGGACAGAGCGGCTTCGCTCGTGGACTGAGCGGGGGAAGATATTCTCTACCCCCCCCGCCCCGCCGACCGGGCAGCGAAACCGCCGCGGCGGCGGGAGCGAGCGAGCGGGGCCCGCGGCGCTGCTGTGCCCAGCCATGGACAATCAGGTGAGGGGAGCGGCCGCGCCGCGCTGCCGGAGGGGTGGGGCGGTGCCGCCCCCCCCTCAGAGAGGGGGGCACGTAGGGGAGGGACCCCCGGGAATGGGCCCTGAATGGGGGGGGCGCCCCTGTCCTCGGGAAGGGGGGGCTGGGTGGCATCGCCCCCCTTTGGGGGGGTATATCTGCTCCTCACACCCTCTTTGGGGGGCACACGTCCTCCCAAGCCCTCATTTTGGGGGGGTACATGTCCTCCCCACACCCTTTAAAGGGGACACCTTCTCCCCATTCTCTTTGGGGGGGCACACCTCCTCCCTAGTCGCTTTTGGGGGACACATCTCCTCGTCAGTCCCATTTGGGGGGCACACCTCCTCCTACCCACACCCTGTTGCGGGGACACATCTCCTCTCCAATCCCCTTTGGGCGGCACAGGTCCTCCTCACACCCCTTTGTGGGGGCTCACCTCCTCCCTACAACCCCCATTTAGGGGGCACCTCTCCTTTCCACACCCTTTTGGGGGATGCAGATCCCCTCAATCCATTTTGGGGGGAGTCACATCTCCTTCCCACCCCCCATTTGAGGAGCATGCACGCCTTCTCCCTACTCCCCTTTTGGGGGGACACATCTCCTTAATCCCATTTGGGGGGCACACCTCTTCCTTTCCACACCTTTTGCACAGGCACACCTCCTCCTCAGTCCCATTTTGGGGGGACACACCTCCTCCACACCCCCCATTTCGGGGGTACATCATCTCCCCAGTCCCATTTTGGGGGGGCACATCATTTGATGGGGACTCCTCCTTCCCACTCCCCATTTAGGGAGGGTGCACGCCTTCTCTCTACTCCCCTTTTGGGGGGACACGTCTCCTTAATCCCATTTGGGGGGCACACCTCTTCCTCCCTGCACCTTTTGCACAGGCACACCTCCTTCCCAATCCCATTTTGGGGGGGCACACACCTCCTCCACACCCCCCATTTGGAGGGGTACATCATCTCCCTAATCCTATTTGGGGGGGCACATCACACCCTTCATTTGATGGGGACTCATCCTTCCCACCCAGCATTTGGGGGTCACACCCCCTCCCTAATCCCATTTGGGGGGGCACACCTCCTCCACACGCCCCATTTGGGGGACACACCTCCTCCACACCCCCCATTTTGGGGGGGCACACCCCCTCCCCAATCCCCATTTGGGGGGCACACCCCCTCCCCAATCCCCATTTGGGGGTCACACCTCCTCCACATCCCCCATTTTGGGGGGGTACATCATCTCCCCAATCCCCATTTGGGAGACACACCTCCTCCACACCCCCCATTTTGGGGGGGTACACCTCCTCCCCAATCCCCATTTGGGGGACACACCTCCTCCACACCCCCCATTTTGGGGGGGTACATCATCTCCCCAATCCCATTTGTGGGGCACATCATTTGATGGGGACTCCTCCTTCCCACCCCGCATTTGGGGGTCCTTATCCCATTGAATGGGGGGGACACCTCCCCACACCCTTCTGGGGGGGGTTTCAGCCCTCTCCCCTCCGTGGGCGGCCGCTGCAGCCTCGCCCGCGGCGGGGGGTGTGAGCAGCATTTCCCGCAAATTCCTGCCTGGGATTATTGCCGGGAGCCGCTCCGGGAAGGGTTAATGCCACCGGGAAGGGTTAATGCCACCCGGAGAGTCCCTAGGGGCCAGGGGGGGGTTCCAGGATGCGTGCGGGAAGTTTACCTGAGGTAATGGGGATGGGGAACCTTTTGTGTGCGGGGAGAGGGTAACAGGTACCTCCCGGGCTGAGGTTCGGAACCAGCCCCGCTATCCCGGATAATCACCCGCAGGAGCGGGAATGGGAGCTGCTGATGGCTTTCAGGCAATTAGCACATCAAACAAAAACCAGAGCAGCCTTCAGAATGTTTATTGAGAAGTTGAAAGCGGGCTCCTTTGTATTATTACAAATTGTTTGAATAGGATCCTGATTTCCCTTTGTTGAGAGACACGCTTGGAAAAAAAAAAAAAAAAAAAGGAAAAAAAAAACCCTCCATTTTCAACGGAGCAACTTTGGATGCTGGTTATGTTGGGAGATCTTATTTTCAAATGTGTTTCAACTTCTGGCTTAATTCACAGCGATTGTTAATTGGAGCAGGGTGTGAGGAGTGCAGCAAGTACAACTTTCGCTCTCAGTTAAACAGTTCTCTTTTATGTTTAATTTCGGTCTCTTCCACACAGCCCCATCTGGTTCTCAGCTCCAATTTCTCAGCCGTTTCAACTCAGAAAGGCAGATTTTTGTAGCCTGACAGTCATTTGCACTTCTCAGGAGAGGGGTAGTAACTGGCAACAGTAGCAGGATTTAAAGGGTAATTACGGAATCGATAACGTGAGGCTGCGGCACGGGCTGGCTCAGGGGATGTGAGCGCTGTGGGAAGCATCCCAGATAAAGCAGGCCTGCAGGCACGCTCCGATGGGAGCTGGGAGCTGAGGATTTCGGCAGGCTGGCTCCACACAATGCTTTTGCTGTGCTCGGAGAGAAGCACACCTTGCCTTTCTTCTCAGCCCTTAATGCGACATGAAAGAGCAGCCGGCCCTGGGCTTGGTTCTTAGCGCAGGAACGAGGTGGAGCTGCTGTAGATAAGCCTTAAGAACAGGGGAAAAATGGCCTGCCAAGAGAACTTGCAGAGGAAGGGATCCCAAAGAAATGCTGGAGCAATAATGGTGAAGGAATTAACGAGATGAGTTTGTCCCCGAGCCTTAGGATTGATGTGTTGAGTGGCTGGAGGTATTTTGCTGTAAAGATTTAAACTGCCTGAAAGAGTGTGTTAAGGCTTATGGTTGAAATTGGAACTGGACTGCAATTTGGGAGGTCAGGCTTTGATGCCTGGTGCTCTGCAGACCTCCTGTGAGAGCTTTTTACAAAGACAAGAAGGCTGAGATGGAGTCACTTGTGCTTTTCCAGCAAGTATTCACCATGCTCTGGGAAAAAAAATCTCGGCTTGGAGATGCAAAGTGAGCATTAATTGTGATCACACTCCTTGCTGCAGTTTGTCAGGGGGAAGATAAGGATGATACTTTCCCTAAACATTTGTCTGGAGCTCAGGGAGCTTTCCCTTTCCCTGCTCATTGTCCAACATGCCCTTGGTTTGGCTCCAGGTCAACATTTAATATAGGTAATGACAAATAATGCTGCCTCTCCCAATGGTAATTGGGACTTGCTAGGAAGAGCAAGACACTTCTTTTCAAGCCTGAAGTGAAGAATGGAGTAGGGACTATAACCAGCCTCTTTCTATGAGCCTCCTTGTGCTAAAGCTGGATTTTAGTAGATTTAGTGATTTTGAAATCACTGCTGCTGCTCTGGTTTGTGTAACAAATCTGCACAAAAGTTGGGTACCTTGAGTGTTATTCTCTGTTTGCAAACGTGGCTCTAAGATTTCCTTGATTTATCTTGTGTCTGAATCCCATTTGCCTTTTCTCTGCTACATCTGTTTAATTCATTTCCTTTCTCCTGGCTGTGAAGTCTGCAATACTATGTGGATTTTCACCATTAATTTCATTTCGTTTTTAAGGCACTTAATGGGATTTTTGTGCTTTGAGCCTGATGTGGAATGCACCTTCTCTGTTACTCAGTGGTCAGAGTAGGATTCAGGAGTGCAAATCAGAATTAGGTCAGTTCAGTGTTGGACATTGTGCAGGCAGATATGTTAACTTGGTCTTTGAAAGTGAGATAATAAAATATATTTAGAACCATACAGGAAACATAATTTTCTTCTGGTGAGTGATATATTCTAGAGAATATCATAAACCACCAATTCACGATCTGATTTTTCCTGTTTCAAGATGAGTTTTCTGTCAGTGCTGTGAATTCTGTAAGCTGTGAACATCAAGTTCTGTCTCTGACACTTTCTAGAAATAAAGATTCCTCAATTAGGACTTTGCTGACAATTTCACTGATAAGCAGAGGCAGAGAAACCAATCCCTCTTTTAGAGCTGCTTTCTCTGCAATCTTAATATTAGGAAGAAAATAGGTATGAGATGGTGCTGGCAGTTATTTTTGTGGCAGCTTTGCCATCCACAGCAGCCTGAGGCCGATCCCCACAGGGGGGCTGCTGAGTTCCTGGGGGGATTCAGCGCGGTTTGTGCTCTCTGCTGATGGTTTGTGCTCTCTACTGATGGTTTGGGCTCTCTGCTGACGGGTTTGTGCTCTCTACTGATGGTTTGTGCTCTCTGCTGACGGTTTGGTGCTCTCTGCTGATGGTTTGGGCTCTCTGCTGATGGTTTGGGCTCTCTGCTGATGGTTTGGGCTCTCTGCTGATGGTTTGGGCTCTCTGCTGATGGTTTGGTGCTCTCTGCTGATGGTTTGGTGCTCTCTGCTGATGGTTTGGGCTCTCTGCTGACGGGTTTGTGCTCTCTGCTGATGGTTGGTGCTCTCTGCTGATGGTTTGTGCTCTCTGCTGACGGTTTTGTGCTCTCTGCTGACTCTCCTGCCTCTGTCCCCACGCAGTGCACGGTGCAGGTGAAGCTGGAGCTGGGGCACCGGGCCCAGCTGCGCAAGAAGCCGACCACGGAAGGCTTCACCCATGACTGGATGGTGTTCGTGCGCGGCCCCGAGCAGTGCGACATCCAGCACTTCGTGGAACGCGTCGTCTTCCGGCTGCACGAGAGCTTCCCAAAACCCAAGCGAGGTCAGAGGGGCTGGGCTTGCTTTATCTGTGTGAAAGAGCTTGTGTTGAAGTGTCAATTTGCTGTGAAAGATCTCCTTAAAAAGGAGAGAAATATCCATTGCGTGCACTCCAGCTTGAACCTTTCCCCACTGTGTTTGAGGAAGGTCAGGGAGAATGGGACCTTTCTTCTGCTGAAAGGGCAGGAGGTGAGCTGCTTTCTCCTCTTATTTAAGCATTAGTGTGTGCAGGTTCTCAGGACACAAGTGACAGCAGAAAATAATTCATGTTACACAATGGGAAAGATGGGTTTGATTTGTTAGAATTCACCAGCAAAAGCTGGAAGCACATGAGAGATGCTCTAATACCGGGCTCAGATGTGTACTGGCTGTGGAGAGTTTTGCAGATTCTTGCAATTTCTAGTCTCAGATGCCAGTTCAGGCAGCCTTAACCCAGCAGAAATCAATGCTGCCATGGGGTGATGATGTCTTTGCTGTACATTCCCCCTGCAAGCCCAGTGCAGTCATTGTGCTTGGGTTGGAGTGTTATTTTCTGACTTTGTTTTCTGACTCTGTAGCAAACTGAACCCTGCTGTTGTTATGGGGCAGCAGGAGCTCATGAGTTGAGGTGCAGGAGCAGGAATTGCCCTTTTCAGGGGCAGTGCAGTCACTTCTGTCTAGGATTGTGTAATGGAGCTGCAGCATTAGTGCTTTCAGAAAGACAAGCTGCCCCTGAGAATTGTTGAAATGTGCATTTTTGACAATACTGCTTCAGGAGCAGGACATTCAGGGTGCCTTAGGACAGCCTGTGACATTGGGGATTTGTGGGAGTCCACAGTGGAAAGGAACTGAGAGGTGCTCAGCGTTCACAAGGGTGTGACTGCTCTGTGTGTTGATAAAATCTCCTTCAAACTGATCTGTTAAAACTGCTGTGTGACAAGCAGGTGCAGGACTGAGCTGAAAGCTGATTTATAGAATAAAAATGCAACCTGTGGGTTACAGTTCCTGTCCTCTAGTGTAATTCATTTATTACAAATAACTGTGTTGGGGTAGTACATAAAATAATGGAATGGTTTGGATTGGAAGGGCCCTTAAAGCCCATCCAGTGCCACCCCTGCCATGGCAGGGACACCTCCCACTGTCCCAGGCTGCTCCCAGCCCTGTCCAGCCTGGCCTTGGGCACTGCCAGGGATCCAGGGGCACCCACCCTGTGCCAGGGCCTGCCCACCCTGCCAGGGAACAATTCCTGATTGCCAATGCCCCATCCAGCCCTGCCCTCTGGCACTACAAAACCATGGCCTTTGCTGTATCATCTGCCTTTCCAGGGTGTTTCTTTTCTCCCAGTCCCTGAGTTTTCCAAGCTTCCTTGAGCTTGCTCCTAATGCCACTGTGCCTTTGACCAAGGCGTGTCTGGGTTGGAGCTCAGTGCTGTGGCAGGTGCCTCTCCTAGTCCTGAGTGTATTTGAGGGTTTTTTTTTCAGATGGTGCCCTCTTGGAGCAGATCCTGGTGCTGAAGGTGGGCTCGTGCTGCTGGCAGATTGCTCTTGGAGCCCTTGGAATTTGTCAGAATAGAGTGGCAGAGGAACAAAGGCTGCTTGGCAGATAGGCTTAAGATTCCTGCTGCCATATTGGCACTGCTCTTTGGTTTGGGATTTTTTCCCTCTAAATGACAGGGTTCTGATATGAAATTCAAGTTAAAGCAAGTCTAGAGGTTTTTGTTATTTTTAAGGATGCCCTTTTTTCTCAGTTGTATTTGGAGTGCTGCTTTCCAGCACCTTAATGATGGTAGAAGTGCTTAGAGCTGGGAGGGGATAATACAGCTACATTAAAAGAAAATAATTTGTGTGCTTTTAGGTTTGATGTACTGTTTCCTAATCATATTAATTACTTGGAATTCTTAAGAGAAACTCAAAAGATTTGCACTGAATTCCTCTAATTACCTAATTGACTTTATTTACATATATTGTAGTGCATAAATTACATGCGAGTGCATCCGGTTCCTGAGAGGGAGAATATCTGTGTGGCTCTCATGTTTCTCCTGGCAGCTGCTGTGTGTGTGCTGCTACTTCATGGCCAAAGAAATGATCCTGGAATCCTTCAAACTGGATATCCTGGAATGGATAACAGGAAGGATTCAGGAGCATGAACCACACCAGATAGCGGGACAGGGGGAACCGAGGCAGGGACATGCAGATTAATTTCTGAAAAGCAATTAACTTTTCTAATTGCTGTTTCTGCACTAAGCAGCTCTGACCTGAACAGCAAACTGGTTCACCTTCCTCCTCGTGTTTCCTTGTGTGTGAAATAAATAGCAGTGCTCACCTGCCCTTCAGGTTTGTTCACCTGCAGCGTGGCTGTTACCCAACTGTGAGCACTGGGGAGTGTTTCAAGGAAAAAATAATCACCTGCTTGTGTGGGGCAGTGTTTTGATTCAGAAATATGGGCATCAAAGTAAAGTTTACCTCTCTGTGCTGTTCCACCTTTTGGGTCTTGGCCTTTCCTTGCCAGGCACTTTGGGCTGGCAGTTTGCATTGTTGTGGGCCTGCCCAGAAATGAAATTGTATCTGGGTGCACAGGAGGGGAAGGAGCTCTCTGAGTGTTTTATGTTTCCGTTCCATGGGAGGAGCCAAGAACAGATTTCATGTTCTTAACCAAGCCTGTGGCCACCATCTTATTCTGTGTGGGTTTTTCCACAAAGGTCAGTGTTTAACTGTGCCCTGAGTCGGCAGAGGCCCAGCTCTCCTCTTGCAGCTCCTTTTTGCCTCAAATAAAGTTGTGCTGAATTCCAGGCTCACATTTATTTGTTCTCTTTCAGTGTGCAAGGAGCCCCCCTACAAGGTGGAGGAGTCTGGCTACGCTGGCTTCATTATGCCCATTGAAGTGCACTTCAAAAACAAGGTAGAATCTGATTTCTGGTCTTCTAATTGTTTTGAGCTGTGCCAGAGCCTGAAACTGCCTGACAGAAAGACTCTAAATTATGTGACTGTTTTATGTGTGTGTTTTTTATTAGTCTAATAAATAGAATTTAACTGGGAGTTGGAAGCTCCTGCCAGACTTCAAAAGAAAGCTTTTGGCAGAAATGGAATTGGATAGAAAGGTGATACCAGGACAGTGGATGGTCCTGGAGATTCTGAGCAGAGATTGTGCCACTTGTAGCTTCTTTAGCATGGAGGATATTAAAGCCATTTAAAATATTTTATGTACATATGGAAGTAAATAAACATAAGACACTGATGCTATAAATATTTGTAAACACCGTGTTGATTCTCAATATATTAAAAAATCTGCTTTTGAATTTGCAAGCTTATTCAATTTAACTGTATAGGTATGAAATCTGCAGAGGCCCAAGACAAACATTTGCATGTGTAGCCCAAGTATTTAGGGCTGTCTTAAAGATATCCTTGTTCTTACTCAGTGCTCTTCCAGAAAGAAAACACTAAATATTTTAAGTCTTAAGATGCATTGCCAGCAAGTATATGCAAGTTAAAATTTGGATTTATTGCTTGCTTTAAGTCTACCACAGAGGTCACATGCTGTAGGTTATGAAAACAGGGAATTGGGCACTTGTGTTCATATTACCTCAGTTTCAGTTAAATTGTTTTGTTAAACATGAATAATGGATGTTTCTGGCTTTGATTACTGCTTAAATCATAAAATAAAAACTAATGTTTTGCTTATGATCCCTAAGAGGGAGCTGAGGTAAACTAAACCAAAAATGTTGAACCCCATCCCTGTAATCTGTGCTCTCCCACCCCCTGAGTTCCTGAGCACCAGCCCTTACCCCAGGTGTGTTGACAGCAGACACATGGAGCAGCCTCATTCTATTTATCTCCCATCCTCCTTTCCCTGGCCCTGCCACAAACATCTGTCTGCTCTTCCCTTGTGTCCCCAGTCCAGCCCAGGGTGCTCTCCTGGCAGTATCACTGGAAATAATCAGCATTTTGGGCTGCCTTCCTGGCCTACCACACTGCTCTGACCCCCTTTATGGGCTGGAGGAATAAGCCAAGATAATGGGAGTGAGCCACCCAAGACTGAGTGCCCTCCTAAACCTGGGAGTGTTTTTTTGGGTGGGTAGGGTAAGCCAAAGGGCTGGCAAGAAGAATGATGTTGATAAAAGCAGCTTTTTTGGCAAACACTGCAAACTACGACTGGAGTGCAACAAAAACACCTCAAAAGCTTGAAGTAGTTCTGCTTCTGGTGGCTTTTCTGAGGTTTTAGATGGGAAGCAGAAAATTCTCCATCTGCACTAAATGTTGGCTTAAGTCAGGTTCAAGATCCTTTACACTCCTGACCAAAAAATGTGAACTTCTCCAGGCTGATTCCTTACAAGTGGAACCTCTAATTCCTGGGAGGGTTGAACTGTGGTTTAATTCTACCCTTCCTCTTTATTTTCACCCAGCCATTCCCCACTCTTCCCTTTTCCCTGCAGCTCTCCAATGGTTTCTTTCACAGATCCTCAGACCTCCCTCATTTCTGTCTTTTCAGAGGTGCTCCCATCTTCTGCATTCCTGTGTTTGCTTTTTTCCCTCTGTCCCTCATATTCCTGTGTTCCTCGTGGAGTATGGAGCTGGCAGCTTTTCTGACTAGAACTTGCTTTCACACCCACTGGGGTCATCACTCCTCATTGTTTCTGCACACACGTGACTGCAGAGTTGTTCCCCAGCACTGAGCAGAGAGGTGGTTTTTATAAATAAGGGAAATAGGTGGGCTCTGTTCTCCCTGGAAACAATGGAAGGAGCTGTTAATTTAGGAGAAGGCTCTTTGTTTCTGACATTTTGGTCTTCAGAAACATGACAAATAAATAGGAGAACAGGTTGACTTGCAGACTTGTTTTCAAAGCTACAGATCTTCAAAACACTCATTTATGCCCTGTTTTTTAGCTGCATGTTTGCTGGAGAAGTTCTTTTCCATTTTGAAGCTGATTAACCAATTGCTAATTAAGGAGTTTCAGGCAGCACCTCTCATTATTTAATTGGGCCAAGGAGTGATTGAGGGAAAAGGTAGAAAAAGGTTCCATCTTCCAGCACATCATTGGAACAAAGATGTGTTTTCAAATTCAGCCATGAACTAATTTAGGATTGCAGGGAGCTCAGGAGCTGCTGCTGAGGGGCTGAGCAGGACCAGAACCTCAGGAACAGCTGGAGCTGGGCCAGGCCTTGGCATGGAGCTCAGGGCAAGGTTCTGCCCCCCGAGGCTGCTGGGCACTGCCCAGGCTCCCCAGGGAATGGTGCCAAGGCTGCCACAGCTCCAGGAGCTCCCAGGGCTGCTCAGGGTGGGGTTCTTGGGGTGCCTGGGCAGGGACAGGGCTGCACTGATCATCCCTGAGGGTCCCTCCCAGCTCAGGATATTCACTTGGGCTCCTCTGCCCAGCTCTGCCCAGTGATGATGCCATCTGGGAATTTTAAGAGCTCTGATCATTTTCTGTAAGTGGAGTTGAAGGAAATATAAGAGGCAAACACTTCTACAAGGACAGGAGTGCAAAGACTGGGATATAGTAAAAATTAACAAGATAGGGAAAGGGGAGGAGGAACAGCAAAGGTTTAGGATACAGCCTGTGTTCTCCTGGATGAAAGAAGATGCTGTTAAAACACCAAATAAAGTCTTGATTACTTCAAGACCTTGTTCTCCCTTTGATTGCTGTAACCTGTTGACACTGGTGGGGATCAGCTGCTGGGAGTGCAGCAGATATTGTGAATTGATTGCAGCACTGGGGACTCATCCTTGAGTGATTCTCTTCAAGTACATGGTATGGATTGCTTCTGGGATTGGGGTGAAAAGGCTCTTTGGAGGTGACTGGGCAGGGGAGCTGGGTGGGTTTTGAGGCCATATGTTCCTCACAATCTGACACATTTTTGTTGCTGTGTGTCCTCAGCTGAAGCCAGACTTGCAGAGGCTTTGGGATTTGTTTATTGATGCATGTTTAGCTTTGTGAAGGTGAGAAGAGAAAGGATTTCAAGAGGGAGTGAGCCAGGCTGTGGAGATTGATCTTTGCCATGGTTGGCTGAAATGGGTTTTTTCCCACAATTTAAGCTTCTTTCTTAGCCATTTCCTTTCCCTGTTCTGATTTGTTACTGGGATGACAAATGCTGGCTGTCAGAGCCCGTGTGCTCTTTGCTTTGGCTAAAGAAATACCAACCTGTGCTCTGGGAAGGAGCAGCTTCACTAAGAACTGTTTTAATTAACTTCATCAGGGATTTTTTTAACCAGCTCGGCATAAAATTGCCCATTGACTCTTTGTGTTGGAGAACTCCCTTTTTGTTATCATTGTGTGTGTTTGGAGCAGCAGACCCGGTGCCTTTTTGTTGGGTGGGGAGACATCAGCAGAGTGTGAAAAAGGTGTAAGAGCCTGTTCTTACCCTCTGTGAGCATTGCTGGCCTGTGTTTGTCCTTGTGCTGCAATCCAGCTCCTCCATGAGCAGCGCTTTCTCAGCTCTGCTATTTGAATTGCAGAATATAAATTGGGAATATTGCAGCAAGCCTGGGCAGCTGGGGGCTCTGAGCAGCCACAGCACTCGCGCTCTCCTTTACCACTGGCAGAGCCTTTGCTGCTGTAACTGATCCTGAAAAACAAATGGCAGGGGCTCAGCAGGTTGATTGATAAAGCTTTTGCAAGTCGAGCTGGCTAATGCCAGCAGATCATTTGGACTGGAAATGTTAGTGTGCTATTTTTGTTTTCAAATCCTTTGTGTTCCTGGAACCAGGGCTGCTGTGAGTGGCTTCTGCTGCTCGAATCGATACAAACCTGCTACAACAAATGCGTTGCTGTTTTTCTCCTGCTCTTCCCCTTCCCTCTCCCCCTCAATTTCAACAGTCTGGAGGCTTTTTTTTTTCATTGTTGTCTCCAAATAAATCTCTTCTAGTGGTACACGTTGTAATCTGGAGGCTGTAATACAGGTCTGGCTTTGGTATTCATTCCCTGTGACATTTTTTGCATCCTAATCAAATTAGATCAATCCTTCCCACAAAGCTAAAGGTCTAGTAGATTTTCATGTTCTTCTGATATAAGGCAGATGATATGAATGCAACATGGATAAGATGTTGTATTAAAGTCTCTTTAAAGATGCTACCTCCTAATATTAGTGCTAGAGATAAAAGCCTTCCAGGATTTACATAATGGATACATGGAACTTGGGCTTTTCCTATTAGTGAGAAGGAGATAAGCAAAGAAAGCTGAGAAATTCGTTTGATTTTTTCCACTGAGGTTCAAAAGAAAAATAAGCATATTTTACCCCTTCTGCAACCTTTGTAGAGGTGATGTAGAAAACAAATAGAGAGAAATATTGGAAAAGGGGAGAATTATTTGTGTATCAGAGTAGGAACTCAGCGGAGACGTTGTAGGTGGGCTGCACATATGGCAGGGGAGGTGAAACAGGATCAGCTACAACTGGTGTCAGGATTGTGCCATCAGGAAGGGACTGGCCTGGGAAATACCCCTGGGGAAGGCTGGGGCAACTGTTGGCCAGGGAGCTGCTCCTGAGGATGGCTGAAGAGCCTGTGTTTGCAGGAGACATTTGATTTTATGAAATTGCCATTTTGGGCAGGATGTGCACAGCTTTCAGGAGAGGCTGAGCAGCTTCAGCCTGTTGGAGTTTACTCAGTGTTGCTGAAAGTTGGGCAAGGAGGAGTGAAACTTGTCCCTTTGTCTGCCCTTTGAGGGCAACATTTTAGCTCTGTCCTCTACCATCTTCTTCCCAAACCTGCAGCAATTCCTTTGGTCCTGCTGCTGTTATCTTTGCTTTTACCTTTTTCTGTCAGAAATTAGGCTGGATTATTCATTTACCCATTCTTTTATCTGAGCAGGGCCAAACCCTGGGCTGGGTGTGTTTGAGTGGCCATTCAATATGGGCCATCCATAGGCACCTCCAGATGCTGAAAATACATACATATATTTTATATTTTTATATTTTATATTTTTATTTTTTATATTTTTATATTTTATATTTTTATATTTTTATTTTTATATTTTTATTTTTATATATTTATATATTTATATATATTTATATTTTAAAATATATTTTATATATAAAATATATAAATATTTCATATTTATAAAAATATAAAATTTTCTATTTTATTTTTTATATTTTATATTTTATATTTTATATTTTATATTATTTTGTATTTTATATTTTTTATATTTTATATTATTTTATATTTTATATTTTATTTGCAGTGTGTGGCAAGGCTGTGTTTGCAAAGACAGAACCTTTATCAGCCATGCCAGCTTCATATCATGTATTTGTAAGAGTTAGAAGATTATTAAGTGCTTGTCTTGGAGTAGTGAGCAGATAAAGAGATGTATTTACACTAATCTATATTATTTATACTCAATTAATTATTGTACTCATTATATACATATATATAATAAAATATATATTAGAAAAATCTGATTTTCAAGCTAAGTAACAAGTGTCTGATGGAGGAAAGTCCTAAATGCTTCACCCTGGAGATAAGATTGATTCATGGATTCCTGAGTGGAACATAAGATAAGATTGATTCATGGATTCCTGAGTGGAACATAAGATTGATTCATGGATTCCTGAGTGGAACATAAGGCTGATTCTTTCCAAATCTGAATTTTGGGCTATTCCCTCTCCAATGCCCTGTCTGGAAGCTGCTCCAGGACCAGTCAGACGGGTTGGACCAGCCTGGGCAGGGGTTTCATTTCTCCAGACGTTCTGGATCAATGCCTGTGTCAGGCTGGATCCATGGCAAGAGGGAAGTGGTGGTAGATGTTGTAGTTATTGAATAACCATGAACCTGCTTCCTTGGTGTGCTAGATTTTTGGAGATAATTTTGCTTTATGGCTTTCTAAAAGTGATTTATGAGCTTTATGCGCACGCTACCAGCGAAATTCTTTTGATTTGTGTTAAGTGGCAAAGGGCACACCCTGCCTTAAAAACAAGACAAGGAAATTTTAACAAAAGACTTTAAAAAATTCCTGCTCTTACAAAAAAAGTGCCAAAGGAACTTTAACCCATTACTTCAGAACTCAAAGGAAAAATAAAGCAGCTTCAGAGCTCATAAGAGCTCAGTGGCAGGCGGTGCAGACAGGAAGCAGTAAAAATAAAACCTAATGTACCCAGCTCAGGAGATTGGAGGTGGAATTGGGGGATTCACTGGATGAAGGGAAGTTTACAGCAGCTGCAAATAAAAGCCCTGGCTTTGTGCTGCTCACTTGGAGTTTACTTCTCTGGCATCCTGCATTTAAGGGGCAGATGCAAAATGAGGTTCTGAGGTGCCTTGCTGAGCCATCCCTGCCCCAGCTTAACCATTTCATGGCCAAATGAGCCACTGAATTTGAATCTGAACAATTCACATCTAGAAATGGGAATTGTTAGAAATAGCTGGGAACCACCCTTTTTAAAGCTTTTCTTGGATATAGGGCCCTTTAGAAAAGCTTATGGTCTTGGGAGCAGCCAAGTCTCTTCCCTTGTCAGTTTTTCTGTTTGTTTGACATCAGAAGGTGAAATTCTCTAAGAGCAAAGCTTGCCTTGTTTGTGTAGCTGCTGCCGAAGCAGGAGCAGATGAAGGGTGTGTAGGATTGGCTGAACAAAGTTTGTAGGGTGAGAAAGAACCTCCTGTGAGTTGCAGCAGGATGTGTGGATCCCAACATGTTATTGAGAAAGGCTTTGAAGTGTGGCACTGTGGGCTCAGCCTTTTTATTTAAAGTCAGAGGATGGGTAGGTCTGGGTCAATTGAGAGAGATTTTCCTTGGGTTTCTCCCCCCCTTCTTCCCCTTGATGGTTGTTTGGGGGGAAGAACCTTTTAGGGAGAGCCGGATGGATTAAGCTTTGGAGTGGCCTGAGCTGTAATCATTAGCTGGGCAGTGAGGGCAGTAAAGGAAAGAATGTTTATTTGCAGCTTTTTGCTTTGAGAGTTTTGTGGTGGCTCTTTTAGGAGTGCTGTAATCTCAGCTATTCACTGGGGGGGGGGGGTGGGGGGTTCCTTATGGCCTGGGGGATACAAAGGAGATTTTAATGATCAGGGCACTCTGCTGGGGCTCATTCCCAGGGCACTTGTGATCTCTGAGCTGGAGGATATCACATTAAAAAAAGTGTCTTAATTCTACAAAAAATTCAACAGACACATGAGAAATATTCTGGTGCTTGTGAAAAAAAAAAGCACCAAAAAAATGGAATAGCCAAGGTGAGAGGGAAAGGGATCTGCTGCCTCCCTCCTGCTTGGAAAGCAAATGGGCAAATGACAAAGCAGAGCTGGTAATGGGATGGCAAAACATCTCCTGACCAAAGCCTGCGACTGCTGATAGAGCCAAGATTATTTACTCTGCTGTAAACCAGGGAAAGCATTTTAGAAGCCATTATTAGGCCACATTTGGATTTCTATTCATCCTTCATTTCAGTTTATTAGGCTTTGAGGGACCCTGTGCAGCTGCTGTTTGAACTGCAGCGAGCGCACACGCAGAGCTCGCTAATGATTCAGTTAATGAGAACAGGCATGGAAAACAGGCAAATGACAGGGCACTGCATTTTGCAGGGATTTTTCTTTTTTCCTCCCATGTATCTGTTTTAGTAAACTCCTTTCAGGAGCATGTGGATTCCTCAGGACTTTATCAAAAGAGGGTCTGAATACCTGGTGTTGGCAGCACGTTTATCTGAGACTCTTCTCTGTGTCTGTTGATGCCTGCCTCTGTTTGAGGGTGAGGATCCAAGACCTCAACTCCTTGATGAAACCCTAGATGAGCTCAGGGTACTGATTTTGATGTAAACCAGGTGTAGCTACCACCCTTTGCATTGTTAGAGGTGTAGTTTGTCCAAGGAATGGCCTCTGCAGCAAACAGCAGGAACTGGGGTGGTCTGAAGCTGTTTCAACCTATTTTCAGCAAACCTAATGGCTGGAGCTGGGAGCCTGCAGTGCCTGTTCCCATCCAACAATGCCACTACACCAGGAAATGGAGCTGCTGGAAGGGAATTCTGGAAAAGACTGCTGTGCAGCTGCTCAGTGCTGCACAGGGAATGAGGCACGTGGGATGCATTGATGGAAATGTGCAGGGCACTGCTGGCCTCGCTGGGCTTCCCAGCACATTGGAAATTCAAACTGCAAGAAACATCAGGCAGTGTCCTGCCTGTCCAGATTTGTAATACACAGGAAGAGTATTTGCAATTTTGGAGGTGGGGGGGAAAAAGAGGGGGGATTTCTTCCATTCTGTGCTGCAAACGCAGCAGGTGGAACAGAGGCAGTGAGGCGCAGATGATCCCCCCAGCACTCAAACAAACTCTGGATTGCTTGGCTGAAAGTGCCCTTGCAAAGTTCAAAAGCCTGGGATATCTTCCCATTCAGGCCCTGCAATATGCATATTGAAAAGGATTTTACAAACCAAGCCATCCTTTTCCCATTGCCTTTCATCTTTTCTCGGTGCCTGCAGAGATGCTGGGAGTTCAGAAGTTGTTCCTTCTCTCAAAAAGGATTATGCTTTTCTTAATATTGATACTTAGAGTTGTTTCCCAAAGGAGATAGGATCTGAATTTTGGTGAAAACAGTAGTGCATAAAGCTTGTGAATCTGCTTTTCTGGGGAGACTTGAACAGCTTTAAGCAGACAATTTTCAGTCAAAATCTGTGTCCATGCATTGCTTTTGCAGTGAGAAGCCTCATGCCTGACTTCCTGATGAGCAATGTTAACCTCAAGCACAAATAGTTTAATTTCCAGCTCTCTGATCTCATGGTGAAAAACTCCATGAATGCAGCACTTGGTGGTTTATTTGGGATTTTCAGGAGTGACTGTTCGCATCCCCAGGCTTAGCGTGCTTGCCAAGCTTCTTCCAGTTTCCCAAAGCCTTTCTTGTTTTTAGGAGGAGCCCAAAAAGGTTTGTTTCACATATGACCTGTTCCTAAATCTGGAGGGGAACCCACCTGTGAACCACCTTCGTTGTGAGAAGCTGACTTTCAACAACCCCACCAAGGAATTCAGGCGCAAACTCATCAGGGCTGGAGGGGTAAGTGCCCACTTTGGGATCCTGAAAGGAGTGGGCTTGTTTTGCTCTGAGGTTTCTTTAAGGCCAGCAGCCTTCAAGCAGTTTTTTACATTCATTTAAAAGATGACCCAGCCAGTTTTGACTCGTGGTTGTAGGGCTGCAACACTTGCAGTAGAACAAATCCTTTGTTGGTGTGTGATTGGTGACAATTCTTTTGTCAATTTAAATGTGAGCATTAATATCAAAGCAGAAAACCCCTCTGGAAAGTGGGATCTGCTCTGGATGTTTCCTTGGTGCCAGGAGCTGAGTCAATACAGAAGAGCTCAAGGAAAGAGAGAGACTTTCAAACCATTCCTTATTATGATTTTTTTAACTCAGTAGTTGGTGCTTCCTGGGCAATAAATGACCTCTAAACCTGGCATCAGCTACTTGTGGCTTAGATAATAAAAAAATTAATGAAAAATTGGACAATGTAGAGTGAAAACAGGTTGGGGTGGGGAGGGAAGTAGATATTCTCTAAAAGGCCCAGTAGAGTATGGGTTGCTGCAGGAGCTGAACCCAGGGAAGGTAATGAGTAGTGATAGACTAAAGGACGACCCTCAAATAACTGCAGGGGCTGGGCAAATCAGTGCAAACCACAAAGCGCAAGAAGCTTTTAATGAGCCAGAGGATGTCAAGGCCAGGTTGGACAGGGCTTGGAGCAAGCTGGGGTAGTGGGAGCTGTCCCTGCCCATGGCAGGGGTGTGGAATAAGATGAGTTTTAAGGCCCTTTCCAACCCTGATCACTCCATGATTCCTGTTCACTGTGTGCCAGTGCTTTCCTGTGCTGGGCAGAGAGAGGCAGGTGCTCATTTCAGCCCTAGGATGGCTGGAACATCATCTGCTCTCTAGGATATTCACAGTGTGGTATTTTAGTCCTTGTGTACTGAGGTGTTTCAGCTGTTAATCACTTTTGATGCCTTTTCTCTGGTGGCAATTTTCCACAGAATTACCTGACAATATAGGGAAGGTAAGAAAGGAATTGTTCCATGGAGCTCAGTGCTTGGTGTTAAGATTTTGTGAAGGGAGAGACCCAAGCCCTGGTTTTTTTTTCCTTTTTCCCCTGAAACAGTGAATTCAGCTTTTCCTAAAACCAAGGAAATCTTGCTCATTCCTTCCAGATTTATCTCCCTAGCCTTTTTCAGGGGAAGAGCATTTGCAGCAGAACACACAGTTCTTGTCCAGAGCTTTATTGCCTGCCTGTGCTCAGAATATTGGCATTCCCTTTGGGAAAGACACTCGATATTGCATTGCTGCCTTTCACTTTTGTGGGTTTAATATTCTGTATTTGAGGAGTTGCCTTGAAACTGAGCATTCCATAGACAATATCTTTTTATGGCCTTTAAGCAGGCAAGGAAAAAAACATTGCAAAGATGAAGAATGGTGTGTTAATTGAGCAAGTGGCTTAACATAATCATGTGTTAATAGTTAATAGTCCGTGAGACTTTGTGCAGACATAATTTCCCTCCTCTTTATTCCCAGGTAATGGTGATGCCAGAAGGAGCAGAGACTGTTTCAAGGCCAAGTCCTGATTATCCAATGCTGCCCACAATACCTCTCTCTGCCTTCTCTGATCCCAAGAAGACCAAACCCTCCCATGGGTCAAAGGTCAGTGCAGCACATGTTTGGGTCAGCCTGAGGTGAGGGAGCCTTTCAGGCCAGGCTGCTGAGAGCTTGTTCAGCAGCTGTTCCTGGCTGCTGCTAATTCTGAACCTCCTTGTACTCTGCAGTTCAGTAGTTAATGGTCTGGAACTTCCCAAGCCTCTAGGAGGCTTTTTCATCATCTGATAGACTTCTCTCCAGGGAAGTTTTGAAAAGAAAATGAAATGTGCCAGACTGGGAATTTTTGGTGAATCGGATCGTCCTTAAAGGCAGATGAAATCCTCTCTGCTGGTTCTGCTTGTGTGTCCCTGATGCTGAGGGTGGGTTCTGGGGCTCTCTCACTGTCTGCCATGCCCTGCCCCCCCTTGGCAGGAAGGCTGAGTGGAGAGTCAGCCCTTCCCTGTGCTCAGGGCAGTGCTGGACAGAACTCAAACACACTTCACTGGGTGTTTGTGTCCTGCAGTAGCCAGGGCCTGAGACTTCCAAAGAACCTCAAGTTTTTTCTTTTTTTCCCTTATGTACTGAAGCTATTTTTGTATAATCCTACATGGGGGAAACAATCCCCAAGCAATGTGTTTTGGAGCAGATTACATGCACTGTATCAGCCTGAACAGTCACAGGTATTAACAACAATTCATTTCCCAGTGTAATTCAATTCTGATAGCCATGTTCTTCAGGGCCCTGAACACTCTGGCACTTCAGTTCTGCCTTCTGATGTTATGAAACAGAATGAAGATGACTTACCTGTTAGTGGCTGATTTAATTTTGGTCAGGAATTAAACCCTGGAAAATACAGCAGAGAAATAAAGGGCTCTGAGATGAGCTCTGGTGAAAATTGCCAGTTGCTAAAGAGATAACATTCTCCTGCTTCCCTTCCTCCAGGGTGCCCTGAGAGCTGCATCTGTGTTTGCATTCAGGTTAAACCTGAATTAAACATCTGGAGATGTTTCTAGACCTTTGACAGAGCCTGGAAAGAAGCAGAACATGTTTCATCTTTTCCTAAATGTTGAAGTGCTCACTGCCAGTTTGTGTGCAGCAGCTTGAGGGAAATGGGGATGTTTACCTGGGCACGTGGGGGTGGATTTCTGCACAGAACAAACATTGCCATGTGATTTATGGGGATGTGTTTTATCATTCTGTGCAGAGCTGCAGTTTCATACCCAGCTTGCATGTTTCTGTTGCTGAATTTTAGGATGCAAACAAGGAAAGCAGCAAAGCATCCAAGCCACATAAAGTAACCAAGGAGCACAGGGAGAGGCCAAGGAAAGACTCTGAGAGCAAAAACTCCTCCAAAGACCTTGAGAGAGAACAGAACAAGCCTTTGAAGGACTCCTCCAGAAAACCAACTGAGAACAAACTGCCTAAGGAGGAGAAGGCACCTCCAAAAGCTGCTTTCAAGGAACCAAAACTGGCCGTGAAGGAGACCAAACTGGAGAACACCTCTCCCAAGGGGGGCCCACAGCCGGAGCTAAAGTCTTCCAGCAAGAGGCCCTCCAATGTGGAGTCACCAAAGCCTAGTGCCAAAAAACAAAAAAAGAGTAGCTCCAAAGGGGTAAAGAATATCCTGGGGACATCTCCCAGAACCTCGTCTTCCTCGTATCCAGAGAAGAAACAAACCAAGGAGAAGATGAATGCCAAAGTGGAAAAGGTAAAATCTGAGAGCGAGGCCAAGGAGATCAAAAAGCCTGTGGAAATGGAGGAGTCAAACTCAGAGGATGAAACTTCTTTCAAGTCAGAGGTGAGTAGGGATTTATTCTTTACCAGAGTGTGGAAGGATGGTGTTAAAAATAATCTCTCAGAGAAGATAGAGCAGCAGATTGGTAAATGCTTAGGCTGGCTTGCCTCTCAAATAAAATTCTCCTTTGAAACTCCAGTCAATATGAAATGTTGTTCCTCCTGTGTGGTTTAGCTCCTGTTTCAGATACAAACTTACTGAGATTTATCTGCAGGCAGTCAGCTGAAAGTCAGAGTTTAAGGTTATGGTCCCTCATTGATCCCTTGCAGTGACATCTCCAGAGCCACAAGAGATACAGGGACACTTTCTGCCTGCTCATGATGGCAGTGTTTTAGAATGGGATCTTACTCCAGAAAAGAAGGAAATCATCTCAGTTTTGGTAATGAAAAAAACCTGGTATTAAAATGTAAATAAAGCCCCTCTTCCTGCCGTGGCCTGTAAGAAATGTGCCATTGGCTGAAGCTCAAAATACAACCACATGCCACTAAATCTAAATAAGTTGTGTTGTGAAACATAAAACAAATTGTGTTCTTGTACTACTATTTTTAAAAGCTGTCTAAATATTTTTTTCCTTTTTACAACTGAGAACATTCCTCATCCTCTGTTTTCTAAAAAATGTTTTCCAAAAGAAGGCAAAAAAATGCAAGAAGGAACAGACAAATCCAAACTCTTGCTACTTTTCACTTGTATATTTGTTAAAAAGGAGCCATATATCTTGTAATAGGGTTCACAGGATAATGTCATGGGAATTCTGGAACTGGTTCCTCCTGACCACTTTAAGAAAGGTTTATTTTATTAAGATGAATTTTCTAGGGACAGTTTGTATTATGATTTCATCAGCACTGTGATACAACAAGTATTGCTGTGTTTATCTGGAAGGGTTTTTCCTGCAGGACTCCCAGCAGAGGAGTTTATTGGGCAGTGTTAATTCACTCTGCAGAGAAGTCCCATCCCTGGCAGTGCCCAAGGCCAGGCTGGACAGGGCTGGGAGCAGCCTGGCACAGTGCAAGGTGTCCCTGCCATGGCAGGGTGGCACTGGATGGGCTTTGAGGTCCTTCCCACCCAAACCATTCTGGGATTTTCTGACTTCCCAGATGGATACATTTCCACATGGAGCATTAAGAAGAGGCAGTTCCTCTCTCCTTTCAGCCTTTTACCAAAGTGCAGCAGTGCTCAGCAACCCCACATTGCAATTCCAGATGTGCACCCCTGCCTGCACACCTGTGACTGTGCAGATCCCTGAGTGTCCTTCATTGTCCCTGAGGTGTCCCCATCCCCTCTGGTCCCAGCAGTGTGAGCTGGTGGTGCTGCCAGGCTGTCCCTGGAACCCAGCCTGTGACAGTGGGGCTGAGCACCTGTCCCAGTGTGGCCCTGTCCCAGTGTGGCCCTGTCCCAGTGTGGCCCTGTCCCAGTGTGGCCCTGCCCCAGTGTGGCTCTGCCCCATTGTCCCCTGCCCCAGTGTGGCTCTGCCCCATTGTCCCCTGCCCCATTGTCCCCTGCCCCAGTGTGGCCCTGCCCCAGTGTGGCCCTGCCCCATTGTCCTGCCCCAGTGTGGCTCTGCCCCAGTGTGCCCTGCCCCATTGTGCCCTGCCCCATTGTGCCCTGCCCCATTGTGCCCTGCCCCATTGTCCTGCCCCATTGTGCCCTGCCCCAGTGTGTCCTGCCCCGGTGTCCTGCCCCAGTGTGTCCCCTGCCCCATTGTCCCCTGCCCCATTGTCCTGCCCCATTGTCCCCTGCCCCATTGTCCCCTGCCCCGGTGTGCCCTGCCCCGGTGTCCTGCCCCAGTGTGTCCCCTGCCCCAGTGTGTCCCCTGCCCCAGTGTGGCCCTGCCCCAGTGTGTCCCCTGCCCCAGTGTGGCCCTGCCCCAGTGTGGCCCTGCCCCAGTGTGTCCCCGCCCCATTGTCCCCTGCCCCAGTGTGTCCCCTGCCCCAGTGTGTCCCCTGCCCCATTGTGCCCTGCCCCATTGTGTGCCCTGCCCCAGTGTGTCCCCTGCCCCATTGTGCCCTGCCCCATTGTGCCCTGCCCCAGTGTGGCCCTGCCCCAGTGTGGCCCTGCCCCAGTGTGTCCCCTGCCCCATTGTGCCCTGCCCCAGTGTGTCCCCTGCCCCAGTGTGGCTCTGCCCCAGTGTGCCCTGCCCCCGTGTCCCCTGCCCCATTGTGCCCTGCCCCATTGTGCCCTGCCCCATTGTGCCCTGCCCCATTGTCCTGCCCCATTGTCCTGCCCCATTGTGCCCTGCCCCAGTGTGTCCCCTGCCCCAGTGTGTCCCCTGCCCCAGTGTGGCCCTGCCCCATTGTGTCCCCTGCCCCATTGTGTCCCCTGCCCCATTGTGTCCCCTGCCCCGGTGTCCCCCTGCCCCGGTGTCCCCCTGCCCCATTGTGTCCTGCCCCATTGTGTCCTGTCCCAGTGTCCCCTGCCCCCTTGTCCTGCCCCAGTGTCCCCTGCCCCAGTGTCCCCTGCCCCATTGTCCGGCCCCCTTGTCCTGCCCCCTTGTCCCCTGCCCCAGTGTCCAGCCCCAATGTGTGTCCTCGCTAGCCCAGCCCCTGCTGGCTGCTGGGGACACTGTGTGTGACAGACAGGGAGTGGTGGCCGAGGCTCCTGTGGAACCCGAGCCCCAGGCACAGCTGCAGAGTGCGCTGGCAGCAGCCCCAGGCTCTGATCCTCTGCACGCTGGGGGCTGTCCCTGTCCCCAGCGCTGCCTCCTGCCTCCTGCCCCGGGGTTTCTGCCGGCGCTGCCCTGTGGGGCCGGTGGGAGCCACATCCCTCAAGTGAGGGAGCAGCTGGGGGTGAGCAGGGTTTGGGCTGGAAGCTCCTCAATCAGCTCTGCTGCTGCAGCCAGGGCATTGTGCAACAGCTCCGGGCTGCAGCTCCGCGGTGCCTCCCAGCCGACATCTCTGCAGAGGAGCAGCCCTGCTCAGAGGGGGACACTGCAGAGCTTCTCCTGCTGTTTCAGCTCCTTGGCCTTTATTCTTTTGGGGTTTTTTAACTTCTTTTTTTTGTCCTTCCCCCACCAAGTGCAGTTCCCTGAACTGGCCTCATGCTTGGCTGCCTCAGTGCTGACAAAAGGGGGAGGCAGGGGTGGGAGGCAGTGTTGCTTTTTGCTTTGCTCACATCCCAGTGACAGTCACTGAGTGTGTCCATCTGCATCCTCCTCTCAAAGAGCTGATGGCCTTAATGGCAAAAGGAGAGATTGGTTATCTCCAACAGCTGCTGCTTAGCTCCTGTTAAGTTAATTTTAAGGGATTTTAAAGGAATTTTAAGGGATTTTTAAGGAATTTTAAGGGAAGACCTGCAGATTACCAGGAATGAGGGATGTAGGATTGGAGCTCTGGGTCAGATGCAAGAGCTGTGCTCAATTAGCTTGAAAATACTGATAAAATCCCACCATGGTTTGGGTTGGAAGGGACCTTAACTATAATTCAGAGCCAGCCCTGCCATGGCAGGGACACCTTCCACTGTCCCAGGCTGCTCCCAGCCCTGTCCAGCCTGGCCTGGGCACTGCCAGGGCTCCTCTGCACACTCTGTTCTCTCTGTTCTCCACTTCCATGCTGGAATTTCCCTAAACAGCCAGGGCTGCTGCAGTGTGCCAGTAGAGCTGACATTGGAACTGTTCAATGATTCTCCTTTGCTCCTGAACCCTTCCCAAGGGTTCTAATACCATTTTTGACACATTTCCCCCCCCTTCTTACAGTGAAATAATGAAAATCTTGCCAATATTTGGTTGACAGTGTGGCCAGCAGGACCAGGGCAGGGATTGTGCCTCTTTGTGCCTGTCTCAAGGTTTTTATAGTATTAACCCTTCCTGTGTCAAATTATTTATCAGTGGCTATGTGTGATTCTTCAGCATCAGGAGTAGTAAGTGGATTCCTAGGAACAAAAGAGTGAAACTGAAATGCTGATTTCCAGGGAATTACTTTTAAAAAGACAAGATATTACAGTACTTTGAGAATCTTTAAACTAGAACCCGTCTGAGTAGCAAAAAACCCCATTTTAGGGGATTTAGGAGCTGCTTGGGGGCAGAGGGAGTTGCTGTGGCCTCTTCTGCCCTCTGGCGGTCCCCAAGGGTATTGCAGTGATTGCTGCCAGTATCGGATTTGTGATCAAAATTTCCCAATTTTACCTAAAATTCCTTCCTGGCAGCTGAACCAGTAGTTCATTAACTCTTCACTCACTCCTACTGCACAGGATCCTCCTGTTGTTTCTGCCAAGTGCTGGCACACAACTTGGGGCACAAGGGTTGGGTTGGTCTCTGTTTTCACAGTTAAACAGAGCCAGTGGATCACTCAGGCTGGTGTAAACAGCTGGGTTTAGGATATAATAATAATTTAGAATTAATTTTGGAGTCATTGATCTAGTTGAGATAGACATCTCCATGCCTGTGAGGAAAAGGGTAGAGAATTGGGATTGTTCATTGGAGAAGTGTTGGAGTGACCTCATTGTGTCCTTCTGTGCCTGAAGGAGCCTGCAGGAAAGATGCAGGGATTTTGTTGTTGTTGTTTTATTTATTTTTATATCCCTGTTTATAAGGGATGGAGGGACAGGAGCCAGGCAATGGCTCCCAGTGCCAGAGGGCAGGGCTGGATGGGATCTTGGCAATCAGGAATTGTTCCCTGGCAGGGTGGGCAGGCCCTGGCCCAGGGTGCCCAGAGCAGCTGGGGCTGCCCCTGCATCCCTGGCAGTGCCCAAGGCCAGGTGGGACAGCCTGGGACAGTGGTTTGAATGAAATAATCTTTAAAGTCCTTTCCAACCCAAACCCACTCCTTGACTCTGTGCTCCATGGTCAGTGATCAGTCTGAGGTTCAAGGGAACCTTGGTGGCTACAATAAATCCAATTTTTAAGAGGGTTTGGGTAGTTGTAGGTTCTGTGCTGCTCATCTGTCACACTCCAAAGTAAGGGCTTTAATTTAAATGGTTTTTAGGTGCTCCATATCATCATTTGGGGGGTTTGAACCTCAGGGTGTGGAGGGGTTTGATGTTGCTCCCAGGAGTGCTGAGCCATATCCTGCCAGACTTCCCTAAATGTTGTTTTTATTCACCTCACATTTGGTTTTTTCTGTAACCCCAAGAACTGTACTCAGTGATGGGGGATGCTGCACAGTGCTCAGATGCTCCTGCCTCACATTGCTTTGTGCTCTGGCTTTCTGGATTAGAAAGATTAAGATTTTTTTTTCTTTTGTTTCCCTTTTATGGGGGGTTAAGTCTGTCCAGTCCAGCCCTTCCAACTCCAGCTCCAGCTCCGACTCCAGCTCTGACTCTGATTTCGAGCCATCTCAGAACCACAGTCAAGGTGTGTTGCAAGAACAGTTTGTTAAAACCTTCCTTGTGTAACCTTAAAATGCTCAGGAGAATTCAATGTGCTTTTCCAGCACTATAATAATACAGTTTCTTGCATGCAGCCATGTGTTGGAGTTGTGATGCTTCAGCAAGAAAAGGCAATAATGTTGTAACATCATGGACAAGTATTTTTCTTCTTTTGGCAGCTAATTTATGAGTAGGGAATCCCTCTGGATTTGATTCTTTCCCTTTTGGCTTTGGCTTCTGCCTCAGTTTATAAATGTCTGTAGAATCACCAGAACAGTTCTCCTCCAATCTCATCTATGTTTTATTAAAAATTATAAATGTGCCATTCATCACTTTGCCAGTGTGTAACAGCTCCTTCCTCAGATCCCTCCACTGATAACCCAGGGAGGGAAACTGGCAACACAGTAAATGTTCCAAGTGCAGCAAATACTGTGCTGCTCCTGTCTCCAGTGACATTTAAATCAACCCCACAGGCATGAAAAATGTCCTTTTGTTCTCCTTTGGGAGGGGAGGGAGCTGTAAAGTTTGTCAGCTCTGCTTCAGCTGCTGCACAGGGTGTCCTTTGCCAGTCCCATGTCACAGGGCTCAGGGTGGGGCTGGGTTGGGCTGGGCTGGGTTTGGCTGGGCTGGGGCTGGGCTGGGTTTGGCTGTGGTGGGGCAGGGCTGGGTTTGGCTGGGCTGGGTTTGGCTGGGTTGGGGCTGTGATGGGTTGAGCTGGGCTGGGTTTGGCTGGGTGGATCTGGGCTGGGTTTGGCTGGGTGGATCTGGGCTGGGTTTGGCTGGGTGGATCTGCACTGGCTCTGCCCCAGTGCTGAATTCCTGTCCTTGTGCCCAGGCCCCCTGCGCTCCATGGTGGAGGATCTGCAGTCTGAGGAGTCGGATGATGACGACAGCTCCTCAGGAGAGGAGGCAGCAGTCAAAACAAACCCTGTCAGCCGGGATTCCAGGTGGTAACAAATCCACAGCTGGGGCTGCTGGGTTGCTTTTTACCCTCTGCATTTCAGGCTGCTCTCCATTTGCAGGGAGGAATCAAGGGGCAGATGTGTGGGGTCACTCAGCACAGAGGTGGTGGGTGATGGTGTTCACAGGGCTCTGAGGATGAGGGAAGAGATGAGGATCTGACTCCATGGTTCAGAAGGCTTGATTTATTATTTTATGATATATATTACATTAAAACTATACTAAAAGAATAGAAGAAAGGATTTCATCAGAAGGCTAGCTAAGAATAGAATAGGAAAGAATGATAACAAAGGTTTGTGGCTCTGCTCTCTGTCTGAGCCAGCTGGGCTGTGATTGGCCATTAATTAGAAACAACCACATGAGGCCAATCCCAGATGCACCTGTTGCATTCCACAGCAGCAGATAACCATTGTTTACATTTTATTCCTGAGGCCTCTCAGCTTCTCAGGAGGAAAAATCCTAAGGAAAGGATTTTCCATCAAAGATGTCTGTGACAGTGGTGGCAGCAGGGTTGGCTCCAGAGCACAAAGAGGAGAAGGCACTGGGAGGTGCTGAGCAGAGCTGGCAGGTGTCAGTGACTGAGTCCTGTCACCTAATTGTGACCCTCAGATGTCTGCAGAGCTGCTGGAGTGTGACACCTTTGATCTGCAGAGCTTGGGCATCTGTGGGGCCAGGCAGGGTGTGCTGCTCTGGGGCTGACAGGGCTCAGGAGCCACTCTCTGCCCTCCCTGTGTTGGCTGCTCCACTCTCTGCACTCAGTGACAGCTGTTTCCTGCTCCACACCCTGGGAAGAGTTGAACTTCACTTTCTTCCCTCAGGAAATGCTGTTACTGCCCAAACCTGGAGTCTCAGTGAATATTTGAACCCAAATGCTTGGCCCAGAGAGCAGCTGCACGTTGGAAATTCTGGTGGTGGTTACCAAAACAAGAAATATCCATTATTGCACTTGTCATCATCAAGGAAACAATAACAGAGGGAATTTGAAGGGTATTTTTGTAGACCTTTAGGGGATAACCAGTGTAGTTCACCACAGGCAGGATACCTGCCATATCTGTAGGGCCAAAAGAGAATAAGAATAAATAGGAAATCTCAGAGGTTACACCAGCAGCAACACAAAATCCTTTTTTTGCCTGTAGAACTATCAGTGAGCCTCTCCTGCAGGTACTTTGTGACACTGGGAGGAATTCCTGAACAGCTGCTGTTTGTGAAATGAGGTGGTGCTTAGCTGTTCTAGGGGCCTATTGAATGGCAGAGTTGAACTCTGCTCTAATGTGTCACCTAAAGCTCCCTGGGGAAGAATGGCTCACTGGAGATTGCCAGCAGCCACTGCAGCAGTCTGTGCTAAAGAAGAGAATTTCACTCAGCTCTGTGTGGCTCAGCTGGCAGCTGCTGCTGAGTTTGCTGCTGCTGCTGCTGCTGCTCATTCTGTGCTGCTTGCTGGTTTTTCAGACTGAGCCTCAGTGACAGTGACAGTGACAACAGCGCCGACTCGTGCCCGCCCAGCCGGGAGCCACCTCCTGGCCAGAAGCTGCCCCCAGCAAACAACAAGGTGTGAAACCCCTGCTCCCCTCCTGCTTTGCTCCCCTCCTGCCCTGCTCCCCACCTGCCCTGCTCCCCTGCTTCCCATCTCCCCTGCTCCCCTCCTGCTCTGCTCCTCTGCTCCCCCGCTCCCCTCCTGCCCTGCTCCCCCCTTCCCCTGCTCTCCCCATCCCCTGCTCCCCTCCTCCCCTGCTCCCCTGCTTCCCATCTCCCCTGCTCCCCTGCTTCCCATCTCCCCTGCTCCCCTCCTGCCCTGCTCCTCTGCTCCCCATCTCCCCTGCTCCCCTCCTGCCCTGCTCCTCTGCTCCCCATCTCCTCTGCTCCCCATCTCCTCTGCTCCCCACCTGCCCTGCTCCCCTGCTTCCCATCTCCCCACCTCCCCTCCTGCCCTGCTCCCCATCTCCCCTGCTCCCCTCCTGCTCTGCTCCCCCCCTCCCCTGCTCCCCCCTTCCCCTGCTCCCCCCATCCCCTGCTCCCCTGCTTCCCATCTCCCCACCTCCCCTCCTGCCCTGCTCCCCTGCTCCCCCCCTGCCCTGCTCCCCTGCTCCCCCCATCCCCTGCTCCCCCCTTCCCCTGCTCCCCATCTCCCCTGCTCCCCTGTTCCCCCCCTTCCCTGCTCTCCCCATCCCCCCCTCCCCTCCTCCCCTGTTCCCCTGCTCCCCCCTTCCCCTGCTCCCCCCCTCCCCTGCTCCCTGCCTTGGCAATTCTTCCTTGCACCCCATTTTCCCTGTTGCTGTCCTCAGCTGACAGGTGGTTCCTCCCTTTCCAGCTCTCTGCTGTGACACCCCCATGTTTCCTGAGCTCATTTTGGTCCTGTTGTTGGTTTCTTTTGCCCTCAGGCATCTGGAAGGAAAAGCCCAGAGTCTTGTAACAAGCCAGAGAAGATCCTGAAGAAGGGAACGTATGACAAGGTGTGTCCTGTGCAGAGGGATCTTCCATGAGGGCCTGGAGGGACAGGACACAGGGAATGGCTTCCACTGAAAAAATGAAATTTAGATGGGATATTGGGCAGAAATTGTTCCCTGGCAGGGTGGGCAGGCCCTGAATCCCTGGAAATGTTCCTGGACAGGGCTGGGAGCAGCCTGGGACAGTGGGAGGTGTCCCTGCCATGGCAGGGGTGGCACTGGATGGGCTTTGAGGTCCCTTCCAAGCCAAACCACCCCAGGATTCTCTGATTAAGGAGCTGAGCTTCACAGGATGGTTGGGCCTCACTGTGCACAAAACCACCTGAATCAGCCCAGCCTGTTCATTGTTCTGTCTCAGCAGGGTAAAAGCTTGAGTTTAACAAAAACCAGATGTTGAAAGGACAGGTTTTGGAGAGTGACACTGCACAAATTGTGTACATTAAATAGCTGGAGCCCCAGGTGGTGTTCATAGGCAAAATGCTGAAATTGTTGTGTTTGTTTGCCCTTTGTCTGAACCAATGGCCTGGTCACTGCTGCAGTGCTGGGCCACTTCATTAAAAGGCAGTTTCATCTGGCTTTGATCTTCTAAATTAAAGATTATTTGATGCTCTGCTTTGCAGGTTTAGTTGGAACCTTTGTTTGTTCAATGGAATTCCCTCCTTCCTTGCCTCCAGGGAGGGCAGAGCAGTGTCCATTCTGTGATTCACTGGTTCTGTGAATCAATTTTGTTGATACAGACCTGTTGCCTAAAAAACCCTAAAATTAAGAAAAAAAACCAAACCACTCTTACCTAAGAACAATCAACATGTTGAGCCTGTGAGCAATCCCTCATTTCCTGTTGTGGTTTAGATAAAACCACCTGGGAATACAGTGCACTCCAAGAATTTTGCCTTACATAGATGAAATCATTGCTCAGTAGATTGCTGGGGTTTGGTCCCTGATGCACATGATGTTTTCAGGTAATTTAGAGTTAATTAGGAAAACCCACTGATGAGGAGCTCACAGTGAGGGGTCACCAAGGTGAACTTCACCTCACTGAGATCCTTAAAGGTTCTGCCCAGTTCTTGGAGCTGCTGGTTACAGGTGTGGCTGTCATTAAATCAAAACTAAAAGGCCTTCAGAGCATTTGTACTTAAGGGATGACCTCGGTGCCCCAGTACTTGAGAAGGAGGAGGAGGCAGTAAAAAAGTAGGGAAAACTTGAGAATGTCTGAAAGGACCTCAAATTCTTGTGATCCTCACTGGGGAGGTCCCTTTGGCAGCTCCATGTGTCCCTGTTTGTGTTTCAGGCCTACACGGATGAGCTGGTGGAGCTCCACAGGCGGCTCATGGCACTACGGGAGCGCAACGTGCTCCAGCAGGTACAGACCCTGCTGGCCCTGCTGGCATCTGGGGGTCCAGGGGCTCAGCCAGGCCCTTCCACTGAGCTTCTGCTTTGCTTTGAAAGCAAAAATACCCAGTGAAAAATAAAATCAGCTGTGCATGCAAGGTTTTTGTTGGAAGTGGTGCAGGAGTGTGGTGTGGGCATCTTCCCTCTGCCATCCTGGTGGCAATCCCAAAGGTGGGATTTCCTGGTCTGACTGACAGCTTGGACTGACTGACAGCTTCCTCCTGGGGGGAGGTGGAGGGACAGGGACAGGAGCCCAGCAAGGGCTGGAGCTGGGCCAGGCCTTGGCATGGAGCTCAGGGCAAGGTTCTGCCCCCCGAGGCTGCTGGGCACTGCCCAGGCTCCCCAGGGAATGGTGCCAAGGCTGCCACAGCTCCAGGAGCTCCCAGGGCTGCTCAGGGTGGGGTTCTTGGGGTGCCTGGGCAGGGATGGGGCTGCACTGATCATCCCTGAGGGTCCCTCCCAGCTCAGGATATTCTGTTATTTTATGATTAAAAGGAAACCTGCCCACACCACTGTCCAGACTGAGCTGGTCAGGCAGGCAGGGGGAGCTGGTTTGCTTTTTTGGGAAGAGGATTCCCTTCCTGCTTTGAGCCCCTCCAAGGGGTGGGAAAGCCTGGATGTGCTCTGTACCCTCTGTGCTGTACTTACCTCCATCCCCCTCCTCCAGATCGTGAATCTCATTGAGGAAACCGGGCATTTCAACGTCACCAACACAACCTTTGACTTTGACCTCTTCTCCCTGGATGAGACGACCGTCCGCAAGCTGCAGAGCTACCTGGAGGCCGTGGCCACATGACGCTGGGCCTGGCGAGCTGGCTCTGCTCTTCACCCAGACATCCCCTCCACTGGTACCAGGACACCACCCCATGGAACTAGGCCTTCTTATCCTCCTGCCTCACCCGAAGAAGCACTGCCTTAGAGAACAGCCATGCTCTAGGAATGCTCAGCCAGCTGCACTTTTCTTGTAGGCTTCAAACCAGCGCCCGCCTTGCTGAGCCTGTCCCCAGCCCTGGCTTTGTGGGCCAGGCCCCCAGCAGAGCAGGCGTGCTGCACTTAGGCTGCACAGCGCGACCTTTTTGGTTTCCCTTGGAGCAACTGTGTTTCAAGAGCACATTTCCAGGCATCTCTGAGCTCTGAAGAAGCGTGGATGCTGTTCCCTTCCCCTGGACTCTGCCCCGCTCTGCCCCGTGGGTGACAGCGGCTTTGACAGAGCTGGCCGGGACACTGGGGACAACAGGAGGCTCCCTGGGCTCCTGCTGGTCTGCTGCAGAGGAGAGGGGCTGCATCCCAGCTCCATCCCAGCTGGGATCACCCACTGGGCTGGTGACCTGGCTCCCGGTGGGGACAGGACCCTCTGTGCTCGCTGAGGAGGCCTCTGGAACCTGCTGTCTCCTGCTGGGCTTTGGAGATGTCTTGTTTGTTGATCTGAGCTCCTAAACAAAGTCCCACTCCTTTCAGTCTGCTTTAACTGTAATAGGACTCCAAAACTGTAAGCTGTATATTTTATATATATATATATTATATATATGTATGTACTGTATGTATAAGAAGGGCCTAGTTGGGTCTTATGATCTTAAGGGTGTGTTTTTCTGTTGTTTTTTTATGGCTCTGGCAGGGGAAGGCGCTTAATAAGATTTGACTCGTTTGTTCAATGCCTCTTGTGGACAATTTGTAGTGTAAGGAAGCTGGACAGCAACCTCCAGGCATCCCATGCTCCAGAAGGGGCTCACCCGTGGTCTTTCCATTTGTCAGTGTTTGATAACTTTGCCAAAACATGTGATTGGTTTTGTTCTGTGTTCTCAAAGAGGAATCTCCTTACAGTGGCCCCTATAGTAGTGGCTGTACTTTGGGAAAACCAAAACAAGGGAGAGCTTCAGTCTTTGGGCACGCCTGGGAGATGCTGATGTAAAACACAAAGTGGGGTTGGGTTTGTTCCCTCCTCCCTCTCCCACCCCGCTGCCCGTGCAGGACAAGGCACAAACAGAAACACTAATGCAGCCCTTCCCTGGATTTCTAGTTAAACTAGGATTGACCTCCAAGTGTTGGCCAGGTGGGCATGGGCAAATCCCAGCCCTCCCTCCAAGCTGTGTTACACTCCTGGTCCCTAAATTCAGTATTTGCCCAGGAATTGCTGTTTTCCAAGGGCTGTGGGAAGCTTTTGCCAAATGGGGCACAGGCGGCGTGGGGGCCTCTCTGCTCAGGGAGGGCTGCACCCCTCCAGCTTTGCTGTCCCTTGTTTTGGGTTCCCCCTTTCTTTATCATGGAAATGTTGCAACTAATCAACTGAAGTGGCAATATGATGATAAGCTTGTTTGAGTTGGGTCATGTTGACCCGATTCCCATTAATTTTGTCCTTGTACCACCTTTCATGTGTCGTGTGTGTGTGTGTATATATATATATATATGTGGTGTATATATATATATATATATATATGGAAGTTCAAGCTCATGCCGGGTGCAAACCCTGTCACGCCAGTGATCTCAGCTCTTTTCTTTCTTGCTGGACGATGCCAGGGCTGGATAAAAAGGCCAGAGAAGGTTCAGGGCAGGGAGCAGAGGGGGAGGTGGCAGCAGGACACCCACACTGGTGACAGCCTCGTGTCTCTGTGGGGCTGTGCCAGGGGGAGGCAGCTCTGTGCCCACACTGGGCACTCTGGCGTGGGGCTGGTGGCATTGTCCCATCCCCAGAGCAGCAGGGGTGGCCAGGACGAGCCCCAGCTCCACTGAGTGCTGCCCACTCCTCCCACAGCTCCAGTCCCAGCACTTCCAGACTGTCACAGCTCCAGAGCTGCCCCTCAAGGCCCTGGAGGTGCCACCTCCGTCCTGCCCCTGCCCCTGGCAGCGCCCCATGGCCACAGCTGCCAGCACCTGCAGGAGGCTGTTCTGAGCCTGCCATGGCATCATCCTGTCCTGGAAGTGACTTTGTTGGTAAGTCTGCTGAGCATTGATAGGGATTTTGTTTGGTTTTTATAAGAAGTATTTTACACATGGATTTTTTTAGACTGTTTATAATCCCCCCCCCTGAAAACCCCGAGGTAGGATTGTTCCCCAGCAATAGTTCCTCTCCATTGTGTGCACATGCTGATTTGTTACTAAAAGGTTTTTGCAAGTACTTAGTTGTTCTACAGAGTTGATGTTTTTTGGGGTATGTGGTAGCGTGGGGAGCACAGGGGGGTGACTGCAAACCAAGAATGGTCACATTTGGGCCTCATCTTGTGTCCCCTTGCAGTTCCCTGTGTAGATCCCCTCTAGGCTGGCTGAACGCTGTTCTGAACATGCCGTGTACAGGTTCTTGTGGATAAAGTGTTTGTTCTTGTGTCACTCTTGAGAGCATGGATGGATTATTGTACTCTAGGAAGGAGGGGGCAGTGCTGCTGTGGGCATTGCTTCAGGTCCTCGAGGATGTGTAGTAGCTTGCGTTGTTAAAAAAAGGAAGAAAAAAAAAAAGAATCCCAAATTGACTTGTAGCCATAATGGTTTTTCCAAGGAAAATGGACAGAACTCTGTTCCTTTTTTCCCTGTTCCTTCGTGGTGCTGCTGCTGGCACAGGCAGGTGCTGGCAGCCCGAGGGCTTCCCGAGTTGCTGAGTTGGAATCGAGTTGGAGGTGGGCTCAGGATTCGGCTCCTCCCTCCTCCAGGAGGCTCAGGAGCCTTTCCCTGGCTCCTGCTCTGCCATGTGTTGAGCCTTGAGGCTTTGGTCACTGCCATTACCATTAGAACAGTTTCACCAAGAGAGGAGGGGAAGGCTGGCTTGGCAGCAAAGCCCGGCTTGAGGGAGCGAGGCTGGCTGAGGTCAGGCTGGATCCATGGAAGTGCAATGACTCCGCCACCCGTGGGAGCATCAGAACGAGCCAAGCATTGATGCAACAATCCAGAAAGAGTTTTTTTGTCAGATCTTGGACCGTGTTTGATGGTGGGAGAGGTTGAATCGTCCCTCCCAGAGGGGCCTCGCCACGAGCAGAGCCCAGAGCGGCTCCAGTTCCAGTTTTCCATTGGGGATGTGCTGGAGCCGGCTCTGCTCACAGGAGGCTCCTCCCTGCTGGCCCAGGGGCTCTGGTGATGCTGAGACTCCCCTGGAGCACCTGGGACAGTGAATCAGTGCTCAAAGGAGCCAGATGGGCGTTGCTTTCCTGGGGCCGGGAATAGCCATCAAAAACTGACAAGATGAGTTTGCACTCCTAAAGAAAAATGTAAGTACTTCAACTTCTAGAGAATTTTTAATTGTATTTCTGCCTAGAGCCGAGGTATTAAATACCTCAGCACCTGAGGATTTTAAAAGTTGTGTTGGGAGAAAAGTTCTTCACTCAGCTGGAAGAAATGCAGCTGAGCCAAGACTTAACTGCAAGATTAAAAAGAAAAAAACACAAAAAAACTCATGTTTGTAATACGTTACAGGATTGTTTGTCCTGAATTTTAAACTTTTTGTTAAATTTGTGGAACTATGGAGGAATTTTCTAGAAAAAGTGAAATAAAGTAAGATGGAAAAGTAAAACTTGGAAGTGTTTTTCAGTTGTTGTTTCTCCAGGGATGGCACTGGGGCTTTCCCACAACCCCTCATGGCACAGGTACCACCATCAGGCCTGGGACAGGGAAAGCCAAGGAACAGGGAATTGTTTTAAGCATGGGGTGACTCCAATGCCCCTTAATCCATCAGAGCTTTGTCTGTTCAGGTGAGGGGGCCCTGCCCTTGGTGCAGGGCTTTGCCTGGGGCAGCTCCCATGGGATTTGAGGTGTCCCCACTGCTCCCTTGTGACAAGGACAGAGCCCTGGCAGGGCACAGCACAGATCAAGGGTGGCACCATCCCCTCCCTTCCCTGAGGGACTGTCCCTGTCCTTGGCTGCCCAGGGAGCAGCTCCAGCCTGGGGCACAGCTCAGCCCTCCCTGCCTGAGGCAAACCCAGCTCCATGCCAGGAACGAGTGAGAGAGTTCAGAGACACAAACAGAGGAGTTTATTTCACTTGGACACAGCAATTGCAGCCAGCTCAGCACACACGGGCACAGGGGGAGCTGCAGCTCCAGTGGTGCCTTTGGGCACTGGAATTCCTGACCCAAAGCAGAGACAGCTCTGGGTTTAACCCCCTGAGCCCACCCTGCTCTAACAGCAGGGAAAGGGCACCAGGAACCAGAGCTGGGCTGCTCTCCCTGCTCAGGTGAGGGCTCCTGGTGTGCAAGGAGCCATTCCCAGCCCTCCTGCACCTGCTGGGCCTGCAGAGCCTGGAATGAGCACCAGGAGCTCCTGGCTGTGCCCACCCTGGGCACCTCCACAGCTCGGGGCTGGTTGAGCACAGAGCCCCAGGAGGGACAGCCTGGGCTCCCAGCCCCATCTCCTCTCCCCAGGCACAGCTCCAGAGCTCAGCCCACCCAGCTCCACTCTGGGGCTCCCCCCTTCAGACACCACAACATTCCTGAATTGTAAAACACAGACAGATTTCACACATTGTACACAGCCTTATAAATAATCCCTGGAGTCAATCACTTCTTGGAATACCAGCCATGGATACAACTTCAACAATACAATTTATGGCTTCATTATAACTCAAAAAGGTAAAACAAACTCAAAATATTGCACAGACAAGCCCAGTTCATGTGAGTTTCCACCTCCACTGCTGTGTGTAGTCACAGCATTTGTCATCTCAGACAGGAATAGTTTGTGGGGAAGGAGATTTAAAATTATAAGGATGCCATCAGCATGCAGGGAAACGTGCAGCAGGGAGTGAGGACACTGCTGGAAAATGAAATCTGCCTTTCTCCCTTAGCAGAGAAAGGGCAGCTCCTGATTTGCAGCGCCTGTTTTACATTCATCTCAAGAAAAGAAAACTTTGGTTAGAACGTAACATGTCAGGTGGATTCAAGGTAAACATCATATTGCCCTTATAAAAATGGAAATAAAAAATACAAAGTTGAGATATTTGGGATATCTCAGCAAGGGGCACAAGACACAGGAGAAGATGGGCAGGACCACGCTCACCACACTGCAGGACACGGACAGCAAAGCGAGGCCCAGGGACTGCCTGAAGGCTGAGCTGCTTTATTTCACCAGGATCCAGGGAATCCCTCCTGGGCAGCTGGGAGTGTCCTGGGGGTGGTTTCAGGGCTGGGCTCTATGGCCGGCTCGAGGGCTCCCCCGAGGGGGTTTCGGTGTCCGTGTAAAACTGAGCGATTTGGTCCCGGTATTTCTGAGCCACCACCGGCCTCTTCAGCTTCATGGTGGGGCCTGTGGGGAACCAGCAAAGGGTTAAAGGGGAGGGCAGCACTGGGAGCACCCAGCAGGGCTGGAGGGAGAGGCAGAACACGGGAACAGTGACCTAAGAGAAATTCTAAACTTCTCTCTGGGTTTAATGGAATGTCCCTCCCTTCCCCTGTGAGCCAAAGCAGCACCCAGGGGGAATGGCCCCAGCCCCAAGCCAGGGGATTCCCCCAGGGAATGGCCCCAAGGCTGCCAGAGCTCCAGGAGCTCTCAGGGCTGCTCAGGGTGGGCTTGCTGGGGTGGCTGGTGATGATCCCTGAGGGTCCCTCCCAGCTCAGGATATTCCATAACCCTGTGAGAGGCATCACAGCACAAGGCAAGTGCTGCTGGGCACAACTGGGAATTCATCCCAGCTCATCCCACCCCAAACAGAGAAGTGGAAAAGCCCCAGGGAGGCAAGGCCAGGGAGCAGCTCTGTGCATTGGGGGTTGTGGTTGTGTTGATGTTCAGTGCCAGGGAAGGGGCACAGGGCACACCCCAGGCACTCACCGAGCTCTCCACCAAAGAGGGAGAAGTCCTTCTCCAGCAGGACCCACTTCTGAACCTTCTGGGCATTGGACACAGCTCCCTCATTGACAGCAGAGATCCCTTTCTGGATGGCAGTGTAGATGGCCTTGTCTTTGCTGCTGATGATTTCTGAGACCTTGGTGGCCTTGCTGCCCAGCCTCTGGCAGAATTCCAGAGCTTCTGGAGTGAGGTCATCTCCAGGCTCCCCCGTTTCTGCATCCACAACGCACTGCAGGCCAACCAGAGCAGGAAACTGAGCAGTGCTGAGCACCTGAGGCCTCTGCACCAAGGAGCCTCCAGCCCTGGCACAGCTCCTGGGGTCCCTTCTGGGGTCCCTTCCCTGCCCCACTGCAGCCCCTCAGCTCTCATCCAACCCCAATGGAAACCTGGGACAAAGCACAGATAAACCCCTCAGGTCTCTGCCTGTTCTGGAGCCCATCTGCCAAATTCCTCCTGTGCTGTCCAAAGTTAATCTCTGCTTTCCAGACCTTTTCTGGAGCACAGTTTACTTCCCTACACTGTGCAGCAGCAGTCTCAGAGTCACACACAGCACTCAGCCATGACAACAGCAGCAGAGCCACTCCAGGGCCTGGCTCAGATCTCCTGCCCCAGGCCAAGGCTGCTGGCCCTGGTCTCAGTAAGGAGCAATTCCCACTCTGACAATCAGCACAGGCCACCACAGATGTGTCCTGGTGGAGTTTAAAGCCAGAGTCTGACAAAGAAATCCCTGACAGGTTTTTACCTCCCTCACTGCTCTGGGAGAGACTGAAACAGGTGAGGAGAGCAGAAGGGTTTCCTTGTCCAGCCCCACTTTTGGGTCTTTTCCTTCTGTTTCTTTCTGCCCTCTGTGGCACAGCAAAAGCTGCCCTGAACAGCAGCAGGGCCTGATGCTCTGGGCAAGTGACAACTCTGTGCTTTCAGCTGCAGCCAATTCTGCTCCACAAGACACTAAAAATGTGTAACTCTTCCTCCCTGGACTGACTCAGATTCAGCAGCACAGGTGGTGGATCCCCATCCTCTTTGCCATTACCTTTAGTGTCAGGAGCATAGAAAGGAATTTGGCTTTGTCTCCAACCAGCATGGCATTGCTGATGATGGGAACAGCATTCTTGACAGCATCCTCGATTGGAACAGGAGGAATGTTCTCACCTCCTGCTGTGATGATGAGCTCTGGAAAACAATCAAATCCTGATTAATGCTTGGAGCTTCTCCCCTTCCCACAATCTGCAACAACTCAACTGCTCCTTTGGATCAAACACTGAGTCTGTTCTCAGCAGAGCTGGAGAAGGCAGCACACCAGGACTGGGAAAGTCACAGGGTGACCATCCCCAAAAATGTTCCAAAATGTGGGGATGGGGCACATTTGAAAGGGCTTTTCCAGCCCCAGTGCTGATCCCTGACTGCAGCAGGTCTGAAGAGAGGAGCAGGAGCTGCTCACACTCAGCCCAGCCAAAGCTGCCCTGGTGCTCCAGGGGTGCTGGCAATGCAGGTGAGCCCCTTGGCACAGACCCCTGAGCCTCTACAGCTCCTAAGTTGGCACCCAAATAATCAGAAATTGAAGTGAAAGTTTGCTCTGTGTGCTGCAGAGCAGAGGGGAGCCCCTGCTCAGCCTCCTGTTCCTCAGAGCTGCACCTCTGTCTCTTGAGGGCTGAAGGTTTTGAGTGACCTTGGCTTTGTCTGGGGTTGCTCAAACTCTGTCCCAAGAGCCACATTGCTCCAAGGCACTTGCACAACAGTGTTAAGCTGCTGTTTTCCTTGGAGGTCACCCTGCAAAGCTCCTCAAACTGAGGGAGCTGCTGATAAAACAAGCCCCCAAAGCACTAACTGCACTGGGGCTGAAATCAGAGGGCTTCTCCCTCCCTCTGCAAACACAGCCTGGCTCCAGGCTGCCCCTCTCCTCCCACCCTGCAGCCACATTCAATGGGAACTCCAGGAGGAGAAGAATTTGAACATTCTTCTGTGCAAGTCACAGCCACACAACCAGCAGAGCATCCCCTGTCCCAGAGGAGGTTTAGATTTTTCCCAATATCCAGGTTAAGCTGGATATTGGGAAAAATTTCTTCACAGCATTGGAACAGGCTGTGCAGGGCAGTGGTGGAGCCACCATTCCTGGAGGGATTTAAAAGATGGGGCAGCTGGGGACATGGGTTAGTGCTGAGGGAACAGCTGGGCTCATCAACAACTCACTGATTCCACAGTGCTGCACAACACCAAGACAAAGCCAGGGGATGTGTTACCTTTAATTCTGCCTGTGATGAAGAGGAATCCATCCTTGTCGTGCTTGCCCAGGTCCCCTGAGTGCAGCCAGCCATCCTGATCAATGGCTTCTTTGGTTTTGTCCTCCATGTTCAGGTAGCCCATGAAGACATGCCTGCCTGAGAAGCAGATCTCCCCAATGCCATCCTTGTCTGGTTTATGGATCAGGGTGTGGCACCCTGACAGCTCCTTCCCACAGCTGAAACACAGCACAGAGCAAGGATTCATTTATTTTACACCAAATTCAAGCAGAAGTTACAGCAGCACCTCTCAAGCTGAAGGGTTTGAACAAAGCCCAGCAGCTTTTTAGCACAAGAGCTCAGGCCAAGAGCTTTAAAGGCATCTGCTCATGTAAGGACAGCTGCAGAAAGAGCTGCTATTGCAGAGATCAGTGTTCACACACCTGCTGGTTTGCACTCATTGTTCTCAACACCTGAGCTTTGAATGAGCAGATTTATGTCCTTGGCAGCAAACTTTCACTGTGCAGACTGAGCAAGCTGCTCAAAGACCCCCTGCACCCTTTAGTCATTTGCCATTAAAGCACAGGATAGGGTGGAGTTACCAACCTTCCCTCCATCCCACCAGCCCCTCACTTCTTCCCCAGCTCCCACAGAACCCAGCCCATGTAAATTCACACATCCCCTGTGCCATGGCTCCCCAGTGACCTTTTAGAGCCAGCAGGGCTGTGGGGATGAGCTGCAGCAGCAGAGTTGGATGTGCCAGAGGCAGAACCCCCCTGCCCTGCTCCCAGGAGGGCGCTCACCTGCCCAGCTTGAAGGCGTGAGGTAGGGAGATGGTGTGGGGCCCAGAGCTCTCACTCATGCCATAGAGCTCCAGCACAGGAATGTTCAGGCTCAGAAAGAACTCCAGGGTCTCTCTGGTGATGGGAGCAGCCCCTGTGTAGCACTTGGTGCAGCGGTCCAGCCCGATGGCCTTGCGCACCTTCCTGTACACCAACTGCCGGGCCAGGCGGAAATTCACCGGCTCCTCCGAGCACCTGCACCAGCACAGGGACAACTCACAGCCCTGCCCTTCCTCCTTTCATCTCCACCCTACTCCAGGACATAAAAAATATAGAACTCCTCCCCCTCATCCTTTTATCTTCATCCTGCTTCAGTTCATTCAGTAAAATCATGGATTATTTCCCCCTCCAGCCCTTGCTGCTCCCCCTCGAGGCCAAGTTACACTGGTCTAATGTCATGGACTTATTTTATGAAAAATCCTTTCATTAGGATCTTTTCTCCTGAGAAGCTTCAGCTTCTCCATGTTTTGCTGCTTTGGAATGTGATTTGGAGAATTGTTTACCCAGCATGTGAACTGTTTTTACTTGATGACCAATGACAGCCACCTGTGTCGAGGCTGTGAGCAGTCACAAAATTTTATCATTCTTTTCTTTCCTTTTCTAGCCTTCTGATGAAATCCTTTTCTTCTATTCTTTTAGTATAGTTCTAATACATAATTTTTTTAAATATAATATATATCATCAAATAATAACTCAGCCTTCTGAAACTTGCAGTCAAGATTCTCATCTCTTCCCTTGTTCTGGGACCCCTGCAAACACCACCACAGTCTGTCACATGAGATGGAATCCTGGATGGAATATAGCCCCTGGATGGAAAAAAATCCCTGATTTGACAGGAAGATTCTCCTAAAAACTCATCAGCATCCCTGAGATGTAGCTCATAATTACCCATCCATCTTCTTGAGGTTGGTCTGCAGCCCCACTCCCTTGGCCCACGCTGCCACTTTCCGGCGGAGCGCTGAGGCTTTCATGCCCACAGATTTCATTTTCTCTTCCATCTTTTCCCAGACACGAGGAACTCCCAAAAAAGCAGTTGGCCTCACTTCTCGCAGGGTCTCCACCAAGCTGCCCTGAGAGAAGCAGGGTTTAATGCAGTTTTTAGAAGTGATTCACTGCAGACTTCAGGTCAGTACTGGTCACAAGCAAAACCTTGGGAGTCTGCCACGAGTTTTGATGAATTGTTTGTTTTTTGCAGCAGCACCAAGAGAAGGGAAGCCCTGAGGCATTGCAGTGGGAATTGTGAAGGGAGCAGGGGTCAGTGCTTTCAGTGCCAGCACTGACACAAGAACCCTTTACTCAGGACTCAGGTTTAGCTGGGGCCATGGAGCAATGTGGGCAGAGCAAACACAAGGCTGTTGCTCAACCAGCTCTTGATGTGGCACCAGGTGTCAGGTGAGAACTCAGCAGATCCCAGTTGTGAAGGGCTGGGTCAGCTTCTCCCAGTTTGTGACTGAGTCAAAAGCTCAGGCTTCAGTCAAACCAACAGGGGCAGCTGGTCAGTGGGCAAAGTACACCCAGATAGGAAAGCTGACAGAGCCACAAGATAACACAGCCTTATTTCAAGCACCTGTGGGAATCCACAAAATCAGAGGGTTTTGGGAAAGCTGCAAAAGGCAGGCCTCAGAGACAGCAGAACTGTGATTAGAGCTAAGCAGCAGCCATGAGATTGGTCAGCAGAAAAATTATTTAAACTGTAGAAAAGCAAGGACAAATAGAACAATGGCCTGTGTATTAACACTTGTCTAGAATAACTCCCTAAGCTACAGAAAAGTTTATCTAGCAAGATATTAGAAAGTTTGAAGCTTAATAATGGAGCTCTGTGTTTTAAGGCTCACAAGCAGATATTGTATTTGAAATAAGCAAGCATTGTTTGAACCCAAGGCACATGTGCTTATAGTGGTTGGATAGAACCACTGTCAATGTGCTTTTGATTTGTGTGATTGGTCAAAAAACTTATAAAGTGAGCTGTAACATTGAGTTCTTCATCTGCTGCTGGGGATGTGAGCTGCTGGCATCTTCCCATTGTCATCACCATGGAATGAGGCTGATGCTGGAAAATCAAACAGCTCCAGGCAGTTCCACACAGCCCCGTCCCGTTGGTGATTTGTACAGAGCCCCAGGCCAGTGACAGCACCCACCCCAGCTCAAGCAGTGGATGAGTGGAAGTTTATTGTCTTAGTTTTTTTTTTTTACCTTCAATGCATCTGGTTGGGCAAAGTAAACTTGCACTCCGAGGGTCATGGCTGCCCAAATGTCACACATTTGTGCAGCAATGTGGCTGAGGGGCAGGTAGCTGACCACCTCCTCCTGCTTGTCCCGGGCATCTCTCAGCATGATGAAGCGCGCGGCCACCGCCGCCGTCCACGTCAGCTGCAACAGCAACCACAGGGGCTTCAGAGAGGGACAGCACAGAACACACAAGCACAGCTCAACTACAGCACCCTGGGATCTCAACAGCAGCACTTGGCTCGTTCAGCTGGAGCCCAGGAGATGAGGGGAGGCTCCTGGGGGCTGCAGCTCCTGCCCAGGGCAGGCACAGGGGCAGGGGCTGAGCTCTGCTCTGGGACAGGGACAGGAGCCCAGCAAGGGCTGGAGCTGGGCCAGGCCTTGGCATGGAGCTCAGGGCAAGGTTCTGCCCCCCGAGGCTGCTGGGCACTGCCCAGGCTCCCCAGGGAATGGTGCCAAGGCTGCCAGAGCTCCAGGAGCTCCCAGGGCTGCTCAGGGTGGGGTTCTTGGGGTGCCTGTGCAGGGATGGGGCTGCACTGATCATCCCTGGGTGTCACTGTCACATTTTCTGAAAAATCTCTTTGCCCAGGATTTTCTCCTGGGAAGCTGGGAAGCCTCAAAGAAAAATGAAAACAACAATTATCTGATTTGCTTCTCCTGTGTTTTGCTGCTCTGCAATGTGGTTTGGACATTGTTTACCAACAGGTGATTGTTTCATTGGTTTCATGAGAATTGTTTTTGCTTAATGGTCAATCAGTGCCAAGCTAAGAGTCATGAGTTTTTCATTAGTATCTTTTTAGCCTTCTGTCTGTATCCTTTCTGTATACTCTTTAGTATAGTTTAGTATAGCATTCTTGAATATAATATAGTATCATAAAATAATAAATTAAATTACTATAATAAGATTAATATGATTAATCAATAATATTATTAACAAAATATGATAAATATCTATATAACTAATATAAATATTTATGAGGAATAAATATATAAAGAAAATTATTCAAATAAATAATTTATAAAGACTATATATAAATATATATAAATTATAAGTATATATAATATAATTTATATATATATAAATTATAAATATATATAATATATCATATAATTATATATAATATATTATATAGTCATATATAGAACATATATTTATATATAATTATATATAAAAATATATAAATTACATAAAAATAATATAAATGTTAATAGCATTATTAAATCTTAATCATTAATTATTTTTATTAATATATGGAATAATTAATTAAATAAACCAATATATTTTAATTCTTCTAAGAACACGGACTCAGATGCATCATTCCCTCCATCTGGGAACCCCACAAACCCAACACCTGAGGGTCCCTCCCAGCTCAGGCTGCTCTCCCTGCTCAGCCCTGGGGTGGCTCTGGGCACTCACGTTGTCGTGGCTGAGCATGACCCCCTTGGGCTGCCCCGTGGTGCCCGAGGTGTAGATGAGGGTGCAGCACTGGTTGGGTTTCTGCGTCGCGATGATCGCGCGGAGCTGCTCGTCCGGCACGTCCCTGCCCAGCTCCAGGAACTGCCTCCACTGCAGGGAACACAACAGCTCAGCCCCTTTGTGAGGGATCACCCACAGGAACAATGGAACTCTTTCCAAGAGCCTACATGAGGCATGTGGGACTCTAGGTGGCTCCCCAAAATGCAGTTTATTCCATCCAAGAGGTTCCAGCAGTACAGGGTGGTGGGTGACAGAGCTGTGCCCACAGCTGTGAGCTCCAGCTGCAGACAGGCCTGGAGACCCTCATCCCTCATTCAGGCTCTTACCAATCCCTCTTACTAATGGTGCCTCATGTTGGGCACCACTGTGAGAGCCAAAATGAGGGATGTGGGACTCCAGGTGGCTCTCCAAAGTTTATTCCATCCAAGAGGTTCCAGCAGTCCAGGACTGTGGGTGACAGAGCCTGTGCCCACAGCTGTGAGCTCCAGCTGCAGGCAGGCCTGGAGACCCTTAGCTTAGGTTACAATGCGTTCTAGACTTTGCTTTGCTGAGCATCTCAATACAGTAGAACCAATCTATACCTTAACTATTATCCATAGCCTATCATAACTACTATAATTACCATATTCATGTTACAATTCTCCAATCAATAAAAGTCAGTACATTACAGTTTAAGCTAGAAGTTGTTTTTCAGTTTTCTTGCAGTGGAAGGTTCTGAGACCCTTTTTCTACTTGCAACATTTGCTGCCTTGTTTGCCTGTGCTGTCTTTCTGCTTGGTAAAAACATCTTCTTGTTTGGGGTGGGTTTATCCTTTGCTCTAAGCCATAAAAACCCCTCCTAACTAACACACCCTTTGCCTCCTTGGTTATCCAGTAAGACTGGCTCAGCAATTCTTTTCTTCTATATCAAAACTTGCTTTCATTTCTATTCCTTCTTCAGATTCTACATCCAAAAATCTTTCTGCCAAGCACACATATCTGCGAGGCTTTCTTTTGTCAAACTTCCATCCTTCCCAACAACTCTTTGCTACACACAAAGAGAAGGAAGCTGTTCTCCTGTCCAGACCTCTGTGTACACCCACACTGTCACCCTAAATTGTTTCCTGGCTGACACAGGGAGAAGCAGAAAGGAGCCAGACCCACCCCCAGCAGCTTTACAGCTCTGTAGCAACTCCCTGGAGTAACTGTGGGGCTCAAGGTGTCTGGCAATGGTCAGTAAGCTCACAGCCCCCTTACAACATGGATTATCCAGGTTGCACAACAGCAGAAACCTCCACCAAAGCCAACACAGCTCAGGGGATCACAGTCACAGAACCCCGGGCTGGTTTGGCTTGGAAGGGACCTTAAAGATCATCTCATTCCAAGGCCCTGCCATGGACAGGGATGTCACCACCAGATGTTGAAGGGTGACAGGTACTTGCAGCCATCAGCTGAACACAACCACGCTCAGAAGCTGTGAAGAAAGCCAGGACTCACCGAGTACAGTTTTGGTCTGTTCTCTTTGATCTCCTCCCCATACTGGACAATGGCCTTCAGATGAGGTAGTCTGTGTTCAATCTGTGTAAGAAGGGAGATTTGTGAGGAGGAGCAAATGCTGCTTGTCCCTTTCAGGCCTCTGTAACCCCACTTAGACACTCCTCAGATTTGCCACTTCATGTAAAGCCAAGAGAATCCCACCTGTGCTCCTAAAGAATGGGTTTGCCTCACTAGAAACTGTCATCATTTGAGCTGGGATGGTGCCAGATAACCTAGAGGACACTCACTTGTTCATTTTGGCTTCTTTAATTTTAAGCCCAAGGTTTTTAAGAAGTGAAAGCACCACTTAACCTCTGTGAGACACAGTGCCAGTGACAGCTCACCTGGCTGGAGCAGGGAGCACAGCAAGGAATTCATCTCTGCTCTCAGACCCAGCACTCCCCTCCCACAGCATTTTACCCTCCCACATCTGTCAACAGGTTGCTGTAATCCCCAGCCATTTAAAAAACATAATTACTTCTAAGATTTTCTGCAGCTGTTTATGGTTTTCCACCACTATGATGTTGGCACTGCAGTTCTCTGCTACATAATGACAGGCCTCAGGAGAGTTTGTAGTGTAGATCCCAACAGCAAATCCCCTGGAAAAGGGGAAAAAAACAGAACAGAAAAGCAAAACAGAGTTAGAGGACAAGCAGAGTTGCTGGCAAAATTTCAGAGAGAAAACTTTAAGAACAATATCTCATAAAATGACAACAAAAAGGGGAGAGCTTAATTCCAAGAGGAAAGATTCTGTTCTGGGGCATGGGAAATGTCAAGAGCAGAGCAAGGGAGCAAAATATCTCATGTGGAAGGCAGATATCACAATCCAGCCATGGGATTCTCTGGCATTTCCTTAATCACTGTGTACATAAGAATGCTTTTGGATTAACCTACTGGTCATCTTATTTTGAGAGAAGCAGCTGCCTGAAAAAAAGCATTTCATTTTTGTCTCATTAATTCATTATGAAATGGTTCAGCTTCTATCTACCTTCATTAAATCCAAATATAAGCAATTGGATTTGGGGTGTTTTTGTTTGCTTTACTGGGGTTTTAATCAAAACCTGCTTCTCATGTGAATGCTGCAGTCACTCTCTGCCTGCCAAAGCAAAATGCATGGCCAGAAACAAGAGCCTTACCCTGCAAGGATAGCTCCAATGTCAGCAATGAACCACTCAGCAGAATTGAATCCCAGGATGCCCACTCCATGGAAACGCTCCAGCCCCAGCTGCAAACAGAGATGGCATCAGGAACCTGCCCTCTCCTCTGGCCAAAGCTCAGGGAGCATCTGAGATCCTGCTGTGAGCACAGCACTGAGGGAACAGCTCCTGGTCTCAGCATTAGATTATAATAGTTTTTCCCCAAAATAATGTGACAAACTCAACACACGTTCACCATTCAGTACAGCCCAGAAATGAACTGTAGTGCTGTCTTTACAAGACGTTGTTGCCATATTTTTGCAATTAAAATTTGTCTTTTATGTCAATCCTGTTGCTGATGTTTCCTGCATAATAAATCTTATCTGTGGTCCTGTCACCCAGTTTAAATTCTAATATGTGCAATGTCCCCCATACTGATGCAAAGCTGGAAAAATACTGGGCTCAATTTACTGGACATTTACATCATGGAGCTGCGTGGATAAAACCATTAATTACACAATGAACACAGACTTTAGCAGTCTATTGATGATGTAATGATATGTAATTTATATATACACTGAATAACCCCCCAGGAGCCAGCATGGAAGCAGTGAAAGTTTCACAGCACTGTCTCACTGTAAGAGGGCAGGAAAACAGGGATTTGCTGAGCTCTGCCCTTGGAAAGCCAGGCTCACTCACAGGAATATCAACCTGCAGTCCAGTTGGGAATGGGAGGTGAGAGGTGACATCAGACAGCACCTCCTGGGACATCTGGGACAAGCTGGGAATGGCAAATATCAATAATGGCCAGAGCAACAAGCTCCAGTGGTGCCAGGACCCAGAGCATCCCCCTGGCTGTCCTGGAGTGCCAAGAGCCCTGCCAGGGGCTCAGAGACCCTGGCACAGAGCCCAGAACACCTGGGGGTTTGATTATGAGCCATGGAGCAAATCACCAACCTGGTATGAAGGTCAGCAGCCACAACAGTTTAGGTAGAATAATAGTGAAGTTATCATGGGGTGAAAAAATAGATTTTGGGGTTTTTGGAATGGGGGTTCAGGGGGCAAGATGGAGGGAACTGGGTGTGTCCAGCCTTGCTCCTTCTTCTTCTTGGCCTCCATCTTCTGCTGTGATGGTGGCACTTTGGGATTGGTTTAGAGCAGAAGCTCACTGTCCAACACAGGTGATGGGTATTGGGAAGTTATGGTAAATATTGCACATGTAGTTTTTAGTATAAACACATAACCCTGCCCTGGGGGTGGCCAGAGTGCCTCTGTCTTGCTGAGTGGACCTCAGCTGGACAGGAGAAAAATTTTTATAGATAAGATACAATAAACAACCTTGAGACTGTGGAATGAAGAGCTCTGACTCCTTCTTCAACCACCAGGCTGGGAAAAGAGACTTTCTAACACATCTTGGGGTCACTGTGAGCAGCAGAGGTCCCAAGACAGTGGCAGTCACACTTGGCTATGAAATTCCAGCCCTTGGAGTCCCAGTCTTTAACTCCCTCAGCCAGACTCTGGTTTTGTCCCAGAGTGGAAGATCCCAGCACAGGAGTAAAACCAGGCTGGCTTAACTTGAAGGGGTAAGACTTGATCCCAGCAGTAAAAACAGGTAGTGCTGGTTTCTGTCTCCAAGTCTCCTAATCCCAGCAGCAGCAGCAAAAGGCTGGGCCATGTGGGACATTTAAGTCTGGTTTTTAAGATCCCTTTTTTTCTTAGAAAGATGAACCTTTCCAAGCGTCTGGAGGGGCAGTGTCCAGGTTTAACATAAACCTCAAATACCTCACTTGAAATATTTCCTTACATGCTTAAATGTGGAAGCAACTGTCAAAAAAAATGAAATACCAAGGTGTCCATAGCATGTTCAGGTACTTCCCTGTCCCTGTAAGATTCATCTGCACTCAGGGAATTTGCAGATTTAAGATAGACTTGAGTGCAGCCATTCCACCACTAAAATGAGTGAACATTAAACTCGACTTTGTTTTGTTTTGACACAGTGTTTCATTTGGTTTGCTTTGACACAGTGGTAGGAAGAGGGAGAACAGTTTTAAATTAAAAGAAGAGAGATTGTCATCAGATATTGGGAAGGAATTGTTCCCTGGGAGGGTGGGCAGTGCCCAAGGCCAGGCTGGACAGGGCTGGGACAGTGGGAGGTGTCCCTGCCATGGCAGGGGTGGCACTGGATGGGCTTTAAGATCCCTCCAACCCCAACCATGCTGTTTTTAGGATTCTGTGCATATGCCAAAGAGAACTCCACAAACCCTTACCTTCAGAAAGCTTTTGGCTGCTTTCCAGCACTCATCATAGTACATCTTATACGTCAGCTTTATCCATTTGCCATTTTTTTTGGATGCAAGGGCATAATAGTCACTGTATTTGCTGACACTTTCCTCCAGGAGCTGGTGCACAGTCTTTGGGGCCTCGCTGCCAGGGCCCTGCTCTTCCATCCTCAGCTTGACCTCTCCATCACGACGAGTTGTCCACATGCTGGAGCCAGGAGAGGGGGAGCCTGCTTTGAAAGGAAAGTGTTCAGCATCTCAGATTTACAGACTTCCTGCTGCCATAACAGCAATAGGAATGCAAGTCTCAAGCATACAAAAGCAAATTGTTACACCTCCTCCCACACCCCTTTTTTGACCTTTTCTTCGTGGCCATTTTGCCATGTGAATCCCAATATTTTAGACTAATAGCCCCTAGAGGACTTTCAAATTTTGTCAAACATTTCCCACTTACATCCCCTCTAACCTGCCCTGCTGCCCTAAGGCTCTTGTACCGGTATGGTGAAAGTTTTGTGCATCTCATATTCTGCTATTTTTAATTTTTTTTTCTTTTAAGGAGGACTGAAAGCAGGACACTGGTACCTGGCAGATGAGCACCAGGCACTGACACTGCCTATTTAACCCTTGAAGCACTGCTGTGCTTTAAAGTCTTGAGTTCCAGACACTTCTGCACCACCCATCCTGCAACCTGAGCTGCTTCTTCCATTGTCACAGTTTGACAAATCCCTCTCTCACTGCAACAATAATTTCAGGCACCCCACAGTCCCCAAACCTCCATCCACTCACCTTTGGGACCGAGTGTGTTCACCTGATATCCCTCAATCTTGGAATCTTGCCCTGGCTCGCTGTTGTGTGGCTCAGCAGTTCTGCAAGGCAAAAGGAATTATCCCTGGATGAGAACACTGAGGGCTGCCTGCCACAGGCAGCTTTGCTCCATCCCTTAATGCCAGTCCTTGGATGTCAGAGTGATTCCTGATGCTCTGCAGGTGATTTTATTAATTCACTGCCCTGCATGGCCCCAGCAATGGAACAGCTCCCTCAGAGTGTGCAAGCTCTGCCTGTGCTGGTTTTGAACACATGAGTATTGTCCTAATTGCAGCTTTCATTGCAGACAAGCTGCAGAAGAATGCATAAACATCATCCTAAAAACAGCCATAATTTAATTCCTAAAGGCTGCTCCAGGTGCCTGGAATAAAGAGTCTGCAGCTGGGAGGAGGAGGAGAAGGGGGGCAGGAAGGGACACTTGGGTCTGGAACTCATCTCCTGTTTGCAATATGTGAGTCCAACCACAAGGGACTGTCCCTGGGGACACTCTGCAGTCACCCCGAGGGAAACCCACAGAGATTTCCTGTAAAAGAGCAGGAAATTGATTCAACAGGAAATCTTGGTCTTAGGTATTCCCATTAAAACCAGGGCTCCCAGCAGATGCTTGGGGAGAAACAGAAACAGGCTCATCCCCATGTGCTCCAGCCACTCCTCCCAGCTGAGCTGTCCTTTCACTTTCAGCCCTGCAGGAGCTGGTGAAGCACCCCTTGCCTGCCTGCAAAACTGTTCTTACTCCAACCCTTCCAAGCTGGAGTGCTCACAGCCCCAATGAGGAGGGTAAGGGACAATCAAGGCTCATGTCCCACTTGAGAGCAGGAGCTGGAGGCCAGACCCAGTGAGATTTGGGAATGACACCCTCCAAGCAGGCTTTGTTCCCTGCCCTGGGCAATGCCCTGCCAGGACCATTGATGTCTGGGTTTTAGCTGAGTTAAGGTTTCACTGCAGAGACCCAAAGTTTCCATCCTGCCTGGCCCTACCAGGCCCTTTGCCTCAGCCCATCACTCAGGTGTTGTTCCTCCAGGCTGGTGTTTTCCCTTCTCAACAGCAGCACCAAGCCCAGGCTCTTCCAGGAGGGCCCTGACATCACAATAACCCCAAACACTGCAGGGGCAGCTCTGGGGCACAAAGGAGCCCTGACTCTGCCCTTCACAGTCACACTGCACACAGCTGAGAGCTCCCCTGGGCCCACACAAACTCCTCAGCCCCAGCCAGGCAGGGCTGCCACCAAGTCCCACCTGTATTTCCTTTCTACCAGGCCAGAGACAAGACAACCAGCACAGGCACTGTGTGAATTTCAGGGTAAGGGCAAATCTCTTCCCTCTAATCTACATTTATTCTGAATTTCTAGGGAACACATAACCATGACTGCTTTGGGCACATGAGGAGGTTCAAGGCCCAGGGAGGATCTGACATGGCTGATCACATGTCCTGTTCTAAAGCAGAACTGCTTCTCTGAACTAATCTGCAGGCCAGCAACCAGGGCTGAGTAAATAATTTCTTTATTTCCCCCTAGGGGATTATGAGATGTTCCTATCTCCATGCTCCCTCCTCATTACTGAGAACATTTTTCAGCACAAATTAATCCTCAGTTGCAATAGTTCTGCACCATTTCTCCACCAGCTTTTATGATCAAAGCATGCAAATGACCCAGTAATATGAGCAGAAAAGCCCCAGCTATTTCCCTTGCAGTCAATCAAGTCATCTTTTTTTCCCCCCCTTACAACATGTAGCTCAATGCAACCCCAAAAAATTTAGGTAAAGAGGTTTTAATCAGCTAGATCCCATTATGCTGTGGTGAGATACAGACCCTAATCTGCTCTTTAGTCTGTAAATCCAAGCAGCCTCTTACCAGCAGGAGTTTGAGATCAGTGTAGGTACTGCACATGAGCTGCTCCCTGCAGAGGCAGGGCTCTTCCAAAATCATTTTAATTAATCAAAGTAAGCATGGTAGAATACAATTCTACATACACAGGTCACAACAGGTAAATAAAATCCTAAATAGACAACTAAATCCTAAAGAAAATCCTAAATTAGACCGACCTGGGTGAAGAGTTGAGCAGCACATCTTCCCCTGCCACCTCGCAGCTGCCTTGAAGAGCTGAGCTGCAATAAGCCACGGAGACCGGTTCTGCAAGTGCCATCCTGGCGTCTGACTCACACAGCACTGTCCCTGCGAAAGAAAACACCTTGGAAACATTAAAATACAGCCCCACGTCACAGCGAAGCAGCTCCACTGACGTGAGCCAGGCAACCCCAAAGAGGCTGCATTTGCACCAAACAACAGGAAATTCAGCGGGCAGCAGGGAAAAACGGTGGGCATTGCAAAACCCCACAGCAGAACCAGGCACCCACAGCTCCCCGAGAGCACCACGAGTGGAACCATTTGAATTCCACGCTCCCTTTGCCCCAAATGCTGTCCCAAAAGCTCGGCTATAGCAGCCCCCGATCTCCCCGCAGCCTCACCGCGCATCGCCGGTCCCGCAGCCTCCCCTCCGCAGCCGCTCCGCACCGACGTGTAATATCCTTTATTTTTAAACTAGCGCCCAGGAGGCAGATCTGGAGCATCTTATGTCATGTGCTGCTGCCTCGCAATTGGAAGCGGCTCGTCACCCCACACCGCCGCCTCTTAAGGAGGCTCTGGCCCCACACCCGCCCGCCCGCCTCGGCACACCGGGGGTTTCGGGTTCCTCTGGGGGGGACACCTCACATTCAGCCTGTTTGCATCAAAATAACCTTGTGCAACTGTATTTTTCTTTTCTTTTCTTCTTTTTTTTTTTTTTTTTTTTTTTTTTGGTGGCTCCCACGCTGCTTTCAGCACTTTGTCTTAGGGGATCTCATCGTTTTCTAATCGCTGGTTTTATTTCAGGTTTACACTCATCAAAAGCCTTCGGTGCTTATGAGTCGCCAGGCTGAGCTTTAATTGTTTCAAGGGATTTCAAGCTGATTGGAGACGAATCCCATTATCCTTGATCTCTCTAAAAAGTGGATTTTAGGCTGCTATTTTGTACCTGCATTAGACAGACACATTTAAATCGCGTGATGCGAGGGGCATGTTCGCCTCCACGAGGAACAGGAAAGTCTTTTTATAAAAAAAAGTCTTTTATGTCATAAATGCGACCGAGCACGCTGCAGCCTCCTGCCTTTACCGGGAGGGGGAAGGCTCAGGGGCGTCCCCCTTTCCGCTTACTCATCTGCACAAGGACACGTTGCTGCTCACGCCACGCTCCGCTACAGCCTGCGAGTCACCACGCCACAAATCCTTTAATTCACGAGCAGCGAGAGGGGGATGTCTGCGAAAAACCCAGCTCTGAAGCGCACGGATGGGCGGCGGGCGCTGCCGCACGCCCGTGGAGGGCTGGAGCTCCAGAGGGGTTCAGTGGCAGCGGGGGAGAGGGTGTTGGAGCCAAAGCCCCGTGCTCGGAGCAGCATTCACCAGCCCGGAGCTGCTCCCTGCCCTTCCCGGAGCTGCTTCCCCTGCCCGGAGCTGGTTCCCCTGCCCGGAGCTGTTCCCCCTGCCCGGAGCTGCTTCCCCAGCCTGGACCGGAGCTGGTTCCCCTGCTCTGAGCTGGTTCCCCTGCCCGGAGCTGGTTCCCCAGCCTGGCCCGGAGCTGCTCCCCTGCCTGGCCCGGAGCTCGTTCCCCTGCCCAGGTCAGAGTTGTTCCCTGCCCAGCCCGGAGCTCCCTGGCCCGGAGTTGCACCCCCTGCCCGGCCCGGAGCTCGTTCCTCTGCCTGGAGCTGCTCCCCTCCCCGACCTGGAGCTGCTCCCCTGCCCAGTCCAGAGCTGCCCAGCCCGGAGCTCGTTCCCCAGCCTGGCCTGGACCTGGTTCCCCTGCCCAGGTCAGAGTTGTTCCCTGCCCCAGCCCGGAGCTGCTCCCCCTGCCCAGTCCGGAGCTGGTTCCCCTCCCCGACCTGGAGCTGCTCCCCCTGCCCATCCCAGAGCTGCTCCCCCTGCCCAGCCCGGAGCTCGTTTCCCCAGCCTGGAGCTGTTCCCTGCCTGGCCCGGAGCTGCTCCCCTTGCCCGGCCCAGAACTGGTTCCCCTGCCTGGAGCTGCTCCCCCTGCCCTGCCCGGAGCTGCCCAGCCCAGAGCTCGCTCCCCTGCCTGGCCCAGAGCTGCTCCCTTCTCCACCCGGAGCTCGTTCCTCAGCCTGGAGCTGCTCCCCCTGTTCAACCCGGAGCTCGTTCCCCTGCCTGGCCCAGAGCAGCCCAAACCCACCCACAGTGTCCCCTGAGCTGTCCCCAGGGCCTCTCTTGCTCCCCCGAGCTGTCCCCAGGGCCTCTCTTGCCCAAGGAAGACCCAAGAGTGGCCCAGGAGGGACGGAAGGCAGCAGCTGCCATCACTCCTGACCCCTTTTGCAGTGCTGCTCCCCCTTTCCTTCCCAGCACCCCACAACGAGGGGTTCAGGGCACCCCTGAGGGAGGCTTTGGCCTCTGCACTAATTACAGAGTCTCTCTTGCCAACTGTGCCTTAGTGCAGCAATGAAGTTCCAAGGGAAAGGGTGACGTGTCCTCACTCCTGCTGTCAGGGAATTGTGGCATCCCAGAGTGGTTTAGTGGGAAGGGACCACAAAGCCCACCCAGTGCCACCCCTGCCATGGCAGGGACACCTCCCACTGTCCCAGGCTGCTCCCAGCCCTGTCCAGCCTGGCCTTGGGCACTGCCAGGGATGCAGGGGCAGCCCCAACTGCTCTGGGCACCCTGTGCCAGGGCCTGCCCACCCTGCCAGGGAACAATTCCTGGTTCCCAATCTCCCATCCAGCCCTACCCTCTGGCAGTGGGAGCCATTCCCTGTGTCCTGGCACTCCAACCCTTTCAAACAGTCTCTCTAGCTCTCATTTTCTTGCAGGCTCCCTTCAGGTCCTGGAATGCCACAATAAAAGGTCACCCAAAGCTTGAACAATCCCAGTTCTTTCATCCTCCCCTCACAGCAGAGATGTTCCATCCCTCTCAGCTCCATTTCCATGGAAGGCTTTCTGCATCACCTTCAGGCACCCAAGAGGGAAAATCTCCTCCAGCAGAGCCCATCCCTGAGCTCTGCTCTCACCATGCCCAACCCAGGTTACACTCACCCTGAGCTGAAGTGCAATCTGTGCAGCTTCCCAAAGCAGACACGCGTTTTAGCCAATAAATTCAGGTGAGAAGAAATATTTCCCAATATATACAGACCCTCCCTAGCTTTGCTCAGCCCTTTCTTCCCTGATGCCGAGTTACAACCAAGCCGCTGGGAAACACACAAGTCCCAGGTTAGGAGGGAATGCTCTGTAAGGTCCTTTCCAAGCCAAACCATTTCATTCATGGTTCTCCAGAGCCCGGTGTAGCTCTTGGACGCCAAATGTTCCCACCCCACGTTGTTTCCTGAGGAATTAGCACACCGTGATGTAAACAGTGTTCAGGAACACGGAGGACACGCTCCCAAACAAAAAACCTGCGGGAAGAAACCTCCCTTTTAATTACGCCCGTCTGACATCTTAAATCATTTAAATAAAAACGCATTCTGCTTTAGGGGAGCGCCTGACCCAGAAGAAGGGGAAATGGGGTGTTTCTGTGGAACCACTTCACTGACAAATCAAAATAAAGGTCTGAGTAAAGAGCAAACTTGTGGCAGTGAAGGGGGTAGGAGTGGAATTTCCATTTCCAACAGGCTTTGGACACACCTTTACCTAAAACACACACGGAGCTCCAACAACACCACTTCAAATTCAAATTACCGAGCGCGTTATCAGCCACTTGACATTTTCCAGCACGGCCCCACTCGGCTTCCTGTGTCGGATTTCTTTTAAGCGGTAAAGGCACCGCATCCGCTCTGCTCCCGTCCAGAGCAGCTCCAGGCGACCGCCACATCACCATCAAAACCGAAACTCGACACTTTTGGTTCCTTTAAAAAGAGTCGCTAAGCGAGGAAACAAAAGCTGAGCGACTCACACTTCTTCCTCTTAGATAAACTCAGTTTTTGGGAGAGGCAGCTTCCTGAGCGCTAAAGGTTTTGTCACTGACCACAGGTGCCGGGCAGTGCCCCGTGCCCTCCTGATGCTGCAGTGGAGAAAACAGGAGGAAAAGTAATTTCAGCCTCTGTTGGGATGATGAGTGACTGTCACCAGTGCAGACAGGCACCCGACTCTTTTTCTACTTGCAGCTTTGCTGCCTTGTTTGCCTGTGCTGTCTTTCTGCTTGGTAAAAACATCTTCTTGTTTAAAGTAGATTTATCCTTTGTTCTAAGCCATAAAAACCCCTCCTAACTAACACACCCTTTGCCTTCTTGGTTATCCAGTGAGACTGGCTCAGCAATTCTTTTCTTCTCTATCAAAACTTGCTTCCATCTCTATTCCTTCAGACTCTACACTTAAAAATCTTTCTGCTAAGAAGCAAACATATCTGTGAGACATTCTTGTCAAACTTTCATCCAATCTGCCCACTGACCATGGCTTGGTCAGCAGACAGCTCAGAACTCTCCACTGCAGGCTCCTTGCTCCTCCAGGGATGTTTCTTTGAGGTGAATTCATCCCGTCGAGCTCCGCCTCCCTGAGCTACTGCTTCCCCACACATGTGCAGAGCGGGGAAAGGCCCAGCAGGAGAGCTCAGGGCTGTGCTTTCTGTGCTCCTGTACTCATATAAAGTCCCTGTATTTTCTGTATTCCTGTTTTCCTGCCACACGTGGCTTTGTGTCCCCTGGGAGCACAGCAGGGCTGGGAGCTGGCACAGGAGCGGCCCGAGCTCTGGGGTCACTCAGAGCACCCCAAACTCTCAGATCGCCTCGTGGAGCACCCCAAAGTCACTTCATAGAGCACCCCCACCTCTCAGGGCATCTCAGAGCATCCCAAACTCTCAGGTCACCTCGTGGAGCATCCCAAAGTCACTTCATAGAGCATTCCCAGTTCTCAGGTCACTTCATAGAGCACCCCCACCTCTCAGGGCATCTCAGAGCATCCCAAACTCTCAGGTCACCTCGTGGAGCATCCCAAAGTCACCTCTTGGAGCATTCCCACCTCTCAGGACACCTCAGAGGACCCCAAACTCTCAGGTCACCTCACGGTCCCTCACAGCACAGGGGAAGGGACACTCCTTCTCCTCGCACCACCTCCTGGGGGAAACTCCCCCTCCAACGCACCCTGTGTTCATTTAACCAAAACCACCAAGAATTTCCCCCTCGCTGTCCGCACGCCCACCCACCCACAAACGAGACACCACCAGAAGCATCTGCCGGGCTGCGATCCCCACACATCAGGAGCCGCTGGGGACACCCAGGGGGGCTGTGCGGAGCCGGGACCCCCGTCCCTCCCTCAGCCCCGGCCGGGTCGGGCTTTAGGACCGCGCGTTACCTGCGGGCCCGGCGGGAGCGCACGCGGCCCCTCAGCGGCTCCCGCACGCCGCCGGGCGGAGCCTTTAACGCCCTCGTGGGGGGGCGTGACCAAGCACCGATTGCTCCGCCCACTCAGTCAGTTTGAAACACCCCATTGGGCAGTATGGTGGTGGGCAGAGAGGAAGCCACGCCCCCTTCATTAGGGGAGACGCATCGCCGCGCGATTGGAGGAGGCGGCTGTCAATAACAGGAAGGCCACGCCCCCACCCCGGCGCGGGTTACCCGCGGTCAATGCCCGAAGCGGTGTCCGGGACACTGGGACTGGGCTGTTCCACCGGGATTGGGCTGTGCCAGACACCGGGATTGAGCTGTGCCCAACACCGGGAATGGGGTGTTTCTGACACCAGGAATAGGCTGTTCCCAGCCCCGAGAATGGGTTGCTGCCAACACCAGGAATGGTCTGTTCCACTGGGTTCCAGCCCAGCCCCAGCACCTCAACTGAACCCTGGCACCCAGAGCCACATCCAGGCTTTGTTAAACACACCCAGGGATGGGGACTCCACCACCTCCCCGGGCAGCCATTCCAGAGCTTTATCACCCTTTCCATGAAAAACTGAAAGAATGATGAATTTTTCCTAATATCCAACCTATATTTTTTTCCTAATATCCTAATTAGGTTTTTCCTAATATCCTACCTATAGGATAGGATCTCACCAACTTCCTAATATCCAACCTAGATTTTTTTCCTGCTATCCAACCTGTATTTCCCTTGGCACAGTTGAGGCTGTGTGCTCTGGTTCTGTCAGTTCCTGGAGAAAGAGCCCAGCCCCAGCTGAGCACAGGCACCTTTCAGGAGCTGCAGAGAGTGATGAGGGCACCCCTGAGTCTCCTTTTCTCCAGGCTGAGCACCCCCAGCTCCTTCAGGGGTTCCTCACAGGGTTTGTGTTCCAAAAGCTTTTTTTTTCCATCCAGCACAAGCCAAGGGCACAGCTAAGCGGCACCATCAGCACAAGCTCTGCCTGTGATGTCCAGACCCCCTTCATTATCAGAATCTGTGGTCTGGTGGCAGCTCCACCATCTCCTGCCCTCCCTGGGCCTTGCTGTTTAAGCTGGAGTCCAGCACTGTACATTGATTTCTTTATTACTGTGTTTTTAAGGGTTATGATCAGGTGGATCCATGGAACTGTTCTCAGTTGTTCCTGGCTGATAAAGCTGCAGAAAAGCCAGGATTTTGTTTATCCTGTCAGGAAAACAGCTGTAGCTGTGAAATGAATTATTCCTGCTATTTTCCTGGTGCAGACCAAGAATTCCAAGCCATTGTTTTGTTGGGTTTTTTTTCCTGTGAATTCTTCTCTGCCTCCTCCCACTCACCCAGGGAGGGGAGGGTTTGGTTCACCCCACTCCAGCTGATGAGCAAACCTAAGGACTATGTGATTAGGGCAGCTGCTGCCAGAAGGTCAGGCTGCAGCTGGGGGATATTGCAGCTGTAAAACAGCTCCAGCAGAGCAGGACAGCAGGGCCAGGGCAGCCTCAGGAGCCCCAAGCTGTCCTCTGGCCCAGGCACCTCCAGTTCTTGCTGTGCTGGCTGTTCCCTGCACTCTGAGCCTTCCCTGCAGCTCCTCAGCCCCTCCAAGGTGGCTCCATCCTCACTCAGATGGTGAATTTATTCTGGAGAGCAAGACAAAATAGCAGCCTGGAAGCTGGTGAGATCTGTAAAATTCAGATTCCTGATCCTCATTCTCCAGCCTGGCCTGGTCCTCAACCAGGCCCTGGCTCAAATTCTCACTCAGATGGTGAATTTATGTTGAAGAGAGCAGCCTGGAAGCTGGTGAGATCTGTAAAATTCAGATTCCTGATCCTCATTCTCCAGCCTGCCCTGGTCCTCAGCCAGGCCCTCTGTGCTGACAAGGGCAATGTCATTCCCAGCGAAGCATGGAGAGCTGCAGGGCACAGCCCAAAGGTTAACTCAAGAGGCAGGAGTCACCAGATCTATTTTTGGCCATTCCCTGAGCCAACAGATTACCTGGGGTGAGCTGGGTTTCATGTCCTTGTCCATCAAACCGAGGTTGCATCACTCCCAAGGTAAATCCTGTGCTGTTTGCTGATCCCCTGCTGGTCCTGGGGCCAAAGGGTTCCACAGTGGTGGTGAAGAGCAGGGATGGGCACAGGTGGTCCTCAGCCAGCCCTGCCCCAGGCAGGAGAGGGGGCTGATAGCTCAGAGTTGTTATTGATTGGTGATAACACAGCACAGCCCTTTATAAACAAGCAGGGAGCTGTTGAGCTTGGAATAGCAAAGGCACCAGGGTGGCCTCTGCTCAAAGAGCTCCTTTGCTGGCTCTGTGTTTGCCAGGATTAACCCCTGTGGAGCCACTGGGCTCTTGTTTCCTGAGGAACAGGAGCAGGGTGGCCCCAGCAGCTCCAGGAGAGGGAAGGAACCAGGACCAGGAGAGGTTGGGGGTGAGTCAGTGGAGAGAAACTCTGCAGAGAAACACCTGGGAGGGAATTACAGCCCTGGACAGACCTTGGGGGCATTAGGAGGAGTGGGGCCAGCAGGGCAGGAGTGATCCTGCCCTTGGTCCTGGCGAGGCACATCTGGAGCAGTGTCCAGTTCTGGCCCCATGGTTCAAGAAAGACAAGGAGCTACTGGAGAGAATCCTGTGAAAGAGGATGAGGAGTCTGGAGCATCTCTGTGATGAGGAGAGACTCTGGGAGCTGGCCTGGTTAGCCCAGAGAAGAGAAGGCTGAGAGAGAATTCACAGAGAATTCACAGAGAATTCACAGAATTCACAGAGAATTCACAGAATTTTGGAATCACTGGGCTGGAAGAGACCTCCAAGATCATTGAGTCCAGCCCAGCCCCAGCACCTCAACTGAACCCTGGCACCCAGTGCCACATCCAGGCTTTGTTAAACACACCCAGGGATGGGGACTCCACCACCTCCCCGGGCAGCCATGCCAGAGCTTTATCACCCTTTCTGTAAAAAACCTTTTTCCTGATATCCAACCTAAATTTCCCGTGGTGAAGCTTGAGAGGATCCCATAAATTCTAGATAAATATATAAATATATAAATAATAATTTAGTTTGTGATGGGCACAAACTAAAACACAAGACAAACACCTCAACATGAAGCAAAACTTCTTTACATTGAGGGTGACCAAGCTGCGCAGGGAGGGTGTGGAGTCTCCCTGTCTGGAGACATCCCAAACCCCCCTGGATGTGTCCCTGTGTCCCCTCCAGGTCATTTGGGGTATTGTGATATTTATATGATATGGTTTTGTCTCCAGAAAGTAATGTTAACTCGAATGAAAATGTGTAGAAAAGGTAAACTGAAATGTAAGGAGTGCAATGGGGTGGAGGTAAGATAGGAAACAGAGTTTATTGTCTAAACCTAGAGTTGCAGTTATCTCTGTCTCTTCCCTATCTGTATTATTTTCTTCTCCTGCTTTGGTGAAAAAATGCTGCAAAATAATAGAATATCTGATTAAATCCTATGTCATATACCCCTCATGCAATGCAGAGCTTAAACTATGGCAACAGAGTGGAATATTTCATTATCTCCATGTACCTAAATAAGACATTACAGAAACGAATTTCTTTCCTTATTCCTTCACATGGGGTTGAATCTGAATTTATTACATAAAAGCACTTAATTAAAAGTCCAGTATCTCTCTTTCCCAGGTGAGCCTGCCTTGGCTGCATTGTCACTCCTTGTGCCACAAGATCAGGAGACAGGAGGGGGCTGCAGGTTCAGCAGCCTTGAGCTCTGCTGATAACACAGCCTGGACCTCAAGGGGAAGCCAAAACCTCCAGCATTTTGTTCCTGTTGGGAAATCTGCAGTGAGAACACACAGAAAGCCTTCAGCCCATGGTCCTGGGTGAGTTACAGCAGTGCCTGGGCTGCCTGTGCTGGGATGTTACAGATTTTTACTTCTGTGGTTAAAGTCAATTTTTCAGATGTGTATTCACGCTTCTGGAGGGGTTTAAGAGATGTGGAGATGTGGCACTCAGGGACAAGGTTTAGTGGGGGCTGGCAGTGTTAAATCATTGGCTTTGCTGATTTTAAGGGTCCTTTCTAACTTAAATAATTCGGTGATGCCTTCGTGTTTCTGCCTCCCCTTGACATTTCCAGGTATTTCACATGAGTAAGGCAGGGGGAGATGCCAGCAGGGACAGAGCTGTCCTCACAAGGGAAGTGTTGGATTATGCCCTTTTCTGATTCATAGATGGGGTAACTGAGAGATGTTTTAAAAACTTTTATTCCATTTTCGGTCTCATGTGAAGGGTGAGGCAATATAGACATTATAATTCACACTATATTATATATATATATATATATATTCACTCATGTGTTATAATTCAGAATTTCTAATTCTATTTCTCTCTCAACAATGCCTGTCTTATTCTCTGACATTTCCAAGTTAACATTTCTTATCTCAAAGTTTACATACAAATACATACAATGTAAACCTTCTATTAAGCTTTAAAAATTCTCTACAAATTCATTTCTCACAAAGAACATCAGGATAAGAGCAAAGGCCCAGGAAAATTCAGATGTATCTGGAGCTGTGATATTCCAAATTTGTGCATGTCAAACCACATCCCTGAGGGCAGGAACTCTGGTGCACAGGTTTGGTGAGACATGGGCTGGCTGCTGCTTCTTCTTTACCTCAGCCACAGATTTCCTGTGCCCTACAGAACACCAGCCCAGTGACATTTCCATTTGCAGGTTCTTTCCTTTCCTGCCATCATCTCTTCGTGCAGCTGTGGACACAGAGAGTGGAAATTTCTCCTTCAGCTGAACAGAACCAGCCCTGTCTGCCCATCTGAATTACCCAACACAGGTTACATCATTTTCACTTTTATCACCAGCCCTGGCACCGTGTCTGGGAGCTATTCTGGGCTAGGGCTGCTCTGATAACACTCCCAAATTCCCAGCTCCAGAGTGGCAATGACTCAACCCAAGCTGCTGCACCTCAGGACGTTGACTTGGAAGATAACAGGGCATGGAGGGCAGTAAAATATTTCAGCAATTTCCACTTGAAGCTGGAGAGGAGGAGAAGTTGGATGTGATGAGGAAACAGGCTGGAAACCACAGACAGAAGAGTCTCTTTGTACCTGAGTCATTTCCACACTTAAACTGCTCATGGTGTCTTTCCCATCAAGGACTTGCAACATCTTTGCTGGTCATGTGAAATGGTCTGCAGCAAATAGGTGTGGGAAATACTGGAAAAACCCCCAAAAAACCACAGCCTAAAAGCACCCAAAGACAACAAAAAGACACACACAGTAAAATCCCCACCAAATTATGCTCTAGATTAACATCCAACTCCCAACTGTCATAAATCAGCAAAGCCAAGGACTCATCACCAGGACACAGCAGATGATAAGTGACCTTTATCTGCCTCTATGATTAAATGACTCTTCTGCAATTCTCATCAATAAAACAGGACAAAAGCTATTTACCCTGGCCTGTCATGGGCATAAACTCCTTTTTAGGAGGTTTGTTTTTTTTTAACTCATTAAAAACTGCACACTCATGGATTTTGAAACAACACAGAGCGGGCAAAGGCTGTTTATGCAATATGCAAAGTGTAGTGTGTGAAATACATATTTATAAAGCCTGAAAAGCGGTGGAGAATTAGGATTTCTTGGCTGTATAATTACTTAGTTTGATGTTAGATATCACCTCACTTCAGAGGCCATGCCTATGTCCTCTGAATATTAAACTTAAACCCAAACTGCAACATTATCTGTGCCTGCAGGTAACCCCAGTTTTGGAAAAGAATTTGCTGGAAAGCCATTTGCTCTAAAATGGGATGGATACAGAAGTTCATAGAGAAAAAAATCCAATTGCACCTCCAGAACTTCAGTAAAAATGGAATTCAGTAAAAATTTCCCTTGCTGCTGGAGCAATGGGCTGCTCCCCCCTGCCCAAGCCAAGGGACTTGGTGTGACAATTTTTGCCAGGCAAAACCAGGCTGTGCCCTGGCTGCCATCCCCTCTGAAGCTTTTATTATTACTGCTTTTAATGAAGGGATGAGACCACTGTCAGGCTAAAACCAATTTATTGTTCAAATAAACATCAGTCTCAGAGGATGTGAGATTTTAGAGGAGCAAGCAGTCAGCCATAGCCCAAAGCAGTCACAAGTTCTTTGTTATAAGACAATATAGAACTTTCTAATCCAATCCAAACCAAAGTTTTTATTTTTTAATTTTTTAAATTTTTTTTTAAATTTTGCTTTTCTAACCTATCACCTTTACTTATTTCTACTGCACTGTGGATGCTTTTATCCAATAGGCTATTATCACATGTATATGCTTCTATTAAAACTTCTGAACTCTTAGCTTCTCTATGCAATTACACCCCTACATTATAAACATTTCACCATATTATCAATACAGTTCCCTACATTATAAAACCTTCACCACTTTATCAATACAGTTTCCTACATTATAAACCCTTCAGCATCTTGTTAATACAGTTCCCTACATTATAAACATTTCACCCTATTATCAATACAGTTCCCTACATTATAAACCCTTCACCCTATTATCAATACAGTTCCCTACATTATAAACATTTCACCATATTATCAATAGTTTCCTACATTATAAACCCTTCACCACTTTATCAATACAGTTCCCTACATTATAAACCCTTCACCCTATTATCAATACAGTTTCCTACATTATAAACCCTTCACCCTATTATCAATACAGTTCCCTACATTATAAACCCTTCACCATATTATCAATACAATTTCCTACATTATAAACCCTTCACCCTATTATCAATACAGTTCCCTATATTATAAACATTTCACCATATTATCAATAGTTTCCTACATTATAAACATTTCACCCTATTATCAATACAGTTTCCTACATTATAAACATTTCACCCTATTATCAATACAGTTTCCTACATTATAAACATTTCACCCTATTATCAATACAGTTTCCTACATTGTAAACCCTTCACCATCTTACCAATACAGTTTCTCACTTAAAGCATATTCTTACTTACAACTATAGGAACATAAGTTTATTATTTTTCTGTTTGATGCCTGTGTATTGTATTTTTATATCAATCCAAGCTTCTTCCAAAGCTTGGAAGATCAAACCCTCCTGTGTCTGTGGGAGTTTCTATCTTTGCATTTCCCACGTGAAGCTGTGTTGTAAGAGGAAAGGGAAGGATGTGTGACCAGAGATGGTGACACAGAAATCAGCTCTGCCCTTGGTGACACGGGCCAGGTGCCACTCCAGGAGCCAGGGGACAGCACAAAGTGACAACTCCCTGCTGATGGCTGAGTGTTGGAGCCCTGGCTGCTGAGAATTTCAGACTTTCTGTGCTGACAGGCTCTGACCCCCAAGAGAACACTGCATTGACCTGAGGATTCCAAAATTAATCCAATAATTATTCACTCATGGCCTGCAATGAGGACTTTTCTGAGCAAATACAAAATACCACCCAAACCCATGGAGAAGAAGGAGAAGGTGAAGAAGAAAGTAGAGAAGGTGAAGAAGAAGAAGAAGGTGAAAAAGGAGGAGGAGGGAGGAGAAGGAGAACAACAAGAACAAGAAGAAAAAGAGAAGAAGAAGAACAAGAAGAAGAAGGAGAAGAAGAAGGTGAAGAAGGAGGAGGAGGAAGGAGAAGGAGAACAAGAAGAACAAGAGAAGAAGAAGAACAAGAAGAAGAACAAGAAGAACAAAAACAAGGAGAAGGAGAAGAAGAAGAAGAAGGTGAAGAAGAAGGACCAGCCTCCTAAAACCTCCATCTTGTTTTATATATATTATTATATTTTAAAACCTTCCACTCTAAGTTTCCCACCCTGTGATATCACACATTTCTATTCAATCTCCACACCCACAATCCCAGCTCTGTCATTCCATTTTGGAAGCTTCTCCACGGCCTCAGGTCAATGCAGTGTTCTCTTGGGGGTCAGTGCCTGGCAGCACAGAAAATCTGAAATTCTCAGCAGCCAGGGTTGCAACAGTTGACTGAGCTGGGGTGAGCTGCAAGACCTCTGCACCTCAATTCAGCCTGAAATGTTAATATTCCACAGCACCACTTAATCACTTCTGTGGTTTTTAAACATAAACTCACCCGAGTGAAACAGTGACAGAGCTCTAAGAAGCTCACAGCCACCAGGATATTGAGCTTCCCCATGCCAACAAACCAAGCCTTTTTGCTCAATATTCACATTCCAAGCTTCCAGCAGTGTGCCCAGGGGGCCCAGAAGCAGACCTGGCTTGTGCCAGTGGCCACAGGACCAGTGAGTGTCCCCCAGTGCTGGGCACTGCTGGGGTCACACCTCACATCCAAGGCTGTTTTGGGCCCCCCATGATTAGAAGAAGGAGGGGCTGGACCATGCCCAGGGAAGGGAATGGAGCTGGGGAAGGCTCTGGAGCACCAGTGTGGTGAGGAAGGCTCTCTCCAGGTGTCCCAGGCTCTTCCTGGCTGCCATGCAGGTGCTGAGGGTGCCATCACTGTGTGTTTGGTTGATTCTGTGCCCCCTTTCCCACCACATCTCCCAGACCTTCACTCTGATGCTGCCCAGCACTCCCTCAAGGCTCCTGGGCACTCTGCTCCAGCACCTGGGGAAATGAGAGGTGTGGAAGGGGTTTCACAGCCACTTCTGTGAGCCAGGGAGAATTTTGAGAGGAGGATCCATGTTTATCTCAGCCAGAATTTCTTACCAAGGCCATTGACACAGAAACCAAGAAAGAAAGAAGGAGAAATACGAGAAACCTGCAACTATTCCAATAAACACTTTGTTTGTCTCTTGTAACCAACGAGTAAAGTGTAAACTTAGGAGTTTTGTAAGAATGTATAAAAAGCATGCATGCTAGAATAAAAACAGGTCTGAAGCTGTGGCATTAACATTCTCTGAACAGAGAGAGATAATTTCTTCTCAGGTTTTTTCCTGGAGAAGCACAGAGAGAAGAAGAGAAAACAATTCTTATCTCTACTTGCTGCTCCTGTTGCTTTTACACGTGTGGAATATGTTAGGAAGATTCTTTACCTGAAGTAATTTGTTAATTAGATTCTATTGAAGATTGTTTTGATTCCTTGGCCAATTGAGTCAAAGCTGTGTCCTGACTGTCTGGAGACAGTCACGAGTTTTCTTTAATATTCATAGTATAGAATAGTATAGTATTAGTATAGTATAGTACAATAATTTGTGGTTTTTTCAGTGTCCCCAGGATGAAGGAGGAATTGAGAATCTGACTCCATGTTCTTAGAAGGCTAATTTATTATTTTATTCTAGATATTATATTATATTATATTATATTATATTATATTATATTATATTATATTATATTATATTATATTATATTATATTACATTATATTACATTACATTATATTATGCTATACTAAAGAATAGAGAGAGGATACTTACAGAAGGCTTAACAAGATACTAATTATAATAGTATTATATATAATATATTACTTATATATTATAAGATACTATATATATACTCTAATATATACTTATATATTATAAGATACTAATTATTAGATACTTACTCATGACTGACTCCTCAGAGTCTCAACACAGCTGGACTGTGATTGCTCATTAAGTAAAAAACAATTCACATGAAACCAATCAAACAATCACCTGTTGGATAAACAATCTCCAACCACATTCCAAAGCAGCAAAACACAGGAGAAGCAAAGGAGATAATATTGTTTTCATTTTTCTCTGATAATAAATCAGGAGAATAAATCCCGGTGAAAGGATTTTTCAGAAAATATGACAGTGACAGTATCTCTTTGGTATAGTTCTAATATAGTATTAATGTAATGTAGCATAGTTTAATAAAGCAATTGTTCAGCATTCTGAATCAATGGATGCCAATCATTTCCTCCTGATTTTACTACACAAGCCTTCTGAAAATGGAATGTGTTGCTTTGCACTGTCTCTGTCTCACTCCCCAGCAAACCTGTGCTTTGTGCAGAAATTCCATTTAAACCCTGCACAGGGGCTGTTCGGCCACTGAGGGTTTCATTCCACAGAATTCCACATGCATTCAGTCCTATCAGTCTGACTGCCCTTGATTTCATCCAAGTTGTGACACATCCTCCTCCTGTGGGCTCAGGAGCTGCAGGGAGTGGCACACAAAAAACCCACAGGCACTGTGGTTTTTTTTCATGACTTTATCCTGTGTTTTTTGGTGGAATTTCCAGGCAGCTACAGCCAAAACCAAACAGATAAAACTGCAGATAAATGCTTGGTCCTTTAAATCTCATAAAAGGAAATTTCCAGGGTGGGTGAAAAGAGAGCATTTGGGGTTTTAGGTGGCCTAAAAACTTGTTAGGGGGAAGATATGAGGTTGGGAAGAGTGACCTTCCCAAATCCCACATGGTGCAGAGAAGCTTTGGCAGGGATTGTTGTGCAACCCAAGGGAGACAGGAAAAAAGAGCACAGGAAGGGCTGAACATCCTCTCCTCTTTCTCTTTCTTCAGCACTCACCTGTTTGCTTCCAGGCTGAGGAAAAAAATGCTCTGGGCCACTGCCAGGACAGGACAGAGCATCCCACAACAGCCTGGGATTCATTGTCCTGATGGGAAAAGATCCCATAACAGCCTGGGATTCATTGTCCTGCTGGAGAGAGATCCCATAACAGCCTGGGATTCATTGTCCTGATGGAAAAAGATCCCAAGATCCCATAACAGCCTGGGATTCATTGTCCTGCTGGAGAGAGGCTGGGCAGAGCAGGACAGGAAAATTCCAGCCTGGAATTTCCTTGGCACAGCCACACTCCACAGATTTCTCCTCTCAAGGCCAGCCCAAAGCACCGAAGGATGTTGTTGTGGTGGAGTTTGTGGTGCAGAAAACAAAGCCCTGGGGCTCTGCTTGGAGCAGGAGCTCAGCCAGGGCTGTGCCCAAGGAGTGGGGCAGGAAAAAGCTGCAGTTTGCACCAGTCTCACTGGAATTTCCTTGGAAATAGGTGGGATGGAGATTAAATGGAGATTTAATTCCTAAGTGCAGCTCTGGAGTGACTCCCTGCCTGCAAAAGCAGGACCTGTTTGTGTGCACCACGAATTGAAATGATTGGGAATGAAATGATCTTGGAATTTCATTTTATGGCTGATATTTTAAAGGGAAAATCCACAATAACAGATGAGATGGTCCTCACAGCCTGCAGGGGAAGGCGCTGTGGGACAGGGGACACAGAGAGGCACCAGTTCAGCCTCCAAATGCTCTGCACTGAGCTCACTCAGCAGCAAAAGGCAGCACGGAGAGAATAATAATTAGGGTTATTATTAGGGTTGGAAAACACCTCCAAGGATGGGAGGAAGCTGACACAGAAATCTCCTAGGTGCTGTTTGGTCCCTGTTTGGAATGGGGATTCTCTCCCATTTAAAACTTTTTCTTTAAGCAAAAATCCCAAAGGCAATTTAAAAAATTGCTTTTGGTTTTAACCCTCTGGGAATTTATTTTTTTTTTTTTCATGCAGAAAACAATTTAAAGGAATAGTTTCATTTCAGGTTTCATTTCCAGCACCTAAAACAACAACATTTTTCATGGCTAAACACAATATTTCAAAGGATCCTGCTCCCTTTACAAGGAATTTGCTTTCATCAGAAAACAGTTTTGCTGTTCAAATCTCCCTTTAGTGAAATCAAGTCAATCAATGAGGCCCTTTGGGCAGGATTGGGTTTGAGCTGAATTCCAGTTTGCTTTGAGGAACGTGCCCTCCTGTGGGTAGCAGAGACAGCTGCAGCAAGCTGGGAGAAAAGAGAAGGAAGAGAAAAATCAAAGTTCTCTTTCTTTACAACTTTTGGAAATTCATCCCCTTCCCCCAGCGCCTGGTACGGTGTGAGAGGAGCGAGATCTGGCTCATCAACAGGCTGGAAAAAAACCAAAGAAAAATTCATCCCAGTGATCAGCTTGGCACAAGAAAATTGAAAATAACTTAAAAATCATTAAAAATAAAAGTGCTGTGGTGATTCTGCCTGACCCCTGTGGGCTGCAGGGTTTCCCAAAGGTGCCGTGCTGAGCATTATTAAAAATTTCAAGCATTATCAAGGGTTCAAAACTGGCTGTGGCACCTGGGGACAGGGCTGGGGCAGGGTTGGGTTGGGTTTGAAGATCTCTGAGGGTTTTTCCAGCCCCAATGGCTCCGTGATTCGGAGAATTTCACGATGCTGTTGGCACCTGTGCTTTGGGTTGCACTCAGGAATTGGCACTTTGGGAAGAACAGGAGCACACCCAAATGTGTTTTATATTTCTTTTTGCTGTTCAGTGGGGAATCGTGCCCTAAAAACTAAAAGTAACAGAGCTGCAACAACACATGGGGCTGAGGAATTTCATTCAGCTCCTTGTAAATTTGAGTGATAATTCAAAATCAGCATGGTGCAACTCAGTGTGGCCAAACCCAATGCATTTATTCCTGCTCAAGCAGGAACCAGTGACCACAGGATTAAAAAATAGCTGTTTACTGAGTGGTTTTTAGGGAAAAAAACAAAACAAAAACCAGAGTATTGCTTCATTTCTTCATTTGTAAAACAAGAGATTGAGGGAAGGAATGAGAGCAACCTTCAAACACATCAGGAGTGTTTAAGGCAAATCTATTAATGTGGTCTCAGTTTCCAGGAGTAAAGGTGGATGTTTATTTGTCCTAGGTGATTTTTTAAAAACTATTTCACTTCTATTTTCTCTTCTACTGCATGTTTTGCTCACCTAAAAGTTGTTCTTTTTAAATATGTCTGGCTTAAGCATTTACAACCCATCAAGAATAAAATTATATATAAAAAGAGAATTAAAATAAAATATTTTTAAAATAAAATATTTAAAAAATAAAATAGAAATAAAAATAAATTAGAATAAAAATAATTAAATATAATACAAATTATTTTCCTCAGGAGCTTCTCCAAAGCTCACTCACAGAATAAAAATTATTTTTTTATTCAAATTATTTTATCCAAAGGTCCCTCAGTGTGTCCACACTGGTCAGACACACAACTCCATGAATTTTTCCAGTGTAACTCTCGTGGTAATCTCCCAAAAGCAGGAACAGCAACCAGAAATCTGCTCTCTAACCAGTGTCTAAAATTTAAATTGCCTCACTCAGTCACTTCCTTTTCCAGTAACTCCTTTCCAGAAGTGTTAGGTAAGAAAAGTAATAATCCTGTGGTGTTTGGAGCAGGCTGTGTTATTGGAGTCTCCATGGGTACAAATTCCACACACTTCCTTGGCTGAGGCTGGGACATACTTTTCAGAAAACGTTGCAGAAAAAATACATCATAAAAGCTCTTTTTTTTTTTTTTTATTGCATGTCAGGAAAGCAATCCTGGAAATGGTGAAATACCTGATGGGGATTTTTCAGAGCAAGTGCTGGGGATTCTGCTGAATTTAACAGTCAGGGAAAACCCCATAAAAACCCCCACAAACAGAGCTATTTCGTAAAGCTCTATAAAAAACTGCTGCTTTCCTAGGCAGCACCTGCATTCAAAAAATGTGAGAGTGGCTTGGAGCCTGGGCTGGGTTTCACTGACAAAATAAAACAGGATGAGATATGGGGAGTGAGGAACCATCCAGCCTGGCCTTGGGCACTGAAAGGGCTCCAAGGGCAGCCACAGCTGTGCCAGGCAACAATTCCTGCCCAATATCCCATCTAAATGGGGTTTTTTCCCATCTAAATGGGGTTTTTTTCCCATCTAAATGGGTTTTTTCCCATCTAAATTTCAGTGGGAGCCATTGCCTGTGTCCTGTCCCTCCATCCCTTGTCCCCAGTCCCTCTGCAGCTCTCCTGGAGCCCCTCAGGCCCCACAAGGGGCTCTGAGGTGGCCCTGGATCCTTTTCCTCTCCAGGAGGAACAATTCCTACCCAATATCCCAGCTAAATGGGATTTTTTCCCATCTAAATTTCACTTTTTACAGTGGGAGCCATTCCCTGGGTCCTGTCCCTCCAGGGCATGTCCCCAGTCCCTCTCCTGGAGCCCCTTCAGGCCCTGCCAGGGGCTCTGAGCTCTCCCTGGATCCTTCTCCTCTCCTGCCAGGAAACAATTCCTGCCCAATATCCCATTTAAATGGAATTTTTCCCCATCTAAATTTCACTTTTTCAGTGGGAGCCATTCCCTGGGTCCTGTCCCTCCAGGCCTTGTCCCCAGTCCCTCTGCAGCTCTCCTGGAGCCCCTTCAGGCCCCACAAGGGGCTCTGAGGTGCCCCTGGATCCTTTTCCTCTCCAGGAGGAACAATTCCTACCCAATATCCCATCTAAATGGGATTTTTTCCCATCTAAATTTCACTTTTTACAGTGGGAGCCATTCCCTGGGTCCTGTCCCTCCATGGCATGTCCCCAGTCCCTCTCCTGCAGTCCCTTCAGGCCCTGCAAGGGGCTCTGAGCTCTTCCTGGAGCCTTCTCTTGTCCAGCTGAGCACCAGGGAACAATTCCTTCCCAATATCCCATCTAAATGGGATTTTTTTTCCCATCTAAATTTCACTTCTTTAAGTGGGAAGCCATCCCCTGTTCTTGTCCCTCCTTCCCTTGTCCCCAGTCCCTCTCCTGGAGACCCTTTAGGCCCTGCAAGAGCTCTGAGGTGTCCCTGAAATTTTCTCCTCTCCAGGTGAGCACCCCCAGCCTGGAGCACCCCCATGGCGCTCTCTGGAGTTCCCCGGCATTTCCAGGTCCTGGTGCCGCAGTCTCAGCCCCGGGCTCTGTCCGTCTGTCCGTCTGTCCGTGCAGGACGATTTTCTGTCCCAGGGCTTCTCCCCGCACACCCCCGAGCTCCGGAGGGCGGGAGGGAGCAGCATTTCACCGATATTCCCCCAGTTCGGGGTGGGAGCAGCATTTCACCGAAATTCCCCCAATTCGCCCCAAACCCCGCCCGCTCCCACTCGTTGTTGTCGGTGACGTCACGCCCCGTCGCCATGACGACGGCTTGATGTCACGTGGAGTGGGCTACAAAAAAAAACCCACAACAACCCCCTGGGCAGCCCGCCCTTTTGGAACGTTTGACAGCGGGAAAAGCAACTTTTTAAAATTTTTTTTCTTTTTTTTTGGTGGTTTATTGAGGTGAAATCATCGCGCAGGCCCCGCCCCTTCACCTCCCCCCTCACAGCTTCCCCGCGCCCTCGCGCGCGTGCGTCACGCGCCCGGCCCCTCCCCGCGCCGAGGCGCCAAACCGCGCGCCAACCGCCGGCCACGCCCCCTCCGTCACGCCATTGGTTGTCCCTCCACGTGTCCCGCCCCTTTGCTTGACAGACAGGCGCTGGACCAATGGAAATCGGTGAAGCGCCGGGCACGCCTCCTCTGGGCGGGACCGGGCGGTGACGCGCGGGGCCGGGGTAGCAACAGTTGCCTCGAGACCCGGCGCCCGGCGCCATAGTGACCGTAGCCCTGGAGACTGTTACTTGCCAACGGCGGCAACGCGCGGCCCCGGCGGCCGGAGCCCAGCGCAGCCCGCGGCACCCGGCGGCGACGGCAGGTGAGCGGGGCTGCCCCGTGACGGGCTGGAAGTGGGACTGCGGCCGGGGAGGGGGGGTGCAGGTATGTGCGCGGTCTCCGCATTCTCCCCGGGGCCGGCGCGGCGCGGGGCCGGCGGCGCGGACCCGGCTTGTCCCGGAGCGGGATGCGCGGTCCCGCTGCGCGCCGGGGCGGGGGGCGCCGGTCGCGCCGCCCTCGGAAAGTTGGGAGCGGCGGAGGCGGCGCCGCCGAACCGCCCCGGGCTCCCCCTCCGCGGGCCGGGGCCGCTGCCCCGGAGCACCGCCCGCAGCATGGCCCCGCCCGGGCACGGGAACCGACACCGCCCGGCCGGCGGGGGGGCCGCGGGCCCGCGCACCGCCGCTCTCGGCTCCGCGGGGCTGCCCGGAACTCCGCGCTCCCGGCGGCTCCGCGGGGCTGCCCGGAACTCCGCGCTCCCGGCTCCGCTGGGCTGCCGGTGGGTCCCACCCGGTCCGCGAACCCCAAAGTGTCCGCTCAGGGTCGGGAGGGGGCCCAGGGCAGGCGCTCCGTTGGGATCTGAGTCGGCACCGCTCAGCGCTGTACCCGTGCTCTCCCTCTCTCTGTGCTCTCCCTCTTTCCATGCTGTCCCTGTCTTCTCTTCCTTCTGTCCCTCTCTCCATGCTGTCTCCGTTCTTCTCTTCCCTCTGTTCCCCTCCCCGTGTGGTTCCCGTCCCTCTCTTCCCTCTGTCCCCGTCCTTCTCGTCCTTCTGTCCCCCTCTCCATGCTGTCCCCGTCCCCCTCCCCGCGCTGTCCCCGTCCCCCCCTTGCGCTCCTCCTCCTCCTCCTCTTCGGGGGTGGAGGGAGGTGATTTCAACTCCAGCTCGTCCCTGGAGTTTGCCAGAGCCGGGAGATCCCGGCGCTCGCTTTCTCGAGTCGGGCTTAGAAACGAGGGGCAATCGCAGCGAGAGCTATTTGCAAGCATCTGCCGTCTGTTCTTGATGTGGTTTCTGCTGTTGGTTTTGAATAAAGTGTGTTGTGAAACAAGATTCATCTCCTGTTAGAGTGGGATTTTGTGGACGTGCCTGTTTCAAGCGTGAGTTCCCGCTGCCTGATTAAATGTTTCCATTGTTTTTACTTAGATAGCACTCCGAAGCCTTTTTTTTGGCTTTGCTGTCGAAAGAGGCAAGACTTACTAATCAAAGAGTAGAATTAGTAATAATTTTATTAAATATTGTTAAATTTACTTTACCTTTTTGTATTTGGAATGTCCTTAAACTGAGGCTTTAACTGATAGTTTAAACTGAGAGCTCAGCTTTGGAATCATTTAGTCGAGGCTCTTTTCATCTGCTTCTGCCCAAACTTTTCAACTTTATCTTGCTTACAAATCACTTGAGAATAGAAAGTAACGTCTGGCTTAGAGAAAAGAAAAAAATCCGTCTCTAAATACCAATCTTAAGCTCCTGGGCTTCCTTCTCTGCCTCTGCTGTTTCACTTTTCAGTCTGAGTTTGCCTCAGCCAGTGCAGGATCAGCTCAGTCTCAGGTTTTATTTTAAAGTGGCACATTTTGTAGAAGGGGAGGCATTTTGGGAGGCTCTGTTGTGGTTAGCTCGTTCTGGACGAGTTGAATCAACCTCTGACTGTGTCTGCTGAGAGAGTTTGGGATGAACAGTTTGATTTCTGGGTTTTGCTGAGGCAAAACCCCCAAAGCACGACCTTGTAGGACTTTGTAGGACTACAGAGGTGTTGGATACATGAAAATCTCAGTTTTTGGGTTTTTTTAATCCAGCTGTGTCTTTACCTCTCAGTGTTGCTGTCCCAAGGGAGGGGAGATGGATTGGAATTCTGTGCTATGTGTTTCATTTGCTTTGGGGTTACACAGCTGTGGGGAGACTCCAGGGGTTTGTTGTTTGGAGCTGGTGTTGTCAGAGCTGTTCCCATAACCACGAGGTTTGGAACTGCTCATCTTTTTAACCGGAATCTGGGTTCTCAGGTAACAACAGGAACTTGGCCTGAAGGCTGAAAGCACAGACAGAAGGGGTTGTCAGCTGGAATTTCTTTGTCCCTGCTTGCTTCTTGCAGAACAGGAACGATCCCTGGGGATGGGGATAGGAGCATCCAGTGCCACAGAGGAAAGGCAGAATCAGGTCCTCACAGCCACCCCTGCTTTGCATCTCCCTGCTGAGCCATTTGCATCTCATGAATTCCTCTCTCAGGAGCAAAGCCCCCGAGAGCCAGCTCTGCTCCTGGGAAATCTGCAGCACCTGGAAAGGGGCTGACACTGCAGGCAGCACACTGGGGTCTTTTCCTTTAGCCCTCTCTAAGAGGGTTTTGTAGGATTGCCGTATAAATCTGTAGGATTATCATAGAAATGTTTAGGATTGCCATATAAATTTGTAGGACTGCCTTATAAACTTGTAGGACCGCCTTATAAATTTGTAGGATTAGCATATAAATTTGTAGGATTGACATATAAATATTTAGGATTGCCATATAAATTTGTAGGATTACCATTTAAATTTGTAGGATTACCATATAAATTGGTAGGATTGCTTTATAAATTTGTAAGATTGCCATATAAACTCGTAGATTTGGCCTATAAATGGAGGTACCTCCTTCATCAAGGGACTTGGCTCCACACTGAGCCCCTGCAGCCAGGCTGGGAGGGAGGGATGGGGTCACCCATCCCAGGATTTAAGGCTGAGTGTGGTCTAGAGAGAGCTGGTGTTAAATTGTGTGTTAGGTATGGGAAGGTACATCAGAAATACACTTTTTGTGTCCTGTAAACACCATCAGACCCATCCCTGGAAGTGCCCAGGGCCAGGTTGGATGGAGCTTGGAGCACTCTGGGCCAGTGGAAGGTGTCCCTGCCATGGGACAGGGTGGAGCAAGGTGGGATTTAGGCTCCCTTCCATCCCAAACTATTCTGGAATTCTGTAATCATCGAGATGACATCATTTGTCCTGGCTTTTGGGGGAAATCCTCCAGCTGAGAGTATTCCCTACCACTAAAAGCCACATTCCTCCACAAAATAACTTCGGTGCTGCAGAATGGAAGGCGCCACTCATTGTCTTTAAATAACCCCTTGCTTGTAACACCTCGGAGCACCGACAGCTGCCACGTGTAATCACAACATGTTTTCCCTGCCCATGGAGGCCCGTAAACAGAGCAGCTTTGGCGGATTCCAGCCCGTTTCCCCCGCTCGCTCGCTTTGAGCTTGAGCCGAGCTAAAAGCGGAGTCCGGGCGCGCTGCTGATTCAACAGGCGGGTCCGCTCTCGGGAGTTGCTGCTGGAAGCTGCCGAGTTATTTTTAACCCCACATCTCCCTCCCCGGCGGCCTCCCTCGGAACAAATGCCAGAGCGGCGCAGGGCTGGCTGCGGGCCAGCGGGAGCCCAGCGTGCCTGCCCGGCCCCGGGGACTGGGATCGATCGGGATCCATTGGGGTCTGGGCTGGGATCCATAGGGATCCGGACTGGGATCCATCGGGATCCATTGGGGTCTGGGCTGGGATCCATAGGGACCGGGGCTGGGATCCATGGGGATCTGGACTGGGATCCATCGGGATCCATTGGGATCTGGGCTGGGATCCATAGGGACCAGGGCTGGGATCCATGGGGACCGGGGCTGGGATCCATGGGGATCCGGACTGGGATCCATGGGGATCCATTGGGGTCTGGGCTGGGATCCATAGGGACCGGGGCTGGGATCCATGGGGATCCGGACTGGGATCCATGGGGATCCATTGGGGTCTGGGCTGGGATCCATAGGGACCGGGGCTGGGATCCATGGGGATCCGGACTGGGATCCATCGGGATCCATTGGGATCTGGGCTGGGATTCACCAGGACCGGGGCTGGGATCTGTCGGGTTCTGGGTTGGGATCCATCAGGAGCTGGGCTGGGATCTGTCGGGTTCTGGACTGGGATCCATCAGGATCCAGGCTGGGATCCATTGGGATCCGGACTGGGATCCATCGGGAGTCAGGCTGGGATCTGTCGGGTTCTGGACTGGAATCCATCAGGATCCAGGCTGGGATCTATCGGGACCCAGGCTGGGATCCATTGGGACCTGGGTTAGGATCCACTGGGATCAGGGTTGGGATTTATCAGGATCTGGGCTGGGATCCATTGGGATCAGGCCTGGGATCCATCCGGATTGGGATCCATTGGGATCCATCAGGATCCAGGCTGGGATCCATGGGGATTGGGACTGGGATCCATCGGGAACTGGGTTGGGATCCATCGGGATCGGGATTGGGATCCATTGGGATTGGGGCTAGGATCCATCGGGATCCAGGCTGGGATCCATGGGGATTGGGACTGGGATCCATTGGGATTGGGGTTAGGATCCATCAGGAACTGGGTTGGGATCCATCAGGATCGGGGTTGGGATCCATCAGGATCCAGGCTGGGATCCATTGGGATTAGGACTGGGATCCATCAGGACCCGGGCTGGGATCCATGGGGACCCAGGCTTGTGGTGCCAATATTGGACACGCACAAAGGGGAGGTTTCTGTCTGCAATCTGCACTTTCAGATGAGTTGGTTTGTTTTATTTGGACTGGCAGGTCTTTATTCCTTTGTTCAAACACTCACAATTCCAGCTTTTGTCTGGGAACGTGCTGGCTTTCCCACGTCTGTCCGAGCAGCTTAGGGATAATTCTCCATAAATTCATAAATAGATGACAAAACCTTCCTTCAGCACAAACTATGGACCCCTAAACACAGGAATCCAAACAGCTTATGTAATAATTATCAATAAATTAATAAACAGATGATAAAACCTTCCTTCAGCACAAGCTATGGACCCCTTAACACAGGAATCCAAGCAGTTTATGGATTAACTATCAATAAATTCATAAATAGGTGACAAAAACTTCTTTCAGCACAAACTATGGACTTCTTAACACAAGGATCCAAGCAGCTTATGGAATAATTATCCATAAATTCATAAATAGATAACAAAACCTTTCTTTGCAAGCCTTAACTCCCTGAGCAAAGAGGAATCCATTTGTACAGGGCACTTCCTAGAGTTCCTTTTCTTAGCACACAAAGCACAGAGAGGAAATTATTTCAGGGTCATAGTAATACAGAAATTATTTTTATTTGGGGGGGAAAGCAGAAAAGACAAACCCACTTTCAGCTTTTGGTGATGTTTTGTAAGAGGTGGCAATGTTTGTATTTCAGAAATTATTTCAGGACATGTAAATATACAAATTATTTCCAGGTGGGGGGGGAAGGAGAAAAAAACAAGCTTACTTTCAGCTTTGGGGGATGTTTTATGAAAGATGGTGATTTCTAGAGAAGTTTAAATGTTGTTAATTCAGCTGAGTTGTTAAAACAATACATACTTATGTCTAGACATGTGATTTCATGTCAGTGAATGAGAAACTCTTCCTCTTCCCAAGGTATTCCTGCTCACTTATGTCACTGCACGGCTTAGGCAGTGTCTGCCCTGCAGGAAAGTTAAAAGCTGTATTTTAAATTGCAACAGAAGCAAGAAGTTTCCCAAACAGAACTTTAGAAACTGTTTTGGTTCCTTGATCTGGTCATAAAATCACAGAAGAACCTTTCCCTGAGATCCATCCCAACACCAGACACAACTCCATGTCATTCCCTTGGGTATTTCCTGATGTCCTCAGGAGTGAAGAGCTGTAGAAATCTCAAATGAAGGCGTTTGAAAAGTCATTTAAAGGCAATTCATAAGCTTGCTTATGAGAGTATTAGGAATTTGTTTTTCTGAGCTTAATAAATGCCAGAGAAGTCTCAGAGTTGTACAAATGTATCGTGGGAGGAAACTTTGCAAGAGGTTAATGACTGAACATTGCAGTCAGAGGAACAGGTCACACCAATAATGACTTTCACATAAAGAATATGCAAACAAAAATCAGATGCTCTGTTTTCTTGTCCCAAATCTGAAAGAAATCCTCAGCAAGAAGCTGACAGAAATAATAATTACATTGACTGTAGAGATATCCCTCCCTGATGAGCTCTTTGGTGCATATTCCCACCATCCAGGTTCCACAATTTTTTAAATTTTTTTTTTCCCTGTGTGAGGGAGTTTTTCTTTGGCTTCATGTGCAGGGTGTGTGGATGTGTGTGAGGACAAACAGCAGCAGGTACCTTGTGCAGGCTGTGAGGAGGAGCAGCTCAAGACACGTCCCTGAAATCCCCTGGCAGGGCTGGTGCCTTGTGGAGGCTGAGCTAGAACACACTGGACAGAGTTCATTAATAAAGCAGGGATTTGTTAAGAGGCCTCAATGGATGCACCTTGGGCAGCACAACCCAAAATGGCCACATTGGAGTTCATTGTCCAATTCCAGCTCCAGACCATGAAGGCTCCAGGGACACCTCAGAGCCCCTGGCAGGGCCTGAAGGGGCTCCAGGAGAGCTGCAGAGGGACTGGGGACAAGGCCTGCAGGGACAGGAGCCAGGGAATGGCTCCCACTGGGAAAGGGGAGATTTTTATGGGATATTTGGAAGGGATTGTTCCTTGGGAGGGTGGGGAGGGGCTGGGATGGGATTCCCAGAGCAGCTGGGGCTGCCCCTGCATCCCTGGCAGTGCCCAAGGCCAGGCTGGACAGGGCTGGGAGCAGCCTGGGACAGTGGGAGGTGTCCCTGCCATGGCCAGATGTTCTCCAAGGTTCTTCCCACCCAAACCATTCCATTGATGCCTTGTGAAGGCTGAGCTAGAGCAGAGACCAGACAAAGCTAAAGAATAAAATAGGGATTTATTAAAAGGCCTCAATGGATGCACCTTGGGCAGCACAAGAGCCCAGCCAGGGCTGCACCCAAGATGAACCAAAATGGTCCCAAAATGCACAACAGGTCACAGGGTCTCTCCCTTTGATCAGTTCTGCTCCATTTGCATCTTGGAGTTCATTGTCCAGTTCCAGCCCCAGCCCATCCAGTCCCATCCTTGTTTTTCTCTCTCCAGCCCACGTTGTTTGTGCTCTTGGGCTGAGATTTGGATCATTTGTCCTTGGTCCCCAGCTGGAGCAGGAATTGTTTTGTCTCCCTGCTCTGTGCACAGAGCTCACCATCCCCTCATGTGAACCCAGACCCACCCACTAAAGCAGCACAGAACCTGAAAAATAGAAAAACTCAAACCTGAGGCATCAGGGTGACTCCATGCTCTCACTTCTTCAGGGCATCTCTGATCATTACAAAGTCTCATCTTAGCAAAGAAAAGGTGGAACATGAGCAGGAACAAAGCAGGAATGGCTGGACAAGGGGGAATGGGTTGAAACTGAAAGAGAAGAAATTTAGGGTTGATAACCAAAGAAATTCTTTGCTGTCAGGAGGGTGAGCCAAAGGTTTGCCAGACATGTGCCTGCCTCGTTCCTGGCAGTGCCCAAGGCCAGGCTGGACAGGGCTTGGAGCAGCCTGGGATGGTGGAAGGTGTCCCTGCCATGGCAGGGGTGGAATGAGATGAGCTTTAGGGACCTTTCCAACCCAAATCATTCCATGATTCTCTGAGATTCCCTGGCTCCCTCTCAAGGCCAGAGCAGCAGGGTTCACCTTCCAGGGCTTTCAGGGCAGTTCAAATCCCAGCAATTGCTCTTTGGCACATAAAATTCTATTTTCCCATTCCTTCTAGAGAAAAGGATCCTGGCTGGATTTACTTCTCTCCCAATGAGCTTTGGAGTGCACATTTTCCTTTCCCATCAGGAACCAAACCCATGCCCCAAACTCTCAAACATCCCTTTTGCAGGATGGGGATGGGGGAATCCTTGTGGGCTCCACACATCAGGAGCAAATCCAGGTGTGAAGGGAGATGGTTCTGCCTCCATGGCTGAGTTTTGGAAGTGCCCCACTCATTTGGAAGCGTGAGGATGAAGTGATGTTTGGGATGAAACAGCAGTAATTCAGGAATTTGTCTGGGATTACGTGGCTGGTGGTTCTTTGAGGTTAACACGAGGCAAAGGGTCCTGCTGAATGGAGCCTGTAATTAAGGATGCCTCTTCTGGAGGTGTCACTAGTTAAGAATGACAGGAAACATCAGGGGAAGAGGAGAGAAGGGGAAAAAGTGGGGGTGGAATGATTATAGGCAAACAACCTCAGCAGAATTAGCAATTTCCTTAACAACCACCTGGTTAGTCATTGTCAGACTGTTCCTTAGTATCAGCTTAAGATCCCATTGCCACCATGACAACCCTGGAACTGTTCTGGAGAATTTCTGGCTTAACACACAGCTGATTAAACATTCACCCTGCCCAGGGAATGCTATCAGTTATTCTTGTTCTTCTGACCTCTAGTGTCTGAGAGTCCTGCAGGCTTTAGATAAAGCAGCCTCACACTGACAGGTAAAACCCTGCACTGCTCCTGCCCTTGTGCACTGAATTATTATTATTATTATTATTATTATTATTATTATTATTATATAAAGCAACATCACACTGACAGGTAAAACCGTGCACTGCCCCTGCCCTTGTGCACTGAAGAATTATTATTATTATTATTATTATTATTATTATTATATAAAGCAACGTCACACTGACAGGTAAAACCCTGTACTGCCCCTGCCCTTGTGCACTGAACTATTATTATTATTATTATTATTATTATTATTATTATTATTATTATTATATTTTTATTTTTATTATCATATAGAGACACCCAGCAGTGCTACACAGCAATACAGGGATGGCCTCAGTGCAGTGCTGGTGGAAGTTATTGTGTTCTCCTGATTTGTGAGGGTTATTTATGATGGATGAGTGTCTTCTGGAGCACCTGAGCATCTGATGATGCTTTTGCACACAGGATTTCTCATGTTTTAGGTGTTGTTGGAGTGGAGCATCAACTCATGTGAAAGGAAATGGCTTTAAACTGAAAGAGAGGAGGTTTAGATAAAATATCAGGAAGGGATTGTTCCCTGTGTGAGTGATGAGGTTGTGGCGCAGGTTTCCCAGAGAAGCTGAGGCTTCCTTGAAGTGTTCCAGGCCAGGCTGGGTGGGTGGTGAGAAGGTGGCAGGAGGCAGAACAGGAGGAGCTTTAAGGTCCTTTCCAACCCAAACCATTCTGGGATTCTTTTTTCTGTTCCCTTCTTGGCTTTCTCCAAGATCTGATCCTGGGTTGGTTTAGTGCTGGTTTAGGTTTAGGTTTGGTTTAGGGTGGTTTAGGGTAGTTTAGGTTTGGTTTAGGGTGGGTTCAGTTACTGGCTGGTAATGGGCAGTTTCACAATTAGATGATTCATTAATTATCCTTTACTTGGTGTATGAACAAGGCTGCTTAACAAGGCACAGGAGCTCCAAATACAAATGGCATTTCTCTCTCCATCACCTCATGACCATGGTGGGATGGGGTCTCAGTGTGGGAAATGGATTTGGAGAAAATTTGTAGAAAATTCTCAAAGCCTGACAGAAAGAAACACTTATAATGTATTGTAATTAGGAAAAATTGGCTTCTGATTGTGATGGTGTGAATTTTAACATCTGTATTGTCTCACCCTTCTCATGAGACTGAAAATGGAATAAAAGTTTTTAAAGCACCTCTCAGTTACCCCATCTCTGGGTCAGAAAAAGATTTCATCTGACATCTCACCAGTGTCTGCAGTGCCCAGGACAGAGCTGTGTCACCCAGGGATGAGCAGGGGAGTGTGGGGAGAGCTGTGTGTCCTTCCTGAGCCTGTTCCCCACTGCTGCCAGACCCTTCCAGCCTGCTCAGGGCTGCAGACTTGGGGAAGGGTCTGAGGGGAGGCTCCTTGGGAGGAGGCACAGGGGCAGGGGCTGAGCTCTGCTCTGGGACAGGGACAGGAGCCCAGCAAGGGCTGGAGCTGGGCCAGGCCTTGGCATGGAGCTCAGGGCAAGGTTCTTCCCCCCGGGGCTGCTGGGCACTGCCCAGGCTCCCCAGGGAATGGTGCCAAGGCTGCCACAGCTCCAGGAGCCTTTGGACACAGAATTCACAGAATCACAGAATTTTGGAATCACTGGGTTGGAAGAGACCTTCAAGATCATCGAGTCCAGCCCAGCCCCAACACCTCAACTGAACCCTGGCCCCCAGTGCCACATCCAGGCTTTGTTAAACACACCCAGGGATGGGGACTCCACCACCTCCCCGGGCAGCCATTCCAGAGCTTTATCACCCTTTCTGTAAAAAACCTTTTTCCTGATATCCAACCTATATTTTTTCCTAATATCCTAATTAGGTTTTTCCTAATATCCTACCTATAGGATAGGATCTCACCAACTTCCTAATATCCAACCTAGATTTTTTTCCTGCTACCCAACCTGTATTTCCCTTGGCACAGTTGAGGCTGTGTGCTCTGGTTCTGTCAGTTCCTGGAGAAAGAGCCCAGCCCCACCTGAGCACAGGCACCTTTCAGGAGCTGCAGAGAGTGATGAGGGCACCCCTGAGTCTCCTTTTCTCCAGGCTGAGCACCCCCAGCTCCCTCAGTTGTTCCTCACAGGGTTTGTGTTCCCAGCCCCTCACTGACAGAGCCCTCAGGGCTGCTCAGGGTGGGGTTTGGGGTGGCTGTGCAGGTCCAGGAGCTGCACTGATGATCCCTGTGGGATCCAGCTCAGGATATTCTGGAATTCTGTGAGCCCAGGCTGGAGCAGGAGGCTCCTGGAGGTGTGTGGTGAGGTGCACAATGAAGTGTGCACGCCCTTCTCTGTGCAGCTCATGGGAAACAGGGATGGGTTGTGCACAGAGCTGGATATTCCAGCAGCTCTGGGGCCTTTCTCACCAACAGTCTCATATTTTCTGTTAGCCAGGCTCTTGTTTGGCAGTGAATGGAGGTTGTGCAGCCTCTGATAAGCTGGGAGGAAGCAGTTGGGAGATAAGCCCAGGCTCTCAGTGTGCTGGGGCTGCTGTTGTCAGTGCTGTCACCTCGCTGCTCTGTGCAAGGATATTTTTCTCCTCCTTCCCTGAGCTGTCTGGGATGGTTCAATCTAAAAAACCACTCAAAATTCATCTCTAGGCTGTGAAATGTGGGGGGAGATGGGAAGAAGTGCAGATGGACTGGTTCTGCCTAATTTGTCTTGCATTTAAACAATTTCTTGTGCTGTTCAAACCCCCACCCTTCCCCCCAAAGGAGATGAAATGCAGATCTTTTCAAATATTCATGACCTTAAATGACCAATCATGGGAGGAAATTTTTCTTTAATAGGTACAAATAATAAGAGAAATAATGGCTCCTGATCACCAGGCTGGTCTTTAGAGCTTCCTTCTTCCTAGCAAATATTTATTCTCCTTAATGTGACAGATGTGCACCATTGTTAGAAGACTTCCACCTGCCAGGAAGGTGAAATATCCTCCACAGAATATTTCTGTAAGCCCCTTAAAGAACCTGGGGCTTGTATGCAAAATGTAGATTGTTCTATATGAAAAATAGAGAAGAAACAGCTCCCCTCAAGCCAGAAATGCAAAGTTCACCCTCCTATTTTAGGCAGCTCCTCTGTCACATTGTCCTGCACCCCTCTGACCTGAGCTGGGCTTGCAGAATCAAAGTTGTTGCTACTCCTGGTGTAACTCAGAGATCTGTTGGGGTCCAATGAGTTGTTACTATTAATATTTTTTGTTAGGAGGAAACATTAGAGTAATAATAATGTATGTAGTGACAAGAAAGAACTTGATTATCAATGAAATTAATAATAATAATCAAATAAATTGATAATACTTAGGAATTAATTAGATCATATACATAATTAATAATATATTAAATTATATAATTATTAAGTATTATAACATTGAATTGTTATTTTAGAGTTTGTAATAGTTGATAAATTTCAAATTAGAGAATTTTATTTTAAATTTAGTAAATTTAGTAATTTTAGTAAGTTTAGTCATTTAATTTAAATTTAGTAATTTTAATTTAGCAATTTAATTTTAGTAATTGAATTTAAATTTAGTAATTAACATAAATTTAGTAAATTAGTAGAGAATTTAATTTAAATTAGCAGAGAATTTAATTTAAATTAGTAGAGAATTTAATTTAAATTAGTAGAGATCGTCTCACGCTGAGGGAGGGAGGTTAATTATTTAATAATTCTGTGCCAGGACATTCCAGCACAGCTGCGTCACCCAGGCTGCTGGGATGGGCTCTGCTCCTCTTGAGTGAGGAACCTCAGGGCTGTTTGAGTTAATAACCCTGTTAATAACCCTGTTAATTAGGGATAAACCCCATGGAGCCAGCCTGGAGAGCTGGGGGTGCTCACCTGGACAAGAGAAGGCTCCAGGGACACCTCAGAGCCCCTTGTGGGGCCTGAAGGGGCTCCAGGAGAGGGACTGGGGACAAGGCATGGAGGGACAGGACACAGGGAATGGCTTCCACTGGGAAAGTGACATTTAGATGGAGGAAAAAATTCCATTTAGATGGGAAAAAAGTCCCATTTAGATGGGATATTGGGCAGGAATTGTTCCCTGGTGCTCACCTGGAGAGGAGAAGGCTCCAGGGAAACCTCAGAACTCTTACAGGGCCTGAAGGGGCTCCAGGAGAGCTGGAGAGGAACTGGGGACAAGGCCTGGAGGGACAGGAGCCAGGCAATGGCTCCCACTGAAAAAAGTGACATTTAGATGGGAAAAAATTGTATTTAGCCGGGATATTGGGCAGGAATTGTTGCCTGGCAGGAGAGGAGAAGGCTCCAGGGCCACCTCAGAGCCCCCTGAGGGCCCTAAAGGGGCTCCAGGAGAGGGACTGGGGACAAGGCATGGAGGGACAGGACACAGGGAATGGCTCCCACTAGGAAAGTGACATTTAGATGGGAAAAAATTCCATTTAGATGGGATATTGGGCAGGAATTGTTCCCTGGCAGAGCTGGGTGTGCTCACCTGGACAAGAGAAGGCTCCAGGGGGAACCTCAGAGCCCCTTGCAGGGCCTGAAGGGGCTCCAGGAGAGCTGCAGAGGGACTGGGGACAAGGCCTGGGGGACAGGAGCCAGGCAATGGCTCCCCCTGGAAAAGGGGAGATTTTTATGGGATATTTGGAAGGAATTGTTCACTATGAGCGTGGGGAGGGGCTGGGGTGGAATTCCCAGAGCAGCTGGGGCTGCCCCTGCATCCCTGGCAGTGCCCAAGGCCAGGCTGGACAGGGCTGGGAGCACCTGGGACAGTGGGAGGTGTCCCTGCCATGGCCAGTTGTTCTCCAAGGTTCTTCCCACCCAAACCTGATTTGATGCCTTGTGAAGGCTGAGCTAGAGCAGAGACCAGACAGAGCTAAAGAATAAAGCAGGGATTTATTAGAAGTCCTCAATGGATGCACCTTGGGCAGCACAAGAGCCCAGCCAAGGCTACACCCGAGATGAACCAAAATGGTCACAAAATGCACAAAAGGTCATGGGATCTCCCACTTTTATAAGTTCTGCTCCATTTGCATATTGGAGTTCATTGTCCAATTCCAGCCCCAGCCCATGCAGTCCCATCCTTGTTTTTCTCTCTTTAGCCCATGTTGTTTGTGCTCTTGGGGCTGAGATTTGGATCATTTGTCCTTGGTCCCCAGCTGGAGCAGGAATTGTTTTGTCTCCCTGCTCTGTGCACAGAGCTCACCATCCCCTGATAGAAGGCTCAGACCCACCCACTAAAGCAGCACAGAACCTGAAAAACAGAAAAACTCAAACCTGAGGCATCACCATGACTCTGTGATCACAACCAAGACAGGGAATGGATTGCAGTGAGTCTCTCTGTGAACCACTTTGTCCTTTTCTGCCTCCTTTTCATGGGTAAAATCTGCCATACAAACCTGATTCCCCTCCTCATGCTCAGGATTTTGCAGTCCCTGACTGCTGCCCTGTGGGGAAATGTACTTTGGCTTTAGCCCCACAGGTTCCTTGCAGTCTCTGTGGTTGTGAAAATCAAAATCACCACTTCCTCGCTGGGGACTGAAAGGAGACATTTTCATATCAAAACATCTGAGGGTGTGACTCTCACAAGAAAATCTCTGGGTTTTCAGGCCCTGGGGCTGCAGCTCTGTCAGTGTCTGTGGGATTTGGGTCATTTCCTAGATATTTATGCACACTGATATATAAAATATACCTGTATACATACATGTACAGACACATTATGTATTTCCAAGAGTAAATTGTGATCAAGTGCAGTTCCAAGGGTGTTTATTCCACATTTCTGATTCATCTCTTGGCCTCTGGGCTCCATCCTCACTGGGGTTTCTGTGCCACCTTAGAGTCCCCTGTGTCAGGAGTCCCCTGAGGCATAAATTAATCTTTGATCCAGCCAGTCCCATATTCCTCTGATCCACAATTCATATCCTTTGGCACTTCAGAATGTGTTTGGGAAACTCTGCTTTATTTGCTCTGTGCTTTCATTTCCATTTTCCAGTAGAGAATATTTCAATCCCTGTTGGTGTGGGGTTGTTTGGGGTTTTTTTTTGTTTGTTTTGGTTTGGTTTGGTTTTTTTATTTTTTTGGGGTTTTTTGGTTTTTGGGTTTTTTTGTGGTTTTTTTTTGTTTGTTTTTTGTTTGTTTTTTGTTTTTGTTTTTTTGCGGTTTTGTTGTTGGGGTTTTTTATTTTTCTTTTTTTAAATTTTTTTATTTTGGTGAGGTTTTGGTTTGGTTTGGTGACTTTTTCTTGTTTTGTTGTTGTTTTTTGTTTTGTTTTGTGGGGGGGGGTTGGGCTTTTTTGGGTTTATTTTGGGGGGGGGGGAATTCTGTGTGCTGTTGTTGTTGTTGTTTTCCCCTAGAACCCAGAAAGTTAAGATGGGCAAACTCCTAAAGGATTAATATTTCTGAAGTGCTTTGAAAGCCTCAGGTGACTGTAGCTTTACTCACTGATCAAAACAAGACACACATTTTTTGGGGATGGTGTCATTATTTTTTTTTGGGATGGTGCCACTATTTTTCTGGTTTGTGCCCTCCTGGAATATTTCATGCAGAAGCACTGAGACAATCCCAGAATGGTTTGGTTGGAAGGGACCTTCTGGCTTCTTTCTGCTCTCTGAAAATGATCCCTTAGGAAAAACCCCTCTCCAGAGGTTTTTCCTATTTAAAAATTTCCTCCCCCAGTTTGCTGGGGATGGGATTCCTGCAGGGCTTGGGCTGCTGGAGATGCAGAGATGATGCTCAGAGCTGTGTTTTGGTGCTGAAAAAATTCAGAAAACGGCCAACAAAGCCCTGGAGAAATGGTTTAGTTACAGAAATTTGGGGGAAACAGTGGTTGGGGCATTTCTTGCTGAAGTCACTCCGGTATCACTCTTCATGCTGTTTTACAATCCAGAGCAACACACAGCTAGAATGCTCTAAAAAGGAAATTTTGGAACAAAAATGAGCTGCAGATGAGTAAAACTTTCTGTTCCATATTGCTCTGCTTGCAGGACCCAGTGAAACTCAGATTTCCCTTTTTGTACATTTAAAAAGTCAATTTATATCATGGGTTAAATTCCTCCAGCTGTGTCCTTAAAACCCAAGCTTTTTTCTTCAACTGCCACCAAATAATTAATACATCATACACTGCAATTCTAATTCACTTTCCCCTAAGAATTACTTAATACCTTGGTGATGAGTCTCTCCTTAGTCAATCATTAAGGAATTTCTGTTCTTTTTCTTTTGGCAGCTACTTGCTTGAATTTATATTGTGATGTTTGGGCAATGAAATGTTCCACACAGTGAAGGTTTTGAATGCATTCTCCTGATTTCTGAGTGATCTCTAAATACATGAGGATTGAATTATGTGATTAGCCAGAACATCATGCAATATTCTGCTGGGGAAAAGTAAATTGTCCGGGGATGAATTTCCACTTTACACTTCAGGTTTCTAACTATCATAGCACAGCAGTGAAGTGGAAGTTGGTGACAGCCGACAGCCTGTGGCCACTCTGCAGTGATATTTACACCTTTTCCTTGCTCAGGTTTATAAAAATTTTTACTAATTTTCCCTGCATCAGAAAGTTAATATAAGAGTTGAGCTACTGTCTGTTCCCTGGAAGAATGATTTCCCCCAGAACAGGAGCACGTGCAGACTGGTTAGAGGATATAGGCAGTGATAAGGTCCAATCATGTAAAAACACAGGATTTTAATTTTAAATTAAAATGTCCCCCTGTCCAACCTCAGCTTTGGCCCTTGCACACACGAGTGCAGGGGCTGGTGGGGCTGGAGAGCCAGGCTGCAAACACCATTCCATGAAATGTCTCCTTCTCCTCTTCTCTTCTCTTCTCTTCTCTTCTCTTCTCTTCTCTTCTCTTCTCTTCTCTTCTCTTCTCTTCTCTTCTCTTCTCTTCTCTTCTCTTCTCTTCTCTTCTCTTCTCTTCTCTTCTCTTCTCTCTCTCTCCCTTCCCTTCCCTTCCCTTCCCTTCCCTTCCCTTCCCTTCCCTTCCCTTCCCTTCCCTTCCCTTCCCTTCCCTTCCCTTCCCTTCCCTTCCCTTCCCTTCCCTTCCCTTCCCTTCCCTTCCCTTCCCTTCCCTTCCCTCTTCTCCCCTTTTTCCCCCTTTTCTCCCCTTTTCCCCTTCTTTCTTCCTTTCCTCCCTTTTTTCCCTTTCCCCTGTCCCCTTTTTCCCCCTCTCTTCTTTCTCCCTTTCTCCCTCTCCCCTCTCCTCCTTTCCCCCTTTTCCCCTCTCCTCCTTTCCCCCTTTTCCCCTCTCCTCCTTTTCCCCTTTTCCCTTCTCCCCTTTCCCCTCCTCTCAGCTGTCACTGCCTCTTTCCCTGTGGCTCCTCCAAACCCCTCTTTGCTGGAGGTGCAGAAAAATGAGAATTATTCCTTCTGGAGTGCTTTCTGCCACAGCACCTAAGTGCAGATGCAGGGAAGGTGATGGTGCTCTCTTTTTTTCTCCCTTCCATCTGCAGAAAGTAAAACTTCTCCAGTAAAAAAAAAAAATAAAAAATTCAATGTTCTATTGATTGCTAAAATTTGCTGTCAGTGTCTTGATTGCTGCTTTCACGTGGTGAATAAGAGCAAAAAATGTCCCTTCTCAGTTGGAAGGCTGAACTGGAAATTCAGGATTAACAAAATCTACTTGGCTTTTTTGCCTTTGAAACAGGCAGATGGGATCGTTTAACATATCATTTGCTAAGGCTTATTTTGACTGAAGTCTGATGGCGAGCAGCACCCCAAGCAAATATTTCAGAATAAAATACCAAATTTCTGACTTACAACAACTCTGTTGCTGTTGGTTGAAGCTAACTCTGGTGCTCAAATCCCTCCTGTTGGCACAGGTTCTGGTAGCAGAGCAGGAATTGTTTGTATTCTGTATTTTTAACCTCGTGTTTTCCGCTCTTGCCTTAATGGAAAACATATTTTGACATCTTCCCCTTAACTCCCTGCCTAAACTAACTGGGTTTAGAATTCCATCTGGCTGCACAGAAGAGACTCTTCCCTCTATTCCCCACCCAAATCTCTCCTTGGTAAATAAAGGAGCCAATGAATGGTGAAGGTTTTTGGTTTTTTTTTAAAGAGAACAAATCATTCTGCTGTTAAAATTGGCAGCACCGTGGTCTTTCCTGGCTACCTGCTGCTCTGAGGCTCTCCAGAGCTGCTGGAAGCTGTTCCTAAAATTCTCTGAGCTGTTGGAACACGTTTGGCTCATAAATCCCCACAGCTCCTGGCCCATCAGAGAGCTGTGAGTCACAGAGGAGGGAAGGGTGAGTGTGGATGGTGAAAAAATCCCAATCCCAACAGCTCAATAACAAAATAAAGTGGAGTTTCATGCTCTGGCCTCTCTGCCCTTCCTACTTTTCCCTTTTCCTTCTTTGGGAAGAATTCTGCAAAGATTTACCCTATGGAATGTCAAATTAGTGATAGGTTTTAAAATACAGCTTTATGCAATTCAGTCATAAGGCAAAGTTAAGAGAGCAATAATGGGGTGATAAACAAACAATTCATAATTTCAAAAGGAAAGAAACAAATATTCATCATTTCAGTAAATCCTCAGTGCAGAAAAAAGCCCTGAATGCTGATTCCTCTGATCCTTTTGGAGCTTTGCAACTCAGGCAGGAGAGTGGATGGCGAAGAAAACCCCAATCCCAACAGCTCAATAACAAAATAAAGTGGAGTTTCATGCTCTGGCCTCTCTGCCCTTCCTACAGGACTTTTTTCCTTTTTCGTTTTGGGAAGAATGCTGCAAAGAAGGGATTTATCTTATGGGATAGCATAGGGTAATAATTAATTAATTAATAATAATATCACATTAGTGTTAGGTTTTAAAATGCAGCTTTATGCAATTCAGTCATAAGGCAAAATTAAGAGAGCAATAATGGGGTGATAAACAATTCATAATTTCAAAAGGAAATAAAGAAATATTCATCATTTCAAAAGGAAAATAGAGTAAATCCTCAGTGCAGAAAAAAACCTGAATGCTGATTCCTCTGATCCTTTTGAAGTTTTGCAACTCAGGCAGGAGAGTGGATGGTGAAGAAAACCCCAATCCCAACAGCTCAATAACAAAATAAAGTGGAGTTTCATGCTCTGGCCTCTCTGCCCTTCCTACTTTTCCCTTTTCCTTCTTTGGGAAGAATGCTGCAAAGATTTACCCTATGGAATGTCAAATTAGTGATAGGTTGTGCCTTTTAAAATGCAGCTTTATGCAATTCAGTCATAAGGCAAAATTAAGAGAGCAATAATGGGGTGATAAACAAATAATTCATAATTTCAAAAGGAAAGAAACAAATATTCATCATTTCAGTAAATCCTTAATGCAGAAAAAACCCTGAATGCTGATTCCTCTGATCTTTTTGAAGTTTTGCAACTCAGGCAGGAGAGTGGATGGTGAAAAAATCCCAATCCCAACAGCTCAGGAACAAAATAAAGTGGAGTTTCATGCTCTGGCCTCTCTGCCCTTCCTACTTTTCCCTTTTCCTTCTTTAGAAATGTAGCATCCCATGAGCATTTTTAGGGAAGATACTGCAAAGAGGGCATTTACTCTCTGGAATGGCAAAGGGTAATAATTAATTAATAATAATGTCAGATTAATGTTAGGTTGTACCTTTTAAAATCACAGCTTTATGCAATTTAGTGAAAGAAAAGTTAGGAGAGCAATAATGTTGTGATAAACAAACAATTCATCATTTCAAAAGGAAAGAAGCAAATATTTATAATTTCAAAAAGAAAATAGAATAAATCCTTAGTGCAGTGAAAAACCTGAATGCTGATTCCCCTGAAACTTTGAAGTTTTGCAACTCAGGCAGGAGGATCAGCTTGAGGTGAGTTGATCAAACCTTCTCTGCAATTTTTCCTATGGAAAAAAAAAAAAATCCTTTGCAAACTTCCCAGGCCACACAGAGCAGGTCCTGGCTCTCAGTGCTGATCTCTGTGAGCTTCACGTGGTGAGAGATTTTCAATTTTCTTCACTGCAGAATAAGGGGGAAAGCTGCTGCTGCTGGTTCAGTGTTCTTGCACTGGGATCTTGCAAAATCCAGACCAGGTCAATGCTTCCAGCAAGTCTGGGGGGTGTTTAATATTCATTAATAATCAATAATATTCAGCAATATTCAATAATAATAAATAATATCCATCAATAACCAATAATAGTCAATAATATTCATTAACAATCAATAATATTCAATAATATTCATTGATAATCAATAATATTCATCAATAATCAATAATATTCAATAATATTCATCAATAATCAATAATATTCATCAATAATCAATAATGTTCCATAATATTCATCTATAATAAATAATATTAAACAATATTCATCAATATTCAAAAACATTCATCAATATTCAATAATATTCAATAATATTCATCTATAATAAATAATATTAAGCAATATTCATCAATATTCAATAATATTCATCAATAATCAATAATATTCAATAATATTCATCTATAATAAATAATATTAAACAATATTCATCAATATTAAAAAATATTCATCAATAATCAATAATGTTCCATAATATTCATCTATAATAAATAATATTCAATAATATTCAACAATATTCAATAATATTCAGCCATAATCAATAATATTCAATAATATTCATCTATAATAAATAATATTCAACAATATTCATCAATATTTATTCATATTCAGCCATAATCAATAATAATCAATACTATTCAGCAATAATCAATATTATTCAATAATATTCAGCCATAATCAATAATAATCAATACTATTCAGCAATAATCAATAATATTCAATAATATTCAGCTATAATAAATAATATTCAGCAATAATCAATATTATTCAATACTATTCAGCAATAATCAATAATATTAAATAATATTCAGCAATATTCAATAATATTCAGCAATATTCAGTAATATTCAGCTGCTGCTCCTGGAGACACAGATATCCAGGAGTGAGTGTTGGATTAAGCCTTTTTCTGAACCAGAGATGGGGCAACTGAGAGATGTTTTAAAAACTTTTATTCCATTTTCAGTCTCATGTGAAGGCTGTGACAATAGAGAAATTTTCTGTCAAGCTTTGAGAATTTTCTACAAATTTCCCACCCAGGATCATGGACAACATCCTCCTGCATCTTTTGGTGGTGCAGAAAAGAAAGATCTGCTCCTGGTTTTTGAAATTTGGCACAAAACTTTAAATAAAGTCAGCTGGGGTGGGGCTGGAAGGGAGGCTGGCCTTGCTCAGAACAAAAATGAGTTAATTCCTGCACTGACAGTGAAGCTCCTTGTGGGAATTCTTAAAACTTGATAGAAAATTTATATGGTCTTGTATTTTTATAGGTAAACACATTTATCCATTTTAAAATTATTAAATTAAATTAATTTTCATTAATTAAAAGAAATTAAAATTAATTTTATTTAAATTAATTATTTAAGGCAAAATTTAAATTATTTTTATTAAATTTCATTAATTATTTAAAAATTAATTTTAACTTAATGTTGAATTCATTTAATTTGAATGAACTTTAAAATTTTTAAATTTAAAAAAAAATTTGAAATCTAAAATTTTATTTTCAATGAATTTAAATGAATCACTCTGGTGACAATCTGGGGATCAGTCCCAGCTTGGACTCGATGGTCTGGGAGGTCTCTTCCACTCTAAATATTCCAAAACCCTTTTTCCCTGCCAAAAATATTCCTAGAAAACCTTTTCTTTGCTGTTCTTGCCCACTGGTATTTGCATTGCTGATGATTTGGCCTTGGGAGAAGAGTTGCTCTGCTCTCAGCAGCTGCTGCTTTCCTTTCCACAGGAGATGGATTTGTTTTTTCCATCCCTGAATCATTTAGATCCTATTCATAGCTTCCAAATATTGCAGAGTAACGAGGTGCTTAAAAATGAGGATGAAAATGAATGTTCTGATGTGTTTGCACCTGCAAATTATAAAAGTGCTGCGTGAAGTTTGCTGTGACAAAGCTTGAGGGGCTCCAGTACAGGCTGCATTTAATCCATTTGTTTTCTAGAGGAAAATTGATATCAAATCTGGCAGCCCTTTTAATGGGTAGCTTTCAGAAATGAAATTATGCCTGATTCTGCTTCCAAATGTGCTGTGACATTAGTGTTAAAAAAAAAATAATTCAAATTACTAGTTTTGCGTCGTTGCAAAATGGGCAGGCATTGTGTGTAAAGAGATTTGTTTCGGTTTTTTAACCTTTTTAACAGGTTTTGTTGTGCTTTAAAACATTTTTAAAAGTTTTGATCGTCCTCAACTGATATTGGTTGGAAAATAAGAAACATAAGAACAGAACATTGGTTAGAATATAAGAAACATAAGAACAGAACATTGGTTAGAATATAAGAAACATCTCATCATTTGAAAAACAAACATTTTCATCCTCAACTGATATTGGTTAGAACATAAGAAAAACAACATTGTTTAGAATATAAGAAACATAAGAACATAGCATTGGTTAGAACATAAGAAACTCATATTTTGAGTTTCATAATTTGAAATAATTTGAAAAATATGGAAATATGAAAAATCTAATCATTTGAAAAACAAACATTTTCATCCTTAACTGATATTGGTTAGAATACAAGAAACATAGGAAACATAAAATTGGTTATTACATAAGAAACATTTCATCATTTGAAAAACAAACATTTTCATCCTCAATTGATATTGGTTAGAATATAAGAAACATAGGAAACATAAAATTGGTTATAACATAAGAAACATCTCATCATTTGAAAAAAAAAAAACATTTTCATCCTTAACTGATATTGGTTAGAATATAAGAAAAACATAAGAATATAACATTGTTTAGAATATAAGAAACATAAAAACAAACTCATATTTTGAGTTTTATAATTTGAAATAATTTGAAAAATATGAAAACATGAAAAATGTCATCATTTGAAAACCAAACATTTTCATCCTCAACTGATATTGGTTAGAATATAAGAAACATAAGAACATAGCATTGGTTGGAACATAAGAAACCTCTCATAATTTGAAAAACGAACATTTTCATCCTCAACTGATAATGGTTAGAATATAAGAAATATAGGAAATATAAGAAACTCATATTTTGAGTTTCAAAATTTGAAATAATTTGAAAAATATGGAAATATTAAAAATCTCATCATTTGAAAACCAAACATTTTCATCCTCAACTGATATTGGTTAGAACATAAGAAATATAGGAAACATAAGAACATAACATTGGTTAGAACATAAGAAATATAGGAAATATAAGAACATAGCATTGGTTAGAACATGAGAAACCTCTCATAATTTGAAAAACAAATATTTTCATCCTCAACTGATGATGGTTAGAATATAAGAAACATAAGAACATAACATTGGTTAGAACCTAAACTCATATTTTGAGTTTCATAATTTGAAATAATGTGAAAAATCTCATAATTTGGAAAACAAACATTTTCATCCTCAACTGATATTGGTTAGAATATAAGAAATATAGGAAATATAAGAACATAGCATTGGTTAGAACATAGGGAACCTGTCATCATTTGAAAAACAAAGATTTTCTGGCTGGCCTGTGTTAGAGAAAAGGGCTGGTGAATTGAATTGGGCTGGTGCATAAATCAATAGGATGCTCCCAGCTGGGGCCAACACTCAATTCTTGGTTTGGAAAATGTGAGGAGTGACCCACGTGGGACCCTCCCACCCCAGGCAGAGGAGGATGAGCTGTACCCAGGTGCTGGGGTTGTCCTGGAGCAGCCACAGCCTGCAGGGGACAAGGAACCGGGGACAAGGAGCTGCTGTGGCTGATGTGTCCTGGAAAGGAGCCTGGGAAATGCTTCTGTGCCAGGTTTTTCTGGAGATGCTGTGGAGGGACAGGACACAGGGAATGGTTTGTACTGCCAGAGGGCAGGGATGGATGGGATTTGGGCAGGAATTGTCACCTGAGAGGATGGGGAGGGGCTGGGATGGAATTCCCAGAGCAGCTGGGGCTGCCCCTGCATCCCTGGCAGTGCCCAAGGCCAGGCTGGGCAGGGCTGGGAGCAGCCTGGGATGGTGAAAGTGTCCCTGCCATGGCAGGGGTGGCACTGGGTGGGCTTTGAGGAATTATTTGAGGTGGGCTTTCCTGTAATTAGGAAATAGTTGGCTTCCAGCCCAAACCATCCTGGAATTCTGTGAACATTTCCATGGCTTGGCAGCTTCTGTGGAGCAGTGGAAGGGCAGGGGTGGCCTGAGGCTTTGCGATCCTTCCAATCTGAACCATCCTGGGATTGTGTGACCATTTCCATTGCTTGGAAGCTTCTCTGGAGCTGTGGAAGGTGTCCCTGCCATGGCAGGGGTGGTACTGCATGGGCTCTGAGATCCCTCCAGCCCAAACCATCCTGGGATTGTGTGACCATTTCTATTGCTTGGAAGTTCCTCTGGAGCAGTGGGAGGTGTCCCTGCCATGTCAGGGATGGCACTGGGTGGGCTCCGAGATCCTTCCAACCGAAACCATCCTGGGGTTCTGTGACCATTTCCATGGCTTGGCAGCTTCTCTGGAGCAGTGGGAGGGCAGGGATGGCCTGAGGCTTTGAGATCCTTCCAATCTGAACCATCCTGGGGTTCTGTGAACGTTTCCATGGCTTGGCAGCTTCTGTGGAGCAGTAGAAGGGCAGGGCTGGCACTGGATGGGCTCTGAGATCCTTCCAGCCCAAACCATCCTGGAATTCTGTGACCATTTCCATTGCTTGGAAGCTTCTCTGGAGCAGTGGGAGGTGTCCCTGCCATGTCAGAGATGGCACTGGATGGGCTTTGAGAGCCTTCCAGCCCAAACCATCCTGGAATTGTGTGACCATTTCCATGGATGGCAGCTCCTCTGGAGCCTCCTGCAGCAGAAGAGGGGCTGATCCCTGCACCTTCTCCTGCAGGAGCTGCCCTGGGCCCGTGGTCCTGCCCAAGCTCTGTGGGATGCTCCTCTCTGCTCCAGCTCCTGCTCTTTTCCTGCTGCTGCTGCTTGTGGGAAATGGGTTCAGAGGGAATTCTCCACGTTTGGCAGAAGGTTCACACAGAGTGCATCTATGAGCAAACCTTGAGATAAGAAATGCTGACTTAGAAATGCCAGGGAATAGCACAGACATTGCTGAGAGAGAAATGGAACTAGAAACAAGTTTTAAAGAATGGCCTTACAAATAAAACTGGATACTTTAGAGAAATAGAACTGTAAAAGATGCATTGTATTAGCACCCACAAAGAATAATTTTAGATTATTCGTTTTAAGGTGTTTGCAGTATGGTGTGGCAAAGCCTATCTTTTAGTGAAAATATATTATGGAAAGAAAGAAAAGAAAAATTCTATATATCCTATAGAAACCTAGCTTATAGTGAAAATATAGTGAAAATATATTATGAAAGAAAGTAAAGAAAAACTCCATATATCCTATAGAAACTTAGCTTATAGTGAAAATATATTATGGAATGAAAGTAAAGAAAAACTCCATATATCCTATAGAAACCTAGGTTATAGTGAAAATATATTATGGAAAGTAGATAAAGAAAAACTCCATCTATCCTATAGAAACCTAGCTTATAGTGAAAACATATTATGGAAAAAAAGTAAAGAAAAATTCCATATATCCTATAGAAACCTAGCTTATAGTGTATTGCAATTAGGAAATAGTTGGCTTCTGATTGTGATAGGATTAATTGTTACACTTGTATTATCTCACCCTTTGAATGAGACTGAAAATGGAATAAAATGTTTCAAACACTTCTCAGTTGCCCCATCTCTGGGTCAGAAAAGGGTTTAGTCCAATTCTGCTCACTTCAGTTCGGAGTGGAGGCATTCTTAGCATTCCTTCCAGTCTGCATCGTATCTACACAACATCTAATCACACTTCTCCACAACAACTGGCCTGTAAATTAACATTATAATGGATCCTAAGGGGTTGTAATTACTCAGAAATGTCACTGGCCTGGAAGAGTGCCGGGCTCTGCTTGTCAGCAGTCTTCCCTCTCCCTTCTTGGAGTCTTCCTGCAGGTGAAAAATTCATTTTTCTGAGGTTTTGTTGTCCTGAGCAGCACCTTGCTCCTCTGTTGTAATGATTGTCCCAGAGTGTCACCAAAGTTAGAAATTCAGCATCACTGAATTTCTTTGCTCAGCTGAACTATCCCAACATTATCTAAACACCACCAGCTTCTGCTTTCTTCTGTCCCATCCCAATTTTGATGTTTTATTTCCTCATCCAAGTGGCTGGAAGAGCTGCCTTTGGCAGGGATGGGAGGGGAGCAGAAATCTTTGAATTGTGGCTCAAACCCTCCTTTGGGCAGGGCAGCAGCAGCAGCATCCTTCCTGCTGTCCACCTCTGGCAAAAGCAGGGCTCATTCCCACATCTGGAATGTGGAATTCCCACATCTGGAACGTGCAATTCCCACATCTGGAACGTGCAATTCCCACATCTGGAACGTGGAGAATTCCCTCCTCCTCCAGATGGACACAAGGGCTGCAGCAGTGGGGGTGGCTGCTGCTGCTCCACCAAACTGACACCAGAATTTTTGGCTCCCTGTGTGGGCAGCACTGCAATTCCCTGCAGAGCTTATCTTGGAGCAGCTGCATCTCCTGATGTCCCAAAAATGAGATTTTCATCCCCTAAGGAGAGCTCCAGGTGGGTAGTGCAGGATGCATCTCAGCCTGGAACTAAACTGGCAATATCCATCCTTTCCACAGCTCCATTTTTTCAGCCAGCATTCCCTTTTGGGAAAAGAATGATCTGCCACGAATTTGCTGCCTTTTTGTGGAAAAAAAAAAAGGGGGGAAGGAATGAAATAATAGTTAATACTTAATGCATATGAGCAGCAATGCTGCTGGGGTTGCCTAGCAGCCACTGAGACAAGCAGGAGAATAAAAAAAGGGCTGAGTGAATGTGTTTGGAGCTGGTTCCTGGGTCTGAAGGTGGAATCTGACCCATGCAGCCCAGTTGGTTTTTGGATTTTTTTTTTTGGAAAGGGGGAGGAGATGGTGGAATTTACCACTAATGGATATTTTAGCTCTGGATCATCTCTATCCACTCCCCCACCCCCCATCTGGTTTTTCCTTTTTGGTTTTCTTCAAGTGTAACTTGGAGAGTTTTAGTCAAAGGGAGGTGTTAAAGTTTTGTGTGGTTTTTCTGGAGATGGAATAGGGAAAAAAAAAAAAGAAAAAATCTCTCAAAGAGATTTTTTCCTTCTATTTAGGATGGTATCTCTGGCAGTCTGGAGATCATTAGAATTTCATGGCCTCTTCAATATACTGCTCAGTAAATGCTGTGGAGACTGGAAATAGCTCCTGCAGTCACACTTAACACTCCTCACATTGCTCTGCTTCCTGCAAAAAGTTCATTTCATCTTCTGAAAAGCAAAAGTAGAAAGAAACTTTGGAAAAAAAAAAAAAAAAGAAGGGGAGGAAGTTTGAGCTGCTCTGTGAGTGCAAATAAACTCCTTCCCCCATGAGACCAGAAATTCCCCAAGGTATAAAGCTGGGTTAAAACCCCACTAGGAGATAAAAATAAGGAATGCTGACAGTTTAAATAGTGGTTTTCTGAATTCATGTTCTTCTCTTGACTTTTCTTTTTCTTCAGTAAAAGTTGGAAAGCTGGAAACCCTTTTCCTTGTCAGGCACTTGTGGGAGTTACAGGACTCCAGCAACTGGAATCCTAAAACCTCCCCTGCCATCCACACTTGAGAGGTGTGAACTCTCAATTTTAATGTGTTTTCCTCATCCCAGCAGTAATTTTGAGCATATTAAAGCAGAGAAAAAGGGCACTTAGGAGAAAGGAATGAAGTTAGAAGCATCTTGGATTTAATTTGGAATAAATAAAGTGGCTCTCTGAGGGCAGCTGGGCTCTTTTACACTCTTGAGAAGAGCTGAGGGCTCTTGGGTCAGTAGCAGCAAAGAGATCCCTGCAGGAATTCTGCTGGAAGGGGGTTTGGACAGGGAGTTTAAGTTTAGGCTGGGTTTACAGGCTGGGTTTGGGTGAGAGCAGAGTTCTCAGGAGCTTGGTCACCTCTGCAGCTTCTGCTGTCAAGGCCAGAATTCTCTGTGGAAGTCCTTCCCTTGGCCAAATGTCACAGTGCTAAAGCAGATTTTCACCATTTCCCACCTTTTGGAGGCTGCAGTGCTGAAGTTGGCATTAAAGCAGTGGTGGGATGGGCAGGGGTTGACTGAGCTTGGTTTGATTGATTTTTTCATTAATGAGTTTAAATGCTCTCAGATCACCTCAGAGGTGCTGTCTGTGTTATCCCTTAGCCAGGGAGAGGCTTTAAATGATGATTTTATAATTTCCAGTTGTCATTTTTAAGTTGTTCTTGTCTTCCATAAGTGGCTTCTCTCTGTTGAATGCTGCTCTGAACACCTCCAAAAGATTATTTACCTTCTTTAGGATGTTTCTGGGTTAACTCTTCTTGTGCAGGGAATATTTCTGGCTTTACTCTTCTCCCTCCTGAGAGGGAAATAAATGCTGTTGAATGCTGCTCTGAACATCTCCAGCAAAATATTATTTGCCTCCTTCAGAATATTTATGGGTTAACTCTTCTTGTGCAGGGAATATTTCTGGCTTTACTCTTCTCCCTCCTGAGAGGGAAATAAATGTTAAAAAGATCAAGGAGAAGTTTGGGGGCTGGGTCAGCAATAGCTGAGGGGAAAAAAATCCTTAAAGATCCAAAAGAACCTTAAAATCTTGAAGGATTTTTAAACCAAAATTTTGGAAGATTTGATTTAAAACGTGCTCAGGATTGTGACTTTTCTTTTTCATCCAGTGAATGAGTGATTCCAGCTTTTTATGTGCATTCCATCCAGGGCTGGGCTTTATCCTGGAGGTCTTTTCCAAACTTTCTCATTCTCTAATCAGTGGTAAAACACCTGGAGAAACACCAAAGGAAGCGCTGAAAGCACCCAGAGCTGGAAACCACCAGCGAGGAGCTTTTATTGATGGCTGCCAAGGTGAACTGAGGTGGTGCCGCTGCCTAAACTCAGATTAAAAAGCCAAAAACACAAATTGTGGCCCAGGTCTGCTCGTGCTGGAAGCTGTGCCAGCATCCTGGGGCCTCACTGATGAGCAGCAAGCACAGCAGAACTTTTGTGGCTTAGATCAGACCACAGCACCCAGGACAATGATGTTTCCAACAAAAGCTTTTCTCTAATCTTTATTTCCCCAGAGTGAGCTCTCCCTTAAAATCCTCCCAAGTGTCTCGACATTTTTTTTTTTTGCTTATGATTAATTGCCTCAAATTCTAATGTGAAAAAACGGATGGGGAGAATTTAAATTAGTTTTCCATGTTCGTGGCACTGGAAGAAAACATCCTTTTGATTAATTTCTCCTCTTCATCTAATCAGAGGATGCTCCAAAAGCTCACACCCCCTCTCCCAAAATCTCCTTTCCAGCCAGGCTGCCTTTGCCTGGATTCACCACCAAGAAAAGCAAACCTGGTTTAAGTCAGCTAAACCCTGGCTGAGAGGGATCTAAATTCTGCTGGAAAACTTAGAGGGATCTACAAATAGATGGGGAAAAAAAAAATAAGTTGGAAGAGAACTTGCTGAGGGACTTGTGTGTGTTTGGGGGTGCAGAAACAGCGTGAGTAGTTAAACCCAGCTCCAAAAAAAAGCTTAATTCCTTAATTTAATTTTTTTAAAAACACCAAATGAACAAAAAGATTTCTCTCCTGAGCATCTACACCCAGCTCTAAAAAAGCCTAATATCAACTTTAATATTTTCTTTAATATATTAAATTCTTTAATGTTTATTAAAATCACTTATTTATCGATATTTATTCTTTTTTCTATTTATTATTTTAAAAGAATATTTATTCTTTAATATTTTTTATTCTTTAATATATTAATTAATATATTCCTTAATATTACCTTAAAAAAAAAACCCCATTGAACACAAAAAGAACAAAAATATTTCTCCTGAGCATCTGCTTTGCCCAGCTCCAAAAAAGCTTAATGTTAGCTTTAATATATTCTTTAATATATTCCATTCTTTAATATTTATTAATATGTATTATTTTATTCTATTACTTCTTTTTTAAAGAATATTTAGTCTTTAAAAAGAATATTTTTCTTTTTATTCTTTTTATTCTTTAATATATTAATTAATATATTCCTTAATATTACTTTTCAAAAAACCCCAACTGAGCACAAAAAGAACAAAACCATTTCTCTCCTGAGCATCTGCTTTGCCCAGCTGCAAAAAACCTTAATATTAGCTTAATACATTCTTTAATATATTCCATTCTTTAATATTTATTAATATGTTATAATAATTTATTATTTTATTTTTTAAAGAATATTTGGTCTTTAAAAGAATATTTTTCTTTTTATTCTTTTTATTATTCTTATTCTTTTGATTCTTTTGATTCTTTAATATATTAATTAATATATTCCTTAATATTACTTTTCAAAATACCCCAACTGAGCACAAAAAGAACAAAACCATTTCTCTCCTGAACATCTGCTTTGGCCAGCTCCAAAAAAGCTTAATATTAGCTTAATATATTCTTTAATATATTCCATTCTTTAATATTTATTAATATGTTATAATAATTTACTAATTATTTTATTCTATTACTTCTTTTTTAAAGAATATTTGGTCTTTAAAAGAATATTTTTCTTTTTATTCTTTTTATTATTCTTATTCTTTTTCTTCTTTAATATATTAATTAATATATTCCTTAATATTACTTTTCAAAAAACCCCAACTGAGCACAAAAAGAACAAAACCATTTCCCTCCTGAGCCTTGCCCAGCTCTCCCCCAGCCCCGCTAATCCGTTTATTCTGAAATAACAATTCCATAAAATAAACCCAAACCAAAACAAAGCGGCTGTGCCGGGCTGCCCCCCCCGCGCAGTTGCCATGGCAGCCGCGTTATTTGTCCCTCCCGCCTCGCCGGGCTCCTGAAAATACCCGCTGACATATTTGGTGAGGCGGGATGGGGATGTTTGGTTTGGGAAACGCTGCCCGCGTTGCCTGGCAACGGGAGGAGAGCGGGAGGGGACCGCGTCACCCCTGGCAACCGCTGTTGGTCCCCAAACATCGCGGCCTTCCTCCCTCCCTCCCTCCCTTCCCTCCCCCGCATCCTCCTCCCGCCAGCCGCGGCTCCGGGCGGGGCACCCAGAGCTCCTCGGGGGGCTCGGGGCTGGCACAGGAGATTTTGACCTTCCTTGAACCCCCCCCTCAGCCCCAGTTTAGGGTTCAGAAGGGTTTGAGGGTTTGAGGGTTCCCTGCTCGTGCGGGTCCATCAGGAGCTTCTGGGCTGAGGCAGCCCCTGGTGGGGATGGGGATGAGGGTTTGGGATGGTGGGATCAGGTGGGGTTTGGGATCAGGTGGGGTTGGGATCAGGTGGGTTTGGGACGGTGGGATCAGGTGGGGTTTGGGTTCAGGTGGGTTTGGAATTGTGGGATCAGGTCAGTTTGGGATCAGGTGGATTTGGGGATGATGGGCTAAGGGGTTTTAGGGATTGTGGGATGAGGTGGTTTTGGGATCAGGTGGGTTTGGGATGGTGGATGAGGTGGGGTTTGGGATCAGGTGGGTTTGGGGATGGTGGGATCAGGTGGGGGTTGGGATCAGGTGGGTTTGGGATGGTGGGATCAGGTGGAGTTGGGATCAGGTGGGTTTGGGATGGTGGGATCAAGTGGGGTTGGGATCAGGTGGGTTTGGGGATGGTGGATGAGGTGGGGTTTGGGATCAGGTGGGTTTGGGACGGTGGGATCAGGTGGGGTTTGGGTTCAGGTGGGTTTGGGATTGTGGGATCAGGTCAGTTTGGGATCAGGTGGATTTGGGGATGATGGGCTAAGGGGTTTTAGGGATTGTGGGATGAGGTGGTTTTGGGATCAGGTGGGTTTGGGATGGTGGATGAGGTGGGGTTTGGGATCAGGTGGGTTTGGGGATGGTGGGATCAGGTGGGGTTGGGGGATAATGGGATGAGGTAGGGTTTAGAGATGGTGGGATGAGGTGGGGTTGGGATCAAGTGGGTTTGGGGATGGTGGGATCAGGTGAGGTAGGGATCAGGTGGGTTTGGGGATGGTGGATGAGGTGGGGTTTGGGATCAGGTGGGGTTTGGGTTCAGGTGGGTTTGGGATTGTGGGATCAGGTCAGTTTGGGATCAGGTGGATTTGGGGATGATGGGCTAAGGGGTTTTAGGGATTGTGGGATGAGGTGGTTTTGGGATCAGGTGGGTTTGGGATGGTGGATGAGGTGGGGTTTGGGATCAGGTGGGTTTGGGATTGTGGGATCAGGTCAGTTTGGGATCAGGTGGGTTTGGGACAGTGGGATCAGGTGGAGTTGGGATCAGGTGGGTTTGGGATTGTGGGATCAGGTCAGGTTGGGATCAGGTGGGTTTGGGATGGTGGGATCAGGTGAGGTAGGGATCAGGTGGGTTTGGGATTGTGGGATCAGGTCGGCTTGGGATCAGATGGGTTTGGAGATGGTGGGATCAGGTGGGGTTGGGGGATAATAGGATAAGGTAGGGTTTAGAGATGGTGGGATGAGGTGAGTTTGGGATGAGGTGGGTCTGGGATGGTGGATGAGGTGGGGTTTGGGATCAGGTGGGTTTGGGGATGGTGGGATCAGGTGGGGTTGGGGGATAATGGGATGAGGTGGGTTTGGGATGGTGGGATGAATTGAGGTTTGGGATGAGGTGGGATTTGAGGATGATGGGATGAGGTAGGTTTGGGGATCATGAGATGAGGTGGGTTTGGGATGAGATGGGTTTGGGATCAAGTGGGTTTGGGGATGATGGGATCAGGTGAAGTTTGGGATGAGGTGGGTTTGGGGATCATGGGATGTAGTGGTTTTAGGGCTGGTGGGATGAGGTAGGTTTGGGGATGGGGGATGAGGTGAGGTTTGGGATCAGTTTGGTTTGGGGATTGTGGGATCAGGTGGGTTTGGGATCAGGTAGGTTTGGGGATGATGGGCTAAGGGGTTTTAGGGATTGTGGGATGAGGTGGCTTTGGGATCAGGTGGGATTTAGAGATGGTGGGAACACGTGAGGTTTGGGATGATGTGGGGTTTGGGGATGAGGTGGGGTTTGGGGATGGTGGGATGAGGTGAGGTTTGGGATGAGGTGGGTTTGGGGATGTTAGGATGAGGTGAGGTTTGTGGATGATGGGATGGGGTTTGTGGTCATCAGAGTCCCCATCCAGCCAGAGCAGAGACAGGAAGGTCTCTGGGGTGAGCTGCCTGTCACAAAGCCCCACTCATTCTGCAGGCCAGAAACTCTGCCCACAGGAATTATTGCCTGGATAAATGATCTTGCTCAGGTAATTGCAGGTCTGTAGCAGCCAGTTCTCTTTCTTTGGGACAGTGGGAGCTGGTGGAGCAGTGTGGAGCTGTTGAAGCCTTTATCTCCTCCCATTCCTGTGGGATACAGTTTGTCTTCCTGCTGTCCTCACCAAAAATCCACCAGTGCTGTTATCCAAGTGCAGAATATTCAAATCCTCATTCCCAATTCTAGGACACCTACAGCAGCCTTCTCTTTGCCTTTCCAGGGAGAATTGCCTGTCTCTAGATAGTTTCTATCTTCTATTTGGGGTTTTGTTTAGTCCTGGAATCTGTGCCAGTCACCAGCAGCTTTATGAACTTTAAATTCCCACAGAAAAATCCTTCCCTGTCCTCCCTGGAGCAGTGGGGAAGCAATTGCTGATGTTCCTTGCTGAAATGTGCACTGGACACAGCCATGGAGTGCAGGGAGAGCTGCTGGGAGTTCAATTTTGGGCCACCCCATGTGGCTGAGGAGTGCCTGGAGATCACAGAATCATGGAATGGTGTGGGCTGGAAAGGTCCTCACAGCCCATCCAGTGCCACCCCTGCCATGGCAGGGACACCTTCCACTGTCCCAGGCTGCTCCAAACCCAGTGCTTGGACACTTCAGGGACAGCCACAGCTTCTCCAGCCTCTCTCCATCCTCCCAGGGAAGAATTCCTTCCTAATATCCCATCCAAGCCAGCCCTCTGGCACTTTGAGGCCATTCCCCTTGTCCTGTCCCTCCAGGCCCTTGTCCAAAGCCCTTCTCCAGGTCTCTTCTCCCTGACTCCATTTTCTGTGGAGGGCAGGAGCACAGCTTTGATTTTCCTGGTGGACGCTCCCAGTTCCACCAGTTCCTGGTCAGGGCAGTGCTCCCTGTGTTGTGCTGAGCTGGGACAACCTGGAACCTCCTCTTCCTTCTCTTCTTCCTCCTTTTCCTCTTCCTCTTCTGCCTCCCAAAGTACAAACCCCCAGTTCATGCCATGGTTCACCCCATGGTGGGATCCTCTGGAGATCCAGATCCACTGATGCTGTAAAATCTGAGACAAAGTCATCTCTTGTCCAAACAGCCCCAGTTTGTGTTTGTTGCTGCTTCTGCTTCCCTTTGTGAGGCACCACAAGGCTCGTGAGTGGTGCTGTGTAAATAAATAGCAACACCCAGGGCTGTGCTGGCAGCAGTTCCTGCTGTGCTGGCTGGAAACAGCTGCTGCAGCCACCCCACATCCCCATGGAACACTGCAGCCAGTCCCCATGGAATAGTGCAACAAATATTCATGGAATACTGCAGCAATTCTCCATGCAATACAGCAGCAAATATTCATGGAATACTGCAGCAATTCTCCATGCAATGCTGCAGCAAATATTCATGGAATACTGCAGCAATTCTCCATGCAATACTGCAGCAAATATTCATTGAATACTGCAGCAATTCTCCATGCAATGCTGCAGCAAATATTCATGGAATACTGCAGCAATTCTCCATGCAATGCTGCAGCAAATATTCATGGAATACTGCAGCAATTCTCCATGCAATGCTGCAGCAAATCCCTATGGAATACTACAGCAAATTTTCCATGCAACAGTGCAGCAATTCTCCATGGAATCCTGCAGCAAATCCCCATGGAATACTGCAGCCAATCCCCATGGAATACTGCTGCATTTCTCCATGCATTACTGCAGCAATTCTCCATGGAATCCTGCAGCAATTCTCTGTGGAATACTGCAGCCAATCCCCATGGAATACTGCAGCAATTCTCTGTGGAATCCTGCAGCAATTTTCCATGGAATAGTGCAGCAAATCCCCCATAGAATAGTGCAGCAATTCTCCATGGATTACTGCAGCAATTCCCATGGAATACTGCAGCAATTCTCCATGGATTACTGCAGCCAGTACTCATGCAATGCTGCAGCAATTCTCCATGGAATCCTGCAGCCAATCCCCATGGAATGCTGCAGCCAATCCCCATGGAATACTGCAGCAATTCTCTGTGGAATCCTGCAGCAATTTTCCATGGAATAGTGCAGCAAATCCCCCATAGAATAGTGCAGCAATTCTCCATGGAATCCTGCAGCAAATCCCCATGGAATCCTGCAGCAAATCTCCATGCAATCCTGCAGCCAATCCCCATGCAATCCTGCAGCCAATCCCCATGCAATCCTGCAGCCAATCCCCATGGAATGCTGCAGCCAACCCCCATGCAATACTGCACAATTCCCCATGGATTACTGTAGCCAATCTCCTGCTCCCACTGAAATTCTCCAAAGTCCTAAACCAGGGAAGGGTTGTTTGGTCCAAGCAAGTGAGAAATGAGGGCTGGTGAGGTACAGGTGTGAGTTAGGCTGATCTCAGGGAATTCATTTGCAATGAGTGACACATTCCATAGTTCCCTGACGTCAGACAAGCTATAAAAGCCATAGGACAGGCTATAAAAAACAGCAGCAAGGTTTGCAGCTCCTTGTTCCCAAATGAGCCCAGTTCAGGCAGAGGAGGATGAGCTGTACCTGGCATTGTCCTGGGAGCAGCTACAGCCTGCAGGGGACAAGGAACCACAGACTCTGCTTTGGCTGGTGGTGGAAACTTTGAGATGTGTCCTGGAAAGGAACCTTGGCAACGCTTTTGTGCCAGGTTTTTCCTGGAGACAGTTTTGTCACAGAGGCCTGGAGGGACAGAGGGACACAGGGAGTGGCTTCCACTGCCAGAGGGCAGGGTTAGGTGGGAAATTGGGGAGAAATTGTTCCCTGGCAGGGTGGGGAGAGGCTGGGATGGAATTCCCAGAGCAGCTGGGGCTGCCCCTGGATCCCTGGCAGTGCCCAAGGCCAGGCTGGACAGGGCTGGGAGCAGCCTGGGATGGTGAAAGTGTCCCTGCCATGGCTCTGGATGGGCTTTGAGGTCCTTCCAATCCAAACCATGCTGGGATTCTGTTCCAGAATATTTCTACTTTCAGAAATTGTATTTCCCCCGTTGAATCACAGTCCTGGGCAGCCCCCTACAGTGCACATATTAAAAATATGGGGAACAATTCATTCAAGCCCAGAACTTGTGCTTGTTTTTGTGAGGTAGCCCCAATGTGTTTGTTACAGCCTGGACATGGAGAGCACTGGAATGTGACTTTTACTTCCTCCTTCCAGATGTGAAATCATCCTCCCTGCTCAGCAGATACCCAGATGTTGTTTCTTGGGTAACATTTGCCATCATTGCAGCAAAACTTCTCTGAAGTCAAGGTTCAGGTGGTTCATAGGAAAGAAATAAGGAGTTCCACTTGTTGGCAGGGTTGTGCTACGCTAAAAATCTGGGATCTCTTGGACTTTTCTCACCAATAAACAGCTGTGAGTGGTGCAGGGGAGTCTGTGAGCAGCCCAGGGATGGCAGGAGCTGTGTCAGGGCTTGGCATGGAGCTCAGGGAAAGGTTCTTCCCCCTCAGGGCACTGCCCACTGTCAGCAACTTTGCTGCTGCTTCTTTCTCCTTGCAACATCAACTTTTTATCTGCAGAGAAGAATGGGAGCAGCTTTATTACAAAGGTGACCCAGTTCTTTAGTTCTTAGGCTGGTTCATGGAGTACATGTCCATCTTCCTGTAAACCTGACCCTACATTCAGGTTGTTAACCCAAAGGAAAACAGGCCAGGATTTTGTATGGGAAGGATTTTCCCAACAATGCTTTGCCCCTGTTCATGTCTGAGATTCCTGCACGTGGGATTTGCATTTTGCCAGCAACCCCTAAACTATTGTGGCTTCTGCTCTTCAATTTCATCTGGCTCTTAAGGAAACTCCAAATTACAGATCCATTCCTGACTCTTTTCTGTCCTCAAAGTTACTTTTAAAGAAACAGCAGAGATGAGAGAATGGCTGTTACACAACAGTTATGTGTGTGTATATATATTACTTGACTTAATTCTGTGAAATCTAATTAAAGACTGGGTGTATATTTGTATTTCAGTATATTATTAACTTGCTAATAAAAGCCATTTCCAGATTTGTATTTTTCCATGAGGACCAGGTTTCTGGAAAAAAAAAAAAAAACAACCAAACCCAGCTATAGTGCCTGCTGCCCTTGAAAAGTGTGTTTGGGGTTTATCTGTGTTTCCAGGTAACTGGAGCTCATAGACAAGCAGTGTTTGCTTCTGTTTTAAATTAATTTAACCTAATCAGTGGCAGGGTCTGGTGCCTTCTCTTGTTTATAAAATTTTGAAGCAGTGTAATGAGTAGTGTCTTCAGAAAGCTTCTTTTCAAGTTGCTTGGCATGTTTGCTTCCCATTTCCATTCCCCTCTTCTTACCAGGACTCAGGGAAGGGGCAAGGTTATGATGTGGGGGTGTTCACAGGGGTCCCAGGATGAGGGAAGAGATGAGAATCTTGACTCCATGGTTCAGAAGGCTGATTTATTATTTTATGATATATATGATATTAAAAGAAAATGATATATTAAAACTACACTAAAGAATAGAAGAAAAGGATTTCATCCGAAAGAAGGGAAGGGAAGGGAAGGGAAGGGAAGGGAAGGGAAGGGAAGGGAAGGGAAGGGAAGGGAAGGGAAGGGAAAGGAAAGGAAAGGAAAGGAAAGGAAAGGAAAGGAAAGGAAAGGAAAGGAAAGGAAAGGAAAGGAAAGGAAAATCTTGTGACTGCTCACAGCCTCGACACAGGTTGCTGTGGTTGGTCATCAAGTAAAAACAATTCACATGCTGGGTAAACAATTCTCCAAATCACATTCCAAAGCAGCAAAACATGGAGAAGCTGAAGTTTCCCAGCTTCCCAGGAGAAAAGATCCTAATGAAAGGATTTTCCATAAAATGTGTCTGTGACATTACAACACGTGCCTCAGGACACTGTGGGTGAGCTGCCTCAGCAGCCTGGGAGGGGACAAGGACACGTCTCCTCTGTGAGGGATGGCCCAAAGCTCTGCCCACGGGTGAGGAGGGGCTGGCTGGGAGCTGTGGATGGTGCCCAAGGGCTGCTGCTGCTGTGGGGTTGTTGGGCACTGTCCTGCCCTGTCCCAGCTCTGGGGGTGGCTCGGTGTCACCTCAGCGTGGCATGGACAGTTCTGGGGCTGAGGTCAAGGTCTGGATGAGCCAAGGCTCTGGCTGCTCTTAACCTGCTCCCAGATCCTGCCAGGATCTGAAGGAGCCTAAAGGAAACTGGAGAGGGGCTCTTGGTCAGGAACTGCAGGGACAGGAGCCAGGCAATGGCTCCCAGTGCCAGAGGGCAGGGCTGGATGGGATCTTGGCAAGCAGGAATTGTGGAATCCATCCCTGGAATGGAATTCCCAGAGCAGCTGGGGCTGCCCCTGCATCCCTGGCAGTGCCCAAGGCCAGGCTGGGCAGGGCTGGGAGCAGCCTGGGACAGTGGGAGGTGTCCCTGCCATGGCAGGGGTGGCACTGGGTGGGATTTAATGTTCCTTTTAACCCAAACCATGCTGGGATTCTGTGAGATTTCCTGGCTCCCTCTCAAAGCCACAGCTCACCTTCCAGGCCTTTCAGAGCAGTTCAGATCCCAGGAATTGCTGCTCCCAGCTGCTCTCCCAAGCTGAGGGAATGTCACAACTGGAGCTTGGGCAGGGGTTGAGTTCAGATAAACTTTGAGCTGCAGCCACTGCTCACAGCCCAGGTGGGAGCTTTGTTCTCTCAGAATCCCTCTGTGGTCTGATTTGGAGCCCTGGCTGCTGAGAATTTCAGACTTTCTGTGCTGCCAGGCACTGACCCCCAAGAGAACACTGGATCTGACCTGAGGCCGTGGAGAAGCTTCCAAAATGGAATGACAGAGCTGGGATTGTGGGTGTGGAGTTTGAATAGAAGTGTGTGATATCACAGGGTGGGAAACTTAGAGTGGAAGCTTTTAGAATACAGTAATATAGATAAAGCAAGATGGAGGTTTTAGGGTGGAGGCTGCTCCTTTTTCTGCACCTTCTTCTTCTTCACCTTCTTCACCTTCTTCTTCTTCTTCTTCTTCACCTTCTTCTTCTTCACCTTCTTCTCCACCCACTTCTTCTCCTTCTTGTTCTCCTTCTTCTTCTTCTCCTTCTCCTTCTCCTTCTTCTCCTTCTTCTTCACCTTCTTCTTCTTCACCTTCTTCTTCTTCACCTTCTTCACCTTCTTCTCCACCCACTTCTCCACCCACTTCTTCTTCTTCTTCTTCGTCACCTTCTCCTTCTCCTTCTTCTTCTTCTTCTTCTTCTTCTTCTTCTTCTTCTTCTTCTTCTTCTCCACCTTCTTCTCCTTTTTCTTCTCCTTTTTCTTCTTCTCCTTCTCCACCTTCTCCTCCACGGGTTTGGGTGGTTTTGTGTAATTGGATAAAAAAGTCCACATTATGAGCCATGGGTAGTTGGTTATTGGGTTAAAATAAAAAATAATTTAGGTGTCATTTCTTAATTGGACAGTTTATCCTTAGAAGGCCTTGTAGAGAGAGATGGGGCTCCATTTTAAGTTTGTTAGAGTGAAATGCTGTAGAGCTCAGGGTTTGTGAGACTGTGACATGGATAAGAACTAAAAACATCTGAGTCCCAACAAGAAACACCATCCTGTGATTTAATCCCAGATTTTCAGAAAAGAATCAAAGAATCAGCAGCTTGAGGAAAAGATAATTCCTAAGTGGGAATGCTGAGCAGAGCAGCCAGAAAAAACCAAGAGTTCCTTTAGATTTCCCATCAGAGGGAGCTGGAATTTGATTTTTCTAAAGAGATGGGGACACCCCATGGTCTTGGTTGGGAGCTCTGTCCTGCTCCTGTGCTCCTCCACCTTTGGCAGCTTTTTTTGGACTTTTTTTAATGGAAAAAATTAAATTGGTGTTTTCCTGTTTGGAATTTCAGGGTTTAGTGGTTTTGGTTGGCTAATTTAAGATTTTCTGAATTTTGAGATTTCCTAATGAATGTATTGATGAGTGTGGTGGGTTTCAGTGGGAGATTTCAGTGGGAGAATTTCAGGGTTTAGTGGTTTTGGTTGGCTAATTTAAGATTTTCTTAATTTTGAGATTTCCTAATGAATGTACTGATGAGTGTGATGGGTTTCAGTGCTGGCTAATGACCTGTGCACTTATTTCTTATTGTGAGATGGGATTAGGAGAAAGGTAAAGTAGGCTCAAAACTTTAAAAGAGTATAAAGAAAATTTTATTATCAGTAACTAAAAGGGAAAAAGCAGTAAGAATTCAAACAAACTCTTTAGGCTACTTCTCCCCCCACAACTTCTTCTTTTCTACTGCTAATTCAAATTTCCAATCAGTTTATTACCTTTAAAATAGTTTGGTTTTTTTTCAGTTCACTTAGGGAGAGAAGCCCTTCTTGTTAAGGTTATGGAGATTTCTTTACAAGAGGAAAAAACCAGATTTTTTTATTTTTTTTATTATTTATTTTTATTTTTATTTTTATTTTTTATTTATTTTTATTTATTTTTTATTTTTTTGAAGCTATGACACAGCCTGTTATTCCTTGGAGGTCTCATGCTTTGGAGACATGAGCAGCAGGGATGAAGGATGGGTGAGAGGCAGGAGCCAGCCTGGGTTTAACACAAATATTTGCCTCAGAGGAGGGAGAAGTCACTGGATCCATTTTCATTCACATCAAATAAACCAATTCCTCCTTCCAAAGAATGAAACACTTCCTTTCTGTGCCCTGCTTCGAGCACAACCAATGCCTTTTCAGGGCAAGTTATTACATGGAGGCTGAGCCAGAAATATTGAATGAAATGGAAAATATTTAAGGAAGTTCTCTTTAGTAAAATAACTGTGGCCTAGAGTGTGCTGGGTGAAGTAGATGGATACTTGCATCTGCTAGAAAATAATCAAAGTCAGCCATTCCTTGCATTGCTTTTATTATTTTCAGTCTGTTTTGAGAGTGTTGAGAATTCTCAGTAGTGAAACCATTAAATGTAAATTCCCTGGTTCCTTTTTCTGCAGTCAGGGGGAAAAAAAATATCATTTAAAGCCCATCTAGAACATGATGGTTAAATAGCATTTTTATTTCTCCTGCATTCGATTATTGCTGTTCTGGTTTTCCCATTTATCTAAGCCCCAGGCCAACTAAACCTGAATAAAAGTTCCAATAACCAAATAATTATTTTTAAATGTAAGCCTTCCTTTCAAAGCATGCAAAAAAAAAAAGCACAAAATCAACCAAAAAACAAGGAAAAACCTGGATTTCAATTTGGATCCTTGCAGGTCAGTGTTGTGAATGAGAAATAGTTTAATTTTTTTTTTAATTAAACTGCAGCCTTCCCATTATTTTCAGTAAAATAACAGATATCAGGAGATTTTTTTATTAAAAATTTGTAGCTGTATCATGGGCTTGGATGAGATTCCCTGGGTTATTCACGCCCTGGACAGCAAAAGGAAAATGCAGAGCACAAACTGAGGTTGTTGGCTGCACTAAACCTCATTAATTCCTGATAATATTAAAGATGAACAAAGGTTATTTGCTGTATTAATTTAAGATGAATTTCCCTGTATAAAATGCCTTTGGCAATCCCATCCACCTCCAGGTTTCCTGCAGTTCTGGTGCATGGAACAGCTTTAATTCTACCATGGAATTTTTAAGGTTGGGAAAAAAACCTCTAAAATCAAGTCCAATAAATACAAATCTTGCTGGAGCTGAGCTTGCCTCTCTCCTGTGTCTGTAGAGATTTTAGCTGCAGATTTAATTGAAAATAAATCTGAAATAAATTGAAAATAATTGAAAATAAATCTTTTCAATTCTCACAACAGGAAGTGTCTGACAACCTGCACAGGTGAATATTAGAAATTCAGGAGGCCTGGCTTTACCTGGAGAGCCAAAGCTTTGGGCATTTGTTCCCTGCTTGAAGAAAACCAGAAATAAAAAGCCTCAATTAGAGCAGCTTCACCTGGAAAAATCAACTTTTCCCACCTTTTAGGTCTTAATTTGAACTAAAAGCTGTGGAATTTTGTGGATTGGCAGTGATGATGGTTGGACTCAATGATCTTAAAAGTCCTTTCCAACTGAAATGGTTCTATAAATGCATCCTTCAGGCATCCAAAATCTGATTTAACGTTTCCTGTACCTCTAGGCAGTCGTTTTGCTGTCGGATTTTTATGCCCCACATTTAAATCCCCTTTGAGAAGAACTTGTTAAGCCCATTTATGAATGGCAAGGACAGCAGTGGATTTCTTACCCATGGAGGTAATAACACCCACCAAGGTTTAGTGGGAAGCTTAAATATAAGGAGCTACAAAAAAAAAAAAATCACTTTATCCCAGAGGTGAAATAATTGATTGTTCTTAAAACTAACAAAAAACTGACTGAGGATCTTTTCCTTTCCCTCATTTATATCCCAGTATTTTATTTCATTTCAAAAAGTCCTTCCAGGAATAAAAGGATGTCATAAAGGAATTTTATCCTTGAAGGATCTCCTCCTTTCCCCCCACTCCCCCTGCAAATTTGAACATAGAAAATATTTTGAAATGCTCCCCTTATCTCTGTTTCCCCAGAGTTTTGGAGCTGCTTTGGGCAGGAGAGGTGAACAAAGGCAAAAACATGGAGGCAGGGCTGCCTTATGAATGAAACACAGTTCATATTGTTCCCATGCTCACCAAAAACTGTTAAAAACAGCCATGGAAGAAGAAATAATTGCTCTTTTTTTTCACAGCTTGCTCCAGTCAGCTTAAATGGAGAATTCCATCAGCCAACAAGGGCAAAATCCATTCTAACCCCTAAGGAAAGTCTCATCTGTGAGAGATGAGATTCAAAAAAAAGACCAAAATTTTTTGTGAAAATCAAAATTTTTGTGAAAATCAAAATCTGTGACAGAGCCAGAATCCCACCCCATTCATTTGGATTTAATCCTGATGCCTTTTCACTTAGCAATTTTCTTTCTGTCTTTAGCTCTGCCCTAGATTTGGGTCCTCTCTTATTTTTACCTTCCATTTCTGCTTCCTTATGCCCCATCCCAGAGGCTGCAGGGATTATGGGATGGATGCAAGGTTCATGTCCCTGAATTCCCTGCCCAGGGAGCATCCCCCTGACTCCAAGGAGTGTCCAGGTGCTTAAATGGAGAATTCCACTGGTGTCTAGTCAGCTTAAATGGAGAATTCCATCAGCCAACAAGGGCAAAATCCATTTTAACCCCTAAGGAAAGTCTCATCTGTGAGAGATGAGATTCAAAAAAAAAGACCAAAATTTTTTGTGAAAATCAAGATTTTTGTGAAAATCAAAATCTGTGACAGAGCCAGAATCCCACCCCATTTGTTTGGATTTAATCCTGATGCCTTTTCACTTAGCAATTTTCTTTTTGTCTTTAGCTCTGCCCTAGATTTGGCTTCTCTCTTATTTTTACCTTCCATTTCTGCCTCCTTATGCCCCATCCCAGAGGCTGCAGGGATTATGGGATGGATGCAAGGTTCATATCCCTGAATTCCCTGCCCCTGACTCCAAGGAGTGTCCAGGTGCCAGCCCTGAACCTGTGAGAGGTTGGGAGGTGATATTTTATTCACAGGTGATATTTTCACACTGAAAACCTGAGTTTTTATCAGCCCTCAAGGCTTTTCCTGCTCCTCCTTGTCCTCCTGAAAAGCTCTGACAGCTCTCAGAGATCAGTGCTTGCAAACCACCTTGCCTAGGGGAGGAATTGGGGCTTTTTTAGGAGTGGGAAAATTGCACCATCCTGTCCCAGGGCACGGAGGGAGCTGCTGGCAGCACCACAAATAGCACCCACAACTTATTAGGGTTGATTTTTTATTTTTATTTTTTTTTTTCCCCCTGGATTTCCTTTCCTGTCCCTGCTGTTTGCTTGGATACCCAGAGAGCTGTGTGTAAACAGGAGGTTTCCAGAGGCAGCAGCCCTGCTTATCTGCCTGATTCACCCAGTGGTGATGATGATGATGATGATGATGATGATGATGATGATGATGATGGTGATGATGATGATGATGCAGCCTGGAATCCAGATGTCTCTGATGCCTTCCAGGGCCCTGGTGGCTCCTGTGACATCAGCAGAAGCAAATTTAAACCTGCCTCTCCCTGAAATGCCAATGTGCTGAATAAATCCAGCCTAAGGAGAACCTGGAGCAGCTTTTAGTGGCCAAAAGTGGCCCTGGAAGAGCTGGAGAGGGACTTTTGATAGAGCCCTGCAGTGACAGGACAAGGGGAGTGGCTGGGAGGTGAAGGAAATGGAGAAATTTAAAATTTGAAGTTGAAATTGTAATTTAAGAATTTGAAGTTTGAAATGAAAGGAATTTGAAATTTGAAATGGAGAGTTTAAAATTTGAAATTGAAATGGAGAGTTTGAAATTTGAAATTGAGAAATTTGAAATTGAGACATTTGAAATTAAAAGAATTTGAAATTTGAAATTGAGAGTTTAAAGTTTGAAATTGAAATGGTGAGTTTAAATTAAAAGAATTTGAAATTTGAAATGGAGAGTTTGAAATTTGAAATTGAGAAATTTGAAATTGAGAATTTAAAATTTGAAATTGAAATTGAAGAATTTGAAGTTTGAAATGAAAAGAATTTGAAATTTGAAATTGAGAAATTTGAAATCTGAAATTGAGACATTTGAAATGAAAAGAATTTGAAATTTGAAATGGAGAGTTTGAAATTTGAAATTGAGAAATTGAGAAATTTGAAACTGAAATTGAGAATTTAAAATTTGAAATTGAAATTGAAGAATTTGAAGTTTGAAATGAAAAGAATTTGAAATTTGAAATTGAGAAATTTGAAATTAAAAGAATTTGAAATTTGAAATGGAGAGTTTAAAGTTTGAAATTGAAATGGAGAATTTGAAATTTGAAATTGAGACATTTGAAATTTAAAGTATTTGAAATTTGAAATGGAGAGTTTAAAATTTGAAATTGAAATGGAGAGTTTAAAATTTGAAATTGAGACATTTGAAATTTGAAATTGAAATTGAAGAATTTGAAATTTGAAAGAGTTTAAAATTTGAAATTGAAATGGAGAGTTTGAAATTGAGAAATTTGAAATGAAAAGTATTTGAAATTTGAAATGGAGAAATTTGAAATGAAAAGAATTTGAAATTGAGAAATTGAGAAATTTGAAATGAAAATAATTTGAAATTTGAAATGGAGAAATTTGAAGTGAAAAGGGCATTGCTGGCTTCAAATGGAGAAATTTGAAATGAAAATAATTTGAAATTTGAAATGGAGACATTTGAAATGAAAAGAATTTGAAATTTGAAATGGAGACATTTGAACTGGAGAAATTTGAAATGAAAAGAATTTGAAATTTGAACTGGAGAAATTTGAAATGAAAATAATTTGAAATTTGAAATGGAGAAATTTGAAATGAAAAGAATTTGAAATTGAGAAATTGAGAAATTTCAAATGAAAAGAATTTGAAATGGAGAAATTTCAAACGAAAATAATTTGAAATTTGAACCGGAGACATTGGAAGTGAGAAGGGCATTGCTGGCTGTGAGGGCTGTGAGGGCCTGGCACGGGTGCCCAGAGCAGCCCCTGGATCCTGGATCCCGGATGGGTTTGGAGCCCCTGGGGCACTGGGAATGTCCCTGCCCATGGGAACTGGAACCAGATGAGCTTTAAGGTCCCTGCCCACCCAAACCATTCTGGGATTCTCCCCAGGATTTTACTCCTTCTGCCTGCTCAGCCCCATCTGCTCTCCCCTGGTCTGTAGAGATTTTAGCTGCAGATTTATTTGCAATTCTCTCAATTTATTTGGAATTTCCTCCCTGCAGAATCGTACATTCCTATTAGTGCTGCTTTCAAAACATTAAAATTGTTGCTGTTCCAGTGAATCACTCGCTCATTTGAAGACAAAACAGATCATGAACTATTTGATTTAATTTGCTTTTCAAAGCTTACTTGGTTGGTCATCCTTTGATCTTATTTCAACTTTTCAAATTCCTTTATGACATCCTTTTATTTCTGGCAGGACTTTTGAAATAGAATATAATATAAAGGGATATAAATGAGGGAAAGGAAAAGATCCTCAGTCAGTTTTTTGTTAGTTTTAAGAACAATCAATTATTTCACCTCTGGGATAAAGTGATTTTTTTTTTTTTTTGTAGCTACTTATATTTAAGCTTCCCCATAAACCTTGGTGGGTGTTATTACCTCCATGGGTAAGAAATCCACTGCTGTCCTTGCCATTCATAAATGGGCTTAACAAGTTCTTCTCAAAGGGGATTTAAATGTGGGGCATAAAAATCCGACAGCAAAACGACTGCCTAGAGGTACAGGAAACATTAAATCAGATTTTGGATGCCTGAAGGATGCATTTATAGAACCATTTCAGTTGGAAAGGACTTTTAAGATCATTGAGTCCAACCATCATCACTTCGGGTACTGAGGAGGGGATGGAGCAGAATTCCCTGCACCCCAAAAGAGCCTGGGGAGGGAGGGGAATGATCCCTGGGTGCTCTCATCCCAATGTGCTGAATAAATCCACTTTAAGGAGACCTTGGAGCAGCTTTTAGTGTCCCAAAGTGGCTGTGAAAGAGCTGGAGAGGGACTTTTGATAAAGCCATGAAGTGACAGGACAAGGGGAATGGCTGTGAGGTGAAGGAAATGGAGAAACTTGAAATGAAAAGAATTCGAAATGGAGAAATTTGAAATAAAAAGAATTCGAAATGGAGAAATTTGAAATGAAAAGAATTTGAAATGGAGAAATTTGAAATGAAAAGAATTTGAAATTGAGAAATTTGAAATGAAAAGGGAGTTGCTGGCTGTGAGGGCAGTGAGGGCCTGGCACAGGGTGCCCAGAGCAGCCCCTGCATCCTGGATGGGTTTGGAGCACCTGGGACAGTGGGAGGGGTCCCTGCCATGGCAGGGGTGGCACTGGATGAGCTTTAAGCTCCCTCCCAACCCAACCCAATCTATGATGGGAATACAAGACCTCAATCACTTTGTAAACTCCCTGAAAGGTTGGGAGGGTTTCAGGTACACCTGAAAGGTGCCTGTGCTCAGCTGGGGCTGGGCTCTTTCTCCAGGAACTGACAGAACCAGAGCACACAGCCTCAACTGTGCCAAGGGAAATACAGGTTGGGTAGCAGGAAAAAAATCTAGGTTGGATATTAGGAAAAAAATATAGGTTGGATATTAGGAAAAAATATATTGGATATTAGGAAAAATATAGGTTGGGGATAAGGAAAAAAAAAATCTAGGTTGGATATTAGGAAGTTGGTGAGATCCTATCCTCTAGGTAGGATATTAGGAAAAATCTAATTAGGATATTAGGAAAAAAAAAATATAGGTTGGATATTAGGAAAAATTTATCATTTTTTTTCAGTTTTTTACAGAAAGGGTGATAAAGTTCTGGAATGTTCTGCCTGGGGAAGTGGTGGAGTCCCCATCCCTGGGTGTGTTTAACAAAGCCTGGATGTGGCTCTGGGTGCCAGGGTTCAGTTGAGGTGCTGGGGCTGGGCTGGACTCTTGAAGGTCTCTCCCAACCCAGTGATTCTGGAATTCTGTAAATACCCCATGAGAACCAACCATGCCAGTCCCACCTGTGATTCATGTGACCTGTTCTTAAAAAATAAAAATAATAAAGTATAAATAATAAAGCATAAATAATAAAGCATAAATAATAAAGAATAAATAATAAAGTACAAATAATAAAGTATAAATAATAAAGCATAAATAATAAAGTATAAATTAAATAAAGTATAAGGAATAAAGTATAAGGACCTGTTCTTAAAAAATAAAAATAATAAAGTATAAATAATAAAGTATAAATAATAAAGCATAAATAATAAAGCATAAATAATAAAGTATAAATAATAAAGCATAAATAATAAAGTATAAATTAAATAAAGTATAAGGAATAAAGTATAAGGACCTGTTCTTAAAAAATAAAGATAATAAAGTATAAATAATAAAGTATAAATAATAAAGTATAAATAATAAAGAATAAATAATAAAGTACAAATAATAAAGTATAAATAATAAAGTATAAATAATAAAGCATAAATAATAAAGTATAAATTAAATAAAGTATAAGGAATAAAGTATAAGGACCTGTTCTTAAAAAATAAAAATAATAAAGTATAAATAATAAAGAATAAATAATAAAGTACAAATAATAAAGTATAAATAATAAAGCATAAATAATAAAGTATAAATTAAATAAAGTATAAGGAATAAAGTATAAGGACCTGTTCTTAAAAAATAAAGATAATAAAGTATAAATAATAAAGTATAAATAATAAAGAATAAATAATAAAGTACAAATAATAAAGTATAAATAATAAAGTACAAATAATAAAGCATAAATAATAAAGTATAAATTAAATAAAGTATAAGGAATAAAGTATAAGGAATAAAGCATAAATAATAAAGTATAAACAATAAAGTATAAGGAATAAAGTATAAATAATAAAGCATAAATAATAAAGCATAAATAATAAAGTGAAGGGGAAGGAGCAGGACTTTGGGTGCCCCATTTCCTCTCCCCCCTGGCCCCTTTCTGCACCCTTGGAGCCTGGCTCGGGTGCCAGCTGTGGTGCCAGGGCACCAGCAGAGCTCTGGTGCTGCTTTCTGGGAGCTCAGGAATGCTGTGTGTGCTGTCAGCTTTCCCTCAGCACAAATTGCCCAGAGCAGATGGCACACAGGGATCTGAATGCAGTTCTCAGGAAGTGCAGGATGGTTTAATGAGAAGTGAATTATTCTTTCTCCAGGATGTCGCGCTGATAAATCAAATAATAACAGGTCCTGTTACTTGTGGTTTGGCAGTGCAGGACTTCTCTGTGTGTCTGCCTTGGCTGGAAGTGCCATCTGCAGATTTCCTGGGAGCCTTTGTGTCTGCCTGTCATCCCTGCCTCGTGGAACAAACCTGAAAATCGCTCTGGGGTTTATTCTGGCAGCAAACAATTCACCTTCCACCCTGCCCACGTCTCTCTGCTCCCTTCTGGCCACCGAGGGAAAGCAGGGGACAAAATGTGCCAGCAAAGATGAGTTGTTGGTGATTTGAATCATTGAATCAGGGAATGTTCTGGCTTGGCAGGGACTTAAAAGGATCATCAAAGTCCAACTCCATCTTTTTTAAGTGTTCTTTTCTGATTATAGGAGACCTTGTGTAGACCAAAAATGCCGAGAGCTGACCCTGCCAGAACCATTAATAGATAATGGTTAAATAATTAAAATATTTGTCAGCTCACCCACCTCTCTTTGTAACCTCACCATTACTCAGAAAACCCAAACCACAGCCCAGGGCACAAGGGACAGAAAATAAACACTTGGGGAAAAGTTAGGGACAGAAAATAAACACTTTGGGAAAAGTCAGGGGACCAAATGTGGTAAAAGTGCCCCCTCTCCTGCCTGAGCCTCTCCACCTGAACATTCCAAACCCAGCAACGCTGCCCCAGTGTTTAATTGCAAATAATTTGTGGCTGGAGCAGGCAAGGAGCTGAAATTTACTGGGAGAATTTTTATCTTCTTGATCCCACAGTGCTGTTGCAACTGGAATCTTCTCCCAGGGAGGTTTTGGCTGAAACCCAGGCAGAGGCAGTGATGGGGAGAGGCAGGTGCTGCCTTTTTATAGCAGAGCTGCAGGGATGGGGGTGCTGAGGGCAGCTGGGGGGACACAGGAATAAATATTGATTTAATTTCCCTTCTTTCTGTTGTTGTTGTTGTTGTTCTGCTTGTTGGATTAATCTGGTAGCCCTGACTCCATCTACTTTTTCTCCCAGATGTGAGAAAAATGATTTGCAAGCTCTGGGATTTTAGGAAGATTGGGAAAAATTACAATTACTCAGTTGTAATTTGCTAATGAGAGTATGGAGTATTGGGGGAAAAAAAACAACCTTAAAAATGTGGGTTTTGGAGAATTTTAATATTTGGAGGGTTTTGTTGGTGGCTGAAGGAATAAACAGGTAAATTCTGTAACTTCACACTCCCCCTTGCATTTCTTTTGAACACAAATGACCAGGTCCAGTGTCCTTTAGTTCCTTATTTTTCCTTTTTCCCCTTAACTTGTACAAAGGTGAGGGAAAAGTTTAAATAATGGCAGAAGAAGGGAAATAAAAGACATAATAATTGTGTTTGGAGTCAAGGCTGAGAAAGCAGAAATGGCACTGCCCAAAATCTGGATGCTTTTAACCTTTGGATTTTGAAGTGACAGCAGAAACCCTCCTAAAATAGTTTATTAAGCAGGAAGTTTCACAAGAAAATGAGGAAAAAAGGCTCCCCCACCCCAAAAAACCCCTCCAAATGCCATTGTGTGCTGTCTCAGCATCCCCTGGTGTCCCCAGGGCTGGGGCAGTGCCAGGAGGCAGAGCTGGCACTGAGGATTTGAGGATGCTGAGGGCACCATCGGGGCTGTGTGGCACTGGAGGGTGATGCTGTGGCTGCCTGGGGACCTTGGTGGGGTTTTGGGGCATGGACAGGGATGGGAGGGTGGAGATGCTGATTTTGGGAGGGTGGAGATGCTGATTTTGGGAGGGTGGAGATGCTGCTTCAGGGGGTCCAAAATGATGGTGAATTGCTGTTCTTGTGCCTCTTCATCCTTGATTTTTTTCTGGTTATAAACCCAAGCTGGCCACCCCACTTTCCCAGTGAAATTTTGGTTTGATTAAAAGCTTTTTTTGGCACCAGTTAAACGTGATAAGGCAGAGGGGGAGAAAGCATTATTTTAAAAATATTCCCCTACTCTTCCCAATCATGTGTGATGCTCACTGTGACACAATAATTTTCCAACACCACTTTTCAGTTAAATATAGAAGTGCATTTTCTGTTCCTTCCCTCTCCTCTCTGTGAAACAATTGTGCAACTTTCTTTTTCCTTAACATAATTCTGCATTAAAATGAGCTCCAGGCACTAAAACCAGCCCTGTGTGTAGGACGGGAGCTGCCTCCTTTCCCTCTGGATATTCCCCTGGCATTTCACCCCTGTTTTCCATGGGCTGGGGCTGTGTGGCTGTGCTGTGCTGTCCCCTCTGATGTCCCTGTGCTGTCCCCAGCAGGGAGCATGCAGAGTCCAGAGGGTGGATCAGACTCAGCAGCTTCTGTGGCTCTTCACCCGTCGGGCTCCGCGCAGGCACCAGTGGTGCAGGCAGTGCCAGCCTCACAGCAGGTAAGGCATGCACAGCTGGGGATGCTGTCACCATGGAGAAAAGCCCTGATTTCCCTGGAAGATGCATTTAAATCCCAGGTTTTGGTAGCTGGGAGAAGGTTTTTAATCAGTTCCTTGAGGTAGTGGGGACAACCCGTTGATAAAAGTGATGTCTTGTGAGTTTGAGCTCGGCCAAGCTTTAAAAGGTTTGGGGTGCCCAAGGGAGTCACTTTGTGCCAGTTGATTTTAATCCCAGGTTTTGGTAGTGAGGAGAAGGTTTTTAATCAGCTCCTTGAGGTAGTGGGGACAACCTGCTGATAAAGGTGTTGTCCTGTGAGTTTGAGCACTGCCAATCCACATGCGAGCTTTACAAGGTGGGATTTGGGGTTTAAGTCCCCAAGGGGGTCACTCTCTGCCAGTTGATTTTAATCCCAGGTTTTGGTAGTGGGGAGAAGGCTTTTAATCATCTCCTTGAGGTACTGGGGACAAGCTGTTGATAAAGGTGATGCTCTATGGGTTTGAGCTCTGCCAAGCTTTAAAAGGTGGGGTTTGGGAGTCACTTTGTGCCAGTTGATTTTAATCCCAGGTTTTGGTAGTGGAGAGAAGGTTTTTAATCAGTTCCTTGAGGTACTGGGGACAACCTGTTGATAAAAGTGATGTCCTGTGAGTCTGAGCTCTGCCAATCCATGTGCAAGCTTTACAAGGTGGGATTTGGGGTTTAAGTCCCCAAGGGGGTCACTTTGTGCCAGCTGATTTTAATCCCAAATTTTGACAGTGGGGAAAGGGTTTTCAATCAGTTCCTTGAAGCAGTGGGGACAACCTGTTGATAAAAGTGTTGTCCTGTGAGTTTGAGCTCTGCCAATCCATGTGCAAGCTTTACAAGGTGGGATTTGGGGTTTAAGTCCCCAAGGGAGTCACTTTGTGCCAGCTGATTGTAATCCCAGGTTTTGATGATGGGGAGAAGGTTTTTAATCAGTTCCTTGAGGTACTGGGGACAAGCTGTTGATAAAAGTGTTGTCCTGTAGGTTTGAGTGCTCCCAATCCATGTGCAAGCTTTGGGGTTTAATTTAGGTGCCCAAGGGGGTCACTCTGTGCCAACTGATTTTAATCCCAGGTTTTGGTAGCTGGGAGAAGGTTTTTAATCATCTCCTTGAGGTACTGGGGACAACCTGTTGATAAAAGTGTTGTCCTGTAGGTTTGAGTGCTCCCAATCCATGTGCAAGCTTTGGGGTTTAATTTAGGTGCCCAAGGGGGTCACTCTGTGCCAACTGATTTTAATCCCAGATTTTGATAGTGGGGAGAAGGTTTTTAATCAACTCCTTGAGGTACTGGGGACAAGCTGTTGATAAAGGTGTTGTCCCATGAGTTTGAGCTCTGCCAAGCTTTAAAAGGTGGGGTTTGAGATCCCTCCTAACCCAAACCATCCCATGGTCTCTTCCTTGGGTAGGCAGATCCCAACATTTTCATTTGCAGAGGGGGATTTGTGATGAATGCCCATGAATATGCTGCATTTGGGAGGCCCCAACAGGAGACAAGTGATGAACAGGAACCACCCAGTGCAAAATGGGAAGGGTTAAGTGAAACTGGTTCATTTTTGTTCCTTTTTCTGCCTTTTGGGGAACTTGCAAAATAAATTTCTGTCTCAGGAAGCTGGAGGGATGAGAGGATGGGTGGGTGTAACTCAGCTTCATCCTTCTCCAACTCCCAAGTGAGCAGCAGCTGCCATTGGATGCTGATGGAAAGGAACAATTAAATATTGGGAATTGAAGGAATATTTGACTTTCCAGGAGCCATGGGGTGATGCAGAGTGCTGCTGTCACCTCCCAGCCTTCCCATCCATGGAGGGCACTCCTTGCTGGCGTGGCAGGGCTGGGGACAGCAGTGCCAGGTGTCCCCAGGATCACAGAGTGGATTTGGCTGTGAGCAAAGGTTGGAAAACCTTTGGATTATGAAATCACCCATCCAGCCTCTGGAATGGAACTGCATGGATTAAGGAAAATCCAGGGGATAAGTGAAGAGTGCTGAAGAGGAGGAGCAGCCAGAGCCTTCCTTGTCACCAGCAGGACAAAGAAACCACTGGGGATGAGCTGCTGCCAGCAGGAATGGTGTGAGGCTGAAAGCCCTGTTGAGCACTGGTGCCCCTTTGGGTTTGAGCAGGATGGCCTCACCCTTCAGGTGGGGATGGTTCCTTATCTTGGCTGGAAGGTGAGAGCAGAGCACAGGACAGGCAGTGAGCTCTGTGGCATTTGGCAAAAGCAAGGCCAGAAAATGGGCAAAAAGTAGGAGAAGTGTGGTGGTGTTCACAGGGGGTCCCAGGATGAGGGAAGAGATGAGAATCTGACTCCATGGTTCAGAAGGCTGATTTATTATTTTATGATAGATATTATATTAAAAGAAAATGATATATTAAAACTATACTAAAGAACAGAAGAAAGGATTTCATCAGCAAGGAATGGAATGATAACAAAATCTTGTGACTGACCAGAGAGTCTGAGCCAGCTGGGCTTTGATTGTCCATTAATTAAAAACAACCACATGAGACCAATCCCAGATGCACCTGTTGCATTCCACAGCAGCAGATAAATATTTTTTATATTTCATTTCTGAGGCCTCTCAGCTTCTCAGGAGAAAAGATCCCAACAAAAGGATTTTTCATAAAATGTGTCTGTGACAGAGAAAGAGTCTTTGATGTTGGTGGCACTGCAAGGCCTGACTTCAAAAAGGGGCTTGTGGTGTCCCCATCCTGCACTGGTGAGGGAAAAGAGGCCAGGTGAGGCTGAAATAAGTGCAGGATCTCCAGGGAATGCAGCCTGGAGCAGCTGCCTGGAGATCTGGGCAATTGTCATAAACCTGGAATTCTGCTAGAACTGGATTTCTGGTTATTACATAGGTACATTGGGAAGACTAAAAATCATAAATATCCATGGTAGTTATCCATGGAAGTTATTTATGATGGTTATCCATCATAAATATCCATGGTAGTTATTTATGAAGTTATTTATCCCTCATAAATATCCAGGTAGGCAGTAATTCTCAAGGTTGCTTCTGAGATTGTTTTCTGGCTCTTTGTTCTGTTGGCCCATGTGGTATTTGCATTCTCAGAACAAAGAGAGACATAATTCTCTCTCTCAGGATTTTTCCTGGGATTTTTCCAGCCCAGGCCCAATCTCCTGGGTGTTTTTAAAGGATTGTGTCTCCTTGGAGAAGGTTTAAGAGGCCATGGAGATGCTTGGCTGTGTTCCCACTGAATCCTTTCTCTCCATCCCCACGTTTGTTTTGCTGGATCTGAAGGTGCTGAGCACTCTGAGGTGTGTTGACAACCCCAGACTGACAATGGAGTGTAAGACAGGGGATGATGGAGGTGACAGAGCCACCAGCACCATGAAATGTCCCTGTGCCCTTGGTGGCACTGCAGGGGGAAGCAGAAACCCCTGAGCTTTGGTGCTGGCTGGAGCTGGAGGGGATTTCTTGCTGCAGGAGGCAGAGTTTGGTTGGGTTTAGCAGCTCCAAGAGAAGGAACTTGGCAGCCAAATGTGGATGTGTGAGGAGTGATCCTTGTTCAGCTGGGGCTGAGCTGATCAATGAACTGCTGCTTCCTTTCCTGGAGGTTTGGAGATGATTCCTGGCAGAAATTTGCCCAAATTCAGGGGGCTGAGCTGATCAATGAACTGCTGCTTCCTTTCCTGGAGGTTTGGAGATGATTCCTGGCAGAAATTTGCCCAAACTGGGGGGGCTGAGCTGATCAATGAACTGCTGCTTCCTTTCCTGGAGATTTGGAGATGATTCCTGGCAGAAATTTGCCCAAACTGGGGGGGCTGAGCTGATCAATGAACTGCTGCTTCCTTTCCTGGAGATTTGGAGATGACTCCTGGCAGAAATTTGCCCAAATTCAGGGGGGGCTGAGCTGATCAATGAACTGCTACATCCTTTCCTGGAGATTTGGAGATGATTCCTGGTAGAAATTTGCCCGAATTCAGGGGGCTGTGCTTGTCAATGAACTGCTGCTTCCTTTCCTGAAGGTTTGGAGATGATTCCTGGCAGAAATTTGCCCAAATTCAGGGGGCTGTGCTTGTCAATGAACTGCTGCTTCCTTTCCTGGAGATTTGGAGATGATTCCTGGTAGAAATTTGCCCAAATTCAGGGGGGGCTGAGCTGATCAGTGAACTGCTACATCCTTTCCTGGAGGTTTGGAGATGATTCCTGGCAGAAATTTGCCCAAATTCAGGGGGCTGAGCTGATCAATGAACTGCTGCTTCCTTTCCTGGAAGTTTGGAGATGATTCCTGGCAGAAATTTGCCCGAGTTCAGGGGGCTGAGCTGATCAATGAACTGCTGCTTCCTTTCCTGGAAGTTTGAAGATGATTCCTGGCAGAAATTTGCCCAAATTCAGGGGGCTGAGCTGATCAATGAACTGCTGCTTCCTTTCCTGGAGGTTTGGAGATGATTCCTGGCAGAAATTTGCCCAAATTCAGGGGGCTGAGCTCAGGCTGGTGCACCCCACGGGGAGGGTGGGGACCATGGGGACACTGATCACAGGATGCCACTGCTGCTGTCAGAGGCAAGCTGGCCTTGAAATGTGGGGAGAGAACACCTGGCTCAGCTGTGTTTTGGACTGAAATTGTCTTTTCCTCTATTTTCTCCTTGCAGAGGGTTTTGGTCCAGGCCACAGGCTCTGCTCCCAAAGGGGCACAGATGCAGCAAATCTCTGTTCCCAGAGTCCAGCAGGTTCCACAGCAGGTAATGAACCCTGGGGACACCCAGACAGGTTCCCAGTCCCACTTCTGAAACTCTGCCACATCTGGAAAAATCCTAATGAAAGACTTGTGGGCAGTCACAGAGCTGGCATCACTTTCTCCAGCTCTTTCCTCCTTTCTTGATGACAAAAGAAACTCTCAAGATATTTGAAGTTTAGGAGAAACCTTTGCTGTAGCAGTTGTCTTTCATGTATCTGAAGATTTGATGGATGCTTTCAACTTAAATTTAAAAGCAATTATTAAATCAAAGTTAAATTAAAATTAAATCCTTTGGTAAAGATGTTTTTTGGAGGCAAAATGTTTGGGTTTTTTTTTTAATTAAACAAATTTACTGCCTGCATGTGACTCCATAGGAAGATTTGGTGCCAGAGATCCATGCAAATATTTTTATTTATTTGAACTTTGCCTTTTCCAGGGCTTGTTTCCTAAGAAACCAGGGATATCTGGTGCTGCTCCATGTGAACAGCAAGTCTGACCCTCTTGATTTTTTTCCTTTAGTGATTTTTTTGGTTGGTTTCTCCATTTAATGGAAAAAAAAAAATTGACAGAGGGCAAATCCTTCCCTCCCAGAGCAACAAAAAAGGGGCTGGGGTGCAGCTGGACACTGTCAGGCTCCCCTCTGAAGGAAAAGCTGCAGCATGAGCTCACCCCTGTTAGTCAGCCCCAAGACACGTGTCCAGAGGAAACCCAGCTCCATTGTTTCCACTTCTCATGGAGCAACCACTTATTTATCTATTTTAACTTGACCTTTGAAAATAAAAACCTCCTTTTCTTTGGCATTCCTAAGCATGGAGGGGAGGAAGGGCAGGGAGGATGGTTTTTTGTTTGTTTTTTGGGGGTTTTTTTTGGCATTTTTGGGTTGGTTTTTTTGTTTGGTTTTTGGGGTTTTTTTGGCATTTTTGGTTTGGTTTTTTTGTTTGGTTTTTGGGGGTTTTTTTTGTTTGCTTGTTTTGGTTTTTTTTGCTTGTTTTTTTTTGTTTGCTTGGTTTTGGTTTTTTTGTTTGCTTGTTTTTTTGGCATTTTTGGTTTGGTTTTTTTGTTTGGTTTTTGGGGGTTTTTTTTGTTTGCTTATTTTGGGGGTTTTGGGGTTTCTTTTGTTGTTTTGTTGTTCTTTTGGGTTTTTTGGGGGGTTTTTGGGTGGTTTTTTTGTTTGTTTTTCGGGGGTTTTATTTGTTACGTTTTTTGGGGTTTTTTGGGGGGTTGTTTGGGTTTCTTTGGGGTTTTTTCTTTTGTTTTTGGGGTTTTTTTGTTTAGGTTTTTTTTGTTGTTGTTGTTTGTTTGTTTTGGGGTTTTTTTTGGGGGGGGGGGTTGTTTGGTTGTTTGGTTGGGTTTTTGGGGTTCTTTTTTTGTTTGGTTTGGTTTTTTTTTTTTAAAGAAAACCTGAGTGTCAGGTAAGGTTGGAGCTGTGCAGTTTAACCAGCAGCTCCTGAGCAATCCCTGACCTCTTGGTGCCTGTTGCAGGTGCAGTCTGTGCAGCACGTTTATCCAGCCCAGGTGCAGTATGTGGAAGGAGGAGAAGCTGTTTATACCAATGGAACCATGTAAGAACCTCCCTGAGCTGTCCCCCTCCCTCCTTCCATGGGAGGAGGAAGAGGAGAAGCTGTTCAGGTGTTGTGTGGGGTGTGAGGGTGGTTTCCAGCCCTGGGGGTGTTGTCCTCATGGTGGGGCTGTTCTCCAGGGAATCCTGGTCATGAAAGTGTCTGAAAAATCTGAGAATTTTGTGTGGTGCCATGGGCAGCTTTAGGAGTGGAACTTCCAGAGGAAAAAGGGGCTGTTGGAAGATTTTATAGAGTCAAGAGATCCCAGAATGGCTTGGGTTGAAAAAGACCTTCAAGCCCATCTCCCTCCAGCTCCCCAACACCTTCCACCATCCCAGGCTGCTCCAAGCCTTGTCCAACCTGGCCTTGGACACCTCCAGGGATGGGGCAGCCACAGCTGTGCCAGGGCCTCTCCATTCTTAGAATTTCCTCTTCCTCCTGCCAGCTGTGCCCCATTTTGTGCCTCCTTTTGGCCTTCCCCACCCCAGTTCCTCACAAGGAGCTGCCCTCACTGTGAGCTTGTGCTGTGGGGCTGATTCATCCCATTCCAACAGAGCAAACCCCACTGTGAGAAACAACTGCTCACTTTTACACTTTCAAAGGTTTATTAAACCTTAACAAAACTTGCAACAAATAAATTTTTTAAATAAGGAATTTAATAAATTTTTTAACATAATTTTTTGAATAAGGAAAATGTTTTCAGCAATGGGAGTGCCTGTGACTGCCAGCCACGTGGCTCATCTACAAAATATCTGTCTCTTAATTGTGAGAGCCAACTATTACATTACTTATCTATAAGAAACCCCCCTTTTCCCTTTATTTAAGTCATTTGGCTTGAACAATTAACTCTTATTTTTGATTTGGATAATTTACCCTTCTTAAAAAAAGAAATTAAAATAATTCTTACCAACATCTGTTGATATGGGCGAAGACAGTGGGAAGAGGAAAAATTTTATTTGGAAATGGACAAAATGGGATTACAGAAGCCAATTCAGTCTTGCTCTTTAGTCTCTGTTGGATTAAGAGACAACTGAGGAATGATGGAGGTGTGGTGTGGCTTTCTTGCTCCCACCTTACCATGCCTATGGGGTTGCAAACAACAAGAAGAATCTTACAGTGGGAACAGGAAAAATTATTTGGAAGTGTGCAAAATGGGATTACAGAGGTTAATTTGGTCTTGTTCTTTAGTCCTGGTTGGATTAAGAGACAATTGAGGGATGATGGAGGTGTGGTATATTTCTTGTTCCCACCTCACCATGCCTATGGGGTTGCCACCCTCAGCAGGGATATAATCTTGCAGTGGGAACAGGAGAAATTTTATTTGAAATGGACAAAATGGGAAAAAAGAGATTAATTCAGTCTTGCTCTTTAGTCTTTGTTGGATTAAGAAACAACTGAGGAATGATGGAGGTATACTATATTTCTTTTTCCCACCTTACCATGCTAATGGGGGTGTGAACAAGAATAATCTTATGGTGGGAACAGGAGAAATTTCATTTGGAAATGGACAAAATGGGATTAATTAATAAATTAACAAGAGGTTAATTTGGTCTTGCTCTTTAGTCCCTGTTGGATTGAGAGACAATTGAGGAATGTTGAAGGTCTGTTACGGTTTTCTTGTTTCCACCTTGCCATGCCTATGGGGTTGCCACCCTCAGCAGGGCTATAATCTTACAGTGGGAACAGGAAAAGTTTTATTTGGAAATGGACAAAATGGGAAAAAAGAGGTTAATTCAGTCTTGTTCTTTAGTCTCTGTTGGATTAAGAGACAATTGAGGGTTGATAAAGGTGTGGTGTGTTTCGTGTTCCCACCTTACCATGCCTACGGGGTTGCCACCCACAACAGGTGGATATGATCTTACAGGAAAAATTTTACTTTAAAAATGAACAAAATGGGATTACAGAAGCCAATTCAGTCTTGCTCTTTAGTCTCTGTTGGATTAAGAGACAACTGAGGGTTGATAGAGGTGTGGTATATTTCTTGTTCCCACCTTACCATGCCTATGGGGTTGTGAACAAGAAGAATAATCTTACAGTGGGAACAGGAAAAATTTCATTTGGAAATGGACAAAATGGGATTAATTAACAAATTAACAAGAGGCCAATTTGGTCTTGCTCTTTAGTCTCTGTTGGATTAAGAAACAACTGAGGGATGATGGAGGTGTGGTATATTTCTTGTTCCCACCTTACTATGCCTATGGGGTTGTGAACAAGAATAATCTTACAGTGGGAACAGGAAAAACTTTATTTGGAAATGGACAAAATGGGATTACAGAGGCCAATTTGGTCTTGCTCTTTAGTCTCTGTTGGATTAAAGACAGCTGAAGAATGTTGGAGGTGTGGTGTGGCTTTCTCATTCCCACTTTACCATGCCTATGGGGTAGCCACTTGTAACAGGGCTATAATCTTACAGGAAAAGTTTTACTTGGAAATGGACAAAATGGGATTACACAGGTTAATTTGCTCTTGCTCTTTATTCTCTGTTGGATTAAGAAACAACTGAGGGATGATGGAGGTGTGGTATATTTCTTGTACCCACCTCACCACGCCTACGTGGTTGCGAACACAAGGGGCCAACCTTTAACACCAGGGGTTTTCTGACACTCATCCTGCTTTCTGAAGCTGTCCAGCACAGATTTCCTCTTCCAGCTCCTCTCTTTTGTCCCCTGCACAGACGAGCTGCCTACTCCTACAGCAGCGAGGCGCAGATTTACGCCCCCGCCAGCGCCGCGCCCTATTTCGAAGCGCAGGGAGGAGGAGGAGGAGGAGGAGCTCAGGTGACTACAGCGACATCCTCTCCTACAGCCATTCCCTCTCACAACATGGTGGGCATCACCATGGACATTGGGGGAAGTCAGATCCTCTCCGGCTCGGGCGCCTATCTCATTCATGGGGGGCTGGAGAACTCTAGACATTCTCTGTCTCACACCTCACGCTCCTCTCCAGCAACGGTATGTAGCCCTGCAGGCACCTCAGCTCGGGGGCCAGCAATGATTCCAAAGGCATCTGAAAAGCCTTCAGAAAATTTAACTGACCTGGCATTATCGTTGTTTATGTCTGTGACCTGCCATGAGTGCAAGGGGGAGAATAGACACTGGTGTAATATATTTATTTTTCAGTTTGGATTGTCCCTCTCGCTCAGATCGCTGAAATGATCAGCATTAGAGAAGAGAAAGCATTCATGATTCAAATATTAATAAAGCATTAATCATTTAAATTTTAATAAAGCATTAATCATTCAATTATTAATAAAACATTAAATTTGGTTTGGGTTTTTTCCCTCCCAAATAAAATATTTCGGTTTTTAAAGATTTTGGCCCTGTTTTCTACTGTAAATTTGTCTCTATTTACGTTTTGGTTTTTAATGATTTGTCCCTGGTTTCTTCTGTGAAATTTGTCTCTATTTACGTTTTGGTTTTTAATGATTTGTCCCTGGTTTCTACTGTAAAATTTGTCTCTATTTACATTTTCTACTAAATCAAACATCTCACATATGCTTACCCAAAATATTGAAATATGTCTTCAATTGTGAAGAGACCTGAGAAATTTTTCCTTAACCCATTGAATAATTATTATTATTTATTTCATTTGGAAATGGAGAAAATGGGATTAATTAACAAATTAACAAGAGGTTAATTCGGTCTTGTCTCTGTTGGATTAAGAGACAATTGAGGAATGATGAAGGTGTGAACATAAATTATGTTCAAGCTGATCATGCTGAGTGCACAGTGATCAAAAACCCTTTGTGTATGTATCTCCTACACCATTGTGTATTCTGCCCTTGCCATATGTTTAGAAAATGTCTTTTAGGGGTGATATTGATCAAACAGAAATGGTTTAAAGTTCTGATTTCTTTCTTTGGAGTGTGTCCCTCCAGCTGCCAGCTGAGGTGGCAGGTGCTGGAGCACAGCTGTGTGGGGCTGAGGGTTCCAGCTCTTCACCCAGAACAGCCTTTTTGCTGTAAGGGCTTTGATTTGGGAATCTCCCAGCCCTCAGCAGCTGCCAGGAGTGCTTGCAGCTCATTTCCTGGGGCTGCTCACCTCCCTCTGCAGACTTCTGTGTGTTTATGCATTCATATATAAATATAAATACTAATGTAGGTGTAATTCAGGGTATGTAGCCAGAATTTAAAATGTGAGCAGCATCACTAGGGAGAAAAACAGGAGTTGTTGCTACTGAGAACTCATGTAAATCTGGCCTGTTAAGTTGTTCTTTCTTTTCCCACTGAGTTTTTGAATATAGATTTTATGTTTTTTGAATCTTTGTGCTTTGAAAGGTTGCTTTGATCCTGGAGTAAATGTGCTCTGCCTTAGGCAGGCATAGGGGAAAAGTCCTTGGTTTGGGTGGAAGAGCAAATGACAGATGCTGAGGTTCTTTTCTTGGGTGAGAATTGTGTGTGTGTGTGTATTAACTGTTCATAGTTAAAAATTAGCACTGGAGCATTTGGTTTTTACTCAAAGTTATTATTTGGAAACATCACCTGTGTGGGACTGCATCTTACAAAACTGCACAACTTTACTCTTGGATTTTTAGGGGATTTTTTTTTAATGTTGTTGTTGTTTGGAGTTTTTGTAATTTCCATGGTGATGAGCATGATATAAAAGCCCAAGTGGAAAATATGTCAGTAGAAATATCCCATGAATGGATTTAGTTGATGGTTATTACATGAGATAAGGCTGTTCAGCAAAACAAAAAAAAACAAAAGAGATTTAGAAAGTGACCTTTATGGAAATACATCTGAGATAAATCCACTCTGTTGCATGTACAAATGAGCTTTCTGAAGGTATTTTAACACAAAATACCTGAGGAAGGGCTGGAAAAGGTGGGAAGGAGCCTGGCAGGCAGTCCAGGGCTGTGTCTGTGTGTCTGTGTGTGGCTGTCAGTCCCTCCAGCTCAGACCAGGGTCAGAGGGGGCTGGGGCAGAGCCTGGGCTGCTTGGAATTAATCCTGGAGTCATCTGGTGTGGGACCTTAGAGCTCATCCCATCCCACCCCTGCCATGGCAGGGACACCTCCCACTGTCCCTGAGTGCTCCAAGCCCTGCCCAGCCTGGCCCTGGGCACTGCCAGGGATCCAGGGGCAGCCACCAGGAGGGGTGGGTGGCTTAAGGACAGCAGGAACTGAATCAAATCCATGGGCAGGAACTTTATTTTCTGTTTTAATGTCCAGCCTAAACAGGGACTGGGAAAGGCTGGTGTTAAATAGGCCAGAGGGGCTCTGGCAGAATGTGGTGGGGAATGGAAAATGGAGAATGCAGAATGGAGCCAGGAAAGCCAAAGGGTTTGTCCTGGCCTTGGGGATGGACATCAGAGTGGTCAGGGATGGGAAAGGAGAGGGATTGGAGGTGGTGAGGGCAAGGAGGGCACCTCCAGAGGAAAACTGAAACATTGGGATAATTCAGGATTAGCAGTGGTCCTCAGGAGGCTGAGAGATGTTTGGTAAAGTCTGTGTGTCTGCACTAAAGAAAAATCTTGAGATACTTCAAGAAACCTCTTAAGAAACCTTCCCTCTGTGCTGGAACACCAATGTTCTGCTCCAGCAGATGGGCTGAAACAGCACAGGGAACATTCAATATCTGTGCCAACACTGCACTATTAATCTTCACCTAAATTAGTGTGGACTAAGAGAGGAAATCCTTGAGACCTCCCACAAGTGGGTCCTCAGAGCTCTTCACCTTCCTGCAGAGCAGCTGAAGAGCTTTTGGTCTTTCCCCTGTGACAGTTTTTATTGCAGATGCAAGGTGTCCTTTTGGATGGGACACCTGCCAACAGCAAAAGCCAGGCAGCATTGCTGGGCTTGCCTCAGAGCTGCTGCTCAAACAGCCCCTGAGCAGGCAGAGGAAGGAAATTGGGTCTCCCTCTGCCTCTGACTCATTTCCTGAAGGCTGTGTCAGCACTCAGGCTGTGCTTCCTTATGGTCCATCATGGTGTGGGGCAGTGAAACCCCACTAATGTGAGCCTGAATTGAGGGAGAAGTGAGGCAGTGAAACCCCACTAACCTGAGCTTGAACTGGGGGAGAAGTGAGGCAGTGAAACCCCACTAATCTGAGCCTGAACTGGGAGATGTGTGGGGCAGTGAAACCCCACTAATCTGAGCCTGGATTGGGGGAGTTGAGGGGCAGTGAAACCCCACTAATCTGAGGCTGAACTGGGGGAGAAGTGAGGCAGTGAAACCCCACTAATCTGAGCCTGAATTGGGGGAGAAGTGAGGCAGTGAAACCCCACTAATCTGAGCCTGAACTGGGGGATGTGTGAGGCAGTGAGACCCCACTAATCTGAGCCTGGATTGGGGGAGGTGTGGGGCAGTAAAACCCCACTAATCTGAGCCTGGATTGGGGGAGTTGTGGGGCAGTGAAACCTCACTAATCTGAGCCTGAATTGGGGGATGTGTGGGGCAGTGAAACCTCACTAATCTGAGCCTGAATTGGGGGATGTGTGGGGCAGTGAAACCTCACTAATCTGAGCCTGAATTGGGGGATGTGTGAGGCAGTAAAACCCCACTAATCTGAGCCTGAATTGAGGGATGTGTGAGGCAGTGAGACCCCACTAATCTGAGCCTGAATTGGGGGAGGTGTGGGGCAGTAAAACCCCACTAATCTGAGCCTGAATTGGGGGATGTGTGAGGCAGTGATACCCCACTAATCTGAGCCTGAATTGGGGGATGTGTGGGGCAGTGAGACCCCACTAATCTGAGCCTGAATTGAGGGGATGTGTGAGGCAGTGAGACCCCACTAATCTGAGCCTGAACTGGGGGAGAAGTGAGGCAGTGAAACCCCACTAATCTGAGCCTGAACTGGGTGAGACCCCACTAATCTGAGCCTGAATTGGGGGAGAAGTGAGGCAGTGAGACCCCACTAATCTGAGCCTGAATTGGGGGAGAACCCTTCCAGAAGTGGCTCCACTTTGGGGTGGGAACCAAGGGATGTGTGCTGGAGGTGGTGGCACCTTCACACCTGGATGTGGTTGCTGGATGTCACCTCAGAAACTGGGTCTGATCTCTGCTCTGCCACCCTGCTGTGACAGGGCCTGGCTTGGTGCAGGGCTGGGTTTCTCTCTCACTCTGGGGTGAGTCAGGGCAGGCAGGAGGCCAGGGACAGGGACACATCATCTGCAGATGTTTTGTGGGTGTGCCCACAGGGTGTTAAATGAGGACAGAGCAGAGCTCTGGCTGCAGGTTCTGTGTCCTTGTCCTGCCTGTGCACAGATAATGGGGTTTGGGACACCTCAAACAGGGAGCATCTGCTGGAAACAAACAGGTTCTGCTCCTGCAGGCTCTAATGAGGGGCTTGGGGAGGTTTGAGGATTTTTTTTTTCCCCATAGAGGAGCACTGGAGCTTTGGGACCAGCAGCCATCTGCTCAAGGAGCCCAGGTTCTGCCCCAGCAGCAGAATGGAGAAGACAAGAAGGGTTCAGGAGAGGCTTGAGGCACAAGGCAGCAGCCAGAGCTGGGCTGAAGGGGGGAGCAGGAGGCAGCCAAGGGGGTGAGGGGCTCCTTAGGAGCCAGGAGGTCTCACCTTGGCTGCTCTGAGATCGATAGAAACCAGAACAGGCAGCACCAAATGTTCCAGCCTGGCTGCTGAGGGAGAAATCACCCAACTGAAATGTGGCTCCTGCCTTCTTCCCTTTGCAGCTCCCAGCAGCAGAGAGCCCTCACCCGTTCCAGTCCATGCACTCTCCTTGCACCCCAGTTTTAGTTAATTTTTTAGGGTTTTTTTTGACAAAATATGAAGAAGTGACAGTAACCAAGTCATTACTGCCAGTTCTCCTTAGAAAGCCTGGGTCCAGCTCTGCAGCCAATCTCTGACCATTCCAGTCCATGCACTCTCCTTGCACACCAGTTTTAGTTAATTTTTTAGATTTTTTTGACAAAATATGAAGAGGTGACCAAGTCATGACTGCCAGCTCTCCTTAAAAGCCTGACTACAACTCTGCAGCCAATCTTTGACCATTCCAGTTCAGGCACTCTCCTTGTACCCCAGTTTTAGTTAATTTTTTAGATTTTTTTGACAAAATATGAAGAGGTGACCAAGTCATGACTGCCAGCTCTCCTTGGAAGGCATGGGTCCAGGTCTGCAGCCAATCTCTGCAGTGCATCTGCCTGGTGATGGTTTGCTCTCAGCAGGAAGGGAAAAAGAGGAGGAAAATTGCTTTTTTTATATAAATAGGCAGTGCTTTTAGTGGAAGATAAACCCCCCCTGGCCTTGCTTTGTCACCCCTGTGGGGATCCCTGCTGTGTGTCCATTTGCATGTCCCAGTAACGCCTCTGCAGCTCCATCCACATCTGTTTGCCTCTTTTTCACCAGCTTGTTGATATAAAGCATTAATCATTCAAATATTAATAAAGAAACAATAATCCTGGCTGTTGCTAACTATCTGATTTCCTTTCTTTTTCCTTTTTTTTTTTTTTTTCTCTCTCTCTCCTGTGCACGTTTTTCTTTAGCTTGAAATGGCGATTGAAAACCTACAAAAAAATGAAGGGATTACATCACACAAAAGCAGTTTGCTCAACAGCCATGTAAGTTACAATCAGAATTTACAACCTTTCCCCCTGCTTTGGTAGGAGAATTATTTCTTTGGTGTATTCAACAGCATGAGGCACTCCAAAGCAGCCTGTGATTGAGCTGTGCTGCCCAAAGCAGCCCATTCCCAAGGACAAATAGGCTGCAAAAAGTGCCATGTGATAATGTTTGCTGCTGAGATGCTCAGGAGTCTGTTATTTATTTATAATAAATATCAATATGTGTTTATTTATTTCATCTGCCTTGCAATGGAAATTGCTGGCAATCAGATAAACACATTGGAGGAAGCTCTTTTTCCTTTCACTGCAACTGAAACGTGGCTGGAAAATTACTTGTAAATCCAGAGGCATGACTTGGTGTGAATTGGGACAGATCCCCCTCAGCCAGCACACACCAAAAGCCTCTGAATGCCTTTTTTTCCCCCTCTCTCTGTGCCTCAGGAAGCCCATTCCTGTCACAATGCTGTGCTAAATCCATGTGCTGGGCCTCTCTCTCACTCTGCCAAGGATTTCCCTGCTTTGTGTGATATTCCCACTGTTCTGCTGGGCCTTTGCATCCTGGTTTGTGGCTCCCATGCAGGAGCACTGAGGGATGAGCACATGCTTGGGTGAGATTTGAGTTGATCCAGGTCATGTTGGGGTCCCTGAACTTTGTTTTCCCTGTGTTTGGATGAAGCTCAAGCATGTCCTGCACCCATAAATCCCATGCACAAAGTGGTGTTTCTCTGCTCTAACAGGTTTTCTCTGGGTTTGGGGGCTGGTTTGTTGTCATTCTTAGGGCAAAAAATAAAAACCTTTGGCTTTTTCACCCTAGATAAATACCCTGAGACAACAAAAGGAACTTTAAACCAGTCTGATTCTTTTTTCTCATTTCAAACTCCAGCCCAGGGCTCCTGGGGGAGCTCAAACTTTATTTCAGCTGGTGGAGAGTGAAGGTTTCTGGTTGTAGCTGGGGAAACACAAACCTGCAGGATCAGGCAGTTCCTGTGGTGAGCATCCCTCCCACCCCAGGCTGGGCACTCCTCAAGTGCTGCACAAGGATTGTGTTGCTCTGCAAGATTTTTCTTGTTCATAGAGGACAAAGTTTGAAATAAAATCAGGAAAAGGGCAGAGGAAGGAAAGCAAAAGGTAGAAAAGAGATTTCACTGACCACAATCTGTGCAGGTTGAAGTGGCCTCATCCAGCCCCTGATCAGACCTTCCCCACCCTGGTCTTGCAGGGTAGAAGTGAAGAACTTCTGGTCTAGGTTATGGTTCATAGTCTGGCCTAAGGTTTAAGTGCTCTTACAAACCCTGGAGCAAACAAACTCCCTCCTGAGCATGAGTGACACATCCACCCCCAGCTGGCCCCCTGAGGGTGCAGCTCCTGGGCTGAGGAACCCTCCAGGTCCTTGCTGTCCCCAGTGTCCCTGCTCAGGGAGGTGTCTGGGGACATGTGGGAATAAAAAAGGGATGAGCAGTGCCTGAAGAGGACACTGGGGAACCACATGAGGCAGTTTCAGAGCTGGAGGAGCTGCAGTGCCATGGCCCAGGGAGGCTCTGCAGCCTCTGCATGGGGAAGGTTCTTTTAGGGCTCCTCTGAGCGAGGCACGGGGCTGCAGTGAGGGACCTGAGCCCATGGAAGGGCGCTCTGATGGGAGCAGGAAGCTGGACCAGGATGGTTTGGGTTGGAAAGGACCTTAAAGCTCATTCTCATTTCATTCCAACCTCCTGCCATGGGCAGGGACACCTTCCACCAGAGCAGGGTGCTCAGAGCTCTGTCCTACCCAGCCTTGGGTACTCCAGGGATGCTCAGAGCTCTGTCCCACCCAGCCTTGGATACTCCAGGGATGCTCAGAGCTCTGTCCAACCCAGCCTTGGGTACTCCAGGGATGCTCAGAGCTCTGTCCAACCAGCCTTGGATACTCCAGGGATGCTCAGAGCTCTGTCCTACCCAGCCTTGGATACTCCAGGGATGCTCAGAGCTCTGTCCTACCCAACCTTGGGTACTCCAGGGATGCTCAGAGCTCTGTCCTACCCAGCCTTGGGTACTCCAGGGATGCTCAGAGCTCTGTCCTACCCAACCTTGGGTACTCCAGGGATGCTCAGAGCTCCATCCAACCCAGCCTTGGATACTCCAGGGATGCTCAGAGCTCTGTCCTACCCAGCCTTGGATACTCCAGGGATGCTCAGGGCTCTGTCCTACCCAGCCTTGGATACTCCAGGGATGCTCAGAGCCCTGACCAACCAGCCTTGGATGCTCCAGGGATGCTCAGAGCTCTGTCCAACCCAGCCTTGGGTACTCCAGGGATGCTCAGAGCTCTGTCCTACCCAGCCTTGGGTACTCCAGGGATGCTCAGAGCTCTGTCCTACCCAGCCTTGGATACTCCAGGGATGCTCAGAGCTCTGTCCTACCAACCTTGGGTACTCCAGGGATGCTCAGAGCCCTGACCAACCAGCCTTGGATGCTCCAGGGATGCTCAGAGCTCTGTCCAACCCAGCCTTGGGTACTCCAGGGATGCTCAGAGCCCTGTCCAACCAGCCTTGGATACTCCAGAGATGCTCAGAGCTCTGTCCCACCCAGCCTTGGATGCTCAGAGCTCTGTCCAACCAGCCTTGGATACTCCAGGGATGCTCAGAGCCCTGTCCAACCAGCCTTGGATACTCCAGGGATGCTCAGAGCCCTGTCCAACCAGCCTTGGATACTCCAGGGATGCTCAGAGCTCTGTCCAACCCAGCCTTGGGTACTCCAGAGATGCTCAGAGCTCTGTCCTGCCCAGCCTTGGGTGCTCTGCTGCTCGTGGTCCCAACTAAAAACACCTTAAATACGACCCACAAATAGTTTCTTTTTTATATTTCATAGAAGTGGCCACAAGGAAACATCTCCAAACCTGCACCTTGAAAAGAAAAAAAGGTTTTTATTTTCTCAGCCAGCCCTATGAGTGGCTTTTTCCACCCTTGGATCGAACCAGGATAAGGTTTTTGCCAGTGTTTTTTTTCAAACAGTCAGATAGAAATAAAGTTAAGGTAGAAATGAAAATTAAATGTTCCCCTGTAGTGCCAATAACAACCACAGCAGCATATGGCTGTAGAGTGATTTTATTGAACCTGATCATGGCATAAACAGAAATAAACTGGGGAATATCTGATTGTCACTACTGAACAAAATTCAGAAAGCAAACAGAAGAGATTCAGATGGAAAAAGTTTTTAATTTTCTCATTTTAAGTGCCCAATGTGTTATTAGTTGTGCAGGAAGAACAAAAATCATGATTGGAAAATTATTTCTATTCTGACAGATCTCTGTTTTAAGCTCTTTTGTGTTCTTCATAATAAATTTCTAATTCAATAGTGGGAGTTCATATTGGTGAAACTCTGCAATGTTTGAGGGAATATAAAAAGGCATTTGCAGGAAAAGCAAGCTGGGAAATGAAGGGAATCTTCTAGAAATATCAGAGATTAGAATAAAAATGCCCAGGATCAAATTTAAATGAGAAGGTTTATCTGTATCTGGATTTTCCATAGCAATACACAACTTTTATATTTTTTTTTTAAGGCTTAAGGATTAAGATTTAGGGGATAAATATCTGATGCACATTCAGTATCTTCCACAGGATAAATAAAATACCTGCTTTAAAAATTTGAAAGGATCTTAAGCAATAATCTCTTAAACATAGGGGATGGGCCAAAATTAACATAGATGTGGACAACTTAAAAACTGAATTCCTGCTGGTGTTTTATGGCAAAACCACTGGGGTCCATTTTTTGTTAGAGGGAACTGAATGGCTGGGGGAGGCTCAGGGCCACAGAAAGATTTTTTGGGGCTTCCAGGGGTGTCTGTGCTGCAGGTGGGAGCAAGAGGGTCATGATGGATCATTAACAAACCATTTATTGGAACTGTGGGGTTTGGAGAAGGGATCACCTCAAGGAGTGCCCTGGGTGGTGTGGAGCTGGGGGAAGGTGGGAGGGGGAGAAGAGGCTCCTGAAATGCAGGACAGAGGGACAAGTGGCCAGGAGGTTTTGCTTCCTTCCAGCTCCAAAGGCCACCAGAGCTGATGGGTGCAGTCACAGGAATTTGTGGTTGGATTTGGATCAGCTCCAGCTGACAAATCATGGGATGGTTTGGGTGGGAAGGGACCTCAAAGCCCATCCAGTGCCACCCCTGCCATGGCAGGGACACCTCCCACTGTCCCAGGTGCTCCCAGTCCTGTCCAGCCTGGCCTTGGGCACTGCCAGGGATGCAGGGGCAGCCCCAGCTGCTCTGGGCACCCTGTGCCAGGGCCTCCACAGGGAATTGTTCCTGCCAGGGAACAATTCCTGCCCAATATCCCACAAAAATCTCCCCTTTCCCAGTGGGAGCCATTGCCTGGCTCCTGTCCCTCCAGGCCTTGTCCCCAGTCCCTCTCCAGCTCTCCTGGAGCCCCTTTAGGCCCTGCCAGGGGCTCGGAGCTCTCCCTGGAGCCTTCTCCTCTCCAGGCTGGATAGAATAATTTTAATTACAGTTTTGGATGCAGCTGACTTTGTGCAGCAGAAGTTTCCATGTGGGTGTGTGAAGGAGACCCACAGAGCACACCCTGAGGGGGCTGCAAGGCTCTGTGTGAGAGCAGGGTGGGGCACAAGGACAGCTCAGTGGAGGTGCCAGAGATGCCATCACACAGCTCAGGTTGTCTTTCAGAGAATTATTGATGTAAAACTGCAGCCTTGTGGTGAGCTGGGACCTTGGAGTGTCACCAAGAGAAAATGGGAGGAGAGGGACACTGGGGTGGGAGTGGAGAGGGTTTGGGTGCAGCTCCATGGGCTTTGTCAAATCCCACTGTTTTCTAGGCTAAATCCATGCTCAGTTCCCATAATTGCTTGGACTCTCAGTTGTATGGAGATGTTGTGGCTGATATTTGGATTTCACAACCCAAATCTGTTTTGCTCTGTTCTGGTGGGAATGCAGCTGGTTCTGGTGCAGGGATGGAGGTCTGGAGGGAGAGGGAAGCCTGCAAAATGTTCATCCCAGACAGCCCTCACGACACTGAAAGGGCTCTTACCCACCCTGTTGATATTAGTGCATGTGTACATCCAATTCCTTCCAAAATTCAATTATTACAGCACTCATTTTATTGGTGCTGAAGTCATTTAGTTAATTAAAGGAGATTGGGGGCTTTGCATTTGAATTCCTGTGCTGACACCATGTGCTGGACCTGCCCTTTCAGACTATCTTGGTATAAATAATTTATATTAATTGCAAATTTTAATCAACAGCCATGTCAGAAGTTCAGACAGTAAATTTTGCAAAGTAGATGGATTCCCTCAGATTTTGAAGGTTGCTTTGGCAACCATTAATTTTATTGTTAAGGGAGCAGTTGCAGACATGCCAATCTTCCAATTAATAAAGACTTTGCATCAATTTGCTTCCCCTAAAATTTATTTCTCTTAGGCAATATCTCAAGATCTTTTCTCCTTGGAAAATGTGAATTTTTACAGCTTTATTTTAGGTCTGCAGGAATTCATCCGAACCCGAGGTGGACACTGAGGTGGCAGCAGGATTGTGTTTTAATGAAAAATCTGACTGGTTTTGTTTGTGCTGGGGGATTTTACCATCCTATAAACCGGCTTTTGCTATCCTATAAACTACCATAAAGTTGTATAAATTATAATTTATGTTAATTAACCCATATAAATTAATTACTCAGTTCTCTTGAACTTCTCCATCCGGACATTTAAACATCGACCTTGCCTGACTTCTCAGCTCTCTTCAGACTTGCATGTTTTTTTATTTTTCCTTGCCTGAAGCTGCAGTGGCTGCTGGATAACTATGAGACAGCAGAGGGTGTGAGCCTGCCCCGGAGCTCCCTCTACAACCATTACCTGAGGCACTGCCAGGAGCACAAACTGGACCCCGTCAACGCCGCCTCTTTCGGGAAGCTCATCCGCTCCGTCTTCATGGGGCTCAGGACACGGCGCCTGGGCACCAGGTTGGTCACAATCTGCAGTTAATCTGTCATGGTTTGGTGCTGGCACAATGCCAGTGCCCCAAGGAAAATATATTCTCCCCAGTGGCTACTGTGAGATGTGACCAGAAATAGAGCAAAGCAGGCTCCAGTTTAGGAATAAAGGAAAAAACTTTATTAACCTACAATATGTAAAAAGGAACACACATAGAACTCAGAATGAAAACCTTCCAAAACATTCCTCCTCCCCCCAATTTCCACCACAGCACAAAATAAAACCTTAGATTCTCAATCCAGTTACCACCCCTCAGATAATCAACTCTTAGTTCATCACCAGCCCTCAGATGATCAACTCTCAGTTCATCAAGGAGAGAGGAGTCCCTCAGAGGTGTATCCACGTCTTCAGTGGCCACACCAGGTGCCAATATTCAGATCTGAGCACTGATTGGTTTGACCACAACCTTCCAAAAACTCACTTCCTTATCAACCTAGGTCAAGAATCAAAAAGCAACCCTCCTGCAGCATCTCTGGTGCACTCAGAAGCTGTTGGATCTTTAGGAGGTTCAGATGTTTCTTTTCTGGGATCTATGGGAATAAATGCCACTGCACTTGGCCACATGTGGGTTTAAATTTTCTAGGGGATGACGGCATTTCATTAGTTTGATGCCTTGTGAAGGCTGAGCTAGAACAGAGAATAGACAGAGTTAGTTAATAAAGTAGGGATTTATTAAAGGGCCTCAATGGCTCCACCTTGTGCAGCATAAGAGCCCAGCCAGGGCTACAGCCAAGATGAACCAAAATGGTCACAAAAATGCACAACTGGTCACAGAGTCTCACAATTTTATAAGTTCTGCTGCATTTGTATATTGGAATTAATTGTCCAATTACATCTTTAGCCCATGAAGTCCCATCCTTCTTATTTTTCTCTCTTCAGCCCACGTTGTTTGTGCTCTTGGGGCTGAGATTTGGATCATTTGTCCTTGGTCCCCAGCTGGAGCAGGAACTGTTTTGTCTCCCTGCTCTGTGCACAGAGCTCACCACCCCCTAATATGAAGCCCAGACCCACCCACTAAAGCAGCACAGAACCTGAAAAATAGAAAAGCTCAAACCTGAGGCACCAAGTTATCCCTTCAGCCACACAAACAGTGCTTGGCAGCCGTGTGCCGCACAAAATTGGGTGTGTTGTCCAAGCAACCAGGGCCATCACTTTTAGTGACTAAGTTGATATTTCCAGGGGAAATTCCAAATATCACTACTACGGGATCCGCCTGAAGCCGGAGTCGCCGCTGAACCGCCTGCAGGAGGACACACAGTACATGGCCATGAGGCAGCAGCCCATCCACCAGAAGCAGAGGTAGGTGCCCCCTGGCCCTGCCCAAAACACTCAGTGGGTGTGAGAATCCGTTCAGCCCATAGAGCATGAGACTCTTAATCTCAGGGTCGTGGGTTCAAGCTGCATGTTGGGCGCCACCTGCAAGATCTCAGGGTTATGGGTTCAAGCCCTACGTTGGGTACCAGTGTGAGATCTCAGGGTCGTGGGTTCAAGCTGCACGTTGGGCGCCAGTGTGAGATCTCAGGGTTGTGAGTTTGAGCCCTACGTTGGGCGCCACCTGCAAGATCTCAGGGTTGTGGGTTCAAGCCGCACGTTGGGCGCCAGTGTGAGATCTCAGGGTCGTGGGTTCAAGCCCCACCTTGGGTGCCAACTGTAAGATCTCAGGGTTGTGAGTTTGAGCCCCACCTTGGGTGCCAACCGTAAGATCTCAGGGTTATGGGTTTGGACCCCACTGCAGCTCTGCTTCACTATTGTGATTTTTTGGTGTCACCAAACTTCTCAGCCCTTTTAATTCTGTCTTGGGGAAGCTTTTCAAAAGGAGTTTCTCATTTCCCCTCCATCTGATTCCACAATATAAATGATCAGCCCTCACCATGTTTGCCTTGAATGTACCATCCACTCCATGAACTCACAGCTGTGTGTTCTAAATAACATAGAGGTGTTTTCTCCTGTCTGTGTGGATCCTAATCCATCCTAATTCTGTTGGAATTTAGGTACAGAGCAGCCCAGAAGATGGATGGGATGGCAGAGAGTGCATCCAACAGCACCCCCCACACCACACCCGAGCAGTCAGTGGCTGCTCAGTGCCAGCACCACCAGCAGTTCATAGGTGAGGACTCTCCTTTGGTGATCAATTATTAATTATTCCACATCAGGGATTTGGGCTTTAAGGGGAAGGTTTTATCCAGCAAGTCCTGACTGTTGGGCTTTCCTAAAAAATCTACTGTATGTATATATATATAAAAAATAATATTTTTAAATAATATATATAATATTAAATTTTATGTTATATATAAATTTTTATATATATTAGTATATATATTATATATTATTATATATTATTTATTTATTTATATGTATCCAGCAAGTCCTGACTGTTGGGCTTTCCTAAAAAATCTACAGTATATATATATATATATATATATATATATATATATATATATATATATACACTGTAGATTTTTTTATTATATATATTTTATTTATTTTAATTTATATATAAATTATATATATAATAGTATATATAATATATATTATTATATATAATTTTAAAATATATATATATAAATTTATTTTTTCAGATATATATTTTTTTATATAGGATGTGTTCTATAGGTTTTTGTAGTGTCACACTTGCTAAGTTTATCTCCTGACTCCTCTCTCCCCAGGAGGGTTTTTTCCTTGAGCCCATGGGTCTGTTGGGTCTCTCACAGTATTTTTTTAGTCCATCTGGTTTATTTAAATTCCATGGAATAGTGGAGGTCCTGGAAAAAGGAGGGAAGCAATTCCCTTCCTTGCAAAGGCTGCAGTGGGGATCTGGGTGCAGATGATCCATATTGACCTTCTCTGGATTTGCTGGTCCTGGGTCTGTGTCTCCACCACAAATCCCAGCTCCTGATACCTCTGCTTCCCAATTTTATTCCCCATTGTACAGAGAGACATTTCCAGGCTTCAGGGAAATTCTAATGGATGGTAGATGAGGATAATGTTTTCTTATTTCTTTTATTACAAACAGAAAGGAACCATTTTCCTTTCCCCACTGAACCCACTGGGCTGTAGTTGTTTGCTTTTTCTCAGCACAAATCAGGGAAAGGAGTAAATGATCTCATTTTTCCTCTCTCATCCCAGCTGGAACATGAAAGAGCCTCCAGTGACAGCAGCACCTTGTGCTCAGCTGCACTCTGAGCTTTCCTTACCCTCACCATCTCTCCCAATTTCTGTTCCCAGATGTAACCCACGTCTTTCCTGAGTTCCCAGCCCCTGATCTTGGGAATGTCCTCTTACAAGAAGGTTTCACCTTGAATGACGTGAAAACTCTGCAGGTTCTCTACAGGAGGCACTGTGAGGTGATTGTTTGCAATATTCTTTGGGGATTATTTGTAATTGATTTATTAACTGACATGGGGCATCACTCAAGTGACCAGCTCTTAGGAAAAGCTGGGAATGCTTCATTTGCCAGCAATTACAACTCAAATATTGATTTTTTTTTCACCATGTGACCTCTTTTATGTTAAGTTGGTCACTCCAACAGTGCCAATTCCGTTGTTTTTCATGTGAATGATTTCCTGTGGGTGGCAGCACTGGAGCTGAGTGCTCACCCCGTGGTGTTCTTTGCTCTCAGGCCACTTTGGATGTCGTGATGCATCTCCAGTTCCACTACATCGAGAAGCTGTGGCAATCCTTCTGGAGTCCCAAGGCACCCCCTAGTGATGGCCCCACTGCTCTGCCCTCCAGGTACTCCCCTGCTTCCCTTCTTTTTAACATTAATGATCTCTTTTTAACATTAATGAAGTTTTTTTTTAGTCTTTTTGAGCCTAAAGCCTGTTTTTCTTCAGTGCTAAGATTTTAGGTAGATGATCTTACAGGTACAAATCTATGCCCTTCAAATGAAACTTATAGTGGGGAGAAAATCCTGTCTGAGATATTCAGTCATTCTGGTTTTTAGATAGACCAAATAGAAAGAAAAGCAAGCTATAGGATTGTGTGCTTGCTATTCCAAAACACCTCCTGGTATCTGAAAATAAACGAGCAGAAAATCAGCATAAATGAGTGCTTTGGAGAATTTGGGAGTATTTTCTGCCCTGCAGAGCTGTGACAAAGAGAGTTGGAAGTGTTTAATATTGTAATGCAAAGTTCAGAGCTTTCAAAAGGAGCTTCTCATTCCCCTGCATCTGATTACACAATATAAATTATCAGCCCTCACCAGTTTTGAGGTGTTGGGGCTGGGTTGGACTCAATGATCTTTAAGGTCTCTTCCAACCTGGTCATTCTGTGAATTCTTGGAGTCACCACTCAGCCACGTCCCCAGGTGCCACATCCCCACCTTTTCTGGACACTTCCAGGGATGGTGACTCCACCACAGCCTGTTCCAATGCCTGAGCACTTTTTCAGTGAAGAAATTTTCCCTCATATCCAATCTAAACCTCCCCTGGGGTGATTTGAGGCTGATTTATCTCATCCATGTCCCTTGCACCTCCTGCTGTCCCCAGGGATGATTCCCTGCTCAGATTTTAGGGATTCTCTGAGGTTTTAGGGATTTCCAGACTGACTCTCTGCCTTGCCTGCCTGCCCAGACCTGTCAGTGCCTCTTGTTTTGAGGCAGATCATTGCAAACAAAGCTGCTTTCATCTTTTCACTCCTGCCTGGCTCGTTGCTGTGCCTCTTCCTCATCCTTTATGCATTGGGAGCTGCTGCCAGGGGAATGGAAATAAGTGAAAACAGAGAAAATTGAAAAAATTTCTTAAAATTTCTATCACAAATCTGTCTGCTCTTACTGAGGTTATAAAGATGAAGGTTTTCTATTCAGAAGAAAAATGGTAAAACATTGAGTAATAAGGAAAGATCCCTCAAAAATCAGTAGAATATGGCCCTGTAAATGTTGCCCAGGGGATATTTTCCTGCAAGGAGTCACTGCAGCTGTGTTTGCTCGGTTTAAAATCTCAATTTTTTGAGGGAACAGCTCCCAGGCAGATTGCAACACCCCAGGAGCTGTTTCTAGGTACACAGGGAAAACTGAAGGCAGCTTTTCTGCAGGGCTCTCACACCTCTGCCATTTACCCAGAGAGGTAAATAACACACTCCCTCCCCTTCTTAATATATAAATATAAATACAAACCCCAAATATTAGGGAGGAGGCACACTGAAAACATGGGAAGATGCAGAACATGGATGCACTTCACAGCAGGTTCCCAGCAGGTTTCCTGACCTGTTTCTCCAAGTGGGATTTTCCAGGAGTTATGCCCATGGAGTTCAGCACTAAAAATCTGCAGCCTGAGGCTCAAAGTCCCCTTTAGAGCATGTCCAAGGCTTGGCTTTAATGATTTTGATGGGCAAAAAGACCCTTTCCATGGGGAAAGACCCTTCCAAATTCCCAATTCCCAGCATAATGTGTGGGTGAGCAGCTCTGGCAGTGAATTCAGGCTTCAGCTCTTTCTGCTTGCCTTGTAACAAATATCTTGTGCCTTTATACATCTACAAAGTGAAAATAATGCAAGCTGGATTGGCCCCAGTCAGTCACAGACAATATATTTTGTTCTCATCCAACCATTCAATCTCCTTCTTTCTGAAAATGTTCAGCATTTGGAGGGGTTAAACAACTTCAAAACTTCTCAATATCAGCTCATCCGCCCCTACCTTGGCTGCAAAGTTGTTGTCCCCAGGGCTGTGGCTCAGGAGGGTGAGAGGAGAGGGGAGGGAAGGTTTGGGAGCAGCTGGGGCTGTAGGGAGGATCCAGCTGAGCCTTTGCTGGCTGAGATGGCAGTGCTGGAGCTCAGCTCCCACTGAACAGGGGGTGTGAGAGGCTCTGAAGGTAAAAAGGGAACACCAGGAGTGTGGATTTGAGGGAAAACTGCTCCAAGCTCTGGCTCCAAGGACAGGGAGGTGCTGGCAGAGACAAGACCTGCATGAGCAGTCAAACATTTCCTTTTGCAAGGCACACAAAGATGATTTTTTCTGCTGAAAACTGGAGTTAGAAATGCAGAGGGAGGGGGAAAACACTGAATGCAAACCTGCTGCTAACTCTGTCTCCTTCCTCCTCCTCCTCCTGCAGTGAAGAGGAACCTGAAGGGACCCTCCCAAAGGACAAACTGATCACCCTGTGCAAGTATGAGCCCATCCTCAAGTGGATGAGGAGCTGTGACCACATCCTGTACCAGGCCCTGGTGGAGATCCTCATCCCTGACGTGCTCAGGCCAGTGCCCAGTGAGTACCCACAGCCCCACCTGAGCCTGGTCTCACTCTGGCCACCACTTGCCACAAAGATTTCCACTGTAAAATCCCACTGGGAGGTGTTTGTCTTGGCTAAAATATCATGGTAAGAGCAGTGTTCCTCCTGCAGCATTGCTCTGGAGGGATATTTTGTACTCCCTGGCAATTCCCCTGCCTTTTAAATTTGGTGTGTTGCATTTCACATGCCCTGGTTTTGGCCAGGAGTTTGGATATGGGAGCTCTTTGGGCTGTGGCTCCTTGGAGGTCTTTGTTTGCACAGAACCATCCTGTCCCTGACTGCACTCCCAGAAATTAGGGGTCAACTTTTTGGGAGATTAATAATGGGGTATTGAGAGTTTTCTCTCTGATTTGGATTCCCAAATGTCCCTCTGAGGGCTGTCACAAGCTGGGGCATGAGGGTGTCTCTGAAAAATGCTTGAAAAATGCTCAGAAGGGCTATAAATAAGAAAAGGACAAAAGAAAGTAAGAATAATTAAAAATATATAGAAATGTTTAGGTTGGAAAAGACCTGTAAGATCATTAAGTCTAACTGTCATAAGGATAGGAGTAAGATAAGAATAAGAGTAAGAGTAAGAATAAGAGTAAGAATAGGAATAAGAATGAGAATAAGAATATAAGGATAATTTAAAAAAAACATAGAAATGTTTCAGTTGGAAAATACCTCTAGATCATTAAGTCCAGTTGTCATAAAGATAAGAGTAAGATAAGAATAAGAATAGGACAAAAGAAAATAAGAATAATAAAAAAAACCACAGAAATGTTTAGGTTGGAAAAGACCTCTAAGATCATTAAGTCTAACTGTCATAAGGATAAGAGTAAGATAAGAATAAGGATAAGAATGAGGATAAGGATAAGAATAAGAATAAGAATAAGGATGAGAATAAGAGTAAAATGAGAATAAGAGTAAGAGTAAGGATAAGAGTAAGAATAAAAAAATGAAAAATAAAAATGAAAAAGAGGAAGAAAAAGAATAATAAGAAGAGTTTGAGTAATAATATCAAAGAATAATTTGGGTGTATTGACCCAGCTGATTTCCTTGATGCTGAGTTGACATCTCAGCTAACCAGACCACAGGCTGGGCTTTCCCAGTAGTGCTAAGGTAGAAAATGGTAACTAAAAATGCCCCAGAGCAGCTTTTTGACTGTGCAGCCTTCTTTGCAGGCACGCTGACCCAGGCCATCAGGAACTTTGCCAAGAGCTTGGAGGGGTGGCTGATGAATGCCATGAGTGAATTCCCCCCCCAGGTCGTGCAGACCAAGGTGAGCAGAGATGGGCCCAGTGTGTGTGTGCATCTTGCAGAAGTTCCTGCACCTGGCATGGTGCAATGGGTGATTGTGAACCAAAATCAGCCAGGAGTGGGAGGACAGGGGGGGGAAGTTCCTTTCTACCAGAAGTTGATGATTCTCTGTCCATGGAGCCATTTCTGTGCCCTGAAATTGCAGATAAAGCTTTGTGGGAGAAAATCATAGAGCCACAGAACATCCTGAGCTGGAAGGGACCCACAGGGATCATCACAAACCCCTGGCCCTGCACAGCCACCCCAACAATCTCACCCTGAGCATCCCTGGGAGTGGTGTCCAAACCCTCCTGGAGCTCTGGCAGCCCTGGGGCCAGGACCATTCCCTGTTATCTCTGCCCTGGAATGAGGCTGGAAAAGCCTGGAAAGCACAGGAGTGAGTGGCATTGCCCCAAGGCTCCTGCCCTCCTCAAGCCAGGGATCCTTGCTGCCTCTTCCCACCTTGCTGGTCTCTGCTGGAGGCAGAGTGTGAAAACCTTGTAGCTTAAAGAGAATAAATAATGGAATCATAGAATTATTCAGGTCTGGGTCCTTCCATTGCTGTCCTGCCTGGTGGAGCATTGTGTGGCCTAGGCACCCAGGGAGATGTTAATGGGAGGGGTCAGAATCCCTCATTCCCTACAAACCAACCCAAACTGAGCAGCACCTAAAGAGACACCACTGGTTCATGATCCACCCTGTGCCCTCAACCTGCTTCACAACCACCTGTGCCCAAGGATTGACTGAGCTGTTCTGAGTGCCTGGCACAAGGATTAGGTTGGAAATAACCTTTAAGATGATTTGAGTCCAACCACAACCCCAGCACTGCCCAGGCCACCACTAAACCACGTTCCCAAATGCCACCTCCACACGTTTTTTGAGCCCTCACATGGCTGGTGACTGCAGCACTGCCTGTGCTGATGCCTGCAGGGCTGGGCAGAGAGCAGAGCTTGCCCTGCTGTGGTGGTGTTTGAGGGTCCCCAGGATGAGGGAAGAGATGAGAATCTTGACTCCATGTTTCAGAAGGCTGATTTATTATTTTACAATATGTATTATATTAAAAGAAAATTATATACTAAAATTATACTAAAGAATAGAAGAAAGGAGACATCAGAAAGCTGGAAAGGAATGATAAAATTTTGTGACTGACACAGCTGGACTGTGTTGGCCATTAATTAAAAACAATCCACATGAGACAAATCAAAGATACACTTGTTGGTAAACCATCTCCAGACTACATTCCACAGCCATCACATAGTTATTGTCTACATTTCTTTTCTGAGGCTTCTTGTGGGAATCCATAAATTTAGAAGGTTTTGGGAAAGCTACAAAGACAGCAGAACTGTGATTAGAGCCAAGCAGTAACCATGAGATAGATCAGCAGAAAAATTATGTAGAATGTAGAAAAGCAAAGACAAATAGAACAATGGTCTGTGTATTAACACTTGTCTGGTATAACTCCCTAAGCTACAGAAAAGTTTATCTAGCAAGATATTAGAAAGCTTTAAGCTTAATAATGCAGCTCTGTGCATTGTGTTTCAAGGCTCACAAGTAGGTATTGTATTTGAAATAAGCAAGCATTGTTTTAACTAAAGGTACCTGTGCTTATAGTGGTTGGATAGAACTACTGTCAATATAGAATATACACTATACAGATGTCAATACTGTCAATGTGCTTTTGCTTTGTGTGATTGGTCAAAAAACTTATAAAGTGAGTTGTAACATTAAGTACTTGGGATGTGAGCTGCTGGCATCTTCCCATTGTCATCACCATGGAATGAGGCTGATGCTGGAAAATAAAACAGCTTGAGAAGTGTTCCCCAGCAGCCCCATCCCGTTTGTGATTTGAACAGAGACCCCTGACCAGCAATAGCTCCTGAGGAGCAAAATCCTTTAGCTTTAGCTTCTCAGGAGAAAATCCTTTAGCTTTAGCTCCTCAGGAGAAAATCCTTTGGCTTCTCAGAGAAAAATCCTAGCGAAAGGGTTTCCATACAATTTGCCAGTGTGACCCTGCTTCCCCGTGGTGTGTTGCAGGTGGGGGTGGTGAGTGCCTTTGCCCAGACCCTGCGCAGGTACACGTCCCTGAACCACCTGGCGCAGGCGGCGCGCGCCGTGCTGCAGAACACGTCCCAGATCAACCAGATGCTCAGCGACCTCAACCGCGTGGACTTCGCCAACGTGCAGGTACCCACCGACCCCACCTGTGTTGTGGTTTGTTCTATGTTTGTTCAGTTTTCCCCCGTTGTTGTGTTAATGGTTCTGCCCGAAGGTTCCAGTATATGCCAATCTCTGTACCCCTCCCACGTTGTCCTGGTTACCCCCATGTATCTTGCCTGTTCCCCTCCCCTGGCTGCCTGCCTGTCACCCAGCAGCCCTGCCTCTTTTTCCAGAAGCTTCTGGCTGGGGTGTTGGGTGATTGGTTCAGGGGCCAGGGCCCCGCCCACAACTGTCTCCCGTTGGTTGTATGCTGTTGTCAGTTCTCAATGTATCTTTTGTACCCCTCTTCTGATTTGTTGTTCCTAACCCCGCCTATTCCCTATAAAACCTGAGGCTTTTCCCTGCCTCGGGGCTCAGACTTCAGCTCCTCGACCCATGACCTCCCCTTCCAATAAAACCTCCTTCCCCAAGAAGCTCTGAGTCGCCCATTCTTCCGCACCCTGCGGCTTTGGAGTTTCTACCCGCGGCCACTTGCCCTGAAGCACAACACAGCTTGAGCACAGGGCCTGGGTTTCGTGCCTGGGCAGTGCTTGACTGGCTGGAGGTTGGCTGGACACTGCTTCCTTAGCCTGGGCATTCTTATCATCCGGCCACTGCTCCACCCCTGCTCCTCCCTGCCTTGGTTTGTCTGCTAAGGAAGGCAGGAGCCTCCCCTGAAATGGAAAATGTAAACTCCCTCCCTCCGAATTGCTGTAAATTTTAAATTAAGGGGCTCCCAGGCAAAAAAAAAAAAAAAAATGGGAATAAATAGCAGTTCTTTAATAGGGAAGAAAAGAAAAGGATAAAATAAACAATGCAGCAAACTAAAACAACACTGACAGAGTAATGTAGTAAACAATAAAATAAACAATGCAGTAAACCAAAGCAACACTGACAGAGCTCCCTCCGAATTGCTCTATATTTTAAATTAAGGGGCTCTCAGGCAAAAAAATGTGGGAGCAGGAATAACATTTTTTCATAAGGGAAGAAAATAAAAGGATAAAATAAACAATGCAGTGAACTAAACCAACACTGCCAGAGTCAGAACCCAACCTGACACCCTGTGGGTCAGGGTGCTGGCAGCAGAACCATTGGAATTGTGGCTCAGCCCTCCTGCAGTGTCAGGGCTGGTTCTGCTGGAGCAGGGATCCTGGAGAAGGGTGGAATCTTCCTCTTGTACCTGCTAGAAATTAATTCCTGGGTTGGGATACAACACCATGCACCATGGCTTGAGTAACCATGAACCCTTCTTCCAAGCAGGAGCAGGGCAGGAGTAACTGTGAGCCCTTTTTCCAAGCAGGAGCAGGGCAGGAATAACTGTGAACCCTTCTTCCAAGCAGGAGCAGGGCAGGAGTAACTGTGAACCCTTTCTCCTGAGCAGGAGCAGGGCAGGAGTAACTGTGAACCCTTTCTCCTGAGCAGGAGCAGGGTAGGAGTAACTGTGGACCCTTTCTCCTGAGCAGGAGCAGGGTAGGAGTAACTGTGGACCCTTTCTCCTGAGCAGGAGCAGGGCAGGAGTAACTGTGGACCCTTTCTCCTGAGCAGGAGCAGGCCTCGTGGGTGTGCCAGTGTGAGGAGGGCATGGTGCAGAAGCTGGAGCAGGATTTCAAGCTGACTCTGCAGCAGCAGAGCTCTCTGGACCAGTGGGCCAGCTGGCTGGACAATGTGGTCACTCAGGTGCTGAAGCACCACGAGGGTAGCCCCAGCTTCCCCAAGGCAGCCAGGCAGTTCCTGTTGAAGTGGTCTTTCTACAGGTACATTTTCTTTGTCATTTTGGGGTATTTCTGCATCAGGCTTGGGAGCAAAGAGCTCCTTGAAAAGCCAAGGCCAAGTTCTTTACTCCTATTAAATTGCTTAACTGTAGTTCTGGTAACCTTTCATGACAGGGATAAGATACTCCATAAACTAAATTTCTTAAAGCCAAAGCCAAGTTCTTTACTCCCATGGAACTCTGCTTAAAAGTGGTTCTGCTATCCATTCAGGATGGGGATAGGATGCTCCATAAACTAAATTTCTTAAAGCCAAGGCCAAGTTCTTTACTCCCATGAAACTCTGTTTAACTGTGGTTCTGGTAACCTTTCAGAAAGGGGATAGGATGCTCCATAAACTAAATTTCTTAACACCAAGGCCAAGTTCTTCAGTCTTATGAAACTCTGTTTAACTGTGGTTCTGGTAACCTTTCAGAACAGGGATAGGATGCTCCATAAACTGAATTTCTTAACACCAAGGCCAAGTTCTTCAGTCCTATGAAGCTCTGCTTCACTGTGGTTCTGGTATCCCTTCAGGACAGGCATAGGATGCTCCATAAACCAAATTTCTTCAACTGTTTTGATACTTTTGGGTCAGAGGCAGAGACAGTGTTGGATCCCACAGTACCACCAGGGTCCAGAACTTACATCAGCCATGGCAGAGATGTAAAACTGAGCCCAGGTTTGTGCTTCCTGCCCATTCCCAGCTCCATGGTGATCCGGGACCTCACCCTGCGCAGCGCCGCCAGCTTTGGCTCCTTCCACCTGATCCGCCTGCTCTACGACGAGTACATGTTCTACCTGGTGGAGCATCGTGTGGCCCAGGCAACAGGGGAGACCCCAATTGCTGTCATGGGAGAGGTGAGAGCCCTTTATTCCCTAGAAACCAACCCAAAAGAAGCAGCTCCTCCAAAGACACCGCTGGTTCACAAAGCGCACTGCGCCCTCGGCTTGTTTTACAACAAAAATTATTTATTGAGTTGTTTTGGCACAAGGAAAGAGCTCCTGGAGCATCTTCCCTGAGCTGGTGGGTCTTGGGTTTGGGGTGGTTGAGCATCATTTGGGCTTTGGAGGCCTGGAGGAGGGAGGGAAAGGATCTCCCCCCTTCTCTGCACCACCTGTGACTGCCAGCCCTGACTCTGGGACTCCTGACAGGGCAAAGTCCATCAAAACCAAGCAAAAATGGTCCAAAAGTTGCTTTCAGCAACCAAACTTCTGCAGGCCTCTACAAGCTCCAGCATTACCTGCACAGCCAGCCACTCCCTCCATTTTTGAGGTGAAGAAGAGGATGATGGGGTTGTTTGGGCTGTTTGTGAGGGTTTGGGGTTTTTTTGTTCACAGTAATTCTGGTGCCTGGCTTGCAGGCAGGTTCTGTCCTACCTAGCTGAGGCCACATCCAAATTTTCCCTCTGAAATACAGAGTTAAAAGCCCCTGATAAACCTGTGACAGCAATGCTGAAACTACTGTGAGTTTAAAGCTGAGCCCACACACTCAAAACTGATCTCATTTGCTCCTGGAAGCTTCCACAGAGCTCATGTAGGGATCCAGGCAAACCAAAGCCTGTTGGTTCTGCCTTCCCTGCCCTCCCACTCTGCTCCAGCTGCAGTGCTGAGCTCCCACTGTTCCCTGCAAAACCTCCTCCCTCAGTGGCATTAAAGATCAGGAAAGGCAGAGTCTGCCTCCCATTCCTCAGGCTTTTCCTCCATCCAACCCTTGCAATATTCCTGCTCTCCCAGGAGGAGGCTGATTCTTCCCAGCAAAGAAGGATGAAGTGTCCTCCCACTCCCACTGAATTCTGTAATTCCCACTCTCCTCAGCTCCTGCCCAGCTTTCCATGATTTTCCAGCATTGTTGTTGCAGCAGTTTGGTGTCTCAGACCTCACCACATCTCCAGAGCCAAGGAGCTCTCTGGTTCCACATCCTGGATCCAAACTCTCTCAGACATCACTGCAAAGGCTTTGCAGGGAGGGGAAATGTAGGAGAGGGGAAATGTCTGAGAGGTGGAAAGGGCTGGAGAACAGGCACCACCTTTGCCTGTAGCAGCACTTGGTCATCACCTGGGAGATGGAAAAATTTCCATTCTTTCATTCTGCCTTAATTCCAGAGCTAAACACTGCCCTGGATTGTTGTGTGTGTTGTTTGCCCAGAGGTTTAAATGGCAACAAAAGGCTTTTCCCCCAAAACCTGTGGTTGCTTTTCATTTCTGCTCTCCACCACCAACGCTCACAGTCTCTCCTGGGTGCTTGAATTGTCTGGCACCTCAGCTCCCCAAAGCCTCACTGACCCCAGAACTCCTTTTTCTTTCAGTTTGGTGACCTCACATCCCTGTCCCCAACACTGCTGGACAAAGGTACCTGCCCTCCCTGCCGGGGAGTGATGGTTTGGGAGGGTTGGAGGGTTGGGATGGTTTGGGAGGGTTGGAGGGTGGGATGGTTTGGGAGAGTTGGGATGGTTTGGGAGGGTTGGGATGGTTTGTGAGGGTTGGGATGGTTTGAGAGGGTTGGGATGGTATGGGAGGGTTCGGGGTGGGATGGTTTGGGAAGGTTGGGATGGTTTTGGGATGGTTTGGGAGAGTTGGAGAAGTGGGATGGTTTGTGAGGGTTGGGATGGTTTGGGAAGGTTGGAGGGTGGGATGGTTTGGGAGGTGGGATGGTTTGGGAGGGTGGGATGGTTTGGGAAGGTTGGAGGGTGGGATGGTTTGGGAAGGTTGGGATGGTTTGGGAGGGTGGGATGGTTTGGGAGGTGGGATGGTTTGGGAAGGTTGGGATGGTTTGGGAGGGTTGGGATGGTTTGGGAGGGTTGGAGGGTGGGATTGTTTGGGAAGGTTGGGATGGTTTGGGAGGGTTCAGGGTGGGATGGTTTGGGAAGGTTGGGATGGTTTGGGAGGTTTTGGGGACCCTTGTGCTGCCTCTTGCAGCCTGCTCTGCTGGCAGGCAGCTCCTGGTGGCCCCGTGCCCTGCTCTGAGCCCTGTCCTTTGCAGATGACATCGAGCTGGGCACAGAGGGGGACCCGGGGGAGCCGCTGGTGAAACGGGAGCGCACCGAGCCCGGCCACTCCCTGCAGGACATCTGAGCCCTGGGCTGGACCTGGCCACCCCCTGCAGGACATCTGAGCCCTGGGCTGGACCTGGCCACCCCCTGCAGGACATCTGAGCCCTGGGCTGGACCGAGCCATCCATCCGGAGCCAGGCGGGGAGTGCCAAGCCCGGCCCCTCCCGGATCTGCGTTATTATAGTGCCTCTTAGTTTCTCTTGATGTTTACTCGTGTTTGAGGATGGGCTGAGCTGGTTTTGGCTGCCAGTGTCCCTCCAGAGGGGAGGGAGAAGCTCCAGAGTCTGCTCCCAAGGGATGGAAGGCTCTGTGGTCAGCAGCAGGTGGGATGTGCCTGGCTGGAGGAGCTGTCCTGGCTCTCTCAGGGAAGGTGCTTTGGGTTCCTTCCCCACATCTCAGACTTCACTGTGATACAAACTTGAACCAATCAGTGCCCAAGAAGAAGGAGAAATACCCGGCCCTTCTCCTGCAGCCTTTCCAGACCAGCTGTCCTGGCTCTGGCTTTGCCAAATCTCTTGCACGGGGAGCACAGGGCAGTTGGTGTCCCCTGTCCCCCTGGGAGAGGCTCCAGGCTGCACATCCCGAGGGACACAGCCGTGCTCTGGGACTATGGGATGAGCATTCCCACCTGCTTCCATGGCTCCCCAGCTTGGCACTTCACCCCATGGCTCCTGGGATGCCAACTCAAGATACCAAAGGACTCGGAGGCAGTGGCAGCTGGAGGCAGAGCGTGCCCATTGTCCCATATGCCATGATGCCTGGCGGGGATCCTGTGGTGATCCCATGGCAATTCTGTGGTGATCCCCTGTGGTGATCCCAAGATGATCCCAAGGCAATTCTGTGGTGATCCCATGGTGGTCTCATGATCCCATGGCAATCCCATGGCAATCCCATGATGATCCCCTGGCAATCCTGTCGTGATCCCAAGGTGATCCCTTGGCAATCCCATGGTGATCCCAAGGTGATCCCTTGGTGATCCCAAGGTGATCCCATGGCAATCTCCTGGCAATCCCATGGTGATCCTGTGGCAATCGCATGCTGATCCCATGATGATTCTGTGGTGATCCCATGGCAATCCCATGCTGATCCCATGGCAATCCCATGGTGATCCCATGGCAATCCCATGGCAATTCCATAGCAATCCCATGGTGATGCCATGGTGATCCCATGGCAATCTTGTGGTGATCCTATGGCAATCCCATGGCAATCCCATGGTGACCCCATGGCCATCCCCATCCTCCACGGTGCCCAGGTACACAGAACCAGTCCCACATCCTGGGGTCTGTGAAATTCCCACCCCTTGTCCTGCTCTGAGGTTGAAGGGGGGTCTGGAGCAGGGGTGAGGGGGTGTGACTGCAGTGCCTTAGGGGGGCCCTGTTCCCATTTCCCTGCTCCAGGGGGCCCAGCATGGCCCAGCCTGGCCCAGCCTGGCCCAGCACAGCCCATCCCAGGTAGGGAGGGGCTGGCACAGACCCCCAGCACTCCCCTGGCATTTCCCTTTCTGGATCCCTTTGCCTTTTCCTGTGGGGTGGATCTGTGGGGCTGAGCTGGGGGGGCTCTGCAGGGTTGATCCCCCTTCCCCATGTCCTGTGGGGTCATGGATTGCCCTGGGATGCTGTGGACTGCACTGGGGTGCTGTGGGCTACAGGGCAGAGGAGGTGGGGGATCTGTAAAACAAAGCCCTGGGGCAAATGTCTCTGTGAATAAAGGCCGTGTCATAAATAGCTTTTATTATTATTATTAATGTTGTTATTATTATTATGGTTTCTGGTGCTGCAGTGTTTGGTGTGAGCTTTTCCAGGGGTCTCATGTGCATTGCCTAGCAGAGTATCTTCTTCCCAAATCTCTGATTTTCTCATTCCCAGAGGCACTCAGGCAGCTGTGCCACTTTCAAACACATTGAAATCAGAGTGTGTGCAAAGGCACATCCTCCCTCTGTGCCATGCTGTCGTGCCAGGGTGGTGTTTGTCTGTAAATGTCTCACATGGAAGTGGCAGGAGGGAAGTGAGAGAGGCAGATTTAACTGTACACAACCATGAAAACCCCCCTGGGTCAGAGTCCACACTTGGGATCCTGCTGATGAGATAAGAGAGTCTGAAAAAACAACTGAGCAACCAAATCTGAGCTGCCACTGGGGGCCACAGGGAGTTCAGCTCTTCCTCTGAGGGAGGCCAACGTGCAAAGGAGATGCTGGAGCTCTGCAGCAGCACCCAAACCCCCCACAGCAATAAATGTGTGTCCACTGCTCAGGCCTGCACAAGGAGTGTCGTGGTCCCGTTTCTTCTGAGGTCCCTGAGAGGTGCCAGGAGATGCTGCAGTGTCCCAGCCATCTTTGATGGAAAATCCTTTCCTTAGGATTGTTCCTCCTGAGAAGCTGAGAGGCCTCAGGAACACAATGTAAACAATGGTTATCTGCTGCTGTGGAATGCAACAGGTGCATCTGGGATTGGCCTCATGTGGTTGTTTCTAATTAATGGCCAATCACAGCCCAGCTGGCTCAGACAGAGACCTGAGCCACAAACCTTTGTTATCATTCCTTGCTATTCTATTCTTAGCCAGCCTTCTGATGAAATCCTTTCTTCTATTCTTTTAGTATAGTTTTAATATAATATATATCATAAAATAATAAATCAAGCCTTCTGAAACACAGAGTCAGATCCTCATCTCTTCCCTCATCCAAGAGCCCCTGTGAGCACGGGCACAGGGCAGCAGCCTGGGGGATGCAGGAGCTGCCCAGGGGGATTGCAGCAGTTCAGGGCAGGGTCTGGGCTCTGCAGGAGGCAGATTCCCCCTGGAGCAGCAGCTGCTGTGCCAGATAACCCAGAGGGGGTGTGATGGTGTTCACAGGGCTCTGAGGATGAGGGGAGAGATGAGGATGTGACTCCATGTTTCAGAAGGCTTGATTTATTATTTTGTGATATATATTATATTAAAACCATACTAAAAGAATAGAAGAAAGGATTTCATCAGAAGGCTGGCTAAGAATAGAATAGCAAGGAATGATAACAAAGGTTTGTGTCTGGGACAGAGAGTCCGAGCCAGCTGGGCTGTGATTGGCCATTAATTAGAAACAACCACATGAGGCCAATCCCAGATGCACCTGTTGCATTCCACAGCAGCAGATAACCATTGTTTACATTTTGTCCCTGAGGCCTCTCAGCTTCTCAGGAGGAACAATCCTAAGGAAAGGATTTTCCATCAAAGATATCTGTGACAAGGGGAGGAGAGGATCAGACTGAGCAAGGGCCACGGGAGGATTTTCTAATTAATCTTCCAGACTAATTGAGAGGATGGGAGGGATGTGACAAGGGCTGGGTCATTCCTGCTCTGACCCCTCAGGAAGGTTCAGCCTCAGCCTCTGGGGGCCTTTGCTTCACTGTCCCTCTGGATCAGCCCAGTCTTGGGGTGTTTGGGATGTTCTGCACCAGACAGAGCCTTTGGGAATCTTCCTTTGGGAATCTCAGCTCTGGAAGAGAAGATCATTTCCCCCAGGGGAGCTGGGCAGCACCTGCTGACCCTGAGGAAAAGTCTGCCTCTAACCACAAAGCAAACACAGCTCCAAATCTCCCTGTCAGCACCTCCACCCCCATCCTCATCAGCCCTCCCAGACGGGCAAATCCTGCAGAGATTTCTGCACAAGCATCTCAGGATTTCGTGTTCCACCTCTTCCCAGGCAGCAGAGAACACCAGGAGGTGGCAGGAGAAGGGGAGGTGCCACCAAACCTGGGGAAATCAGAGGGGTGGAACTTTCCAGAAGCAGCTGGACATTGCCAGTCCCTGTGGCTCATCCCAGAAGGGCAGCCCTGGAGCTGGGCAGGGTGGCAGAGCCCAGGGGACACTGCAGGGCCACCAGCCTGGGGGTGCTGCTGCTCTGGGGACAGCCAGGACACCCTGGAGTGCCTGGCACAAGGAAAGAGCTCCCGGAGCATCTTCCCTGGAGCTTTGGGAAGAAACATTCTTTCTGGTTAGTGTTTTAATGAGAATTTTTCTCCTGATTGAGTTTGACTTCAAAAACGAAACAGTAAGGCATCTCAAAGCATCAGTGAGTAACTACTGTACCCTTAATTTCAGAGTCAAGAGACTTCTATTCTAAATAACCAAAACAATGTAACTCCTGACCTGTACTTTGTAAAGATTTGAACTCAGCATTTTTGGAAAACCCAGCCATCCAGGAAGAATACATGGCTTGCAAATAACTCCTTTTTCCTGGAGAAGGTTACAAAATGATGCATAGATGTCAAGCTTTCACTTATAGCAAGCAATACACAATAACTCATACAGAACATGACCTTATTCCATTTATATGGGCAGAATTTCAAGTCTAATACAGACCTACATGTCCAAAGAGGAGCATAAATGAATCTATTAAGTACAAATTCCTGTTGTGCACACAATATGTAGGGTGGTTGAGCATCATTTGGGCTTTGGGGGCCTGGAGGAGGGAGGGAAAGGATCTCCCCCTTCTCTGCAGCACCTGTGACTGCCAGCCCTGACTCTGGGACTCCTGACAGGGCAAAGTCCATCAAAACCAAGCAGAAATGGTCCAAAAGTTGCTTTCAGCACCTGAACTTGTGCAGGCCTCTGCAAGCTCCAGCATTACCTGCACAGCTGGGCAGGGTGGCCCAGCCCAAGGGACACTGCAGGGCCACCAGCCTGGGGACAGCCAGGACACCCTGGAGAGCTCCAATCTGTGTGTGGCTGCTGGGATGAGCCCTGGATTCACCCCCTGTTTGTCCCCTTGGGAATGTGTCCCTTGGCTGGGATGGCTTCAGGGTCATGGTGTGGCACTCCTGGATTGTCCCCACAGTGTCACAGAACAGGCCCCTCTGGGACAGGGACTTGAGAAGGGAAATGAGATGAAGTTCTCAAAAGGAACCAACACAAAAATAGGGATTTGAAAACAGGAACCAGAGCCACCTCCTGTTGTTTGCCTGCAACTTCTCCCATCATTTGCTCTGCAGCAGCATCTTCCCCTCCCAGTGCAGCCCTTGGCTTGTCCATGTGGCCACAGGGCACAGGAACAGCAGCCAAGGCCCTGATGGACACCAGGAGAGGCTCAGGGGGCTCTTCCAGTTTGCACTGAGCTCCACAGCCCCAGCCCTGGCACTGTCCCCTGCCCTGGCACTGCCCCCAGCCCTGGCACTGCCCCCAGCCCAGTGTCACCACCCTCACCTTGCCCTGCTGCCCAGCAGGGGCTCAGGCCATGGGGATGTTTCATTCCAGACCCTTCCCCTCCTGCCCTGGGCTCCAGCCCTGCTCCATCCCTCACTGGCCTGGGGATGTTTCTGCAGGAGGTTTCATCCTGCAGGAGGTTTCTGCCTTTCCCTGCTGCCCTGGCAGCACTCGGAGCCCAAAGGATTGATTTGGAGCCCAAAGGATTTGAGAGCCCAAAGGATTCCCTGGACAGAGGCTTCCCTTCCCCATGTGGTGTTCACTGTCCCTGCACTAGGCAGGGAAACTGAGGCACAGACACGGAGGCCTTGTGCTGCAGTTCACTGCCCCCGGCTACCAGAGGGGACAGGTTCTGCTGGCCCTGCCCTGCCTGGCCCTGCAGCGGAGGCAGGAGGAGCCTGGCTGATCCCAGGGCCCAGCTGGGGCACTTTAACCTCAAACAGGTTTCACCTGGAGCAGGCAGTGTGGGGGCAGGTCCAGAACCACCCCTGCAGCTCCTCCAGGGTGTGTTTATAAACCCACACCCCCCTCACCCCAGGGGCTTTCTCTCTCTTCATTTTTTTTTTTTTACCTTTTTTTTTAATTACTTTTTTTCTCTCTTTTTTTTTTTTCTCTTTTTTTTTTTTGCCTTTTTTTTTTTTTTTTTTTTTTTTGGGGGGGGAGCTTTTGGGGTATTTGGGAGTTGCTGCCCTGGGGTGTTTGGGATGCTCTGCTAGAGCTTAGAATTTCCTCCCATTGCTACCAAGCAGGTAAGGACACACAACCATCAACCATCCCCTCCTGCAGTGGCCCTGCCTGGGCTGGCTGAGCTGTCCCAGCGCCGTCCTTGTGTGTCACACCCCAGGTGAAGGGACAATGTCCTCACGTGGCCCTGGAGTGCCCCTGGGACTCGATTCCCAGCCCAGCTGCAGCCCCCCGGGGCCTGCACCGAGGAATTCCCCCCTGGCACGGCCTCTCTGTCCCCCCTGGAGCTGCTCCCTCGCCCTGCTTGGCCAGGAGGAGCCCGTGGAGAGCTGCCCCAGGTACGAGCAGGGCTGAGCCTGGCCTGGGACAAGGGACATGGCTGGGGTGTGCTTGATACAGCCTGGGGGGCTCCCGAGGCTGGGCTGGGCTGTGCCCTGTGCCAGGGCAAGGCTGGGGGGCACAGGCTGGAGTCAATGCCCATACTCAGGGTAAGGATGGTGGGCATGGGCTGGGGCTGTCCCCTGTGCCCAGGGCAAGGCTGGGGCTGTTCCCCATGCCCAGGACAAGGCTGGGGGCACTGGCTGAAGTCATTCCCTGTAACCCGATTCCCAGGCTGGGGCTGTTCCCCGTCCCCAGGGCAAGGCTGGAGTCATTCCCCATGCCCAGGGCAAGGCTGGTGGGCTCCCTGGACCCAGGGCAAGGCTGGTGGGCATGGGCTGGGGCTGTTCCCCGTGCCCAGGGCAGGGCTGGGGCTGTTCCCCGTGCCCAGGGCAAGGCTGGAGTCATTTCCCATACCCTGGGCAAGGCTGGTGGGCACAGGCTGGGGTTGTTCCCCGTGCCCAGGGCAGGGCTGGGGCTGTTCCCCGTGCCCAGGGCAGGGCTGGGGCTGTTCCCTGGTGTCTCTGCTGTCCCAGCACGGGGGCCTGGGCAGCAGCTGAGCCCGGTGTCCCCAGCAGCTCCTGCGAGCTGGGGGTGGCGCTGCTGGAGCGCTCCTGCCCGGGCCCCGACCCGCAGCTGCTGCGCAGGATCGTGGCGCAGGTGGAGTTCTACCTGTCCGATGAGAACCTGGCCAGGGACGCCTTCCTGCTCAAACACGTGCAGAAGAACAAGATGGGCTTTGTCAGCATCAAACTGCTGACATCCTTCAAGAAGGTGGGTGCTGGGGGTGCAGGCTGCCTCCTGTGGGGTGTGCGAGGAGCTCTGGGTGCGTCCTGGGGCTGCCCTCAGTGCCCAGGGGAGCAGGGGAAGCTCCTCAAATCACCCCCAGGGCTGGATTCACCTCTTCACTCTTTGGAAGTGATCATCCCTTAACCAAAAACACCCAGGGAAGTGCTGGTGGTGTGGCTTAGGGGGAAGTTGTGGCTCCTTGCCGGATCCTGGGGGATGCTGGGGCTGTCTGCAGATCCCAGGGCTGCTCACACAGAAGTGCAGGATATTCCCTGTGCTCTGGGCACGGCTGGAGCTGTACAGGATGTTCCCTGTGCTCTGGGCAGGGCTGGTGGGCACGGCTGGGGCTGTTCCCCGTGCCCAGGGCAGGGCTGGGGCTGTCCCCTGGTGTCTCAGCTGTTCTGCTCACACAGAATATTGCCCTGGGGGATGTTGTATGGGGTCACAGCCTGCCCGGAGCAGGGTTTAGGGTGCTCCCTGTCTCTGTGGGGGATGCAGAGTGATGGGGATTCCATCCCTTCAGTGCCCAGGGGAGCAGGGAAAGCTCCTCAGATCACCCCCAGGGTTGGATTCACCTCTTCTACCCATGGACTGCTTTGGAAGGGATCACTCCTTAACCAAAAGAAATCCAGGGAAATGCTGGTGTGGCTTAGGGGGAAGCTGTGGCTCCTTGCCAGAGCCTGGGGGACGCTGGGGCTGCCTGCAGATCCCAGAGCTGCTCACACACACGGGGGACATTGTGACAGATGGGGCCACAGCCTGCCTGGAGGGGGGTTCGGGTGCTCCCTGTCTCTGTGGGGGATGCAGGGTGACGGGGATCCCGCCCCCTCTGTGCCCAGGTGAAATACCTGACCCGGGACTGGCGCCTCACCCTCTACGCCCTCAAGTTCTCGGCGCTGCTGGAGGTGAACAAGGAGGGCACCAAAGTCCGGCGGCGCCTCCCCATCCCCGAGCACCTGCTGAGCGTCCCCCCGAGCAAGCTGCTGCTGGCCTGGGAGCTGCAGCCGCGGGAGCAGGACCTGCCCCTGCAGAAAAACTTCCTGGACACCATCACCAGGATGTTCAGCCCCTTCGGAGCCATCGCCTCCATCCGCCTGCTGCGGCCGGGCCGCAAGCTGCCCTCGGACGTGCGCAGGTACTCGGCGAGGTTCCCGGAGCTGCTGAGCCGCTGCTGTGCCCTGGTGGAGTACGAGAGCCTGGAGAGCGCCCGCAGCGCCGCCGACAGCCTCGGGCACCGCGACTGGCACGGCAGCATCAGGGTGGTGCGGCTCTGCGGGAAGGGAGGAAGGAAGAAATTCAGCGAGGAGAGAGCGCCTTGGAAGGCGTCGCCGGCGGCTCTGAGCTTCCCCCGCAGCCCCAGGGAGGGTTCCCTGCCCTGCAGCGCTCCCGAGCCTGATGATGCTGCAGGGTCGCTGTCCTTCCTCCTGGACCAGGAGCCGCTGGCACCGACCTGGCCTGGCAGCGATTTCAGAGATCCCAGCGCCTTCCCCGGCTCCTTCCTCCCTCCGCTCGGGGAGGGCACCGAGAGCCGCCCGGGGGCTGCGCCGGGGTCCTGGACACCCTGGGGCAGCGGCCTCTGTCCCAAAGGTGCCCCCGGTGATGCCCAGGGGGTGTCCGAGCCCCTCGGCCTTTGGGACGGGGTCCTGGCCCTGCCCCGCAGCCCCGAGAGCTTCAGGAGCAGCTTCGGGAGAGAAGAGCTCGTCCTGCGGCGCTGAGAATTCTTCAATTCAGGGCTAGGGGTGCTCATGGTCTTTTTTTTTCCCCTTCTTCTTTCGAGAGGAAGGCTTTCCTATGGTCCTGCGAGCTGTGGGCAGTGGCAGAGCAGCTGAGCCAGGGGACAGAAGTTTTGGGGCACGGGCGATGCTCGAGGCAGACGCTGAGCAGCAGCAGGAGCTGTGCTGTGCTCATGCCAGTGAGACTGTGCTTGCTCAGGGCCCAGAGAGCTGGGTTTGGGGTCCAGGTTTTGGATGAGAAATGGACAATAAAGAGAGATGAAGTTTCCAGGCACTCTCTGGTTGATGCTGTGATTTTTTGGGGGTTTTTTTGTTATTGTTTGTTGGGTTTTGTTGTTTTCTTTTTTTGTTTTTTTGTTGGTGTTTTGGTTTTTTTGGGGTTTTTTTGTTGTTTGTTTGGTTTTGGTTTTTTTGGGTTTTTTTTTCCCCTTATCTTTCCAGGCCTTGCTGCTGCCTGAGGTGCAGCCAGACAAGGGAAGGAGGGTCCCTGCCTGCAGCTCCCTCCCTTGCTGTCCTTGGGGTGGTGGGGACACTGAGGGGTGCCCAGGTTGGCTGAGCCTGAGACAAGAGTGAAGGCTGTGGTGGCAGGGCCGTGGTTCCTCCTGGCTGTTGGCTGCTCAAGGCTCTCTGGCATCTCTCAGGATGGAATATGGGGGCTCCCTGTGTCCCTCCTGCTCCCACAGCCTCCCCAGCTCCTCTGGGAAAGGGTTTAGGGAGGCTACAGGTGCCTCTCAGGGTGTGCCAGAGCTGGGATGGGGTGGGATGAGTCCCACACCTGCTTGTGTGAGGAGAGCTTTGAGCAGCCCCTGCAGTCAGGAGCCTCTGGGATGAGGATGAGGAGGATGGAAAACAAAGCAGATTTGGGGTCTGGTTCTCACCCAGCCAGGGCCCTGGCACTGAGGAGTTGTTCTACAGGTAGTGAGGAGAATTCTCTGGATCAGGAATTCCTTGTCCTTGTGGTGAATTTCATCCCCTCAGACCCCAGCTGGGAATGGCCTTGCTGGGGCAAGCAGGTCTGGGAAATTCGAGAGAATTGCTTGTCATGAGTGCTCAGGGAGCCACCAGGAAAGGAAAGATTCCATCCTAAACCTGCTGGGTTAGAATGGGGAACTGGGATGGTCCTGACCCCAGTGCTCCTGAAATGGTTGAGTTTTTTAATGCTGTCAGTGTGAGGACAGAGATGGACACCAGAGCTGCTTCCCAAGACTTGGAGAGAGGAAATGTTCTGGTGCTCAGCCGAGTTCCCTGGGAATCTTCAAGGGGCTTCTTTGTGACCCTCTGGAGCAGGTAATTCCCAGGTCTGGAGGGCAGTCCCAGTGCCCAGCCCCTCTTCCCTTCCCACTGTGGCAGGGCACAACCACCCCCTCCCTGCTCCCCCAGCACAGCACTCCAGATCCTGGTGCTTTTCCATAAAAATATCCTTTTTATTGGCCTCTCCCTCTGTGCTCCCTCAGCGCCTGCAGCCAGGTTGGATCTTCGGGGCCTTGGAGCCCCCACAGACCTCAGGCTTCTCCCCCTGCCAGAGAGCAGCCATGAGAGCCCCAGCAGCAATGGGGACATGTCCCCAAGCCCTGCTGTCCCCACAGAGCCTCGCCTCACCTGGTAGAGGTGACAAACCAGCCCCAGCAGCGAGGCCTCTGCCTGTGCCTGCAGCTCGTCCGTGTGCTTCTGCGGGGGACAAGGGCTGCTCAGAGGGGTCCCCAGGGTGTCCCAGCCCCACCTGGCACCCCATGCCCCCTGCCATACCCCGTTGATGGTGATCCAGGGCACGTACTGGTGTGGAGGGTCCAGTGCCTCGGTCAGCTGGGCGTTGTGGTGCATCAGGGCCACCCCCGTGTCCCCCTGCACGCAGGCGCTGATGCGGCCGCTGTCCAGCTCTGGGGCGTAGATCTGCAGGCACTGCCGGGCACAGGGGACACTCAGGGGGACAGGGACATCCCCCGTGAGGGGCAGTGAGGGGCGGGGAGGGGGACATACGGCCTCCAGGTTCTTGGTGACGGAGCTGCCCGACTCCAGGCAGAAGATGACGGGGAAGTAGGTGCTGAAGTTCTTGGCCTCATGCATCAGACAGGCCTAGGGGGACAGGGCGGGCGGTGAGGGGCTGCTGGAGCCCCCCGTGCCAGCCCCGTGGGAACGGGCACCGTCACCTCCATCATGTTGCCCAAGCATTCCTCGGGGCCGTGCTGGCACTCGAAGTCCAACTTGCCGCTGACGTTCCTCTCCTGCGGGACCGAGTGCGATGAGCGGGGCCGGCGGCACCGCCGGGGCGAGCGCCGGCAGCGCCGGCTCCTACCTGGGCGTTGCCGTAGGGCACCAGGGTGATGCTCAGCATCTCCTCGGGCAGCAGCAGCCAGGTGGGGAAGAGCCTCAGCACCAGGAACTCGCGGCACGCCGGGCACAGGCTCTCGTAGTACAGGCTCAGCTCCACGGGCGCAGCCGCGGGCTGCGGGAGGCTCGGGCAGCGGCTCTGCACCTGCACACGGGAGGGTTTTGGGGTGCACGGGGGGGTATGGATGCTGCACCCCCATTCTAGTATCTGTAGGGATGGGGGGAAGCTCCGGGATGCAGGGAAGAAGGGGGAGATGGGGGTGTGCAGGACTAGAGGGAAGTGAGAGTGGTCGGGAGTTTTCGGGGCTTTCCACCAGAACTTCCCCAAAATATTTCAGGGGAAAACAAATTTAGAGCAGGATGTGCCTGGGTGGGTGGGGGTATGGCCCAGCACCCAGTGCCAGGGGGAAGCTGCAGCTTCGTGGGGCTCACAGGGCGCTGTCACCGCCCGGTTCTGTTTGGGGCAGAATAAGCCAAAAAGCGGTTTTATGCTTAAAAAGCAGAAGTGCCAAGGGCAGCTGGGGAGGGGCCGCGGGCAGGGTCCGGCTGGTCCAGAGCCGTTCCCCGGGGATCTGGGGAATGCCGTGGTGCCCGTGTGGCACCGGAGGCTCTGAGCATCGGATGTGACAGCCCGTGCCTCAGCGACACTCGCTCCAGGCATTGCTGCCCCAACCCTGTCCCCGCGTCCCGGTGCCCCTGCCCTTGTCCCCAGCCCCGGCAGCAGCAGCAGCAGCTCTGACCTGGCCGGCGACGGCGGTGTCCCGGGAGCTGCACCAGCGGTGGACAGGGTGATCACAGCCGGGGGCCGCGCCGAGCCCTGGGGCCACCAGGGCCACCAGGGCCACCAGCACAGCCAGCGCCACCGCGGGGGCCATCAGGACGCCGGGGTGACGCGGAAATGAGCCCGTCCCAGCGGGGACTTTTAAAGCGGGGCTGTGCCCGCCCTCCGGCCCTTCCTGCCCTTCCTGCCGCCCCGGCCGCCGCCTCCCGTGACGCCGCCGCCCCACGTGGGCTCCGCCGCCGCTCCCGCTGCCCCGAGCTGGGACTCGGCTCCCCGGGGGTTCGGGCAGTGAAACCCGGCCCGGAGCAGCCACGCGTGGAGCGCCCCGAGCCGCAAGCGGGGCTGGGGGCCGGTACAGCCCGCGGTGGGTGCGGGACCGGGATGCAGCCCAAGGCATCCCGAGTTCAATCACGGGAACCTCGTGGTTCCCCCGGTTTGTAGCCGCTGTTTCCGGCCCTTTCTCAGCTCTCGTCCCCACGTGTCCCAGCCCTACAAACCCGAGGAGCACAATCCTGGCGCGATGGGTCACATCCTGCACCCAGCCCAGGAACTGGGGCACGGCCCCACCGCTCTCCTGCCCCCGCACAACCTCCCACAGCAATCCAGCAGCCTGCTTCATTAACTCTGTTTATTTTGTTTATTTCTTTCCTTTTTTTTTTTTTTTTGGTTGTTTTTTGTGGGTTTTTTCGAAGTACCGTACAAAAAAAAAAATCCTCTTACAGTAACAAATACTGGGTTTACATTAGTAAACATCAACAGAAAGAGCAGAGAGCACTACTGCTGGTAACGGACAGCTCGGGGGGGGCAGGTTATTCTTTATTGCATATACCTAGAAACTAAAACCTCACGCAGCCACCACGTCCTCTCCGAGCACAAAGCCTCCACTGGCACCTTGGGGGTTACACGGGGGAGCCCCCCCAGAGCAGGGACACGGAGGGACGAGCCCCAAACTGCGCCCCGGGGAGCAGGGACAGCCATGTGGCACCCACGGGACGCGGGCGTGCGGCTCGGCTGGGGGACGTGGGCGTCACAAGCAGCAAAGCACAGCCTCAAAACGCGGCCGGATTCAGAACGAGCCAAAGCAGCAAAGGACAAATCACAACGAGCTTTTTATGCTGGGGGAGCGCCCAGCCCGGGGAGAGCAGGGGAAAGCTGCTGTTCAAGGAGCTGAGTGAAGCACCGTCAGGGAAAGGCAGCCCTGGGGAAGGGCATCTTCCTCCTCGTCGTACACAGGACCCTGGGAGCAGTGCCCTGTCAAGGACAGGCTGCCAGCAGGCAGGGAAGGCAGTGCTGCAAGAGGGGTGACTGTGACCCCCCCTTGGGCTGTGGCTGGACAGCAAGAAGGGACAGCACAGGGAGAACAGAAATTCAGCCAAAAGGAGAAAAACACAGGATAAAGTGAAGCTGGAATTTCCCTGGGCAGCAAAGCCAGGTGAGCACCAAGCGAGTGTTGACAGGTGACAGCTTCAAGCTGAGACTCTTCCAGATGCTCAGCAGGTCCTGGCATGAGCAGGGAGCAATCCCCCCAGGCAGGACTGGCCCCAAGCTCACGTTTAGGGGTGGTGGTGGAGGAGCCCATGGGATGAGGGGCTGAGGATCCCATCTGCCTGCAGCCTGTCCTGTGATCTGGGGATGTGCTGGAAGTGCAGGGACAAGCACAGGACCAGCAGAGTCCCCAGGCTGAAAGGGTGTGGAACACTATCAAAGCTTTGGAGTGTTGGTGCAGCCCCCTGGTCACTCTGCAGGCCCCAGGAGGCCTCAGGATAGAGCTGTGAGGGCTGAGCCTCCCTGCCCCAGTCCCACGTGCCCTCATCTCTCACGTGCCCGAGTCCAAATTATTCCCTTACTCATCCCTGGCAGCTTTTCCCAAGTGATCCCCAAAGCCAACCACAGCCTCCCCTGACCCACTGCCTGCACCTGAGCACCAAACACTGACAAACCAGACCCAAAAACCAGGGCCCACGGCCTGGAGAGAACATGCAGAACACAGAATGGGGCTGTACAGTTGAGCAGAGAGCTGCCACAAGCAACAGGAATGGGATGTTTGCTCCAGCAGCCCCAGCTCCAGAAGGATCTGGGGACAAGCCCAGAGCAAGGCAAAGCAGCAGAGCTGGCCAGGGAGGGAGGGACAGTGCAGTCCCCAATGCAGGTGGCACATCAAGGACAGGATGCAGGCACAGCATGAGCACAGAGCACCCCATGGGTCCAGCAGAACCCAAGCTGCAACAAGAAACAGAAGTGCCAGAGTCCATGGCATCCACCTGCCTGTCCCAAGGAGGAGCCTCAGAGAGGGAACCAGCCACTCTGGCAAATCAAGAGGATCAAGAATACTCTCCTCCAGCCAGGCAGCTGAGATAACCCAGGAAAGCAAATGCCACCATGGCTTCAACTCTCAGCTCAGCTTTTAAAGCTCTTCCAGACCCACCTGGGCTGCCCTGGGGCCCTCTGAGCTCAGACACAGTACCCTACCTGCAGCAGGGTGGGCAGCCCTGCCCCGGCCCCATACAGTACCCATGATTTAAGTGCTTTGCATACATAGTTCACCATCATGCAGATACATTTCAGCATGCCCTGGGCCCCCCAGATGTGTCCTCCTGCAGCAGAGAGGTCCTTCATTCCAGGTAGGGCTTGTAGTGTGCGTTGGACTCCAGCCCTCTCCTGCTTCAGCTGCAGGGCCCAGGGCTGTGGCAGCCTGGCAGCTGCTGCCCACGCTGGGGGTGGCACTGGGGGCTCAGCAAACACCAGCACCAGGGGAGCAGCTGCTCACAAAAAGAACCATATTTACAGAGCTACAGTCAGCTTCAATGGGTTACGTGTGCAGAGTCACCGAGACCGGCCGGAAACAACGAGCTGTGCATGCCACAGATCCTGCCAGGAAAACAAGGGTACCAACACGGATTTCACAGCTTCGTTGGCACAACTAAGGTGGGAGATTCATGGCTAAGCAGATCCTCCCAGCCCAGGCAGCAACACTCCAGAGGTGGTTATGACAAGAGGGAATGGTGGCCAGGTGGGGCACAGCACGGAGAGAAGATCTCAGCCAGGGAGCCCCACTGAGGATGAGGTTTCTCCTTCCTAAATGTGTCTCTGCATGCAAGAGCAGCACCCCTCGTACCAGACACCACCACAGCCTGCGAGGCCACTCAGAGAAGTGAGAGTGAAGGATGCACACACTCAGTGGAGCCTCCTCCTCCTCTGCCTCCTCGGGTGTCCAGGCAGGGAACCCCTCGGTCACAGCACCGAGGAATCAAGAACCAAAGCTCTACAGTGATGCGTAGCGGGGCGACCTGCCAGCAAGAAGGGGATGTGACCTGCTTGTCAGGGAAGGGGAGGGGGCTGTGCTCATCCCCAGCAATTCAATCACAACTGGATCCCACCTCCTAGAGGCTGGAGCCCACTGCGAATCCACAGCCCAGCCTTTCTGTCCCATCAGCCAACACGGGTTTCAGCTACTGACCAAGAGGGACATCAGAAACGGTCACAGACATCTCAGAGGCTCTGAAGGAGCAGGAGCACAGAGACTCAACTATACAGGGTGCAAGAGTCCAGAGCCAGAAAGCAGTGCCCTGGGAAGAAGCTGAAGGCAGCTGTTGTGTTGTGCATGGGCTGCTCATCTGGCTGGTGGCTGGGAAAGGACCGGGTGAGCCAGGGTGACATTCAGGGAGTCATTGTGCTGCACCAGGGACGTGTGCTTGTAGTGCAAGACCAGGTCCTTGAGGGAGGCGTAGAGGTTGTAGGGTTCAGCAAACCCATAGCCCGTCGCCGTCTTGTAGATCACGCAGTGCTTGGTGTCACCATCCACCCTGCCAGGGAGACACGGGAACCTGGGTCAGCAGTGGGACAGGGGAGCACAAACAGGGCCACAAAAGCAGTGTAAACAACAGGCCCTGGCTGGAGGCAGAGGGGGGCTGTCATCTCCAGCATCTGGCAAGGGGAGGGTGGAACAATGTAGGAACACAACCAGCCCCATCCCATCCCATCCCATCCTATCCCATCCCATCCCATCCCATGGATCCCATCCCATCCCATCCCATCCCATGGATCCCATCCCATCCCATGGATCCCACACCATCTCATGGATTCCATCCCAATCCCATCCCATGGATCCCATCCCATGGATCCCATCCCATCCCATCCCATGGATCCCATCCCATCCCATGGATCCCATCCCATCCCATGGATCCCATACCATCTCATCCCATGGATCCCACACCATCTCATGGATCCCATCCCATCCCATCCCATCCCATCAATCTCATCCTATCCCATGGATCCCATCCCATCCCATGGATCCCATCCCACCCCACCCCACCCCACCTGCACAGGGATACTCACACCACAGAGCAGGCATAGCACCCCTTCTGGCTGCTCTCACGGATCAGGAAGGTGCCGTCCCGTTTCCCACACAGCATCTCCTCTGCCTGCACACGGTTGATCTTCCCCACGTACCACGTCCTCTCCTCGTGGTGGGGCAGCTCCTCCTCATCATCCATCATGGAGTATTGACTGCAATCGAGCACAGGCAGGGTCAGATTCCCTAAATTTGGGTGTGTGGCCCCCACATCTCCCCACACTGCTAGCTGCCATCGCCCTCTGGCAGGGAAGGCATCCTCAGCCTCCAGGCAGGGAGCTGGGATTTGCCCACAGCACGGGCAGAACCCGCTGCACAGCCTGTGCTCCCGCATCCCCCAAATCCAACAGCACACGAGCAGGACACTCACTCCTCTGTCTCGTTCTTGATGCCCAGCCACTCGTTGATCTTCTTCTGCCGGGCACCCTTCTGCGTCAGCCACCTGGGGGAGGAGGGCAGAGCTCTGAGCGCGGCTGCAGCGAGCCCCGGGCGCGGCCGTCACCAGAGGGCAGCAGCCGCCGCTGCCGGGGAGCGCCGAGCCCCGAGGCCGCGCTGCGGGAGCGGCTCCAGCCCACAGCGGGCTGCGAGCCGGCCCAACGAGCCCCGGAGCCCCGGGGGAGGCGGGCGGATGGCTCCCGGGAAGCGCTGCAGGGGCACTACGTACACCAAGTACTGGTCCCGCAGCTTGCGCAGCTGCATCAGGTCTGGCTTGAGGCTGTTCATGCGCTTGTCGATCTCCCGGTTCTCCGAGGCTTGTTTCTTCAGGTCCTGCTCCAGCTTCATCTTGCTGTCGTGGATCTCTGTGATGCGGGACTTGAGCTTCTCTGAGTTCATGAGGATCCTGGGAGAGAGAGAGGGGGGTTTGGGCTGTGAGCCAGAGTGGGGGAGGTGGAGGAGGCAGCCTGCCAGCTCCAGCCCACAGCACGCTGCTGGAGAGACAAGGAGTCCACGTGCCTCGGCTCTGTGCTGAGCCAGGAGGATCCTTGCAGCCCCTGGGGCCCTTCTCCAGGCAGGGCAGGCCACCACCACCCCCATCCTCACCGTTGCACCTCCTTCTCGTTGCCCTCCCTCCGGAAGCGCTCAATGTACTCCTTGCTGCACTTCTCCTGTGTCTGACACTGCTCCTCAAAGATCTTGATCGTCTCATTGAAGGCCTCAATTGCTGTCCTCTTCATCTGCAGCTCCTGGAGACAAGGGAGGGAAAAGCTGAGGAACATTTCTGCACATTTGCATCCCCTCTTTCAACTTCCCCCAAAGCAGCTCTGTCCTTGCTGCAGGCAAAATATCTCCCTCTTCAAAGCCCGTCCTCTGGGGAGTGCCTGTCCATGAGCTGACAAATGAGGCAACAGGTGCCCCATCTCTGGTCCCCCCTGTACATAGCAGGGTGGCTGCCAGCACTCAGGGGGTGACAGAGCAGCCCTGGGGGGGTCTCAGGCAGTGCCCACATACCTGGGATGTACGTGTGTACTCCTCATACAGCAGGTCGTACTCCCAGCTCTTATCCTGGTACTGCTGGTGATAAACCTTCAGCTGCTCCCCCACAGCTTCCACGCTGTCCTCCTTCACCACCTGGTCCTGCCATAGGCACAGCCTCAGTCAGGACCTGCTCCAGCTGGTCCCACAAAACCCCACAACAAAACATTCCAGCCCACAGGGAGAGGGATGGGACATTATCATCTACCAAAAGGGCAGGGATGGATGAACAAACACCCCTGGTTCAGGCTGTGCTTGCCAGCCATGTCCCTGCAGCACAGGCCTCACCTGCTGGTACTTGGAGATGGGGTAGAGCAGCCTGGTGTCCAGCTTGGCGTTGTACTGGGCGAGTGACTCGTGCCGGTAGTGGGTGATGAGCTCCACCACTGAGCCAAAGGTCAGGGGCTCCGAGAAGCCGTACTTGCCTTCCCGATGGAAGATCTTGATCAGCTTGTTATTGCCTCCCTTCCTGTATGCAGGGGAGAGGAGAGGCCACTTAGCACCACCCCAGCCAGAGACCTTGGCATCCTTGGAAGGCCAGGGACATGTCCCAGGAGCTGCACCCCTGAGGCTCCCAGGGGATCCCAAAGCCCTACCTGAGTGTGAGTGTGTATTCCCCCTGGATCTTGCTGGAGGCATCACGCACCAAGAAGGTCCCGTCTGGTGTGTCCCGGAGCTTCTCGTTCACCTCCTCCCTGCGAGGAACAGGATTGTCACGGCCTGGGAGGTGGCCCCAAGGCTCACCTGATGGACAGGGCACCCCAGGTGTGAGCTGCCAGTCGCCCCCTTACCTGGAAATGTCCCCCCAGTACCACTCGGCGTCCTGCAAGGGCGCGTTGTTCCCATTGGCCAGGCTGGCTGCGCTGGGCTTCGGCTTTGGCGGTTTGGGAGGCAGGGCTGTGAGAGGGGGAGGGATGAAACAGGGTGAGCCCAAATCCCAGCTCCTCACTGGCAATTCCCGAGTCCCTCTCCCTGCAGTGACTGGCCCAGGAAGGCCCCTTGGCCACCACATTTCCTGGAGCTGCTCCAGGTACATCTCCAGCAGCTGAACACCTTGAGCTGGCCTCCAGGCTATCAAAACGCCCTGAACAACCCAATCATGGGGGCAGAGAGTTCACACCCACAAATGCCAGTGCCTCAGGCCCCAGGGAAGGGGTGTCTCAGTACCTGGAGGCAATTGCTCTGGCTCCAGCTCCTTTGTCTGCAGAAGTGTCTCCAGAAACAGCACAGAGAAGTCAGGGCTCAGCTCTGGGCTGCAGGGAGAGAAGAGACAAGTTAAGAACAGCAGTTGTGGGGTACAACATGGCGCTGCTCCCACATCCCCTGGGGTCAGCTGGCTCACCCCAGCTGCCAGACCCCAGGCTGACAGGGCAGCAAGGTCTCTGTCCCAGCTCTGTCCCACCTCTGTGTGCTGCCAGCAGTTTAATCCCACGTGCAGCCCAGCAGGGACTGGACTCCTTGTCCTGGCAGGCACAGTGGCCGGAGCTGGGAGCACTGCTGGGACCAAAAGCCTGACGTACCTGGCGCCAGGCAGCCGGAGGAGCAGGGGGCCGAAGATCTCTCCCAGGGCCCGAGGGTGGAGGCTGTTGCTCTCGGCCTGCTGCGATACCTTCCCCAGATGCCGGAGCAGGAACTGCAGGGTGAGCGTGTTCTGGAGCGGGACCGCAGGCGACTCCAGGGCCAGCAGCAGCTGCTTCCGGCAATTCTCTGGCTGGGGGATCTCTGGGGAGAGAACAAGACACGAGGGAAGAGCTGGGACAGCCGGCACCACTCTCCACGCTCCGGCTGCGTCACAGCACAGGAGAGCTGTCAGCACTGGGGGCCGTGTGCCAGGCCCCATAGGGACAGGGCTTATTTTAATATCCCAGATGTGTCCACCCCACCCAGGCACCCATTCCCAAGCCAGCCAGGGAGGCCCTTACCCTGCAGGATGCGAAGGATATCTCCATGCACTGACACTGGCACCACGGGGGAGGGCAGGTCCTGCAGGTAACCTCGCAGTGCCTCGCCCAGGGAGTGCACGTCCAGGGGCTCCAGGTCACCCAGGGTCCAATCTGTCAGGGCACAGATTTCCCATGGGAGGGTGGACACAGTACTGGGCACCCAGCTGGCAGCTCTGGTGCTGCCAACACCCATCCCATAAACCATCACACAGCAGCCAGCTATCATGAGAGCTCACCAGCACCATGAGGAAGCTCAGACAGCCTCCAGGCAGTTCATGTGACAGAGGATGTGCACCCCAGAAATAACCTGGTTCTGGGAACCCCAGCAGTTCCCCTTGGGAGAGGGCAGAGGTCATTCTGGGTACCCACAACCTTTGCTCTGAATCTCAACACAAGAATTCTGAGCAGGTATAGCTTGGGTGAGAGTTTTGCTCTCCACTGCCAGCAAGAGTCGAGCGCAGACTGAGCAGCCACACACCTCCCTCATACTCAGCATTTTGGGAAGCACAAAAGGCCTGTCCCAAGAGCCCAGGCTGGCAGCACTGTGTGGTTGGGGTTTGCAGGAACGTCTGCGGGAGGGGACTCGCCAGCGTGGTGCCGGATGAGGCCCCAGCCCAGCCGAGAGGCAGACGGCTCCCAGGGCTCCCCGGCACAGACATCGGCCCCAGCCACCAAGCTGAGCTCAAAGATCCTCCCCTGCTTATTAGTGGCATGACAGAGCCAGAGGAGCCTCCACCAGCCCATCAGAAGAGCACCCCAAAGACAGCAGGGGACAAGCACAGGGGTTCTGTTGTTTGCCTGCGAGTCTCTGAGCCAGCCCCCCACGGATGGTGGCAGGGATCCCCTCTGTCCCATCCCTTCCACGCAGGACAAGGACGTGTTGGGATGGGGACAGCCCAGCCCCAGAGGCAGCGTGCTGGGAGTCAGGAACTGCCGGGGACAGGCGAGCCTGGCCTGGATTGCATTACTGCTGGCGCTGTCACATCCACTAATCTCCTCCATCTGAGCCGATTCGCCTCCACCGCGCCGAGCTGGTTCTTACCGGTTCTCAGCGCCTGCCTCAGTTCGGAGCCAGATGTCCTGTACAACATCTCGCTGTCCAACCCTGTGAAGGGGGGACGCTGCTGTCAGCTCCAGCACAGGCACTGTTTCGGTGCCAGCTGGGCCATGGTTGTGGCATGGCCAGGCCTGGATGGTGTCCAAGCCAACCCCCTGCTGCAGCCCCCTTGGCCCCCAGGACACGCGGTTCAGCGGCCCCATTTTTCCACCATGGCACAGATCCAGGCTGGAAGCTCTTCCCAAACCCCAGCACCCACCCAGTGCGTGCAGGTACCCAAATCAAACACCCTCACGGGCCTCAGCAGCTCAACCCAGGGAGGAAGATGAGAGCAGCTGTGTCCTGTGTGTCCCACAGAGCTCAGGTTTCATTGTGGGGTTTTGGGGGTGTATCAGCATCCCCAGTGCTCAGCATTGCCCTCTTACCTTTCTTCTCAATAGCTTCCACCAGCTTCACCAGGAGCGGCGGAGCAATCTCGGGAGGACTGAACTGCTCCTGCAAGTCCAGGAGAGGAGACCCTGGGGGAGAGGGAGGGAGAGAAGGGCTCAGCACCAGCTCAGCCCTCAGCAGCAGAGCTGGGCACAACCCAGGCAACTCCCAACAGGAGCAAGGAAAGCCGTGGCCCCCGCTGTGAGGCTGTAGCCCCGGCAAACACAGCATGCAGCCTGCAAGCAACCTGCCCAGGAGCCAGCCCAGCACTTGTTGAGCTCCAGCCCTGACTGGGTGTGCACAGGGAGATATCTGCTGCTCTGAGCAGAGGCTTGGAGACAGAGCCCACCCCCCTGGGGACCCCTACCCCCCCGGGCAGGCAGCACAGGGGTTACCAGGGCTCCTGGAGCTCAGGGCTGGGTCCCTGCCCAGCACAGGGGCTGCATAGGGCTGGCAGGGGAGCGGGGCCAGGGAGCTCGCTCTGCTCGTCGTGGTGAGCTGTGATTAATCCAGCGATTCAGACAGAACGCCGTGTCAGCAAATTCCTGCCCTTGATTACTCGTTTAACATGGAAACCAGCCCTGTGCCTCCCCCTCCCCGTGAGCCCACAGCCTCTGTGCAAGCTGCTACAGGGCACAGCCAGCCCGTGGCACAGGACCAGGGTCCCCCCATTCCTGGGGGATCTGCAGCCCCATGTCAGGTGGTATTTCACTGCCACTTCCAGAAAATCTTGAGGTTCTGGCTGCAGGCACCCCCCTCCCCTGTGCATGCCGAGGCAGGAGCACGCAGGCCTGGCTGAGGAGCTGCCAGCAGGAGGTTTGCAGAGGGATGAGCGGTGCCAGGCTCCATCCCGCTTCCAAAGCAGCACCAGCCAGAGCAGGAGCTTCCTCCAGGCTGGTCCACAGCACCTGGCAGACCCTGGGGAGCCCGCAGTGGGTGAGGACACCCAGCACACTCCACTCTGCAGAGGCAGAGCCAAGAGGCTGCTCCCCGTTGCGAAACAGCTCCGTTGTCATGGATCTGACCCGAGCTCGCCTGGTGTGGTCTCACCACAAGGCGCAGCAAGCTGGAACTGAGCACCCAGCTCAGCCTCCTGCACCCACGGCCTCGAGGGGAGACAGAACAGCCATGGGAAGGGAAGGGAAGGGAAGCACAAGGGTCAGGCACCCAGCAGCTCTGCAAATGCCTGTGCTGCTGGGAGGGGGGACAATCCCCCGGTGGAGCAAGCTCCTGGGCATGGTGTGGGTCGCTGTGGGGAAGCTGCAGGCAAACTTCCAGGCTGGCAGCTCCCTGCCTGACCCTTGGGAAGAACTGAAGGGAGAGTAAATACTGGCACTGCCCACGTGGCCCGGCCAGGAATGTGCTGCTTCAGCAGGCAGCAGCTTGTCTTTTTTTGTCAGGCACAGAGAGGGGAGCCAGCAGCAACTCCTGAGCCTGCCGGGCCTCCGGGCTGGGCTGCCGTGAACAAGGCTGCTCACAGCACGGCCCGGGCAGCTGCGGAAATATTCCCGAGCCGCATTTTCCGCTCGTGTTCTCTGCGGAAGGCAAACACCAGCAGCTCGTAAATCCAGCGGCAGAACGCGCCGGGTCTCGCTGCTCCCGGGACAGCTGTGGGGCTGGCCCTGCTCCACGAGTGACACTGAGGGGCTCAGGGGTCCCTGCCAGCCAGGGCAGGAGCTGGGAAGCAGGGAAGGAGCTTGGTGGGGCTGCCAGGAGACGCTTCTGCACCTCCTAAAGTGCACGCCGTGAAGAACTAAGACAGGCTTGGCTCAAATACGGTTTTTCCATTGCAAAAATGTGTCTCCCCAGCAGAATACAGAAATAAAGAATCACAGAATATCCTGAGTTGGAAGTGAAGCACAATGATCTTCAAGTCCAGCTCTTAAGTGAATGGCCCATAGAGGGATCAAACCAGCAGGCTGAGTGTAAAATGGCCGTGGGGTGTTTGAACTGCCTCCCTGCAGGCCCTGCCTATGCCCTGAGTGGAGGTTGGCTCTGGGGATGGCCCCACAGGGGACAGGGACAGGGTAAAACTCAGTGGAGCCGGGAGAGGGACCAGAGGATCCTGGCTAATTGCAGAACAGAGCGGGAGAAGGATCTTGGAGATGTAAGGGTGGGACAAAGCTGGTCTCACGTGCCCTGGTACCCCACCCTCCATCCCTGGGCACAATGCAGAGAGTCTGGCTTTTGGTTTCCTTCCCAAATTTGTCTTTGCTGTACTTCAGGAGCTTTGGCACATATCTTGTTCCACCTCCCAGAGACCCCACCATTGGCTTTGACCTCCAGACACACCTCCACCAAGCAGGGAGAGCCGTGGAGGGCAGAAATCCAGCCCCCGAGGGAGCAGCATGCAGGCAAGGCCAGCACAGGCAGCACAGAGCACATCCCAGCAGCACAGAGCAGCAGCACAGAGCACATCCCAGGCTCCTGAGAGGAGCAGCTTTCTTGGAAAGGCAGGTTGCAAGCGGGATGACTCAGGTCAGGCTCTCCTGCCAACCCAAACGCAGCAGGGCCCGGCCGCATTCCCACCCTGCGGAGATGTTTCCTGGGGCCGCCCCTCCGGCTCCGGGAGCAGGAGGCAGCTGCAGGGAGCTGCACCAGCCCCACAAGCCCGGTTTCGTAAGACCCCAGAGGTGTTTTCACACAGCCAGAAGCATCTGCTGGGGTAGCCGTGGTTCCCAGGCACAGAGGGACGGGGAGGATGCAGCACTGCCAGCTGGGAGCGTTCCCTGGCACTCTCCAGCTCCTGCTGCTGACCCCACTCCTCCCATGTACACCAGCACGAGATCTTCGGTCAGGCATGGGAAGGCCAAGTGTGGCTGTCACCCCCCAGAGGATCACAGAATGGTTTGGATTGGAAGGGACCTTAAAAGATCACCCATTAAAACCCCCCTGCCTTGTGCAGGGACACCCTCCACTAGATCAAGCCCCATCCAGCTTGACCTGGAACACTTCCAGGGATGGGGCAGCCACAGCTGCTCTGGGAAACCTGTGCCAGGGCCTCACCACCCTCACAGTCAGGAATTTCTTCATAACATCTAATCTAAATCTCTCCCTCTTTTAATTTAAAACTTCCCCCTTGTCCTATCACTACCTGTCTGTATAAGAAGCCTCTCTCCCTCTTTTATATAAGCTCCCTTTAAGTACTGGAAGGCCACAATAAGGTCTCCCAAAGCCTTCTCTTCTCCAGGTGAACACCCCCAGCTCTTTCAGCCTGGCTCCAGAGCAGAGGGGCTCCAGCCCTAGGAGCACTTCTGTGGCCTCCCCTGGACTCACTCTAACAGGCCCACAACTTTCTTCCTTGTCCAGACCCAGACTCAGCACTGCAGGTGGGGGTCTCACAATGGAAGAGTAGAAGGGGGAAGCCTGGGGGCTGCTGAGCCCTGGCCACAGGGTTGATGTGCCTGGGAGCCAAACAAACAGGCTAAGAGCAGGCAGCTGCCACAGCTCCACAGGCAGGGCTGAGGCACGTTGGCTCTCCCAGCCCGGGTCTGTGCCAAGGCCAGGCGGGCTGGGAGGCAGCTGCAGGTGCAGGACAGCCCATGCCCAGCCCCAGGGTGGCTGCCTGGCCCCAGCGAGGGCTCTGCGACCCGCGGGGTGGGCTGGCTGCCAGGCAGACAAGCAATTAGCTCCAGTTCTCAGAAGAACTCTTTTAGACCCTGACTTTTCTACTCTTGCCCAGAGACAAGTAATTGTGTCTCTCAGCAGGGCTGAGCAGCTCTTGGCAGGGAGCACTGCCCCAGGCGCTGCAGGGGCGGGGAGGTGGTGGTTGGGAGAGGTCAGGACTTATCCTGAAGGGAGGGAGCCTGGCAAAACTCAGTGGAGCAGGGAGAGGGACCATGGGGATCCTGGCTGGTTGCAGAACAGAGGGGGAGAAGGATCATGGAGATGTAAGAGTGGGACAAAGCTTGCCCCAGGAAGCTCTGCTGAGCAGATTGACAAGCTGAAGGAACAAAGTGCTTTCCTCTGGGCCAGGACTGAGAGAGGCTGGCTTTTGGTTGTGACTCAACTATACTGCTGCTGGTGGGGCAACCCAGTACTGCCAAGCTGAGGGTTTCACTGCTGTCCTGTGAAGCCAGTCACACAGCAAGACTGTGGAGGTGTCCCAGAGCAACAGGGCACACAGCAGGGCTTACCTTGCTCCAGAGCCTCGGGCAGCCGGCCACCACTGGCCCCGGGTGTGGCAGGCAGGGGTCTCTGCACCCGGGGTCGGTGTGAGGGGACAGCGATTTTCACCGGCCCCACGTACTCCACGTAGGTGCCAGGAAAGTCCCCCTTCTGCTTGGTGCGCTCGTTGACACCCAGGATCCAGCCGATCTGATTGGGGGTCTGCTCATCTCCATCTTTGAAGCCCAAGGCTTGCAGGGCCCCCTTGCTCACGACCAGGATGTCCCCGGGCAGCAGGTCAATGTCCTCCTCGCGCTCCTTGCGGTACGGGTAGAGCGCGCGGTACTGGAAGCCGTCGGTGCTGCCCATCCTCTCTGCCGGGGGAGAAGGGTTCTGAAGGGTGAGGCAGCACGTTCCAGGTGGGAGAGGAGGGCCCTCAGAGGCAGCTCTCCCCCATCAGCACTCTGAACTGTCTCTGTGTGAACTGGCACCCCAGGAGCCTGGTCTGGGTGCCCAGGAGCGCTTAGGTGCAGCCCCTTTTCCTCAGCTTGAAACCACGATTCAACCAAATTATGGAGCAGAGGGAGAAGGAGACGAACATAATCCAGCACTGGTGAGAGGGCATGCAGCAAAGAAACCCGAGATCAGGGTCTGTTTCACCAAAAAAACCAGTCTCTTGGAGTCTGGGGAGGAAAAGCACAGTAGGCTTCCAGCCTGGAACAGCGTGGCACGCTATGTTCCCCTTTCCAGTGCCTGCAAAGAGAAGAAGAATTGTCACTGCACAGCCAGGCACCCCACGCCCTCCTGACACGCCAACATTCAAACCAGGGGTTCACCTGAGAGAGGCAGGACTCGTTTCTCTCCTACCTAGCAGCTGCTGCTGAGCCCTGGATCCAAGCAGGGCGTGCTAATCCCGATTTACACTCCCAAAAGCAAGTGAGGAGCCAGTGGCTGCAGGCAGGAACGCTGCCTGATCTCTGCTACTGCCAGGCACCAGCTCTGCATCTTAAAGAGGTTCACCCCTGCTTCTTCAGCTTACCCTCCTCGCAGCACTTATGCAAACAAGGAGACAACAAGTGGGACAAAACAGCCTTTATGCAGGATAACTTTTGCATACAGAAAAGGGTGACCCTGCACCCACCAGCTGCAGGCCCTGAATGGGAACAGAACAAACAGATTTAACCTTCCCTTGTTAAATCGATTAAATTTCACAGTTCACCTTTACATCTTGCCATGCAATCCCCCACAAAGGCATCTTCTGAAGGGAGCTGCCCACAAATGTAGGTTAACCACGCTTTCAGCAAAAGGCTTTCGAGATGCACTGCCATTCCCACAGAACAGCACTTCAAAGCTTTGCTCTGAGCAAAAAGTCAATTTTTGAACTTTTCAAAAGCAGCAGCAGCATCAAGTACAGGCACAGGTTCCTTTCGCAGAGATGGAGGCAAAAGGAGTTAAAATAATCTTTAGAAGCCTTCAAGTCTACTTAGAGCTCCTAACTGCCTTTCAGCTATTCAGAGAGAAATTGAATATGCTGCCTGCCCTGCCCAGAAATCCACCAAAAAGAATAAACCTGGGTTATAACATGTTGTTGAAGAGATGTACGAGCCGGGACATTCCCACCAGCCAGGCACGTCCTCTTTTCCCATCCCCTCCTGGCTGCACAGGCCAGTTTTCCACTTCCCTCAGGCAAATCCCAGAGTTCTGGTTCCCGCAGAAATGGCATGCGGCCGAGGACCGGACCTGCAAGGCACTGGGGCAGCCAGAACTCAGCCTTCCCAGGGACACCCTGGGCCTGCTCAAATGCTGCAGGTCCTGTTAAAGGCTTGAGCTGCTTTGGCCCAGAAACCACCAAACCCAGCTCAAACTCCTGAGCCTCATCTGAAAACTATTAACGAGCAGGAAGGTGCTTCTCAGGGCTGTGGGAGCCTGGGCAGAGGGATGTGAGGAGGTAAAGGGAGCCAGGACACCCTTCCCAGAGGGGTCAGTGAACAACCAAGCATGGCACAAAGCCAGGGCTGCTCTGACTGCTGGTTGGACTCTGTGACAGGCACCAACGGTGGTGATCTGCAGGATTTCAAAATAACCCTTCCGGGCCAGTTACACTTTACAGTTCATATCAGCTACAAATCCCTCTTTCCTCCTGCACGTGGTATATCACCCCTGCACGTGGTATATCACCCCTGCACGTGTCACCACATCTGCACGTGCTGCCACAAAGTCTGGGATCGGGGTGAGTCCCCTGAGAGGAGCCAGACCCACCTCTCACAGCCGGGCTCTCCAGCTCAGCACCAGGGCTCCTTCCCTTGACAAGGACAAAAGGCACAAAGAGGCCATGGCACAGGAAACCTGTGCAGCAGCCAGAGCCCGCACCGCCTGCCTGAGCTCGGGCAGGCGTCCCAGCCAGGCTGTCTTTGCCATGAATGAACAGGCACTGCCCGCGGGGAGGTGAGGCACTTGCGGCCAGAGGCGGGTGGGGAACAGGATTGAGCCTGATCCAACTTGCTGGAGAGCTTTTCCAGAACTCCAGGAGCAACACCAAACTGCAGAATTCATGGAGAGACCCTACAGAGGTTTCTGATGTTCACAGGGGAAGCAGCACAGCCCAGCAGGGCCGCTGTGAAAGCTCCCACCATGCTGGGATAGTGGCCGCAAGGAACTCGCAGCAGAGCCCGCATTTCCCCAATCCAACCAGCGCCAGCCAGGAAAATATTACTTCATAATCCAGAGCATAAAGAGAGATTTATGACCAGGCTCACTGGCTGCCCCTCTGAGTGCTGCCTGTCAGGGTCCCCCAGAGCGGAGTCGCCGTGCCGGGGGCACTGTCTGGATGCCAAGGGCCTGAGTGGCCGCTGGGCACGGCACTGGCAGCTCCCCCTCCTCCTGGGAAGGACAGACCCCAGAGTGGCTCCTCCTGGAGAGGACAGACTCAGAGTGCACCCAGAGGCAGCAGAGCCCAAGCCCAGCAGGGTCAAGGCTCCCCCACAGGCACCCCCCCAGCTTCCACCCGCGGATCCCAGCCCCGACTCCAGGCGTCTCCGACAAGCTGGTGCAGCTGAAGAGGCTGGAAGGACAAAACGCTCAGGCCTGGCAAACTCGTTCAGTAGCTTTTAAAAGCAGATCTGCATGGAGGGGTGGGAAGAGGAGAGTGACTCTGGAGCACTGAGTGTCTCCAAAGAGCAGGTCCCACAGCTTCTTCCAACCGACTCCTTCACAGCCTTCTTCCCTGGGGTGGGAATGCAGGCACAGCTTTGTGCCACCACGCTCTCCACGTCCCAGTGGGTCACTGGGCACACAAAAAAATCCAGAGAACTCAGAGGCAGGCTATTCCTGGAGAAGCCTCACCTGTTTTCCTCACACTCAGCCCAGGTGGGCACTGAGTGCTCATGAACATGAGTGAGGAGCCCCCCGGGTGACCCAAATCCTCATGGCTAGTGCCAGCACCATCCTCTCCAGGGCAACAGCTGTCCTCTGTCCTGCCAGGGACCCAGCCAGAGGCTTCCCTGGCTGAGCTGCAGGAAGGCTGTGCACCCTTGGAGAGCAGCTGACAGAGCTCTGGGGATTGGGAACACACACTTCCCAAAGCCCTGGAACAGCTCTTGGGAGGGAAGGCAGCGCCGAGAGGCCGGGACACGCACGAGCCTGTCGGCTGGAAGCGCACCTCGGAGCAGGAGAGAGGCAGCACCTCGCCAAAAGATTTCTGCTGGGCCCAGCTCCAGCTTTGCTCAGCTCTCAGAGAGGAACCTCGTGTGTCTGTGCTGGTGAGCACTTGCTTAGGCTGCTCTGAAAATCCCATGCATCAGACAGCTAAATACCTTTGGTAAATCTATCTCAGCGCCCAGAAACAATCCCTCGATTCATTAACTGCTGTCAATACTTTCTTTGTTTAATACATCGGTTTGAAACAAAAAACACATTACAAGTCTTTTTGTCTGTGCCCAGCACATAAATAAAAGCATCTTAACATTTTAAATGTGGTTCCTGTGCTTTTTAACCCAGTTCCAAATGCAGTTCCAAGTGCAGCTTGACTTGAAGCAAGACTGAGTTACTTTCCTTCCAGAGAGAGGAAAGAATGCATAAAAATATTTAAAAGAAGAATATGCTCACACCAGTATATGCAGTTCCAACCTCTCCAAGTTACATCAGATCCTCAGCGAGCAAAACAAACACCCTATCGAGTTTGAACTGCAAGTTACAGACAAAAAGAACAAACTTTTCCTTTAATAAAAAGAGAAAACAGAACAATGCAATGATGGATGGGAATAAAAATGGACAGGGAATTGCCTGCCACGGTGACATCTGCTGCTGCATCACATCCTTCTGACCCACACAGCCAGGGCAGCTCTGATGGCCTCAGCTCCTGAAGCTGGCAATGGCAAGCACATCATGGGTCATCCTGTGCCCACCGAGTGGCAGGGAGGGCAAGAGCTCAGCAGCCCCTGATTTACAATCAGGACAAACAGCACAGCAAACCCCTGTGCTCCCAGGCAGCTCCCCGGGCCCGCTGCCTCCCCAGCAGGAACAATGACTGGAGAAACGTCTGGCGAGGCTGGAGCCATGAGCCAGGCTGTGCTAGAGGCAGCAGTGCCACGAGGAGCTGTGGGGGAAGGAGTGGGAGAGCCTGCAGGGAGCTGGGGCGGGCGGGAAGCGGAGCTGGACACGCTCCAGCAGCTGCCCCTGGGGAAGCGGCCAGCGGAGCAGGGAGAGCTGGAGCCTGGGCTGGCCACGGCGCTGCCAAGCCAGCTGGTATTTCCTTCCAAACAGGGAAAAGCTGCAGGGGAGGAGGGGAGGTATGCCTGAGCCGTGCCCCAGCCAGGCATGGGACGGCCAAGGCCGTTTTCACCTCTTCTTTTCCCCAGAAATGCTTCCCAGCCAGCCAGCAGCAGCTCCTGCCCACAGCCACAGGCCACCCTTTGCCAGGGACACTGAGCATCTCCTCCTGCTCACGCCTGAGTTTCATTAAATATCTTGCTTTATTCACCAAAGCCCGAGGAAATGAAGGAGTATCTGAAATATTTCACTGAAAAGGTCAATGTCATGATTAGCAGGGACACGAGGAGCTGAATAAAACAGGATGGCCAACACCTTCCTCACTTTTGAGAGACCACTGGAGGTCCCAGAGACCTCCTGCTCAAAGGCTGGACAGCATGAGAGCACCTCAGGCAGTCTGCACACTTACTCCACGACTTCTCACACTGTCCAGAGGCTTCTGACACTGAACTTCCTTGCTCCAGCTGAAGCTTGCTCTTTCTCAACCACCTCACAAACTTTCTCCTCCTGCCTACAAGACATTTTTATGTGGCCAGAGACTTTTATTTGATGGCAGTGGGCAGAGAAGGACCCAGCACCCAACACCAGCCCCATCACCTCACTCCAGGCTGCTCTTACACCATCCCCCAACGCAGCAAGAACACACGAATTCCATTTTAGGAGCATTCATGGAGCTGGCTTTAGGGATATAGAAACCCAGGAGCTGTATTTTGGCAAAAAAATTACAGTTCTAAAAAAAACCTGAGTACATGAAAAAAAAAAAAAAATCCAACTGCTCTTGCTAACTTATCTGCTTAAAATCACATTCCCCAGGGTATTTGGAATTTATATGATTTATTAGCAGCTCTGTGCAGCTCAGCAATCACATGAAGTAACCGACGAGGTAAGAAGCACCCAAGTTAATAGACCAGCATGATTTGGATATTGGTGAGAGAGCCAAGACCTTCCAACTTGAGAAATCCACCATCCCTTCCTCTGTCTGCTTTTCATCTTCCATTACCCAGCTACTTTAGCTCCAAGCTGCGGCTCCAGAGATTCCCAGAGGAATTAAAAGAGCCCTCGATATTATAAATACTCTTTTTCATTGTAAACACACCCCGGCACTCAGAGCTCTGACACGGCTCCAAACTGGCTCCGCAAACCACTCTGCTCCTCGCCACATTCCAGCTGAGCCGCGCTCTCCCTTCCAACCCAGCGCCTTTGTCCAAGCCAGACCCAACTGCAGGCACAGAGGATTTTCCTGTGTGCCTAAAACCTTGTTCCAGTGAGTTGGGAACGCTGGGGTTTGGGGCAGCTTTAGGAGGAACGAGGCCGTGCCATGAAGCTGGAAGCACGAGCTGCCCACGTCAAAGGGAGTCACCAAAGAAACCAAACCATGCCTTGGACTTTCCCACATGGTGGAAGGCTAGAGCAGAGCCCAGTGCAGCCTCGGGGACACGGCAGCCCTCGGCATGTCGGGGAAGGGTGGGGGAATGGCCAGGAAAGCAGTGATTTAGGCTATATTTACTCAGCTGTCTCCATTCTCTGCTCTCACAGAGAAAGTCACAGGGCCAGTTCCCCAGCGGCTCCAAGAGCTGCTTGGGAAATCAAAGCTGCATTAATGGGAGGAGAGGCAGCCACGGCTCCATTGAAAGGCAACGCTGGGGCTGCTCCAGCTCCTCACAGCTCGCTTTTCTCCACAGTTTTACCCTCTGGTTTTATCCCCTATTGATCACAGACCCCCAGTTCAGGAGGCACAAGACCATGGGAACCTTCCTCCTCAAGGGGCTGAGAAACATCCCCAGGAAGGGAAGAAATGCAATGGCCAACCTCTGTGGGAAGCAGTGGGGGGGCTCATGCCAGAGCCAGGGCTCGGGGGATGCCGTGCAAAGCCACCCTTGGACTGAACCTGGCACATCCCTGGGGCACCAGCTCCAGCCTGGGACCTGCTGGGTGTGAGCTGCCCCCGGGGCAGGGGGAACAGAGCTGGGACCCCCAGGACTCTGAGCGATGGGGACGTACTGTGCGGGGGGGTCCCTGCATTGTCACCACTGTGGGGACAGTGGCACAGGGGGGGGATCTGTGATGGCACTGCTGGGCTGCAGACAACCAGGAGAGAATGGGGACACAGTCCCGGCAATGGCGGAGGGGGACAGGGACAGCTGGGGGCAGAATGGGGGGCACAGCCCCGGCAATGGGGGGGACAGGGACAGCGAGGGGAGTAAATGGGGGGTACAGCCCTGGCAATGGGAGGGACAGGGACAGCTCGAGGGGGTAATCGGGGGCACAGCCCCCGCAATGGGAGGGACAGGGACAGCTCGGGAGGCATCGGGGGGCACAGCCCCGGCAATGGGAGGGACAGGGACAGCTCGGGGCGGAATGGGGGGGCACAGCTCCGGCAACGGGAGGAACAGGGACAGCTCGGGGGGTAATCGGGGGCACAGCCCCCGCAATGGGAGGACACAGAGACAGCCCTGGGGGGACCGGGGGGGCATATCCCCGACAATGGGGGGGACAGGGACGGATCGGGAGGAATCGGGGGGCATAGCCTCGGCATCACGGCGAAGCCACACGGCAGTGGCAGTGTCCTGGCAGCGGGACACCGTGCGCCGGCAGCTCCCGAAGGGTCCGGGGACATCCTCGAGGTTGCCCCGTGAGGGACAGAGCCAAGTCCCGGGGCGCCTCACGCTGAAGGGGTCCCGACGCCCACCCTGGGCCTGGTTCCGATCTGGGCCCGCTCTCCCCCATCCCGATGCCCCGATCCCGATCCCGCCGCTCCCGGCCCCGCCGCACCTCTCCGCCGGCCCCATCCGCCGCCGCTCGCCTCCAGCCCGCTGCTGCCTCCGGCCCGGCGGAGCCTTGGACAGGCCCGAGCGCCGCCGGAACGGCCCGAACCCGCCCCGGAAACAGCCGACAGCAGACGAGAGAGAACGGAACTGCCCGAATCTATCCCGGAAATAACCGAGAACAGACGACAGAGGACGGAGTTGACCGAAGACTCCGGCCCCGCCCCTCTCCTGGCCCGATCGTTATCGGGGCCCCTCCCCTCGCGCGAGACTCTCCGGAAGGAGCCGAGAGGGCCCGGAAGGAGAGCGCGGCGGCGCCCCCTGGTGGCGAATGGAGCGGGCACCGCGTCGGGCACCGGGATTGAACCGGGACTAAACCGGGATTGAAACGGCATTGAACCGGGATTGAAAAACGGCATTGAACCGGGATTGAAACGGCATTGAACCGGGATTGAACCGGGATTGTACCGGGACTGAACCGGGAACGGGGCACAGCACCAGGATTGTACCGGGATTAAAACGGGATTGTGCCAGGATTGAATGGGGATTGAACCGGGATTCTACCGGAATTGAACAGGGATTTAGCCGGGATTGTACTGGGATTGAACCGGGATTGAACCGGGAACGGGGCATAGGACCGGCATTGAATCAGGATTCAACTGGGAACGGGGCAAAACACCGGGATTGAACCGGGATTGAACTGGGATTGAACCAGGGACGGGGCACAGCACCGGCACTACCCGGGCACTGGACACTGGGCACAGCACCGGACATGGGGCACTGCAGCAGGACTGCGCTGGGCATGAGGCACCGGGGACTGCACGGGGCAGAGCACGGGGCATGGATTTGGGAATGGGGCAGGGATTTGGGACTAGGGCATGGATTTATGAATGGGGCAGGGATTTGGGAGTGGGGCATACCTGGAGTGGGGCATACCTGGAGTGGGGCGTTGCACCAAGCACGGGGCACTGCCCTGGGCACAGGTCACTGGGGTGTGGGACAGTCCTCCGGGCACCGGCACCACAGCGGGACCCGGTACCAGAGCCAGGCTGGGTGCAGCCACCCCAGTGCCACTGCAGGGCCACCTCCCCTCCCCTCCCAGCTGTGCTAGCACCCCGTTCACCCCCTGCCATCACCCCCAGAGCGGGCACTCGCTGCCCTGCACTCTCCAGTGCCACTGGACACCACACTCAGCGCAAGGGACAACTTTAATCCAACATAAAACTTCCCGAAGGTACGAACAGAGCCGGGCGCTGGGCAGGAACACACAGTCCCCTTGGCTTTTAAGACATTTCCCACTTTAAAAAATCCTCTTCCCACCCTACCCACTCGACCAGTGTGCAACCAAGCCCCCCCATGCCACCGTGCCAGTGGGCAGGGGGTGCCCGGTGTCTCCCCAAAACCCCACTGCCTTCCCAAGACCTTCCTAGAGAGTGGAGGGAGAAGCAAAGGAAACACGGAGCAGCTCTGGTTGCTCATTCTGGGGGGGTTTAACAGCACCAGTTGAACGGGAGAAGCGGGATACGGAGCCTGGCACAAACCACACGTGCACAAAAGAATCCAACACGCAGCCCAAAAATCCACCGGGGTAACGGTGACACCTGATGGCAGCGGGGTTGGCAAACCAGGGATGTCCCCCTGTCACCAAACCACGGCAGGGGAGGGGAAGCCAGAACATGCATCAACAAATGGAAACGTTTATAGCCCAGGTAGAAACGGGGGAGAAATGCTGGGTTGAGCTGTCGTTTGTTGGATAAAGAGCAACGAGGGGGGAAAGAAAGGGGTGAAATTCCCAAATTACAAGTGAAGCAGCACAGGTGCTCACTGGGTTGGGACAACTGGAAAAAAAAAAAAAAAAAGATAAATTAAATTGGGATTTTGTAGGTGTCTGTGCACTGACCCACCAACATCATGGGATTTTGTGGGATTTTTGAAAGAGCAAAAACCGACCCTAAAAATCCCATTAATATTCCCATCTGGGGGATGTCTCAGTTTTCCCCACCTGGAAGGGCCAATGGAGCCAGGTGGCTATAAAATCTCCAAATAAAATAATTAAACCCTTTTTATACCTCCTATAAGCTTATAAAATGATCCATATGCTCATCATCTGATGATCCATATGCAAAGAATATCCCCCCCTCTGCATCCCGGCATTTCGGGGATGTTGCTGTGGATTTGGGGTTTTATTTTAATTTTAAATATTAGAGTTATGGGGTTCTTAGGAGATCTGGGGTGTTTCCAGCTAGAATTGGAGTTTAAAAGTAGGGAAAAGCGAGTGGGTTAGAAAACAGTGGGCTGGGAGACGCACGGGAAAGGCTGGGACTCCCAGAGCTGGGTTGGCCCCTGCGACAGTCCTGCACTGCCCGTTTAGCTTATAAAAAGTAATAAATTAATTAAGGAATATTTGCATCAAGTCCTTTCTGTACACAGAGGTTGGGGCCCAGCTGTGGAAACGCCGCTGCCGGAAAAGTTCCTGCGTCTCTATAAAAATATGAGCATCTTTCAGGGAGTACAAAAAGCCTTCCAGGGGGGCGAAGTGCCGGGGCACAGCCGGCCCGGCCAGGGTCCAGAGTGGCTCCGGGGACATTTTTCTCATGGATTTGCCGCACAGAATGGGGTGCTGGGGATGCTGCAAGGAGCCTGAACCATCCCTGGTGCCTGCATGGGGCTCAGGCGTGCTTGGCCCCGCTCCACACGCCCCGGGGAGCCGGGAGATGAGCCCCTGTTGGCTCCTGGCCCTGTGCTGGCACCTGCCAGTGGCCGGGTGATCCCTGCCCGCAGTTCCGCTGCTGCTGGGAGCCACGGTCCCGGTGCTCACACCCATCCCACCACGGCAAGGAGATGATGCTGTTGGGCTGCTCCGTGCTGCTGATGGGGTAGGAGCCCTGGCACTCCCACTCGGCCACCGCCGGCTCCTGCTCGTCGCTCTCCGAGCCCTGCACCGCGATCTGCGGCACCGTGCCGGGCTTCGGCTTCGGTGGCAGCTCTGCAGCAGCCGTGCCCTGCCCTTCCTCGCTCTTGCCACCATCTTCGCCTCCTGCCGCCGTCTCCTGCTCGTCAAAGCTCACTTCTTGAACCGCCTCTTGCTTCTTGAAGGAGTCCCTGCGCTCCGACAGGTTCAGGCGCCGCATCACCACCATCTCCTGGTCCCGCTCGTGCCGCTCTGCCAGCCGGGAGCTGCCGGGGTGGTACCCGTGCTCCCCGGGGTATGGCAGCGTGTCTCCCTCGGCGATGGCCTCCCCATCCAGCGAGGACATCTCCAGCCCCAGTTTGCGGCCGCTGGTTTTCTTCTCGGCCAGGATGGTGACGATCTTCTCGGCCGACTGGACGCGCTTGAGCAGGGGGGAGCGGGGGCAGTCGGCGCTGCGGGGCCGGGAGCTCTGCCGGACGATGGTGGGGGGGGACAGGGTCTTGCCCTGGAAGGAATGGGGGGTTTTGGGGTACCCGTGGAGCGGAGATGGGGAGCGCTGCGGGGAAGGCGGGCGCTGGGCCGAGGAAGGGGTGCAGGCCAGGGGAGAGGGGGGGATGCTGCTGGTGGATTTGCGTCGTCCCACTTTGTAGCGTGGCCCACCCAGTTTGGGGGCCAGCCCGTGCAGGGAGCTGGGGCGCACGTGGCCGGCGGGTGACGTTGGGGTGCTGGAGGAGGGAGAGGTGCTCTGAGGGGACACAGCATCTGCCGTACAAAGAGAAAAGGTCACTGTAGGGCTGGAGGGACGCGGCCTCCCCGAGGGACACGCAGCATCCTGCCCTGCCCCGAGCCAATATCCCCCCCTGGGGTACCTGAGGGCAGGTCGGGAGCGGGGCTGCGGCACGGCGTGGTGGGACCTGGGGACAGGCTGTGCGTGGGGGACTCCGGGAGGCTCTCGCTGGAGGACAGAGAGTGATGGAGACCGGAGGAGAAGCTGCGGCTGGTGTGCAGGACCGACGACTGCTTGGAGATCTTCTTGAAAAGGGATTTTCTCCTGCTGAGGGGACAGGAATAACTTTGGCTTCTCCTTAAAGATGTTCGTCTCAAGTCTGCTGACCTTGTGGCAGCAGGACCAGACCCCACTGGACATCCCAGTATGGCAGATCCAGAGCATCCAACCCAGTGCTGGCAGGACCAGACCCCAATGGACACCCTGATATGGCAGATCCACAGCATTCCCCCAGTACCCCACACACTGGGATGAATGCCATTTTATCCCAGTTTGACCTACCTGTCTTGGCCATCCCTTTTCTTGCTCTTTTTACTCCTCCGTGCCATCCTTGTCTTGGAGCTGTTTTTCCTTGCAGGACCAATCTTAATGGAGGTGTTTTCCAGGGCAGTGGTCCGCAGGGCCACTTTATTCCCACTCTGATGGATGGAAAACAAACCTTTGCAGCACCAGGTCTGAGCCAGCTCCTGCCTCAGCTGCCAGCAAAGGCAATGATGAATTGATGTTCTGGGAGAGCAGAGTGGCTCTGGTCACCCACCTTCAGCAGCAGCTCCACAACATCCCGATGGACCAAACCCAGCACGGACTCTCCGTTCACGTGTGTGATGAGATCTCCTGCCCTCAGCCCGGCCTCCTGCGCAGGGCTCCCTTCCTCCACGCTCTGCAACACAAACAGAGCGGTTTTATTTGGATCCCAGCTCCCTCCTGGGGTTTAAAACACCTCTAGACCCCAGAGCACATACCCAGACCATGTGGTGGACGGTGTAGACGTCGCTGTCGCCCATGTAGACGCGGATGGCTCGCAGGGTGAAGCCGTACTTCTTCCCCGAGCTGTGGATGATGATGGGTGGCCTCAGGCTGGCGATGGCCAGGGAGGAGTCTCGGCTCGGGGAGGAGTCCCGGGAAGAGGGGTTGGATGAGAGGGAGTGAGGGGAGATGGGGCTCATCAGGGCACTGCCACCAAAGTCATCTGCAAGCAGAAGGAGCCACCTCAGTCTGGCAAAGCCACGTGGCAGTGGCCATCCAGCAGGGTAAATCACCCAGCACACACAGACCTGAGGTGATGATGAGGGACAGGGCTGAGACAGAGGCAGATTTGGGCACACGGCTGCCCAGGGAGGCTCTCTGCCTGTCTGGCACGTCCTTCTGGGTGCTCAGCCGACGGCCCCCGCTGGGCTCCAGGCTCCGCGGAGTCGAGTTCTTGGTGCCGGTGCTGTTGCTCCGCAGGCGGATGCGGTTCAGGCTGACCAGATCGGCTGCACGGAGGGGAGGAGGGAGGGTTTGGGGACGTGGAGAAGCCACCCCATGCCCTGCAGCACCCTGGTTGTCCCCAGAGATCCCCACACTGTGCCCACAGCCTACGCACCGGACAACGCCGACTGCTTCACCGCACCGCCGGTCCCCGCGTCCGAGTCTCCCACCACAAACTTGGGTCTCTCTGGCTTGGATGCCACACAAGGGCTCTCATCCTCCGAGGAGAAGGCAAACTTGGGCATGGTGTCCAGGCTGAGGGTGCTGGGCAGCGCCGTGGGGCTGCGGCTCCGCTCGTGCCGGGAGGTGGAGCTGCCGGACGTCCAGGAGCGCAGGCTGCGTGGCAAGAGCAGGAGGGCTCAGGACAAGCCACGGTGGGCAAGGCAGATGGCACTGAGCCACTGAAGCACCCCCAGGACACGTCCCACTGACCCCTCAGGAATAACACAAACCCTTCAGTGCCATAACAAACCCGTGGTGTCAGCACAAACCCGTGGTCCTGGCACAAACCCTCAGTGTTGGTAGAAACCCTTGGTCCTGACACAAACCCTCAGTGCTGGCACAAACCCTTGGTCCTGACACAAACCCTCAGTGTTGGCACAAACCCTTGGTGCTGGCACAAGCCCTGGGCACTGTCAGGAGCCCACACCAGCAGTGCAGCCCCCCTGGCCACGCACCGGGGCTCGGTGCCCGCTGGCCTGGTCCTGTCCTCATCCCCTGAGTGCCGGTCCCACCGCTCCTCCTTGTCGTCGCAGTGACTCCGGTCAGAGGAGGAGAGGCTCAGGGTGGAGTTGACCGCCAGGAATTCTGAGCTGCTGTACACCTGAGAGGGAGAGCAGCCATCAGCAAGGAGCAGAAATTTGGGGGTTTGGGTGCTGTGGTGTCAGCCAAGACAGTGATGCTCAGCACAGCCACGCTGTTTGTGGTGCCAAAGCATTTTGGGTGCTGCAGGAGGGGCTGGAGCACCTTGCTGAAGCGGTGGGAGCAGGAGGAGAACTGCCCAATCTCCACTGATGATTCCTCATCATTGGTTTCCTCATCCTCTGAGTCCAAGTGACGATACCTCTCAGAGCGAGCTGAAAGCAAGAGCCAGAGGGGAAGGGATGTCACCCTGCCTGCAGCACCCACATCCTGCCTGCAGCAGGGCCCCAAAGGGCGACAGCCCAGCCCCAAGTCCCAGGGGAGTTTTGGGGGACAAAGCAGGTAAGGGTGAGCAGCCTGGAAAGAGGATTGTATCTGTTCTGTGATTTGGGTTGTAAAGCAACCAGCTTCACCCAGGAGATTTTCATCCCCCATGGGAGCATCCAAAGTGCAGCTGGGATAATGGATTGGCAGAGGTGGAAGAGGGATGGATTTGGCCTCACTGTCAAAGTAGCTGGTGTCATCCTCTGACTCCAGCTGGGGGATGAACTCAGCCTTCTGCCTCAGCAGCCCGTTCCAGTCCAGATGGAGGAAGAAGGAGTGGTGCTTCACCTCGTGTGCCCCTCCTGCCAGGCAGAGAAACCCATGTCAGGGGCATGGGGCAGGATCCAGGGTGCTCCCACTCCCACCCCAAACAGCACAGTCTGCCCTCCACACAGAGCAAACAGCTTAAAAAAGATGGACAGGAGCCCTGTGCAGCCTCCTCTGAGCACCCTCAGCATGGTAGGACATGCTTTGGACTCAAAGCCATACAAATTGGATGGGAATCAAGGTGCCCCTGAGGGGGCTGCTGTGCTCACCAGTGCCCAGGCGCTCGAGGGGACACTGCCTCAGCAACCGTGTGATCAGGTCCTGGGCATCTGCAGGGAGAGCCTCGTCCCCTTCTGGCCACATAATTTCATCTGCAAGGAAAAAGGAAAAGGGGATTGGGGTGGCTGGAAGGGTTTGGACACTTCTGAGTAACAGGGAAGTCTCCCAGGAGCTGCAGCAGGGGAAGGGCTCTCCCAAAGTGGGAAGTCAAAGCTTGAGGAGCCTCCTCAGTGTGCAGTGAGGGTGACAGGAAGGAGTGGAGCTTCCCACATGTTACAGGATGAGCCTTGGCTGCTGGGAGCACAAACGTGGCACTCACCACTGATGACCTGCCCGAAGAGCTCCTCGGGGGTGTCTCCGAAGAAGGGGACGCAGCCCACCAGGAACTCGTAGAGGATGATGCCCATGGCCCACCAGTCCACGGGCTTCCCATAGCCCTGGATGAGGATGACTTCAGGGGCAATGTACTCCGGAGTGCCACACACCTGTGTGGGAAGCAGGGGCTGACACCTCTGCAGTGACCTTTGCAACAAATCCCGGGCTTATCTGGGAGCCCAGGGGTGCCAGGTCAGCCACGGGCAGCAGGACCTCGTACCTGCTTGTCCATGAACTCCCGCGTGTCCTTCTCCATGTGCCCTTCGTAGAGGTTCGTGGTCATGTTCATCAGGCCAATCTTTGACAGACCAAAGTCTGTCAGCTTTATGTGGCCCATGGAGGTGATGAGCAAACTGCAGGAGAAGACAGACACCCCACAATGCTGCTGGCTGCTTCTGGGGAGACCTGACATGGACCGGCCGCACCTCAAGGCCTCTGGTCCTGATGCAACAGCACAGAACCAGTCTCTGGAGAGCAAAACCCATTCTGCCCTTCCCTCTTGGCTTTCCCTTCCCCATTGAAAGCCCCACCCTTGCTCAGACCTGACCCACAGGCTCACTTGTCAGGTTTGAGGTCCCGGTGGACGATGCCGTAGTTGTGGAGATACTCCAGGGCAAGAACCGTCTCAGCAAAGTACATCTTGGCCATGTCCACGGGCAGGGGGCCCATGTTCTTCAGCAACGTGGCACAGTCCCCCCCTGTGGGAACACGGGGGGCTCAGGGAAGGCAGCAAGCTCAGCAGGACCAACAGGCTCCCAGCCAGCCCCTCTGAACAGCTGATCCCCAGGCATGGGGCACAAATGCTCTCCTAGGTGACCACCTTCATCAAGGAGATCAGGACCACAAAATCATCTCCCTGTGCTTCCCTCAGCTCCCTGGAGCAAAGCAGGGCAGGAGATGTCCAGGTGATGTCCTTGATGCTCAGGCTTTGATATCCTCCCCTCCTCCCTGCACCATCCAGCCCCAAGCCCTGCTCTCACCTTCCACGTATTCCATGACCATGCAGAGGTGTCGCTTGGTCTCGAAGGAGCAGAACATGCTGACCACGAAGGGGTTCTCAGCAAAGGTGAGGATGTCCCTCTCCACGAACACCTGCTGGATCTGGTTCCTCAGGATGAGGTTCTGCTTGTTGATTTTCTTCAGGGCAAAGCGCTGCCGCGTCTCCCTGTGCCTCACCAGGTACACGGCCCTGGAGGAACACAAATCCTCCAGCACTGACCACCCCACACCGTGGGCCATGGACAAAGAAGGGCTTTGGAGTCGTTTACAGATGGAGACAACTGATAGAAACTCCCCAACTCACCCGTAAGCCCCGTTGCTGATCAGCTTGATGGTCTCGAAGTCCCCCTCGCAGGGTTTCCTCCGTGGCACGGGGATTGAGGGTTGGCTCTGAGGAACACACAGGTTTTTAAGGAAGGAGGAATTCACCCAGCACCATCATGTACCACCCACAAAAGCTTCTTTCTGCCAGAGCCCTCTCCAGTCACAAACCCCAAAGCAGAAGCCTGAGATGCTCTGCAGATCAAGAGCCCATTCTGAGCTCTGTCCACTCAAGAAGCCCAGTGAGATCCTCCCCTTGAGTGCATCACCCCTGGGGACAATCCAAAATGAACAGCTCCCAGCCTAGGCCAGCTGCCAGGAGCTGTGGTGTGGGGTGAGGTGGGAGGAAGCTGGAGGCAGCAGGTGGGACAGGCAGGTGGGACCACGCTCACCTCACAGGTGTCATCATTCTCCGGTGTGATGGTGTTCCCGCTGTCAAAGTGATCCAGCTGCCCCATTTCTGCAGATCATAGGGATGGTTTTCACTTTCCTCATGCTCAACACCCACCAAAATCACCCCCTGCCCAACCACTCTGCCCCCAAACCCAGAGACCCCGTGGGGATTTGGCCACATGCTTTGCTCGAGATATCCTATGGAGAAATTCAGGTCATGACGTTAAGAGGTTCAACACGAGGTTAAACATTTATATAATTCTTTTTTTTTTTTTATAGTCATTCCTGCATTCTCCAGGGATTATGATTCCCCCCCAGGGCCATGGATTAAGTGTTTTTGAGCTTAATCTGCTTTGCTGAACGTGTTGGAAGCAATAATAAGGGACGTGGGCTGGCCAGAAGGACTTGGCCATTGTCCTGGTCCTGCTGTGACCTCCCTGCCATGACACCAGCTCAGCCCTGCAGGGCTCCCTGACACCTCCCAGTGCTCAGTTGTGATCACCAGTGGCCAAACTGGGAGTCCACACCCTACTGCAGACCTCAGAGTGCTTCCCTACCCTCCAGTGGGTCCTTGACGAGCCCCAGTTGGCTGATGATGTATCTGGGAATATCAGTCTTTATTCCCTGTCCAACTTTGGCATGTCCTTCTGCAGCTTCCAGGAGATGGTAAAACTCCTCTGGGTCGAACTCCTGGATGGGGAAATCCAAGCACAGTTGAGGAGAGAGATTTTGCAAGGTTAAATTTTCACTCCAAGCCTTGCAGGTGACACCCGTGACTGGGGACAGGCCATGGATGCATCATTCCCTCGTCATTCCCCAGGTCAAGGGTGATGGGAAAAAAAAAAATTCAGCTCTGTAGTGAGTTGGCCTTGGAAGGAAAACTAAGGGAGATAAAAATTTCATCAGGAGCCACAGCATAAGGTCACTGCTTTAGAAATTCAGCAAATCAACCAAAAAAAAAAACCAAAAAAACAAAAAAAAACCCCAACAACAACAACAACAAAAAACAACAACAACAAAAAAAACCAACCCTGAAAGTCACAGAGTCACAGAATGTTTTGGGCTGGAAGAGACCTTAAAGATCAGGGACACCTTCCATCATCTCAGGTTGCTCCAAACCCCATCCAACCTGGCCTTGGACACTTCCAGAGATCCAGGGGCATCCTGGAGGCTTTGCCTCCTCTCTGGGCTGGCACAGACCATGAAAGACAAGACAGAAACTTCCATGTCTCACCAGGCACTCCAGAAGTCGGGCAGGCCGGGAGATGATGATCAGCAGCTTCCTCACCAGCTGATCAATGAACTTCACCTCCTCGCTCTCAGAACGCTCCTGAGCCTGTCGGGAATGGAGACAGAAGCCAGGTGTCTCTTGGTGGCCTCCCGAGGTGGCACCAGGCAGGGAACTGCCCCGTGTACTCACGTCTCGGAGCATCTTCTCCAGTTTCTCCTGCAGCTCCATGAAGTAGCGGGAGGTGATGAGAGCTCCCTGGGACTTGGCCAGGCAGTCTCGGGCCAGCTCGATGATCTGGTGGTGGATGAAGCCCAGCACCCCATCAGCCAGGGGCAGGGTGCTGCTCGGGGAGAAGTTTGTGATGGTGTCCTGCAGGCGCTCCTCCATCTGGGCTGTGGCCTGCACGGTGGAGAGGATGGTGATGGCCAGGAACACACATCCCCATGCCATGGCTTTGGCAGGATCTCATCCCACCACCTGGACTGTGTTTGGCCAGCCAGGATCTCAACCCACCACATCATGCACTGGGTTTTATCACTTTGGATCTCACCCTACCACCTCCTGCAGTTGATTTGACCATCCAGGATCTCACCCCACCTCCTGGACTGTGTTTGGCAAGCCAGGATCTCAACCCAGCACCTCATGCACTGGGTTTTATCAGTCAGGATCTCACCCTACCACCTCCTGCAGTTGATTTGACCATCCAGGATCTCATCCTACCTCCTGAACTGTTTGGCAAGCCAGGATCTCAGCCCAGCACCTCATGCGCTGGGTTTTATCAGTCAGAATCTCACCCTACCGCCTCATGCACTGGGTTTTATCACCTCCTGTACTGGATTTTATCAGTCAGGATCTCACCCTACCACCTCCTGCAGTTGATTTGACCATCCAGGATCTCATCCCACCTCCTGGACTGTGTTTGGCAAGCCAGGATCTCACCCTACCACCTTCTGCACTGGACTTTTTCAGTCAGGATCTCATCCTACCACTTCATGCCCTGGGTTTTATCACTTAGGATCTCACCCTACCACCTCCTGCACTGGGTTTTATCATTCAGGATCTCATCCTACCACCTCCTGCAGTTGATTTGACCATCCAGGATCTCATCCTCCCTCCTGCACTGGTTCTGGCCATCCAGAATCTCATCCCACCACCTCCTGCAGCTCAAATGTCCACATACACATCAAGGCCCCCACCTGGGAACCGGCTTCCAACAGCCTGCAAAAGCTCCACCAAAGTCTCCAGAGCCCTCTGCCTGCTTGTGTGGGTAACAAACCACAGGTTTGCTGTGTCTCCAGTGTCCCCAACACCCTCCATGATCTACCCATGCATTCCACACTCCCACGGGGAGGAGAAGGTGCTGCCAGGATGCCATGGAGGCACCAACACGCTCATCCCCAACGTCCTGGCTGTTACCTTTGGGAACCTCTCCTTGTAGACATGGTTCATCATCACCACCTCATTGTCAAACGTTCCACTCGTCCGTCCAGGGCTGCAGGGGGAGGAGAAGGAGGGTTAGGAGGGTCAGGCCATTCACATCTGTGCAAATGGTCACTGCCCCTGGAGAGCCATGTGGTCCCTTCTCCTAACTCCTGGTTCCAAGTGGTGAAAACTCATCCAAGTGGAGCCAGCAGCCTTGGGCCAGTGCTCCCAGCAGCATCCCAGACACTGGAGGTCCCTGGGATGTGGTCTAGGGAGGCTTAACCCTGATCACACAAGTCACTTGGAAATCCAGAACTGAGAGGTTCTGGATGTTCCATCATCCCCTCGGCTTTGAAGAACGAGCTCATCTTTCCCTTCCTCTACATCCCACAATTTCTTGCCATCGTTGCCATTTTTGCAGCTCACCAGCAAACAAGAAACCCAACCAAACCTCGTGGTGGACACAGTAACCTTCATTAAACACAGTTTTCCTCCTTCCCTCACCCAACACTGCCCCTCCCAGGGCTCTGCCTGGTGATCCAGTTATGCAAAGCAAGTCACAGGAGCAGCCAGCAACTCATTAACCACTATAAAATAATAAATGTTGTGATTAAAACCAGCCCCAGCCCTGCCCCAGCCTTTGCTGTGCCAACTGCAGAACTGGCATCTCCTGGGTGAAAATCTCACCACCTACAAACCCCTGTCAGATAATTAATCTGATTTTAATGAAATTTCAGCCAGCAACACGCAGGGCTGTGGCTCTGCCACTGGTAGCAAAGAGGGTCAGGAGATTTTTCAGAGGGAAAAAAAGGATTTAACCAAATTTAACCAAAAAAAAACAATTTAACAAAAAAAAAAATTCAAAATTATACTAATTCAGAGGGACGGGGTTTACATTTTCCATTTCAGGGGAGGCTCCCGCCTTCCTCAACAGACACCTTTGTTTCAAAGCAAGCCAGCCTTGTCCTGGGAGCTCTGTCCCACCTGAGGCTGCGGGATTGTGGGCACAGATGATTCGGATATCTGATATGATAATTCAGATATTCAGATATGATAATTCAGATATTCAGATATGATAATTCAGAGGGGCGGGGTTTACATTTTCCTTTTCAGGGGAGGCTCCTGCCTTCCTCAACAGACACCTTTGTTTCAAACCAAGCCAGCCTTGTCCTGGGAGCTCTGTCCCACCTGAGGCTGCGGGACCGTGGGCGCAGATAATTCAGATATTCAGATATGATAATTCAGAGGGACAGGGTTTACATTTTCCATTTCAGGGGAGGCTCCCACTCTCCTCAACAGACTCCTGTGTTCCAAACCAAGCCAGCCTTGTCCTGGGAGCTGTGTCCCACCTGAGGCTGCGGGACCGTGGGCGCAGGCAGGGCGAGTGCCTGCCCTCCTCGTCCGTGACGCTCTCCGTACTGCGGAAATGCTTAGAAAGGAAATGCAGCTCGTCGGGGGTGGGCTGGTACGGCAGCTGATGCAGGCGCTCCTGGGAGGATGAAGATGACTGGGGACAGAGAGAGAGACAGGGAGGAAGGAGATCAGTGATGGCGCTGTGCTTCCTGGAAGTGAGAGAGTCCATGAGGGAAATGTCCCTTTAGGAGGTTGGAAGCACGGACAGGCAGCGTGGGGCGGGTTTGGGGGTGTGCAACGGGGACAGGAGCAGGCTGGGGAGGTCTGCACTGCTCACTGCCAGCCCAAAATCCTCCATTCTCCCACTCAAAGCTCCCCAGAGCCCCATCCCTTACCAATCCAGCATCCCAGGCAGCTCAGTCCTGTCACACCCAGGGATGCTGTAACCCCAGGAGTGCTCTGATATCCTGGGATGCTGTAACCCCAGGAACACTGCAACCCTGGGACACAGTAACTCCCAGGGATGTTCCAATGCCCAGGGATGCTCTGATATCCTGGGATGCTGTAACCCCAGGACACAGTAACTCCCAGGGATGCTCTGATGCCCAGGAGCATTGTGACCCTAGGACACAGTAACTCCCAGGGATGCTCTGAGGCCCAGGGATGCTGTAACCCCAGGGATGTTCCAATGCCTAGGGATGCTCTGATATCCTGGGATACTATAACCCCAAGAACATTGTAACCCCAGGGATGCTGTAACTCCTAGGGATGCTCTGATGCCCAGGGATGCTGTAACCCCAGGAACACTGCAACCCTAGGACACAGTAACTCCCACAGATGCTGTAACTCCCAGGGCTGCTCTGATATCCTGGGATGCTGTAACCCCAGAAAACTGTAACTTCAGTAACTCTCAAGGATGCTCTTATGCCCAGGAATGCTTTAATGCCCAGAGATGCTGTAACTGTCAAGGATGCTCTGATGCCCAGGGATGCTGTAACCCCAGGAACACTGTAACCCTAGCACACAGTAACTCCCCAACTTGCTGTAACCCAGGGATGAAATTAACCCAGAGATGCTCTAAAGGGACCTCATAACCTGCAGGGGTGCTGCAAGCCCACAGCCAAGCCTTATGACATTTTTAAAAGCTCATTTTGGAAGCAGGATGCAGCTGAAGCACATGGCCCTTTAGAACCCAGCACCATGGGGCTTGGGAGGCATTTCACCAAAAATCAGAGGGGTTTAGGATCTTATCATCTGCTAGCATGAGAAAGTAAATGTTACCGAGACCGTGGAGCTGGGGGTGTTGGTCCCATAGCCAGAGGAGGGTAACGAAGCCAGTGACCACCTTCTGCCATCAGCCCTGCCAGTGCAAACACAGCAATCACACACAGGGAAAAAAACCAACATCTAAATGCAAATCAACAACATCAGGGCCAAAAGCTGGGGAGCAGGACACAGGCGTGGCTTGAGGAATAAAGCCCTGAAATATCTTTTCAGAATGGACTGAAATGGGGTGAAATAAGGGGTTTGAAGGTGAGGGAGCTGTTGCAGGGACAGTGGTAAGCAGCAGGGTCACAGCTGAGGCTCCATTGAATCCATTTCACACAGGGCAAAAAAAAAAAAAAAAGCCTGCAAGAGTCTGATTTTTAATTAGAGCAAAATTCAGCCTGCTGTGAGTTTTCTTGGTGAGAAACTGGGATTCCCAAAGACTCATCCTGAGAGTTCAAACGAAGAGAATTCGAACGAAGACGGTCTGTACCAACACGGTCACGTGCACACTGCGCTGAACGATGTGGCTGGTAGGGTTAGAAGTAGGGCTCAGGTGTTTATGTAGGATGATTTGGTCTTTTGAGTAGAATCCTGCTAGAAATGGTGCTCCTACTAGAGCGAGGTTGCCAGTGGTGAGGCATGCAGCAGTTGTGGGTAGCATCTTTTGGAGTCCTCCTGTTTTTCGGATATCTTGTTCGCCATTTAGGCTGTGAGTGATGGAGCCTGAGCATAGGAAGAGCATGGCTTTGAAGAATGCCTGGGTTGAGATGTGAAGGAAGGCTAGGTCAGGGAGGTTTAGTCCAATTGTAACTATTATTAACCCTAGTTGGCTTGAAGTGGAGAAGGCAATGATCTTTTTAATGTCATTTTGGGTAAAGGCACATATTTGGCTGCAAATAGTGAGGATAGGGCCCCCAGGCACAGGCATAGGGTTAGGGCAGGGTCACTGTGAAGAGACAGAGCTGGGGCTCCATTGAATCCATTTCACACAGGGAAAAAAAAAAAAAAAAAAGCCTGCAAGAGTCTGATTTTTAATTAGAGCAAAATTCAGCCTGCTGGGAGTTCTTTTGGTGAGGAACTGGGATTCCCAAGGACTCATCCTGAGACAGCAGGCGCCGGGGAGCAGAGCCTGGCCATAAACAGGAAGGGAACTGCTCATACGCAGGCGAATGCTTCCTCTTGGAGATGTTTCCAAGGGATGGGGACACATCCAGGTCAGGACAAGGCCCTTCACCTCCCACTGCCATTTCCCTTGTGGGGTCAAGGACAGCAGGAGCTGGCAGGGAGCCACATCCAGCTCCAGCAAACTCCTGACCCCACAGCCTGGCTGCTCCCTCTGTTACAAGAGTGCAAACCAGCAGAGCCTCAGGCTTGTTTCCAATGACAATCGATGGGTTAAAATCTGCCACCCACCCTCCATGTGTAATTAATTAATTAGTTAAACAGGGGAGGGTATGCAGCAGGATCTGCCTCTGTGGGGACCTGGATGAGAGATCCCTGGACATCCTCTGAAAATCCAGCAGGAGTCTGAGATGGGCCTGAACACCCAGCCATGGGAACAGAGATACTTCTGCTCCCAGAGCTGCAGGGAGCCCAGTCCTGGTGCAAAATTCCCCACACAGAGATGCAAACAAAGAATCACAGAGTCCCAGATGGGCTTGCATTGGAAAGGACCTCAAAGAGCCATTCCCACTCCCTGCCATGTGCAGAGACAACTTCCACTCCACCAGACTGCTCCAAGTCCTGTCCAGCTTGGCCTTGAACACTTAGAAAAGAAGGTCCCTGATGATGTGGAGCAGACACCTGCCCAAAATGCAGCCCATGCCCATCCCTGGTACTTGCCTGTCAGTCCGAGGAGCATGGCTGGGGTGGTGAGAGGAACATGGCAGAGGAAACAGCACCAGGCCAGAAAGCAGGCAGAAGAAAAGCAAAAATAAAAGCAAAAAGAGTCACTTGAGATCCACAGAACAGTTCCCTGGAGGGGGAATGATCTTTACAAGTGAATATTCACTGCTCTGGGGCTGGGGCTGGGAGCTCACCTGCGAGCAAAGGGGAAGTTGATGGAGGTGCTGGCAGAGAAGTTCCGTGGGCTGTCCAAGGGGCTGCTCCCAGCTGCAGGGAGAAAGGGGGGAAATTCATCCCAAAACCCACCCCAGCACAACGTCCAGAGTGCTCCAGGCTGCTCCTTCAGGCCAAAGTATTCAAGTCACTTCCCAACCCATTTCCCCCCTGGAAAAGGCACCTGGAGCCAGTCCATTGCTGCTAACAAGGTGCTGAAGCCCTGCGAAATATTTGGGTAATTTTGGGAGGTGCTGAAGCATCCACTGGGATAATCCCTTACCTGTTGGCACGGAGAGGGGGGAGAGAGGCCGTGAGAGGGTCGGAGAGGGGGTGCCCACCACTAAACTCTTCCTGTTGCTGCTTCGGCAACTGGGGAAGAAAGAGAGGGAATTAATTTAGGAAATTTAAAAAAATTAGGGAATCCATGGCAGCCAGAGCTGGATGGGCTCAGGCACATAAATATCTGCTTGCACATGAATTCCTGTGCCAGGGAACACGGCTGCTTACAGATTACAGATCTCCTGCCACAGGGAAGATCCATGCCCAGGCCCAGTGCTGCTGGAGAGGGGCAGACAGGGCTATTTTTAACAAAGAACTGTCCCAACAAGGTCCCACTTCTGGTTTTGGCTCGCTGGGGAAGGCAGAGGCAGGAGGCCCCTTGGGCAAGAGCCCCAGGCAGGAATAGAAAAAGGGATGTAAAAGGAGGAAGCAGTGGAAATGCCAAGCAGCCACAACCTGACCTGCTCCAGTGCAGGGAAAATGCCCCCAGTTCCCATAAATCCCCCTGCCCTTGGTGGTCCCCATGTCACAGCAGAGAGGACAATCCCAACCCCCTGAGACTGCAGAGTCTCCAGGAATTTGTGGGAATTTTGCCCCTGTCTGGCAGCAGGAGGGAGCCACGTGCACCAGCACCAGGTGAAAAGCAGCCACCAGCACCCTGAGACCCCAAAACTCCCCAAAAATCCCATCCTGGCACCACAGCCCAGCATCCCACAGAGCATCTCTGCAAGGCCACATCCACAAGTGCTGGATCTTCACATCCCAATCTCCACTCCCCCCCTCCCAGCTCACAAGGTTTGCATCCTCACAGGAATTTTGGTTTTCCTTTCCAAGGAAAGGCTGCCTTGCAAGAGTGGCTCAGCCTCAAAAATTCCCACTGCTGCTCCCCACTCTTGTTGTACCCCACATTTCAACCCCATTTAAAGCACTATGGGCTCATTTAAGTTCTCCTCCACTCTGCCAAGAGGAAACTGCAAATATCCACAGCCCAGAGCAGAGGCTCAGGCACGAGGAGGAGCCTCCCCTTCCCCTATTTCCGCTTCCTCAGGCTGCAGACTCCTCAAAGACACTGAGTTTCCTCACCCAGCTGGGAACAGGAACCCACAGAGATGCTGCTAATTAAAGGACAGCTTTTAACATCACCCCACGGCCACAAACACCCACAGCAGCCAGGGGGTGAGCTGGAAGAGAGGGAATCCTCCACGGATCCCAAAACCCAAAAGAAGGGAGTGGCAGATGGGGCAGCCAGGGTGTAAAGGACAGTGATTCACAACAGGTACCTCCAGGTGGGTGTGCAAGACACTGATGGACAGCCAAGGTGTGGTCAGAGCTCCAGACAGATGGACAGAGTTCCAAACAGATGGACAGAGCTCCAGATACATGGACAGAGCTACACATGCATGGACAGAGCTCTACACAGATGAACAGAGCTGCACACATATGGAGAGAGCTCCACACAGATGGACAGAGCTCCAGACATGTGGACAGAATTCCACACAGATGGACAGAGCTCCAAATGCATGGACAGAGCTGCACACACATGGAGAGAGCTCCACATGCATGGACAGAGCTCCAGATACATGGACAGAGCTCCAGACACATGGACAGAGCTCCAGACAGATGGACAGAGCTCCACACACATGGACAGAGCTGCACACACATGGTCAGAGCTCCACACACATAGACAGAGCTGCACACACATGGACAGAGCTGCACACACATGGACAGAGCTGCACACACATGGACAGAGCTCCAGACACATGGACAGAGCTCCACACCTGACATCCAGCCCCCCTCACCTCCCTCTGGCATCTCTCCCCTGCACAGCTCCTCCTGCTCTGGTTTTAGTGGAGCTAAAACCAGGAGCCCCAACTCTTTTGAAGGTCTTGGCCACCAGGGAAGGTCCTTGGGGCCCCCCAAACCCCTCCTCTACATCAGGATGAGGGTCTCTGGGTGTCCCCCAGGACACACATCCTGTGACTGCTCTGAGCTCACCTGGAGCTGCAGTGACCCTGGAGGGCTCAGAGGTTCCCTCTCAGCACCTGGGCTGAGCTGAGACGTTGAGGGGAGACAGAAACCTTCCCCTCCCTATTTTCCCCTTCCTGGAATCCCAGAATGGTTGGGGTTGGGAGGGAACTTTAAGATCACTTCATCCTGCCATGGGCAGGGATGCCTGCCACCATTCCAGGCTGCTCCCAGCCCTGTCCAGCCTGGCCTTGGGCACTGCCAGGGATGCAGGGGCAGCCCCAGCTGCTCTGGGCACCCTGTGCCAGGGCCTCACTGCCCTCACAGGGAAGGATTCCTTCCCAACACCCCATCTAACCCTACTCTCCTTCCTGCCTCCAGTGTTTCATTTTCTCACATAAACACAGGCTTGAACCCCAAGCAGAGCTGCAAACTCTCAGCCAGAACCCACAGCCTGGGCCCCGTGTGCCGGATGGGAAACTGAGGCAGGGTGAGCAGCCCTGCCCCGGCACCACAGTGGCACAGGAAGAGGTTTAGGAGCCCACAGGAAGAGGTTTAGGAGCCAGCAAAGAGCTCTGACACTGCTCCACTGCCATCCCTGCCACGGGCATGGCCTCTGTGAACTCAGAGGGGACAGTCTGGGGGGTGAGGTGCTCACCTCTCCTCCCTGGCTTTCATTTTGGAAGTGAAAACAAACCTTTAGTGAAGCAAGTTCCCGTAAGGGTGACACAGAGCGGGGCCGGCGTTTCCTGTTTCCGCGCGCTCCACCCTCGCTCCCACAACCATCTTGCGCCACTGTCACCCCCCCTCCGCCTGACACATCATCTCCAGCTGCTTCCCATCCTTCCAGCACGGAAACCTCGGGCTACAAACCAGCCCCGGGGGCACACACAACTGCTGGGGCTGCTGCCTGCTCTGCCTCCATCACCTCACTGCGCGTTTGGTACCAAAAATGGAGTGGAAAATCGCTGTCAGCACCGCTCAGGCTGAGGCTGCCTTGGCCGTGGCGCTGCTGCTGCCATCCAGAAGTTGTTGCAAGGGGTATGGAAAGTGTGTGACAGCCTGTGTGACCCCAAAGCCTGGGGTAAAATCGTGTGTCAGACATTGGGAGGAGGAACCGGCACCGCAGAGCGCCCGGCCTTGGCACGGGATGTGCAGGGGCAGGAGATGGAGCAGAACCTGGCAGCTCCTCTGGATCCCAGAATACCCTGAAGTGGGAAGGGATCCACAAGGATCATCCAGCCCAACTCCTGGCCCTGCACAGACACCATGCTAGGCCTGAGGGTGCTGTCCAGGATCCACAAGGATCATCCAGCCCAACTCCTGGCTCTGCACAGACACCATGCTAGGCCTGAGGGTGCTGTCCAGGATCCACAAGGATCATCCAGCCCAACTCCTGGCCCTGCACAGACACCATGTCCAGGATCCACAAGGATCATCCAGCCCAACTCCTGGCCCTGCACAGACGTCACTCTGGGCCTGAAGGTGCTGTCCAAGCACTCCCTGAGCTGGGGCTGGTACCGTGAGCAGCTCCTGGGATGCTCTGCACACACAATGCTCAGCTGGCACAGGCTCTGCCAGGAGCTGGGCGAGCAGGGATGGGTGGCTCAGGGCCAGGGCTGTGGAACACCGAGGGTGAGGCAGGGAAAAGCACAAAGGGGCTGCAGCTCCCGCTGTTCCCCCATGGGATCTGTCCCTAAACTTGCCAGGACATCCCGGCACCGTGGGGCAGACGTGCCGGGCGCTGCGGGCAGGGGAATCCGAGGCAGAAAAGAACCAGTTTGGGACAAAGTGGGTGTGGGGTGGAGGGAGCAGGGCGGGGTCTGACGGTGATAAGGGAGCAGGCACAATCTCAAAGGGCAGAGCAGGCGGCTCCGCTGCTGCTGCGTGACCGAGAGCACGTGTCTGTGTCTGTGCTCCCAGCTCCCTCCCCTGCTGGCTCCGTACCCCCCAACAGCTCCAATGTGCCTGGAGATTTGGGGAGGTGCCATGGATCACCACGTCCTGGAAAAAAAATTGCTTTCCAGTGGGGTAAATTCATGTTTAAGTTTGAAACCCGCTGAACCAAGCAGCTGCATCCCAAGTTTCTTCATGACGTTTGTCCTCCATGACTTGTGACAGTGCTGAACTCTGCTGCCTCCAGGGATGGGGCTGGGACAGGGTTGGAATGGGGCTGGGATGAAAACCAGGGTCTGGACAGTGAAATGGAACATGCTGGATGGCACAGGCCCCATCACTCCCTCATCCCACCCCAGCCTAAAGCACTGTGGCTGCTCCTATGAACCCACCCAGGAGCACCAAGCAACAACCAAGAGCAAAATCCTAAATCCTCAAAGGGAATCACAGGGTAACAAGCTGGGTATATGTTGGGGAAGATGAAACAGGAAAGCCTTATAAATATGATTGTCAGCAAAAGATTTTGAGAATATAGAAACTATAAGCGAGATTGAAATGAAAGCAAGCTTTGAGATCCCTCAGTTACTGAACAACTGGAAAACAATGGCATGGCCAGCTGAAGGTGATCCCCTTTTGATGGAGCAACACCCTCTGCTTGCAGGCAGCTCCAAGGGTCAGAGCAGACCCTGCCAGCCTGGCAGAAGGGGCCCAAAGAGGAGCTTTTAGGGTTTAAAATGTAACACAGTATGGTAATGTAATGATTCTTATAGGCTGTATGTAAATACTGTAGGATTTGTATCTTGTACTAGATTGGTTAGTGAGAATCAGAATATTCAACACAGAAGAAGATTTATTGTATTGGAATGGGAACTTTGCTCTCTTACTTTTCTATGCTCTTACCCTTTTACTCTCTTATGCTTTTGCTCTCTTCCCCTCTTACTCTCTCACCCTCTCATCCTCTCTGCCCCTCTCTTCTCTCAGTCCTGCTCCAGCTGTGCCTGGCAGCTCCCACAGGGCCCTGCACCCAGGCCCTTTGCAATAAACCTCAAATTCCATGACCTGGCTGCAGAGATCTCTCGTCTCTGTCTGTCCCAACCATCCTACCCCTGACACTCCTAACAGGTATAGATTTATTTATTTCTTTGCACTGCACAAAAAGCCTGGGGAACCTGCCCAGCACCCTGGGGTGCGTCCCTGCCCGTCCCTGCTCCGCGGGTCCCCGGTGCTGGGGAGGGAATTGTACCTGTCAGCTTTGCTGGGCTGTGCTCCTGTGCTGATTGGGGTGAGAGCAGCCATCCATGGAGAAGGAGAACCCTGTCAGCATCGAGCCACCGCCTCCTCTGCCCTGCACCGGCCATCTCCACATCCCCCACGGGAAATTAGGATCCTTCAAACCTCTTAATCCCACTAAATAACATCATATGCTTTCTGTTAAATAGGCCAGAGCAGTCCTCACCGTGGATTCTAGGAATACCAATGAAAGAAGAGCAAATCCTCTGCCCTTCACGAGAATTACAGCCTCATCATGCTCAGCTGGAGACAGATGACTGCCTGGATCATCTTTCCAATTACACATCTCCCCCAGAGCCCCCCCAGCTTAGCCATCCCAGCTTGGAAAACCCCATCCAACGTCTTTTCTTAATTATTAAAGGCCCTTTTTGCCCGTCCTCGTGCGCTGGGAGCAGGAATTTCCACAGCCCAGGTGAGCCTGGGATGGGATGGGATGGGATGGGATGGGATGGATACCTTTGCTAAGCAACCGTGCTGCTTTGTGCCAGCTCACAGTGACTCTGAGAGACAGCAACAATGGGAACCTCTCTGCTCTGCCTCCGCAGCCATCAAACACCTCAGGCACACAAAGCCTCGCCAGGGTTTGATGCCTGGCCCAGCTGCAGCACCCCAAACCTGCTGGGGGGAGCTCCCAGCCTCCAGCACCCACACCTGGGGGGCTCTGCGGGTGCTCTGCACCTCCTGTCCCCCTCCTTGGGGACGTGTCCCACCAGCCTGCCTGGGTCAGGCCTGGCCTTGCAGCTGGGGAGATGGGGCAGCCCCACTGCACCCCATTTGTGCATCCCCCAGCCCTGCTAACTCCCCCTAACAAAGGGGGTGGGAGTTCTGGCCCCTTCCCACCCCTTCAGGCACCCTGGGGACCCTCACCCTGCCTGTGCCACATGGGATCCATCCCATCAGCAGTGTCCACCTTGGCACAGGGGGTCACAAGGGTGTGACCCCCCTCTAACACATAAACCTACCCCCCTGCCAAACCCACACACACCAAGGATGGGCACAGAGCACCCCAAAACATCCCCTAACGCCCTGGGACCCTAAACCCCACATCCCCTGTGGCACTGGGGTCCCAACCACCCCACCCTGCCACACTGGGGATCTGGAGGGTGTTGCCTCACTGCTCATCACCCCCCAAAAAGATGCAGCTGTGGTGCAGAGCCCCTCCAAACCCCCCAGTGCTGAGATCCCCCCAAAAACCGCACACCCTCATGCACAGCCCCCCCAGATCACACAACCTGGTGCCCACCTCCCCACGCATCGCTGCCCCTCCCAAACCAAGCATCCCACGATGCACACAGGCCCCCTAAACCACACACCCCACTGTGCCCCCCATGTGCTAAAACACCACCCCAAACCCCACACGTGGCCCCCCCAAACCAGACCATGCACTCTGCTCCCACAGCCCCCACCGCGTGGGGACCCCCAAACCCACACACCACGAGAGCAAAGAGACATCCCCGCATCCCCCCCGCCCAGTCACGCACACCAGCGCCCACCCCCAGGCACGGTGGCGTGTCCTGTACCCCCAAATCACGCACCCCGATCACCCCTGCTGAACCCCCCCAAACCACGGACCCCGATCCCCCCCCAAAACCACGGACCCGGTGTGTCCCCCGCTGTACCCCCCAAACCACGGACCCCAATCACTCTTGGTGAACCCCCCAAACCACGGACCCCGATCACCCCCCCAAAACCACGGACCCGGTGTGTCCCCCGCTGTACCCCCCAAACCACGGACCCCAGTCATCCTCGGTGAACCCCCCCAAACCACGGACCCCGATCACCCCCTTTGAAATCCTCCCCAAACCACGGACCCCGATCACCCCCCCAACACCACGGACCCGGTGTGTCCCCCGCTGTACCCCCCAAATCACGCACCCCGATCACCCCCTCTGAACCCCCCTAAACCACGGACCCCAATCCCTCCCTGTGAACCCCCCCCAAACCACGAACCCCGGTACATCCCCCACTGACCCCCCCCAAACCACGGACCCCGATCACCCCCTCTGAACCCCCCAAACCACGGATCCCGATCACGCCCTGCTGAACCCCCCAAACCACGGACCCCGGTGCATCCCCCGCTGAACCCCCCCAAACCACGCGCCCCAATCATCCCCTCTGAACCCCCCCCCCCCAAACCACGGACCCCGATCACCCCCCCGAACCAGGAGCCCGGTTCTGCTCCCACCCCGGTCCCCTGTCGCCGGTGCCCCGGTGCCGGTTGGGCCGCCGGTACCTCTTGGAGCGCTGCAGGAGGGCTCCGGCCGCCCGCTGGCCCCGGTAACCGGGCGGGGCGGCTCCCCAGCAGCTCGGGTCCGACATCGCGGCCCCGGCCGCGCTCTCCCGGTACCCAGCGGCTCCCCCGGCACCGAGCGGCGCCCCCGGGACCGTGCGGGGCCCGGAGCGAGGCCGGGAGCGGGGCCGGGAGCGGGGCCGGGAGCGGGGCCGGGCTCCCGCCGCTGCCGCCGCCGCCTCTCGCTGCCGCCTCCCGCCCCTTCCCGCCCGGCGGCGACGGGGTTACCATGGAAACGGGCAGCGCCCCGAAACGGGGTCGGGGTTGCCATGGAGATGGGGGGATCACCCCCAAAAAGGACAGGAAGTGGGGGTGGGGGGGGGGGGGGTTACCGCGGGAAGGAGGCAGCGGCACAAAAATGGGGTCGGGGTTACGGTGGGGATGGGGCATCACCCCAAAATAAGGTCAGGGTTGGGCTGGAGGTGGGGCAGCACCCCAAGATGGGGTCAGGGTTAGCCCAGAGATGGGGCAGCACCACAAAATGGGCTTCAGGTTACCATAGAGGCAAGGCAGCACCCCAAAATGGGGTCAGGATTACCATGGAGATTCAACAACTGCTCTTGATGCCTTCCAGGGGCACAAACATCAGCCCCTAAGGCACTGGGGGCAGCCCCAAAGCCTGGGGGTTCCTGGGACCCCCCTGCCAGCCATGGGATGTGCCCTCTGAGGGCACCCACAGGGTCCTGGCAGTGCCCTGCAACCTCCCACCCCCAGTTCAGCCAGGGGGATGCCAGCTCAGGGCCAGTGACACCCCCCTCCTGCACACCAGGGCCACCAGAACCCCCCGAGCCGGGTGGGGTGGCACTGCCACACTCACCAGGGCCACAGCCTGGAGTCCTGGTGCTGCTGGGTTGGGCAGGGGTCAGCACATTTCCCCTCAGGGCCTGCCCAGAAGCCTTGAGACACCAGCACAGACTGGTGCCTGTCCTTGTCCCCATCCTCATCCCCCTCCTTGTCACCATCAGCACCCCAAAAACTCCTCCAGGCCTCGGTTGAGCACTCACAAGGCCAGGCTGGTTTTCCCACACATGGGGCAAGGGGGGGCCAGGCAGGGCTGGCAGAGAATGCCAGCAGCAGGGCACAGGCAGGGCACAGGCAGGGCAGAGACAGGGCAGAGACAGGGCCCCGTGGGCAGGCAGGGCACACCTGGGCACACCTGGGCACACCTGGGCACACCAGGGCACACCAGGGCACAGGCAGGGCACACCAGGGCACACCTGGGCACACCAGGGCACACCTGGGCACACCAGGGCACACCTGGGCACAGGCAGGGCACACCAGGGCACACCTGGGCACACCAGGGCACACCAGGGCACAGGCAGCCCCTGCCTTCCTGCCCACAAATGGCTCTGCTGCTGCTGAGCAGCGCCAGAGCTGCCACCAGCTGCTGCCCCCGGCAGACAGACGGACGGACGGACGGACGGACGGAGGCACCGGGTGCCGGGCAGGTGCAGCTCGGTGCCGCGGGTGCCACGGGGCACAGGGCGGGCTGTGACCGCGGTGCCAGCACAGCTGGTGCACCTTGTCCCCGGGCACAGGGCACGGCCACCGCCTCCACCTGCGGGGCTTGGGGCATTTGGGCGAGGGTAGAGGGCGGAGTAGAGGGGGGAATCCACCCCCGGAGCAGCCCCTCCTCACCTGCGACACGTGGCGGAGCAGGAAAGGTGACAAAGGAGGCGCCATCCCCAGTCCCACCCTGCTCCCATCACGGTGCCCTGCTCCGTTCTTGAAGTCCCCCCTCACAACTGGGGCGCTCAGAGCCTGAGCTGCTGTCACAACATCCCCAAAATGGAGCAGCCAGCAGCAGAACAAAGCCAGCAGCGCAGCCAGGCTGCTTTTGGGGTGTGCAGGGCTTGGCACAGACCCCAACCACATCACCCCATGTGTCCCACCAAAGACAGCCGTGCCCCTTTGGGGTGGCCCAGGACATCCCTGATGGAGGGGACCCTCCTCTCTGTCCCCATGGCCACCTCTCCCCCCTCATTCCCTGGAGCAGGCGGTTCCCAGGGAGGGTTTGGGGGGGCCTTACCTGCAGGGGTGCAGGGTTAGGAAGGGGCTGCAGGGGCTGCAGGGGCTGCAGGGGCTCAGCAGCGTCGGGCTCTGGCTGCTCGGAGACAAACTGCAAGGCAAGACGAGCCGGCGCGGGCTCAGCGCTGATGGGTGGCGCTGGGGGTGGCACCGTGGGGACCCAGAGCGGAGGGGACAGGGCTGGGGACGGGGATCGGGCAGGGAAAGTGAGGCAGAGCTGGAGGGGGAGCGCAGAGGGCAGCGGGGACACTGCAGGGGCTGAGGGTGGGAATCCAGCGGGTGCTCTGGCGTGGCTGTCACCGGCAGGGTCCGAGGAAGGACCAGCACCGGCGGGACAGGAGGGGAGCGGGATGGGCCCGTGTCGGGACAGGGAAACAGCGGCACGGGGATGGCCAGGGGTCCCGCCGCCCATCCCCGGTGCCGGTGCGGTGCCGGTGCGGTGCCGGTGCCGGTGCCGGTGCCGGTGCCGGTGCCGGTGCCGGTACCGGACGCGCCCCGCCCCGGCTCCGACTCACTCCAAGGTCAGCGAGGGGATCTTCAGCCTGTCCCGACGCGACTTCATCCCTCCGCCACCGCCGCCACCGCTCCCGCTCCGCTCCCGCCGCACCGGCGGCCCCCGCGCTGGGCGGCTCCCGGGGCGGGCGGCACCGGCGGCCCCGACGGGGCTCCCTGCTCGGCCCGCCGGGCCCGGGCCCGCCCCCGCGGCACGGCACGGCACGGTACGGAACGGAACGGAACGGAACGGCGCGGCGCGGCATGGCACGGAATGGAACAGCACGGAACGGAACGGAACGGGACGGTACAGCACGGAACGGAACGGCACAGCACGGCAGCCCCCGGCCCCCCGCGCACCCGACCCGCTCCAGCGGCGGCCCCGATCCGGAGCGCTCCCGGGCTGTGCCGCTGCTGAGGCACCGCATTGCCAGCACAGCCCCGGTACGGGCCCGGTACGGCCCCGGTACTGCCCCAACCGTGCCAGTATGGCTGCAGCGCATCCCTAACACCGCCCCGGCGCTCCTGCCGTGCATCCCCAGCACAGCCCCGGCACAAACACCCAGGGCAGCTCTGCGGCAGCCCCCACCGCACCCCGGTGGTACCCCAGTACACCCCAGTACACCCCAGTACACTCCAGTACTGCTCAGAGCACCCCAACACACCCCATTATACCCCAGTACTGCCCAGAACACCCCAACACACACCAGTACACCCCAGTATACCCCAGTACTGCTCAGAACACCCCAACACACACCAGTACACCCCAGTATACCCCAGTACTGCTTAGAACCTCAACACACTTACAGCAGAGCACAAACACCCCAGTACACCCCAGTTAACCCCAGTACACCCCAGTTAACCCCAGTACACCCCAGTACACCCCAAGAGATGCACAATCAGGTCCCTCCAGTGCCATAGAACATAATGATGCCACTCCAGATTTGGGGACAACAAGCCCTGGTGCCATTCAACAGCCATCCCTGCCTGGTGCCATTCAACAGCCGTCCCTGCAGCCACCCAACAGCACGGTGGCAGTGCTGTGTCCCCAGGTGTGACCCTCCCGGTGACACCACCCCTGCCCCGTGTGGCCCAGCCCAGAACTTACGCTCTTCCTCGGCGCGGCAGGCTCAGCTCCTTCTGCAACGAGACAAGCACGAGGTGGGGTCAGAGCGTGGCCCTGGGGGTCGGGGGTGCCACCTGCCAGCCCTGCCAGCCACCCCATAACACCTGGCAGGACCCAGGGTGCCACACACTGTCACCACAGGATCCATCCCCACTCGCAGTGCCCAGGGTGAGGGTGACAAATCACCCCAGGCCAGCACAAGAGGACATCTCCCAGTGTCCCCAGGGCTGCTGGTCCCATGGCCAGGCCCAGGAGTGATGGCACGAGGGTGGTGCAGTGGGAGCAGCACCCATGTGCCCAGTGCTTCACCTTGTCCCCCACCTCGTCCCCCTGGCCCAGGGGTGGGAAGCAGCCAGCAGCCCCTGGGTTATTTATTTTTCCAGCCTCTGGGAATATTTCTTGTGAGAGCTGTTTGCTCACAGGTGGTGCAAAGGGCCAAAGGGCAGCTGGGGACAGGAACCCATGCCAGTGCCATCCTCCTGGTGTGCTGGGCACCGTCCTGCTCCAGCACTGTCCCCACCCGTGTGCCACCTGTCACCCCACAGAGTGTCACAGATTCTGCCAGCACGCAACGTGGACAGGCTGATGTGTGCCCTGGCACACCCTGGGATGCAGGGACGTGTGGCAGCAGCAGGTTCTGGTTAATGCCCCATCATTGCCCTGATCCTGTACCCCTGAGCAGCCCAGACCCATTTTGGGCACAGGCGCTGAGCTCCCTGCGGGCTGGAGCTGCTGCCACCCATGTGGGGGGGCCCCAGCAGCACCCACCCACCCCCCAAAGCCTGGGGTAGCCGTGCCCCATCCTGCTGCCCACGCCACGCAGCCCCTGTGGATGGAAATCCCGGGATTGGGGCGCGCTGCAACGCAGTGATGCAGCAGCATTGCCATGGCAACGGGTGACATCATGCCTGGGTGCACAGGGACAGGCAGCCCCGGGGCCCACGGGTGCCTCTCTGCCCCGGGGGGCCATGGGACACGTCTGTGGGTGCAGGGACAGGGACAGGGCGTGGGCGTGGGTGGCCCTGTGCACCCAGCACAGGCTGACCCCAGGCCCGGGCAGGGTGAGGGGATTTGGGGTCCTGACATGGAGAAGGAGCCCCCAGCAGCCTCAGCCAGCCCTGCTGTCACCAGCCAGACTGCAGGGGGCAGAGGGGGGTCATGCTGGGGGTTTTACTGCTCAGATGGAACAGTGGGACAGGGAACTGTCCCTGTGCTCAGCCACAGCCACCTCTGGGTGCCAGTGCTCAGAGAAGCCAACACCCTTCACTGCCAGGGGCTCTCCGGCCACTCTGTGTCCCCAGGGACACCCAGAGCATCCCCTGGTGGCCCTGAGGACCCCTGTGGGGGAAATGCCACAGAGGCAGCACCCACAGGGTGCCTGACACACCAGCACTGCCCAGCACTGTGCCTGTCCCTTGAGTAGGAGCCAAGATTAACCAGCAGCTGATTCCTGTGAGGGCAGCATTAGGGACAGCACCAGGATGGCATCAGGGATGGCAGTAGGGATGGCATTGGGGCAGCATTGGGGATGGCATCAGGGACAGCATTGGGGCAGCATCAAGGATGACATTGGGGCAGCATTGGGGACAGCATCGGGGATGGCATTGGGGCAGCACTGGGGACAGCATCGCTGCTCAACCCTTTGGGATTAAGTCCCTGCTGGGAGCCCCTTCCCGCCCCTCCTGCCACGGGCCCTCAGCCGGGTCCCACGGCTCTGCCCTTCCCGGGACTGCCAGGAACGGCACCCAGAGCCCCGAGCCCCGCAGCCCACGGCCGTGGCTCTGTCCATGGCAGCCGCGGGGAGGCAGCTCCCGCACAGGGCTCTCCCCCAGCGGAGCGCAGCTGCCCGCGGAGCTGCCAGCTCGGATGAAGGCAGCGCCGTGCCATCCTCCAACCGCGCCGACAGCTCCGCCCGGGCCCCCCGGATACTGCAGATGGGGATGGAGGCGTCAGGTCACCCGGAAAATCCGGCTCAGCGCTCAGCTCTGCCAGCCGGGGGGTCCCCGGTCATCATCACCCTCCGAGCATGGCAGCGAGCACCGGGGATCCTGCGGGATGGGCAGGAGGATGGGTGTCCCTCTGCCTAAGGGACCGGGAATGCCAGGCAAGAGAGGGGCTCAGAGAGGGGCTGGCACAGCGGTTGGGCACGAACCGGCATCGGGAGGGAGCCCCCACACATTGGGTACCCCTCACCAACACCCCGTGGCACAGCCGGGGCTCAGACCCTGCCAGGCTCCCGGGTGGGTGCCCGGCTCCTGTCCCACCCTGCTCACACGCAGCACCCACCTGTCACCCACAGCCCGCAGCTCTCCCACACCCCCACGCAGAGCCCCCCACTCCCGCACGCAGCGCCCGCTCCCGCAGAGCACCCAACTCCCACCGGCAGCACCCACCCCTGGCACACGCACAGCACCCCCCTCTCACCCGCAGCACCCACCTTTGCACACGCAGCACCCGCTTCACACTCACCCAGGGCACCCACAGCTCCCCTCCGGCACCCACCCTCTGCACAGCCACCCCCGGAGCGCCCACCTCCCAACTCAGAGCGCCCACCCCTCGCAGAGCCGCATCCGGAACAGCCCCCGTCACCCCCAGCACCCACCCCTCACCCCCAGCACCCACCCCTCACCCCCAGCACCCCCCTCCCACCCCCAGCGCCCGCCCCCCGCGCCCCCGCAGCGCCCACCCCTCGCAGCCCCGCGCCCCCAGCCCCGCTTCACCGGGACCGGGCTCCCCGCGCTCGCTCCCGCCCCCGCCCGCGCTGCCGGTGCCGGTGCCCGGTGCTCACCTGGAGGCCGCGGCGCCGCAGGATGCTGGGCTCGTCCATCCCGGCGCCGCCGCCGCCGCCGCCGCCGCCGCCGCCTCCCGCTGCGCCCGCTCCGCCCGGTGCGCCCGGTCCGCCCCGCCGGTGCGCCCGGGGCGCCGCCCAGCGGCCCCGCCGCGTCACCGGAACGCGCATCAGCGCCGAGCCCGCGGCTGGCACGGAACGGCACGGCACGGCACGGGGCTGGCATGGCAGGGGCTGGCATGGCAGGGGCTGGCATAGCAGGGGCTGGAATGGCACGGCTCGGGGCTGGCATAGCAGGGGCTGGCACGGCACGGCACGGGGCTGGCATAGCAGGGGCTGGCACGGTACAGCATAGCACGGCACGGCACGGCTCGGGGCTGGCATAGCAGGGGCTGGCATGGCAGGGCATGGGGCTGGCATAGCAGGGGCTGGCACGGCACGGCACGGCTCGGGGCTGGCATAGCAGGGGCTGGCACAGCACGGCATGGGGCTGGCACGGCTCGGGGCTGGTGTGGCACAGTATGAGGCTGGCACGGCATAGGGCTGGCACAGCACGGGGCTGGCACGGCAGAGCATGGGGCTGACATGGCATGGGGCTGGCACGGCACAGAACAGGGCTGGCACAGCACGGGGCTGGCACAGCATGGGACCAGAGCAACACAGCATGAAGTGGCACAGCACAGCAGGGGGATGGCATGGCCTGGTCATGGCACAGCAGGGGGATGGCACAGCATGGGATGGCACAGCATGCCATGAGACCCACATGGCCCAGGGCTGGAATGACACAGCACAAGATCAGATAGGAAGGCATGAAGCTGACATGGCATGGGGCTGAAATGGCACAGGGCTGGCACAGCATGGGGCTGGCACAGCATGGCAGGGTGTGGGGCTCACAGGGCATGGTATGTTCTGGGTTTGGCACAGTCTGTCTGCCTCAGTACAACCCAGTGTGGCACAGTCTGGCACAGCATGGCACAGAATAGCACATCATGGGGTGGGCAGAGACTGCCAGCACATCCTGGCACTGCAGCACATCCTGGCACTGCAGAATCTGCCACATCATGGCACAGCACAGCACAGCATGGGACAGCCCAGGCCTGGCACAGCCTTTCTGGCTTGACACAGCCCAGCACAAGAGCTCTGGCACACAGATGATGACCTGGAGCTGGCACAGTCTGCCTGGCATGGTACAGCCCAGCACGGCACGGCCTGGGGCTGGCACAGCAGGGGTTGGGAGCTTGGTGTGGTCACAGAGCAGCACAGAGCGTGTGGCCTGGGGCAGCACAGCATGGCATGGCACAGCACGGTCCAGCATGGCATAGCTTGGCACAGCCTGAGATGGTTCAGCGTGGCACAGCCCAGTCCTGCCCGGTCCTGCTGCCTGCACACACAGCAAAGCCCAGCACGGCCCAGCTTGGTGTGTCCCCACCCCGGGCAGGACAGGGGGACACACAGGGAGGGCACACGGAGGTGCCAGGGGAGCCTCTGTGCCCCCACGCCGGCCGTGCCCACGCTGTCCCAGCGCAGGGACACACAAGGAGCCGCTTTCTGCGGGAACAAGGGCACTCTGTGCCCGGCCCTCGGTGCCACCCGGCTCCGCCATCCCGGGTCACCCGCCCCGTCACAGCCCCGGTGCCACCTCCTGCCTCACTGGGGCTTTGTTCTCACAATGGGGACAAACACAACAGACCCCCCCCCAAAAAAAAAAAAAAACAAAAAAACAGAAAATCCCAACTTGGAGATTCACAGCGTTACAGGCAGAGCACCATGTGGAAAATGTGGATTTTATGATTGGCTTTTCGCAGATATTAAAAAGAGCTCTCAGGGATGCTCAGGGTGGGGTTGTTGGGGTGGCTGTGCAGGGACAGGGGCTGCACTGATCATCCCTGAGGGATCCAGATCAGGATATTCTGATTCTGTGATATTCTGCTACAAAAAGGCAAAATATCCAGGTAGTTCTTAGAGCTTGAATTAGCAGCAGTGTGAGTGTGACTCTGTGCCCAGCCTCTGGACCCACTGAAGCAGGTGTGTGAAAAATGTGTATTTTATTATTGGCTTTTTGCAAATATTAAAATGAATATTATATTTGTTGTGTTAGAAAGTGATGCTGTATTAATTCTCTTAAGTAGTGTGGTAAATATAGTTTTAGGGTATTAAAAATGTATTAAAAATGTATAAAATTTGTATAAAATGTATAACCTAATGTATAACCTATAATGTATAAAAAATGTATAAAATTTGTATAAAATGTATAACCTAATGTATAACCTATAATGTATAAAAAATGTATAAAATGTATAACCTAAAGAATTTTAGGTTATGAAAAATAGAAACGATGCTATGTAGGATACTTTTTTAAAGAAAGGACTCGCAGCAAGATAGCAGCCCCAGGACACCTAAATCTTTCAGAGGAAAAGAATTTATTGCCCTCTTATCAGAAGAAATGAACTTTTTCCCGCCTCGAAGGCACTGTTAGGATTCCGAGGAAGAAGTTGACGATGACCAGAGAGAATCCTGTGTTTGAATGGAATTTATGCATCATGTATGAGGTGTATGAATATGCAACAGGCTGTTGTTTTTAAGGGTTAATCCTTTGTTAACGGGTGCCCAGAAAAAGGTACCCGGACGTCTGTAACTCTTTATATTTATTGTCTCATATTGTCCTAATCCAAATTGTCCAAATTGTTATTACTCCAATTGTATTCCTATTTTTTATAACCATTTTATTACTATTAAACTTCTTAAATTTTAAAAACAAGTGATTGGCTTTTTACACAACCAGAAACACGCTGCGTGCAAGGAAAAAAAAAAAAAGGGAAAAAAAAAAGAAGAAAAACCAAAACCAACCCAAAACCCCCAAGACTCATCTTTCGCTTACCTTGCGCTTCTGGCACATGGCGCTGCCGGGACACGCGGGGCCGGCCCCATCCCGGCAGCCGTGCCGCCGAAAAAAGGGGAATATTTTGGTCGCTTTCTCTTTTGTTTTTGGTAAAAGTGGGGCATGCACTCACGTCTAGGGCTCTGCCCCGCCTGGGAACGGCACGCTCTGGGCAGAAGAGGAAACCCCAAGCGCGGGAAGCAGCGCTGAGCACCACGCCCGAGAGGGGCAGCGAGGGGTGCGGGGGGACTGGGGAGCCGGGAAGGGCAGCGGAGCCCGGATCCGGTGTGGGGCAGCCCCGATCCGGTGCGGCACAGCCCCGGTCCGGTGTGGGGCAGCCCCGATCCGGTGTGGGGCAGCCCCGGTCCGGTGTGGCACAGCCCCGATCCAGTGCGGCACAGCCCCGATCCGGTGTGGGGCAGCCCCGATCCGGTGCGGCACAGCCCCGGTGGGCGATGCTGGGCTGGCTGCTGGCGGCGCTGGCGGCGCTGGCGCAGGGTAAGTGCTCCTGCGGTGCTGGGAGATGAGAGATAACTTCAGAAGACTTTCAATGAACGATTCGGGGGCGATAAGACCTGGGGAGCTCCCGGAGAGAGATGGAGATATTCACCCAAAACCACAGGGACGGAGTAAAGATGGTGAATCCCCGCTGGGGCGAGCGGCACCGGGCAGCGCCGCAGCTCCGGGGAGGGGGAGCACGGGGGGCTTGGGGTGACAATCGCCGGTGCCGCTGCTCTGATTCCCCATTTGAGCAACGCGGCAAGCAGGCAACAGCCACACCACTGCTCCCCCACACACGGGATGGAGTTGGGATGCAGGAGCCTCCAGGCTCTGCCCTGCCCCGCAGGCGCCCTGGCAGCCCACGACGTCTCCTGCTGGAAGAAATGCAACACCTCCAAGCCTTTCCACTGCTCCTGGCCGCCCCTCGGCCCCGCCGGCAGCACCTCCTACACCCTGACCCTCTGGTGAGTGAGTTGGGTAGCGCTGCGGGCAGGGGGAGCGCACGGGATGAGCCCCGGGTGCCACCCTGTGCCCGCTCCCTCCCCAGCTTTGAGAAGAACAGGCTGTGCAGGCGGTTTGAGGCGGGCACGGCCACCAGCTACATCCCCCCGCACAGCCAAGTGTACATCTTTGATAACACCACGGCCTGGGTGGAGGCACGCTGGGGGGATCAGGTCCGCAGGACCCCCAACCACACCCTGCACCTCAACGAGGCTGGTGAGTGCCCCAGGGGACAGGGCTGGCAGCCAGCACCGGCGCTGGAAACTGCCAAAACCACCTGAAACCACCTCATCTTTCCAGTCAAACTGGATCTACCCGCTGGGATGTCCTTCTCCAAGACTGGTGGCCAGCTGAGGGTGCGGGTGCCACAGCTGCAGTGTGACAGCCTGAAGCAGCCACCACAGCACGAGGCTCGCTTCTGGAAGGTGGGAGACAGCAGCTGGACACAGGTAAAAATGCTGTTTGCTGGAGCTGGCAGTGGCTGACAGCACAGTCAGGAGCACCACGGCAGCCCGGGGAGTGTGGGGGCTCAGTGATGTCACTGTCCCCCCCCAGACCCAGCTGTGTCCCATCTGTTTCCCTGGGTTATCAGCTCTGCCTTGTCCTCTGGCCATGGGATCCTGCTGCTGCCCATAACAGGATTCTCAGGGATTACACAGGCAAAACCCCAGATTATAGTAATGACGACAATGGATCAAATCCAGATGCTTGTCCCCATGAAGCTCTCACAGCTGGGGACCCTCCAACCCTCTCAGCTGCTGCCAGGAGGGTCCCAGGATTGAGGGGACCCCTGTGCCCTGCACTGTTTGGCTCTCCAAGCCCCTGGGGTGTTTGGGGATCACAGGGCAGCACTGATGTCCCAGTAAAGTACTGGTTTTACTGGGAGGGTGTCTCCATGCCTGGTTCTCTCTGCAGGTGACATGTGAGACAGTGATGCTGACAGCTGGAGAAAACTCAGGTTGGTTTATCCTGTGGGGTTAAGCATCTCCTGGGAGTGCTCCCCAGCAGCCTGTGATGGCCAAAAGTTGGGGAAAGGAGGAGGGAGGAGGGAGCTGACCCTGCCACCCCTCTCTAGTGACCTGTGCCCTGGGGGTCAATGGCACCTTCGTGGTCCAGCTCCGGCACAAACTTCCCCACTGGAGCAGCTACTGGAGCGACTGGAGCAGCAACATCTCTGAGGGTGAGGAAGAGCAGAGGAGCCTGCTGTGATCCCAACAGCTGCCAAAAATGTTGGTGGCTCAGTCAGGCCTGTTCCTCCTGCAGCAATCCTGAGGAGGCCAGTGCTGAGCCATCAACTGGGCAAACTGGGGAGAGACGGGCAGCGGGTGCTGAGGCTGAGCTGGCAGGTACAGTGGCGTCTCTGGGGGCTCTCCTGGGTGTCCCCCACCATTTCACCCCCCGAATCACCCCCTTTTCCTCCCCAGCCAGTCCTCATGGAGCAAAAGGATGTCACCTACAAGCTGGACATCACCATGGTGGCGTGTGGCTGTGCAGAGTCAGATGAGGAGCACTCGGTGGCGCTGGGCGGGGAGGTGACAGAGCACAACCTCACCCTCTCCGGGGCGGAGTACGAGATCCTGCTGACCGCCGAAAATGCCGCGGGGCGTGGACCAGCCCAGCACCTCCGTGTGCCGGCAGAGCAGCGCGCAGGTACCGCCCCTCCAGAGGTGCTCGGCTCCCCCGGCAGCCCTCAGGGCGTTGTTTTTATCCAGCTACTCCGAATATCCCCCGTTTCATCCCAGATTGTTGTATTGCACCAAATAACGTGGCTCTCATCACCAGATCTCAGCTTCAAGGAGATCAGCGTGGACGGCAGCACCGTGACTGCGCTCTGGGAAGCACCGTGGCCAGGAGAGGCTTTCTGCTTCGAGCAGCAGACACTGGCAGAGCCCCCGAAACAGGGAGTCTGCGTCCAGCAGGAATTCCCTGCCAACAGCACCCACCCGCAGAGAGGCAAGGGAGCGCCCCAAGACCCCACTGTGCCCCCCTGCCCCCCCCAGCCGGGGTCAGAGGGTCTAAGCAGCATCCCCGGTTCCTCCAGGAGCGCTGGGAGCGCGGGGCTGTCACCGCCTCGCCGTGCACGGCTGGGACATGGAGCGGGGCTGGGCCACCTTCGCCCTGTGGCACCGCTACACCGGCAACGGTGAGTGTGGAGAACGGGACATCCCGGCACGGAGTGTCCTGGCACAGAGCATCCCAGAATGGAGCTTCCAAACACGGGGCATCCCGGCACGGAGTGTCCTGGCACGGAGCATCCCAGAATGGAGCTTCCAAACACGGGGCATCCGGGCACGGAGTGTCCTGGCATAGAGCATCCCAGAATGGAGCTTCCAAACACGAGGCATCCGGGCATGGAGCATCCAGGCATGGAGCATCTGGGCACGGAGCACTGAGCACGGGGCATCTGGGCACGGGGCATCCCATCTGGGCATGGGGCATCCCGGCACAGAGCACTGAGCATGGAGCATCCAAGCACGGGGCATCCAAACATGGGGCATCCAGGCATGGGTCATCCAAACATGGGGCATCCAAACACGGGGCATCCGGGCATGGAGCATCCAAATACGGGACATCCAAACACGGGGCATCCAGGCACGGGGCATCCAAACATGGGGCATCCAAACACGGGGCATCCCAGCATGGGGCATCCAAACACGGGGCATCCAAACACGGGGCATCCAGGCACAGGGCATCCAAACATGGGGCATCCAAACATGGGGCATTCAAACACGGGGCATCCGGGCACAGGGCATCCCAACACGGAGCATCCGCACCTGGCTGCGCTCCAGAAGGGGCGCTCCTGAAATAATCCCGGCAATAACCCCCCCCCAAAAAATGTTTTTTATTGCCCACAGATTCGCTGGACGTGCCCTTCAACATCAGCACCGGGGACAGCGAGGCCGTGCTCCGCTGGGAGCCGTCCCCACGGGCCGCCTGCCCCGGCGCGATGGCCAAGTACCTCGTGTGCCACATGGCCGAGGGGGACAATGTCACCTGTGAGTGGCACCCTGCGATCCCCTGGGGCAGGAGGAGGTGCCAGACTGCCCCACATTGGGTTTTGTTTGCCCAGACACTGAAGTGGAGGCCACGGCATCAAACTACACCCTCCAAAACCTCCAGCCTGGCACAGGCTACAGGGTGGGGGTTTGGGAGGTGACAGAGGACAGCGAGAGCACCTGCAGTGCTTGGTGGCCCTTCCAGACCAGGGCGCTGGGTAATGGCTGAGACCCCGTGCCCTCCCCACTCCCCATGGGGTGCTCTCCCCACTGTATGCTTGCCATCACCCCAAAACGTCTCCTGTGCCCCTGTTGGGGCAGGAATGCCCCCACCCAGCCATGCCTACCCTCAGGTCCCCAGGGAGCACTGTGGAGAGGCAACCTGAACTACCTGGGCATCTGGCTTGGTGTCCCCGCTGCAGCTGCCATCTACCACCTGAGCAAAAAGAGGTGACAGAGTCCCCTCGTCCCCAAAGCCACCCCCACCATCACCCACCCCCTCACCAACCACTCCCTCCCCAGGGCTCGCCGCCTCCTCTTCCCACCCCTTCCCAAGCCCGTGGGCACCAAAGCCACCCAGTTCTCGGCCGACCAGGTGAGATGAGCCAGGTGAGGTGGAAGGTGCAGGAAGGGGCAGATCCCGCAGCCCCAAATGCCCGTGCACAGCCCTGGCACGGGATGTCCCATCCCAAACCCGCCCAACCCTTAGGGCCAGCCCCGGACAGGCCTCCTGGAGCCCTCGGAGAGGTTCAGCCCAGCCGAGCTGCTGCTGATGGAGCAGAATCTGGGAGAGGAGATGACTGACACGGGCAGCCAGAGTGCGGTGCCGCCCCCCGACGAGTCACAGCCCGGCCCCGCCACGGAGAAGCCGGTGACAGTGGTGATGTCCCCGCTGGGCTGTGGGGAGGAGCTGCCCTTCGCCTACCGCAGGCAGGAGATGCTGAGCCCGGTGGGATCTCCCCCCTCCGGCAGCACCGGCTGCACCGAGCACCCACCCGGAGAGGAGGAAGAGGAGGAGGAAGAGGAGGAGGAAGAGGAGGGAAGGCAAGAGCTGCATCAGCCGCTGATCCCCATTGCCCTGCTCATCTCCGACAAGCCCATCATCATCAGGTGTTGAAGATTGCAAGGCAAGATGTTTTCCATTACCATCTGTATGGCAGATTACCTTTGTCAAGTGGGCAGTTTGCCTTATCTCTCTCTTTGAGTGACCACATTCACACCTCCCTCGGAGGGGACACCTGCTGATAACAGCTATGGAATGTCCCTGCATGGCTGATAAGAACTACAGCATCCCATTGGGAGATGTGAGCCCAGGGGGAGGAGCCAAGCATTCCTACCCGGATATAATCCAGAGGTTTTGAGACACCAGCACGGCTTCTCCACAGGATTCCCCAGAGGAACAGCAGCTGCCTCTTCCACTGGATCTTCAGAGGAAGAACACATCCTTCTCTACAGGACCCCCTTGCTCCAGCAGAACCAGCCCTGACGCTGCAGGAGAACACAGGGTGTCAGGTTGTGTTCTGACTGGCAGCATTGTTCTAGTGTACTGCATTGTTTATTTTATCCTTTTTTTTTTTCCCCCATTAAAGAACTGTTATTTCCTGCTCCCATATTTTTGCCTGAGAGCCCCTTAATTTAAAATTCATAGCAATTCGGAGGGGTGGGGAAGGTTCACATTCTCCATTTCAGGGGAAGCTCCTGCCTTCCTTAGCAGACTCCTGTCTATCCAAACCAAGACATCAGGGATGAGGAAGGATGGGATCCCCGGGCAGAGGAGGTGCCGAAGGCTGGAGCAGCGGGGACGGGCACGGGGTGATCCCTGCAATGCAGAGTGTCTGTGTGGGACGCCGAGGGCCCAGGCCAGGCTGGCACCGGCACTGCCAGGGAGGTTTCTGGTTTCCAGGGCACGGAAGGAGATGCCTCTGGATGCAGCGTTGCACCAGGACAGGTTTTGGCCTCGTAATTTCCAACCTCAACCTTTCAGTGGCGATAAAACCTGAGCAAAGGAGGCTGCAGAATCTGGCCAGGACAGAGGGTATTTCCATGCCTGGATTGGCAGGAGAGGCAGAACTTCATCCCAGCTGGCTGCTACCTCTGGAACCAGTATCCTGGTGGGGATGCAAAAAGCCTCAGCACTAAACACCAGCTACCAAAAAAAAAAAAAAAAAAAAAAAACCAAACCCAAAAAAGCCAAAAAAACAGGAAAAAAAAAACCAGAAAAAAATTAAATACAAACATTAAAAAATTAAAATAACTGCACCAAAAAACAGCAGGGCTGAGATGGTTTTTCCTCGCCTGACCCCAGCAGATTACAGCAAGGATTTAGAGCCCGGGTTCAATCCACAGGGCTGGGGAGGACAAGCCAGGCAGCCAGGATGGGGGTGATCCATGGGGGCCCCCCCAGCCCCTTCCCGTGGGGCCACGCCGCCACCTGGGGCCTTATCTGGGACAGAAGAAGAGATGAAAAGCGATCTGTGGTTTTCTGTGCCTGGCGCGGCGGTGTGTACTTGCTGACAGAGCAAAAAAAAGAAATCTTAAAAACCCAAAAGCGACGTGGGTTTGGTAACACGGGGAACTCCAGGTGCACAGCCCCGGTGTGTGAGGCACTGACACGCGGCCTCCTCGCCGCTGCTCTCGGCTCCACTCGTGTTTTGCAGAGCGTTTCACTCAAACTGCGCTGCCAGAGCGGCTCCCGCGGGCGGAAACCGCGGCGGGGCCGGGCGGAGGCAGCGCCCGGGGCAGCTCCTGCAGCCAAACCTGGCCGGGGACGGGGGCTCGGCTTTGTGACCGCTACCAGCACTCCAGGGATGCGGTGCTGCCACTCCCATGGCTGGGGTCTCGTCCAGATGGGACCCTGTAGAACTCAGTGCATCCCTCTGGGTGTCCAGAGTTGCTGAGGACCCCGCTGGGGGGTTCTGAAACCCTGGCACACAGCCCAGAGCACCTGGGGATTTGATTGTGACCCCTGGAGCAAGTTAGCAGCTTTGTATGAGGACCTGAAAGTCACACAGGTTTAAATAATGTAATAATAAAATTATCACTGGGTGAAGGGGTAGATTTTAGGATTTTTAGAATGGGGGTTATGGGGTCAAGATGGAGGAACTTGGCCGTGTCCAGGTCTTCTTCTTGTTCTCCATTTTCTGCAGCGATGTTGGCACTTTGGGATTGGTTTAGAGTAGAAGTGCACTGTCTAACATAGGTGATAGGTATTGGGAATTAAGTGTAAATATGTTATACGTAGTTTGTAGTATAAAAAGACAACACCCCCTCAGGGGCGGTCAGAGTGCCTGTGGCTGCCCTGCTGAGCAGATCTCAGCTGGGCAGAAAGAAAATTTTATAGATAAAAATTAATAAACAACTTCAAGACTGAAAACTGAAGAGCTCTGACTCGTTCTTCAGACATGGGGGCTGAAACAGAGACATCCTGCACATCTGGGACAGCAATTAACAACTAAGCTCACGAGAGGACCCCAGCACTGTGCCACCATTACTGTGCCACCAGCGCTGTGCCACTGTCACCATGTCACCAGCGCCGTGCCACCAGTGCAGTACTATCAGTGCGGTGCCACCATCACTGTGCCACCAGCACCGTGCCACCAGTGCCCTGTCACCAGAGCCATGCCACCATCACCGTGCCACCAGCGCTGTGTCACCAGGGCCATGCCACCAGCACACTGGCACCGGCACCGTGCCACTAGAGCTGTGCCACCAGCACTGTGCCACAAGCGCCATGCTACCGTCACCGTGCCACCAGTGCCATGCCACCAGCGCCGTGCCACCACTGCAGTGCCACCATCACCGTGCCACCAGTGCCCTGTCACCAGAGCCGTGCCACCACTGCAGTGCCACCATCACCGTGCCACCAGGGCCGTGCCACCAGTGCTGTGTCACCAGGGCCATGCCACCAGTGCCCTGTCACCATCACCGTGCCACCAGGGCCGTGCCACCAGTGCTGTGTCACCGCTGCCCGGCTCAGCTGCCGGAGGAGCCACGAGGTGGCACCAGCCCCACGTCCCCGGGGCGATTTCCAACCTCTCGGCAGAGCAAATCCATCGCTCCCTCCCCGCGTGTGGCAGAGGCCCCCGCGCCTCTCCAGCCCCTCAGATCCCTGGGGATGGGCTGGAGGGGGAAGCTCCGGCATCCTGCCAGGCAGAAACCCAGCACAGAGATCAGATTTAGGGATTTTGTTGGGATTTGGACGATGCCAAGCTCTAACACCACAGCTCTCTTCAGAGCACACCGGGCTCATGTAGAGGAAGTATCTGGTTACAGGCACAGAGGCACGCTCGGGTTTCAGCCCCAGCCCCTGTTTACAGCGGGTTTTGGGGGTCAGAGCGAAGAGGAGAAGCGCCGAGGGTCACTGGCGGCTCAGCACGCTCGGGTGGCAGCAGTAAACACACGGCCAGGCTCGGGGCCAGCCGTGCCAGTTAATCATTGCAGCCATGGAACGAGGTCACAGCAGGACAGCCAGGCCTGGCTGCTGCATCAAAAACACCCTGGGCAGGGAGGGGACACGAGACCCCCCCCGTGGGGTCCCATCCATCCATGGTGCCACTCACATCCCCTCTGACCCTTCAGGGATGGCCCTGTCCCCACCCATGGCCCTGTCCCCACCTATGGCTCTGTCCCCACCAATGGCTCTGTCCCCACCAGTGGCCCCGTGCATTTTTCCCCACAAGTGTCCCAAGCTGGGCAGTGCTCTGCCAGGAACACGGTGCCACGTGGAGCCATGGACGTGCCAGGGAAAGCTAATCAAGCCAGGCTTGCCAATTAGTGCTAGAAAGCAGCTCAGGACTTGCTAATTAAGTTTAAATTTCACAGGACTGGTTCCCAAATGAGTGCCCAGGTGCCACACTGAGCTTGGTGACCCAAGGCCAGCTTTTGCAGGCAGGATGTGACTTTGCCAGCTCCTCTACTCAGCACAGCACCCAGACGTGCCACAGGGCATTGGTTAGGCCTGGCAGGAGCCACTGCCACCCACAGCCAGAGCACAGCTCATTACACCAACAGGGGACTCTTTCCAGGACAGCTCTGGGATAAGCAGCCAAAATCCATCCCAGCAGGGAAAACAAGGGTCAGCCCAGTGCCATTAGGATGCATCCACCCCAAAATCACTCCATGGGGTGCCCTGTTCACAGCCAGCAGTGCCACACACACCACTGGTGACAATGTCATTTGCTAGCACAAGCATCCCTGCCCTAAAAGGGAAAAACCCTTTTCTCCCTGTTCTCACAGGGTCCCTGTGCTGTGTCCCCAAAAGGAAATGGCACTAGGGACACGTGCACATGGACTGACCTGGCTCCACTTGCTCCTGTGGAGTGGAAAATTCAGCACTGCATCCCAAGGAGGCAGCTGGGGAAGGAGCTGCAGGGAGGTGGGGGCAGCCTGGGGATTTGCTCTTGGCTCCCAGATTTTATAGAATCACAGGATCATTAAGGCTGGAAAAGCCCTCTGAGATCATCAGGTCCAGCTACTGATCCAGCACTAACCTATGTCCCCAAGTGCCACAGCCACACAGCTTTTCAATCCCTCCAGGGCTGGTGACTCCACTGCTGCCCAGGACAGCCTGTGCCAGTGCTTGACAACCATTTCCATGAAGAAATTTCTCCCAATTTCTTCCCTGGTGTGACTTGAAGCCATTTCCTCTTGATTTTGGGGGATGTGATCTCAGAGATAGAACACAAAATACCCAGAGGGGTTTGCTGAGGCCCCATCAACATCAGCTCTTGGGGTGTCTGAGCCCCTGCAGGAGCAGAGGTCCATCCCTGCAGGCCCAGACTGATAATTGAACACCAGATTAAGTTGTTTTGCTCCCAGGTTGAGAAGTCTAACCTGTTTTCCAGCCTCGGGGAAACAGCTCTGTGGAGCCACAGTCTGGCTTTAACAGGGGCAGAGGAGAAGGTCACAACCCTGCAACCCCCTCCCTCATTCATCCCTCCCTTCCCCAGCCCCTTCCCTCATCCATACACCCCTCTCCCAACCCCTTCCCTGCACCCAGCACCATTTTCTGCTCCCCAGACCCCATCCTGGAGAAGAGCTGATGTCAGGGAGAAGTTTGAGCCCAGCCTGACCACCAGCCATGGCCAGGGGCAGGATTATTTGCTGGGCAAAATGCCACCACTGCCACCACCTCCACAATGCCACCCGCTGCCAGGCAGATTAGGTGACTTAATCCCTAAGCAAACAAACTGATCCCTGGGTTGTTTTTTTTAAATTATTTTATTTGAAGCAGAATCCAAAGGCTGCAGACAGCTCATCTCATCCACCCCCAAGCACTGCAAAGCCCCCCTGGGCTGGATATCCAGCTCAGTGGTAGGAAACTTCTGCTGCTGGGGAACTGGGGCTTTTCCTCCCTAAAAAATGCTTCTGGGATTCTTCTCTCTCCCAGAAAATAACCCCAAGCATTGCTGGTAGAGGCATCCCAGCGGGGGAAGGGGCTGCAGGGCCCGCAGCTGGACAGACGGACAGACACATGTGGACAGAGAGCCGCCGGCCGCAGCTGGGCTCAGCTTGTTTTGAAAGTCACGGGGGTTTCAGCGGCGGCGTTTTGCAACCAGTTCGGTGTCACAACAACAACAACAACCACTCGGTTCTGCTTCGCAAACAGGCCCCGGGGCCGCCCCGGCTCTTTCCTGCTCACGTCAGCTGCAGCAGCCTCACCCGGGCCGCGGCTATTTCCAAACCCGGCCACGGAAAACGACTTGAAACAGCAGCGAAAGTGAATATTTGATCTTCTCCCCGCACCCAGAGGGGCTCGGAGCTGCCCTAGGGGATGCTCAGATCAGTGAAAACCCCTGCGAGCCGCAGCATGCCAGCCGGGAGAAGTGGTTAAATAAACCAAAACCATCTTCTCCCATGGCAGGAAGCGTTTGCTTTCCTGCAGTTTCAATGTTCTCGGATGGCTGCTCGCAGGGCCAGCTCAGCCCCTGGCACGGCCGGAGCTTTCCAGGCTTTGGCAGCCGCTATTGAATTACGGGATATTTTTATTTTATTTTCTTGGGTTTTGGGTTTTTTGTTGTTTTGTTTTTTTTTTTTTTTTTTTTTTTTTAATTTCAACGGAAACTTTACAATTGTAGTAAAAGAAATCATAAACTCAGGGTGACGGGAGGCGGACGGCCCCGGGTATCGGGTGATCGGGAAGGGGAGGACGCTGCGCCCTTATCGCACACGCGTTCCCTCCCTGCCCCCTTGGCAGCGGGGCCGGCCGGAGGTTTCACAGCATAAACATATTTTGCTCAAGCAGACGGCCAGAGTTGAGCTAAGGACAGCTCGATAACCAGCGAGCCCCCCCAAAAATCTGCCTTTTCCAGCAGTCTCCCCCATCTGTCTCATCCCAGCGAGCCTCCAGCCCAGCTTTGCAGAGATAAACAGGACCAAGAGCAAACCCCCCCTTCTCGCAGATCCTCTCGCAGGGTGTTTACCAGCTCTTCGCAGGCAGATTCACTCTCCCTCGTTTTTTCACACGCCAAAACCGCCGGGAAAGCGGAGGGAACCGGCTGGAGCCCCTCCGGGTCTGTCCGCAGCACCACAGCCGCCCTCCGCACCGGCACTGCCCGGCACAGCCACCTGCAGCCAGCCCGAACCCCCGGGCTATCGCTGCTCCATCGCTGCGCCGGGATGCGGCGGCATTTACACAGCTGCTCGGCAGGAAAATCCCCCTCCCTGCTCACATAACCCCGTGAATTTATAGATAACCCCTCGAATTTAGAGATAACCGCCTTCAGGTGGTTGGGAAATGGGGAGGGGGCTCCTTGCAGTGTGTGGGCAATCCCTGTGAGCTGGTTGGAGCCTTCTCCCCACAAAACGAGCTTGGGATGAGTTGGGTTTTTTGTTTGTTGTTGAAATCAGCTCGAATTTGCTGCTTCTTGCAGGGTGATAGGGAAGAAAAAAGGAGCACAACCCGATTTCTGGAGAGTTTAAATAAGGTTGGGCGTGGGAGGAAGGATCAGAGGCGTGGGGTTTGACAAGGCTGTCCCGGCACGGCTGAGGTGACAGGGACAGTGAGGGTGACAGCCACGCACTCCTGGCCTCTCAGGTGGGGACAGCTGTGTCCCCACTGACCCCCAGAGCAGCGACTGTGGTGCCCCTGGTGCCACACGAACAAGGTTTTACCTGCGGGGTCAGGGCGTGGGGTGTCAGTGTGCCACATCCCCCTGGGCACAACGGGAGGTGTCACCATGCCACATGCCCCTGGCCATGGAGGGGAATGTCACTGTGCCACGTCCCCCTGGACACAGCGTGGGGATGTCACCGTGCAACATCAGACAGGGTGTGGGGATGTCACAGTGCCATATCCCCCTGGGCATGGCAGAGGATGTCACAGTGCCACATCCCCCTGGACACAGCGTGGGATGTCACCGTGCCACATCCCCCTGGGCATAGCAGGGACATGTCACTGTGCCACATCTACCTGGGCATGGCAGAGGATGTCACCGTGCCACATCCCCCTGGACACAGCGTGGGATGTCACCGTGCCACATCCCCCTGGACACAGCATGGGGATGTCACCGTGCCACATCCCCCTGGCCCTGGCAGCCCACCCGGGGCTGCACGGAGACTCCTCTGGGGTTTGTGAAGCGGCTCCTGGGAGTGACGGCAGCCCCAGCCTGGGCGTGGAGCAGCGCTGGGAGCAAAGTCCACGGTGCCACATCGCTGGCACAGGGCACGGCCGTGCCACCCGCGCGTGGCGTGGGAGCCGAGCCCCGTCCCCAGCTGGGCGGGTGCTGTCCCCAAGCTCCCTGTTTGTGTGCCAACACATCACGTGCCGCCGCTGGATGACCCCGGAGGGGGGATTTTTTTATCTTTAAGTGTTGTTATTGTTGTTTTTTTTTAACAAAGCCAAAATATTTGCGTCCCCACGGGGACGGCTCTGGGTCACCGAGCATGGAACGCCACGCTGGGGTCCCGGCAGGAGAGGGGACACCCGGCTCCGTGGGGAGGGTCCGGTGCCGGCGGCTCCATCCCTGGCACGGTCCCCAGTGTTTATACATAGACATGTTTGTGCGCGGCACCGGCCCCTTCCTCGCTCCCAAACAACTGGAGGAAAGTCAAAAAGTCACAAAAATTTTCCATTGCCCGAGGAAGGGAGGGAGCAAGGAGTGACTGTGCAAGGGGCCGGGCAGTGCCAACAGCGAGGGACCCCAAATGAGGGCTCAGACCCAAAGAAAACAAGGGGTTGGTTTTGATATAGTGAATAAAAGTGGCGGTTTGCTGCAAAGACAACACCGGCAGCACCGGCCACCATCGGGGTTTGTGGAGTGTCCCGGTGATGTCACCACGCTGCTGGCACCATGCTCACAGGGGACATGTGGCACGTGCAGCACGGCCACCAGGCCACTCCAGACCCCGGTTTTGGCATTAAAAAAACCGGTTTGGAATAATAAAAAAAAATCCTGCCGTTTCTCTGCAGCTTTTCCCCGCAGCTGGAGGGGCTCTCTGCCCGCACCAGGCTGGGAAAAAGCTGCGATTCCTGTCGAGCCGGCGGGAAAAGCCCCGGTGCTGGGATGCGGGGACTTTGCCTGCGGTTTCCGTGGGCGGGAGCAGCTCCGGCAAACAGCGGCTGAGTCAGCGGGCGGAGGGCGGCCGCGATGCCGCCCCGGCATGTCGGGGTGCGCGGCTGCCTCCCCGAGCCCTGGCAGAGCCGCACGGAGGGGAACCTCAGAGGCCCCGACCCCAAAGGTGCTGCCAGGGCAAGGCTCAGCCCTGGAGCGAACCCAAAGCAAGGCCTGGTGCTGCCGGGGTCTGTGCAGTCCCCTGAAACCCGGGCTGGGCAGGTCCCAGTGCTCCTGAGCCTCCTGCTGCCAGCCCAGCATCCCTGATGCTGAATTGGGGCAGTGCCTGAACCCCGACCCCAGCGCAGGGACAAGAGGGGGCATCCACTCCAGCCAAAGTGGATTTATCGTCCCCGTGCAAACAGATCAGCCCCCGGTGGGTGCCCCTGGGCAGTTCTGGGGTGAGCTGCACCCCGCAGGGCTCAGCCCAGCTGCGATGGGGGAAGGCGGTGCTTGTTTTGGGAGCTGGACGGGAGCCCGGGCCGGAGGCAGCAGCGGCTCAGTTAATCCCGGCCCTCGCAGGGCTGCGCCAGCCCCGGCACATTCTGTCCCTGGCAGCGCCGGGACGGCCACAGGCTTGGCGTGTCACTGTCCCCCCGCCACCGAGCCCCGGTCACCGGACAGCAGCCTCAGCTGCCGGCTGGGCCACCGTGATGGCACCGAGCACCCTCCGGGGACGGGCTGGGGGAAGGGGGAGCCCCAAAATGCTGCAGAAAGGGGCTGCAGGATCGGGGTGTCCCCGCAGAGCCGCGGGATGCACTGGGGAGGGGGTTCCCAGCAGCCCTGCGGGGGAATTTTGGGATTTCAGTCTCCCGGAATTTTGGGATTTCAGTCTCCCGGAATTTTGGGATTTCAGTCCCCTACAATTTTGGGACTGGAAGGGAAAACTGACAGGCTAGAGGAGCAGAGCAGGGGCTGGGGCTGGGGTTCCGTGCCCCTCGCAAGGAGCAGGTTCTGACGGATGGTCTGGGCAGCATTTTCCAGCGCACGGGGCCAAGAGCTATAAATAATCCCGGCACTGTAATTGCATCACGCGCCTCCCGGCCGGGGTCGGGTCCCGGTGCTGCCACGGGGCCGTTCCGGCTCAGCAGCCCCCCGGGGAGCCCCAGCCCCCCGTGCCAATAAACCTGGATCAGCCCGGGCTGCTCAATCGGGACTTTGGAGCCGGGGCAGATAAACAGCAGAAGGCTGGAGGGAGCACCGGCAGCGCTGCCAGCAGTTGTGAAAGCGCTGCCTGGAAGGGTCCGCACCGTGCCCTGGCTCTAAACGTCCAGACGAGGTATTTTTAGCCCCTCCAAAATTCAGGATTCAGGAGCGCAGCCCTTTCCTGGCAGGATCCCCAGCTTGGCCATGGCCCCCCAGCCTCGCTGCGCCACTGCCCGACTGTACGAGCAGAGCCTGGAGGCGTTGACAAGAATCCCTGGCGGAGACATCGCTGCCACACGGGCACCGGGAGCGCTGCCCACCGGCCCTGCTGGCCTGTCCCCGTCACCGTGTGACGCAGTTTCACAGAAAGACACGGCAGGACAGGCACGGGGGGCTGGGCACTCGCCTCCCCCTCGGGCCAGGGGAATAAACAGCCCCTTGTGCAGCCGGGGCAGATGATCCGGGGCTGACCAGCAGCCCCCTGATGGCACAGAATGGCTCCCTTGTGGCAGGCTGGGAGCAGCCTGGTCACAGGGCTGCCTTCGGGGCCATCTTCACCTGGGGGTGGAGTGCTGTGCTTCGTGTCGCCTTTGATGTCACCAAAAAAGGCCCCAAGAGGCCACAGCACAGCGGGCACTGCTGCTGCCAGCGGCAGATCCAGACACGATCCCCCCAAACAGGGATGCAAACAAATTCCCTGCGAGGCTGGTTAATCCTCCCCCAGGGAAAATTAATCAGAGCACCAGGGATGCCAAATAAAAAGCAGATTTGAATAAAGGTTTCAGGAGCACCAGGTTCTCACAGGCAAACACAGGGACAAGTTCTCTCCTCTGGCCCAGGGCAGGAGCACGTGCTCTGATGCAGCTGCGGGGCTGAGCAGCTCAGCAAACAAAAAAAATAAATAAAAGTGGGGAGGGGAAATCACATTCCAGTGGCAGCATTTTTAAGCAGCACAATCCATGGAAGAGAAAATTAAAGCCCTGATTCAAACCCTGCCTTGCATACACCAAGATTTGCCATGCCCAGCAGAGATGTGGAGCACAGAAATGCTGCAAAAACCCAAATTCCAGCCCAAAGAGGCAGGTGAAGGAGCCTCCCTGCTCTTCCCAGCCAGCACAGCATGGGGCTGGATCCCAACCCTCCTTGGGACTGGCTGAGCCAATGCAGGAGTGTCCCAGCTCCCAGCTGGACCTGCTGGGTCCCTGCCAGGATTCCAGGATGGAGGAGAATGTGTCTGTGCTCCCAGAGCCTGGACATAAACAGGAAGCAAGTGTGGAAAAACACAACAGGTTTGCTTGCAGCTCTGCATCCCAGGTAAGGGGAAAAGTGCTCAAACCGCCCAGATGTGGAGGAGCTGGAGGCTCAAGGGACCAAACCTTGAGTGATTCAGTTAATCCCAGTGCAGGACTGGGCACAGGGTAGAGCTGGACACTGAAGAGAGGGCAGGGAGCGCTCCCCAATCCCAACAGCCACAGCATGGCTGCAGCCAACAAGAAGAACAGAAAACTATCCAGGCAACAGTTTGGTTTAAAGAATTTATTTCAGACAAAAAACTCCCCACCAAAAAGTTGTACAAAAAGAGTAGAGACAAAGAGTGGTCATTACAAAAGTGTTCACAGATAGAAAAGACTCATCTGAGCAACCCCAGCACAGAGCCCAAGGCACACTGGCATTGGTTGTGCATGGCCAGAGATTGTCTCAGTGAGGGAATGCAAAGGTCCTCAGCCCCTAAACTCTGCTCAGGTCTTCCTGCAGTGAGCAGGGTCAGCCCCTGGGCTCCTGACCACAACATCCAGCTCACCCTTACCACACTGGTTCCCACCCAGTGAGCACAGGTTGCTGCTGTGGGCCTCTGACACCTCAAGGACTCCCAGCCCTGAAGGATTTATCCCAACTTCACACTTCCCATCAGCACCTGTAGCTGCCACCAGCCTTACACTGGGCTTCCCTCTCTCTTCCTTGGCCACCAGGCACAGCTCCAGCCCCCTGTGCTGGTACCACAGTTTGAGGGTTGGTTTCAGCCCCATCTTGGGGGAGGCACCAGCACACTGTGCAAGTTTGGTGCTGATACCCACAAACCAGCTTTCCTGTTCTTAGCAAACAGCACCAAAACACTGCCAGAGATCATAAATTCATCCCCCAAGTCCTTGTATCAGCCCTTGGAAGCCTTTAGAGTTTGGTTAAATGGCTCAAACCATTCCCCCCACAGGTACCCACAGGCTTGTGGCAAAGATTATCAGCAGTGGCTGAGCCCTCTATTTCATCCAGCCAGGAAAGGACCTTTCACTGCCTTGGGGACCTGCAGTCCTGGTGAGCCACAGGCAAAGGGCTGCACCTGCATCACCCCAGGGCCCAACCCTGAGCACCATCCAAACAAACATTCTCCAGTAATCCTGAGAAACGCCTCCAAGCTCCTGTTCTCCACACCAGGAGCTGACAGAAGTTTTCAGAGCACGGCACTGCAGGCAAGGGGAGAGCAATCTGGGTTTGAATTCCCTGTTCTAACCCCAAAATCCCAGGGCAGTTCTGAACCCTGCGCGTCCCGCCCGGCTCCTCGTGTTCTCCTACCCGTGCCGGGGCCACGGCCCCGCGCTGGCTCTGGGCCCGGGGACAGTGACGACAGGAGTGGCCAAGAGCTGTGAGCAGGGTCGGGGTGGCACGTGCCCGTTTCCAGACCCCAGTGCTGTGAGGCTGCAAGCTGCCATCCCCAGGGATCGTCACGCTGCCGCACGCAGCCGGAGCGCCTCTCTCAGCAGGTCATGCAGCGCGGGCGGATGCCGTCTGACGCGGGGTTGGGATCCACCTGCAGAGCCAAGGCCACAGTCAAAAACCTGAGCAGTGGCACATGCCAGCCTCCAGCAGCCTCCCAGCCCAGAGGGATGAATCACCTCCGAGTAGAGCGGGGGCGGTCGGAAGCGGAATTCCTGGATGTAGGCGAAGAAGGGACCCTCCAGGATGTCCCCGAGCTCGCTGCGGCACGGAGGAGCCAGGCTCTGCTCGGCCTCTGGGCTGGACACCACTGCTGAGTACTCAGGGGGGGCTGAAGAGAAAGGAGAACCATCAGGGAATAGCAAACACTCTCCATAAATAGGGGACATGCAGATAAAAGGGCTTCAAACCCACTGTTTCCCAAAGCCTCTCAGTTCCCTAAGGAAGGAACCCAGGAGATCGAGCACCACGACCAAAAAATTAGGTTAAAAAAAAAAAAGCCAAACTGGCCCAGTTGAGAACTTTGTGTCCCACTCTCCTGACCAGGGGGTTTACCCCAGGGAGAAGGAGATGCTCACCCTCCAGCTGCTCTGGGATGGCGCTGAGCCAGTCCAGGTTGACGCTGTACTGGCTGCTGACACTGGAGGTGCGGCTCCCGAAGGGATGCAGTGGGATGGTCCCAATGACCAGAGGCAGTTCAAGGAGCAGCTTGGACGTCCCAGGAATGTCCACACAAACCTGCCAAGACAGGGAAGAGCAGGGAAGCTCAGCTTGGTGCTGCTTTCCCAGTCTGGAGGGGCAGGAGGGGACCCCTGCAGAGCTCCCTCACCTTCAGGGAATATTCCACCTGGATGATGCGGCACTGGAGGATGGACGGCCCCACGGGCGGGATCTTCAGTGCCCGGCCGTGCCACACCTCCCTCTTCCCGGCTGGAATGGGGTCCCCAGTGATGCTGGTCACCACTGACTTCTTCTGCTTCTTGGTGCCCCGGGCGATGAAGGTCTGGGTCTGGATGATGGCGGCCTTGGGCACCACGGCCCGGCTGGTGCAGTTGTCGATCTCAGCAAAGATGGGGATGACCTCACCTGCCAAGACAGACGGACATTTGTTGGAGGAGGGGAGGCACGGCCCAGTCCTGCCTCGAGGAATTGCTGCACAGGCCCACAGAGGGTTGGCCACGCTGTCTGACAGGGCAGGCATGTGGGTTCATCCAGGAGGAGCATCCCAAGGATGCTGCCCACACTAGAGCTCTCTGATTTCCTGGCAGCTCACAGTGAACCAAAGCCCCTCCTCTGGGCTACTGAGGGTGGCCAAGGGCCCCAGCACCTGGTCTCACCTGGGGTGTAGCCTTTTCGGTCAATCTTGGCAGTCACAGACACCTGGCCACGGTTGCAGTACCAGGCACGAGCAAGTTTCTCCTTAGCACCTGCCTGGGGAGCCTGGAGAAAGGGAAATATTTTCGCTATTTAGTAACTAAGGATGAAACTCACAGCAATCACCTCCCTGGCACCAAGAACCTGCCAGGGAGCATCAGCAACTTCTCAGGTATCTGATGCAAGAAGCTGTTGCAATGCATTAAAGTTTCCATAACCAAAGAGGCACAGCTAACCTCTGCCCAGCCCAGGTAAGGCTGGAGGGCACAAGTTACAGGGGGGGAAACATTCCCTCTGGAAACCAGGCCTGCATTGTGATGCTGAAGGGGAGGCAGACACCTTCCCTGTGGGCTTCCTTGGGTAAGTTTTGGATGTCAGAGCCCTGGGGTGGAGCAGGGGGAGCTCACCAGCAGTGCAGGGGTGTTTATGTCGATGGGTTCAATCACAGTGAACTCCTTCTTTGCTTTCTTCACTGTTGACCAGGGTCTGTGCAGCTTGGCCTTCACCCAGTAGCGCACACTGCCATGCTTCCCCTCAAAGGAGGTGGCCAGGGTCCTGGGCATGAGCAACAAGCAATTTTAGAAGGGTTTTGCTCAAAAAACCCTGATTTTCAAGATGCCCTCTCCCCCCAAAAATGCCAACTTACTCAGGGAGCTGGAAGGTGAAGGGGAACTCGTGCTTTCCTGCCTGCAGGACAGTGGCCTCACCATTGTCTGTGGGCAAAACAGATCGAGGAGGATTAGCTCCCTCCTACAGAACCTCCTCACCAGGCAGGTCACAGAGGTGTGCAGCACCCAGCAAGGAGCAGCACGAGGGCACAGCAGAGTTTCTGCCAGGGCTGGGCTGCAGCAGCTGTGACACAAGAGCTGGGCACTGTCTGCATTCCATGTGTCTGCAGACAGGCACGGCCCAGGGGCACCTCCTTGAAGAGCTGGGCAGCTTCCCCAGGTGGGCTCTGCTTCACCCTCACCTTCAGCCACCTCACCCCACAGCTTTGGAGCGGGAGCCCAAGATGCCCAGCTGGACAGAGAGTGGCCAGCCAAGCCCCCATGCCCCTCAAGAGTTTACACCCCAGAGCTGAAGGGTTCATTAAGGCTGCTCAAAACAAGCTCCTGAACCTCCACACTTTTCCAACGCTGCCTCCCTGCCATGAACAGCTCAGAGAAAAGGAGGAGCATTGTCCCCAACCGAGGTGCCCTCCACAGCGGCATCATCCAGCTGTGCACCCCAAGATTTCGGGGTGCACCAGAACGTGAAGGGTCTGCGGGGACCTCCACAGAGCGCTCAGTCCCTAAGGCACCCAAATTTCAGCTTGTTCGTGTATCATGCACTCAGCAGCCAGGCTGAAACCCAGATCCCTGCAGTTCTGGGGTGCCATGCACCCCGATTTCAGCCGGCGGGGGTGTCTGGAGCCCCCAGCAGCCAAGCTGTCCCCTGCACCCGAATCGCTGCAGTTTTGGGGTGCCATGCACCCCGATTTCAGCCGGCGGGGGTGTCTGGAGCCCGCAGCAGCCAAGCTGTCCCCTGCACCCGAATCGCTGCAGTTTTGGGGTACCATGCACCCCAATTTCAGCCGGCTGGGGTGTCTGGAGCCCGCAGCAGCCCAGGCTGCCCCACAGCCGCGCTGTCCCAGCCCCTGCGGTGCCCGCTGCCCTCACCCGCCTGAGGGGCGCCGCGCCCGGAGCTCCCCCCGGGGCAGGGGCTGCCGTACCTGGCGGTGCCATCAGCGTGTCTCGGTGGCTCAGAAACTCCACCTGGTCGCTGTAGCTCTGCGTGTAGGCGGTGCTGGAGCCGGCGCTGCGGGACTCGGTCCAGTGGACGCGGGCAGCGCCCATGGCCCTCAGGCGCAGCGCCCCGAGCCGCGCGGCCGCCGCCAGCTCCAGCACCACGCGGCCCGACACGGCCTGCCCGGGGCTGAAGGCGGCCGGGCCATCCCGCTCCGCACCCTCCAGCACGATGGAGAAGCGTTTGAGGCGACCGAAAATCATGGCGCTGCTCAGCCCAGACCGGCGCGATGCGGCTGAACCCGGCTCGGCTCGGCTGAGCCCGGCTTTTAGCGGCCGGCGCCGCCGGGGGCGGCCCCGGCGGGGCGGGACGGGCCGGGCCGGGCTCAGCAAAACAAGGCAGGGAGCATGTGCGGATCGGCCCCTGCGAGCTCTACTGGCGGAGTGCGACCGTGCGGGGCCGGGGCTGGTCCCAGCCGGGCTCCCCGAGTTATCCCGGGGCCGCACCGAGACATTGCCGCGGACACCGGGGGCTGGGCAGGGGCCGAGCGCTGCCGGTGCTTGGGGGAGACTCCCTGTCTGTTCTGGGCCGGGCAGTGCCCCCCAAGACTCCCTGCAGCTCCTATCCTTGCCCCCAAACCCTTCTCTTGCTTCTGTACATGCTCCACAAATTTCCTTTACAGCTCCATCCTTGCCCCCCCGCAAATTTCCCCTAAAACTCCCTTCCAGCTCCTATTAACCCTCGAAGTCCCCTTCCAGCTCCCATTCTTGGCCCCCAAACCTTTCTCTAGCTTCTGTACTTGCTCCACAAATTTCCCTTCCAGCTCTATCCTTGCCCCCCCCCAAAAAAAAATTCCCCTCCAACTCCATCCTTGCCCCCTAAAACTCTCTTCCAACTCCTATTCTTGACCCTCAAAATCCCCTTCCAGCTCCCATTCTTGCCCCCTAAAACTCCTTTCCAGCTCCTAACCTTGCCCCTCAAAATCCCCATCCTTGGCTCTCAAAATCCCCATCCTTGACCTCCAAGCCCTCCTCTAATTTCCATCCTTGTCCCCCAAACTTCTCCTCCACCTCCATCCTTGTCCCCCAAAACTCCTTTCCAGATCCCATCCTTGCCCCTCAAGCTCCTTCACCAGCTCCTATCCTTGCCCCCCAAAATCCCCATCCTTGCCCCTCAAACTCCCCCTGCAGCTCCAATCCTGCCATCCCACCCCGTCTTTGTTCAGAATCCCCATTCCCAGGGTCCCAGCCGTGGGCTGTGGTCAGGGGGGATTCCTCTCTCCTTCCAGTGCCCCCAGGCCAGAGCTGAGGGCCACACCCCACCCTGACCCACATCCTTCCCTCCCCAGGAGCCATTCCCAGGGCTGGGAACCGGCCACAGCTGGATCTGGGCTCCTGACACGCGGGGATGCCTGGGACATCACTCAGTTCTAAGAAACCGAGAACTGGCTGCGGTTCAGCTTGTGCAACGACAGGGTGAGCAATCCTCTTCCCTGTGCTTGTTAACCAGGCGAGCGCCAGTTTTCCACCAGATCCTGCTGGGATTGGTGTCCCAAACCCAGTGATAAATTCCACCTGCATGGGCAGGAGCAGCTCCATGCTGGTGCTCAGCTGGGGTGAAAGTGTGGAAAGTGGGAACTGGTGAATCCCAGGGGGAACATCACCATCAGCAGCACCTTGAGATGTTGTAAAAGGGAGGAGAAAGGAATCTGTGCTCCCCAAAAGGCTTAGAAACTTCCACTTTGGGGGTGGCTGTCGTGTTTGTGGAGCACCAGAGCCCTGCACCCCCAGCACAGGCCAGGGATGAGACAGAACAGGCATTAAAAACGTTACTCAGCATTTGGCTGCCTGAGTTTTGGGGATTTTTGAGTTGCTCCCAGCCTTGCCGGGCAGGACCTGCTGTGCTGAACTCGGCTGATCACAGCCTCTTAAAAAAATGAGCTGGGCTGAAGCCTGGTACTGCTTTTAGCTGTTTCCAAGGCTGGACTGGAATTGTGTGCCTCCCTCCCCAGGGGAAGGGGACTGTGGTTTGTTTTATGTGCACGGCCATTTGCTGCCACAGGCAAACATGAATCACAGCAAAAGCTCCGAGGGAGAGGGAAAGGAGGAAGGAAGACACGTCACAGCACGAGTTCACTGGTGACACCAGCTCAGGGAAGGTGCCTGTTGTCCCTGCAGTGACATGAGAGGTGGGGAGGCTCTCGAGAGGGCTGGAGCCTTGGCTGGGCCCCTCTCTTTGCTTGGCAGCCTGCTCCTCCTCCTCCTCCTCCCGGCACACACCCCTGGGCTGTGACTCAGCCCTCGCCCACGGGATGCAGATCCCTGCAAACCAAACCAAACCTCCCTCCCGTGGCACGCGATGCCCTCAGCTGTGCCATGTAGGGAGGGAGGGAGGGCAGCCCCTCGCTGACCCTCTGGGACCCCCACACCCAGACAGGGTCTCTCCTCTCTCCTGCCCTCCCCAGGTGGGGAGCACAGCCAAGGACTTTCCTTTCAGGTGCCCAAGGCAAGCCCAGCCAGGCCGGGCACAGCACTCAGGGCATCATCTCCAACTCTTCAGCCCCATCTAGAGTCTGGCCAGGCTGGAGTTGCTCCCAGCAGGAGCTGACAGCCTGCCCTGCTCATGGGGGGCTGCCCCTTCCCTGGCACGCTGCTGCGACCTGGTGGCTTCTCCCCAGCGAGCCCGGAGTCACACGAGAAGGGAATGCAGAGGTAAATGGGGAAGGCAGCAGCCCAGTGTGGGGGTGAGATGGGACAGTGCAGAGCCTGGCACAAACACGTGCTGCCAGGCTGAGGAACCAGCCCCGTCCCTGCCAGATTTGGGATTGCTGTGCAGGGACAAGGATTAAGGTGCTGCTTGAGGCCACCCCACAGAGGAAGGAGAGCCCTGATGCCAGAACTCTCCTGGATGTCTCCATGAAAATAAAATGGCTTCTGGATGTTTGCCTCTCACCAGGGCAGGAACTACACCTTTGGGAAGTGTTGCAGGATCCTCAGAGAGAAAAGATCACTGTACAACAATTATTTATGTTTCCTATCCTCTCATCATCTCACACAGAGGAGTCCAGGGCTCTCCTTGTGCTGCCTTTGCCCATTAACCCCCTATCACGTCCTCTCTCCCTGCTCCCTCTCTCAGATGATTACACAACACACGTTTAAAGGCCCTGCCTGAACATCCTTCTTGCACACTTTTTTCTTGTCTCTCAGCACAGCACCCCGGTGCCAGCACTCACCACCCTGCCAGGAAACTGCAGATAAACTCAGCTGAGGGGAGAGCAGGAGGGAGGGCGCTTATCTGTGCCCAGCTTCCCTCCTCTGCACTGCCTCGTTACCATGACAAAACCTGCATTTTTTAACCACCACGCAGACACAGCTGATCTCGTGGAGAAGCAACAAGAAAGGAGCAGTCACAGGGCCTGACTGTCGGATGGTGGCACGTTTCTCACCAGCTGACATCAGGAAGGCCCTCACGCTGCTGTTGGGGACAGAACAGGGGACAGCAGGATCCAAAGGAAGTTATTTTGGCTGCAGGACAGCCCCTCTCTGCTGTTTATGCCTATAAAACACCCTGGTGATCACACGTGTCCCTCTCACAAGGCAGAAAAGGAATCTGTGTGCAGACAGAGACAATAAAACCCAAGTTCTGGTGAGGCTCTCTGCCCCCCAGGCAGTCCCTGTGCAGACAGGGAGGGCCAGGAGCCACCAGCTCTGAGCTGCAGGTGTGCAGGGTGCCTGTGAGCAGCTCCTGCAATTCCTGCAGCCCTTGGCCAAGTGCCCCTCCCCAGATGGCTCCAGGGGCTCCTGGAGCACACAGTCCCTGCAGCAGAATCCAAACGTGCTGGCAGCAGCTTGTGGCTTCCCTGCAGACATTCCCTGCTGGGATAATGGGGGATAAAACTCACCCTGTCACCTCAGAGCTAATGGGACACGGACCAAGAACTGCATGACCAAGTGCTCAGGAGCTTCACTGCTGGAGAAGGGATTAATTGTAATTTGGACACTTTGTAGGGGTGCAGCTGCCAAGAGGACATCCTTAGGCACAGCATGGAAGAGCTGCTGCCAAAAGACACAAACTCCAGAGCAGTGCAGGTGTTTGGAGCAGATGGCATGGCACAGTGGTCCAGAAATAGAGAAAATTACCTTCCTAGTACAGTCCAGAGACAGGAAAACCTCCAACAAGCCAGTTCAGGTCCTCTTTCCATCCCTCCAGTTTATTCCTGTAACATCTACATTTGCCAGATTGGGCTGGCACCATTCTGGATTGCACTTGGCCACTGACACATTGAAATGCCCTCAGCATAAGTCCTACAGCCATCTCCAGGGCAGGGCAACCAGGCCATGAGAAACAGGGAAAGAGGCAGAAGAGGGAGGAAAAGCAACAGAGGGATGGCTGTGACCCTGTTATTGGAGGGGAGGATAAAAGACGTGCATGTTCCTAAGAAAAGCCAGAGTTAATGAGTGGATGGACAGTTGAGACATCCCATATCCCTCAGCTCTGGATCATTTCATCCCAAGCACACAAAGAATGGCTTGTGGCATGCCAGTGGCTTGTCCTCCTGCAGCAGATGTAAGCAACGTGCCAGCTGGGCACGCGGCCCCAGCATCAGGGACCCGAAAACAAACATTGGCTGAAGCACTAAGTGCTCTTTCCACACTTGTGAACAGACACTCGTGTTTGCTCTCCCCTGTGCAAACACAACAAAAGCCACAAATCCCTGGTGTTCCCCAGCCCTGGCTTTGCCATCAGCCTCCTGGAAACCAGCAGCAGAGAGAGCAACCCTCAGCCAAGGTGAGAAGAAGGGCAAGCAGCTCTGTGTGGGTCAGCAACATCCACAGGGCAGAGGTGCCTCTGAGGGGACACCTGCAGCCTGAGGGGTGCCAATCCCACACCCTGGCACACAGACCCACCCAAGAGGATTCCAATCCCACACCCTGGCACACAGACCCATCCAAGACTCACCCAAGAGGGTTCCAGTCCCATGCCTTGGCATACAGACACACCCAGTGGGATTCCAGTCCTATGCCTTGGCATACAGACACACCCAAGGGGATTCCAATCCCACACCCTGGCACACAGACCCATTCAAGACCCACTCAAGGGGGTTCCAATCCCATGTCCTGGCACAAAGACCCATCTAAGAGGGTCCCAATCCTCCACCCTGGGACACAGACCCACCCAAGGAGATCCCAAACGCACAACCTGTCACACAGACCCACTCAAGGAGATCCCAACCCCACAACCTGGCACACAGACCCATCCAAGACCCACCCAAGAGGGTTCCAGTCCCATGCCTTGGCATACAGACACACCCAAGGGGATTCCAATCCCACACCCTGGCACACAGACCCATTCAAGACCCGCTCAAGGGGGTTCCAATCCCATGTCCTGGCACAAAGACCCATCCAAAGGGTTCCAATCCCACACCCTGGCACACAGACCCATCCAAGACACACCCAAGAGGGTTCCAATCCCACACCTTGGCACACAGACTCATCCAAGGGGGTTCCAATCCCATGCCCTGGCACACAGACCCATCCAAGAGTGTTCCAGTCCCATGTCCTGGCACACAGACACACCTAAGGGGATTCCAACCCCATGCCCTGGCACACAGACCCATCCAAGGGGGCTCCAATCCCACACCTTGGCACACAGACCCACCCAAGGAGATCCCAACCCCACACCCTGGCACAGCCGCCCGCCATGTGCCCCGGCCTTACCGTGGATGAGCTGCCGGCGGCGGTACAGGAAGGTCTGGCAGGCGGTGTAGTCGCGGTAGACGATGTTGAGGCCGATGCTGTGGCTCTCCAGCCAGTGCACGGTGGCCAGGCCGCGGGCACACACCTCCAGCGCCCGCACCCGCATTGCCCCGCGCAGCTCCAGCTGCACCCGCCCCTGCAGCAGCTCCCCACCACCGTGGGCCTGCCCGTGCTCCAGCTGCACCTCCAGCCTCCGCACCCGCCCCGGCAGCTGCATCTCTGCTGCCCTCACTGCTCCAGGAGCTGCCCAGGGAGAGGAGCAACAGCAAAGGCTACGCCAAAATTCCTGAATTTATCGCTGCAGGCCTCCCCGGAGGTTGGACCGAGCCCTTGTTTTGCAGGGGTGCTTCAGCGTCGGACTCGTGTCCTGTAGTGACGAGGGATGTGTTTTTAAACGTGCCTCCATCTTATCTCTGAGTCACAGACACTGGTGACGTGACACGGGGACGTGCTGGGAGGGGTGACACCACCAGCAAGTTGTCCCAAGGGTGGCACAAGGGCCATCATCTGTTTTTGAGGGTATACCTTGCCACAGACGAGACAAATTCCTTTAGGAAATTGAATTGGAAGTCAGTTAAAATGATCTGCATGAGGTTTGTCATATGTAAGAAGCTTCATTTGATTACACTAAGAAGTGATATTGCTATAAACTGGGTGATATGGGGTGACATTTAAATGAGGGCCATTTTCTCTTAGGAAATGAAAGAAGTAACAGGTATCCATAGTTAACAAGCCTAGGATTTCTAGCTCTTGAAAGTCGGATTTATCAACTTTAGAATTATTAATATAAGGTCAGATTTATCAACTTCAGAATTATCAATATAGGGTCAGATTTATCAACTTTAGAATTATCAATATAAGTTTGCTATTTCTGGCTGGGAGTTGGAGATACATGATGATGATCATGTGCTGGCAGATCTCACACAGCAGGCAATCAGAGAAAGCTTGCCTGGCCTTCCTGCTTCAGGCATTCCTGGGGCACTGCTGGAATGGGAGAGGAGCTCAGAAAACTCCAAAAACCAGCTTTGCTTTGCTTGTCTGAAGTTGCACTAAAATCCACGTGAAAAAGAATGTGAATAATCACAGGGACTCCCAGCAACAGCTCTGCCAGCCAGCTGGTGCCTCCAAGGGTGATTCCAGCACTTCTCCCCGTGGCTGTTCCTGCAGCAGCACAGGTGGCAGTGCCACCTCAGGGTCACATCAAAGTAATGGGGCAGAGCAGGAGCAGGTGCAAGTCCCTGTTACTCCACCAAATGTTGCAACTGAGGTGTTTGGAGGTGTTTAGGGACTGATGGGAGTGCCTGTGTGCACTTGGAAGATGTGAGTGCACGGCTCCTTTGAAGCACGTGTGGAGCAGAGATTGTCTCATTCCTGAAAAATAAAGAGTCCAATCCATAAAGCAAAGCACGAGGCTCGTGGGCCCAGGCACTGCTCACACACAGAGTGAAGCAGTTGTGAAACTTCACCAGCCCTGTGCTCAGAGGGTCCTGAGGAATCAAAGCCATGTGCATGAAAAGGCTGAGAAGAGCTTCTCAAATTCAGCTGAGCCACCCTGCTCACTCAAACCCCAAGGGTCAGGGCTGGCCAGCCCCTGCTGATCCCTCTGGAACACACCTAGACCCCAAACAGAGTTAGTGCAAGCTCAGCACTCAGGAAGCCCATGTGAGTGACCAGCTCAACAAAAACACGGGGCTCACCTCTGGGAAAACAGCCTGCTCATCACAGCCTCTCTGGCCTACTGTTCACTGACCTTTGGTTGCAGGCCTTGACACCAAAATCCAAACAGATCATAAGGGAATATCCCATCCCCCAGGCAGCCCTGGTGGTGCCTCTCTCTCTGTTTGATCTCCTCACCTGCTCTGTTCCACCCTAGGGCCTGCCCAGAGGCTCTCTGTGGCTGCTGCCATGCTGAGGGATGTGGCACCCACGCCTTTGGGCTAATCTCCTCGTGTTTATTCTTGCTGTCACAACACCTCCTTGTGTCCTCATTCAATCTGAGAAATAGATGTTCCCTGTGACAACACAGAGCCGGGCCAAGAGCAGAGCACAGGGATGGCTCTGAGATCCCACGCCGTGTGGGCAGCTCAGAGTGCGTCAGCACTCGCTGGAGGAGGGAGGACATCACCTTCCTCTGGGGACAGGGCCCTTCCAGGGTCCCCATGGGGACACAGGGCCCTTCCAGGGTCCCCATGGGGACACAGCTCTCTTGGGAGTTTGCCTGTTGGATTTCAGTGGGTTTGTGGGTTTGGGTGTGAACTCTCCTCTCTGCTCAGCCCCGCAGAGGTTCTGTGCCCTCCTGGGCAGAGCATCTCACCTGAGGAGACAAAGCAGCTCTCAGCTCCCTGGGATGGGGCTGAGAAAGGGGCAGGTGGCACCACTGAGCCTGGCAGCCCCAAGATCTGAGTGTTGTCACCTACAGGGTCACCCCACCTGGGCAGCTGCAGCATCCTCTGTCTCTGGTACCTGGCACATGCTCAGCTTTCTCTGAGGTGTTTACCCTGCCTGGACACCTCTAGCCATGACCATTTTCCTCCTCTGACCCTCTGTGGGGGACTTCAGTCCCTTCTACCTCCCTCCAACGCTCCCTGCCTTAGGGATTTGGTTGCCTGTCCTTTCTCTCCCTTCAAAATGTTTCTCATCTACGACTGTGCTCCCACCTGAGGCTGGAGCAGACAGGGCTTGGTGCTCACTGGTCCATCTCAAGTAGCTCAGGAGCACACTTCAAGGGGAGTTAAGGGGAGGCTGGAGCTTTGCTGGGTATAAACCCACTCCCCCTGTGGTTAATCCAAGCCTGTTAAGGCTGGGCCAGCTGTGGCACATCTTTGGGAAGTCCCTTTGCAGCATGGCTGGTGTGGTTCTGACAGAACTTTGATCTGCTGACAGATGGAATCAAAATTAAAATTAAATTCGAGGCAGTAAATGAGGAGGCAGCACCAGGAAAGCTCTGCAGTCACAGATACGTGTGTGCATTTCCCCTGATGACAGGAAAAGGCCAGTTCTGCTGTCAGCACTTTGCTCAAAACCCTCGCCCAAACAGTAAACAACTCTCAGGGTGAGGAGGCAAATGAAGAAATTCACATGGCAGTTATGGGAATATCACTCCATATGGTAGTTATGGAGCTGCTCCAGAAGTTTAGGGCCAAGGAAAAGACCAATTCAGCTATGATCTGTTCCACATTTAGCAAATCAAATGGCTTAAACACAGACCCATGGCATGAAGGGACCTCTCTGTGAACTGCTGGACAAACAGGAGGCAGCGTCACAGGAGGATTTTCTTAATGCCTTCCATGACCAGCTCTAACCACATCCCTTCCTGAGGTTGCATAAGCCCAGCTTTTGATCAAAATCCTTTCCTTCCTCCCAAAAATAAATGTAAAACAACTTTTAAAAACAAATGTAGCGATGATGAAAGATCAAGACACTGATTCACGTCCCAGAAATAATTCATTTTATTCATTTTACGTAAGGAAGTGGCAAAGGGATTGACAGCAGATTGCAGTGAGGTGAGTCACGAGACTGGGACAAGGATGTGGTGCATCAGGTGGGATAACTGCAGCATCTGAGGATACAGCAAGTGTAGAACAGCCAGAATCACTGAATATTCCAGGTGGGAAGGGACCTGTGACAGTGTTCACAGGGGTCCAAGGATGAGGGAAGAGACAAGGATGTGACTCCATGTTTCAGAAGGCTTCATTTATTATTTTATGATATATATTATATTAAATCTATACTAAAAGAATAGAAGAAAGGATTTCATCAGAAGGCTGGCTAAGAATAGAAAAAGAAAGAATAAATAACAAAAGCTTGTGTCTCGGACAGAGAGTCCGAGCCAGCTGGGCTGTGATTGGCCATTAATTAGAAACAACCACAGGAGACCAATCACAGATCCACCTGTTGCATTCCACAGCAGCAGATAATCATTGTTTACATTGTGTTCCTGAGGCCTCTCAGCTTCTCAAGAGGAAAAAATCTTAAAGAAAATATTTTTCAGAAAATATCATAGCTACAGGGACCCACAAGGATCTCAAGTCCAGCAGCAAAAGCTTGGGTGGGAGTGGCTCTACTTAGTGCCATGAACCCATTTCATGAAATCAGATTGAATTACTCAAAGGATGATTTACTCAAAATGTTCTTCCCCTCGAGGCTGCTGGGCACTGCCCAGGCTCCCCAGGGAATGGTGCCAAGGCTGCCAGAGCTCCAGGAGCTCTCAGGGATGCTCAGGGTGGGGTTCTTGGGGTGGCTGTGAAGGAACAGGGGCTGCACTGATCATCCCTGAGGGATCCAGCTCAGGATATTCTGATTCTGGGATACTCTGCTATAAAAAGATAATATCCAGGTAGTTCTTAGAGCTTGAATTAGCAGCAGTGTGAGTGTGACTCTGTGCCCAGCCTCTGGACCCACTGAAGCGGGTGTGTGAAAAATGTGTATTTTATGATTGGCTTTTCACAAATATTAAAACAGCCTGTTGTATATTCATACACCTCATACATGATGCATAAATTCCATTCAAACACAGGATTCTGTCTGGTCAGTGTCAACTTCTTCCTCTGAATCCTAACTGAGCAAGGTGGGAAGAAGTTTGTTTCTTCTGATAAGAGGGCAATAAATTCTCTTTCTCTGAAAGATTTAGGTGTCCTGTGGCTGCTGTCTCGCTGCGAGTCCTTTCTTTAAAAAGTAACTTACATAGCATCGTTTCTATTTTAACATTTTGTTGTAACCTAAAAAAGTATTTACCACAGTACTTAAGAGAATTAATACAGCATTACTTTGTGACACAACACATATAATATTCATTTGAATATTTGCGAAAAGCCAATTATAAAATTCGCATTTTTCACAGGCACCATCCCCGGGCAGGGCCCGGCTGGGCCGCGGGGCAGCCAGGCCGCGTTGCCATGGCGACGGCTCCTCCTCCTTCCCGGCGTACCCTGCGCCCGCACGTGACTTCACACCCGGAAGTGTTGCCATGGCGGTAGGCGCGCTCTGGGGGCTCGTGGCCGCGCTGGAGACGCACCGGGGCCGCGACCGGGCGGTGAGTGAGGAGGGGAGGAGGGGTCTGCGCCCCCCGGTACCGGGCGGGGAGTGAGGAGGGGAGGAGGGGTCTGCGCCCCCCGGTACCGGGCGGGGAGTGAGGAGGGGAGGAGGGGTCTGAGCCCCCCGGTACCGGGCGGGGAGTGAGGGCTTTGAACCCCCCAGTACCGGGCGATGAGTGGGGTCTGAGCCCTCCGGTACCGGGCGGTGAACGACAGGACTGTAGCGACCCACCTTTACCGGGAGTGAAGCAGCTGAGGGATTCCTAAGTGCTGGTGGTGGAAAGGAACGACAGAAGGCGGAGGGGGCACAAACAATCCAAGTTTTACCGGTAAATGACGGGATGGAAACGGGAATGGGAGTCCCGGAGCACAGGACAATGGGAAGAGAAAGGAAAGGAAAGGGGAAAGGGAAAGGGAAAAGAAAGATGGATGAGCAGCCCCGGTTCCAGCACCGCCGTTCCCGCAGGTCCGGGCTCTGTCCTATGGCTGCCAGCTGGCGGGGGCAGCGCTGCCCGGCCCCGGGGGGCTGCCCGGGGGGCTCCTGGCCGCCTCTGCCCAGCTCAGCTCCTGCCGCACCGCCCTGCGCCTCTTCGACGACCTGGCCATGCTCCGGCACAGCTGCAGCTACGGGCTGGGCCCCGAGGTGAGAACGGCTCCGGTGCTCCCGGGTGGCTCCGGTGCTCCGGGCAGCCCCTGTGCCCCATGTGCCGCTCTGTGCCGATCCCGCAGGGTGAGGACGCGCTGGTGCGGGGGCTCTCGGTGCTTTCCAACGTGGCCAACCAGCTGTACTACCCCTGCGAGCACCTGGCCTGGGCCGCCGATGTCGGCATCGTCCGAGCCGCCTCCCAGCGGTGGTGGACACGGAGCACGGCGCTGTGGGGCTGTGCCCTGCTCCTGGGCATCCTGCGGTACGGGATGGGCACCAGGGGGGTGATCCTGCCCTGCTCCTGGGCATCCTGCAATATGGGATGGGCACCAGGGGGCTGTGCCCTGCTCCTGGGCACCCTGCAGTACAACATTGGCACTTGTGGGTGATCCTGCCCTGCTCCTGGGCACCCTGCAGTACAACATGGGCACTTGGGGGTGATCCTGCCCTGCTCCTGGGCACCCTGCAGTACAACATGGGCACCTGGGGGTGATCCTGACCTGGCAAAGCTGGGGGAGATGCTCTTCTTCCTCGCTGGAGTTGGTAGTGAAAGAGGGGGGGAAAAAAAAAAGCTCCTCCTGTTTGGTGCTGTAGGAGAAATAATTCTGTGCTTTTCAGATCCCTGAGAATTTTGCTCCAGTTAAGAAGAAAACTGAGCCAGCACAAGTGGTATGATTTCCCTCTGTGGTTGTAGAGCTGATCAGGCAATCCCAGAGTGGTTTGGGTTGGGAGGGACCTTAAAGCTCATCCCACCCCATTTCACCTTCCACCATCCCAGGCTGCTCCAAGCTCCTAACCTGGCCTTGGGCACTGCCAGGAATCCAGGAGCAGCCACAGCTGCTCTGGGAATTCCATCCCAGCCCCAGGCTGCTCCTTCCACTGCCCCAGGCTGCTCCAAGCCCTGTCCATCCTGGCTTTGGACACTGCCAGGGATCCAGAGGCAGCCACAACTGCTCTGGAAATTCCATCACAGCCCTTCCCCACCCTCCCAGAGAACAATTCCTTCCCAATACCCCATCCATCCCTGCCCTCTGGCAGTGGAAGCCATTCCTTGTGTCCTTTTCCAGAGTCCCTCTCCATCCTTCCTGTAACTCACCCACACCTGTCAGTTCTCATCTGTAGCCATCACAGCTCTGAGGACATGCTGGACTAATGTGGGAAATGGATTTGTAGGGAATTCTCCAAGTTTGACAGAAGGCTCACACAGTGTCAAACCTTGAGATAAGAAATGCTGGCTTAGAAATGCCAGGGAATAGCACAGACATTGCTGAGAGAGAAATGGAACTAGGAAGTTTCAAAGGATGGTTTTGTAAATAAGACTGGATACTTTGGAGAAATAGAACTGTGAAAGATGCATTGTAGTAGGGCCCATGAGGGGTAATTTTGGATGATTGGCTTTAAGGCATTTACAGCATGGTGTGGCTAAAGCTGATGGGCCAAGAAGTGTTTATAATGTATTGTAATTAGGAAATAGTTAACTTCTCATGGTGATGGTGTGAATTATAACATCTGTATTGTCTCACCCCTCACATGAGACTGAAAATGGAATAAAAGTTCTTAAAACACCTCTCAGTACCCCATGTCTGGGTCAGAAAAGGGTTTAATGTGACAGCCTGTCACTAACACCACCTTTCCTTCCAGCAGCACTTCCCCTCAGAGGCAGCAGAAGCTGAGAGCCCAGGTGAAGGCTGAAGTTCTGAGCATCCTCATGGACACAGCAGATCTGTGCAATGCAATCCACTGGCTGCCTCCAGGCTTCCTCTGGGCAGGAAGGTTCCCTCCATGGCTGGTAGGACTCCTGGGGACCATCTCCTCCCTGATTGGAATCTACCAGGCATCAAGAGGAGCAAATTCTGAAGCTGCTTAAGCCAGAGCTGAGCTTCACAAGCTCAGTTTTCACATGGTAAAAGTGCCTTTGGTGAGGCAGGGTGTATTTTAACTTTCCTGGGTTGATGATTGTCCTTCCAGATATCCCATAATTGGGATGGAATCCAGATGCCTGCTCCAGAGGGGATTTGTTTGCAGCTGATAATTTTTATCATTCTTCATCAGAGAAATAATCAGGTGAATCCTCTGAAAATCAACAATGGGTAAAACTGAGGGGGAAAGTTGCTTCCATCTGTCCCAAAAGATAAATGCAACCTGCCAGTGGTTTTGGCCACTTAAAGGAGCAGAGTGGCCACGGTTCTGTCACAGAGAGCTGGTAAGGGAAGAATCCTGGGAGCTCCCATTCTGGGCTTGGGGCTGCACCTGAGCCAGGGTGGGACCCCTGTGCTGGGAATTCTCCAGGTATGTGGGGTTTGGGCTCGGTCAGGAGCCAGCAGGGGATGCTGTTTGTGATCCTTGAGGTGAGAGGGGCAGGAATTGCCACTGGAAGCAGCGTGGACCTTCCTAACCTGCCCTGCCCGTTTGAGGAGAAATGTTGGGAGTGGAGATTCCTGCAGAGCTGAGGCTCCAGCTGTGCCTTTGTGCAGTGCCACCGGGTGGAGCTCTTCCACCAGCCTCCAACCGACCTTTTATAATAAATTTCCTGCTTTTTTTCTTTTTTTTTTTTTTTCTTTTTAATAAATCACCTTTCAAAGGAGCAATCAAACCAGTGCCGAGCTGGGGTTGGCAGTTACAGTTCTGGGTGTGTCCAATAATAAACGACACAAATGCTTCAAAGGTGGCCCTGAGTGATCATTCCTCCTGATAACAGGGAGAAGTTCTTTATCTTTGCTTCTGGAAAGCTCCAAAGCATTAGTGCTGTGTGAGCTGCAGCTCCACATGTGTCACCAGCCTTCCTCCTTGTGAAAAACGCCAATCACTTCTTTTTAAAATTTTAAAAGTTTAATAGTAATACAATGGTTATAAAAAATAGTAATACAATTAGAGTAATAATAATTTGGACAATTTGAATTAGGATAATATGAGACAATAAAGACAAAGAGTTAGGATGTCCAGGTACCTTTTACTGGGCAGCACAAGCCCGGAAAAGGACACAGTTAACAGAGGATTAACCCTTAAAAACAACAGCCTGTTGCATATTCATACATCTCATACATGATGCATAAATTCCATTCAAACACAGGATTCTGTCTGGGCAGTGTCAACTTCTTCCTCTGAATCCTGACAGCGCCTTCAAGGCAGGAAGTTCATTTCTTCTGATAAGAGAGCAATAAATTCTCTTTCTCTGAAAGATTCAGGTGTCCTGTGGCTGCTATCTCAGTGAGAGTCCTTTCTTAATAAAAGTATCCTACATAGCATCGTTTCTATTTTAACATTTTTTATAACCTAAATCTATATTTACCACACTACTTAAGAGAATTAATACAGCATCACTTTCTAACACAACACATATAATATTCATTTGAATATTTGCAAAAAGCCAATCGTAAAATACATGCATTTTTCACACTCCTGCTGCAGTAATTCCCAGTCCCTGCCTGACTGCCATGGAAATGCATCCTTTGAAAAGAGTTCTGCTTACTCTGCGTGTCCCTGCCCCCAGCTCGGCACTTCCAGGAGCTTTGACCTTGCTCTGTGGGGCTGTTTTTGGCCTGGACATGGGGAGCTGTGTCCTGCCTGTGTTCAAAGAGCACAGGGAGCCCTGGAGATTCTTTATCCTTTGCCCTTGGTGTTTATCTGGACCTTGACCCTGCAGTGTCCCTGAGGATGTGCCTGTGCTGGGGATTTGCTGCCAGACTGGCAGGATTTGGTACAGCTCAGGGCTTACCTGGAGTTTGTTTATTCTTGTTTATTCTCTCCTTTTCTCAGTCCTGTGCCTGAACAGGGGGAGCACCCAAGGCCTCTGGCTGTTGCCTGCTCCTGTCACCCACTGAGGTGGCTCCTGCTGCAGTTTAGTGGTTTTTAATAATAAATCAGATTTCTTTGGTGTTCTTCACCCCATTGAATTATTCCTCCAGGACTCACTGGACTGCTCAGCACAGGACAATACTATTAGGTATTCATATACTATACATTAGGTATTCATATACTATACATTAGGTATTCATATAGTATTAATACTAATGTTATACAGGACAATTGTAGCTCTGCCAATTTAAAAAAAAAACAAGACAAGAAATCCTGCATAACCTCTGATGCCAAATTAATAATAATCTTAACCATGTATTAATTTTAATGGAGAGAAAAGACTGTAAACTGCTCTAAGTGCATTTGTTCATCAATTCCTCAACAAATGACCTTAATTTGCAGCTGGTAAAGCTGGAAAGTGCAGAGATAAATCAAAATTGGGTAATCCAGAATTTCTGGAATTCGTATTTTTTTCTTGAGGTGGTTTTGATCCCTGCTGAGGTGGTGGCTGCTGCTGCCTCTCCAGGGCAGCACTCACTCATTTTTAGCACAAGAACTTGTGCAGGCAGACCCGATCCTCCCAAAACTTGGTGATTTTCTTCTCTTTTCCGATGTGGCATCTGGGAGAGGGTGACGGTTCCTTCCCTTGGCCAGGAGAGCAGCCAGCCCTGGGGTCGGTGGTGCCGATGATGGGCCGGGCTCCACAGCTCTGAGGGTGCTCTGTGAAAAATGCGAATTTTATGTTTGGCTTTTCGCAAATATTCAAATGAATATTATATGTGTTGTGTCAGAAAGTAATGATGTATTAATTCTCTTAAGTAGTGTGTGGTAAATATAGTTTTGGGTTATAAAAAATGTTAAAATAGAAACTATGCTATGTAAGATACTTTTAATAAAGAAAGGACTCGCAGCAAGACAGCAGCCACAGGACACCTGAATCTTTCAGAGAAAGAGAATTTATTGCCCTCTTATCAGGAGAAACGAACTTCTTCCCGCCTCGAAGGCGCTGTCAGGATTCGGAGGAAGAAGTTGATGATGACCAGACAGAATCCTGTGTTTGAGTGGAATTTATGCATCATGTGTGAGATGTATGAATATGCAACAGGCTGTTGTTTTTAAGGGTTAATCCTCTGTTAACTGTGTCCTTTTTCGGGCTCGTGCTGCGCAGAAAAAGGTATCCGGACGTCCGTAACTCTTTGTTTTTATTGTCTCATATTGTCCTAATTCAAATTGTCCAAATTATTATTACTCCAATTGTATTACTATTTTTATAACTTTTTAAAATTTTAAAAAGAAGTGATTGGCGTTTTTCACATGCTCCATGCAGGAAACATTTGCTGAGCAGGGCTGGCTGCTCCGGCCGCGAGCCGCCTTTGTCAGCAGCCGGGATCCAAAGGGCGCTGCCGGTCCCGGCGCGGCTGCCCCGTTTATGGCCCTTTATGGCCGGGTGGCTCCGTCCGCAAAGCCCGGGAGCCTCAGATCCGCCGGCCCGGCCCCCGTGCCGCGATGTCCGGGCCGTGCCGCGATGCTGGGACCGGGGGACAGCGGGTGACACCGCAGGGCCCCCGCGCACGTGGGGAGGGGACGCGGCCACGCTGCCCGCGGGCAGGGCGGGGTCAGCGCGCTGCGCATGCGCGCGGCTGGCCCCACCTCCCATTCACAAAGGGAGAGTGCCGCGCGCCGCGGACGCTGATTGGCTGCGGGGCGGGGGGGCGGGGCCGGAGCGGGGCGGCCACGCGGCGGCGGCGGAGGGGCGGCGGCAGAGCCGGAGCGGAGCGGGAGCGGGCGGGACCGCGCACGGAACCGGGCACGGGATAGCGGGTACGGGATAGCGAGTACGGGATAGTGGGTACGGAACCGCGTACGGGATAGCGGGCACCGGGCGGGACCGGGTACGGAACCGGGTATGGGATACCGGGTACAGGATAGAGGGGACCGGACGCGGAACCAGGTGTGGGATACCGGGAACTGGGCAGGACCGGGTACAGAACCGGGCACGGAACCGGGTACGGGATAGCGGGGACCGGGTGCGGAACCGGGTACGGCACCGCGTATGGGACAGCGGGGACCGTCCGGCACCGGGTGCGGGAACGGGTGCGGAACCGGGTGCGGGATAAAGGGGACCGTGCAGAACTGGGTGCGAGATAGGGGGGTACCGTGCGGGACAAGTGGACCAGGTGTAGGACCGCGGGGGCAGGTGCGGGACCAGGTGAGGACCCGCGGGGCCGGGTGTAGAATAACTGAGTCAGGCGCGGGACAGCGGAGCCGGGTGAGACCCCGCCGGTCCGGATGCGGGACCTGAGCTGGGTGCGGGACCGCGGGGCGGGCTGGGCACGGGCATCACCGGGAGCGCACATCTCCCCCTCCCCGGTACTACCTGAGGCCCGGCGGAGTCGTGCGCTGCACGGGTGTTTGGTCCGGGAGCTCCCGGTGCCCCGTTTCGGTCGGTGTCCCGCGGCTGACCGGTGCTCCCGGTGCCCCGTTTCGGGACAGCCCCACCGGGCTCCCGTTACCGGGCTCGTCCCGGCGGCCCCGTCCCGCCGCAGCCCCGGCCGTGCCGGGCCCGGGCCCGCGCTGCCCGTGCTGACTCGCCGGTTTTGCCCCGCAGAGCAGCCTCAGCACGATGTCCGTCAGCAGCCACGAGAACCGGAAATCCCGCTCGAGCTCCGGCTCCATGAACATCCACCTCTTCCACAAACCGGGCCACGCCGACAGCCTCCTCACCCAGCTGAACCTGCTCCGCCAGCAGAACCTCTTCACCGACGTGGTGCTGCGGGCGGGGAACCAGAGCTTCCCGTGCCACCGCGCCGTCCTGGCTGCCTGCAGCCGCTACTTCAACGCCATGTTCAGCGGGGGCCTGAAGGAGAGCAGAGATGGGGAGGTCAACTTCCGTGACACACTGCACCCCGAGGTGCTGGAGCTGCTGCTGGACTACGCTTACTCAGCCCGGGTGCTGATCAACGAGGAGAACGCCGAGTCCCTGCTGGAGGCCGGGGACATGCTGCAGTTCCAGGATATCCGGGATGCTTCGGCCGACTTTCTGGAGAAGAATCTCTACCCTGGGAATTGCCTGAACATGCTGCTGCTGTCCGATGCCCACTGCTGCGAGCGGCTGCTGGAGCTGTCCTGGAGGATGGCCTTGGCCAACTTCACCTCGCTCTGCAAGACCGAGGATTTCCTCCGGCTGCCCAAAGACAAGCTGCTGGAGCTGGTGGAGAGCGAGGAGCTGGAGGTGGAGGATGAGACGCTGGTCTACGAAGCCGTTATAGGCTGGATCCGCTACGATTTGCCCCGACGCCACGAAGTTCTGCCCGAGCTGCTGCGCTCCGTGCGCCTGGCCCTGCTGCCCGAGTCCTACCTGAGGAAGCAGGTGGCCTGTGAGAAGCTGGTGACCAGCCACAAGCTGGGGGAGGAGATCGTGGCCGATGCCGTGCGCTGCAAAATGAAGATCCTCCAGAACGACGGGCTGGTGACAGGGTGCTGCGCCCGGCCCCGCAAGGTCAGCCAGGCCCTGCTGCTGCTCGGGGGCCAGACCTTCATGTGTGACAAGATTTACATGCTGGACCATAAAAGCAGCGAGATCATCCCTCGTGCCGACATCCCCAGCCCCCGCAAGGAGTGCAGCGCCTGCGCCATCGGCTGCAAGGTTTACATCACCGGCGGCAAGGGCTCCGAGAACGGCGCTTCCAGGGACGTCTGGGTGTACGACACCCTCCACGACGAGTGGGCCAAAGCCGCTCCCATGCTGGTGGCACGGTTTGGCCACGGTTCTGCCGAGCTGGACCACTGCCTGTACGTGGTGGGGGGACACACGGCCATGAGCGGGGCCTTCCCGGCCTCGCCCTCCGTGTCCCTCAAGCAGGTGGAGCACTACGACCCTCAGCTGGACAAGTGGTCGCTGGTGGCTCCTCTCCGGGAAGGCGTCAGCAACGCCGCTGTGGTGGGAGCCAAGATGAAGCTGTTTGTTTTCGGGGGCACCAGCGCCAACCAGAACAAGCTGCCCAAGGTGCAGTGCTTCGACCCCTGCCAGAACCGCTGGACGGTGCCCGCCAGCTGCCCCCAGCCCTGGCGCTACACGGCCGCCGCCGTGGTGGGCAGCCACGTCATCGTCATCGGCGGCGACACGGAGTTCTCGGCCAGCTCCGCTTACCGCTTCCACAGCGACACCTTCCAGTGGTCCAAGTTTGGGGATGTCACCGCCAAGTGCATCAGCTGCCGCGCTGTCACCTCGGGGAACAGGCTCTACGTGGTGGGCGGCTACTGCGGGGCTCAGCGCTGCAAAACCCTGGACTGCTACGACCCCTCATCCGACACGTGGAGCAGCGTCACCACCGTGCCCTACTCGCTCATCCCCACCGCCTTCGTCAGCACCTGGAAGTACCTGTCAGCCTGAGCCCTGGAAGGTAAAGAGCTGTGGGTCAAGAGCTCCTCTGTATCAGGTTAAAATTTGAGGGGCAGGTGCACGTGGCTCTGGACTGGAGTTGTTCTAGAGAGCAGCTTTGTGTATCAGATCCAAAACTTCAGGCTGGTAGTGTGGGATCTAAAAGCCCTGCAGGAGAGAGAAGATCTCTCTAGGTGCTGAAACGCTGCAGGGAGAAGGATCAGTATAAATAATAAGACTCTCAACCTGGCATCTTGGCCCGTGCAAAGATCTTGGGGAATGCTGTGTGCAGGGATTGGGTGTCGTGCCTGGGTCAGGAGGCTGGAGGAGCTGATGTTTGTGCAGGCAGGCTGTCTGCAGGAGCTGGGACAGACCCCGTGGTGCCACCGGCTCCAGCTGCTGCTTTTAGCACAGCCTCCTCCTCCTGGTGCCACACTTAATCTGCCAGTGGCACCCAAATGTCTTGTGGGACGCCAGGGCTGTGAGCTGGTGCCAGAACAAGATTATAGCTGGGATTTAGTCCCAGAATGGTGGGTAATTGCATTTATAAGACAAGCCTTGTCTATGTATAAACACAGGGTTTCTCTGCTTCTAATTATTCCCTGGTGTCCCTTTCATGCCATTGCTTTTCTGCTACACAGAGATTGACTTTCAACATTTGCAACTGGAATTAAATCTTTCTAAAGGCTTTTGGCAGAAACTATGCCAGTGAATCACAGACCCTGCAGGGTTTTCCTTTTCTCCTTGCAGGAGTCGTGCTGTCTAAATAAAATTATTTACTGTAATAAAATATCCAGTGATACCTTTAGAAAATTCCTGGCTGCAGAGGGGCATCAGCAGGCATTGCTGGGATTTCTCTGGGATTTGAGGCCTGAGGAGAGGGGTTGGGGTTGCTGTGCCCTGGTCTCACAATACTCTGCTCTGCACCACAGGCTTCACACCTGATTCTGCCAAGTGCCTCCCTTGACTGAGGACCCAGATGGAACACACGGGCAGCAGGAGCACCTCCTCCCACTGGCAGCTCTGTGAGCCATCAGCACCAGCAGGGCTCGAGGCAGCTCAGTTTTGGCTTTGAATTGCTTCTGCAAATCCATCCCCTTGGTCTGGCCAGGGACAGGACAGGCACGGAGGGACCTCCTTGGGCTGGCAGCTTGTGCTGTCCCTTGAGACAGCAAAAAGGTTTCCAAGTGTTCTCCTACCTTGTGTGATCTCAGAGCAGGAACCAGAGGGACTGTTTTGGTTTCAGTGATACTAGAAAGGAGAAAGGACACTCCTGACCAGCTGCAGGACTGCACTGCTGGGATTCACAGCACCCGAGCAGTAGCCTGGAATGTCAGAACGTGTGACAGTATTTTGCCCATGGGCTGGTTCTGCACATTTATTTCTTTTTTATACAGCAGTTTTGTGTGTTTATTACTCAGCCTGGAGCTGCTTCAATAAATCTGAATAAAATCCACTGTGTCCCTTGCCTGTTCTGTGTGCTTAAGGTGCAGGTTTTCCCAGCCCACACTTGAGACCATATTTAGTAGAACAGTGAGGAGCATTCCCTGCTGCAGTCCAAATCAAGGGCTCAGATCTTCCTGTGTCTTTGTAACTTGGGGCTGAGGAAAGCTCAGATCTAACTCTGCCTTCTAGCTTTGAGGGAGACACAAATCTCTTCAAAACCTCAAAGATTAAGGTATTCTCTGTCCTTTTCTGGTCACTCTGCACAGAGTGGGGTTTCCTCACTATCCAAAAGAATGGGAGAAGGTGCTGCCCCTTCTGTCCCAAAGGGCTGTGTGCTCCAGGCCCTGCTCCAGGTGAGGCAGTGCCTGGGAAAGCAAAGCTCTGTTAAGGGGAGGAGGTGAGACAGGAACCAGCATGGTCAGAGGAAACAGGCACCAAAGGTACAACCACTGTCTCACCACAGAAGCACGGTTTGGGTGTGAGCCATTATTTCTGAATTAAATAAATCAATGTCACAACTCTTCCGAGCTGCTTGCACAGGCAAGAGCTGGCAGGATGGGAAGGAAGGGAGCTGCCCTGCTGCTGGGGGCTGGAGCAGATGCATCAGCTTCATTTCCAACTCCTTTTCTGATTCTTTTGCCATTTTCAGCCCCCAGGCTGGGCCTTTTTTCATGCACCCTTGTTGTGCCTCCTCTCCATGGCTGAGCCCAACGGGAGCTGCTCAGGCTGCAGGGAGAGAAGCCCACAGGCAGCAGCAGGGACACAGAACTCATTTTGATGAGAAAAGGCTGCTAAGATCATGGGATCCAACCATCATCCCAGCCTGGCTGTGCCTTGCAAGAGGGGAAAATCACAGCACAGGACTCTGCTGGCACCAGCAGCTGTCGGGAAGTGTCTCCAGCTCTGTTATCCCAGCCAGGAGCTGCCTCACCTTTGTTACACCTCCAGCTGCTCCCGAGGGCTGGACAGAGCCGGAGGAGGGGAGGTTTCATTCATGGCCGTTTGAGCAGCAGCAGCTGTTTTGTTTTGTTTTGGTTTGTTGGTGCTGCCAAGCACTAAACGCTGGCTGCCCGCCACATCCGCCCCTGCTCGGGGATGGAGCCGCCTCCAGCAGCACGGATCCGCCCCAGGGCCGTACCTGAGCCAGGCCCGGGTGTTCTCAGCTGGGGGAGAGAGCCCCAGCTCTGCTGCTGCTGCTTTCTCCTTTCAATCCCACCCCCTGTCAGGGAACACCTGGGCTGGGCAGCTCCAACAAAGCCAGCCCGGGCTGCTCTGCTTGGGTTCATCCTCCCTCACCTGGCAGAGAGCCCCGTCCTGTCCCTCCAGCTCCACCTCCTCCTGGCAGGAACCAGCTCCCAGCTCCAGGAGTACCCTGGGGAGATCAGGGAGCTTCACTGGTGCGTGCCTGAGCTGTCCCAACAGACCTGTTCTCCCAGTTTGACATTTCCATGCTGCATCTGCTTCAGTGCCAGGGCCAGAAGGTTCAGGCCAGCTGAGCTGGAGGTGAATTTGGTTTAGAGGTGAATTTGGTTGCTGGGTAGAAATCTTCCTGAATTAATAGAATTCATCTAGAATATCAGCATATCTCAAACCTAGACCTCTCCTAGCTCAGAGCATAGCTCAGGTCATAGCTCAGATCCCCCACTTTGTGTCTGCACCTCCAGCTGCAGGAGTTGGACCCCAGCCCAAAGTCACCCCTGGAAGATGTGATGCCACATGGGCATGACAAGGCTCAAAGGCAAAACAATCCAAGTGGGACATCACTCTGTCCCATGGGATGTTCCTCTTCTCACACACAGCTTAGAAACCACCACAGCCAGAGAAGTTTGGGAACAGACAGATCCACCTCCCTCCTGGCCACGAGACAGACAGACAGGGTTGATTTTAAGGGAATTGCTGCTTGGGTTTGTAGGTGCCTCCTGCTGCCAGAGCACCAGGACAGCATTGTGGCCTTTCTCCCTTCTAAGCACAGCAGTGGATGAGAAATTCCCCTTCCTGCTTAAGGTGGGATATGGATCATGGAAATGTTCTGCAGCACACCCACCTCACATCTAGCAAGGAAAGGTTACAATGATAATTCATGGCAGCCCAGGAAAAGCAAAGTTTTAATGACACACAGTGTGGTTTTGTTCATGATTTCCAATGTTCCAGAAGGGAAGAGGGACATTGCACACCTGAAATTCCCTGGCAGATCTGCATTTCATGTTTAGTCATCTGGGATGGCTTCAGGTCTAGCCAGACACTGTGCTCCACACAGAAATGACATCAGCTGCTGCCCTGACACGGGAGAGGCACATCCACACTGTGCTGTCAGCAAGGAGTTTTCATGGTCCTGTGCACAGGGAATCATGGAATGGTTTGGGTTGGAAAGAACCCCAAAGCCCACCCAGTGCCACCCCTGCCATGGCAGGGACACCTCCCACTGTCCCAGGTGCTCCCAGCCCTGCCCAGCCTGGCCTTGGGCACTGCCAGGGATGCAGGGGCAGCCCCAGCTGCTCTGGGCACCCTGTGCCAGGGCCTGCCCACCCTGCCAGGGAACAATTCCTGATTGCCAAGATCCCATCCAGCCCTGCCCTTCAGCTTAAAGCCATTCCCTGTGTCCTGGCACTCCAGGCCCTTGTGCAAAGTCAAGGAGCCCCAGCACAAAGTGATGCTGCCCTGCCTGAGCCTCCAGTGCCTGTGGCAGTCCCAGGGCTGGGGACCCTGTGTCTGCCAGCTCCAGCAGGGTTTGGCTTTTCTCCTCTGCCAGATCCCACGGGCACAGCAGCAGCAGCAAACAACGCAGGACAGGCCCCACATCCCCCATCTGCCGAGCCTTGGGCTGGCCCCATGGCTGGGATGAGAAATGAAACCGGATTTGAGTCACAGAGGAAAGGGAAAGGCAGCGAGCAGCACATTCCCAGTGCTGGAGAACACTGTGGAGCCAACATCCCCCGTGCGTGTTTGTCCTCGAGCATCTGGCTCCCAGATGAATCCCAGATGCACGTATGGGAACCATCAGCCTCGTCTCACCCACATGAAAGAGGGAGGTTTAGCATAAAGCTGGTCATTGCCGATGGCCCCGGCGTGATTCACCCACAGAAAGAATGTGGTTTGGGTTTCGGGTTAATTAGCTGCAGATTGGGGAGGGAGACAAGGCCGGGCGGGGCCGCGGGGATATCGGCGTGCGAGCAGCTCTGAAGGCACCGCCGGCGTGTCCTGAAGTCCCACCCTGCCCAAAATCACACCCTCGTGTCTCACACAGGAGCGACAGCGTCACCAGTGCCACCGCGAGGTGTTCGCAATCCCCAGGGAATGTCTGCCTTGCTGCTGCGGCGAAAAGCGAACACAGCAACACCTACACGCCTTGGAACACGGATGGCTGCAGCAGCACCCAGCTTCTAACACATGCAAATTCTGCCCAGGGTTTAAACGTGCCTCTGCTGAGCTCGGGCTGCTGCAGCTGGGCAGGTCCCAGTGGGAATCTGCGCTGCAGGGATCCCTCCTGGCCATGTTAACCCTGGATCTCCCTGATCCAGGCTCCTCTTGCCTTCCTGGAAACAATTCCTGCAAGTCTGACTGCACAAGAGCACAGTGCAGCTCCTCTTAGCTTCTCTCCTAGACTCTCCCTCCCTGCTGTGCCCCACAAAACCACTTTGATTCCACTTCTTCCTGCCAAAAAATATTTAGAAATGCACATGGAGTGGCTGGCCTTGCTGTGGTGACACAGAGACGAGGTCTGGAAGCACAGAGGCAGTGACTGATCTCCAGCAGGCACTGTGGCTCACTCCCAGCAGCTCCAAAGATGGAAGAAATATTTTCCTAAAAAGAGCACAAGCAAAAGCTTCTTCACACACTCACTTTGAGACGTCATTCTCCCACATGACACCCTGTTAGCTCCCATAAAGACCAAATTTTAAACACTGGTCTGTCTAGAAGTCTTTGATTATTTATGGATGTGGAAAAGCAGAAAAAAATTTTTGTTTTTCCAGTGAAGTTCCAGTTTGCGTCACAACCCAGATGTCAGATGCACTTCAGAGGCTGACAAATGCTAGCTCATTTTACTGACTGCTGCACACAAAGGGACCCCCAAAGCTGCTTTGCTAAGCCCCAAAGGCAGTGACAGACAGACCAAACCCCCTGGCTCAGAGTTTTCCTCAGCCCTGGCTGCAGCAGGATCCTGATTGCAAACCCCTCCCTCCTCCTCGAGAGCACCAATCCAGGGCCCTCTTCTCCCACTGTCTCCCTGGTTTTACATCTGCTCTGCTCTCTAGAAACGATTGGAGGTTACACTCTTGGATTTGCTTGCCAGCTGTGCCAGCAGTGGGGATTTCAGCAGGAAGCTCAGCCTGTGCAGAGCTGGGAAGAGCAGCCCCAGGCAGAGGCGATGGGATGGTGCTGGCAGCAAGGGCTGCCAAACTGGCACGAGCACTCGGGAGAAGTTTCTATTTTTGTTCTCCTTGTTCCAAGTGGGAACCGATACTGCCTGGGACAGAGCCAGGCATGTCTCAGGCTGGCACCATGCAAAGCACCTCCACACTAATGTAAGCAACTTCACCAAGCTCTCTCTCTCTCTCTCTCACCAGCAGAGTTCAGATGTTTGGGAGCAGCTGATCTTTCCCTCAGGTGTTCACCTCACTGCCAAGGGCTGCAGCTATTTGTATCCTGCACTGAACACCTCCTGTGCTCCGTCCTCTCCTTTGGAAAAATGTCACAGTTTTGTTCCTGTGGCACATTGTTTCTGTCCAGGGTAGAAAATGAGAAGCATGTGAGAAGGGGCAGCTGCTTTGATCTTCATTCAAACAGAAAACAATAAATAATTATATAGATATAAAGGCAGACAGTTTTTAAATGTTCTTTTTTTTATTGCTAGAAGTTGGTTTCAGTCCTATTGCAGCTCTGAAATCCTTCAGTGGAGAAACATTGCAATCATTGTAAAAATCATCATTTGGTGTGCTAAGATCATGTTTACAATTAATCAAGAGTGCACAATTCAACAGAATATTAACATTTAACCATCAACTTTACAAATAAAATAAAGACTACAAAGATGTTGCTACTGCAGTATCAACAGTAAAGGAAATATTTACAATGTTTACACCCTAACGAAAAAACAAAACCAAACTCTTCCCCAACAAAATGGTCAATTTAACCATGGACCATGATTATTTATTAAATCTTTACAGTGCAAGGTGGGCCTAGAAACCAGACCTAAGACTAAAGAGTGTCAAGAGAGTTCACAGCTCTGGGTGAGATGCACGCAGTTATGCCAACAGGATCTGCACCCATGAGAGATCTCCTTCCGGCTACAGACAGAAATGGAATTTGAAATCAACTTTTCTAAAGTGCTCCAATTTCTTTCAGTACAAAAATATAAAAAACTGATTTATAAACATGGCACAAATGTTATGAACCAGAGCTCACACATGCTGTTTGAGGATGATGGAGGATGATGAAGTCGCCAGTGGTTACGAAGATGTTGGGTCTGGTCTCGAAGAGAGAGCAGGGGGAAGGCTTTGCTTTGCCTACAGCACTTGTGTAACCTGGCATGCAGATCTGTTTCCTGGTAAATGTGAGAACTGCTGGGGAAGACAACAAAATCTCCAAACTCCCTTGCATGGGGGGCACAAGACACAGGGACTCCACTGAGCAGCACCAGGGAGCCTCAGCTCCCATTCCGCAGAGTTAGAAGTAAAATGAAAGAAGTATTTTTAACCCTTTCCTAGTTTAAGTTTCGACTCTCATTGTAAATGCAAATGACAAACACCAAGCTCCATGTATGCAGAATCATCTGACCACTACTCAGAAAGACAAAACTGCCTGCAAATTATTTAGAATGACTCCTAGCTGTGCAGGAAGGCGATACCTGGATGAGCAAGCGTCTCTAGGAACACCAATTCTTCTGCCTCACGCTGGGGGATGAGCAGCGATCTCCACTCGTGGGACATGCCACAGCTACAATGCACAGACAGCACAGTTAAAAACTAGGGAAGCATCCACAACACACACAGGGCAGCTGTGCTCAGCACTAGTGGCCATGGAGGCATCCTCAGCCCGGAGCACGGAACCTCCACGTTCCAGATGGGAAGAGGAAGAGGAAGAGGAAGCCTCCTTAACACCAGAGTTCAAATTGAAATCAGAACCATAGAAACAGCCTCTACATTGCAACATCACAATATTGAAGGACAAACATGCTGATAATTTTAAGGCTGGGACACCAAGCAAACAGGGCGGCAGTTCAAAGCTCGTGCTGGCATTTCCTCCACATCCCAGCTCAGAAAGAAGCCAAAAGGCACCTGGGAGGCACAGAATTTTGAACTGTCTAATCCTCAGAAATCACTTAAAAGGAAAGTTTTAGCTGAAGTCCAATAGGAAGGATGTAACTCAGAATCAATAGCAGGTTACTGAGCCCAGGACACAGCAGCACTTTGCAAACTAATTCACCTAGAAGAGTTATTTTTCTAGGAAGAAGATTTGAGTGAAGAGTCCAAAACCATTTCACTCAACTGGGGTGATTTGTTAACAATTTCACAGATTCAGTTTTGCACAAGTGAAGAGACCCATGAATCATTTAAAGAAAGTCATATTCATTAAAAGAAAATAATTCACTTGCTTCCCTCAGCCTTCCATGGATCCCCTGGCCACACTCTGGCAGCAATGAGGTATCCCAGCACCTGCTAATGCCAAAACCTTCTCCAGGCTGACCCAAGTGACAGAAGACACCACCTCTGCTCAGGGTGCAAACAGTTTCACAAAGGAGCTGCAGCCAGACACGTGCACTGAGGACAGAGAATGACTGCTAAGGTCATTTCTCAGCTACAGATTGAAGTCCCATATTCCAAAGAGCTTTTGGAGTTTGAGCCAACAGCCTGGCCTGTCACAGGCCTGGGTCCATCTGTTAACAGCCAAAACGTATTTCAAGCACTGCTGACAAGAAGTATTCCAAAAGTTAATGTTAGAGATAAACCATTAAAATAAATAGGACCTCACTGCAGACTTTGTTTTGCTCATGTCACTGTTCTATATTCAAATTTGTCCATTGCACAGAAGAAGAAAGCAGCCAATGAGCTGCCCCAGCCCTTCCAACACTCCCTCCCATACTTTTGGACAGGCACAAAATAAACCTAAATAAATGTTTCCAAAATTTGCTTCCAAGCACCCAAACTGCCATCCCTTTTTGGCTGAGGTGATTTACTCCACTGATGCAAATTAGCTTTGGGCTAAACCTCCTAAAAACCTGGTAATTTAAGGCAGTGGGGGCATTGAGTTTTCACTAGGAGTGGCCCAAACCACAGCATGAAGGAGAAAACTTCTGTGCATTCCTGCTGCTTCCCTGTCTGCTTCCAGGGGAAATGACAGGGGGCCAGTGGAAAAATCAGTGCCAGTCCTACAGAGCTGCTGGATCCCACACTGCTGCATGGATCAGGAGTTACACTGGTTTTAAGAATTCCCCTCCATTCCAGGCTAACCTTTTGGAATGCAAAAACTGAATATGGAGTGGAACTCTGTTCTAATCACCAAAGATACCAACACCACCAAATCCCCAGTGGAGCAGTCCCACTCTGTTTCCTGCTGACAATCACTCCAGGTTCTGCAATGCTGCTGGTTCACCAAGCACTCCTTTGGTATTAAAGCCAAGTGTGTCCAATTTCACTTCTTGGGGGCTGGGGGAGCATCCCCACTCTGGTAATGAGCCCTTCAGTTTGGAGTCTCCTCTCACTGAACTCAGTGCCACTGCCTCAGGTTTGTACCAGCACCACTCAGCTAAGAAAAAGACCCTTCAATCCAAGAACTGGTCCAGCAGGAGTGCTTGTCCCTAAGACCTATTCAGTATTTTGTAGCTTATCTTTCCCCTTTCTTCAATTTCAAATTATCACCACGTGAAAATATAAACTGCTGCTGTTTTCTGCTGAAAATTGATCATGTTTCTTGCACTGTAACTACTGAAATACTTTTAAAACTCTCAAGCAAAGAGAAGTTATGGCCTTGAAGACATCACTAACATCACACAGGGCCTAATCAGAGGGACAGCTCAGAGGAGACTGGCAAACACCACTGGATCCATTGCCATAACACTGGATGGAGAACTGACCAGACCTTCCATCCACTGCTGCTAAAATCACTTTAAATCAGTTAAAGGTATAAAAAAAAGCTATTGCAAATCATGTCTTGAAAGGTATTAATCCAGGATTTTAAGCTTTGAGATCCTGATTCCTTAAATTCTGTAACAATCCTCCTAAACAATCTCTCCTGTGCATCATTATCTGACCAGTCACACTCAACACACACCAGAACAAACATCCTTGGGTGAGGGTGGGAAAAGAATCTGGGACACAGAGTGAAAAACACAACACAAAATGACTGTGCAAATTACTACAAAGGGAAATAATGCCTTTTTGAGCAGAACACTTAATGTCACCACCATTCCATGATCAAGAACTGACCCATTTCACAAGAGGTATCAAAGCTGGTTTAGCCAAAAGCAGCTAAACACAGGTTTAGCTAAGAGTATTTTTTTTTTTATTATAATTATTTTTAATTCTAAAACCAAACAGTTCTTATTCCCTTCATTCCTAACACGATGCTGCAGAGAAGTCTCTGCAGCAACAGCAGCTTTGATATCTTCTGGTACTGGGAGTAAAGTCCCAACAAATTAACAGACAAACAAAGGATGCAGAAAACAGGATTAAACAAGACAATAAATTACTGCATTTGAACACTTCTTAGACATGTCTTCAGCACAGAACAAAATCCAAGTCTCTAAGTTCATTCTGAACCAACTCAGGAGTTTGCCTGGGAACCTGTACTGCTGTCCCCAAGAGGGAGACAGATCCCAGTGATGCTGGTGGCCAATGAAATGTGCATTCAGTCCAACTCTTCATCCTCACTGTGAATTCTCACACGTCCAACCCTTGTCCTCCACAAACAGGTGGAGCTCCTGCCTCTTGCAGATGCTGTCAGAAGCTCACCTTACCTTCTCTTCCACTGTACCTGGCCACAGGGCTTGTACCACTGGGTTCACAGTGCCTGGCACACCTGGCAAGGAGGGGACTGGCTTGCTGTCACCTGGTTACCAACACACAATCCATTACTGACCTGGACCTGGGAAAACAGATTTAAAAATTTGCAGCCATTTTGGGGCCTACTACGAAAACTTTTTACATAAAAATCTGGGTGGTTCAACATCACCGATAACAATTTACAAGATGGTGCCCATGAACAGTTACATTCTCCAAAAAGAGCACATTACAATAAATGTCAGAATTTTAACATGCTCTGAATTGATATAGCCATGCCATGTGTCAACACACTGGAGAATTTAAAAGCAAATTGTTACTACTGTGCCCTCATTCTGAGCTGCTGGCAGAGAAGCCAACAAAGCAGGACAGTAATCCTGGTCTGGTCCTTGCTTGTAGTAACTGGGCAGGGATCAGAAGACATCCAGCATTGGGTCTCCAGCACCGTGCACACTGGGGCCTGAGTTCTTGAAACAGTGTGCCAGGTGATTCATCTTCAAATGCAAACAATTAGAAGAAAATGACATCTTCTTTGCTGGTATCATCTTGCACATTCAACAGATTGGGCTGAGAGGGCACCAGGGGCTGAACCTGAACGTTATTGGGCTTGAAGAGGGTCGCTGAGGCAGATGAAAGTGCTTCTGGCTGAGCATCTGTAGGGCCATACAGTTCTAGAGGGGAAAAAATGGAAGAAGACACATTCATGACACTGCAGAGAGAGCCTGAGGCACCTCCAGGCACAGGCAAGTTGGCCAAGGCATACCTGGCTGGAATGCAGAGGTCTGGCTGCTTGGGAGGGATGGGCTTGCTGACCTCCTGCCTCTCAGGACAGCCTCCTCTCGTCCTGCAAGCCTGGGGGGAAGCAGCTGCTTCTGATCAACAGAGGCTGAAGAAAATATTTCATAAATTAGTATTTGAGGTGAGCAGCACTTCACAAATGTCACTGCTTCATGCTGGGGCCACTGTACTGACACCTTTACACACCCAAGAAATCTGCAAAACAACAAAGAGCTGGTCCTACTGAAATTTTCTCTTCAGCTGTTTAAACTGTGAATATTTTTCCTTGAGACTTTTAGTTCAGTTACTGGCAGACCCTGACAATCTCAGATTTAAAACCCAGTATCACCAAGCACAGCAGAGAGAGAAAAAAAATCGTTGTCTGTAGAATTCAAATAGCAAATGGCCATTTGTGCTACTTGTAACACACAGAGCTGTGATGAACTTTTGTCTCTGCTCTCCATCTGTCTCACAGCTGCTCAGCAGCACAGCCCACTGATTCTGGTGTTACAGCCTCCCAGTTTCTTAGTTTCAACAATGAAAGCAGTTCATGAAATAGCTATTCTGGATCTAAAGAACTTCTCTCTTTCAGTACACATTCCTTACATGTCACAAAACCCAAATTCAATACACAGCATTTTGCCCCTGGTACAGAAAGTTTTGTTCCATTTTATTCTAAGATCAACACATGGGCATAACAAGCATGAAGCCCACTAATGCTCACAAAAGAAGAGAGACCAATATACTAGTGGTTTATACCTTTCATAAATTACAGAAAAACACCATTAAGTCCATTTCCACTGCAGAGACCATTATGTAAGAGCTATTAGAAATAAACTGGGGAGATGTGGCATTAGAACTTTATATTACCAGCATTTGGTATGCAGGGTAAGAGGATACAGGCTTCATTTATGTGCAAAACCATAAGCAAGTTTGCAAAAGCACTGAACTTTATGCACGACAGAGACAGATGTTTCTGCAATGTGCCAAAACCACCCTCCCTGATCTCTGTCAGGTTTGGCCCTGAGTCCTCTGTGGCAGTGCAGAGTGATGGACAAGCTTGCCAAGTCTGAATCCGGCCCAATGCTAAAAAGATAATTTTGTAACTTAAAATTACAGGCCATTCCCCTCAGCTGGCAGTGGGGCTACTTTAAGTGGTAGAGATAAAAGGGTTTTTAGTGTGTCTGTCATTGGCAAAAATCACGACTCCAGTACCCAGCAGTTAGAAGCAGAAATTATACCAGGACAGGGTGACTGCATTTTTTACTTGCTTCTATTTGTGACAAAATTAGCCCCTTTCAACTCTACAACACACACAGCATCTCAATTTTGGCCTGAAGATCTGTATTTAATGACTGACTGGTGCTAAGAAAAGCACTGCATTCAATGTCACTACAACTCTGGACAGACAGCAAGAAAAGGCTAAGCCAGCCTCAAAACATTTCACTCATGCACAACAGCTTCCTTTTTTTTTTGGTTTTTTTTTTGGTTTTGCTCTTTTTCTTTAACACTACAGTTAGACAAGAAGATTTTGCATCCAGGTTTACAACCTCTCACCACCATTCTGTTGTGTTGGAATACATAACAGTTTTCAGCATTATCCCTTTGGGTTATATTTCAAATTCAAATAGTATAGACATGGAACTTCTAACAGGATTTTTAGGATTTTTTTTCTAACTTCTAACAGGATTTTTTTTTCTCACCACCATTCTGCTGTGTTGGAATACATAACAGTTTTCAGCATTATCCCTTTGGGTTATATTTCAAATTCAAATAGTATAGACATGGAACTTCTAACAGGATTTTTAGGAGGTTAAGAGATTTTAACTGCAGCCAACACACTAATAACTTGTAGCATATTAATTTCTGGGTTTCATACAGAGGTTTAACTGCAGGGTTCTGTCTCCCTGTGATCCTGGTGGAGATCAGAAACATTTAAATGACTTTAAAATCACACATACCCGAACTGTCTGTCCTATGAGATGCTTTGCTCTTGCCACCTTTCTCCTTGCTTCCTTTTGTGAAGGTGGCCAGCTTGGTGGGGATCTGCTGCTGGACTGCAGCTGGTTTCTGGATCTGGTTGGTTGCACTCAGGAGATGGATTGGCACTTCGTTCTTCAGGGAGGGCCGGTTCTCCAGGGTGGTGCTGTCCCTGCGCGCCAGCTCCGGCCGCTCCAGGAACTCCAGCCCGGCCACCGAGCTCACTCTCACTGAGGATTTGGAGCCAGCTGCAGATGCTTCCACCCCTTCTCCATTGAAGCTGATGGAATGACTGATCATCTGGCTCTGCAAGAGGAAAAAAGGCATTCTAAGGCAAACGGGGATTTTCAGCCTCTCCAGCGCAAGGAGAGACCATCCCCATCTCAAAGGGCACAAAGCACTTCCTAGTGCAAAGCAGAACAGGGGAAACAAAGCCTAAAGGTTCCTGGGGAACAGAAAGAAGAGCAAGGTGTAAGTCCTTGGACACTGAAAGGAACATCAGCAGCTCCAAACTGCTTAAGACTGCACCTAGGAAAGAGCAGAATGCACGGGGTGGTGACAGAGCAGAGAGAAAGCAGGACTTTCAGAATGTTTCAATGAACCAATTTGATCAGACCTCCAAATTTCTGTTTAAAGCACAAGAAATGTTTTTAGAAATCAACTGTACAAAATGCTGTTGACATAGCACAGCTTCCTTCTGCAATCATTTGCCTGCAAGTTCCTGAATTTGAAAACTATTCAGTCAGCCAATTGAAAATAAGTTATTCTTTATTTCTATCTTTTAAAAATATATTCTCATTGCCAGACATCTGGGTGGAACTTTACAAACACTGGTCTCTCTGAGAGCAGCCAACACCAGCTACTTCAGGTGATGGTTTGAGTACAACCTTCCTTCAGAAGCAAGCAGGTAAACAGGAATAAAACAGAAAACCAATCCCAAACCTGGCCTATTTCTGGGGAGAAGGTGCCCGACACCGTGTTCTGCTTCTTCAGCTTCTTTTGCTGATCCAGGCGCTCCCTCTCCTTCTCCACAGCTCTCTGGGCTTCCCTCAGCCTCTCCAGGTCGTGCTGGTAGGCCTCCCTCTGCCTCTCCAGCTCTTCCCTGTCCTGGCTCAGCCTCTCCCGCAGCTGCCGCATCTCCTCGGCGCGTTCCTGCAGCTGCGCTTCCTTGAGCTCAAATTCCCTCTGCTGCCGGCTCTTCTCCCGCTCCAGGCGCTGCTGCTCCAGCTTCAGCTGGCTCTGGAGCTTCTGGACATTCATCAGTTCTTCCCTCTGCTTTTCAAAGTTCCTCTGCTTCTCCTGCTCCAGCAGCAGATTGCCCCGGGTGGACTGCAGCCGGTACTGCTTCTCCCGGTCTGCCATGGTGGCTCGCTGCACCTCGATGTAGCTGTCCTGCTGAGATATCACGGCCTGCAGGGGGTACAAGTGCAGCTTCAGGTTCAAAAAACAGGCACAGCTAAGCAGGAGACAACAGCATCTAGCAGGTGAGGTTACAGAGGCTTTTTCTTCCAGAGCATATAAATTTCAGCTTTGATTGACATGATATTGAAGATGGCCAAGCAAATAAATTATGTTTATGTGTGCCAAACTGGGTATTTCTTGCACCTAGAATTGCTACTCTGAATCAAACCAGTTAAAATATTGCTGATTACAAGGTAATATAAAAACAGCTAATTGATACACACTTGTATGAACAATGAGGACAGATAGAGCTCAAAGCAGGAAAAGAATTAAGTGAGCAGGAAAAAGGAAATAATTACTTAAGACAACAGCTCTAACACTTCCTCCAAAGTACCAGGCACAGTTTCCTTAAGTCTCAGGACTAAATTCTGCACTTCACTCCAGCTTTAGGGGATATTTTCAAGGTAGCTCCTCTCCACACCTGCATAAATTTTATTACATTTAGTGCCTAACAAATCTCTTGGATAGTAAATAGTGGTTTACCTGAAGACTGAAGAGCAACTGCAACAGTGTCTGTATCCTATGGACAAGCTGAAGAGGAGGAAAAAAACATTAGGTACTTGAGCAGAACTCTGTTTTGAGGCTTTAGACTTTTTAAAAAAAAATTTAGCAGTGAAAATAATCCATGGTAGCTATACAAAAAGACACACAATGGAAGGATGGCCACCAGAAAACTCTAGCATAGCAAAAGCCAATATGCAGGCACAAGGAATTTCAGTTTATTATCCTTGTGCAGATATGAATCAGTGCCCAGCAAATCTCCCTGGGATTCCACAGAGACATCTTCATCATCATCTCTTCATCTGAACTCTTTAACCATGACTTCCTCCCATGCCCCAGGACTGAATCACTGCATAGGTACAAACGTCAGAGGGATTCAGAGGCAAGTTTGGCCAGCAAGCTGTTAACATGCCAGGTTCCACAGACATTACAAACACTGAGTTTTGGAGGTGGTTTGGTTTGATTTTACATGCTATTATTACACTGTGGCTATTTGCCATTGGATTTCTTCACAGCAGAAATACCATACCTGAGACTCTACGGTGGGCTGAGCACCACTGCTGTCATCCAGCCTTGTCCCATCACTCTGTAAGGGAAACAAAACCAACATTTGTGCTAGGGACACTTGCTGGGCACTGGCAGTGCTGCCAGAAAGGGCTGAGATTGCTCCCATGCACTGAAGGATATACAGCAAAAATCCTGAGTTCATAAGCCAAGCTGAAACAGGCAGTGTGGTGATTCAAGCTGGGTTAATGGGACAGCATCAAATGAGCAAATGGAAAACAGAATTGTCTTGCTTCTCAAGTGCTGAGCTACCAAGTCACCCCACAAAACATCCTTAAAGAGTCAAGTAATTTTACAGACAAAGCTGTTCCAGTCCAGCCCTGCCAGCTATGACAACTTGAACTTTGTGAGATTTGTTCTGCACCCCTATCATGATGGCAAACACAATGAAAAGCATTTAAATCCCTCATAAGCTCAACATACAGTTTGAGATCCTTCTTCTGCATCAGAAGAGGGGTCATGGAGTTGCACATCTGAACTCAGGGCAGGGCCCCTCCAGTCCCACTGCCTCTGGTCACCTCCACTGCTCTTCCTGCCACCTGAAAGAGGAGAGGAGTATGAGGAGCTCACACCAGCACAAGGCCTGGGATAACTCAGGGAGTGCAGAAAAATCTGGTGACTTTGAACCAAAATGCAACTGCATGGCTTCTCCATGCTGATCCCAAGTTGGAAAATCAGACAATCAGTGACACACAGGGCTGCTCAAAAAAGTTTAAAAAACTTGAGAAGACCGGGTTAAGATAAATAGGGAGGGTAAGTTCAAATTACGTTACACTATTTTAAGTGAAGCAACCACAATGTCTGCATGAAAATAATCAGCTCCCAGAATTGCAAGTTCATGACATGGAATACTGGCCAGCAGGAATACTGCAATCACTGCAGCAGCACTGGGAGTGTGGAAGGAGGCAAGGGAAGATGGACCCCCTCTTGTAAAAAAGTACATGACAGCTGTATGGAGCCTTTTAGAGACATCAGAATGTGCTCTAGAGATTAACAACCAGGGAAATAAGGGCCATTCACTTTTTCAATTAATGCATGAAGCAAAAATGAAGATAAATAGTACCTGGTCTTTCCTCTTATTTCATTAATTAACTGATAAATCATCTGTGTCAAAAGAACAATTTATATTATCTAAGGATTCAGCAAACCTCTAGTGACTGTGCAGATCCAAAGTGGAAAAAAGTGTTCATGACATAATGAAAGCAGACAGCTGAATTCAAATTTTCTAGATTTTCAGGCCAGGCTTATTTTTTTTTTTAACAAAATTAAAGTTCTGCATGGAATTGTGGTAATTATAAAGAATGGGTTACAGTAATGCCTTAGCATAGCACTGAGAGCCCTACTCTGCTCTCTAGTGTTGGTATCAGGAGCAAAACGTGCTGGAGATTTGCTCTGATCTTCCTTTTTAGAGCCTGGTGTAGCTTCCTTACATGAGAGCCTCAATTCCTTGTTCTTATTCTCTGTACAGTAATCATAGTAAAAAGATCAGAAAAATTCTGAGTCTTCCCTTTCTTACTTTTACTTGAAATTGAGGGACTACTGTCATATCCTCCAAAGGTCTCTGCTCTCCGGGGGAGTCCTGAGCCATCCTCAGGCTGACAGGATGCACTGCCAAAGTGAGTGAAGATAAACTCCTGGAGATTTTCAGCTGGGGAAGAGGAGAACATGTCATGTAAACAGCCATGTCTATGCAGCAACACAAGTTATCATGCTAATGAGTCCACTGTAAGTTCAGGCAGTCTGAGATATCCTTCAGTACAGATGAATTTTCCTTTGTGAGTAGCTCTGCATGACAGGCTCTTATATGAACATGAGCTCTTCCTTACTTGCAAGTTAAGATTATCAAGCTTTGAGTGTTTGTTTTTTCTTTCCTTTTTTAAAATAGAAACTATCTTTGGGGCTTATTTTCTTTGTAAACACACTATCTTTAGACAGGCTGTTTTTAATAGATAACCCTGCTATAATATTACATCTCAGGATTGTGTGTTATTAGAGCACTCTGTTACCCTTTCTGAACAGACTTGTCCTAAGATTCCACTGGGTTGATCCTTAAAAATAAAACAATCCAAGCTGTGCAGGTCTTCTACCTAAACCCACAAATGCACTTCACCTTTCCTGCAGGTTGGTTCTGAGGATGAGGAAGTCTGAACTGGGTTACATAAAAGCATTATGTTATTACAGGATGATTTTCAGGGCCTGTACTTAGATCCTGGGTGCTTATCCCCACCCCAGCACCTGAGTGAATGCCCACACATTCCCACATTCCATTCACCTTCAGTCACTGCAGACTTCAGAATTGCCTCTCCTTGCAGATTCTCTGAGATATCCCCCCGAAGCAGCAGCCTGGCTCGGGATCCTTGGGAATGGTCTTCAAAGCCATTCACCTCAGACATTTCCAGATAAATCTGCTGTTTCTCAGTGAGACTTTGCAGAATCAGGTCATCTTTCATGTTCAAACGCTCTGAAGGAAGAAACAAATTCAGTCTTGCCTTTCTTGTCACTGTCACAGGACTGTGTTCAATTTGGGAGATTAGCTTTGATTTTATGGCCAGAGCATCAAATGCAGAGATATAATTAACAGTTAAGGAGAAAACTTATGGAGCAGACAAAGCTTATTAAACTTCCTTAGCCACTATTTCTACAGTATCTTACACCACCTTGAAAGACATATGAAGGAGAAACTTGATCTTGATAAAGAATTAGACAGCCATAAATCACAAATAATGCTGAGAAGCAGCTTTAGAATATGTAACTAAGTCATTACCTTGAAAATCTTTTAACTTTGCAGCTCTTGCTTCAGCCAGCCTCCTCTCTGCTTCAGGTTCATTAAATGTACCTCCTTCCTCATCAGGACAGCTGTCCAAAGGGAAAGACAGATTTATGTTTGATTTGCATGTGAGATAATTTGAAACCATCTCAGGATTCAACTTGAAACTTTTGCCTCAGTTGTGGTTTACCCTGGTTGTCAAATCTTCCTCCCTTTTCCAAAGCCCTGTTGCATTTGACATCAGTGAGTGTTAAAGTCTTTGAGTAGTTTTTATTTCATCTTTATCAGCAGTTTCTTCCCAATGAACACAAACAGAATTGCACACTGAAGTCTTACAAAGAAAGTTTGTGGAGAGTCAAATGGATTTTAAAGATAAATTTACACCTGTGAGTAGAAGACAAGCAAGAAATCAGACTGCTGCTTTCCCCCTTACCTCTCCACAGCCCTGCGGATGTGTGCCATCCAGGAATTCCTCTCCTCTTTGGAGCTGGTGTGAATTTCATACATTTCTGGTCCTTTTAAGGAAGCACTAATTAAGAACATTGCCTTTTCCTCATTAGCTACCTCTCTCACAATCAATTTTTGCAGTGAGATAACTGGTGGCTTAGAGTCCTGTAAAATAAAATACAGCACATTAGATGTGTTCTTTAGGAATTGTGTTTCCTTCCTGTTTATCCAGAGCCACCAGGAGCTGTAACATCATGAAATAACTCTGACCTTTTCACATGACACTTCTGATGTTGCCATTTGATCAATGAAAACGTGGAATGAATAATATGCATGTCATAAACAAGAGGTCTTGATACCTGATTGAACATCAAAGCCTGTGTCAAGTTAAAGATTCCCACTGAGTCCCAGGAGTCAAGAACAGGCTCAAAAATTTTTGCTCAAAAGGAGGCAACCCCAAAATTTGAAAAAGAAAACAAAAACCTTAATGACACATTGTGAAGTGAAAGGAGAGAAGTGTTAGAGGTTTTAAAAGAAATAAAACAGAGGTGTTAGAGGGAGTCAGGCCCTGATAAAAATGACACCAGGTGACAGGTAGTGTATTGTATAATGAGGATTAACTGGATTAGCTGTCAGCCTTTGCAGTGCAAACACATTTACAGGAGGGATATTAGTTACTAAAAACCTGTCTAGGCTTCCTACAGCAGAGCTCCAACATCTGCAGCCTAGAAAGTTCCTTCCCAGGATAAAGCAGCTCTTTGTGACTGCTGAACCTTCACAGAATCATCTAGAGCCATGATAAGAGAACTGAAGTGTGAAGCAAACACCAGGAACAGCAGCTTCTGCCAGCTCTGAGCAGCTGTACTGCAATTCCAGCCACCACCAGAGCTCACTGGAAAAACAGAATCACTGAACAGATCCATTTGCTCCCTCACTTGATTTATTTATGGAGAACTGATATTAAATTTCAAATGAACTGTACATATACAGAGATGCCAAAAAATTGGTCAGACTCTAAGTGTAGAGCATGTTTCCAGAAGGAAAAAAAAATCCACCACACAGCACCCTGTTCTGTGCATTAGGAGAAAAGCAGTTGTTTGTACAGCCCTGAGGTCACCAAAATAGCTTGTGCCATTAGAATTCAGCTCTAATGTTAATGTCTTGAAAAAATAAAAAACATCCAAGAAAACAATTACATAAAATAATTTCTCTGTTACAGGTTCTACAAGAGCCATCAGTGAACTAGATCAGGACAAAATGTACAAATTAACTTCTCTGAGGACACCTGTGGAAATGCCCTAGAAAAGCAAGAGAATTCACGGAATGTTCTGGAGTGCTGCAGTAATAACATCTGCATTTAGTGCTTATTCCATGTCCTTCAGGAAAGTTCTCTGCCCCTGGTAAATCTCAGGGCACTATGACCACAGTTACCATGTCCCTAACTGAGAGATTCTTTCCCTGCACACTGAACAGAAGCAGGATTTATCTGCAAGTTTTTCAAAGCACAGTTCTAGCATGTGCAATGTCCATGACATTGTGTACAAAATCTCAGCCTAACACAGTTCAGTGAAAGTCACAGCACAAGAAGAGGAGCAGTGAGAACCATGGGAGATGTGGCAGCTACAACTGCTCAGTGCAGGTAAATACTGGTTTGCACTGGGAGAGTGGGAAAAGGATCCATCAAGTACCAGAACTCCTTCAGAAAAAGTGATTCCATAATACTTGGCTGGTTTATTCACTTAATTTTCTTCCTGAAGCTCTTGTAACAAGTATCTAACATCCCTAATTGTGTTTCTTCTGTAGTTACTGTCACTTTCATAAATCCTCAAAGTGCATGTATTAAATAAAGAACAATACCCACCACAGATGCAAACGTGTATTTTTGGTCCTTTTCTTGTAAGAGCAACAGTACATCAGTGAGCAGGACTGCCAGAATATCTACAGTAACAACAGAGACAAAAAAATGGAAAGAAAGTCATATTTCAAAGCAGAAAGACCAGTCCAGACTCAAAAATCACTGAACTTATATTTCCTGCAGGCCAGGGAACAGCATGTCACATTTTCAATATTGGGTCTGTTACTGCCTTCCACTTGGGCTGTCCCCAGTCAGGCTGCACCATGCAGCACCAGCTGATTTAAACACAGCCCATTTAAAGCTTGAGAACACCCACACACACATCCTACACATGGACTCCAGCACTCCAGAGGGAACACATCTCTCTCAACAGCAGATTCTTCTGGAACTGCAGCCATTTAGGGTCCCACCTACTCCTGGCTGCACTCTCTGTGCCACTGAAGCTTCTTCTTGAACACTTGAGCAATGAAGCTGCTCAAATATTCCCTGATGGCCACTGCTTTGATTTTCTGGCAAATGCAGAATTAAGTGTCATGCAGCTGACATGACACAGGTTTTGCAAAGTGTGAAGCAGAGATAATGCCTTTCCACAGGAGACTAAGCCAGGATGACTCAAAGCTTTGTCATCCATCTGAAGACTTCCCTCTTGAATTGGGAAGCAGACCAGCCAGATAATAAGCAAGCAGCATAAGGAACTTATCATGCACCATTACAGAGATGCTTATTGGACAAGCCAAGAATAGAACAAGTGCTATTTCCTCCAATATCCTATTAAACAAGCAGGTTATTGTCATCTTATTTTATACCCAATCGATCAGTAATAAACAGTTACTAAAAAAACAAACCCAACATAAATCTTGTTTCCCAGTTGTGTTTGTGCCCTTGCTGGTGCTGTACCTTTGAGCCTCCCTGATGCAGCTTTCCAGTACAGCATCCCATCCAGGAGGAGCCGCCTCTGGCCCATGTCATCCTTCCTGAACAAAAGCCCATTCTTGCATTTCCCAGATGATTTCAGCTCCATTTTGTGCATGATCTCCTTGAGTCGCTGCCCCTTCTCACACTCGTTTACCATGGCATCTACATGGCTGATGGTGTCCTTAATTAAACCAAGGGCCTGGGTCAGGTCTTCATAATCTCTAGTTCCAGCTAAGGGAAAAGAGAAGCAGTCAGCCACATTTTCAACTCTGGAATTCAAGACATGAGCCATCCAAGTGTATTTTAGCATAAGGGTTCCATACTGGACACCTAACAGTATTTTCTAAGAAAAAAAATTTAATTTAAATAATTATTATTTAATTTTATTATAAAGTTTCGTTTTATTTTATTAAAATTTTTATTTATTTAAAAATAAAATATAATAACCTAAAGCTCTGAAAAAGCTAATGAACCAACAGGTTTAACTACTATGGGTTTGTGGCTGCAGACTTTAAATGCTTCTCTTCCCCTCTGAGGAGAGGTTGGGAGAATTGGGATTATTCAGTCTGGAGAAGAGAAATTTCAGAGTGGTCTAAGTGTGGCCTGAAGGGAGCCTCCAGGAAAGATGGAGAAATCCTATTTAACAAGGGCCTGGAGTGACAGGACAAGGGGGATTGGCTTTAAGCTGAAGAATGGCAGGGTTAGATGGGATATTGGGAAGAAATTCCTCACTGTGAGGGTGGGCAGGCCCTGGCACAGGGTGCCCAGAGCAGCTGTGGCTGCCCCTGGGCCCCTGAAGTGTCCAAGGCCAGGCTGGATGGAGCTTGGAGCAACCTGGGACAGTGGCAGGTGTCCCTGCCCATGGCAAGAGTTCAAGGTCCCTTCCACCACAAACCATTCTGTGATTCTCCTGAGCCTCTGAGGTGAGACTGATCTGGCATCATCAGCCAACAGAGAAGTGAGCAAGCAGGTAAGAGCCTGTCTGAGGTAAGAACATGCAAAACATGGCAGGAAAAGGACCAAGAGACAACTGTGAGGTGTGCAGGAGCCATCCCACCTTCTGTGTTCTGGATGATGCGCTCCAGCAGCACCGGGTACTTGGTGATGCGCTGGGTGACCAGGAGGATGCACTCCTGAACACCCAACCTCCTCACGATGGAACAGTTCCCAATTTTCTGGAAAACAAGAGAAACTGTCACACCCACTGTGCATGGAGCTCTTCTAACTCCCTCTCCATTCTCGTGCCTTCTGCCCCAAACCACTTCTGCACATTGGACACAGCACCATGGAATTAGCTGCACTCTTCTACTAATCCTGACAGCATTCCCAAAATTACCTTTATCATTGGAAAATATCTCAGGTACTGTTTTCAACTACTGTTAACTAAATGTGGAGTCAATCAGGGAAACTTCCAAATCTGAGCTGTCTGACTGCCTGTTGCTAACTGATTACACTTTATAACAGGGTCAGACCTTAAATACATAGAAAAGTTCTGTGGTTTTAAAACCAGACCCAACCACCTACCAGTGAAATTAGATCAATAACAAAGGAATTAAGTGTTTATTTTACCACTGTATGCTCCCCAATAGCCTGACCTCCAGAACCACATTCCTGATTAGAAAGGGAGGACTGTAAAGCACCAGTTAATCTGACTGCAGGTACAGCACACACCTGGCAGCAGGAGAACACAGTACCAAGATCTTTCTCTACAAGGATTGAAGCGAAATGTTTTAAAACTCTGGTCACTTATTTAGTTCCTTGGAAGTGAAGGGCTCTCACTTTAAAGGCTAAGATGAGCTGTAAGTACAGAGCTAAGCTGGAAAGTTCACACAGTATCACTTACTGGTGACTGGAAAATGAGAATATTTAGGCCTCTGCAAAGCCACCTGAGATTCAGGTTACAGCTTCCACTTGGGCCATGTCTCTTTAGCCCTTCCTATTAACTGTACATTAGAGTGTGCAGCAAACCACCCTGGAGTCAATCTTCTGCCTTTGGAAAGATGATGGTGTGAGCAAAACCTGACTAAGAGTCCCTGCTTTTTCTACAGCAGCTCATCAACAGCATTTATCATTGATTTAATTTATTAACAAACCAATTTATCCTGATGGCCACCCAGCAGGACAGAGCCCTGAATTGAACAAATACTCTATTCCCCAGTCCTGGGTGCTCTCAAGAGCCTGCCTCAAATGTAACACTTCCTAATTGTGGTTTTGTCTCCAAGTAACTCAAAAGATCTAAAACACAAGAAGCTCACAACCCACCAAATAATAAGAATATGCCTCTAACCCTGCTCATTCACATTTGAGGGATCTTCAAGTAAGTACAAAACAAAGCCTAAAGCAGTGAAGTATATTTTGCATAGTCAGAATAGGAGACTTCTGGTTACTGTTTACCTTTATTAAGTTTTGGAACTTCTTATTGCTTTGGAGCAGGTCTTTGTAATGGCTGACAGCTTCATTGTGTCCACAACAGAACACACCATATTTTTCTTTCATTCTCTCCCCATTTTCACCTGAAAACTAATTGGAAATAGAAGAATGAAAGACATGAATCATTCAGAGTAAACCTACTTCCACAATAAACTCCAGGTCTAACATGGTTTCTAAAACATTTCTTCTGTATTTCAATTTCTTCTGTACCAGAAATGAGACATTTATGCAGTGTGACATGTGAGGGCTTGGAATACCAAGAGATAACCAAATATTAAATGATAGTTGTAATTATGAGAATTTTTAAAAAGGATTTCTGGATCTCTGTACTTAAAAAGTCTGTGAACTGTAAAAGCTGAAGGGCAAAAAAAAAGGTAATGATATATGACAGAAATTGTTGCACCCACCCCATGCCAGAATGGTGCTAAAGCTGCCATGAGTTCAAATGATCCTGACTGTATTTTTAAAAGATCAAAATGAAGAAGTTTGGCTTTATCTGCAGGAGAGCCAAGTCTAGAATGGACACTAGGAATATGTGACTTTACTCTTGGAATAGATGAAAAATAGAACCAAACAAGTCACATATCCCACAAGGTGTATCTATATGCATGCCCAAAGAGCATTAATGAGCATTCCATGTTACTTGTGACTAGAATTATTCCTGGGAGTCATTAACACACATTAACTGGGAAGAGAACCATAAACCAGGAGGAAATCAATCTTTGCATCACATAACCTTAGCCTCACAGGTAGCTTTTTGGAAGCTTTATAGTGTCAAGATCATTGGTAGGATTGAATTCACACCTGTTTTACCAAGAGGTCTCCAATGTTCTGGATGATATAATTTCGGTCACTGCCTTCCTCCAAGGATTCCTTCCGTCTCTCCTTCAGCTGGAGCAGGAACTGCCCGTGCATCTCCAGCAGCTCATCCACACAGGGAAAGAGCTTGTTGATGACTGCATGTGAGAACTGCAGCTCCTCTCTCATGGCTCTGGAGTACACCTTCAGCATTATTTTCAGTGTCCTAACGTGGTGCATTTCAGTCTGCATTAGTTCTGGGCAAGGTGAAATACAGAAATAAAATCCAAAGTCATTTATATGATGTGCAGTGAGCAAGGAGACAGAAGAGCAGGCTCTGAAAGCCACAATCATCTTCACTACAGTCTTTGCATCACTTGTGTGAAGCTCTTAAATTTGCCTTGCTAATATCCCAACCCAGCAGTGACTGACCCTACTTCTTTAAGGACATCTCCCAGAGGCAGTTGGGCTGTTCCATAATTGTACAGCTGGGCTTTGCTGCTTCCAGAGCCCTGCTGAAACCCATGGGATGCTTAAAGGCACTCACACAAGGAATTACACACATTAATGCAGGTAACAGACTCCAAAACCTTCACTCAGTTTTAGTTTTCAAGCACAAGTCAAAATGAGAACCAACAGAAATGATTTCTGCTTTGTATCACAACAGTGGCACTATGAAATAGAAAAAGTTGTAAGAATAACAAATACTCTTACCATAAATGACATCTTGCCTTTTTATAACATCTTTCCTTTGCCTTTTTGCATAAGGCTGCTCCACTGCAAGACTCCAAGACTCTGCCTCAAACTCATGAGCATCTGTTTCTATTTCACTCCGGAGGGACACAGAATATGCATCTAGACCAAAAGCACATTCAATTTCAATTATTATTCAGCTGTTTCAATTATTATCCCCTGTTCACCATCAGTAACAACAAGGGGAAAAAGACCTCAATGCTGCTTTCAAACCCATGGGAGAGGTTGCATAACAATCCTGAAAAGCACAGAAATTCCATACCTTCCAGAAAAATGGAGTCTGCTGTTGAAGGTGCAAGCGAGATAACGTCATCTGAAGTCTGCTTAAATTTTACAAAGCCTGAATCCCCTTCATCCATGTCTCCTGAAATTAGCCTAAATGGCCAAAGAAATTAGACCAGAACAATTAAAATAAAATTTAAAAATCCAACTTCTTCAACAAGCATCTTCCCTAAACTACAGTGCAATTATCTTACAATAAATAAATAAAAGATATCACTGTACTCTTTAAACAGTTAAATTAATTTAAGCAACTCCAATGCTGAAATACTGCAGTTTAATTAGAGCAGCATGAGCAAAGCTTGTAACTTCTGGTATGACAGTTTACAAGGACATCACCTGGTGACAAGCCACAGCCAGTTCAGAGTACAAAGGGCACTTTCACTGGGAAGGGAGTATAACTGGGGCACATCAAAAGTAAATAGCTACTTAAAACAGCTGATAGCCTTGAGTTTGCCTACTATTTTAATGAAGGTATTCAGCAATTTAAAACACTGCTGCCTCCTACACCAGCCAGCACCAGCCCAGCCTAGAATAGCTGAACTCAGACAAGATCACTGAATTTCACAGCAGTTCTCAAGACAAATACATCCAAGACAGAAACACTCAAATACTGCACCATGTTACACAATATCTTTTGTGACACAGGACAGAGGGACTAAAGACAATAAAAAAAGGAAAAAAAAAAAAGGCATTGGTCAGGGAAAAAAACTTTCAGAATTATAAGCTCAATAAAACTCTTTGAGCTTGAAAACACAACTTGAAATCTCATTTTTCTTTTCGCACTGGGGGAGGTGGGGGACATGTGAAGCCAGTGGATTAGCAGAGAAGCATTTTTACTCACCCAAATTTATTAACAGCTCCAGCAGTGCTCAGTGAAGGCTGGGGATGTCCTCTTTGGGCGATAGTCATCCCGAGGTTGCGGGACAGTGCTGGGGTGCCATCCGCTCCCAGGAGGAGACTTCGGGGCTGCTCCTTCAGAGAAGTGGCTAAAGAGGCAAAAATGGAATTGGTGCTGAGAAAATGAGGCGTGCACTGCAGCTCGCCTGCTCGCAGCCCTCGCTCGGAATGCGGCCGGAGAACCGACAGGATCTTGGATGTCAGGAGCTCGTTGTCCAAAAAAACATTCTCATTCCATTTTCTTGAAAAGGAACCACAAAAAGACAGCTCGGGGTGAGCTGGAATCGCATTGCTTCTGCCGCTGCTTTTTGAATTTGTATTCCCCATGCTCACCACTGGCTGCCCTCAGAGCTGGCACAGTAAAGTGGCCCCAGAGATGCTCTGTTTTTATACTACCTGTGATCCTTCTAGAAATGTAAAGCTGCCACTTAACTTACTGTATTGGCTAAATCAGCAGGTCTGAAGTGCAGGAAATTGGTCCCTACTGTGCCCATTTAGTGTGGAAATTGCAAAGTATCTTCTCCTTTAGTAAAACACCAGAACCTACACACAATTATTCACACCCCACCGTATAAGGGCACAGAACATTTCATGGCAAACAAGAAAAATCAGAGATCACAGAAAAAAACCCCACAAGTTCTTTGCAATGCTTAATGCTCACAGCAATTTATATCTGCATGCACACACACTGCACATAATAGATACCTGAGCTAAATTTAATTTTAATACTGCAGCTTTTTAATGCTTTTTAAATCTAGACAGACTGTGAACTGGAAAGATATTTGAAACTTTAATCACAATTACACAATATGTGGGAGCCTGTAATAGACTTATAAAAAATGGATACAATTATTTAGTACTAATGTGTGTAATAAATGATAAGGAACGGGAGACAAAATACATCCTTTTAAAAAAGGAACTTCAGGGGAGTCAAAGATGAAGACTCAGCCAGACAATCTTTAGAATTGATCCCTGACAAGGTCTGTGGCTGCCCTTTTTCAGAGAGCTTTTGAGGACATGGGAGTGGGATCTCACAGATCCCTGGGCTCTGTCACTACAGGGACAGACCCAGCTCCTCTCCCAGTCCCAGGGGCTGCTGCTGTAGCAGTTCAAGGGGGTCTCCAGTTCCCAAATAAGGATTATGCATCACTTTTCTAGTAAAACACTCACGTCCACCCAGCCCTAAAAGTTCCCCTTTTTCAGCCTGCCCTCCTTAGTGTACCTTCTCTAAGAATTCTCTCTCCCACTTCTGCCTTCTCAGTGAAGCACAGTTAAACCTTGTGGTATTTGTGGTTCTTGTCATGAAACAGGTTTTTCCACATTTTTTCATATCCCTGCTCTATACCTGCTTCTCTCTCATTTAATCTTCATTGACAGAGGAATTGTTTTGGGGCTGCAGGGGAGGTCTCATCAATGACATTTAATAGAAATCATATCACCACATCTTTTCCTGCTGGAAATACTTTTTCCAAAACCAGTTTGGGTTTGAAATCTCCTGGCTACACACACAGTACAACAAACTGGGTAAACTGAGTCCTTTCCATCCTCACCAAGCCCCAAGAGGAGACAAATTAAAAATCTGAAAGATTTGCCCAGTCAGATTTCTTAAACAAAGGCTTAATAACCAATGTCCCTGTGTTTCCATTTGAGGAAGCATTGAAATTATTGGCCATCAAGTTCTCTTTCTGTGGAAAAAGAACATAAAGGAACACAGGAACATAAAGTTCTGTTACACAAAGATAGGCCAGTCCTAAAAATCTCCAGAGGCAAAATAAGGGGACAGGGATGGGGACACATAACACAGTTTATACCTCTCTGGAAATTAATTTTTCTTTTACTTTGAGACAATATCTTTGGGGTTTTTTTTTTGCTGGGCACTGCAGTCTGCAGGGTTATGCTGTGGCTAACAACATACAATGCCCAGGCTATTAGCTGTTCCTTTCATTTCCAGCTCCTGCTTTTGTCTAAGGAAAATGAGCACTGGCTGCCTAGCAGAGGCTGCACAAATGGCCCACAAGCCATTTTCTGAGTTCAATTAGCACTGTCTGCACACTGCTGTGCCCACATCGATCGCTGCTCCCCTCACACGCGCCAGCCCTACAGACAACTTCTCCCATTTTCATCAGCCCTTGCTTCTTATTTTAGTCTCTGCACTTTCTCCTAAATGCACAGACCCATTCTGGGTAATGCAAGCAGGCACTTATCTCCTTAGAACAATTATGCCCTGTGCTGCCTCTTGGGGAGAATCATTTAATGAAGAGGACACCGTGCAATGCAAATGGTACCTGGGAACACCCAGAGTGATGCTCAGACATCCAAGCCAGCTGTGACTGACACTCACCTGCTCTGTTAATGCAGACCTTGTAACATCTTGTAAAATTAAAATGGCATTTAATACACCTGTGACTGGGATGGTCTTTTCCAGGAGCAAAAAGATATTTCAAAGCCTATGCTGCACAGATGCTCTTTCTTCTTGGTTTTTTTTTTTCCTCCCAGATCCTTCTTCCTCATTTTGTTTCAACAAAGATTTATGTTTAGACCATTAGTACTAGCTTGTCTTAGAGATTTCTAGCAACCACTAGCTGCAGGCAAGTTTTAAATAGACAATTATGAAAATCTGATGTAAAACAAAGTTCACAGTTCTAGTCTTTTCAGGGGCCAGAGAATAGACAATCAATGAAAAACGAGCTTATTGATCCCTTTTCACCATGATATTTTGAGGTTACACAGCAAGAAGGTATAAAGAAAAATAAAAAGATAAAAAGATAAAAACACACAGGAGATTGCTAGGAGCCTCTAAGCCATTCCCAATAGAAAAAAAAATGAAACCATCTTATTAAAAGAGACCTTCTCTATACTTCAATAACACACCGTGTATAGCCTTTAAAACATATTAAAGAAAAAAAATGCAATTGAACAGATAAGCCTTGAGCACAGAAATCATTCTTTAGTACAAACCTGGGGAAATGCACTGGGGCGAACTTTGTGGAGATCCAGAAGGTCTGTGCTGCAAATCTTTCTGCTACAGGAAAAAATACAATATTCTTACACATCCAGTCCAAACTTGCAGTGCAAAATGAATCAGATTTTTCCCATCCCATAGCATTAACTGTAAGTGAAGATGTTCACTGAGAATATCAAAGATTTAACACAATAACAGCTTTGATTTTTTCATATGTCAGACGGATGACATAGAGACATTAACGCTTTATATTAAATTCCACGAAGTATAAATCAGGATGAAATAGAACCAAAACTGAAACTACAGCTGAATTAAAGCTATGATAATTAATTTATGAGATGAAAGCCTTCACTTTGCTGTAGTTTAGTTTCTAGCAATACTGACTAAACTAATCCAGCCACTTTCAACCAAAATTCAGATTGTCCATTTCAAATTGCATCTTTGGTAAACTTTGCTTAACTTTGTCCTTCTTGCAACACTAGGATATTAAAAACCATTGAGATCCAAGTTATCAAAGATGCAAAGAAATGAAATACATAAATAATACAGGCTGTAACAAATGGCTTTTGGGGAGCTTCCCTTTGGGGTTCCCATTTCTGACTGAATTCTTCAGCCCATTTTGTGCCACCACTCCTTCTCTGCTCTCTTCAGGAGGGGTTTGTCAGGGCTTATTCAAGCATGAAGTTTTGGGTGGTGGTGAAGAGTAGAAATGGAAGCAGCAGAGCAAGTGAAGTTTTCGGTTTAAAAGGAGAATTCCCAATGCCCTGAGATGTTTAAAATGATTTTTCAAAACCCCCACAAGAACATTTCTGCCCTCAGAAGAGTTACATTCTGTATCACCAATGGCTGAACACACTTCCTCTAACCTCTAATTGTTTAGGGCTGAGCTGCTCTGCTGTCTCCTTTCCCTCCTCACAGTACTCCCTAATCTGCTATCAGCCTCTGAAACCATCAGCACTTGCAGGTTAAAACAAACTAAAACTCCCTCAAGTATTATTAGTTATAAGGAGGAGGAAATGATTTTCAAAACCAATACCAGAAAAAAAACCTAACAGATAGACATCTATGTGAAACAACCTGTGACCTTACATGCAATCACAGGCACCATGGAGACAGAGATAAAAAAATAAACAGCATAGCAGGACCAAGTTCATCACAGTTCCCAAATGAAACCACTTATTCTGCATTTTCCAGCTTAGAAATAAAATGCAACTGTTACAACCAAATTCCCCTCCACCCCTCATGCTCTTCCATTAGTTTTGAGAGGGCAGAACATTCAGAGGTACCATATAATTGAATTATACTCCCCAAAAAGTTTGAGCACTCTTAGGGTTAGTCACAGTTCTGGGACACAGGCTAAGAAATTCACAGTACAGCAGTAAAATGTTTCACTTTAATTTCCCTCCACACACTATCATTAATTACTATAATACCAAGTTAGTAACTACTCAATGCCTCAAAGATGTAGGGCAAGATCCTGTACTGATGTAAATGAAACCACTGACATAAATTAAATTTATCATGTCAAGCCTTGTTATTATAAAAGAACAAATGTTAAAGCCCACCTTGGGTCTGATGCTGCTGCATTCAGTCAGCAAACTCTTGCAGTTCTTGTGGACATTCACTGCACAATCTGAAATGCACACACACACACACAAAAAAAGTCTTAATTATTCTTCTTTCCTGTCTAGGGAAAGGAATAATGGCACACAAAAGATCTTAATTTTGGGAGAGGTGCAGAGTAAGCTGAGGTGCTGTGGCAAGCATCCTTGCTGTGCATCTTCTGCTCTTGATTTTATACCAAACCTTGGGTTTTCTCAGTGAGGCTGCACCACTGAGTGCAATTCCCACGTGCAAGAGCCCAGAGCCACTCTGGAATGCAGGAGCAGTTTTCTGCCCCACCTGCACTCCCTGGAGCACAGCTCTCCTCATCTTTGCAAAGGGCATTTCCATGTCTCTCCATCCAGAACTGATCCCAATCACAGGGCAGCAATTCTTTGGCTCCACAGGAACAGCTGCCTTTCTGCACTGGCTATGCTGGGGGCTGCAGTAACTGCTGTAAATTAAAGATCAAAACATCCTCCAGAGTCAGCAGAGCATTACCAGCACCACAGCACTGTCACCCTTCCAGCTGCACCAAGGAATTGTTCCCTTCCACATACAGGAACCAAAGCAGCCCTCTCAGCCAAAAACCATAAAACTATTACTAGTATAATAAAATCCAATCTCCTTTTTTTTCCTCCTGATAACTACTTATTGAGAAAACAGGAAGGGAAACTGATAGTGCCAAATATTTTGTGCAGCATTTCTGCCCATCTGTAAAACAAGCCTTCATCAAAAGCAAAGCAGGACACCAACAACTCAGTAAGGGACACAAGGATTTGCCTTTTCCAGACATCAACAACTCAGTAAAGGACACCAGGATTTGCCTTTTCCAGACACCAACAACTCAGTAAAGAACACCAGGGTTTGCCTTTTCCAGACACCAACAACTCAGTAAGGGACACCAGGATTTGCCTTTTCCAGACACCAACAACTCAGTAAAGGGCACCAGGATTTGCCTTTTCCAGATACCAACAACTCAGTAAAGGGCACCAGGATTTGCCTTTTCCAGACACCAACAACTCAGTAAAGGACACCAGGATTTGCCTTTTCCAGACACCAACTCAGTAAAGGGCACCAGGATTTGCCTTTTCCAGACACCAACAACTCAGTAAAGGGCACCAGGATTTGCCTTTTCCAGATTTGCCTTTTCCAGACACCAACAACTCAGTAAAGGGCACCAGGATTTGCCTTTTCCAGACACCAACTCAGTAAAGGGCACCAGGATTTGCCTTTTCCAGATTTGCCTTTTCCAGACACATGGTGTTCATCTTTTCAGTTCTGTTCTATTTCTCTTTTAAAGAGAAATAGAACAAAACTGGACAGATGAACACCATATCTTCTAGATAAAAGCCAGTTTATGTTTAAAGCACAGAGGAAAAAAAATTTAAAAGTCCCTTCAGAACCACCCCTGCCTGGCACCAGGACTGGGGATCTGCTTTAAGGCTCCTGGCTAACCTAGAGAGATGCTCACTTGTGTTTTCCATCATTTCAGCAAAAGCCAGAGAACAGGACCAAAATACCTACTTGGCTTTAAACAGAAATAAATTAATAAAGATATAAAACCTAAACTGAGTGCACAGACCTGCAAGATGCTCACATGTTACACAACTTCCCCAAGTGTGGGAAATGAAGTGCAGAGTTCTGCTCCCAAGTGCCTGCCACACACACAAACAAAAACCTCCACAAAAACTACCACCTCCCACAACTTCTCTTATTTGGGATATTCCTACTGCCACCACACCCCACGCCACAAACCAAAAGGCACCACATCTAATTTCAACTGTATGTGCCTCTGCAAATGCAGGAGAAAAATGGATCAAAATGATCCCTTATTAAAACTGTGTCGAGAATAACAAATATTTCATTATTTCAGCAATGATAAGGCCTCCCTACCACGAGGGAACGCAGAGCTTGTAAAAAGACATGCCTCAACAACAAAGAAGGAGTTGACAATGGAAATCCCTTTTCTCCTGAGACAAAGAAACGAACTGTAGGACAAAAATCACCACACAAAAGGAAACAGAGAAAATTCTCCATGATGTCAGGCTGGCTTGGCTTCAAGGGCTGCTCACAGATGGGTTCCCTGCAGGGCAGAACTGGCAGCCCCATGGATGCCCCAGGTTCCTACAGCCACTGCCTTCCCACACAGCCATGAAATCCATATAACTCATCTAGAATTCTGTAATATGATCATCTAGAAACATCCAATTTTAACTAGATATTCATATTGCCCAACATTTACCCATTTTCAGTGATTGCATTCAGTAATTGTTCTCCTATCAATGATCAGTAGGACCAATTCCACTTGAAAAGCTTGGGTTCCTTGTTAAGGTAACTGTAACAGGGATCTCACTTAAAAACAAATTTCAATTTTAAAATCATGCCCTTGCTCTGGTAAAGATAACAGCTTGTGGCACTCTCAGTAGGCATTTTTCACTTAATCAGCTGACATATCTAATAGTGCTGTGTATGACTTCCCTCCACTGCTGAAAGGTTCTTTACACAACAGTGGAGAACATACTAGAAAACAGGAAAATGCTACAGAAAGGCTGCAGGAAACTGCAGCTGAATCCAAGGGCCTGATTCTCCATGAGACTATTTGAAATGCATTTATTTAATGATTTCAAAGTGGCATTATTTTTGCCCACATGAGGGAAATCTGAAACCTGCCAGAAGACTGTTTTATAAGCATACTTCATTTTCTAAAGCATCTCCAGCTTCTATTCAACATTTCTGCAGTGCTGAAGGGAGGCCACTCTAATTCAGGATGAGAAGGAGCTTCTGAATACCAGTGGCTGTGGTTTCCTTTGAATGCATGTAAGATTTCTGCATTTATGATTATTATTACTTTGCATTCATGATTATTACTTTGCATTCTTATTGAGCCTCTCTGAAAATGGTATCAGAGAACTGCAGGGGTGAAAAAAACAGCAAAGAGAAGAATGAGGGACAGGGGACAGCAAAGAAGGGACAGGAACCTGCACACATGGAGGTAAGTGCAAAAATACCCATGAAGGTGTAGAGAAATAACAGATCTCTAACAAACAAGTGAACAGAAATACCAGATTTCTATCTTTGCAAGTCATCCAGAGTAAAGCAGCATCAGTAAACTCAAACTGACAAAAAAAAAAATTTTTTTGCATTTACCATCAGTAGCATTTGGTCTTATTCAGATCAAGAAAAAAAAGAACAGTTCTGTCAGCAAGCTCTTCCCAAATGGGAGAGGCACAAAAGATATTCCTGAAAAAGGCAGAGATAAAAACTCAGGACTGCAGCCAGGCTCTTCCTTTGCCTTCTCCTCCCTCAATCACTCACTGAACAGCAGGAAGATGAATTTGCAGGGAAAACCAGACCCTCCAAAGGATTTCATCTTGAGACAGACAGACTGTGCAGAAGGGCTGCAGCTCTGGCCAGTGCTGCCAACACCCTGAAAGGGTCCAAGGATTTGGGGCACCTTGACTGGATGGGGACAGGAGCACCTCTGCTACACCTGGAGCACACAGCAGGAAACTCAGCAAACCCACCAGGTTTGTTCCTGGGCTTTAATCAGCAGCTTTGGAATGGAGGCTGAGAATTTTGGGAGCATCCATTATCCCAGATCTGCTTACTACAGGGACTGTCACTCACTTGAAGCATTTTGCAGGGGACTGTTCCAAAGATGACCTAATGAGTGACTAAAGCAAGGACCAACCAGAAAAGAAATATTTAAGACTAAAGGCTCATAAACATCAGAAAAGATCATGTTCATGGCTGAGGGTAACGAATTCATAATCTGGTATAATAAAAACCATTTCCCTTATTAATGAGATGTTTTCCCAATGGCTCATAGAAAGTAATTTACAGCCTAGGAGCATTTTATGGGACAGCATTACAACAGCCAAAAGCATCACCATATTCACAGTAGGAGAGGGCAACAAACCTGGCTGGGAAGGGGCAGGCAAAGACATTTTTTCCATTTTTTCCCCCAGCAGGAATACCTTCCAGGGGATCAGACACTGCCAATGTCCTATAAATGTCTTCCAGAATCAGATTCCAGGGCAAATCTATGACTCAGCAGACATTATGAGCACTATGACCCTGACCTTTGGTCTGGAACGGTACTGCCCAATAAAATAACTCTTAAAAGACCATTTGCAAACAACAACTCACAGGCAAAAATGCTGTGATTAATCTAAAATTCATCTATTGACTTTCTTTATCTCAAAGATTTTTTTTTTGTTTGTTTTTGAAATGACAGATTAAAAACAAACCACTTTAAAGCAGCTAAGTTCAAACAGGGACAGACTTTACCAGTGCTTCTAATGATACAAGGAGTTCAAGGATATTCACCACCTATGAAATCAAATCAGCTGAAAAGAGCCAAGGACACAATAGCTTCCTTGTGAAATTAGTAATTTTAATTTTTTTTTTTTCCTCTTTTTAACTGTCCAATGCTTCGGGGATCAAAAAGAATCATTTCCCTCCTTCCTCACCCTTACACCACACAGGGAACTCCTCCCTCTTGAACTGACAAAGGAAACAACCCTGATATGAATGATTAACACTGAACATAATAAACTCTGCATTTATAAACAGAGATGCACAACACAACGGCCAAGAAACAACACAAAGCACCACAGCATTCCAGAAAATGCAGAGTGACTGTGATAAAACTTCTCAGGAAAGAGGAGGAGTTTCAGGGGAGCACAAGGAAGTTTCTGTACTGGGTAAATCCAGGTCAGGTACCCTGAGGAACTCGGTGCAGATTTAACTTTGTCCTGGTGGCTCCAGTGGTCGGTGTTTACTCGTTTTCTCACTTGTCTAATTACGCAGAGGCAGAAACCAAAAACTGGAAGGGTACAGGAAGATGAGATACTTCACATTCTGAAACAGAGACAGTCCACACCAGAGAGCAACAGCACTAAATTATCAAGTTTCAGCCTCCCTGTTAGAGCATTCCTCTTTGTCTCCAAAACAACCTATAATTACTTGCTCAATGTATCCTGGTTTTATTGTCAAAATATCAGTTGGATGAAGCAGAGAGAGGGGTTCTGTGATTCCCAGAAGTGCAAATTCTGGTGGCCAAAGGGTTTTCTTTAGGCACAGAAACACATAAACAACTGATACTTCTGGTTTTTAAACATGGCCAAGTAAAATGTGCATGTTATACTAAAAGAAAGAGGAGTCTCAATTCAATTGTCTCACGCTGAACCCTTCCCCCAGTCTACGCTACAGAACTGAAGCAGCAACTATGACAATCATAAAAGGTATTTAAAATATTTCATAGGTAAACAGTAGGTGGAACTACAACACACAATGTCCGATGGCTCCTGTCTGAGAGCCGTGTTTCACGGGTTTCTTTTATTTTACCGTGCCAAAGAAAAACTATTACCTTTATAAAATTAAACAAAAAGGGCCAAATAAACAAGCCTGCCATAAAACTCTCTTAAGAGGGGAGTGAAAAGCAACTAAGAAACAGCCCTTTTTTTCTCTTGGTAATACACCAAATCTTCAAATAATATTCCGAAATTATGCTTATTTATTAGAGCAGCAAAACCAAACACAGCAGCAGAAACATTCAGAAAGCTGTTTGATCGAATCACTGCCTGTTTCCCTGCTCCTCCTCCAAAATCCATCACCACTCCTAGCTCCTGCTGGCGTTTCCTTTCAGCACACAAAAGCTAAGCTGATACCATCTCCCGCTCCTCTCCCCAAGGAGCCAGAGATGCGGAATATTTAAAATGGGTCAGTCTCCGCAATTGTGGACAAACGGAAGTTTTCACCACTTTTTCCCTAATACATTTAAAGTCTCTTCACGCAAATCCCAGACTTTTCTCGCCGCTGCAGCACCAGTACACACAATGTGTGTAATAACCGAGAGGTGCGGGATATAATGATCACAAGGATGCTCAGACTCAAGCTGTGCCATAAAGAGAGCCGGTTTCACTCAGGCTACAGCCGCTCGCCTCCCTACCGCACACAGCAACATTTTTCACTCCTTCCGTAGCCCTCGAAAGAGCTTTCTACCATAAACACTGCATCTTTCAAGCTGCGTCCCGTCCTGCAGCTGAAGCCTTGAGCTGCACAGGTCAGGACTGCTGTAAACCTGCGGGATTGGGGCAAAGCGCAGATCAAGCCGCTGCCCCGGCCAAACGCCGGGACCCCTTGGAGCCCTCTGAGCCCCCCTGTCCGCACAGGGACCGGGGCCGGGCGGTCCCCGCGCCGCGGCCCGGGAGAGGGGCTGCCGGTGCTCGGGGGCTCGCTGGGGCCGGGGAGAGCAGAGCCAGGGGCCGGTGGGCACGCTGACAGCCCGGTCTCTTACCGGACTCCCCGGGGAGCCGCCGGTTCCCTCTCGGTCCCGGGAGCCACCGCCACAGCAACAGGAAACGCCCCCGTGTCCCGGAAGGAAAAATGGGAATGAGGGTGCGCCTGCGCGCCGCGGCACGGCCGGGCAGGGTCCCTGCCCCTCGGGGACAGCGCAGGGGCAGCCTGGGGCCGTGCCTGCTCCTCAGGGAACACACACGGACACCATTCGCCCGCGCTTTCCCCTCAGGGAGAGCAGCCGCAGCCCGCACGTTCCTCTCAGGGAGGGAACACGGACACCCTGAACCCGTGTTTTCCTCTCAGGGATGGCACACAGACACCCTTAACCCGTGTTTTCCTCTCAGGGAGGGCACACGGACACCCTCAACCCGTGTTTTCCTCTCAGGGATGGCACACGGACACCCTCAACCCGTGTTTTCCTCTCAGGGAGGGAACACGGACACCCTTAACCCGTGTTTTCCTCTCAGGGAGGGCACACGGACACCCTCAACCCGTGTTTTCCTCTCAGGGATGGCACACGGACATCCTTAACCCGTGTTTTCCTCTCAGGGAGGGAACATGGACACCCTTAATCCGTGTTTTCCTCTCGGAGGGCACATGGACACCCTTAATCCTGCACTTTTTCCTCAAGGAAGGCACTAGTCATCCATATTCTGCTCTTACCCCTCAGAGAGGGCATGAGCATCCCTAGTCCACAAGCTTCTCTTAAGGAGGGCACACTATCCGTGTTTTCCCCTCAGGGACACCATGAGCACCCGCAGCCCATGCCTGCTCCCCACGGAGAGCACATGGCCACCCTTAGCCTGCTCCTTTCCTTACGAAGAACACACGGCCACCCTTAGCCTGCTCCTTCCCTCACAAAGAGCACATGCAGCCCTGACCCACACTTTCCCCTCAGGACGGGCACATGGCCACCCTTAGCCTGCTCCTTCCCTCACAAAGAACACACAGCCCTGACCCACACTTTCCCCTCAGGACGGGCACATGGCCACCCTTAGCCTGCTCCTTCCCTCACAAAGAACACACAGCCCTGACCCACACTTTCCCCTCAGGACGGGCACATGGCCACCCTTAGCCTGCTCCTTCCCTCACAAAGAGCACACAGCCCTGACCCACTCTTTCCCCTCAGGACGGGCACACGGCCACTCTTAGCGTGCGTTTTCCTTCGGGAAGGGTAGGACTACCCACAGCCTCCGCCTTCCATGAGGGAGGGCATTCCTCAGGGTAGAGCGGGGCCCTCCATGCCATCCTTTGACTCCCTCATTCCCCTCATGGAGGACACAGCCACTCCAGCTGCTCCTGCCCCTCAGGGAGGGCAGAGCCTCTCACAGCTCTTGCTTTCCCCTCAGGGAGGGCACATGTCTTCCTTGACCTGCCCTTTTCCCTCATGGAGGGCACGCAGTCCTTCCAGCCCCACGCTGTCCATCAGGGGAAGCAGAGCCACCCACAAGCCTCACTTTCCTTCAGGGAGAGCACATGGCCACCCACAGCCTGCTCCTTTCTCCTGCAGGGAGGGCACAGGGCCCCCAACACACGTCTCCCTCACAAAGGGCATGAGCATCCTCAGCCTGTGCTTCATCTTCAGGGAGGGCGCATGACCATCCATTGCCTGCTCCTTCCTCCTGCAGGGCATGGCCACCCATAGTCTGCACTTTCCCTCAGGAAGGGCACAGGGCCACCAACCTGCATGTCCCCCTCAGGGACACCATGAGCATCCTCAGCCTGCACTTTCCCCTCAGGGAGGACACACAGCTGCCCAGAAACCATAAGTTCTCTGAGGGAAGACACATGCCCCCCCCCAACCTGTGTTTTCCCCTCAGGGAGGACACATGGCCACCATTAGCCCACACTTTCCCCTCAGGAAGGACACACAATTCCTCCCAGGCTAAAGAGGCCTCTAATAGATGGGATGTGGCACCCCAGTGACACCTTCAGCATGGCATTTCATATGTTTTTGCACATTGCCTGCGACTTGAAATAAATCATTTGTTATTAAAAGCCCGGTGCAATTTGCCATCCCAAAGTGCTGGAGTGTTTATGAACACCCTGCCAAGGCAAGGCTGCAGTGCCCAGAGGGTTGGCAGGTGCTGGCTTCCCTATCTGCCTCTCAACAGCCAGTGCCTGCCCAGGCCTTTGTCAGTGACCCCTGCACAGACAAATGATGAGAGGAAAGGGGAATTATCTTCCCTAGCAGGAGATCCATGCACTGACTCATAGAACCAAACTGCTTGCTGGATAAAACACCTTTTCCCTGACACCAATAAGGTTTGATGTACTAGCATGGGGCTGCTGGAATACTCAGCACAGGCAGGAAAACTGGGAAGAGCTCACCACCCAACTTCCCCTCCCAATTTCACTCTGAGGATTTACAATACTGATCGAAAGTTTGTCATATTTTAAATCACACATATCCTACTTGCCTGTTGAGCTTGAAAACACAATATACACGATTACAAAACAAACTTCCCTCCCAAAATCCACCCTGCAGCTTTCCCCATACTGCTTTGAAAGAACCTGCCACTTTTTGGGCTGGAGATGTGATGAAATCCTGCCATGGGGCCAATGTGATCTCTGGTTCCCACCTTGCCACCTGTTTAATCAATTTTATTTTTATGTTCGTCTCGTAGTTTCAAGCTTTTCCAAAATGTTCCCTTTTGTGCTGCTTCTCTACAGGACTGAGTACACTGCAGTCCCAGTTGTTTATTGGGGCCTGTCACCACTACAGAGAAATGATCATTACACAAAGCAGTTTGGGAGTAAACAGCTGGCTGTCACTTGGTGACTGATTAATCCTTGGGCACTTCAAACTTCGTGCTTTGCTGTAATATAAAAGTAAAGCATTGCAGATTGCCCAACTGCAGCTGTCATGGAGAGAATGTGCTGTGCTTGTGCAGCCTCAGGGCATTGCCACAAAATCAGTGCAAAATCTGGCACAGCAGCCAGCTCCAAGATTCTGTAGCTTAGAGCTAGGTTTGGATTGCAAAGAAGAGAAGGGTACCAGCTGTCTAATCCTGTGTAATTCTGTAAAAGAAAAAGATTTCTTGCTGAATGTGTCTCAGACTGATTACTGTCCTTATGCATTTGTCAGCCAAAGTGTACAAGATCTTGAGGTTTTATCAGGGAATGGAAAGAGCAGCATTTGGAGATGTTCCAGATCAAGGTACTGCTGCCCAGAAAGAAAAAGAAAGTGAAAAGCAGAAAAGGAGAAGCACTGAGAAGAGGATGTACTTTGGTTTCCTTTTTCTAAGCCCTCAGGAGCTGGCTGAGCCAGCTCTGTGTCAGGACACTCAGCTCAGTCAGTGTTTCCTCTGCAACCAGTGCTGCAGCCACTTTCACATTTGCTTCAGATCCTGCTCCATTGGCTCAGAACCACCTTAACCCACAGCCTCTCTGGTTTTGTCTCTGTTTATTTGGACTCCTGTCAGTAATAGTTTATTCCAAGTGGGACTCCCAGTCCATTTATCACTGTCATCATGTCACGGCAGCCAAAGCTCCTTTTCCCCCCAAAACCAGAAGATTTTTGGCAGCTGTGCCTCTCTACGGAAATGCAAAGTTCCAGGTTGTCTGCTGCTTTTCCGATTTCTCAGGACTCTGTGTGGGCTGTGAACAGAAATTTCAGGATAGAAAATCAAGTGATTCCTCCTTACCATAAGCCAGAACTATCCTTCACCTATTAGCTTATTGGTACTGCATTGGGAATCCAAAATCCCTGCAGGCACAAGTGCCGAGTGAAAGGTGAATTTCACCCCAAATTTCAGGTCTAAACCAAAAGCTATTCTGGCCTTTCCTTGGCCATGGGTGGAGGATGTTTGCCTGACAAACTGCAGCAATCTGTGTCCTCTCCCTTTCTCGTTGTGAGAAAGGAAATGGTTTTCCAAACCTCTTTCACAATGCGCCTTAAATAAATCCTGGACACCAGTTGTTACAGCAACCAGTTAGAGATCAGCCAGTGCACAGAAGCAGCCAGCAAGGGTCAGCCTAGGACAGGTGGACAGTCTAGCACAGCCTGTATTGTTCAGGAAGATTCATTAAACTGAGCACCTTCTCTTAAAGAAGAGGAGTTTGCTGAAGCCTGCCAGACTCTGCTCACAGCTATATGTTTCCTTGGAAGAGGATGGTCAATCTGTCACCCCTGTGGGGGCCTGGGCTCTGTCTTTCCCATGAAGTAATAGAGATTGATTCTCATCTAGAGATGTAGAAGTCCCACCTCCACCCCAGTGCTCAAGCTCAAGGGAAGCAATCCTCCTTCCATCTGTATTGCACAGCATATCCCTGGCTCCCCTCCATGGCACAGCCTGCTTGGAGAGCTCTCCTCCTGTCAGGGCTTCCCTGGGACTCGTCTAACTCTTGTTGCATAAACTCTGGAAGCGTGTTTATAACAGAGGATTAATTTAGGCACAGAACCTTCTCCACCCGTGATAGCAAAGGCTCAAGAGGAGCTTTCTCATTTCCAGGTGGACAATAAACCTCAGGACTCACAGCTCATAGTTTATGTAACGGCAGAGTTTGGGTGGCCACTGTTGTTGAGATCCCTGTGACTGCAATCATTTCTCTTTGTTTTTCATCCCTACCAGGCTCCTAACTGCACATCTGTGAGCTGCAGAGACTCTCCTGAATCGCTACTCTCAACACACAGCACAGCCTTCTTCTCCCCTGGGAGACTCTGCGTGTGTGGGGTGAGGATAGATGGGAGGAATCAGTGGGAGAGAGAAATGAGTTACCATGTACCAGGCTATCCGAGCTGCCCACTTCCTTCACAGCTCAACACATGTTTCTAGCAGAACAATGGTTTTTTGTTCTGACTTAAATACAGAATTCCTCCTACTGTTAGTATCTCTAATAGGAAGAGCTCTCACTCCCCCAGCTTATCACAGCCATGGAAGTCACCAGACCTTTTGTGTCTACTGGGCAGTGAAAAGATCTCAGGCTTGCAATCATTCTCCCATCCTTCCTCCCCCTTCAGCTTATCCCTTGCTTTAAGCACCATCTTTTCCTGTGTTTTCCACGAGCCCGTTTTGCCTTGGACCACGTGGTGGTGCTGCAGTTAAAAATACCACGGAGACAACAACAGCAACAGCAGCACCTGACCAGCGATGGGCCGAGGGCTGGCCGGGGGCCAAGGCGCGGGCATGGTCAAATGTGAGCCCACGAGGAGAAAACAAGAGGCGCTGCCAAGGCCCTCACATCCTGGCAGCAGCCACGGCTCAGGCTGAGCCTGACAGAGCTGCTCACGCTTCTGAAAAGTGGGCCTGCTGCTCTGGCTTGCCGTGGCCACGGAGCTTGCTGTCCCAGAGCTCTGTCAGGAGCCCACACACTGCTCCGGGCTGCAGTAACGGGAGCTGCTGATATCAGCTACCAGCTCAGCAGCACCTCGCAAAGGTTTCAGCTCAGCATCAGCCAAATATAGGCACTCTCAGGCCATCAGCTGTCACACCACAAGTCCCAGCCCATCTCTCACCACAGACAGGCCATTAATTTTAACAGACATCTTCAGAACTTTGCCCGATTGTTCAGCCTCGGTTCAAGCCACTGCAAAGGGAACATTACAAAACAAGCTGTGCTGCTCTGCAGCCTGGGCAGCCAAGAGTCAAAGGAAATGTCACAGAGTCCCAAACACAAACCAGTGCCTCTGCCACCTCGGAGTTTTTCTCCTGAATGTTCACAAGACAGAACACAGATTCCTTATGGAAGGGCTGGAAACAAGGTGAAAGTTGCCATAACTCATGTACAGTCCCTGTGTATTTATGATGGACAAGCCATGCTGAGCCATACTCTCATTTCAACAGCTGGCTCCCCAACTCCAGGTCACAGATCTCCATAGGGTTGTCCAGAGGAGAATCACTCACACTAAATACCCTCAGGGTTCCCAAGACCATACAGAGCATGGCTCCATGCTCATGGGTATCAAGGGCTGTCTGTATATTCCCAGGGTAAGGTATTTTTGTAAAGCAGCATGCAGGACTGCAAACAGAGCCTCTGGCTGGGAGATTGCTCACACAGGAATGACAAGGCACAACTCTGTCTCCTCCCATTAAATCTCTGTTCTCTCTAAATATCCACAAAATTCTTATTCAGCTCCCTGCTTCCTTCTTTTTTGCTGTGATGCCTGAAAAATGTTCACTAATAGCCAGCTCTGTGCCCCTTTTCAGTTTTCCTCCAGCTGCCCTGAAAGGAAAATATATTTCTCACCACATATGTCCGAGGGCAGTCAGTCCCTTTATGCCCCAGAAAGGTTTTACTGACCTTAAGAGCCTCTGAGAGAGCAAGCATTGCTTGAGGGTACAGGGTGGAGAAAGAGAGCAATCCTTTCATTTCCAGAAAATTTTCTCTGCCCACAGACAATCCCTTGGGAATTAAAACATTCTTCAGTGCCCTGAGTACCTGCCCCAGAGAGGAAGGACAGGGTTTGTCAGCCAAAGCCATGCCACAGTGGATGCAGTGGGAGCACAGAGGCCCATGCATGCTGGCACTACTTAGAGCTGAAAAGGAACAGTCTCACCCATGCATGTCCTGGGAGGCAACATTTGACTTTTTATTAGTTAATAAAATTTTGGACGCACTAGAAATCCCTGTGCCCATGCAAAGGGCAGATGTTGAGCTGAGACATCACTGAGGCTGTGAAAAACAGCCTAAAAGATCCAGCTACATTCAGGCAGCTGGGATATTTGTTCAGGCAAAGCAGAACTTCATGATAAAAAAAAAAAATAGTAAAAGAAAAGTTGATCTAGAACCCTCCTTGGGGGAAAGGGGCAGGAAAGGATCAAGTGACCAAAGAGGATAAATTATTGCCAGGCAAGATTCAGAGGTCATTTAGACTATTTGGAGAAACAACCAAGCCAGGCCAAGCAGAGTGGTGGGGTAGAGTGGAGGCAGGCAGAGAAGTGAAGCAATCCAGGGGAGGGTTTAGGAGCACAGCCTGGGCTGGAGGGCGGGCAGGGAGCACAGGCTGGGGCAGAGCCAGGCAGTGACAGCCATACTCACTCAGGCACTGCAGGCCACTTTTATTCCCAAGAGGTTTGGCACACAGTGAGCAGCTGGTGCAACTGGAGAAAACCCCTGGCACAAGCTGGTGCCCATTGATATCTTTACACCTCTCTTTTGTCTCCTTTGTCTCTTTCTCCTTGAGCTGCTCTTTGTTCTTACCCTGGAAGGAGAGAAGAACACACCTCAGTCACAGGCCTTGCAGTGCCCACACGTTCCTTTCCCCACTGTACAAAGGAGCAGAGAGCTGGTGGGCAGCAGGTACAGTGGGAATGCAGTGCTTTGCCCAAATGCCTTCCCAAGGCTCAGGCCAGTCCCTCTAGTCTAAGTCCATTTGTGATGAAGGGCAGGACACACTTGGCTGTCCCTCTGCAGGCTCCTCCTGCCACAAAGAGTGATCCAGGCAGCCACCCAGCCAAGGCACTCATCTTGCTGTGCACAACAGTGCCAGGGCAGCATAAGAGCATCCAGAACATGCCCTGGAGCAAGGAGAGCTGGAATTCAGGGATCACTCAGTCCCACACTACTACTGCTTTAGGGGTCACAGTGCATCTGCTGACCAACACAGAGGCCTCAGCCATCCCAAAGCAATCCAGCTAACTGTTCCCTATGGTCAGATCCCCTTTTCTACTTGAAGAATTTAACAATTCCTTCCACAAATTCAACATCTCTCTCTCACCTTATCCTTCTGCCAGGATCCAGTGACTCGGCTCCGCAGGGAACTCAGACGTCGCATCACCTTTGTGCCTTTCTCTGCTTTATCGCTCTTCCCACTGTCCTCATTTCTGAAAGGAGACCAAAATACCTTGAAAAAGGGGAAATTCACTGACCAAGCCCAGCTTAGGGAGATCACTGATGAAGTTCATTGAAGCATTACTTTAGGACCCCAAGTGTGAGCTTTCCATCTCGTGGAGGATCTGGTTTGGCATCAGCCATGTCACTTATTAATGAGACACTCGCGAATAAGGAACTGAACTTTCAAGCTATGTGTGCAGGTTTTGTTCAGTACCACACTCCTGGCTGAACCCCTGCAGATACCAGTGTCCTGCACACAGGATTAGCAGGGCAGTAGAGTTTAGATGGACAGGACTCGAAATCAGTCTGTTCTCAGAACACAGAGTGTGTGTCACCCACTGTCTCACTTACTCATTAGACAGGAACTCAAACCAAGTGAGGTTCTGCTGGGAAGAATCGCTGCCTTCTTGCACACAAGCTCTCTGCTTCGCCCTGGGCAGGGAAAAGGCATCAGACACAGCAAAGAACACAAGAGCAGAACTTCTGGGTCAGCTGAAACTCTTATTTTCTGGATGGGGCAGGAACATTTTTAGATTTACTGAGGAGGTAAATAAAGTGCCCCTTTTCCTTGCAATTCTACCCTGGTTTCACTGGAATAAATCAGTGATTCTGGTACCCTGGGGATTTACCCCTCAAGGGACCAAATGTCCTTTTCCAGATGTGTCTCAGGCAGACTTGTGACCTCCCCACACATCTCTGTCCCAAACACACTTACCCATGGTAATGTTTCAGCTCCTGAAGTACCTTCTGGACAATTAGCCTAAAAGAAAAGCAAGGGATTAGAAAATATCTTTGTACAGACATTCTGCACCCCACAAAGCCTCAGGTGCTGGTTTATGACCAACTGCTCAGCTGTGGCCCAGCACAGAGTGGGATCTCCTTTGCTGTTGCATCCCCAGTAGCTCAGATACACTCAAAAATCTCCCTCATCTCAAACCAGCCAGGACTGACAATACCTACACATGGTCTGGGGACACGTGGTCCTTCTCCAGCATCTCCAGAGCAGGGGGTTCAACACCTGGAACACAAAATGCTCTCAGCAGGGATCCTGCTTTGCCTTTGCAGAGCACCACCTTGCAATCTATGCAACTGGATCCTGTTAACTGTGCTGGGCTCCCACTCTGCCTTGATTGGTGAGGAGGAAATGCCAGGAGCAGTTAGGGAAGGAGTTTCTGCTCTACATTTCTGTGGGGGAAGTGAAGGCCAGATCACTTTTCTGTGTTACTCCTCCCCTCCCCAGTCTGTATATTTGCTGCTGAGGGTCCTGCTTGCAGTAGGGGAGGAGCTGGTACCACCTCAGAACAGTTCTCCATGACAGCCAGCCTCCCCTCCACTCTGCAGGCTCTGAAATCACCACATTTTTCTCCGGGGCAATCCTGACAGGTGGGACTTGAGTAGGGAGTGACCAATGCACTGGGCACAGGGAGGTTATGTGGCATCACTGAGGATGGGCATGTCTGAGCTGAGACTGTGCTGTTAGCCAGGCCAGACTCAGAACCAGCTTGGCTTTGTATTTCAGGAGCTCCTGGGACCATGTGGAAGGGAGAGCAGAGGCTGTCCACACTTCCAGAGGCTACAGCTCCAGTTTTTTATCTTCTTAATCGCACCTTGAACCTATTTAATGGCATAAAGTCTATACCAACCTTCCACAGCTGGAAGAGAAGTGTTGAAACTGTGAGGTATCTGGGGGGAGGCAATGGTCTCACAGGCTGATGGGACAGACTTGGACCTCAGTCTCTTCCCATTGCTGACACATTTCTGGAGAAGTAAAAAGTCACAGAAATCTTTCATGCTTTCTGCACCAAGGGAGCCTCAATCACAACTGATTCCTCACCCTTTCCCTCTTGTTTTGTCAGAGTTATAATGCAGGAGACCATTAGCCCAGCTGTTTGTTGGCTTCAGGAAGGATGGAGCAAGTGGCACTTGTGCCTGAAACCTTCTTAGGCACTTCTCACTTTTACTGGACATGCAGCACTGTGATGCAATTGTCTTTTTAATATTAATTGAATCTAAAGGTATTCCCCAGAGCAAAGCAGTGTGGAAGGGGTGTGTGTGTGGAGGTGTGTGACACTGCTGTTTTCAACTACTTGATTAGAGAGAAGATAGGGCCAGACTCTTCTTAGAGCTGCAGTGACACGACAAGAGGCAACAGGCACAAGGGAAGGGAAATTCCAGCTAAATATATGGCAAAAGAGGGCTGTACTACAGGCAGCTCCCAGGGCCTTAATCCCACAAGATGGGGCAGTTTATCTGAAAAAGCCCATCCTTGCTGAGATTCCTGCAGACCTCCTGGTTCCACGCTGGCATTGAAGGAGTCCAGCCTGCAGCTGACACCTGTGTGTGCTGCTTTTCTGCACCCTCAGCTTGCCCTGCTGCCCCCGTGCCCAGCCCTCCACACTCACCACCTCCTGCAGGCTGGGGCTGGCCACGAGGTCTGGGTGCAGCGGCTCGATCTCCACTTTGATCACTGTGCCACCCCGGCTGCTGCTCCAGGCTCCCTGCTCCCCCTTGGGCAGCTGAAGGGACACATGAGGCTGGAGGCAGGCCTGGCTCCTCTTCTCCACATCGTCCTGCTCTGGGTCACTGCCCAGCTCTGTGACATCCAGGCTGAACCTAATCAGGGGGCAGGAAGAAGCCTCAGAGCAGACCTGAGCAGACCTGACACACTGTGCCTGGCATGGCACAGCCCCTGCAGTGTCCCTGGCTGGGTGGTCCTAACAACCTCATGCAGCTGGGACAAGGAGGCTTCCCTCAGCAGGCAAAGGGAAAGGAAATGGCAGGAAGTGTCAGCCTGGACACCAAGTCCTGAGCCTGTTAAAAACAGCTTCTTTGGCTGCCACCAGAGAGTCCCCAGCTCCCTGGTCACTCAGGATGTTTAGTGCTGGATGGCTCACACTGATCTCTTAGCAACCCCTGAGACTGTGCAGCCACCCTGGCAGCAGCCTGTCCTGCCTGCCCCAGAGCTGCTGCCCTGTCAGCTGCCATCCAGGAAAGTCCCTCTGGGCATTTAGAAGTGGCAGATGATGTTTATCACATCACTGCTGTGGCATCATGGCATAAATCCTGCTCCCACCAGGGCCCAGATTTGAGGAAAGAAAAAAGTTATTTTCTAGGAAATGAGTGGTGGGCCAGCTCCCCCAGTGTCTCACAGCATCCTGCACACCAGGTGCTGTTACAGTGACAACACAGAAGCAAAATGATGGATAAAGCTCAGTGGAAAATCTTAGTCTCTGCATGGGTTCTGTCTGCAGATCACTGTCACTTCATTCCTGCTGCCACAGGCAGGCTTCAGGAAGTGTTTGCTTAGGGAACAGTGGGGTGTATTCCCCTTCCCTGGCCTCCTGCTCACACATGCTTCATCACCCAGGGAGGAGACAGAACGTGTCCCTGACACCAACAGCCACTCCGTGCCACTGTTACTCATGTGCCTGTTACAGCATAAACTGTGAATGATCCATGGCACATGGCACCACAATAGGTCTGAGAACCAAAGTCTGAGCTTGATAAAGGACTGCCAAGATTTCAGGCTGAGATAATTTTAGGGTACCGTATAAGGAGGAGAGATAAAAATAGTCCTTGCTGGCTTGCACCTAAATCCCAGTCAGCTGGGAGATCAATACATTTGTCAGCAGGGAAAGCATTCCTGGAGGAACCTGGAGCTCAAGGCATTCATGTGGCAGGAGCAGAGGATGGCAGGAATGCCAGGCCTGCCTCTGCTCCCAGCCAGGGCTCAGCACCGTGCTACAAACACAACCTCCTCTGCAGCCACGTGGAGGGCAGAGGGCTGGCAAAGGCCCCACCAAGCCAGCTCACAGATGAGAAGAAAAAGGATTTGACAGAGCTCTCTTAATCCCTCTTTGATGGGAAAAATTCCCTTTGAGCCAGAGGATGGAGGTCATCGGGGCAACTGATGCTGTTCAAGATTCCCTCCAGACAGAAAAGAGAGATCCTCTTCTCAGCCCCAGCACCAGGAAAAGAGGGCCTTCCTGCTTGCAAGGAGGCATTAAAGCCTCTTGCTGCCCTAGCCCTTCCTCTTCCACATCCCACCCAGCATGAGCAGTGGGTGTCCAGCTGCTCTGGCAGAGGCTGACAGGCGAGGGAGACCACCCAGCAGCATCTGGAGCTGTGTGCAGTGTGATGCTCACTGCACTGTGTACATCAAACACCACTCACAGTCCCCTGTACCTGCGCCTGCAGTCCACGGGTGACACGGGGCTCTCCCAGCTGTGCCTGCGGGACGTGGACATCGATCTCACCAGCGTGGGGAAGGAATCCTGGGCCTCCTGCAGGTCCAGCTCGCTGTCTGCCTCTGCAGGATGCTCAGAAGTGCTGGTACCACCCTCTGGCATGGCTGCACAGGAGCACAGGTGGCCTTTGTTCAGAAAACGACACTCGGCCTCGCCATAACGTACCGAGCAGGAAACGGGATTGGAAAAAGCAACATCCACAGACAGTTTGCTCACAGCCCTTGGCCTGTCTTCCAATGAGTGAAGGGCAGACACAGTCTGGGATCCTTGTTCTGGCTGTGTTGCTGTGTCTGGTGCTGTTTTGGCAGACGGCGGGCTCAGGAGTCCCAGATCTTTGTAATACTCAGTGCCGTGGAGAGCAGAGTCTGAGAGGAGATCCTCCGTGCTGCTGTGCAAGTCTGCTGCTGGCACATCCAGCTCTGTGGAAGATGAGTCCTCCTGCAAAGGCAGCACAAATTCTTTGAGAGCCTCACACCAACCCTGCAAAGGGGACACCTCCTGTGCAGAAATTGGGGTGCAGAGCAGAGCCAGACTTGCAAGTGACTTTCTAATAGTTACCCTCCCCTGCTGTCCCTCACAGCAACATAACCTTGTATTCCTTGACAATCTGGATCAGTACCACTTTCCTCCATTCCTACTCTACCACAAACCCCTCTGGATGTGGTGCTGACCACCCAGTTTGCTGCCCCTGATCTCTGCCTTGCACAGTGGTAGCAGCAGGAAAGAGGACACTTGCCTTCTCTTCAGCCATGCTGGTGCAGAAGGAATCATCCTCAGCGATCAGGGATGGGAGGAAGCTTTTGGGGCTGGGATACTCCAAAGCAGGGCTGTGGTGGTCAGTGAATTCCCGTAAGCACGGCTTGCAGTCAGATCCTGCAAGACAGAGAAGGTCTCAGCAGGTAACCAGACATCTGTTAATGATGGAAAACCTGCTGTACACCCACAGGTGACATCAGGCAGCACTGAAATGCTCCATGTGCCCTCTGCTCCTTCACAGACAGGCAGTGCCAGGCAATCTCCAGACCACAGAGGCCTTGATCCTGTAGGAACCTGGTGCAGGGATTTCCTGCCAGCAGAAACCTCATCCCTCTACAGAAACACGTGCAAGGGGACAGACCAGGCCTGCACTGTCCCAGCCAGACCCTCATAGGGTGTCCTGTGCTGCAGAAGCTTTTTCCACAGTAAAAGAATTGAGCACATTTTAATATCTGTTATTGACATTATGGACCTTTGAATCAGAAATCTAGGAATAAAAATACTGACAGTGGTTTTATTTTCATCCATAAGGAATAAAGGACTCCTGGGTGGGTGGGTAATAAAGGATACTGGGAGGCAAATTGGTGGCTCCAGACAGCCCTGAATATGCAGAGCAATACCAGAAGCACATAATTCTCCTGGTTCTGGATCACTCCTCTGGATTTTCCCCAGGCAAGGAGTGTGAACCTGAGTGTCCATATTCCATCTGATAACTCCCTGAGAAACAAACCAAAGTCTGGATGTGTTTGTGGTACAATAGATGGTCCAGCTGACTGAAGCACATTCCTGTGGAGCGAGACACACTGTAAACCTTAGCCACAATCCCTGAACCATTGCATTACTCATGGAGGCTTTTTATTCCTTTGAGACACACACAGCTGAGGCAAAAGGCTGAGGCAAAGGAAAAAAAGCCAGGCTGTTGGCTGAAGCACTGTGGTGGATCTCTGAAGATGAAGAGAACAAAGCAAGAGACTGTAAGCAGCCCTATCTATCCAATGGGAAAAGCCAGCAGGAAACTGCTAGAAACCCATCACACTCCAGGAAAATCAAGCATAAAAACATTAATGTAAGGAAGACATTGTTAAAAAAAACGCTCTTGGAAAGCCTGCATCCTGCTGTGGATTATAAAGCTACACAATTCAGCCAGGAATTGCATGGTGCCAACTAAAAAAAGGCAGCAAACGTGAGGGAGAGTTTGGAGGTTTGTTCCTTGGATCCTGCTCCACACTGCAGATGCCAGATTTTCTGTTTTAAGGAGCATTTGGTGTGTTCAAATGTGTGTGATGGTTTCAAGTAAAGGACTATAAATAATATAGAAAGAAAACACTTCTGAAGGCACTATTTTAATTAAAGGGTTTCTAGCTACAAGACCAGGGAAAATTTGAAACAGGCTTTCTAGCAAGGCTGTAAAATATACTTCACATGACATTTTTAATGAATAGACCAATTCTTGCCGAGGATATCCCTGAGCTGCATCTGCAACTGGCAGAGATTTAGTGAGCTATTAAACATCACCTTTTGCTTTCTTCAGTGCACCTGGATTCAGCTTGCAATCTAAAATCAGTATTTTAAAGTGAATACACCCTTGAACCAGCACAGATTTTGGCATGAACTTGTAGGAAACAGCAGCCAAAGCTCTCAGTGGGCAGTGAAAACCAAACATGCCCCCAAACAGGCTGGGATGATGGCTAAGGTAGAATGGACCCATGGGGAGCAACCAGGATGTGGGGAACATCCCAGGGGGGCCAGGACAGAGGGTGCTTCCCCTCATACAAATCCAAAGAAGGAAGAAAAAGGAGATTCCCCGCTCTCATCATCCCTTCAGCAGTGAACTACCCACAGGGAGGGCAACAAAGCCCTGGGAGGCAGCAGGAGCTGACAAAGGCTGTGGCCTGACAGAGGCCAGAGCCCTGGGCTGAAGGTTTAACTAAAACAAGGAGTTTTTCCCTCCCAAGCAGTGTCCAGCCATCCCGCCAAGGCTACTCTGGGCCTGCACCAAGCTCCATGCAGCCCTAAAGTGGATCCCTGGAACAGAGTCATCTCCTCAGAGGCCTGGAAAATATTCCCTGAGCTCTGCCTGTGCCATGCAGGGCTCAGGATTTGGCCAAGGCATAGGCTGCAGTCAACAGACCCGGTCCAGACCCACCAAAGGATTTAAATCCTGCTCGGAGGCTTCAGACACTCGGTTCAACACGCGATAAATCAGAGGCGCCGCGAGCGCGGGGTCGGGGCAGCGGCGCTCGGGCGGGAGGGTGGCTGCAGTGGGGACACCATTTTAGGCAATGTGTGAGCACCAGGCACTGCTGGGCTCCCTCTTCAGAGGCTGGGCTGGCACCGTGCATGGGCAAGGGGGCGATGGAGGAGCTCATGGGGAAAAATGCCTCCAGGCGTCGGGTTGTGGGATGGTGAGTGAGGAAGTTCGAGCACGGAGAGCACGAAGGAAGGAGGCAGGGCTGGGGGGCTGTGAACATGCCCATGCCAATGATCAAGGTGGTTGCCAATGTGTCAGCAAGCGTGGCAAACTCTGGAGCACCTTGAGCTGAGCATGGAGAGCACACAGGAAGGAGGCAGGGCTGGGGGGCTGTGAACATCCCCATGCCAATGATCAAGGTGGTTGCCAATGTGTCAGCAAGTGTGGCAAACTCTGGAGCACCTTGAGTCTCTCATACTCTGCCCTTGAAGCTGTCTGGAAGGAGCCAGGCTCCAGCATGGTGGCAAGGGGACAGGGAATCTTGGCCCCCCAGGCTCTGGCAGACAGCAGCAGTCACCTTTCCTCAGCTGAAGCTGGAGATGGGATAACAAAATGACACTTTCAAGAACAAATGCTGTTTGCTTTAGGAGAACATTAAGCAGATTAGGTATTGCAGTTGCTTAATTCGTCTCTGGCTGGAAACCATAAAAGGTTATTGCTGCAGGGAGCAGCCTCCTCAGAGGAATTCCCAGGGCAGAGCTGAGAGGAAGCATCGCTTGCTGGGCTGGGATGGTTCCTGCACTTTGCCAGAGCTTCCCACGGGTGAAACATGATGACTCTGGGCTGCTGTGTGAGGAGGAAGGAAGCAGTGACAGGCATCCACGGCATGTGACAGTCTGGGATGGTCTCAGGGGGGTTGATGCTGTGGGGACAGCAGGATCTGCTGCCTGAGCTGCTCTGGCTCAAGGAAGAAGGCTTCATGCTGTTCTAACCATGCCCAAGGCCACTGGGATCCCAACAGAGATTTTCATCATTCCATTCAGACCTCTGGAGGTCTCCTGTAGCTGGCTGTGCTGATTTCCCTCAGACAGGCTGGTCCCTGGAGCTGCACCCACAAGTGTCACAGCAGGTGACAGCACCAGGGCAGCCAGCACTGGAGCAAGCCCTGCCAGCAGCGTCCCAGCCTCACCTGCCTGTCCCTTGGCTTGGTGCAGGATGCTGCATGTCCCCAAGTGACCCTGGAGCCAGGCTGGCGCTGGGAGGGGACACGTTGGAAGAAAACATGGATGTGAGCTCTGGCCACACCAGTCACATCCTCCAACATCAAACACTGTCTGCATTCCCACTGGGGAAAGACCACACCAAACATGACAGGACAAAGGCACTGGGCAGTTCTGCTCCATGAAACAATCCCAGGAGGAAGGAAAGACGAGAATGTCTGGGCATTTCCCAGCAGTCAGGGATGGAGACTGTTGGGAAACCATGGAGAGCATCACAGACATGAAATAAAAATTATTCCATCTTCCCCTGACCCACCCCTGCCCTCCTGGCCCTGCACCAGCTGCCCTTCATGTATCTTGTTGCAGGGGGTGCAGAGCTATAGGGAAAAACCTCTGGAAAGCAAGTGCTGAACTCCCTGTGCCAAGATGGGCTGAAGTGCAGTCCCTTGCCTGGTGTGGGCCCCTCCTGGCCAGCCCTGGCAGCAGTGGGGACTGTCTCTGGGCAGGAGCAGAGGGAGATAAGCTGTCCCACACTGTAACACACTGTACAGAGCCACTGCCTTATCACCACACTGCTGGGGCCGGGCTCTTGGGCACGGAGGGCAGAGGAGCAGGGACTGGGACAGTTCCCTGCTGTCTCTCAGTGCAGGGTCTCAGCAGGGCTGAGGGGGTTTGCAGCCCCTCTGATTCCCTCCAGGTCACTGGGCAGGTTCCTGCAGCGGCCCCAGGGGTGCTGAGGGAAGGGCCCACACGGACCAGCGAGTGCCACACTACAGAATATCAGTGTGGGAAAGGGGCTGAGTGAGACCTGAGCATTTTGTGCCCAAGCACAAGCCCCAATAGGACAAACTGCTCTGCAAGCACCTGCTGAAGGGAGCTGGCTGCACCCAGGCCGTTGGCAAAGCAGTCAGTGCTTGGGAGTACAGTGAGGCTGATTCATTTGTTAGTGAAATCAGCTCACCTGAGTGATACCAGCCAGCTCATAACCCCCCCAGCAGGCATGGCTGGAGTGGGGTATCCAGCTGGGGCCTGGGGCTCACCACACACCAGAGCCTGCAGGACCCCCTGCGTCCTGCTCTGAATTAACCTTCCCCCAACTGTTCAGTTTGGATCTTGGTCTCCTGCACATCCACACCAGAAGAGAACTGGGAGTGGGTGGGGAATAATGAAGGAGAAAGAGGAGCAGGAGCTCTGATGCTGCAGGTAAAGACACCAAAAGCATCAGCCTGAAGGCAGTGTTAGCTCACAAGGACACAAGTGTCTGGCTCCTCCAGGACTGCAAATGTCCTGCTTCCTGGGGCTCTCATTTCCCTCTTTCCAGGTCATGGCACCACATGCAGAAATGAGGCCAGTTGACACCAGTTGCTGCCATTTCCCACCCCTGCTGCTGGACACAGTGAAGCCCAGCCAGGGCCACCCAAACCGCCAGGGCTCCGGACACTGGGGCTCTGCTCGTCAGCCCTCACTGAAAGACTGAAGGAATCTTTTCCCCCACATCTGCTCTAACACCAAACTCTGGCCAGGCAGCATGCAGAGACAGCTGTCTGCAAGCACCGGGACATCCGGCTCACTGCCAGCCACGAAACAAACTTATTACAAAACCAAAAGGCTGATATTTAACCCATTACCCAGCTCCTGGAGGCAATTATGTGCCTTGAAAAGAAGATTAAATGCAAGGAAAAGTGTTAACTACCACTTAAGGCAGTGTCCCGTGCAGGGAGGAGCAGGGGGCACCTCCAAACAAGCTCTGCCCGGGCCCCTGGGGTACCTGCTCAGTCCAGGACAAGCTGTCCCTGCCACAGCCCAGCTCCTTCCACACCCTCAGCCCCCTGTCCCCACAGGCCATTACCTCTCTTGAAGGACCATCTCTTCTTCCAGCGCTTGGAAAACGATGGCCAGGAGTGGTTGAGCAGCGAGTCTGACATTTGGGAGCCCCGGGCAAGGTCCAGCCCCGAGCAGGAGACGCCGGCACGGAGCACGGCAGAGCTCAGCGCGCTCTAAGGCAGCGAGCGCTGCAGGCTGCAGCCCAGGGGCTGCCAAGGGGGGAGTGGAGAAGCCAAGTGTTTTGTCAGAAGTATCAGCTGATGGAAGCTGTAGCCAGAGAGGCATTCCTGGTCCCTGGCATTCCCACCTGTGTGGCAGGTCAGTGACTTCCTGCAGCTGGGCCTGGGGATTAGTGGCCTCAGAGCACACACAGCCCCTGAGTGCTGCTGGAGGCTTGCAGACAGAAACAGAAAACAAGCTGTTAACACACCACAGCCCTTCTGCCAAAACCTCCCGGCTCCGTTCATGGCTGTGAGCATGACAGACACTTTGTGAGCACTTTCAGGCACTTCTCACCTGGCTAAGAGTCACTTTCACCTTCAGTGAAGGGTCAGAGTTGATAGTGACAGGGCTTGGTGTCTTTACAAGACATTTATGAAGGCTCATTGTGTACACTTTTTTCTCATTTTCAAATTCTGTGGCAGAGCGTCTGCACGGGACTGCAATAAACCCTGTCCATCTGCAACATCAGCATCACTCTGTTGCTCATAGCAAGTCCCAGTCCCCCGGCAAGAGCATTTCTCCAAGCCCTCCTCAGCTCTCCCACACAGGGAGGAAGGTGGGACCAATCTCAAACTGCCCCAAGAGACCCAACTCCGTACCCTCCAAACCACTGCTCCCAGTTGGCCCCAGCCCCACAGCCCAGAGAGGCTCCAAACTTTGCTCCCAGCCCCTCAGTTAGGCTGAAGAAGCCAGGTTTTACCCCAGTGGAGATGCTGGGCTCTGGAGCCAGACCAAAATTCCTCCCTGTGGCCTCACTGAGCAGTTTGGGAATGACCACAGGTACCTCCACAGCTTGAAGCCCAGGTTGGGCTGGTGATGCCCAAAAGCAGGTGTCAAAAAGCATTTTTCTTGCCTAGCCACAAACCCCAAAGTGTCACCTGCCCAGTACAGCCCTGTCTACATCCCCTGTGCTTCCATCTCCCTGATAACACTGGGGACCTTCCTGTCCAGAATGGAATTTGGGGGTCCTGGGCATGGACCCCTCTTGTGCACAGCCCAAACCCAGCTGTGGGCGATGCCAGGCTGTCTTTGCAAACATTCAGCTGTGGCACAGCAGCAGCAGGGACCAAGAGCAGCACCCAAAGGGTGCCCAGCCAGCCCAGCGCTGCCCCAGAGCCCACCATGATGGCACCTGGGGTTAAATCCTGACTTCATCTCCTCCTCTTCACTCACAGCAGAGCAAAACCCCGTGTAGGCTGATCCTCCCCAGCCCATGTTTTGCACTGAAGCTGCACCAAACCCAGCCCTGGGACTTTTGGCTTCACGACAAGCTGTTTCCTCACAAGGCCTTGAGGAAGGTGAGTGACAACCCCGCTGCTGTGGGATGGAGCTTGTGCACAGAGCCACTTACCCTGAGGGCTGGAGGCATCTCTGTGGCAGGTTCCTCATGCACAGTCCTCACATCTGACAGCCGTGGCTTCTTCTCCGGCCGCGGGAGCAGAGCGAGAAGCGGAGCCTCACGGGGGAAGCAGCGGCCATGAGGGCGGTTTGCTCACGGGGGCCGCTGGCTCAGCCCTCTCACCGCTTCCCCTTTCCGACGGCACAAACAAACCCACCTCTCCCATGCTGCACTTCTCACCGCTGTGCCCCAGGGCTGCTCCCTCCCACCCTCACGGGGCTCCGGGCTCTGCAAGGGTCCGGCCAAGCCACCAGGAGGGCTCTGGACCCTGAGGCAGCCGCTGCAGGGGCCCTGGCAGCCCTGAAGTCACGATGGCTGCGAGGAGCAGCTATTGAGGCAACAGCTTCCTGTTCCCTTCGGGGAAAAACCGCTGTGTGTGCCCTGAAAACCCCGCACAACCAGCCCGGCCCGTGGGCTCCCTGCACCATGGCTCATTAGCCTCCTACACAGGGCTCCTCTTAACGAGTTCTTGGTCTTTGCCGTCATGGTTTGACCTTCAAGAGCAACAGGGACCACAAAGCCCAGCAGGTTCGTTTTACACAGGGTGAAGTGATAGCACAGCACAGAAATGCCCGTACTGACCATGTTCACCTGTACAGGAGAGAGGCAAAGGCTTCAGCTCCAAGGCAGAGCCCCTGCCCTGCTCTTGGCCAGCAGACAGAGCCCCTGGCACGTCCAGGCTCGGGGTTGTTGGCACAGCCATTCCCTCCTTCCCAACGAGCCCCGTGGGCTGAGGCACACACGCTCCTCATCCCAGAGCCCCGAGCACTCACCAGCCCCAGCCAAACCCTAATCAGAACAAGAACCACTCACACTCCAATTACTCAGAGACCGCAGCTTTGGCAGCATTTAGAATAGCAATTACCCTGTGCTCCAGGAAACCACAAGAGCAAAGAGGAATTAAGGTTTAATTTCTCTGAAGTCCACAAGAGCTCGATGAGCATCAGAGATCAGGGCAGCTCCTAAACACCAGGCAGCTGCTCTGGCTGATGGGATGGTGAGTTGTCCTTGGCTCAAACAAGGACAAGAGCTCTTTCCCTCCTGCCACGTGTCTGACACAGCTTGGGGGGTGCCAAAGCTGAGCTGTGCAGGCAGCCTGGAAGAGTGATGAGGGATAATGGCACAAGGACAGTCTGAGCCTCAGCAGCCTCCCCACAGTATCTCAGAGAGCCCAGTGAGAAGCAAACCTCCTGGGATAGCAAGTTCAAGTTTTGTGGCTTTGTTTATTTTTGCATTTTAGGATCCCCAGAGAACAAGCCTGTGCCAGAAGAAACAACTCCGAAACATCTTAAAATACCAGTTTGTTTATGATCATTCTCACAGTGAGAGAATCCTGGATAGGCTTAGGAAAAAAAATGGCACTGGTGGGGCCTTGAGTGCTGTATCCAGTTCTGGGCCTCTCACATGGAGGGGCTGGAGGGTGTCCAGAGACGGGAACAGAGCTGGGGAAGGGGCTGCAGAGTCAGTCCTGTGAGGGAGCTGGGAAAGGGGCTCAGCCCGGAGAAAAAGAGACTCGAGGGGATCTTCAGGCTCTGCACAACTCCCTGACAGGAGGGGGCAGCCCTCACCTCGCTGGGGCAGCCCATCAGGAGGGAAATCTTGGCTCTGGTGAAACAAAACCAGGTTTAAGTTAGAAACACCCCCAGAGGGGCCTGGGCGCACAGGAGGCTCCTGGGGCACACCCAGTTACAGCAGCTCCACCGCAGGACAGGGTGGGGCTGATGCTCTGCCTTTGATGCTTTAAAACCGGCAGGGAGGAGTCTGTTCCCTCCGAGGAGGGAGCACCTGCTCCACGCCCAGGAATAACAAATTCCATCACAGAGCTACAGCTCTCCGTGCTCCAGAAGGAATCCTGGCATCAAAGCTCACCCAATGGCACCAGAGGCATCATCCAGAGCCCCGAGGTGAGGACAGGGATCACCAGAGCCATCAGGTAGAGGAGTTCCACTGGCTTTACACTACAAGCCTACAGTGGGTTGAGCTGTGGGGTTTGCTTTTTTCCTTAACACCATTTATTTTGCAACTTATTCCAAGGTACAATTTTACTGCTTTCTCCACAGCAAAGCAGCCTTCATTGCTGCACAGATAGCAGACACAAAATGAACAGTTATTCTTGGATAATTTATTCAGAATTTTAATATAAACAGTTAATTGTTCAATATTCCGACACACAGCAAGGATTTTTTTTTACTAATCAAAGATTTTCTGTACATGTCACTGCTTGGCTCTTAGATATGAAAAGACTGAAAAAATAAATCAAGGGGGAAGGTTTTTCTCTTTTTTCTTCCTTTTTTAAAAAAATCATGGCACATTTGATCCTTTCAAACAAGAGGTATCTGCAGTACTATTTGTATTCTGGAACCTTAGATACGCAGAGGGAAAGGTGGGAGCAGCAAGAATGAACTGGGAAAAAAAAAATAAAAACCCCAAGACTTCACAGAACATCACCTAACATGTAACTGAAACCATCTGTGGTTTATTTAAGTGAAGCAGAGAGAATTTGCTTTGGGATGTGTAGGATGAAGCTGATGTCCAGTTCCCCCATCCTTGAGGGTCCTCAAATACAAACCAGTGTTGATAGTCCAAAAATAAAATCATTTCCCTAACTAAAGCAAAAGGTAATGCTTTCCCTGCTCAAATAACACTCTACCTCTGCAGATTTAGAAGTGGCCTTTCTAAAATTCTCCATCAGTTTTCATGGGACTCGGTTAAGGGAAAAGACTTGGAAGTGGGGATGGTGGAAGCGTTGGAATGCTGCTGGGAGAGTCTGGATTTACAGAGCTTTGGTGTTGAGTCCAGCTCAGAGCCCTCAGGTAAAGAGCCCTCAGCTCAAGATTTACTGGTGCTGCTGGGACTGACCAGGGGCTGGGACTCAGCTAAGCAAGAGCCCATATTTAATCTCCACTGATGGCTCCTCTTTAGCTGCCAGGACTATTCCAGGTCCTCCCAGCCACCAGACCCTGCTCCCAAGGGATCTTTCTGGGCTGAGAAAGGAGACTATTTAACACCACCAGTTGGAACACTAGAGTGGGAACAAAAGCACTACCAGGAACAGAATTTCTGGCTGATTGCAAATCTGTTGGCAAAAAAAGTAACAACACCATAGGAGTTAATACTAACTTTATTATACAATATTTAAAAAGTCACTTCTCTACCTGTCCCCTTACAGCTTGCATTGTGCTGCAGTGAATTTGCCCAAACTGCAAGAATAAGTGCTTCCTTCTGAGAAGGACAAGCAAATTCATTTTAAAAAGAAATACACATTTAATGACAGCAGATTTGCTAAAAATGGTTAACTTTAGAGTTGCTTTTCAACAGTCAGGTTCCTCCAAAAGTCAGCTGGATGATTGGCTTCACTCTTGTGATGCTCCTAACGAGGCTGAACACGTCAAGGCTTTACACTGACACTCACGGACAGAATCCAAGCAGAGGGAACACAGAGCCAAGCAGAAGGTAATAAAAAGGCCAAATTCCATTAAGTTCATACAAATACCAAACTAATCTTACGTCGAATTTCACGAAGTCACTATTTCCTGATTCCAACCCATTCCGCAGTTCCTTTCCCTGGACCACAGCACGCTCCGAGGGGCGGCGGCTCCTTGGGCAGGGCCGGGGTTCCTGCGAGCCCCCGGCTCCGAGAGGGTCACAGGGTTCATCTGCAGTTCTGAGCTCCCTCCAGGCTCTGAGCCCATCCCACACGGGAGCACCTGGCACTGCCTTGACAGTAAGGTTTTATGGCACAAAGATATTTCACGTTCTGGCTTGTAAAACAAGGTTCCAGTCTTGGTAGCGGGAAGGGCCCAGGACACCTCAGGGTCCATCTTCGTGTCACAGTGGTTTTGAGAGGGAACTTGACTGCCTCCCTCCCTCCCTCCCTCCTCTAAAGCAGAGGCTCAGCACCCTTCTCCCTCCTGTCATTTCCTATTTGCCTTCAGCACAGTCAGCTCAGTAACACAAGAAGCAACTTTTGAGATTTTTTTTTTTTCCAAAGAGATACCAACACTATAGCCAACAGACTAAAATTAAGCAAAGTGTCCCATCGCTGTAATACAAATTTAGGAGGAAAGAGATAAACTACCCATAAATTAAGAGTACCCTTTAGCAACCTAAAAGCAGCCTCTTCATACGCACACATCTGCTTTACCATCATCGCTGCAGCGTGGTCGAGTTCCCATCACCTTTCCCAACCCAGTGTTGGCACAGAGTTTATGTCTGAGCTCTTCTATTTTACAACACAATAGAGTATTTACAAGCAGCCAAGACAGACACGTTCCTAACCCAGCAGCCAAGCTTTGCAGTGCTGTGCTGGCCTGCCAGAGAAGTTCCAGATTGGCAAGAGCCGTTCAGGAAGTGGCAATTGAGTTTAATGTGGAAACCTTTCTGAGAAACCTCTCCAGCCTCATACTTCAGACGTTTTCTCAGTGAAAGCTCAGCAGAGCTCAGCTTCTTGCTCCTCCTAATTCACCAGAGTGAATTTCTGGCTATGTGGTGGTGCCAGACTGTGCCCAGGAGGCTCCAGCTGCTCCTGGACAGGCTGAGGGGTCTGTCCTGCTGCCTCATGCTGTGAGTGGGGCATTCTCTGCCCACAAAGGGCAGGAGCCAACCCTCCAAAGAATACTAATGCAAGGAAAGAAAGAGCTTCCCACTGCTGGCTGCCCTCCTCCAGCCATCCCACCTGCTCTCCTGCACCAGTGTTTGGTTCCTCCTAAGCAGCAGCAGGAGCAGCAAGTGTGGAGCTTCCACTGCAGCTGGGGAATCCTGCCCCATAAGGACGTGGCCAGAGCAAAGAGCAGCAGCTCCCCCAAGGAAGGCTCAGCACAGCACCCCTGCCCAGGCTGGGGTCCCTGGCAGCACCCCAGAGGTTTCAATAGCACTTGAGTCTCCACTTGCAGGAATTCTCTGAGCAGGAATCAGTGAGATCCAAGTGAGGCATTTGGGCATCCCTGGGACGAGGATCTTCCAGCAGCAGAGACCGAAGTGTCGGCTGTGAGCCAAGGAAGGATTTTCTAGCAGTGAGAGCTGGGCTTTGCGGGTGATGTTCATTTATTCTTCTTAATTCTACAGCTGAATGTGATCTGTAGCAGCCACGAGCAGCAACCACTAGTGTTATTTGTTTTACAGAGGAGAAACACAATACCCTCCCCACTGGTACCACACGCCTTCCCTCCCCCTGGGCACAAGGTAGGAAGGATGAGTAACCTTCACATAGTGCTGGGTACAAACAACTGCCCCGTTTGGTGCAGGGTGAAGGTGACACTGAGCCATGGGAGGGGACTGCCTGGCCATGGAGCAGCACACCCTCCCTGGCTCAGCCATCCGAGTGTTCAAACCATGTGTACTCACAGGGCCAACCAGTATCAACCACGGGGAAAAGCCACACCAATACAAGGTTCCAATGTTCCTTCAGGTAAAAGTTCTTCTATTCCCACAGTTATGATCACTGCCTTTGGAAATGGTATCAAAGCAAGGGTGTGCTGGGGAAGGTTTGTTTCAGGAGGTCACTGGCAGGACCTTGGGTCACCTGTGCACAGCAAGAAGAGCAGTGACCAAACCACCCCAATGCAACCCCAACAGCAAGGGCTGGTCCCCAGTCCCTGCTCCATGCTGGCACATGCTGATCCAAGAGGAAGCAGCCTGCTCCTTTTAGGTCATGAGTTCACTAAAGTCCAAACATTTAAATGGATCTTTTGTTCTTTTTTTTTTTTTTTTTTTAAAAATCACAACAGAACTAAGGGATGAGATCAGATCCAAATTTGTAAATGGGTTCATTGGCCACTACTGTTCAGATTAGGGATCAACAGTGATGGGCCATTCTCCTTCCCATTCCCTACATGAATGGTCCCTGGTATTGGAATCAGCTGATACTGATTTTCCCTGATCCACAATAGGTCCAGACCAGAATATTTAAACAGGTTTAGAGGTGTGTAGTATTAAAAAATATCCTTAAGAAACACTGAGGTAGACTGCACCAGAACAGGACAAAAATAATCCCACCACATCCACCTGCCAAGATTTTGCGGATACAAATTTACACGTTCCGTGTGTTTAAGAAAACTAATTGTTTGTTGCTTTTTTTTTTTACAGTGTTTTATATATTAAAATAAATAAAAAATTCTAATAAGAAAAACTTCTCTTCCTTAGAAAAGTGTGAGAATATGTCTTCTTTCCTGCAGTGTAGTATAGAGCTGCTAAACAGTTACAACTTTGTAAAGCAGAAGAAATGTAAACTAGGCCTTTTGAAATCCAAAGGTTCTCACCCATGTCTGGACTGTGTTTTCCACCCAAATTTGTGGAGCAACCTGTACCCTCCACCTGGGCCAAACCCATCAGCCTCCAGCAGCAAGGGGCCCAACAGCTCCCGGTGCTGCCCAGTCTGTTGTCCCCTCTTTTACGACTCTGGAAGTGCAGTTTTGGCCAGAAGCAGCTGGGGGCAGAGGTTCCCAGCACCAGCTGCATCCCCATGGACTGCAGCCCCTCTGCCTCGCTCACAGCAGCAGCACTGCCCGGGCTGGAGGCACTGCCCGGGCTGGAGGCACTGCCCAGCCCAGCGTTCTGCCCTCCCGAGCCAGGGCACCTCGCCTTCTCCTGGCAGAGAGCACAAAACAGATCTTGGGCTTCTCCAGGAGGAGAAGTGAAGGACTGAGCATCTCTCCCTGCTGTTCAAGCAGCTCCTGCATGCCACAGGCCACACATCCATCATCTTCCTTCCCTGCTCCTGTCAGCTCCATGCTACCAGCCCTGGGTGAGTTTCACCGTTATTCTTCAACATCAGCTCTGTCTTTGCAAAGAGCAACACGACAAAGCCCAGTCCCGACGGCGAGCGCTGACATCCCAGGAGTTCTGCAGTGGGAATCTCGGGGAACACAAGGCTGGAGGCCTGGGAGCAGCAGAGAGGCAGCAAACCACAGTCACCTCCAGGGTGCAGAGCCCAGAGCTTTGTGCTTCTCCCCTTCAGTGTCCCTTCCTCAGCTCCAGCTCGTGCTTGTCCTCTATCGCCGGCTGCATCTGCGGCACGGAAGGCAAAGCGAGGGACACGGGGGCAGAGGAGGAGCAGGACTTGAGGCCAGGATGTTCTGTGTCCTTCAGCTCCCAACACCCAAGATGGGGCTTCGACTGGAGCCAGCTGACTGTGTTGTATAAATCATGAAACTATTACAAAGCCTTGTCAAGTATGAACTGAACATGTGCTTCATCGCTCCTGCAAGGCTAAAATTAGTTCATTCTGAAATCTTTGGACCACTTTAAGACCAAACAATCCCCCAAAAACTCTCCCCGCCCCAAAAGGATCATAAACAGTCAATAATTTATATGAAGTTAAAATTTAAACTAAAGACATCTTTAAATATGTTACAACAAACAATATATATACTCAATGCTGTAAGGACAGAAAACTCCGTGTCTCAGGTCAGGGGACTCCTACTTCGTTTGGTCTTGAAAGTACCCACAAATCTCAGAGTTCTGCTCATTTAGCTCCCAGCACGTTTTCCTCATTTGTTAATGAGAGAAAACCTGCTCTCAAGAGTCCTCAGTATAAAAATAATCTGTTTAGGATTCAGTCCCTCCAGGGAAATAGGGAAAAAAGATAAGTACACACTTCCAAGAAGAGGAAAGCTCCTGTGAGAACAGAGAATCATAGAGTATGCTGAGTTGGAAAGGATCCACCAGGATCATCAAATCCAACTCCTGGCCCTGTGCAGGACACCCCGAGAATCCCACCATGTGCCTGAAAGCTCTGTAAGCTGTGTACAAAACCAGAAGTGTCTCTTTTGCTATCGGGTACACCCCACATGTTGATACTGCACACACACACACACACACCCACGCACGCACCCCGGGGCTTTCACCCCTTGAAAACAAAGTATGAAAGCAGCAGCTATTGGTCAATCTGAGGATCTGACTGATGTGCTGAATCCTTCAGCTGTAGTGGAGAGGCTGCCTGAAAGCCTGGAATTCTGCTGGAAATCTCTTGTTCCGCGCTGCTGGGCTGGAGCTCAGGCACCAGAGAACTTCACGTCTTCTGCTGGCAAACGCGGACGCTTCTCCTTCGGTTGAACTCGCACGGTCGCTTCCTGTTGTGAAACCATGGTTACAGAAGGGACAGCAGCCATGGAAACCTCTTCCATTTATGTTCACAGATAAGTCCACTGACAACCAGTCAACTTGGCAAAAAAAAAAAAAAAAAATTAATCGTAAGATGATTAAAAATCTGAAGAGTTTGTAGATGTGTGTCATACACTGTGGCAGCAATAACAAGAGTCCTGAGATTTGTGGAGGGGGGGAAAAAAAGCAGACACAACCCTTGGGCCAAACAGGAAGTGTTAGGAAGGACTTGACCTGGGCATGGAGAGAATCCGCCCGTTTTTCTTGCCACCGTTCATGTGAGTGTAAGGGATGTGCTCCTCATAGTTGCCCTTGAGGGCCATGGAGGGTCCATTGTCCCTCCCCAGTGCTTTGTCCCTCTGGGAGTACGAGGAGGGGTCGAGGGGAATGCTCTCCATGTTCTCGAAGTCCATCTCGTACTCCTCCGTCTCCAGAGGTTTGTTCTCCTCGCTGTAGAAGAAGGAGACCTCGTGGAAGCTGGGGTGCAAGTCCTCCTTCAGCATCTCGATGATCTCAATGAAGGTGGGGCGCATCTTGGGGTTGTACTGCCAGCACATCTGCATCAGGCTGTGCCTGCAGCAGCACAGAGCACAGTCAGGGGCAGCAGAAACAATCCCACGTGCAGAGCAAGCCTGGCACCCATGGCAGACCCCCCACCACCCACACCAGGCCTCTGACACCCCAGGTTGTTTGTTCTCTTTCCAGCCTTCACATCTGCCTGTAGATCCTGACACTCCTTTTTCTCTATTTCTGTCTAGATTAAAAATTCCTTCCGATTCCTTCAATTGTTCTTAACTTGGCTGCTGAAGGAAACAGGGCTGTGGTTCACAGACTCTGTGTGTGTGTGTGCACACGCACTTACAGCCAGGTCATCCTTTTTTAATTAATTCCCTTTTAATTTTAACTCAGCCTGAAAGATAACAAAGCTCCCAAAACTTCAAGGAAGATGGGAGGCTGGGCAGAGGACAGAGGTCCTGTAAACATCCCACCCAAAAGAAAGGCCTTCAGCAAGAGGTCACATGTTATCAGACACCATGGAGAAACAATTCACAAACACAAATAGAGTCTCAAACTGGAGTTTGTAACTGGCCATCAGACAAATGTCCAGCACAGCAGGCTTTTTTCATAGGGATACTCACAAAACATGTTTATTTTATGACTCTGGAAGTGCTGTTTTGGCCAGAAGCAGCTGGGGGAAGAGGCTACCAGAACCAGAGAGTTACCATCTGTAACTGCTTCCTTTTCCAGCCAGAGCTGCTTTCCCTCACAATTGCTCCAGTGTGACTCCTCACACAGAATCCCAGGATTACTGAGGTTGGAAAAGACCTCCCAAGATCATCCCAAGATCATCCTAAGTCCAGCCTTTCATCCACCCCTACCTTGTCCCCAACCCAGAGCACTGAGTGCCACATCCAGGCCTTCCTTGGACACCTCCAGGGACGGGGACTCCAAACCTCCCTGGGCAGCCCCTTCCTTGGATCACTAAGGATACTTGGGTGGAATTTCTGTGGGAGGTGCCTCACTAAAGCCTGGTTTTGTCTTCCCCAGTCAAAGAGGGTTAAGAGGTGCCCCAGGTCAGGTCATCTTTGTGGGCCACACTTCAGGCAGAGAGTGCAGCTGGGCTGGTTGTCCCTGCTTGACACTTACAGCCTCTCTGGGCAGTTGTCTGGCTGATCCAGGTATCCTCCATCCATGACAAACTTCAGCACCTGCTCATTGGAGAGCCCCTGGTATGGCTGCTCTGCCAAGCTGCTTATTTCCCAAAGGACAACACCAAATGACCTAAGGGAGAGAGAAAGCTCCTGGTGAGAACAAAACATCCTGGACTTATTTTGGAAAATGAACTTCTAAAGAACACGGCTATATTTTCATGGAAGTGTTTCAAAACAACAGCTTTGTTTTGTCTGTGCTCTGAGCAAGTCACTTTAAACTATGTGTGCTAAAACAAGGAGCTCCTGAGCTGGAATTGAGCATCTGGGATTGCAGAGGACAGCTTACCACACGTCGGAGTAGGTGGTGAACACCCCATCCTTCAGCGACTCCGGGGCCATCCAGCGCACGGGCAGCAGCCCCTTGCCCCCCTTGCGGTAATAATCCGTCTCGTAGATGTCCCTGGTCATCCCAAAGTCTGAGGGAAGCAATTGGGATGTGTTAAAAGCCTCTCCCTCCATCCTGCTTTTCCTGTGCAACATCTCCAGATGGATGTTGCCTTCCCCCCACTGCCAAAGCCCAGCCTGCAGTCATCTGTCACCTCGTGATTAATGGTCAAAACATTTCCCTTTTCCTGCATTGTTTTTCTACGGAGTCACAACAGAGACTCCAGAGTTAAATTTTTTGGTGACAGCTTCTATTCTAAACATTATTTTATTCATCCTCTGTAAGTAAAACAGAGCTCCCTTTGTCTGAAATCCCACTGCCCTGGCTTTAACTCCAGAGAGCTCTGAAAAATCACCACATAAAATCACCGTAACCTTAACACCACATTCTCTGACCCTGCAGGGGGAGGACACCCTGTTCTGTACCAGCACCTTTTCTGATTATTCAGCCATCCAGAAGTCTGTATCTTAATTCTCCCAGGATTCGGAATCATCTCCTACTGTGGGGTTCCAGGTTATTTTTAAATGTTGTATTTACTTATTACTAAAAGAGTTTGGGTTAAAAACTGGGTTAAATTACTTTTAAAAGCCACCTGACCCAATGAAAGGATTATCAGCACTGGGTTTGTTGTACCCAACTCCTTCTTTGTCTTAATCTCATGGAAGCAAAGAGCAGTAAGACAAACCTAGGTGGTTTAAGCTGGAAAGGTATCGAACTTTTAGGACAGATGTCCTAAAAGTACAGGGAATAGAGAAGGGGAGAATAGAGAAGGTGAGAAAAGCTGCTCTGACTCTACAGGAGATGTTGTTCTTATTGCAGTCCACACAATTCTGTCACAGAGAAGAAACAGAGGGAAGTGCAGCAATTTCCCAAAGGCAGACAGTGAGAATCACCCGTGTTTCACTCGTTGGTTTTACCAACTTGCTTTTACATCAAACACAATGCACAGAACCATCTCCTGATCACAGAATGGCCTGGGTTGGGAGGGACCAGCAGCACCTACCCCCGATTTTCACAGTGAAGTCCTCTGCCACCATGCAGTTGCGAGCTGCCAGGTCCCTGTGCACGAACTTCTTGGCGTTCAGGTAGGCCATGCCGTCGGCGATCTCCGCGGCCATCTGGATCATCTCCCTCAGCGTCGGGGGCGGCCGCCCGGGGTTATTCTGCCAGGAAAAATCACAGTCACAGAAAGGTTTGGGTTAGGTGTGACCTTAAACATCACCCAGTTCCCTGCCATGAGCAGGGAGCCTTGCTCCACCCTTCCAGCCTGGCCTTGGACACTTGCAGCTTCTCTGCGCAACCTGTGCCAGGCCCTGCCTGCCCTCACAGCCAAGAAGGTCTTCACAAAATCACATCAAATCTACCCCTTTTCAGCTTAAAGTCATTAGATAAAAAAGTATAAAACTCCAAATCTGTCAGAGCTCAGTGCATCCCTCTGGGTGTCCAGAGTTGCCAGGGACCCTACCAGGGGGCTTAGAGACCCTGGCACAGCCCAGAGCACCTGGGGATTTGATTGTGACCCCTGGAGCAAGTTACCAGCTTTGTGTGAGGACCTGAAAGTCACAGAAGTTTAAACAATGTAATAATAAAATATTCACAGGGTGAAAAGGTAGATTTTAGGATTTTTGGAATGGAGGTTTTGGGGACAAGATGGAGGAACTTGGGTGTGTCCAGTCCTTCTTCTTATCTACCTCCATCTTCTGCTGTGATGCTTGCACTTTGGGATTGGTTTAGAATAGAAGTGCACTGTCTAACATGGGTGATAGGTATTGGGAAGTAATTGTAAATATCTTATACGTAGTTTGTAGTAGAAAAAGACAACCCCTGAGCCTCGGGGGCGGTCAGAGTGCCTGTGGCTGCCCTGCTGAGCAGACCTTGGCTGGACAGAAAGAAAATTTTATAGATAAGATTTAATAAACAACTTCAAGACCAAAAACTGAAGAGCTCTGACTCATTCACGTATCTCGGGGCTGCAATTAACAACTAAGCCCACAAGACAGATCAAGTCACTGTTCCACAACAGACTCCCTCTCTCCTTTCTTTACCTCAGCTTCAGGCCTCAAAGAGCGCAGGTAACTTTTGAGATCCCCATGTGCCATCAGCTCCATGACCACCAGAGTAGGCTGTCCCTTGGAGACCACTCCGAGGAGGCGAACCTGGAAAAGGAGTGAGAAATTCCCTTGAGGCTGTGTCCAAACAGAGCTGAGAACAGCCCCACAAGGCCTTGTTAGGCTGAGAGGTTTAAAAAGAGCAGCGGCGAAACGACTTGGGCAGAACGGGGAATCCAGCAGGGAGAGACCCCAGCTCTGATGGATCAGCTGCCTTGGCCAGCTGATGGTTGGGCCCTGAAGGCACTGCAGAGCTGCGTGCTGAGGCAGCCAGCACTTACCACATGATGGCAGCTGAAGCCTTTCATCACAGAGGCCTCGTTGAGGAACTCGATGCGCTCGCGCAGGCTGGCCGACTCGTTCACCGTCTTCACGGCCACGCGCGTCTCGGGCTCTCCCTTGACGATGTCCTTGGCAATGCCCTCGTACACCATCCCAAAGGAGCCCTGGCCCAGCTCCCTCAGCAGCGTGATCTTGTCCCGAGGCACCTCCCACTCGTCAGGGACATAAACTGTGGGGCACAGGGGAACATTCTGAGCTGAGCATTGTGGTGCTGTTTGCAGCGGGCTCAGGACGAGATCAGAATTTTGACTTTATGTTTTAGAAGGCTGATTTATTATTTTATGATATATATTATATTAAAGAAAATGATATATTAGAGCTATACTAAAAGAATAGAAGAGGGAAGGGAAGGGAAAGGAAGGGAAGGGAAGGGAAGGGAAGGGAAGGGAAGGGAAGGGAAGGGAAGGGAAGGGAAGGGAAGGGAAGGGAAGGGAAGGGAAGGGAAAGGAATTTTGTGACTGCTCACAGCTTCGACACATGTGGCTGTCATTGGTTATCATGGATTAATTAAAGATGCATTTGTTGCATTCTACAGCAGCAGATAATTATTGATTACATTTTGTTTCTGAGGCTTCTCAGCTTCTCAGGAGAAAAGATTTTTGCAAAAGGATTTTTCATAAAATATGTCAGTGACAGAGCATCTTCTGAAAGACACTCCCGCAGCAGCTTTGGGTGGTGCTGCCAGATTGAGGGGGGGTGAATTCTACAAAAGGACCAGAAAACCCCACAAAAACAACCCCCAGCCCATCCTGCTGCACTGACTGCAAGATTACACAAGAAAGAAGCCCTGGTTGCTCTCACCATCACTGGCACTGATGTACTCAGGGTTGGAGGATGCATACAGGGGTCCCGTTGGTCCTTCGGTTTGTCTGGAAGAGACACAAAACCCTCAGCACTCTGCAGCCTCTGAGGTGAGGGCAGTTTGGTCAATCCCCAAAGCATGCAGCAAATAAACTGTCCCCATATGGCACAAACTATTTCCTGCACTTATATTAATGCTGCAATCACTATGGAAATTAGAAAACTAAACAAAAACTGACTCCCAACAAAGCAGCAAAACTTTTGGATGTAAGTTTTGGTGTTTCTGGTGAAAACAAGAGGAGACTGCACTCACCTCTTTTTCACAAGCACGTAAGCAGCTCCAATAATTCCAGCAATTATTATGGCAAAAATAATAGGAACAATGATAACAGCAATATTTGGCTGAGCATTCACTAAGAGAGAAAGAGAGAGTTGGAGATATTATACAAGTCCAAAATAAAAATTTTTTCCTCAATAAAATCGCCCCCTTCAATAAATTGGAACCAATACAAAACTAGAAGCAATTTCACATCAAAATGTGAGGCTGGTCAGAATGAGGACTAATAAACAAAAGCCATGTGTTTCCAAGTGATTTCAGGTTCTTGACAACAGATGTATTTGGTAAACATTTAGTGACTCCCTGCTTGCTACACCCCATCCTCCAGAAATAACCCGAGTTTCTGTCGGGGACTGAAAGTCCAAAATGAAATGAACTCACAGTAATCAGCCACGTAGAAGTAGGTGGGCTCTGTCCAGGAGCCGTTCCCCGCCAGGGAGGTGGCTCTGATCCTCACGCTGTAGTTGCCAGGCTGCAGCCCCCGCAGCCTGCAGCCGCCCTCGCTGGCAAAGTGCTTGCGGGACACGCAGAAATGGGCCTCCTGTGGGGACAGGGCTGTGCCAGGCTCCTCCTGCAGCACCTGGGGCTCCCTGACAGCTCCCGGGGCTCCCTGACAGCTCCCGGGGCTCCCTGAGAGTTTCCTGGAGGTTCCTGCAGCACCCGGGGCTCCCTGACAGCTCCTGGGGCTCCCTGACAGCTCCCGAGGCTCCCTGAGAGTTTCCTGGAGGTTCCTGCAGCACCCGGGGCTCCCTGACAGCTCCTGGGGCTCCCTGACAGCTCCCGGGGCTCCCTGAGAGTTTCCTGGGGCTCCCTGAGAGTTTCCTGGAGGTTCCTGCAGCACCCAGAGCTCCCTGACAGCTCCTGGGGCTCTCTGAGAGTTTCCTGGGGCTCCCTGAGAGTTTTCTGGGGGCTCCTGCAGCACCCGGGGCTCCCTGACAGCTCCCGAGTCTCCCTGAGAGTTTCCTGGAGGTTCCTGCAGCACCCCGGGCTCCCTGAAAGCTCCCCAGGACTCCTGCAGCACCCAGGGCTTCCTGAGAGTTTCCTGGGGGCTCCTGTAAGATCCAGGGCTCCCTGACAGCTCCTCAGGATTCCTGCAGCACCCAGAGCTCCCTGCGAGTTCCTCCAAGCTCCTGCGGCTCCCTGAGAACTCCCTGGGGCTCCTGCAGCACCTCCCCAGCTGGCAAGCACACACCCAAGGGCTGTCAGTCTGCTCCAGGTTAGTGGTTTGTGCTGGATTTGTGCTTTGCAGGGCAGTAGGTCAGGTTACAGAGAGCAAGTGCCATGTGCTGCCCTGGTTCTGGGCCTGCACTGGGGAGTGCCACTGTCCCTGTGGCACTGACACCAGCCCTGTCCCCACTGCACTGACAGCAGCCCTGTCCCCACTGCACTGACAGCAGCCCTGTCCCTGTGGCACTGACAGCAGCCCTGTCCCCCTGGCACTGACACCAGCCCTGTCCCCCTGGCACTGACACCAGTTCTGTCCCTTGGGACTGACACCAGCCCTGTCCCCCTGGCACTGACACTGATGCCATCCCAAGCTTCCAGAGGAGACAAATTCACCAGTGAAATTTTGAATTCCTTTAGTTGTGCACCAGGAAACCCAACTAGTCAGGGCACTGCAAGCACAAGGACTGTCAGGTCCTAAAGAGCTCCCAGGGGCAGCCACTTCTCCAAAGGTGCTGTGACACCAGAACCTCCCACCAAAGGTGCTGGGACACCAGAACCTCCCACCAAAGGTGCTGTGACACCAGAACCTCCCACCAAAGGTGCTGGGACAGAACCTCCCACCAAAGGTGCTGGGACAGAACCTCCCACCAAAGGTGCTGGGACAGCAGAACCTCCCACCAAAGGTGCTGTGACAGAAGCTCCCATCAAAGGTGCTGGGACAGCAGAACCTCCCACCAAAGGTGCTGGGACAGAAGCTCCCACCAAAGGTGCTGGGACAGCAGAACCTCCCACCAAAGGTGCTGTGACAGAAGCTCCCATCAAAGGTGCTGGGACAGAAGCTCCCATCAAAGGTGCTGGGACAGAAGCTCCCACCAAAGGTGCTGGGACAGAAGCTCCCACCAAAGGTGCTGGGACACCAGAACCTCCCAGCAAAGGTACTGGGACAGAAGCTCCCACCAAAGGTGCTGGGACAGAAGCTCTCACCTCGGTGTCCCCAAGGCGCCCGTAGTTCACCTCGTAGAGCACGATGAGGCCGTTGGGCTCCTTTGGCTCCTGCCACTTCAGATGCACTGTGTTCTTCTCCACCAGCTCATGGGACACTGGGCCAACAATGTCATCAGCTTTAGCTAGAACCAAGTTCAAGATCAGGTTTAGTTTCATGTTTTTGGGCAAAATTCACACCTCACCCATCCTCCTTTCCCACCGGGACATACGGACAGCCCCTCTCTTCCACATTGCAGCTGCCTCCCGTGGGAAAAGCAGCATTTTGGGAGGAACCACCAAGGCACAGCAGGGCTGAGGGGCAGAATCACCTTCTGGCATGGTCCTGGCACTGACATAGGCTGCCACGCTGCAGCGGGACTCCTGGGCGTCGTGGTTGCAGGCGTGCAGCTCGATGCGGTAGCCGGTGAAGTGGCGCAGCCCCGAGATCACCAGAGACTCCTTGGACAGCACCTTCTCAAAAGGTTTCTGCTCCTCTGCACCCTCAGCTGCTGCTGAGTTATTGGGGGAGGATGGGATGGTGGGGAACACCACGGTGGAGTTTGCCACAGAGCCCAGGTCTCTTCGTTTTCTCGATGGCCTGTTGGGCAACACGGTCACCAGGTCAGTGCCACAGCCAGTGCCAACACATGCAGCTGGACAGGAAGGGTCCAGATGGCAGAGCTGAGTGCCACTGAAAACTCCAACTCTGAGTGCCACTGAAAACTCCAACTCTGAGTGCCACTGAAAACTCCAAACTCAGATCTTTGCTGCTGAACTGAACTTTCCACTCCCACCTCTGATTACCAGGCCATGATCAGCCCCAACAGGGATTTGCTCTCACAGGTCTCTGCCACCTTCCCTGCTTCCCTCTGCCTTCCCTGGTGCAATTCTCCTCTTACAGCAAAAGGCACCAGCCAGAAAGCAGAGTTTGAGATGTCCTGATATTTGCAAAGCAACAAAGAAATTCAGGATTTTTTTTTTTTTTTAACCAAGACACGCATCTTTACAAAATTCTGTATCTGCACAACTGCACACAGGGAGATAAAATAAAAATAAACCAACCCAAGCTTCAAGTGTTTGCTTGAGAATTCAAGTTCCCCTGGGTCTCTCAGCTGAGTCTAACTTTACCAGGTTGCCTCACAGATGCCTGGGGCAGGGTTGCAATGCTTTGGAGCTGCAGCCTGAGCACACCAGGTCACACCACAGCCCCACTCAGTGACCTCAGATGTGCCACATGTCCCAGGTGTCACCATCTTGCATTTTTAAAGCAAAAGGCCACTCTCCCAGCTCTCTGGAATACATTTGCCACTCTCACCCCCAAGGCTGAACCTCGATGGATACACAAAGCATTTTAACCTCTTCCCAAGAGATCAAATCTATTAAGTCCTTTTCAAGGCATGCATTTAGAACTCATGATTCTGATTATATATTCACTGTGTGGTTTTGTTAACCAAATGTTGCTCCTCAGGTTATTGCATTTCCATCTGAAAATGTGATTTTTTCACTTGTAAAACCAGCACCTGCAGTGTGACCATGTCACCTTCCCTGTCTGCACTGAGTGCCACCAGTCAGTTTTAATATCAGGTTTTGTCAGCAAATAAACAGAATAAATTCAACAGAATTAAGAAACATTCAAAAATTTCATTTTCTTGGCAAGGAAAAAAAAATATAAAAAGAAGGGATCAGTACCAAACCAAAAGTGCTCAATCTAACACTCTTATGTGCTGCCACATATTTGCCACGGGGAATTCCAGGTCAGGAACTAACCAAGGTGGTGAATCAGTAACTGTATTCAGTTACACAAAAGGAATTAATGCCAGTTGAAATCCAGACCATGTATTTTAAGGGGGTGATGATCTTTTTGTGTGTGTGTGCATGTGTGTGCAGCTATTAAAGGGTACAAAGAGTGACCTGATCTGAACCCACACTTGAGGCATCTCCAGGCTCTAAAAATGTAACAAGCTGTTGAAGCAAATCTTGCTGCTGAACTGAACTTTCCACTGCCACCTCTGACTACCAGGCCATGGCCAGCCCCAGTCCCAACAGGGATCTGCTCTCACAGGTCTCCCCCACCTTCCCTGGAGCTGTTTCTCCTCCTACAGCAAAAGGCACCAGCCAAAAGCAGAGTTTGAGATGTCCTCAACCTAAACACTGCACAAATATTCACAGAGTTGTCATTATCTCAGCATGGTTTGGGTTGGAAGGGACCTCAAAGCCCATCCAGTGCCACCCCTGCCATGGCAGGGACACCTCCCACTGTCCCAGGCTGCTCCCAGCCCTGTCCTTGGGCACTGCCAGGGATGCAGGGGCAGCCCCAGCTGCTCTGGGCACCTGTGCCAGGGCCTGCCTGCCCACCCTGCCAGGACACAATATTCATCCACCTGATGATAAATAAGATGGCAGGTGTTGGGGAAGATGGAACAGGAAAGCCTTATAAATAGGATTGCCTGGCAAAAGATTTTGAGAATATGGAAACTATAAGCAAGATTGAAATGAAAGCAAGCTTTGAGATCCCTCAGTCACTGAACAACAGGAAAACAATGGTGTGGCTGGCTGAAGGTGATCCCCTTTTGATGGAACAACACCCTCTGCTTGCAGACAGCTCCAAGGGTCAGAGCAGACCCTGCCAGCTTGGCAGAAGGGGCCCAAAGAGGAGTTTTTAGGGTTTAAAATGTAACACAGTATGGTAATGTAGTGATTCTTATAGGCTGTATGGAAATGCTATAGAATTTGTATATTGTACTAGATTGGTTAGTGAGAATCAGAATATTCAACACAGAAGAAGATTTATTGTATTGTAACAGGAACTTTGCTCTCTTGCCTTTTACTCTCTTACCTTTTTTACTCCCTTACTCTCTCACCCTCTCATCCTCTCTGCCCCTCTCTTCTCTCAGGCCTGCTCTGAGCTGTGCCTGGCAGCTCCCAGCAGGGCCCTGCACCCAGGCCCTTTGCAATAAACCTCAAATTCCAAGACCAGAAGAAGATTTATTGTATTGTAACAGGAACCTTACCTTCTGATCCTCTCTTTTACTCTCTCATTCTCTCTTTACCACTCTCTTTATCTCTCTCTCCCTCTTTGGGGCCTGCTCCAGCTGTGCCTGGCAGCTCCCAGCAGGGCCCTGCACCCAGGCCCTTTGCAATAAACCTCAAATCCCACGACCTGGCTGCAGAGATCTCTCATCTCCATCTGTCCTGACTGTGCTACCCCCATCAATCCTACAGGCAGGTTCAGCAAACACATTCCAGTTTTAAGTTTTCTCTTCCTTAATTACTAATTAACTCCTTTTGGAGCTGCTGCTCCCTCAGCCTGTGTGGTGCTGTGAGCAGTGTCCCCTCAGGATGGGGCAGAGTTCAGGGACCCAGCTCTGGGTCATGCCACCTCCCTCCTTGGGAAGGATTCCTTATGGTCAAACAGGACCTGGTTTGCATAAAAGCAAAGCTACACCCTCTGTTTATCCAGTGTGAATTCAGCTGATCCTCGTGTTCAAGGGAATTTTGTTTTTCACAAGTAAAACAGTAATTTGACCACTGATGCAACACAAGAGTAAAATGCAAGAATTCCTTCCTTCTCAAGTCACAGTAAGTTAAGAAAAGCTTTTGAAGCTGTAAATCCCCAATCTTCCCATATTTATTATCCTGGATTTGCAGCAATTTTCTTGCCGAATTCCCTGTGTTTTCAAACATCTGATTTTTCTCAGAGTTGTTCCAGTGTAATTTGCATTGAGGCCATCTCAGCAGCTCCAGGGAGCTCCTGTGAAACCCTCAGGTCCAGGTTCCTCCTGTCCTCACAGGTGACCAGGGGGTGTGAGGGGGCTGGTGGTGACACCTCAGCACACACAGCATGGCCTGTGCTGGGGGATTCCAAAAAATGCCTCTGGTACCTTAAGCCAAGCTTTTCCACAGCCCTGAAACTACCCCAGGTCAGCTGGCCTGGCCAAAGCATTTTAGATTTCTCTGTACAATTAACTCAATTGGGAAATACAGGAGAAACAATAACTTTTAAAGTGAGTCATCCCTCAGATCTTGCTCCCCAAGAATATTGGGAATGGCACAAATGTGTGTGACAGAGGACAGAGACAAAGAACTGGGGCTGCTCCTGCTGCAGTGGTGAAGGAATGGAGGGAACACCTGGAATGACACCCTGAACAACAGCCACTGAGCTCCTCTGTGCCTCTCAGGACTTTTTCTGAGTCTCTCCCTGCTTTCCACAGAATCATGGAGGGCTGAGGCTGGAGGCACCTCTGGGGATTGTCTGACCCCAGCTCCTGGCCCAAAGCAGCTGCAGCAGGTGGCTCAGGACCATGCTGGACCTCCAGGGATGGAGACTCCACACACCCATCCCTGGGCAGCCTGTGCCAGGCTGTGACCAGCCCTGAGCTCCAACCTGTGCACAGCTCCTCCAAAATGAGAGCAAATAACCCAGGAAAGAAGAAACAAAACACCCAACAAACAAAGATGGCCACTTTGTTCAGCCCCAAAGGGGACCTGGAGTGAGGCACTGCCAGCTCTGCCTGCACAGAGGAACATTCCTGAACTTCTCATTTGGCTTTTTGTCACTGCCAGAGAAAACTGAGCCCCAGGAGGTGTGACAGTGGCTCCTGGAGTGGGTAACCAACGTGCCCAGGGGAAGGAGCTGTGATTGCCAGAGGGTGAGATCAGCCCTGCACTGAGGCTGGATCCTGCCCAGGGATCAGATCGCTGGCAGCAGGGCAGGAGGGCAGAAATGGCACATGGAAAACAAGAAGATATCAGGGAGAAACTGCTGTGATTCTGCTCCCCTGGCATCTCCTGTTCCCTGCTGGCCTCATCCCTGCCCTTCCTCTCGTGACTGGCAAGCTCCTGCTCTCCAGGAGAGGCCACACAGCACCTCAGGAGAGGTCACTGAACTCTCAGGAGCCACAAAAAAAGCACCTGAAGTAAATTAAACCGCACTCCCTGCTCCCTGCCAGGCTCTGTGAGCAGGTGATAGCACAGTATTCACAGGAAGAAGAATTCTGATTTATGTGCTGACAGCCTGGAGCCTGCCAGGGAGGACAAGCAGGGCACGTGGCAGGATTAGCTGGCCATGGGATGTGGGGATTTCTTCCTCAGAAGGCTGACAAGGTGGCACATCCTGGTGATTGGTTTCTTCCTATAATGTATACCCCAGAAAAACTGGCCTGAGAAGCATCCTGGGCTGGCTGCACAATAAAACTGGGGGTGGGGAAAAAAAAAAGAAAGAAATCAGAGTGTCAGAATTGTCTGCCTGCATCAGGAGGAGTTTGGCTTTTGCATGTGGCTTGGTTCTCCTCTGCTTTGGAATATGTCATGTCCTGGCATCCTGTGGCACACTGGAGCTCATCCTGATGGGCACCAACAGCAAAAGGAGGGGCTCTGCTCAAGCTTCCAGGTGAGGACTGCAGGCACCAGGGCAGGGAGCCCCAGGGAAAATGCTCAGTGCAGTGACCCAGCTTTTGTCAGGCAGCTGCAAATGCAGGTTTGTTGGCTGAGGGCAGCAAGCAGAGAATAAATTTAGAGCACAAAAGGCATGAGAGGGAGAAGGGTAAATCACCACAGATTCTACCCTGCTCCCCAGCACTTCCTCCCCAGGCTGCAGATGAAGTGTGAAGATATTCAACACCACTTAATGTGACACCAAGTGTGCCACTGCAAACAGGACATTCACCACCCAGGCACTCACATTCCTCATGGTATTGGAGGCATTTCCCACACTAAGTGAAGGGAGACCACAAATACCACGCTGGAGGACGAGGCTGTGGCCTGGTAAACTGCCCTTCTCCTTTCTTTTCAACTCAATGAAAAACTTGACCACAAAATTTCAAGACAGGAAAAGAAAATCGCTATTTTTGGCATCATCTGATGCCAGATGAGCTGCAGGCTGTTTGTTAAGGATTCTCACTTTATTCTTGAGCTGAGGAGAATTCAGGGACAGGAAATGGAAACAGGAGATTCCCAATCTGCAGGAAGATCCGTGGTAGGTGCTCTGCTCTCCCCATTCCAACACCCATATCCAGCTGGACTAGACAAGCTCATGGAAGCCTGGCCATGTGGCTGTGTCCAAGCTGGTATTTTTATTTAATCCTCAATTACATTTCCCTGCCCCTGAGCCCTGTTTGATGTTCTCACCTGGGCACAAAAACCTCGTTGTGGAGATAATTCTCAAAGGTCTTGCGGAAAGCAGATTCCTCCAGCTCCTTCTGGATCTGGGAGTCTGTTTTAGGACAGGAGCAACATTCCCCACTGACATCCTCAGCTTCACTCTGGTTGTACTTCTGGGGGTCTTCAGACTCAAAAGGAGGAGACCAAGTCCTTGAGGGCAGCTTTAATCCTGGAGACAAAACGGTTTTAGTGTCCCTTGTGCCTGTCTTGGCAGAAGATGTTTGATCCTACAAAAAGATCCCAAACCAGTGTACACAGGATTCATGGCACATTTGGGCATCCCATATTTCACATCCAGGCCTGAGCAGTTCCCTCTTTTCTGACAGGCCTTTAATTCAAAAATGCTGGTTTTGCAATGGAGCTTGGATGCTGCTTTATCCCAGTTCAGGTAACACAGAGCAGCAGGTGAGATTTTGGAGTCTTCAGTGCAATTCTGTGTTCTCAAGGAATTCCAAACCAGGACCAGCTGACTTCAAAAATTAACTTAACCCTGAGCTCCAGCAGCACCCAAATTTTTAACTTTGCTTGTTGCTATTAAACTCATAATTCAGTTTAAAAGGAGCAAGGGCAGAAGGGAGATTCCCCAAAGGAAAAAACATGTGATTACTTTGTAAAAAACATTTTTAGACCTTCTGCACATACCTTGGCAGCAGCACCTAATGTAACAGAATAGGGAGGGACAGAGCTGATGCCAGAAAAAGAGTCCTGAATCCAGCAGGACTGGGACCCCCAGAGCACCCCCAAGGGAAAACCCCAATTCTGGGAGAGATGGAGGGAAAGGGCTGGAGGGAGAAGCAGCCACTCACCTTTGAGGCAGTAATCGAGTTCATAGAGCTCACTGTCCTCTGCCTGCTGCTGCCAGTACACCAGGTAGTGTGTGATGTTCCCATTGGGCTCTGAGGGAGGCTTCCACTTGAGGATGATTTGGGATGAGGAGTTGGAGACAGAGATGGGATCTAACGGGACCGACGGGACTGGGGGTGGGCAAGAGACAGAGGTCACTGCACTGCCCTCAGGGCCTGCCAAAGCAGGCACCAGCACAGGCAAATCCCCATTTCTGTGGCAATCAAGCATTCCCTGGCACCCAGCAGGCTCCTCCAGCCTGGGCTGATCATCCTGGAGGTCTCCTCCAGCCTTATCTTAACGAGGTCACACAAAGTGGATGGAAGAGGTGCCCATTGGCACCATCTGGAATCACATCCTTGGTTTAAGAATTCCCTCCTACCAAAGCAGGGCAGTGGGAAATTTTCTGGATAATTCCTCCAGGGAAGTGGAAAGTTTCCTAAATAATTCCTCCCTAGCAAAGCAGGCAGTGGGAAGTTTCCTGAATAATTCCCTCCTACCAAAGCAGGACAGTGAGAAGTTTCCTGGATAATTCCTCCAGGGCAGTGGGAAGGAAGTTTCATGGACAATTCCTCCCTACCAAAGCAGGGCAGTGGGAAGGAAGTTTCCTGGACAATTCCCTCCTACCAAAGCAGGGCAGTGGGGAGTTTCCTGAATAATTCCTCCCTAACAAAGCAGGGCAGTGTAAGTTTCCTAAATAATTCCTCCAGGGCAGTGGGAAGTTTCCTGGATAATTCCCTCCTACCAAAGTAGGGCAGTGGGAAGGAAGTTTCCTGGACAATTCCCTCCTACCAAAGCACAGCAGTGGGAAGGAAGTTTCCTGGATAATTCCTCCAGGGCAGTGGGAAGTTTCCTGGATAATTCCTCCCTACCAAAGCACAGCAGTGGGAAGGAAGTTTCCTGGATAATTCCTCTCTACCAAAGCACAGCAGTGGGAAGGAAGTTTCCTGGACAATTCCTCCCTACCAAAGCACAGCAGTGGGAAGGAAGTTTCCTGGATAATTCCTCCAGGGCAGTGAGAAGTTTCCTGGATAATTCCTCCCTACCAAAGCAGGGCAGTGGGAAATTTCCTGGCTAAGCCCCAAGCAGACTCAGTTAGGCCTGGTTTTAGCCCTGCAGGCTGCTGCACTGACCCGTGGCGTTGGTCTGCACGTAGATGATCTCGCTCTTGGCGCCGTACGTGCGCCGCTCGTCGGAGAAGGTGACCAGGGTTTTCACAAACACTGCATACTGTGTCCAGGGCTTCAGGCCCCTCAGGAGCCAGCCTGGCTGGGCCTGGGCTTTGGGCTCGTTGGAGCGTGGTGGGGGATCCACATCCACAACTGTCCAGCTGTTGGAGCCACAGGCGTCCTGGCCATCGAACTCCGTCACGTTCTGGTAGGGACTTGAGGAAAGAGAAGGCCCCAATTAACAGAATCCTCAATCAGGCTCCTAAAAACATTTCTAAAGACACACTGGAAGTTATCACCTTTTACCCTTCAGAGAAAGTAAAATGATCTCATTGTATTTATTCTGAAATGGAGGCACTGGGGGCTTTGTCATCTGGGCCTCCAACAGCATCACAGAGCAGGATCTGTGCCCAACATGACCCCAAGAACTAAATCCAGACTGATTATTGTGAGCTTGATTCTAAAAGAATATTTCTCTTTTTCTAAAAGAATCTTTCCCACCTCAAAGGGGAGAAAACCCTCAGCATTCCACAGAGATAGTGGGGAGATGAGAAACTCCATGGTTTGAGTATGTGTGTCTAGAACAGCAGGAATAACTAAAGTTGGGATTGTTCTTAAATGAGGAACTGTGAGGAGATGAGAAACTCCATGGTTCGAGTATGCGTGTCTAGAACAGCAAGAATAATTAAAGTTTGGATTGCTCTTAAATGAGGAATTGTGACTGTGCACAAGTCAGGGACCTTAATGAACACTTTTACAGAAACTTAGTGCAGGAGCCACAAAATCAGAGACTGAACAGCTTTGCCCATCCAGCAGGTTCAACATCCACCTCTGAATGCCAGCTGCTGCTGGTGGCAGCCCAGCAAGGCCACAGCTGTGCCCTGAGGGGTCACTTACGCCTCCTTGTAGAACAGCATGAACCCCAGGAGGTCACGGAAATCAGGGGGCCAGTAGGGCTCCCACTTCAGCAGGATCTTGTCATGAGAGGTCCTAATGGAGGAAAATTTCAGCAGTTCGTTTTCACCTGTAACAAGTGAGAAGTGACAAGAGTTTTATTGATGCTGAAAAACGAAGCATCAAACGTAATTTACATTTTGGTTTTGATTATCTTAGAAGTTGAAGATAAATGTGAGGATGTTGGCACTGAGAAGAGCTGCCCAGTAAAACCTTATCTTACTTGGCAGCCATTCCTACCTCAGATCAGTGGCTGGTATCAATGCCCTCCTAAGGTTAAATTTTTCTATGATTTCATGAAAATGACACTGCAGAAGAGCTGAACTAAATTCCAAAAAGCGAGAAATCTAAAGGCAACACATTTCACAACTGATGATGATCTGCACAGCTGAACCCAGCAATATGGTTTGCACAGAAGGCAAGAGGCCACAGAAATGAAGCAGAAGAATTTCCAGCCTTGCCCAGGAGCAGCGAGGTCCCTCTGCCAACAGGAGGGTGTTTGCAGGAGGATGGAGCTCAAGGGACGTGGTATGACATGTTCTGTGCCCCCAGCCCCAGTGGCTCTGACTGAATTTGCTATTCCTGCAGTAGCTGCAACAGGAGGAAGAACATTTATTCCACTGGCACCACATCCAGAACAAACAGGGGCGCTTTTTTTTTCCCTTTCTATTTTTTTTTTTTAGTAAACAGGATGCTGCCAATGTGAAAGCTGAGCTTGAAATGTAAAAGCAAACAAAAAGCCAAACAACCTGGCAAGCTGTGGTTTGAGGTGGGGGTGGCACAGACACCAGCTCAGCAGGGCGAGGGTAAAGCTGGCAAAGAGAAATGCAACTGTCTCCTCCAACTGCCTTCACACCAAACACCAGCCCAGGAGCCACAGGCAGAGCTGGATCTACTCAAATTCAGGTTCATCCCCAATGTGGGAAGAGTTTTTCAGTGTCCCATGGGAGGAGATGAACTTTACAGACAGCTGATTCCTTGTGCTCCTTGCCTCTGCCCAGGCTGAGCTGTGGTGCCCCAGAGGCTCCGTGGGTGTTTTTCACTGGTGCTGCCAGGTTTCAGGTCACAGCCATTGCATTCCCCTCTCCCTCTGTGCTGGCCTGGCTGCCTGTGGTGATATGTGGGAAACCAGACCAGGAAACTGAGTCAACTGAAAGATCTTCACTTTTTAGGTCTGTTCACAAAGAGCTGCATCAACGAGGGGCAACGAGGACAGGATCAGAAATCACAGAATCCTGGAATGTTCTGGATGGGAAAGGACCTTGGGCTCTTCTGGCAGTGCTGTCCCCAAAAGCAGAGGGACAGTGAAGCCACAGGATGCCCAAGCTGCCCTGCAGGTTGTGAGCCAGGGTCTGAAATCCCAGTTCAGTCAATGCTGGGCTTTTTTGTGATCTCCCAGGATCACAACCCAACTGCAGGGAGGGGTCACTGCCTCTGTCCCCATGTCCTTCACAGAATATCCTGAGCTCCAAGGGGCCCATGACCACCTGCATGTGCAGGTGAATCTCTGTGGGGCTGAGAATGAATCAGAGCAGAGAGATGCCACCAGCTCAGAACAGAGCTGGGTTTTTCCTACCCTTGATTACTTCCACAATAGAGCCCTGGTATAAACAGAGAAAGGGGATTGTTGGTGGCACAGAAAGAGAACAAACAGCAGGGCTGGGGGTGCAGAAGGACTGCATTTCTTGCAGTATTGCTGCCAAAATAAATGTCTGCAGAACCCCATCTTCAGCAGCACAACTTCAAAGCCCATCCTGTGCTGTTTGCTGACACAGGAGCTGTCTGATCGTTGTTCCTGAAGAAAGCTGTTGGGTGAAAAACCTTAGAGAGGCATTGCAAAAATTGTTGGAAATTTTTCCCTGCCTGTTGTCATGGCAATTGCCTCACGTGGCTGCAGGGATGGGTGGAAATCCTGTTTCTCCTGTGTTTATTCCATGTTGCCTCATGACATGGGAAAAGCAGATTATGACTATTAATCAGGTACTCAGCAGTAACACAAAGTCCCAGCCTGGGCTGAGGTTACACTGTGCTAAACTCTTCAAAAAGACATAAAAAATACACTCCCAGCCCCACAAACCTCCCAGGGTTTTGTGGGACCAAGGGTGCCAGAGGGAGATCCCATGGGGACTTTAACTCGTGGCACAGTGACAGTGAGTGCACAGGCAAGGGGCAATGTCTGCTGCTTTACCAAAGGGATGAAAAGGGATGAAAAAGCCAGGAAAAGCATCATGGGCTGGGCTGGGAAGAAAAGGAGCATGAGGAGAGCAGGGCAGAGGGAGAGGAAAGGGAAGCAAAGCTTTGTTTTGAGGCTCTTACAGGAGGCCTGATCCCCGTTGGTCTTCAGGGCTATGTCATTCCTCTCCTGACGCCCCTTAGTCCCAGAGATCTCCTCCATCTTGTGGATTTCTGACAAGCACAGCTTGGGGTTGTAGTGGAAGAAGAGTTTGCCCCGTGCAATAGTGAGGTTGTGTTTGCTCCAGTCCCAGAGCTGGCGAAGATTCTGGTTGTCCAAGGCATAAAAAGAATAATTCCTGAAAACAGAACAATGAAAACATGGTTTGGGAGAGGATACATGAAAAACTCTTTTTGCACTAATTCAGGCACCAAAGAAAAATGAATGTAAATTGTCTGCCCTGGTAAGGCACAAGCCATGGGCAGAGGAACACTTAAAAATAACTTGGGAATTGTTTCCCAATACAAATCACCCTGATAGAAGTGGCACTCCTGGTACTTCAAAACATTCAAATAAAGCATCTTTTGAGAGAACTCACCCAGCTTCAAGTGTCTCTCCTCTGATCAGATGGAGCTTCCGAAAAAAGGAAAGAGAAACCAAGGCATAAGAGCGGCGGATTTTTAGGTAACCTGAGATTTCTTCTATCAAGCCAAGGTTTGCTTCCAGCTCAGCTGCTATGTTATCTATGGAGAGGAAAACATTGGGAAGAGTTTTCTGGTATCATAGAGAGAAACACCCACATATTACGTGAATATTAAACAATTAACATCAATATGAAACAATTAAAGCCCAAACATTAATATTTAACAATAATAATTATTGTATTTGCTGAGATCCTCATGGCAGGGAGGAATGATGAATCTGACTCCACGTTCTCAGAAGGCTAATTTATTATTTTATGATACTATATTATATTAAAGAATACTATACTGTACTATACTATACTGAAGAATACAGAAATGATAGTTACTATGCTAAAATGCTAAAAAGATAATAATGAAAATTTGTGACTCTCTCCAGAGTCCTGACACAGCTTGGCACTGATTGGGAAAGAGTAAAAACAACTTACACCAGAAAACAATGAAACAACCACCTGTGGGTAAACAATCCCCAAACACATTCCACACGAGCAAAACACAGGAGAAGCAAATGAGATAAGAATTGTTTTCCTTTTTCTGAGGCTTCTCAGCTTCCCAGGAGAAAAATCCTGGGCAAAGGGATTTTTCCAGAGAACGCGAACACGACAATTAATAAACATTAATATTTAATTTCTTTACGTTGATTCAGGAGAACTGGCAGCAATCGATGAACAAAAACCATCATTTGCAAGCCTTTGCTTTGTGCTGGTTTCTCTGGGTCCCTCTCAGGCTGAGGGGTGTCCCTGCTTGCCCAGCTGTGCCCACTTACTTCCCCCGCGGATGTTGATGACCAGGCTGCCGTTGACCACGGTGCAGCCCCGCAACGCCTGCGCCGAGGTCACCGAGTCGATGGTCTTCTCCTTGCCAAAGTCACACACCTTGGGGCAGGGCCCTGCACAGGGCGTGCAGTGCAGGCTGCAAAACAGCACAGGAATGGAGCAGGGTCAGCAGGATGGCCCCAGCAGCGCCCTGAGGGATCAATCTGTCGTGGGGTTGGCTTTTTAGGAACTCCAAAGAGAGGCGCAGAATTGTGGAACGGTTTGGGTTGGAAGGGATCTTAAAGCTTGTCCCATTCCAACCTCTTTCTACACCTTGCACCAAGCCCCAGCCAACCTGGCCTTGAAAATCACTGCTGATAAATTTAAATGGTCTTAAATTGTCACTTCCACACTTCAAACGTGAATCCCTCCCTACAAAACAAAATGAAGTGACCTGAATTATTGTGAAGAGGAAATTGGCCACGATGCTGCCCAGTGCTCTCCATCCCAGGGCTTTCAAGATAATAAATCCCAGCCCAGTATTCATCCCAAAATCATTAACCAAATGTGTAATTGATGAGTGGAGAGCTGGCCCTGCATCTGGGAATCCTCGGATTGAGGACTGCACACAATGTTGCTTTAAAAAAAGGCAAGAATGTGCTTTGTGCTCTGGGGAAATACTGCTTAAACAGCACGAGCTGATGGCTTGCCCTGGTCACACCACCACAAGAATGTGTTCCCAACTAGTTCAGAGAAAGAAATGCTCTAGGAAAAGCAGGGAGCAGAGCTGAGAGGTCCCACTGGCAGCAGCCTGGAACAGCACAGGGGAGGCCACGGGGCTGTTGCACAAGCAGCACAGCTACTTTAGGGGCTGCTTGCTGCTTCTTTGGAAAAGCAAAACAGGAAATGGCATAAAGAGTCCTGTTAAGAGTGAATTCCCTGAAATTATTATGGCAGGAGCAAATACATGCACAAAGTGACCAATATTCATAGGAAATCTGACTCACCACAATCTAGAATGGTAATGCGGGACAAACAACCAAGTTTTCAGTGATAAACAGCTCAGCACCATAAATTATTTAATTCCTTTGTCAAAACCCCCTGGGAATAGACAGAATGGCTGTTCCCTGCTTTGATTCGTGCTACACTTGTTTGTTACATTGTGCATTTATGTCTGGCACAGCTTGAACCTGCTCAATGAAAGTAATTACAGGGATGAGGGACTGATATTCTGAGAACGAGCGCTCCGAGGACGCTGTGCTCTCTTCATTAGCCACAGCCTCTCCCTGCTGTGCTTTTCCAGCCTGGCTCCCTGGCCTGAGGCTGCTCCTGAGGGCAGGGAAGCAGGGCTGCTAAAGCCTCTCCACTGCCCACCTCCCTCCTCCCACGCTATGGATGCTCTTCCCTGTCCTCTCTCCATCTCCCTTTCCCACTTTTTCCAAACTTGACAGCAAGCAAGAGAAGAATAAACTACCAGCCCATGGCAGGGAGAGCTTTTAATGGCTTGAATTAGCAAGGTATTAGTTTGTAAATCATATTAAAGCAGACCAGGTGATTGCTCCAACTCCTCTGTGGATGCCATGGGACAGAGAGAAACAGCGTTTCTCACAGCGGCTTGTGAGAATTTTTAGGGAATTGTAAGGATGTGATAACTTGTTCAGTGTAAACAATCTGCAGGTGGTGTTTTCCTACTTTGTTCTTCTCAAGGATGGTGTATGAGGAAGATTGTTGTGTTGCACTAAATTGTTATTTAGTTGTTTGCACTGGGTGTTTGGTAATTTGCACTGTTCACATGATTTGTATCTTATGACCACATGTTCTTCCCCTTTTCCCCACTCTAAGTATCAGCATTGGTGGTCACTTCCCTGGTCAGTCCCTCCCCTCACCCCTCCTTACTGGTATCCCATTGGCCATGGTCCTCTTCCTCCACCCCCCATTCCCCAGGTATAAAAGTCTCCCTCCATGAGCCATAAGTGCTTCCCATGTGGGTTTTTCCATCTCAAGTCAATAAACAGAGGACATTCATCCCCTGCCTCATCTCCACTTGACAGAGCAAATTCTGCCTCATCTCCCTCTTTCAGTGCAAAATCTGCCTCATTTCCACTTGTCAGTGCCAATTCTGCCTCATCTCCACCTCCCAGTGCAAATCCTGCCTCATCTTCAGCTTCACTGTAAATTCATCCCCACGTGGAGAAGAGCACTTCTCGTCCTTTGCTTTCATCTATGTAAGACTGTGTGGGCTGGGGTCCCCAGCCAGCTGGACTGGACCCAAACAGCCCCTCCAGACACAGATTCCCACAGCTGGCACCCAACGTGTGGCTCAAACCCACGACCCTGAGATTAAGAGTCTCTACTTACAGAAGATGTTTTTGTTAGTTAGCCAATCAAACAGAATCTATGGCATCATTCTATAAAAACCACGCGGTTCTCTTGAACAAAGAAGTTTCAACTGTGTTTCCTGGGGAAGCCTATGGTACAAGAGGGACTCCTCTCTTGTTGCTGAACTGAGAATTGATTATCTGAAGGGTGGTGATGAACTGAGAGTTCGTTATCTGAGGGGTGGTAAATTGATTGAGAATCCAAGGTTTTGTCTCACTGTGCTGTGTTGGGGATTTGGTGGGGGGAGGAAGAATGTTTTTGGAAGGTTTTCATTCTGAGTTCTGTGTGTTTCTTTCACATATTGTAAGTTAATAAAGTATTTTTTCCTTTATTCCCAAGTTGGAGCCTGCTTTGCTCTATTTCTGGTCGCATCTCATCAAACCATGGACACCGTGTCACTCTCAGCACAAGAACGACCCTCCTGCTCTTGACCCACCACCCAAACCCCGCGTCCAAGGAGGAGCAAAGCCCAGCCAAGCCCCAATTTTCTCCCTGCAGCCCAGGTACTCACTTGCTGGAGTTCATGATGTACCCTGAGGGGCACTCGTGCACGCACTCGTTGTTGTGGATGACATGGCAGCCGGACTCGCGGGCGTTCTTGCACTTGTTGTGCAGCTCCTGGCAGAAGCTGAAGGTGACACAGCGCCAGCCCTCGAAGCGGTAGTGCCCAGGGGGACAGTTCTCCACACACCTCCCATCCAGGTAGAAGTTCCTGCAGGCCACACACCTGGCGGGGTCGTTGGGCTCCGTGCAGTCGCCCAGGCACTCGCTGTGGCAGCACTGCCCGTCCGCCGTGCAGCCCTGGGACTTGCAGGCAGGGGGACACACTGGGGAGAAACATCACAGGCAGCTGGGTGTCACAGAGAGCCTGCCCACGTGTGACCTGAGAGGTTACACAGGTGGCACCTGGTCCTGCTCGTCCTGGGAGCTTCCTGTGCGGAGGGGCAGCCGTGGAGCATCTGCCTCACCTCCAGCTCTCAGTGAAAATTCTGCCTCATCTCCACCTGGCAGAGCAAACTCTGCCTCATCTCCACCCTTCAGTGAAAATTCTGCCTCACCTCCACTTGGCAGAGCAAACTCTGCCTCATCTCCACCCTTCAGTGAAAATTCTGCCTCACCTCCACCTGGCAGAGCAAATTCTGCCTCATCTCCACCTGGCAGAGCAAACTCTGCCTCATCTCCACCCTTCAGTGAAAATTCTGCCTCATGTCCAGCTTTCAGAGTAAATTCTACCTCATCTCCCCTTTCAGTGCAAAATCGGCCTCATTTTCACTTGTCAGTGCAAATTCTGCCTCATCTCCACCTTTCACTGCAACTTCTTCCTCATCTCTACATTTCTGTGAAAATTCTGCCCCATCTCCACTCGGCAGAGCAAATTCTGCTTCATCTCCACCTTTCACTGCAACTTCTGCCTCATCTCCACCTTTCAGTGCAAATTCTGCCTCATCTCTACACTTCTGTGAAAATTCTGCCCCATCTCCACTCGGCAGAGCAAATTCTGCTTCATCTCCACCTTTCTGTGTAAATTCTGCCTCATCTCCGCCTTTCTGTGTAAATTCCACATTTCAAGAACGTTTCTGAGGAGTCTTATCATTCACCCTCACAACTCATCAATGCTCATCTTCAAAAGAAGAAAACTGAGTTTTCCTGCTCCCTCAGTGCAGCAAAGAGGCTCCAGGAGAGCCTTGGTGTCATTTCTGAAGCTCAGGAGTGATGAGACTCCACACCAAGAGCTTCCCAGCCTGACACAGCCAGTTTCAGCCAGAAAATTCTTGTTTCTCAGTTTAGAAAAGTGAAGTTTCTTACAGCAGTACTGCAAATAACACATGTCCAACAGCACTTTTCCACAACCCTTCGTGTTAATCAGGCTTTGCTTCCCATCTGTCTATCACCCTGTCCCTGATTTCCCGGAGGAAGCCCTGGCACCAACACGAGCTCTTCAGTGGCTCTCCCAACAAGTCCACAAAGAAGGGCACCCACGAGTGTTATTGCTTGAGGTTTTTATGGTTTTCTTTTTAATTACTCATTACTTAGCACCCCACAACAGCTCTAACAAGCGGTTTGGGCTTTGAACTCCAAACCAAGCAGAGCAAAGACCGTGAGTAACTCAGGGAGGAGGAGGAGGAGGGCAGGATGAACAAAGCCAGGGAAGCTCCAGGGGAAGGTCAGTCCTGCCCCTCAGCATCTCCATGCTCAGTCTGAGAGGTCCAAATGAGGCTGAAATAATCAAACCCAGCTCTGTAACCCAGAACACACCAAGAACTCCACGCCAGGAAAGAGGACAGAGCTGAAATCAGCACTCCAAGAGCCAACACCACACCAGCAGGGCTTCAGAAGCAGGAAGAAGGGCTTTAGATGGGGGACAGGGACCTGGGTTTATCCTCACAGCCTTTGGGATGCAGCTGTGAATTGCCAAGATGCAGATGAAGACACCCTTTGTCCTCACCAAACCAGAGTGCTCTGTCTGAGGGAACACCTGAGCAGCTCCTGATGCTCTGCCTGAGCCCCCTTGGTGAAGGGAGACAGCAATAAATCCTGAATTAACACCATCTGCCTCCACATTTCCCCAGCTTTCTGTCCCATACTCAATGTCCAGGCAGGAGGGGCTTTATTAACTTATTCATTATTTATTTTATCCTGACACAGTGATGTCCAGAGGTGAAATATTATCTCTATTCTGAAATATTATCTCTAAATTCTGGTCAAGGCACCTGAGCAGACCAACAGTGGAATGTGGTCAAGTTGTAGCCAGCCAAAGGAGCAGCAGGTGGGAGCCACAGCACAACACGTTGGGATGATCCAACCCCCAGCTGTGTTAGGAAGAAAATCCCCCTCGGCCCCATGTTAGGGGATTGCAGAATTAAGTGTGTTAAAGCTGTTAATGCCATTCCTGGAATAAGCAGGACTAGATGAGGTAGTAAAGATGAGCAACCTCTGCTCTGCTCCAGCCTGATAAATCCCTTGAAGAAATATGAAATGGATAAAGCTGAAATTCTACCACAAGGACAATTTAATCTCAAATATCTTACTGCTTCTGTGTTAGTCCTTCAGTGCAGGTGTTTTCTCTGTGCATCACTCATCCATTACAAAAAGCACAGGAATGTGTTTCAAATTAATTTCTTTTCCAACTTTTTGCCCTTTTCTAGCAACAGGTCTTATTTTGTGAACCTGTCACAAGCAGTACTTGATTGAAATGCAATAGCCAAAGAGCAACCTGCAGGTAACACCTTGCATTAGACTAAATATAAAATGGGAAGCTTGCTTGAAAAGCCAGGTTATACATGGATATTTTAAATGGTTATACACAGATGAGCACAGTCTAGCTACAGGTGTCCTGGCTGCAGTTTATTAGAAATATTTGCAACAGAAAATTCCAGAATTTATTCCAAAGCACCATCAAACTTACTAATTCCAGCCTGGAATATCAAGGTTTGTGAGCAGGGGGAAAGCCTGGGCTGCTTCTCCCACACCTGCCCTGAGAAAGGGACGTTCTGCAAGGAATCCTGCTCTCAGTGTTCCTCACCAGCATTTCCTCACAAAGGGAATTTTCCCCTGCCTCTTTCATGCTCAAAGTTTAAAGCATCCAAAAGACAGCATTTGTTTACCAAGGAGCAGCCAGGTAATTGGGAAAAGCCAGCCCTGATGCAAAGCACCCGGTGACACATGGCACCTACTTAACATTCTGTCACACAATATTGAATTTGTTATGGAAACTAATCTTCAAAGCCCCGTGCTTATTTACACATTTTGAACTCAGCTGCAAGTATTCACAGGGCAGAAACCGCCTAAAGTCCCCACTCCAAAGGTTTTCAGAAGATACAATTAAACTATTTTTAAACCATTCTTAACGTTTCTCTTTTTCCTGTTCCGCCAGCTTTTGATGTCTCAAAGACAGCTCAAAGAAAGCAAAACACCCAAGGCAACAGCTCTTTTTCCATTAAGCACTCAGGACCAGAAATTCAATCACCATTTTGTGCAAATCCTCATTACCCAAGATCCTGAACAGATGTCATGACATTATCAAAGTCTGCATGCTAGAGAGCACCTCAAGTTGTGTAAAACCTCTCCAGAGCATCTTCACTATGGCTTCTTACAACTCTTACTCCAGGTTATGTCAATCAGATGGGCCAGAAACACAGGTTTTATCTGGGTTTTTGCTGCCACTTTGTGCTTTCACTGCAGGTCACCACTGAAAAGATTTATGCACCTCATTACCCCTCTCCACCGAGGTCTGCAGACCCCAATAATTGCTATGGCATGCAGAGATTTGCCTTTTTGCACAAACAAAATTGGCTCCCCAGGGAATGGTCCCAACCCCAAGGCTGCCAGAGCTCCAGGAATGTTTGGACAAGGCTCCCAGGGATGCTCAGGGTGGGATTGCTGGGGTGTTTGTACTCAAGGATCTTTGTGGGTCCCTCCCAGCTCAGGACATTCTGTGACTCTAAGGGAGCTCTGGCAGGTGGGGAGGCTCAGCAGAGGTCCAGACATGACATCCACAGCCCCCAGCCTCTGGTTAAGGCTGTGGGAGACTCTGGACAATCAGCACAGGGAAAAAAAATCAACTCCCCCCCATTCCTCACAGAAAGTCCAAAGGGAGCCCCACAAACCCAAGCAAGGGGACAAAGGCACAGCTGTTCTGGGTAGGGGCAGAAGCCACCACACTGCACCACAAAAACTGCTGTGGGGCCAGGGAGCAGGAGAAAGCTGCCCAGCACAGCCACGACACCTCCTCACCACACCTGGAGGAACTGGGTGTTGAAAACCCCTGTCCCAAAGGTGACCAAGACCCCAACACCTCCTCACCACATCTGCAGGAACTGGGTGTTGAAAACCCCTGTCCCAAAGCTGCCCAGCACAGCCACGACACCTCCTCACCACATCTGCAGGAACTGGGTGTTGAAAACCCCTGTCCCAAAGCTGCCCAAGACCCCAACACCTCCTTACACCTGTAGGATCTGGGTGTTTCAAACCCCTTCCCAAAGCTGACCAAGACCACAACACCTCTCCCAAAGCTGCCCAGCACAGCCACGACACCTCCTCACCACCTCTGTAGGAACTGGGCTATAAAACCCCTGTCCCAAAGCTGACCAAGACCACAACACCTCCTCACCACACCTGTAGGATCTGGGTGTTTCAAACCCCTTCCCAAAGCTGACCAAGACCCCAACACCTCTCCCAAAGGTGCCCAGCACAGCCACGACACCTCCTCACCACCTCTGTAGGAACTGGGCTATAAAACCCCTGTCCCAAAGCTGACCAAGACCACAACACCTCCTCACCACACCTGTAGGATCTGGGTGTTTCAAACCCCTGTCCCAAAGCTGACCAAGACGACAACACCTCCTCACCACACCTGTAGGAACTGGGTGTTGAAAACCCCTTTCCCAAAGATGCAGAAGACCCCAACACCTCCTCACCACCTCTGTAGGATCTGAGTGTTTAAAAATCCTATCCCAAAGCTGCCCAAGACCCCAACACCTCCTCACCACATCTGTAAGAGCTGGGTGTTTCAAACCCCTTCCCAAAGCTGCCCAAGACCACAACACCTCCTTACACCTGTAGGATCTGGGCGTTTTAAACCCCTTCCCAAAGCTGCCCAAGACCCCAACACCTCTCCCAAAGCTGCCCAGCACAGCCATGACACCTCCTCACCACCTCTGGAGGAACTGGGTTATAAAACCCCTGTCCCAAAGCTGACCAAGACCACAACACCTGTAGGAACTGGGTGTTGAAAACCCCTGTCCCAAAGATGCAGAAGACCCCAACACCTCCTCACCACCTCTGTAGGATCTGAGTGTTTAAAAATCCTATCCCAAAGCTGCCCAAGACCCCAACACCTCCTCACCACATCTGTAGGAGCTGGGTGTTTCAAACCCCTGTCCCAAAGCTGCCCAAGAGCCTGACGTGAACAAACCCGTGGAGAAACGCAGCGACACGAGGGGCTCCAACCTGCCCTTCCAGGGGTGTATAAATATTTAACTCGCTGCTAGCGGGGCTCCCGAGACTGAGGGAACAATGCCTTTCCCAAAGCTCTCTGATCAGAGATTCAAACAGACATTTCTTGGTGCTGCTGGGGCCCAGCTGGGGAGGACAGGCGGCCGTGGAGTCAGCGCAAAGGAATTTCCACCTCCAGATCGCTCAGTGTTTCACCACTTCCCCGTGCTCCAGGTGGAAACAACCCTCACTGAGACTGTAAACACATTCCCCAGCCAGCACAGGTAACCAGGTATTTAACAGGCAAGTCAATTAAGCGTTAAGCTGTTAAAAACTTCGGTGTCTGGTATTATTTCTTGTTTTCTGTTCATAAAATGGTGAGGGGGAAAACACCATTCAGGATAAGTTTTGCTGTTCCTTTGGGATTCTCAGGTTTTAACAGCAACATCCTGGGTGAGCTGAACTGGGTGTTCACAGAGGTTTGGGTTGGGTTAAGAGGAACATGGTTCATTAAGGACAAATTCTGAACCACACACATCAACACCGAGATGCTGCACATGTGCTGTCCAGGCACCACATGGGTTTGGGACTGATTTGCTGTGAATAAAGGTGATTTTTTTAGGGTGAAATAACAAGCCCTGTGTGTGTGGATGAGGGTCACTGGAGGCAACCTGGGCCACCGTGAGTGCCTGGCTGGCCAAGCTCCCCTCACACCACCAGCTCCTCTCCCCTGGCTCACACAAACTCTTATTTTGATTACAGACAAGGCAATTAGGAGGCTCCAGATCCAAGGGAGTCCAGGACACAAAACAACTGCGGCAGGAGAACCGCCCTCAACCTCAGCCAATGCATTTGCTGCCTGAGCAGGGGAGGCATCCAAGCCAACCGCCCGCTATCTGCACAAGGCAAACAGCCTTAACCCTGCCAGCACCACCACCACCACCCAAAACACCACCAGCCTCACGCCACTTGGTGCCATTTGCTGCAGCTAAGGGCTGCCGTGGCTTCTGCGGTGTTAAATTGGCACGGGGTGTTTACAAGCTGGAGGGGAAGGCAGGAGAGAGCGTGGCGTTGCCACAGCTGAAAATGGCTTTTTTTGGCTGGAAATGGCTTTTTTTGGGCTGAAAATGGCTTGTTTTGGCCGTGTCACAGCTGCCCTGGTGCCAGGGCTGGGTTGGTGTCAGGTTAGATGATGGGCACAGGCACAGAACCCAAAGGCAGAGCCCCACAGAAACAGGATCTGCACGTCCCCGTGGCTTTTTTTCCTCTCTTACTGTAAATGGCTGCGAGATGTGACATATAAATTTATCCCCACACACACACACACACACACAGAGTCCTGCCTGAGTTAGGGCTGCAGAGGGAACTGTAATTTCATTTCCTAACGGTACAGTCCCAGCAGTGCCCTCTGCAGCCATGGGTTCTTGTGGTTCTAAACAAAAACAAAACCAACAAGGAAAGGGGAAAAAAAAATAAAAAGGAAACCCAAGGACTAATCACCCCCGGCAGTAACTCCTCAGTGTGTTGCAAGCATGTGATCTTAATCTAGTACTACAGAGCCTGGGCTTGCTTCCTGCTGCAAGTGCTGAGCAGCACTGCTGCTATGGAAATCCATATGGGTTTTGCTCCTTAGAAAATCATGTATGAAATCCTGTTGTACTTGCACAGTATTTTTTACTCTATAGGTTTTGCTCTTTCACTCATTCTTTTCCAGTCAAGACCCCTAATTCAGGCAGTTGTTAAGTGCCATTTGTCCTATAAATGTAATTTTTATCCCTAAACCTATTTTTAATTTTTTCACTCATGATCATCTATTTTCTTGTGAGCATTTATTTGATCTGAACACAAAACTGACCCCACATCTTCAGGCAAAATATTGTATTTCATTCTGTACAGCAGAAGAGATCACTTCTAATTTATACCAAGACCAGAATCTTTAACGTTAATTTGGGGCATTTCTCTGTAAAGCTTTGACTGTAATTTTACTCAGAACAATAGAAAAAAGACAACACCTAATCCCAGTGCATTAATGTATCATAAAGCTGAAAACAGCTATTAAATTAAGCAAAACTGCGTCTGGTGAAGACTAAATAAAAAATAAATTTAGAACCCACAGTGGAGTGGGTAGACAGAGGATTGCTCCAAGTGTACTGCAAACCCCACTGCATTGTGGCTTATTCCTTCAATTATTTCTTCATGTCACAGAGGCCAAAGAGGCAGAAACCTAAATCCCAAACCCCACTGCATTGTGGCTTATTCCTTCAATTATTTCTTCATGTCACAGAGGCCAAAGAGGCAGAAACCTAAACCCCAAACGCCAGCAGCAGCAGGAACGTGCCTGGGAGGGACAGGGCTGGAGAGCTCCAGTGGACTGTAAAAAGCACAAGGACTTTAGATCGCCTTGGTGACAAACAACAGCAGCTCCCCCAGCCCTTCCTGAGCCTACAAAATAAATGGAGTAACTAGAAGAGCACAGAAAATAGGAAGCTGACACGGGGATACCAAAATCCTGCCAGCAACGCCCAAGCAAAATTCAGGAAATAATCACGAGATGCTCAAGCAAATTTGATGTCACTTCTTCCCCGAGCTCAGCTGCTCTAACAACACTCACTCATCCCTTCCTTTTCCCCCAAAACAACCAAGGAACAACCCTTCCAAAGGCATTGACTCAAGGGCTGCAACCCACAACAAAGGCTGCAGTTCTCAGCACCAGGTCGGGAAGGAGCAAGCGCCAAATAAATCCAAGATTTTACAATCAGCACTAAAATAAAGTGTTATTTATAAAATAAGATATTACAGTACATAATGCCATGACCCCTCTGAACTGCGAGCTGGGAACGTTAGGAGGTCTGTATTTACACAGGAACAGATAAAATTAACTGCAGGTGCCTCCCTTCCCATGGACAGTGACTTCCAAAAACAACACACTTACTACAACGTCAAGGAAACTCTTCCCATTGACATTTCTCAGGACAACATTACACCTCTTATCTCATCTATCAGTAAGGACAAGGGGAAAAAAAAAAAAAAACCCAAAACTGTTTCTCCTCCCAAGCCTTCCACAAATTACGTGCTCAACTGGAGCTACACGGAATGTCTCAGATATTCCAACCCAGGCACTTCCAGCCAGGAACAGATGAAACCCACAGGGATGTTGGACCTGTGGGGATCACTGAAGGCACTTGAGATGGTAGTTCATGTTGGGACACAGGTGTTTATTATTTCTTATCAGTAAAACAGTCTCACTACTGTGAGTTCAGCAGCTTTTCGTTAGAAGGCACAAGATGGCCACAATCTCTTGTTCCAAGGTCTTTCAAGACTAAACTGTCCAATTAAGAACTGACACCTGGATTATTTTCCCTTTTAACCCAATAACGGATCCCAAAGAGCCCCCAATGTGGAATTTCTGCCCAATTACAAAATGCCACCCAAACCCATGAAGAAGAAGGAAGAAGAAGCATGAAGAAGGATGACACCCTGTGCCCTCCATCTCCCTTCCATCCACAACACACTAAAAAGTCCCAAAACGTAAATTTCTGACCAAGTGATACACCTACACTACTCTCTATAATCTAGTTCACACTTTTGTGAATTCCAGCCTATTCTGGAGTTTAGGAAACTTTCTCCATGAATGAGGGTCACAGTCAGTGCTGCCCTGGGGGTCAGGGCACCCCAGAGCAGACAGAGAAATATTCCTGGTGTCCTGGGTTTCCACAGATCAGCAAATGTGGGTTTAGACCAGATAAAAGAGTTTGGAGCCTTGTGCCACCTTGTCCTGCCGTGATAGTGGAAGAAGTTGTTGAATGGAGATACGGGAAAGGTTGAGCTCAGTTGTTTACAGAGGAAAGGGGCAGATAACAGGAGAACTCTCCAGAAACAGCCTCCTCTGTGCCAACCTTCTGCTGTTTAAACTGAGGAGTAATTATTATCTTCTGCACTACACCTGCTGCTGGGGCATTTCTCTGCAAATACATATTTGCTCCGATGTGAGTTATGACAAGCAATATGGGAAACGTGCTAAGAGGAGCTCTCACATATGTAAACACACACATTTTGCTTATATAATATATAAAATATATCTAAGTCATCTCAATATGGTGAAACCTGGAGGAGTCATCAACCTCAATGGACCCACAATGCCTCTGGTCACTCATTCTTCACCTTCTCAGTGACAACCTTTGCAAATGAGCTTCTCCAGCTCCATCCTGAGACAGGTGTGCCAAGTCCCGTGCAAATTCAGATTTTATGGACGGAGATTAGAGCCCAATATCATCTCTTATTTTTGGGGAACACCAATGTCATCTCTTATTTTTGGGGACAGGACTTCTTGGGCTACAAACCTCAGCCATGGAAGGCCCTCATCTTCTTCCACTGGACCCTCAGGACAGGCTCCCACTTTCATGGATTTTATAGACCTTTCTGTTTCTCTCCCTCGTCTTCTTCCACTGGACCCTCAGTGATCCATGAAATCACTTTCATGGATTTTTTAGACCTTTCTGTTTCCCTCCCTCATCTTCTTCCACTGAACTCTCAGGACAGACTCCCATTTTCATGGATTTTTTAGACCTTTCTGTTTCTCTCCCTTGAAGGTTTCCACTCCTGCTCTCCTCTGCCACCCCAACTATTTATACAGAGATCTGGATGTTTCCCACCCAAGTATCCCTAATATTGTCCAGACAGAACAAAGAATCAAAGAAACATTTTCTTTTTGTGCATTTTAAGCAGTGATGTTCACACCATGGCTGCAAACCCCTTGTGAACTGGACTTACAGAGCAAAGCACCTCACACTGAAAAAAAAAAAAAGAATTAATAAAGAAATTAAAACTCAAGACTAGGTCTGTTTTCATTCTCTGGCACCTTTCAATCGAGCTGATTCCCCATGCAGGTACAAACAACTTGCAGGAATCAAGCAAAGCTGTTGGCAGTTGAGCCCCAAGTACCAAAACACAGAGTTTGATTTGAAAACACAGCAGCAACTGTTAAAGGTGGGACAAGTGTCACAAAGTGCACACCAGGATAGCGACCAGGAGCTGTAAATACTTCACCCAGTGTCTACAACAGGGCTGTTGTGCCATTCTCTGGCAAGCAGGTCAAGCCTGCTCCTTGTACTTTGTGTTCAAAATTACATGGGAGCTTAGTGTAAGGGATCAGAAATAACCACCCACCCACCTCTGGTTGGCAGCTGGGTTCTTTTTCAATATGCCAGCCCCAAAACTGACACCACATCTTCAGGCAAAATATTGTATTTCATTCTGTACAGCAGAAGAGATGATTTGTAATTTAGACCAAGACCGGAATCTTTAACGTTAATTTGGGGCATTTCCCTGTAAAGCTTTGACTGTAATTTTACTCACAACAATAATGTTGAGGTTTTTTTTTTTGTTGTTATGGTTTGTTAAATTTCAAACTTTATTACAACCCAAGGATTTGGTGTTATCATCCAACGGTTGATGCCACCTGGGAGCCTCATGAAAACTTCCTGTTAATATTTAACTATTTATTACTCTCCAATGTACAGCATCTTGTAAACATCCCTGTTCACTTTAACTGCTCCTACCAAACCTGCTCACTCACTGCAACCCCAAATCACAGGAAAGTGGTCCAGGAATGTCCTAAAAATAAGTGATTGTCCTTCCAGCTCAGGATATTCCATGATTCTATGGTTCTACGTGAGAAAAGAGACAAATGGAAATACACACAAGGGCTTGGTGATGGTTTAAGAGCAAGCTCCATCTGATTTTTCCAAACCCAGGCTATTACTTTTACCTACAAATCCCGTCCTGAAAATGAGGAGTGATGATAGGATCAGGGCAGGAGGCAAAACATCCAAGCTCTGCTTTCTGCAGAGATAAGGGAGGGACAAGATTCCTTTCCTCAAGGCCAGGAGGAAGGATGTTGTAGTAAACAAGGCATGAAAGAACGAAAGCTATGCTGCCACGTGGGGATGAGGAAAGATGGAATTTTAGATACGTTCTATAAACGTAATCCCGACACAGAAAACAACAAATCTACACCAAAACAGAGGCAGAGTTTCCAGCAAAAATGGAGCTGTCCATAACTGAGAAAGGCAATGGAATGGGAGGAAGTATAAGATTAACCACAAGGAGATTATGCTGATAACTAATGATCTACACAGAAATGTCAGGCAGAGGTTAAGATTTTAATCTGGGCAGATCTCATGGCGCAGTCATGAATTGTAAACATTGAGACTGAAACCAAATTTGTGTTTGTGGGTGACGAGACTGAAAACAAAGAGAGAAAAGGAAGGGGATCACTCCAGATCCTCCTTTCTTGCTCCAGATCCCCATTCCTGCCTCACCTTCCAGAGAGGATGAGGAGAAACAGAAAGGCAAAGCAGCACCTGAAGGCCAGGTGTGCAAAGAAAGGTGAATTTCCCCAGGAAGCAGAGTTAACTGGATCTATTAAAAATATTTTTTTTTCTGAAATTACCAGGGTGCATGGACTGTTCAGTGCACAGTCACTGCCCAAATTTAAGCTCACCAGGAGCACTGACACATCCATCCTCCACTGATTTCCTCAGTCCTTCACACACTCTACAGGTGTCACTTCAGCTTCCCTTGACCTTACAGTAATTTTTTCCAAAGCAAATCTGAACTGTGAAAAGGGGAAAGAATGCAGTATCTTGTTAGCCATCATCAAATCCATCAATTCTGTATAAAATTGTCTCAGCTCCTCAAGTTGTGGCCTCCTCAGCTCCTGCCCATTCCCCTGCACACCCTCCCCTGTTTGCCCAGAGCTCTACACACGCTTGCCACAGTTTATTTCGAGGCATAAGAATTTCCTTAGCAGGACTGAAATAGATACTGTTTGCCTGCAGAGCCAAGCAATGTGCAATGTATTTTTATTTACTACTCGCCCTCGTCATCCTTGGCATACCAGCAATGCCCATTTTCAAGTAATTCACTGTATACCAATGTGGCACTGCACAAATTCTCCAGCTTGGCTCTTCCCAGATATCCACTGGCTTAACAGCTTCTCCTTACAAACACACTCATCCCTGGAGTTTTTTGTGATTGTGCCACATCCCTCTGCTGCTCTGACCCAGATGCCAAATGAGAAATTATAAAAATGACCAAAAGTCACACAAACACAGCCCTGAGGAAAACCAAACGACTGGAGATGAGTACAAAAACCATTAACTACATTGCACAAGCCACCCTTGGAGGCCATTAATCTATGTCTCCTTGTAAATTATGCAAGAGAAAGTTGTAATCTGAAGGCATTTAATGCCAAACTGGTTGTGCCATCTCCACAAGGCCAACAACAGGGGAACTGAATCATCCAAAGTTACCCTGAACTCAGGAGATCTTGGATTCTCAATCCTCCTTCCACAACAGTTGATGGCTCCGACTGTCAATGGTCAGAATTGTGAAAATTCTGCTTTATTCCACACCATAGTAAGCTCTTAAAATAAAACTGGCTGTCACTGAGGTCACAGGGAAGTGCAGGAGTAGTGAAAATCCCATTATCCGTGCTGGGCCAGCGGGAGGAACAGGATCTGCTGACATCCCCCACCCCTGCAGGCGTGTGCCACGGTGCTAAAAACCTTCACTTTATCAGCACAGGACTCAGATACGGTCTAATCACCAGCTGCCATCAGCATTGTCCACTGCAGAGCAATTAGGATTATTCAGAGCTCTCTAATTGATGCCACAGCCACACACCTGCAGATCCCTCATGGGGTAGTTACTGGGGAAATCACCTTACAATGGAGAGAGCCCTCTGGGGAAAAAAAATGACACAAATCAGCACTACCAAGCAAGAAAAAGAGAGGGGACTCTCCTCTACAAGCAACCTGAAGCCCTATCAGTTTCTCCAGGGACAAAGAGCCTTTTTCCTCACCAAACTCCAGAGGTTTCAAGGCTCAGCTCGGAGCTGCTGGCTCTGGAATCAATCTGCCAATGGAAGGGAGCCCAAGGAGTTTTGGAGATGCCACCCAGCCCATCCACCTGTCCAAGGCCACCTCAAATACTCCACCTAAGATGTTTCTGTTGGCTGTTTGTCTAAATCTATACTAAAGTTAAATTTTGCCTTGAATCCTTTCCTGCATTGTCCAGCTGAAGTTTATGGAGGTCACAAAGCAGGACCCAAAACCTGTCAGTGCCAGGAAGAGACTGACTGTACCCCCAAAAACCATCCAGCACTCAACCCTCTGCAGAACACCCAGAACACCACAAAGGAAAACAAATCCCTTGGCTCCAGCTGCTTGCTGGGCCCTGTTCAGCCTCCTCCAGCAGCAGAACAAGGCGTGGATCTGAACCAGAGCCACTCCAAATCAGGCTCTGGGACACTCAGCAGAGAGAGTCACTGGCAAATCTGAGCACTGAGAGACCCACAGTGCCTTTGAAAAACACAATCTGAAGTTCTTTTTGTTATCACAGATTAGAGCATGTGGAAAAACAACTCTTCCCTGGTGCTGATGAGCAAAGAGCATCACGAGGCTGCTCCTCCTTCGGCCGCCGGAGCCATGCAAAACACGGGGACGTTTTTCTTATCACACCCACCAAATTCACACACTGTACAGGCTCAAAGCAGAACATTTCATGTTTCCCAGAACAAAAACTGACACTCCATGCAGATACCCAGCTCCAATGGATTGGTTTTGTGGACTAGAAACTCGATATCCGAGCGCTGAGAGAGCAGCCAAACACTACACAAATTATTTAAGCAGCTCTGGAGATAAGGTAGAGGAGAAGCCTAAGGAAAATCTACACATGGCATTTATTTTGCTGATTTAATAATTAATTGTAAAGATGCTGATGAGGTGAGAAGTTGTTTCATATAAAGCACCAGTTTCTACATAAATTGCTTTATCCTTAAGTCTCCAGGTAAGACTGTCCTGTGTGCTATGCTCCCCTTGCCAGAAACAGAGTGCTCAGATTCCCAGAGCCTAAAATCCACAGAACTGAATGAACAGAGAAATAGTTTATTGAGCTTTAAAGGCTTCCCTTCAAGTACTGTTTTAAAACAAAAGCTTTATTCCTTTAAGCCCTGTTAAGGCTCCACTGGGCGAGACTTTCAGACACTCAGACATGACACTGAGGAGCTCCATTTCCTCTCTGGCTTTTGAGAGCTTTTGAGGGGTACTTAGAGGGAGCTCTTGGACTCCTCCATCCCAAACTGAAGCTGTGTAAACACATCAGCCTGACTTCAGAAAGATGACATTCAGAAAAGATTGAAGACCAGAAAAAAACCAATCCTGTTCATTTCATTAAATCACTGCTCTATGTTTGCACTACCCAGAGAATATAATTGGATTGTCTTTGCAGAAAAGACAAGAAGAACATTTGTCTGATACTCAAATTTTAATGAATCCTTTCATTGCTCATGAAGTATTAAAATCCTTGCAGTGCCGTAACGCAACATGGATGTGCTTAATGAAGTTGCAAATGGAAACAGAAAAATGCTTTGTTATCCTGTGATGTCTGTGGAATTGCACATGCCTTACTCCTGAAAAACCAACACACAGGGATAAGGCTCCCTGCACAAATCCTGAGATTTTCTAATCAAGCCCACCTTCAAGTGCAAACATTCTTTATGTACTTTATCAATCACAAAACGCTGCTGATAGGACAGAGTTTGTCTGCAGCCTCTGTGTGAGGGATTTCCCAGTGCCCAGGTCAGTGCAACAGCTGGAACTTGACTTTTTTCCTGCAGGTTGCTGAGTGAACTCTCAGTTCCTGCAGATATTTCAGAGCAAACAACGCTGTCTCACTCCTTAAAGCATCACTGCCAAGTTCAGCAGCTCTGCCAGAGACCCCAAATAATCCATCCCTGCTACAGCCAGTGTCACACTTGGGATCTTCACCTCCATGGGGGAAAATCAGCCAGCAAAAGTCAGCCAGCAAACAGCCCCATTGTGTGTCATCAAAGTGCTGTGTGAGAGCATCACATCCCAGCACCCTCTCCACAGGGAAGGAGTGACTGCTCCTGCCCCTCTGGAACACCTTGGAGAGCCCAAACTCCTGCCCTGGACCCCAGCTCATAGGGTTAGAGCCTTGCAGTGCAATCATCCTGTGTGCTCTCAGCATAATTCAACTCCCACAGCTACAAAACCAGAGAAAAACATCAAAAAATTGGGCTGGAAATTACGGCTGCACAGCCCCAAACCTGCCTGCTCCCTTCCCTTCCTCTCACCCTACAGTCCAACTGGCTTTGCTTTGATGAACACACTGGGACCAAGCTCCTCCCTCCCTGCCCCAGACAATTCACATTTTAAAAGCCACTAAATGAGGAATTGTGCCCAGGGCTCAGAGCAGAGTGAGCTGAGAGGAGCGGGAGGGAGCAGCAAGGCAGAACCACAGACGTCACAGGCGTTTGCTCTGACCTCTGACAAACCTGCTCCCTAAATTCCTTTAACTCTGACTTAAAACCATCAGTCTTGTGCTGTAAGCCGAGCTCAGGCTCAGCTCATCACATCAGGGGCCTGAAATTCCAATGTGGCCACACACCAGCACTGATCCTGTGGGAGTCCTAAGTGGCCAGAGCTCGATGTGTGCAGCTTCAGAAGCCTCCAAACTGCGCTGAAAACCGACTAAAAACACCTTGAAAGTTACACACTATTTATCAGACCAATATTGCTAAATATCTGCCACCCTTTTATGCCTATGAATGAAGCATAATTCCTGAGAGGGGTCACAATTCCTGACAGTTCACCCATCCAGCACCTGCAGAGTGGGAGCTGAGCTCTGCAAAAGCTGAAACTGCCTGAGTTACGATTCCAATGGAGCAGCAGCTCTTGGCATCCTTGGAAAAGGGCACCTCTGACCTGATACACACCATTAAAACCACATTTCTCCTTCGGGAGTGCACCAAAACCATGCAGACCCTGAGTTCTTTAGAAACACGCTGAAGAGAATTAATCCCAACTTTCTGCTGAATGCCATCCCTTTTGGTGGGATTGCCTTCAAAACATCATCTTCCTCAGAGCCTTCACCCCTCCAGGTGCCCAGGAGGCAGGGAAATGAACACCATCTCAAATGAAGGAATTCCTGCTGAGGGTACAGAAGCTCCTTCTGCACAGAGCATCCAATTCCAGCTATAAAACTTTCTGGGCAAGAACAGGAGCCCAGCATCCTGCCCTGTTTTGTCAGTTTAAACCCAGATTCACCAGGAATCCAGACTCTCCACACAAAACCATTCAAGCCCTCAGCCAGCACTGGAGCACTGCAGGAGCCAAAGTTAATTCTCTGTTTGTTTTCCATGTCACAAGGCAAAAGGGAAGCCAGGCCGACAACCTGCAGCGACGTCAGCCCGTGCCCCCCAGTACCCTCAGCCAAAAATCTGAGATAAAGACAAGGCAATGGCTGGGATCCACATCTCCCTGCACACTTATGCAATGCCAGACAAAAACTGGGCTCAAAGCAGGAATTGGAATAACTACAGGCTCAACCCAAGCAGGCAATCCCAGCCAGGACCCCCACAACTTCCCCTGAGCCAACCTTCTTTCCTTTCCCACCTACCACCAGCCTTAATTAAGCAGCATAAACATCCCAGCAAGTTCATTCACATCCCTCAATGGGAATTTGCAGACAATTATAGGATATAATTGGGAAGCCTCATCATTGAACTTGTACCCAGCTATTGTTAGAAGCTGAGAGGAGGGTGAGTGTTGCTTCCTCCACGACACGGCTGGTTATTCCCCAGCTCTGTAATTAATCAAAAGGTCCTGAAATCCTCAACCTTTCAGTTAGAAATAATCTTTGTGCTGGTCACACCTGGGGGGTTTTGACCTTTTTATTGTGTTTTGTTGGGATTTTTTTTAAGCGCAGCAATTATTTACAGAGGCAATCCCTGTCAAATCCAATTCCTGATAGGAAAAGATGTTTCAGAGAGCTTTGCCAAGTGACATATTTCAGTTGGTCTGCTCACACACTCTGAATGCACTTCTTTGTACAGACCCAACAGTTCACAATCCCTTCACAGCCTTCAACAACAAAGATTTCAAGTCCCTTCCCTGTAAAATCAGAGACTGCTGTGCCATCACAGAGCTTACATTTATTCTGCTCATTTTGCCTAAATCCAGGAAGGGACATCTGAATTGCACACAATTTAGAATACTTTTACAAGTAATGAAAAGATTTAAAATGCAGAATTTCATTGCCCTGCCTTCATGAAGGAGGTGTAAAGGAAAGAAAACACAGAATACACAAGCACCCTGAACATCAGCAGGATTTGCTCTGAATGAAACACATCTCCTCCTCCTCCCTGAGCAAACACATCACACCAGGTGAACCATTTCCTGCTCTCCCATTCATGCATTACCAGCACATGTTAACTCTGTCACTCACTGTTATTATTGTTATTATTATTATTATTATTATTATTATTATTATTATTATTATTATTATTATTATTATTATTTACATTCTCTGACTTCCCCCTTGCCCACCCAGCCAGCAGCATTTTCCAAAGATTGTGTCTGCCAGGTCTCCTGCTTTTTTATCTAACAAGGGATAGTGCAGGTTCCATTGTTTAAGCAAAATAAAAAAGGTAACTTGGAACTGTTGTTGAAGGGGGAAAAGTTCTACCTGAAGCACCCTTGGAACTCCCAAGGAGCCAATGCCAGGATCAGACAGAGATTTAAGAACACCTTGAGTATCCTCAGTGCTGAACCACTGCATGGAACTCCCCTCAATCTCCTCAAGGGCCCAGACATCAACCCCATTAACAAGTGGTTTTGGGAAAGGCTAAGGTGAAAGAATTAAAATAGCAGCTATTTTATATATTTTATATTTATTTATTTATTTATTTATAAATATATAAAATGTGATATTTTATATAATTCTCCTTTTTAACTCCTCAAAAACCTTCGCCTTGACAAGATTTTTGTACAGGAATTCAGATCTCTCAACCATGGGGAGGAATTCTCTGTGTATTTACATTTCTAAAGATGACATGGGTCAGACAGTTCCTTCTGAAGTGCTGGTGGGAACTGGGGCAGGAGCAGGAAATCTTCACTTCCCAGCCCAAATTTAATAAAGGTGCAGCAGTGAAGAACCTGATGAAACATCAGCTCAGCTGCACATGTGGGGATTTCTCAGCAAATTCAGACCCTTTATATTAAAATCCTACAGCCCTGCACCAACCCAGCTCAGTGGAGAAAAGCTGCTCCAGTTTTTCCCCAGCTTTGTTTGGTGTTTCCAAAGGAGCATTGTTTCCACCCCTTCTCCCCCAACTCTGGGCTGTATCACAACCACCAAGCACCATAAATCTCTTAACTACTCTTAATAAGCTCAAGTGAATTAGTTTAGGATGTCTCAGTGCTGGCAAAGTGTCACCAGGGCCCCAGCTATGGGCCCTCAATAAAACTGGAGCTTGGCAGGGTCAGCACAGACACCCCAGTGAGATTATCCGGTGTCAGTTCCCATCTGGCATTTGTCAGAGCAAGGGAAAAGAAAAAAAAAGGCAACCCTTATCAGATCTCCAAATAAAAGGAGCACTTCCACTTCATGTAGTAGCAACTGGAAAAATTTCCTTTGTGTTTGAAGCTTTAAAAATATCTTTGCCCTTGAGGTTGGCTGAGTCTGCTCAGCGCTTCGAGACCCCTTTCCCATACAAAGGTAATAAAACCAAGCTCATGGTTACAGAAATTCCCAGCACATAAAAATTACAGGAAGCTGTTGCTAAGTAATATTTCTACCTAAGTAAACATCACAAAGCGTTTCCCACACACACCTCTGAACTTTGTTATTCAAACCTGCCTTGAAGAAGTTCAGAGTTGCAGAATTTCTGCTGGCACTGGTCTGGCTGAGAGTGCTCGGTGCTGTTTCTCAGCAGTTGAAAGACATTTCAGGCTGAGCAGTGTTTTTTCTCAGGGCTTTGTTGTGCTGCTTGTACTCTGGGAACAAAGCAGCTCCTCAGTTCCTTACCTGTCCCTTATCTGTCCCAGAATTTTCCCCAGATAAATCACAGGGAAATGAAAGAGGGATCCTGTTGTATTCCTTTGTCTCTAGACCTGTTTCCCAAAATGATAGAAAAAAACATAAATCATAAAATATCCTAATTTGGAAAGGACCCACAAGGATGATGGAGTCCAGCTCCTGGCTCTGCACAGAACAACCCCAAAAATCACTCAAAACCAGGAAAAACATTATTATTTTCACACAGAACCTTTCTTTAGCAGCTCTTTGCATGTCAATTATTCCACATTGTCATCTTTTCCATTTGCTGCTTTACGTCCTCTTCAATGGACACAAACTGTTTCATCTACTTTCCACAAAGTCAATATTTTGCCACAAATTCTAAATTGCACTAATGGAGAAACAACTTTTGTTTTTATCATAAAAAAACAAGATAATAGACGGAAAAAAGGAGTCTACTGACAGACCTGAAATGGCCCACACTGATAATAACTCAAATTTCCTGGTAGCACGAAGCCCCAAGATGGAGCAGGTAACAGATTCCTCCAAAGGTTTCATTCAGGATGAACAAGAGAACTTGAATTCTGTATTACCTTCTAATGAACGAAGCCTGTAGTTCACAGAATTATGGAATTAATCTCAGAATGGGTTGGGAAAGACCTCAAAGCCCATCAAGCCATGGCAGGGACACCTCCCACTGTCCCAGGCTGCTCCCAGCCCTGTCCAGCCTGGCCTTGGGCACTGCCAGGGATGCAGGGGCAGCCCCAGCTGCTCTGGGCACCCTCTGAGTAGAGAATTTCTCCCTAACATCTGGCCTAAATATTTCCTCTTCTAGTTTAAAAACCGTTCCCCCTTTTTCCTGTCACTACTTGGCCCTGTAAAAACTATTTCAGATATCCATCCTTATATCCCAGGAATGTGGCCCTCCACTGTCTGATATTGCAGACAATTTTGCTGGTAATTTTTATTTGGCCATTCCACTTTTCCTTCCTATTGCTTTACTGCACTTCCACATGACCAATAAAAGGCAATAAAAGGCTGAACCAGCTTTTATAATTAGACTGTCAAAGCCATCAGCCTGCTCCAAGTTCTGTATGGACACAGCAGCCTGACTGCAGGGAGAATTGGCAGGAAATCCTATTTCAGAGGGAATTGTTCCTTCCACAAGAGGAGTGACAGACATATAGAAAAAAAAAAAAAAAAAAAAAAAGACGTGGAAAAAATGCGAAATATGAAAATCATGTTTGGCAGATCCAGAGCGAGGTCTAGGACGTGGCATTTCCAGCATTTTTGTTGTCTGCATTCTTCAGCAAAGACGCTCTCTGCAGTGCAGGAGCAAGAAGTACATTTTGATGGCAATAAAATAACTGTGTTTGTGAAAAAAAAAAAAAGCCCTGTTGAAAATGTCAGTGAAGAGGTACAAAACCCCCAGAACAGGAACAGCACTTGGCTGCCATAAACAGCACCAGGCTAGACCCAGATTCCAAACAGACTACACATTTCCCTCCCTGCCTACCCAAAATATAACATGAGTTGGCCTTAACTGAACTGACTCGGTTTTCACACCAACATGAGTGATTTAGGAGGGGAAAAAAAAAAAGAAAACTCTGAGGAAGCACATCCTGAGGGATCTCAATCCATGGTGCTTCCACCTACACATCCCTGCACTCAGACACAGAATCCTCAGTACTGCCACTGGCTTTTCCAAGGGTGCAGCTGCCCACAAATGATTTCAGTTCCTCCCCACTGGTTTCATCCCCAACCTTTGCTCCAGTGTCTGTAAGAGGATCCTTTACTTTGTTGTCCTGAACACTGTTATCACCAAGTGAAAAAAAAAAAAAAAAAAATTCCAGGCTGGAATTGTAGCTACAGGGATGATTCAGAGGCTTGGATGTGTGCCTTGGAGATAATTCCATGCTATAACTGAAAAGTTAGTTTTGGAGTCAACTGGGATATTTGCAATGATTAAATAAAGGAATAATTAAATAAAGGAGGGATAATGTGGAGCAACCACAGAGAGCTGGCAGGGGAAGGGCAGGGAATGGTGTGGAAGAGATGGGGGACACCAGGACCCCACTGCAGCCCCAGCTCTGCCACTTCCCACACACACCAGACCCTCCAGAGAATCCCAGAGTCCTGAGGGCTGGACAAGACCTTTGAGATCAAATCCAACCCTCAGCAGCAGCACTGGGCTCATCCCCAACCCTGTCCCCAAATGCCACATCCCAAGTGCTCATCCCTGACCCTGTCCCCAAGTGCCACATCCCGAGTGCTCATCCCTGACCCTGTCCCCAAGTGCCACATCCCAAGTGCTCATCCCCGACCCTGTCCCCAAGTGCCACATCCCAAGTGCTCATCCCCAACCCTGTCCCCAGGTGCCACATCCCAAGGGCTCATCCCCAACCCTGTCCCCAAGGGCTCATCCCTGACCCCGTCCCCAAGTGCCACATCCCGAGTGCTCATCCCTGACCCTGTCCCCAAGTGCCACATCCCAAGGGCTCATCTCTGACCCTGTCCCCAAGTGCCACATCCCAAGGGCTCATCTCTGACCCTGTCCCCAAGTGCCACATCCCAAGGGCTCATCTCTGACCCTGTCCCCAAGTGCCACCTCCAAGTGCTCATCCCTGACCCTGTCCCCAAGTGCCACATCCCAAGGGCTCATCCCTGACCCTGTCCCCAAGTGCCACATCCCAAGGGCTCATCCCTGACCCTGTCCCCAAGTGCCACATCCCAAGGGCTCACCCCCAACCCTGTCCCCAAGTGCCACATCCTCACTGCCTTTGGTAACCCCCAGGGATGGAACTCCAGCACCCCCAGTGCTTCACAGCCTTTTCCATGAAGAATTTTCCCCAATTTCCCATTAAAACCTCCCTTGGAGCAACCTGAGGTCATTTCCTCTCATTTGCTCCTTGAAGAAGAGACCAATCCCCACCTGGCTGTCCCCTCCTTCCAGGGATTTCATTTTCCAGCCTTCCCACAGGTACTCTCCCAAATTTCTTGCCCATTTCCTAATATTTTCCAGCGAGACTCCAAGCTCAGCAAGCTGGAAAAGCCAGTCAGCTTGGGACTTGTCTCTGTCAATTGACACCCACTCTGTAAAATCAAAACAATCAATATTTACATATCCTTGAAGGGTTTTTCCCTGTCCCAGGGCAGCAGCAACAACTTCCCATCCAGAGATGCAAAAAAAAAAATTAAAAATTAAAAAAAAACCAACCAAAACAGGACCAGGAGATTCTACACCAAGTTTCATTAACCAAACCAGAGGTACAAATAACCTGGGTTAAAAACTCCGCACAAAACCAAAGTTCCCTCTGAAAATGATACCGAAATTGCTGCATTTCATGCTGGTTAGAAGATAAAGAGAAAAAAAATAAAGAGAATACACTTAAATCCAGAGAGCCAGGAGACTTGAGCACAGCATCAGCTGCTGAAGATTCCCAGATAAGCTGCAGAAACACAGAGGGAAAGATTTCATGACATTAATACCCTGGGTACTGGGTATTGTAGGAAATTTAGGACTTTTGAACAACTAATATGATCAAGTGGAAGCTGTTTATTGTTTCCATTATAGTTTTATAGATTTTGTAAACTGCTAAATACACATTTTTCAATGGGTGTTTTTGTTTTGTTCACTTGGGTTTTGTTTGTATTTTTTGGAGTACATGATTGGTTATAGTTTAGGTGTTTTACAGTTTTCTGCTAACCAGTTTTTGTGGTCTTGGTATTCAGTTTCTCAGCCTCTTCTTTCTTAATTTAGCACAATTTTTGTTCTAATAGCTTTGACAACAAACTTAGAAGCAGCTTGGCTGGGGCACACTATGCACCCTTGCAAATACATTGCAACAACTGGGAGCTGCTGTGAGGCTCTTCAGGCTAAGGAAAGCCAAAATACAATTCAAACAAGCTTTTAATAATCTTGACAAAACAATTACACACGCTAAGGATACATTAGGGCTGGCAGGAGAACAGAGAGGCAGCGATTGCACCGGCAGGTTGGCTAAATAAATGTCACTTAATCTCCACCACTGGCGTGTGCTCAGAGTCTAAAGGCTACTCACAAACAGACAGAAAAGGTTGAAAAAACCTCTCAGGCTGTCAAAACAACTGCAGAAGCACAGGGGCAGGTGTGACAAGGCACGGGATCACACAGATCCCAGCCTGTGCAAATCAGAGGCCACCAAAAAACTAAAGTCCAAATCGTTCAAACAAAGATAAGCCTGGCTTGTTAAGTGGTTTGGGAAGTGCATTCCAGTCACTGCCCAAATATTCAGGAGCATTTTTTCCCTACTGTTCCTTCTGCAAGGGACACACAAAACCAGAGCATGTGTGTACAGTGCTTTTTGAAACCATTTTCTGATGGAAATCTCAATTTCTGGGTCAAACAGACTGAGCTGAGGCAGGTACTGGACAGGTGCCCTCCAACAAACTCTTGCATCAGAGGCTCAGGAGTTCAGATTTCTGCCCCAATGGTAAAATATTATCATTAAAATATTACATTTCTCCAGGTTTCATGGAAATAGGCAGTTTTTTAAAGGAGGGAAAACCATCCATTCCACTCTGCTCCAAAACAGCCCCAGAAAATTCACAGGAATTTTGGGGCATTATGTTCTAGGCACTAAAAAAGTGCCAATTAGACCTTTACCCTTATGAAACAGCAGAAAACACAGCACATGAAATGCATAAGAAACCAGGTTTCAGTGCTGATGTAACTGCATACCTGAAAGTTTATAAATAAAATGCTTTACAATCTTATTTTTCATTTTAAAAAAGGAACACACGTACACACTTGCATCTTCTTGCTCATACCCTGTTATTCTGGCCACAAAAAATAACCACTTTCTTTAAAAGGAAGCTGGACGATTTTGGGGTGAGGAGTAGCAGAGGGGAAACCACATTAATTGCATTAGTTTGTGCATACTGGTAGGAATTCCTCCTCAAATTTGGCACTTAGCACTCAGAGCTGCCCTTTAAAGCTTGGCAAGAATTTCTCTGCAGCCCACAAGTTTCCTAATTTCGTCTCAGGACACACTGGTTCGTTTGGATGCACGACCTCCAGAAAGGCAGACAACCCTAAATGTGTCACTCTCACCTCAATTCACTTTGCTCCCTGTCAAGTCAGATTTAACATAAATCAAAGCCAATATATAATTAAAGCTAAGCTTAAGGTCAGTTCCAAGTTTGGAAAAAAACAAATCTGTATGAAATTAAAAGCAACTCTAAAACATTTGAGGGAGGACTTGGGTGGCAAGAGCAGTGAGCTTTTTGAGCACAGCTTCTGCCCTGAACCAAAGCCCTGGGCTCAAAGCTCTCTTATTTCACCCTCTGCCCCATCCAGCTCCTCTCTTCTCCTGCAGGTCTGACTCCAGCTTCTTTGTGCAAATGCTGCTCACTCATCCCCAGATCTTGCACCTTTTTATGGCAGGAAGGTTTTGGTGAAGATGGAATTGCACCTTTCCAGAATGGGGTTTATTCCACTGAGACTTTTCCCCACTGTTGTGCTTCCACCTGCTGCAGCCTCTCAGTCTGGACTTTCATTCCCTCCCCAAACCCCAATAAAGACACTCAGAGTACCAAGTGTTATCCAAGACACTCACAGTCCATTAAAATGGTGAGTTCTGGGCAGCTCCTGACTCTGCAGGAGAAACAAACACAGAATTCTGGAAGGTGTTTGGAAGGTGAAAGAACTCCTCAAACCCATCCCAAAGGTTTTCTCTTCCTCTTCTAAGGTCAATTTTCAGCCCTGCTTTTAGGAATCCATGCTTAGGGGTAGCAATCAGCACCTGCCAGGCCTCCAAGAACCCCAGAGTGGTTTGGGTTGGAAGGGACCCCAAAGCCCACCCAGTGCCACCCCTGCCATGGCAGGGACACCTCCCACTGTCCCAGGTGCTCCCAGCCCTGCCCAGCCTGGCCTTGGGCACTGCCAGGGATGCAGGGGCAGCCCCAGCTGCTCTGGGCACCCTGTGCCAGGGCCTCACAGGTCAAAATTTGACAGCAAAGCCCCAGATGAGTCCCCTCACCGTGCACTGACCTCTCTGGCAGCGATCGTGTGTCCAGCAGCGCTCGATGAAAATCCCGTTTATCACCGTGGGGGGACAGTTGCTCTTCCCTTTCACAGTGCCTGGGCACACATCTCCACACTCCTCTTTGTCATCCTTGTTGGCCACGATGTAATTGTCTTCTACAGAATCCAGAATCCTGGACCAGTCAATGGTGGACAGGTAGCAGAGCTCGTTGTTCTTCTCGATGCGCACGGCGCCCCGGGTGATGTTCATCAGGTTGTAGAGGCCAATTTCCTTCAGGTGAACCATCTCAAAGATCACCAGGGCGTAGTTGAAGAACAGGTGAGTCCCTCTGATGACAGTGAGGTTGGGGAAGAGGCCCTTCAGGCTCTCCAGGCCATAGACACGGAACAGCAGCAGGTAATCTGTGATCATGGTCAGCTTGGGGAAGCTGAGCTCACGGAAATCTTCGGGTTTGGTTTTGAACATCAGCAGGATCTGCAAGTGGCCCTCGATCACGGTGCAGTTCTCCAGCATGTTCAGCCTGGTCAGGTTGTTTCGGATGTCCATGCTCCTGCAAACTGGGAGGCAAAGGAGAATTCATTTATTTAATTGTTGGGAGTTTTCCAAACTCTCAGTTTTGTCCAACAGCTCCGAGCTCCGCTGGGGACTTGTGGCCCTCTCAGCAAAGCAGGCTTCAAGTGTTAAGAAATACACTGTGGGGAACATTCCCTGGGATAAGGTTACAAAACAAGAGGATTTCATCATTTTTTCTGCCATCTTGAGTTGCCTGTTGCCTCTATCACGACTGCAGTGGTAACAGCAGTGCTGGGACATCACAAAGGGAAGGGATGGCTGGGCTGTTTTCTTCAGGTAGCTGCCAGCAACACACCTACCTCATCTCAGATTGTGCAATTAATGCCAAGGGATTAGAGGGAGGCATTTAGAATGGTTGCAGGGAGGGGAAGATAGGAAAGAATAATGGCCAGAGATGGTAGTGCTTGGGAAGAGAGCAGAAAAACCTGGAAATGCACAGGAGCACAGCCCACGCTCCTGCCCAGACTCTGCTGACAGGAGTCATTTACTACATTAGTAATTTTTGCCCTGAGCATTCTTTTCAGATGAGGTGTTGGGTTTTTTTTTTTTTTTGTGATTATTTTCTCAAGGGTGCAAATCTCCCTCTCTTGACTACCTGGGCAGTTTATTTCATAGAACCAGGAACCAAAGAACTGGCAAAGTGAACAAATGCACGAAGCACAAATTAGAAGGTAAACTGAATAATAGGAATCCAGGAACCAGCAAAAGGAAAAAGTTTGAATAGGAAAATATTTTTTCAACTCTAAGCACAGGTAAGAAATCAAGAAGGAAATTTGCAGCCCCACACCTCTACAGCACAACAAAACAACCCTTGTGTGACAACCCCTTTGAAACCAACTTCATAGAAACATCAACCACACCATAATGTTCAAATCCAGGTGGATTCTTCCTGAATTTTTCCTTTTTGAAGACTGCATCCACTCAAAGGATTCTCTCTTTTGTCTACAGCTGGCTCAGTGTCTTCCCTCCCCACTTCAGAACAAAAAACACAGGCTCTTTCCTCTTTGTGTCACTATATGTAAAGTTCACCAGCTATAAAACCACCACATCACAGCTCCAAGGGATCACCCAGCCTTACAAAACTGATGTGGACACAAACATTTCACAGGAAGGATTGTCTGACTCCTCCTGGTTTAACACAGGGGTTAAAACCAAATTCTATGCAAATATCTTAATAATTATTCAAAAATTTGCTCCACTGACTGCAAGAAAAAAAAAAATTGGCAATACTGATATGGGATTTGCAGCAATGCTATTGCCCAATGGGATTTTTTGGCACTATATCCAAGTCATTTCATAAATTGCTTTCTGGAAGAAAAAAGCCAATGCACACGGTGCCTCAAGGATTAAGGATGTACTTGGAAAAAGTGGGAAAAGGAACCTGGTGACCAGCCAGCCACAATCCTCTGCCCCAAACTGTGCTGCTGCACATCCCAAGCTGGGATAAAAGACCTGGGGAGAGCAACAGATTCAGCTGAAACGCTCTGGATATTTATTTGCAACAAATAACATTGGTATTTCCAAAGAAGCAAGTACATGGCAGGTCAGGTCAGTGAAAGGAGAAGTAACAGAGGGACACGTAAGAAACTGAAAGACTGAATTCAACTGAAGTCACCAGTGTAGCTAAAATTACCTGATAAATTCAAAATGCAACATCTTGGTTCTTATTTATTCTTTTTTCATTATTTTGGGGTGCACAGCAGTGTTGGGGTGGTACCCACCACCAGCTGCTGCCCCACAGGACAATGCAGTGCCTGCTGGAATGGACAGCTGACCTCAAGGAAAAGGAAAGGTCAAAAAATACAGACCAGGAATTACTTGTGAGAGCCAGAGCTCCAGGCTATTGCTGGGGCTGAAGGGATGCATGAATGCCCTGAGCACAACTGCCTGTGCCTTTCATCATTTTGGGCAGAATGAGGGGAGTCACAGGGGCTGGACACAAACCTGCACCCACAGTGCCCACCTGAGCAGGGCTGGGAGCATCTGCAGTGAGGGATGGCCAGGAGAGGCCACACCTCACTGCCTGGCTTTTGAAACCAACTTCATAGGAACATCAACCACACCATAATGTTCAAATCCAGGTGGATTCTCCCTGAAGTTTTCCTTTTTTGAAGACTGCATCCACTCAAAGGATTCTCTCTTTTGCCTACAGCTGGCTCAGTGTCTTCCCTCCCCACTTAAGAACAAAAGGGCTGTGGCTGCTTTTTCAGGCTGTGGAAATCTTCCTTTTTGTGCAGGAACAGAGTTAAGAGCTGGGTGTGCAGGAGCCACCCCTGGTGCCCAGGGTGGGTGCCCAGCACTGAGGAAATCCAAGGCCCTGCCTGGCAGAGGAACAGATCCACAGGCAGCAAGGATTCTGAGAGGATGATCTGAATCCCAGAATGGGCTGGGTGTTGTTGAGAGGGACCTCAAAGCTCATCCCATCCCACCCCTGCCATGGCAGGGACACCTTCACCATCCCAGGCTGCTCCACCCTGTGCCAGGGCCTGCCCACCCTCACAGGGAACAATTCCTGATTGCCAAGATCCCATCTAAATGTCATTTTTGCAGTGGAAGCCATTCCCTGTGTCCTGGCACTCCTGGTCACTGCAGCCTGGAGTTCCCAGCTCTCACCCCTCTCCTCAAACACCCCAAACCAAATGAAATCACTCTGCTCCTGAGCCTTTCAAGCTTCTGGAGATCACCCCTAACATGAGCCATGCTGCTCCTGCTCCAAACAGCCCAAAAGCTGCTCAAAGATCTTCCTCAAAGATCTTCCAACCTCCACAAAAACTCAACCATCTGAGCACCCCCACAGGGTCCAAACCTCCCTCTCTTCCAGCTCTCCCCATCCTGACACAGATTCCCCACTGGAGGCTGCAGAAAAGGTGACCAAAGGCTAACAACTCCAAATATTCTCAAAAGATGTGCTAAGGAACAAAGGTTGGCTAAAGGTGAATCTAAAAAGAAATGAGTGAAGCTTTTGAAGAAATATAAATATAGATCTAGCAGAGCTGGAAGTACAACAGCCATGGTTCATCAGCTGCTTTTCCCCACATTTAAAGAAAAATCACATTTAATTATTTTTCAGGTTCTGCTTCAATTTAGTTTTTAAGTGATAAATGGTATCTAAGCTCCTTCTTTTTAACACCTCAAAGATCAAAGAGAATAATGAGGAATTAAGAGCATCTGAAACAAAATGGGCTTTTTAGTTGGAGGTTTCTCCATCTTTTCATGCCTTTGAATTTTCAGCAGTTTATATCTCCTGTTCATGCAGTAGCAGCTTAAGTCACCCCATAATTTATTGTTACCAAGACAACAAGAAGCAGTTTTAAGCAAAGTAATAAGTGTTTTTCCACAGCTTCTCTTGATAGTATTTCTTCTGCAAGGACAGGGGAATTAATCAACCATTCAGTAGGAAGGCAAGGCAGGTTTGATCCCAGAAGAAGGAGAGCAAAGTTGAGCCATCAATTATAACACAGACAACCTGGCTTCAAAAAACACATAAATCAGCTTTCAGGGAAATGAAAAAAATAAAAAAAAAAATCACAAATTGATTCTCCAGTAGTAGGCCCAAAGCTGCTCCTGTGCAAACGACTGGCAAAACCCCCACTACACATAAATTCCTAAATTTCAGCAGAAACAGCAGCACAGCTCTGAGCTGCCAGAGGAAGCACAGCTCCATCCCTGCTACCAAGCTGCTCACTCAAAAAAAAAAAAATAAAATAAAATTACTAAATCATCCTACACATGTTCCACCAGCCCCCCCAGAAAACCAAGCTGAAGCCACGCTCCTTAAAAAACAAACAAACAAACAAATCCCAGGATGCCAAAGCCTCTTGGACAAACTGGTTTGGTAACAACCTTCAAGTCCTGAATGAAGAAACCAGATCTGATGCCAGAGGTTAAGTTTTCAAGATAGAGTCTAACCAGGGGAATAGCTGGAACTTAAACCTTGTTTATAGTAAATCATGTGGATACCAAACCTTAATGATTCACTGCTTCAGAGCTCTGGCCTTTAACAATCAAGATCAGGGTAATCTGGCACAGAAGGATCACAAACCATTTGAGGTAACTATTGGTTAATTCTGCTTTTTTTTTTTTTTTTTGGTAGTCTTTGCTGCCTACTGAATAAACAAACTATTGCAAAAAAAAATTACACTTGCTTGGGTCAAAAGCATTGCAATTCTACATAAAGCTGATTTTTAGAAGTGGCTTTAGGGAACTGGGAAAAGGACTTTCTTGGGATTTTGGGTGATTTTGGGGATTTCTTGTTCTTTTTTGGGTGTTTGGGATTAAGTGATGAGACAGGAAAACATCGTGGTACCAGGTTAGAGGGAAGGACTGTGTGACAGCTCCTGGCCTACTGCAGCAATTGTTTAATACTCATAAAAACCATCTAATTGTGAAATATGGGTTTTTAAGCTTCAGTTCTGCACCTCAGATACCTGGAGCTGTACAAACTGGATACAGACTCCAAAATGAGCCCCTATAAAACCCCCAGGTTTCAGGGAACATCTCAGGTGCCCCATACACTGCCTGCCTCAAACCCAAATGAAATCACTCTGCTCCTGAACCTTTCAAGCTTCTGGAGATCACCATGAACATGAGCCATGCTGCTCCTGGTCCAAACAGCCCAAAAGCTGCTCAAAGATCTTCCAACCTCCACAAAAACTCAACCATCCCAACATCCCCACAGGGTCCAAACCTCCCTCTCTTCCAGCTCTCCCCATCCTGACACTCACTGGAGGCTGCAGAAAAGGTGACCAAAGGCTAACAACTCCAAATATTCTCAAAAGATGTGTTAAGGAACAAAGGCTGGCTAAAGGTGAATCTAAAGAGAAATGAGTGAAGCATCTCATTGCCCAAACCGAGGGGAAACCCCTCAAAGTCTGCCCTTAAAAGCCTGGTTTGGGCTGTCTTTATGCTCCCCTCATTTGGTTCAAACCCCAGACTGCAAACAGGACTTGTCCTGCCCCATTTCCATGCAGAGATAACCAGTGACAGCACCCCAGGAGCACTCGGGGCAACAGCGGGGTCTGTGCTGGGGCTGACGCACCTGAGGATCCTCCCTGCTCCAAAGGCAGCAGGAACAGGTTCTACACCTTGCCCATATCAACATCACTGGTATTCCACAAGGCACTCACCCCAAAATTGACCTCCAGAAAGCTCTGGGCCTTTACACTGTTCAGGGACAGCCAATGTGCTGCCTCTGCCCAAAAAAGGGACAGGACACGCTGGGTTTGGTACAGCCCTGCCCTTCTGCACTCACTTTTCCTACTTCATTCTCCTTCTTTCCCCTCCTTTATTTCTACTTTTATTCTCATAAAAAATTCATTCTAGACCGAGTCTCTAACACAGGCTTGAGGTGGGACAAGGGAACAGTTTCTTAATGAGTTTACGAGCACAAAAAGATCTGTATCAGCCAGGTATGATACTAAGAAGTAACCTATTTTAGAAGTGTGCTACTACAGCAATTCACAGGGAAATTTGTCCCACAGGATGACTTAGGCAGAGATCTCTCAACTGCATTCCCAGCTCAGATCAGCAGCAGGTACTGGAGCACATGGGCAGCTCCCAAATTTAGGGGAAGAGTTCAGGAGGGGAGGAAGAGCATTCCAAACACCCATGACTGCATTGATCAGTTTTCTATTAACCAGAAAAGGAGCCCAAAGGAAGCTGCTCCATTAGCAGATGCCTAAAACTAGGTGAGGTAAATCCCACCCTAAATACCAGAGCTAATGAACTGACAGGCATGAGTCATGTGCGAGATTTATTTCAAGAAGTTGCATTATGTTTACACAGTCATTAAAAAAAAAATACACAAAACTGTCTTTCTTCCCAAAATAAGATATATGGATCTTCATTTCATGCACACAAGTCAGGCCTTCTTTCCTTAACCCTTTCTTCTTCTCCTCTCAGGAATTCCTGAACTCAGCAACTACCCTTAACCACAAGTAGGAGAGAAGAGTGCTCTCACATGAATATTGTGCTCTCACATGAATATTGTGCTCTCACATGAAGTATTCCTAAAATATTTAGGAAAAGGGGATGGATTGAGGAGGAGAAGCTCATAATCTGGATGTAAATGTGAACTTCACCATCCACCTCATTCTTCTACTGAACCACCTCCATCTACCTGCTGCTTGCCCCCAACTCTGCCTCAAGGCACCGAAGGGGAGAGGAATTCACGGGGCACAAGGAAAAACCATGGATGGGGGGAATTCTGTCCCTGGAGAGGCTGTGTGAGGGAACACAGGGCACAATCTCCAAGAAAGCTGCCTCCATCAGAGCCGTTGCTCAGGGAACAACTTGTTTGCTCATGCAGCTCTCGTATGTGCGTTTCCCCCCCTGGTTTTTTGTTTCTGTTTTCCATCCCCACCGCGGTGCTCCGTGACCTCACCATTCCCAGAAAACTGAGCCAAGCCCCCAGAAAACAGAATCAAACACCACAGCAGCTGAAAACTCTTCAAATCAGGCTCAATCATCAGAACCCTGATGGTCCAAACTGTCTGTAGAACACTTCATCAAGTATTTGCATGGTAAGAATGACACGGAAATGTTCCAGCCCACGCTTTGCTTTGCTGTCTTGTGCCCCTGCTCCTCCATCCATGAACTCAAGAGAACATTTTCCTACCACGCTGTAACACAGCAAAGATTAGGGAGTTTAGAACACAAACATGCTTGAACCCCAAAAAGCAAATATGATTTAAATAAATAACCAAATCACAGGCTGTGCTGTGGCAGTAATAATAGTGTTTTCAAATTAGGAACTGCTGGACTCCAGTTGCACACGTATTTATTTATTATTAGTGCTATATGTCAACTGCCTTTTCCATCTCTGTTGGAGGAGGGCAGGTTTGCCCACAGCAGCTGGGGCTGACCCTCCCAAGGTAACACAGTGTCACCGGCCTCTCGTGAGGTTTCAAAGGCGTCAGGGAAGAAACTGGGTTATTTTTGAAATATATGACTTGTCCTATCGCTGGAAAAAGAGGAACATGCTGCTTTATTCCCTGAATCCCATACATATCCCAATAATGCCCATCACCGTGTTGTCTGTACTTGAACTGATTCTCTTGCCTCTTCTCGTGGGAAAGCCAACAGGCAGAATGTCTATGGCAGACATGACCCACAGATCCAGTTAGCTGTCTTTAAATAAGTATTTTCCTTTTGTCAAAAAAATTTGTAAGGATCACCTAAAATTAAAGAACCTCTCATTAAAAGGATTTCCTGAGCAAGTTTATTTAACGTAGCCCATCAAAACAGCTCGTAAGGCTTAACCTCGAGCCAGCCGTGGGTTTAACAAGCTTGTGACCTCCAACACAACATCTTTATTCCCCTGTCTTGTATTTTACAAGCCCCTGTGTACACACAGAGCCTCCCCCCGGAGCTCTCCCATCTTAATACCTGTGGATTTGGCACACTACCTAAAAGTGGTCAAAGACAAAACCTCCGCGTCTGGCCACACTAAACCCTCCTGAAACCGGAGCCGGTTCTGAGGCAGCCGAGGAGCGGCGGGGGCACAGGGCTGGGGAGGGCAGCGGGGAAGGGATCAGAGAAGGGACCCGAGAAGGGACCGGGGAAGAGACTGGGGAAGGGACAGAGGAGGGCAGCCAGGAAGGGACACGGGAAAGGAACCAGGGAAAGGGACACAGCACAGGACCTGAGAAAGGGGCACGGGAAAGAATCGGGGAAGGGACACGGGACAGGACCTGGGAAAGGGGCACGGGAAAGAATCGGGGAAGGGACACGGGACAGGACCTGGGAAAGGGGCACGGGAAAGAATCGGGGAAGGGGTCGGGGATTCGTTCAGGGGAGGGGACGCAGGGAAGGGCCCGGAGAGGGGACCAAGGAAGAGACCCTGTCAGGGCCTGGGAGGGGACTGGGTAGGGGACGCGGGGAGGAATCGGGGAAGGGACGGGGCAAGTGCCCATGGAAGGAGCCGGGGAGCGGCACCGGAGCGGGGCCCGTGCCCTTCCCCGCGCCTGCCCCGGGCGCGGCCCCCGCTGACCCCGGCCCAGCGCCCGCCCGCGCGGGGCCCCGCGGGCCGGGACGCGCCGGGGCAGCCGCTGCCCTCCCCGCGGCCGTGCCCGCTCCAATCTCGGCCGCCGCCGGGCCCTCCCCGGGCCGGGGGTGAAGGTGACCCGGGAGCGCTCCGGGCCGCGGCCGCGCTGCCCGCGGGCCCCGCGCAGGTACAAAGGGCACGGCGAGGCCGGGCCCTCCCCGCCGCCGCCGCCGCCGCCGCCGCCCCCAACCCTCCCGGCCGGGCCCCGACTCACTCTCGCCGCGGCCGCGGCCGCACCAGGCTCCCAGCACCACGGCCACGGCCAGCGCCGCCGCCGCCGCCGCCGCTCTCGGTCCCATCCCGCGCCGCTGCCGCGGCCGCCGCCGCCCGGCGCGAATCAGAGCCCGCGGGGCGGGCGCGGGGGCCGGGCCCGGCCGAGCATCGCCGGTGGAGCCCCCGCGGAGCCCCTTTATAGCGCCGGGCCCCTCCCTGCCCGCGGTGTCGGCCCCGGCCCGGCGGCCCCTTCCAGCGCAGGCCGGGCTGGCGGCGGCGCCCCGGCCAGTAAACAAGGGGCTGCCCCCGTCAGCTGCGAGCCGAGCGGGGCGGCCGCAAGAGGCGGCGCGGAGCGCGGGCACGGGACGGGACGGGCCGGGGGAGGAGCAGCGGCAGCGGCCGCGGCGGCTTCCAGCCACCCTTCATCAGCCACCCATCAGCCATCCGTCCGTCCAACCAGCCATCTGTCCGTTTATCCTTCTATCCGCCCACCCACCCATCCAGGCCGGCTGGGAGCCCTGCTGGCGCTGCCCGAGGAGCCGCTGTGGCCTCGGTAGCGTTCAATGAGTGAAACGCAGGAGTTGAGGAGCCTGACCTCGCTGTGGGTTCAAATTGAATGAGAGTAGGGTTAGATTAGACATTAGGGAAAAGATTTGTACTGGCAGGGTGGGCAGGCCCTGGCACAGGGTGCCCAGAGCAGCTGGGGCTGCCCCTGCATCCCTGGCAGTGCCCAAGGCCAGGCTGGACAGGGCTGGGAGCAGCCTGGGACCGTGGAAGGTGTCCCTGCCATGGCAGGGGGTAGAATGAGATGGGCCCCAAGGTCCCTTCCAACCCAAACCATTCTGGGATTCTCTGTCCCCAGTGCTGAGAGCCCAGGCTGAGAGCAGGGCTGCTGCCCTGGCTGTGCCCGTGTCCCTTCTCCTCCTCCTCGAAAGGATGAATTGCCGCAGAGCTGGACAGAGCTTGGGATGAGGATACCATCTACCACTGCCACTGCCTTCAGTATCACAGAACCCAAAGAGCCATTGCAGATTTCTGGTTCTTTTTCCAGTGGGATTCACCATTTGGTGCCTTTTTTAATCATCTCTGCGCTGCACTCGCACTAAGCCATGACAGTACGTTTCCTGGCAACTTCCAGTAATTTTATCTGGCTCTTGCTTTCAGCCATTTCTGCGAGACAAATTAGTTTTAAACTGCTGGAAAAAAAAGCCTTTTTTAATTCAAAAATGCTTGGCAAATAGATATTTTTTAACATTTTTATCCCACCATCTTTAGCTTACAACAGATCTCTCACTTCTGCCTGACATGAAGAGCCCCTGGGCAGGCCAGTGGTGACCAGCAGGTCACTGTGCCTCAGTCCCTTTGTCTGGACACTGAATTGCACTATGAGTTTACCCTATTTAAAATACTTTGCATTGCTTTTCCAGGTAAAGAATCCCTGCAGTTGTGCCAGGGACACGACAGAGTGTGAATGAGGGGAGGGCTGGTCAGGGGAATCGTGGCTCTGCTGCTGTGGTTCAGCCCCTGACGTTGTTTGAGGTTTCCCTGTTGGACAGGGTAAGGCTGGCGGCCTGATTCGACCACAGTAAGCAGGATTAGCTGGGATGGTACCTGTGCCACAATAACTACATCTTGGCATTTGCAGACTATTTAAATGCTGAGATGAAAGGCTCTGCTTAAGTGGGGATGCTTTCTCTGTCATCAGCACAGCAGATGTGTGTCTGCACAGCACAGGAGCTGTTGATTCAGCCCATTGATGCATCAGAGCCACACTCATGGGACAGCATTTCCCCCATTTCTGTCCTTTTTTCCCAAATCCATGCTGCTGCCTCGAGCTGGCAAGTGCAGAGAGACTCGGAACTCCACTCATTCTGGACTGCTTCAGGAAGTAAGGGCAGTTAAGGAATGGAAATAAACAACAAAAGTATGCATTCTGTGTTTGCAAATTAACCTGCTTTATGAGTGTAGACTTTGCATAAAACAGACAGAGCCAAACGTCACCTGGACAGCTCGGGCTGTGTGGAATTTATACTGGGACTGTAACAGCAACCTGCTCTTGCTTACTCACTTATGTTCTCATTGCCTTCCATGTAATAATGATATCAGCTTACACATTGGCACATGAGGATTAAAGGCTACAGATTTATTATCTTTCCTTAAAATACTATTTTTAGTTTCTAATTACTGATTAAGAACATCAGGGTGCAACCTTTCCAGCATCTTTCCCATACATTCACTGCTACATATTCATCATGCTACAGTGCACTTGGTTTGCAATCAGATAAACCAACAGGAGCAATGTGGGCGCTTAGAAACTAAGCCAACACCTGCTTACTCTTTTTTTTTTTTTCTAATAGCTGCAATGCAGGCTCTTCCTTTATTCCTGATTCAAGAAGCTACTAAAATCACCAGTTTGATATATTAAATATTGGCAACAGTCAAATTTCTTCCTCTTCACTACAGATGTTTTATGGTTTGGTTAAAATAACTTGGAAATAAGCAGGGATAAGTGCTATGAACTGTGACAATCACAGACCATGGGGGTTCAGATCTGAATCCTCCTGAGAAAATAAGTAGACTTGCAATAGAGTGCATCCATCTGTTTGACCCTACAAAGACTTATTTGTTTTGGTTTGATCCATTCCTTACTTAAATCATGGAATGGTTTGGGTTGGAAGGGGCTGTAAAGCCCATCCAGTGCCACCCCTGCCATGTCAGGGACACCTCCCACTGTCCCAGGCTGCTCCCAGCCCTGTCCAGCCTGGCCTTGGGCACTGCCAGGGATGCAGGGGCAGCCCCAGCTGCTCTGGGCACCCTGTGCCAGGGCCTGCCCACCCTGCCAGGGAACAATTCCTGATTGCCAAGATCCCATCCAGCCCTGCCCTCTGGCAGTGGGAGCCATTGCCTGGCTCCTGTCCCTCCATCCCTTGTCCAGAGTCTACTGCTCTGTCCTACAGATGCCTCCACATCAAACCAACCTAAGAGTGACAAGTTCCCACCAGATCCCTCCTGCAGATCAATGCTGCTCAGAGCTGAAGCCCTTGGAAGCCCATCCCTGGAGCAGGAGCCACGTTTGCACAAACAGGTGGGGACAATGACTTTGTAAAGCAGCTGGAATGTTGCAGCAGTGACATCCTTGGACTGTCACAAGTGTCTGTGGAGAGAGAACCCAGCTCAGCTCCCAACCACCAACACGTGGAGCTGCTCAGAGCTTCACACCTTAAGAACCAACATATCTCTTTTCTATATACTCTTTTCTATATACTCTTTTCTATATACTGGAACACGTGGGTGGGTTTTAGGCTGTGTGTCTTTAGCCATACAAATTAAAGCTCCTCATTAATTAACCAGCTTTGGAATAGTCAAGGAACACAAACTTTTGCCCAAAAGGAGCTTTGGAGCAGTTGACTCACCAAGAAGGTTCATTGGTACCAATTCTGTTCTAAGAACTAAACTGCTTGAAAACCAGTTCAGGAGCCAAAGCCACACAGCAGCCTGGGGGCTGAGCTGAGGTCCCAACTCCCACTTTCTGCCCCACCAGTTCACTGTGGCCTTCTCTTAACAACAAGTTGCAACTGCCTGGGTGAAGAGTTAAACCATGGCTGGGGTTGCTCTGTTTTTATTGATTTGCCAGGCCCTCTTTCCTGCTCACACATTTCTCACCAGGCAATTTGCACGTTCTGCAGCCTCCTGCCCTTTGAAGATGCAGCAGAGCTGCTGTTGAAGCCAACAACAGCCAAGTCTCTGCATCACTGGCAGGATGTTGCTGTGAAGGTTTACGGGATTGACTTCTCAGTGACTAAACCCAACGCTGAGAGCACAGGAGAGCTGACCTTGGAAAATTATCTCATCCTGTTTAGAGTCACACAAAACCCTCGGCCAAATCTTTTAATATAAAATATTTCACGTCATGGATTGACAGAGTTCCTTTCTTACCCTTCCTTCCGTCCACACCAAATCCGATAAGTGACTTCTGTCAGTGAGAAGGCTCAGAGGATGGAGATCCGGTCACTTTATGTGCTAAGGACAGAAGTTTCAGCTTTTTACTCTTGAAACAGGAAACACTGTCAGATCCTTCTGGAGAATTCTATTGTTACATGAGCAAATACAAATTTTGGCCAGGGTGAAAATGGCAGAGGGCATCTCTCTGCTACATGCAGGTCAAAGACCCTGGAGATGAAGGATGCAAATTCCAGCTCCTCATGGCCAGCTGCAGCACTGGCTCGTTTTAGCTTTTTTTTTGTCCAGTTTCTGGTTTTGTGCAGTTTGATTTTTGGGTGTCACAGAGGCAGATGCAAATATGCAACTTATTTTTAATTCCTTGTAAGAATCTTTTTGTTCTAATTCAGCATCAAAATTTTCAACTTGAAAAAACCAAAGTACTGTCAGCATTCCCAACCTGGGTCTGGCGAGCAGGGCTCAGATGTGGAACAGCCAGACAGATGTGGCCTTCAGCCTCCTGAGCCTCCTCATCCTCCATCCTTCCCTACAGCTTCTCAGGCTCACCTCAGGCAGCCCCAGGTGTGTTTTGCACAACCTGCTGCCAGGCTCCCTGCTCTCCATCAGCCACCACAGCCCAGCCACCAGCTACACCAGTTCTGATCCGCAGCTCACCCCAGCCCCTCCTTCCTTGGGTCGACACTAATGCCTGTTTTTTTCTCGACACTAATGCCTGTTTTTGTTGATCCAGAGTCTAATTTGGAGGGAGCACTGGTGGTCTGGGCAGCACCTCGGGTTCCCAAGCCCTGGCTCTGTGCTCTGCACTGCTCAGGGGTTGCGTTTCGGACGAGTCAGAACTCCCAGTTCCCGTTTGATAACCGGTTTGTTCTGTCGCTGGGAGACACGCCCTCCCTCTGTAAATGTTACAAATCAGGCGTATCTGATCCATTATTCACTAACTGCTGCTGCTTCCCAGTTCCAGCCCCTATTAGAGGGAGAGCTGATGCCAGAAATGTCACGGTGGCATCATGTGACAGGTGGTATTGATTTAGTGCCGTTGGCTTTAATGTCACTGCCGTTCAGTGGGACACACGGCGAGTGCACACGGATTCCCAGCAGTGGGGCAGGTCAGGACAGGAGCTCCCAGCCAGCCCCATGCCAGGCCCTGGGACTTGGGAATTACACTGGGGATTCTGCTGCAGACTGGGACATTTGAGTATCTGCTCCAAGCTGCTCTAGCACTGCCTTTACGGGTTTTGTGATTCACAGAATGGTTTGGGTTGGAAGGATCTTAAAGCCCATCCCATCCCACCCCTGCCATGGGCAGGGACACCTTCCACTGCCCCAGGCTGCTCCAAGCCCCATCCAGCCTGGCCTGGAACACTTCCAGCAATGGGGCAGCCACAGTTCCCTGTGCCAGGGCCTCACCACCCTCACAGGGAAGAATTTCTTTTGTAAAAGAAACTAAATTGTAACTATAAATTACAAGACTCAATTCTGAGGTTTCGTGGCAGGTTTACAGCAGACAATGAGAAGGGAGGTGACACTGGGTGTCACACAGGGAACAGAACCCTGCTCTGCCCATTCCCTCCTTTTCACTCTTCATGGGATATTCCCTTCTGGCAGAGTAGCTGCTCACAGCCTCTCAAGTCTGATGCACAAAGTGCAAAGAAAACCCAAGGGAGCACATGGCCAAAACCTGGCACTGCCCAGCCACAGGAGCCATGGCATCCAGCGTTCTGCTCCTGCCATTCCTGCACCAGCAGCCTGTGAAGGATCCCTCCAGCACATCCCATCTGTGCAGAGGACACTGCTGAACACTGAGCATTGTAACACACAGAGTCTCTGCCACCAAGGGTGTTTGCCAGAACAGCTTACACTGACCCAGAGCCACTGCTGCTGCCAGACTCTGAACCTCTGCATCCACTGGCCTGACGTGACCCAAGCCTCCAGAAGGGTTTTGGTTTAATTTTCCTTGCTCTCTCAAAGCAGGTAGGCTGCCAAGAAACCAAGCAAGGCCCAGCCCTGTGCCTGATAAACATCTGCCCATGTGGATTTCCCAAGCTTTTGGGAAAGTTAAGCAACTCTCACAGAAGGCAATTTCTATACATATTCTGTATGTATTATTCTGTGGAGAGCTGCACAGAGCCCTGTGCCACCAAATGGAGCTGAGGGCTGAGCAACAGAGCATCCACCACCCCCCACAGGTCAGTCAAAAATAAAAACTGTCATTCATCTGGGAAATGTCACAAAGCCCTGAGTCATTGTTTATTCTAAATAGCACCGGCTCCCATCTTCAAAGTGGTGTTGAATGACTGCAATTGCTAAATGAACTTCAGAAAAGCAAAGACAACAACCCAGCCTTTGTGTGCAGGGCAGTGGATCCCTTGGGTTGGGAGGAGAAGGGAACGTTTTTCCACCTGGGAGAGAAGCCCCAGGAAGCAGAGGCTCAGTGCTCAACGGCTGCTGGAGATAACAAAAAGTGTTACAGGGTTCACTCCTGGCCGTTCATTCAACACAACAAACACCCATGAACTGTCAATGGGCAAAAGTTAAGTGGTTTCTGAGCTCACTCCATGCAGGTTTCTTTGTAAATCAGTACCTGTGACTTGGAGGGGTGGATGTTTTCTTGGAGACAAGCTATCACTAGCAGCTCCCTTTCATGTCTTTCCAATCGAAAATTTCCTAATTTATAAGTGCCAAAAAGTTACAGGCAACCCATTTTGCTGATAGCAAAAGTCAGTTTTAAACTTGTCTGCAGTGATGCACCAAATTTTTTGTAAACTAGGAAAAAATAATTTATTTCAAGTAATAAAGAGGACAGTGTTATAGACAATGAAGCATTAATGTTGCATCCCAAAATCTCACAGACAAAAACCATTCCAGCATCACATTCAGCCTCCAAGAGAAGAGCTCGGCACTGAAATGCCTGCAGGGAAAGTAGTGAACAATCAGAATTGAAAAATAATTTGGTGACACAGCATTGACTAATGAAGCACAGTGAAATGTCAGACTTTACATACAGATGAAGGAAAACAACTGGGAAATGTAGAAATGTCCATAAACTGATTGCTACAACTATAAATTTCTCTAAATTCAAGGTAAGTAAAACAGGAGTATATTGCAGATATCTGAGTAACTGGAATTAAAAGCTGTACCTCATAATATAACTATTCATTTGATAATCCATAAGTGAGTGGCACACTACATTGCAAACATTGTGTTAAATGAACAGAAATATTTTGTGTAAAAAACGTTAACTGCCTTCATTACCATGGGGAATGGGAAATGTCACATTTCTGTACAGGAGAGAGCAGGGCTCTGACACAGAGCCTGGTGCTTTGGGGTGTGTTCAAAGCAAAGCTGGATGTTCCTAAGAATTACCCAGCTGTGACAAACAGCTCTTCCCCCTCATCCCCTGTCCTGGGGCTGTTGGGATCAGCAGCCAGGCCTGGAACACCCCATGGTTTGGTTCCAGACCAAAGCACAGCCAGGGTCACCTGCTGCCCCTCACCTCCTGCATGGGACACAGCTCAACACTGCCCAGAAGAATGCACAAGGTTTGCTTTCAGCTTATCACAAGCACCTCCACAGACTCTCAGGCTGTCACACAAACCCTGCTTTACTACAGTTTTTCTAGCAGCAGCGTTTTAAACATATGAGTTTCTTTTTTCTCTGTTTTATTTTAGTGAACTCTTAAGACAACAGGAAGAATTTGCTCAAAAAGAAAGGCTGAATATTTTTAAATTATTATTTCTGTCTTGAAGACACCACCTTCCTTTGCCCTCATCTTCCAGCACAAGCATGTTTGCACAGGTGAGGTCTGTGCCACCTGCAGCACTGTGTGTACAGCTGGAAGGTGGCAGGGTCACAGTGTTTCCTTCAGGCAATGGCATCAACACCACAATGAGAAGTGAGAACATTTGCACGCACAAAAGGGAGGCAAACACTGCACAGAAAGCAGCTCCAGTCCTGTAGTAATCTAAACTGGTGAAGATGGTGAAGTACAAAGTCCCATCTGGGCAAAAGGTGAGCCTGAGAAGAGTTTTACCTTTTGATACTCTGAATCTGAGCCAAGCAAGGACCTGAACAGCAGAATTCTCTTTCTACACCTGCAGCTGTGTATGTACAGAACTGAAATTAAATATCCTGTTGGCAGCAAGCTCCTAGGTCAATACAGAAAAGCTGTGAAGACAGGAAAGAATGTAAGGCTTCAACTGTTATTTAACTTTGTATTGACTAAACGCCTTTTAGGAGTCATAACATTTGTCACAAACACATTAAAAATGACTGCATTTATCCACTAAAGAACTTGTTAGCAGCTTAGTGCAAATTCTCATCCTTACCTCAGCTCTCCCTGCAGGAGGCAGCAAGAGTCACCAAGTAAACAAGAATGCAAGTGTGGAAAGGCTTCCTCAGGAAAGCCTTCCCCCACTGCCTGCACAGGGAGGAGATGCAAGGGAGGCCTTGCACAGCCTCTCTAAGGGCACTGACTGTGACAGTTCTCACACCAGCTGAGCTTTCCCACTGCACTGCAGGCAGATTTAAGTAAAATGAAATTTTCATTTCAGTTTGGGGAAAATCCTGATGAAGAGAATCATGCTGATGAATATAAAACAAACTACAATTAGCATTATCCACAGCAGCCAGTTGACAGATTTCTTGGCGTGCTGTTCCAGGCGGTCGGATTCGTCCTTGAGCTTCTCGAAGTTCTGGTCTGCCATCCTGAGGGAGTGTGACAGTGTCTGTGGAGCAAAGAGAGCAAACAGGGTCAGCCTCACAAGAGAGAGCAAAGAGGGGCAGCTTCCTCCAACAGAGAAAAGCTTCAGCTGCAGGCAGGTGTTACCCCCACTCTGATCCCACCTGGAATCAAGCTACAGGATTTCACACATCAGCACTTGAACCTTGTGGGTTGCAAAACCTGAGGGGCCACAGCTCAACATGCACTACCTGGTTGTCCTGTTTGATCACGTTCTGGGCAGCCAGAGTGTTGTTTTTGAGGCTGCGAGCCAAGCTGAGCATTTCCTCAGCCAGCTTCTCCTGCATGTCCTGGTGGTGCTGCAGCACAGCATCCAGCTCCACTGCCGACTGCTTCTCGTCTGATGGGAGGCCTCTGCAAGAGCACGAGGGAAAAAAGGGATTCACATTTCCTTGGGGGTTGATCTCACAAGTCTGCCCCAGGTTTTACATCTCTACAAGACAACAAAGCCCACTGAGTCAACTGAAGGCATTATATTTTGGTCTCTATAAGCAGACACTTCACCTAATTTAAAGCATATCAGGGATTTAAAGGTCATTGGGAAAACAGTTCCCAAAACACTGAGCACTGGAATGAGAAATTTTGACTTACTTTCGCCTCCTTATGTTCAACTCCTCAGAATCTGGAAAAATAAAAAAAGTGCTTAGCATGTTCTAAATTCCCATGCAATCACAGGCTGAAAAAACAAGTCTCCTGTAAGGGATTTTTAGATATCCAAATCCTACTCAGCCTCTACCCCAAGGAATATGGGTGTCAAATGCCTACCTGCTTTCTGCAGGGAAAAGAGGACACCCAACATCAAAAGAGGGGAAAAACCCCAGCTGAATCACATCCTTGAGGGCAGGGTTTCAGCCCGTGTATCTCAGTGTTCTTTCAGGACACGTTAGATTGGCCCAGCTCCAGCTGCTCTAACGGTAGCCATGGAAACCTCAAATTAATTCCTCCCAGTTCCCTACGTGAATAACATGGCTGTGTATTCCAGAGGAACTGAACAACACCTACTCAAAGCACCCAGGATCACATGGTTTGCTCAGAGCAGAAGGGAACAGGCACAAAATAAATTACCCCTGCTAATTCTGTAATTAGAATGTCCGTTTCTGCATGAATGCTACAAAAAGAGCTTCCTGCAAGTCCCTGCCACCATTGATAACAACACTTCTGCTTTCATCTGTCAGGGGTTTTGGTTTAGTTCATTTTTAAAATCTCTTGTCTTGAAAAGAAGTGAGGCACTAAATTAAAAAGTACACTTTGGGGAATCTTGAATACCTGACCTGCCTCTTCCCCTCTTTGTAAGACTCACTTGACTACAGTTAGAGGAACCAACAGACTGAACTTACCATCAGTAGCCAGGGGGTCCTGGGAGGAGAGAGAGAACCAAACCAGCAGATTACAAAGGGGCAGTGATAAAGGACAGGCCTGGCAGAGCGCCTGTGCCCAGGATTTAGAGATAAAGAGGCAGCCTGGGACACCCGTGAGGCAGCTGAACACAAGCAGGACGCTGTGTGCAGCAGCGCTGAACGCACCGCGCCGAGCAGCTCGCTCCTCATCTGGCCCGTGCAGCGCGCCTTGGTCTGCAGGTGCACGGTTCTGGTGGCCGGGGTTCTCTCCTTGGCTGTCGTCGGGGTGCGCCCCGGGGCCAGGAACTGGTTTGCCAGAGCTTTTTCTGTCGATGAAGACTGGGAGTGGGAAAAAGCAGGGAGCAGTCATGGATATGACACCGTGCAGTGTGAGGCAGCTGGGGTGGGACCCACACATAGGATGGGGGTGCAATCCCACAGCTGCTTCCCTGTTGTGGTGTGTTTTTGTACTTTGGAGTAAACTATATGGGGAAAATGCAGGGATACAAAACCAAAACTATTACAAAGTATTACAGATTGTACTCTCCTCCCTCTACCTGTGTAATCCCTTTCCTTTGCTGAGATCATCCCCAAATCCCCACCCTGGCTCTGTGTCAGTCACTCAGCATCCCATCCCCTCCATCTAGAACTTTCCTCCAGGACATTGAGTGATCAGCCAGAGGCCAGGGGTCAGCCCCCCAAGTGTTTCTCCATAGGCTGACCTAAATGTCCATTCCCCAGTATCCAAACCTTAATTTTTCTTATTGCTCAGTAAATGTCATCTACTTTATGTTCCCACCTCCCTTTCAATGTAACCTTGGCAGCTCTCCCGGGGCTCTCAGCAGGAGCCCCCTGAGCTGTGGGAGCTCCCAATTTGGATGAACCCCTGCTAAGAGTCGGCCCTTTTATCCTCTACCGATGTCTCTGGTGCCTCTCCTGCTGCAAAGGTGACCAGCCTGGCTGCCCTCAGTACCCTCAGGGCACAAGAGAGTGTCTGTCCCCTGCTGTTGGCCGAGCAGGGGGTGGCCAGGTTCCCGAGGGGCTCCCAGAGAGATGGAGACACTTCCCAACAGGGAATTCAGCCCGAACAGCAGCACTGGCTGCACCTCACTGACTAAACCCAGCTCGCTGGCATTTCACAGCTCTCCAGGTGAGCTGGGAGCAGCCCAGAGAGGTGTCAGGCCTGAGGGACAGCACCTGCCCTTGCATCTCACAGCAAAGGAGTGAGAAAGATGAACACTTTGCTTTTGAAGTTTCATACAATACCTCCTTTTAACAAAATATGAATCCAATCTATTTACTCAGGCTTTCACAAGGAGTGCCTAATAAGATTTTATCAACTGTTGTTTTGAGAGGTAAGGTAAAAGCAAGCATAGGAACCAGGCAATAGGTGAATATAAACACAGAATACTGGAATCTTTTCAAGCTGAACTAGTAGATCTTACCAATTTTTCAGCTTCTAGGAGTCCCTTTAGGAAGTCCACTTTGCGAGAGTATTCATTCAGCAGCTCAGGAGCTGGCTTGCTGTTGAATTGAAAGATAACAATATCAAAACCAAAAGTTATGAGCATTTTCTAGCGTTCTACTTTCCAAGTGAAATAATAAAAAAACCCCACATGGTTTTTCAAAGAAGCAGAAATAGCCTCAGGTCGGGAATACACTTGCAACCCTCTGTAAATCACCTTTTCCAAGGCAGGGAGGGCTCAAGGAATATGTATTTCCACAGAGAAAACACACTGCTGTGGTGTTTGTGGGCTATGGCTGACTTACAGGTAAGAGATTATTGAATGACAGGGTCATTGATGTTGGAGAAGACCTCCAAGATCACCAGATATGACCTTCGACTGAATCCCCCCATTTCCACTAAACCATATTGCAAAGTGCCACATCTGCTCTCTTTTTGAACACTTCCAGAGATGGTGACTCCATCACTTCTCTGGGCAGCTCTTTCCTGTGTTTTACCACTTTCACTGAAGGAATTTTTCCTGGTATCCAACGTAAACCTCCCCTGGCACACCCTGAAGCACAAACCCACAACAGGCACCCAGGGGCTCAGAGCGCTCACCTGGACTGCTTCTTCAGCTCCCGGAGCATGTCCTCCAGAGCAGCCACATACTGAGGGCAAAAACAAGATTTTAAACGACAGCATTAAGGAGAATTCCCCTGTCTTGCAAAGGCTGTGGGTTTAACGCCACAGCGCTCCCGTCTCGGTTCCTGAGGGGCCGAGGAGCGGGAGGGGCGCGGCGGCCTCACCTTCTCCAGCCGCCATTCCTCAGGGTCCCGCCGCTCCGCCGCCAGCGCCTCGCACCGGCTCAGGAGCCGCATCAAGTTCAGCTCCAGCCGCGTCGCCGCCATGGTGGCACCGGAACTCGCCTCAGCGCCGGGCGCCATCTTGGGGCGGGGCGCGGGGAGGGGCGGGAAGCGCCGGGCGGGCCGTGACCGCCCCGGTTTATTTAAAAAACCCAAAAACCTCCCCCATATCACCCCAAACCCAAGGCGTGCGTACGGGCACAGAGGCAGCTGTCGCTCGGGGCAGCGCTGGGGCCGAGCTGAGCTCTTCCCTCACTCCAACACGGTGCAGCGCCGTGAGGGGCCGGGGCATGGCCGTGGCCTCAAGGAGCTGCTGTGGGATGGCAGCTCGGCCTCGGCTGTGTCCCTGCATGGAGGTGAGGCGGCTCGCACAGCGCACCCAGCAATGGGAGCTCCCCTTTGCTCCATCAGCACCAAAATCCTCCCCACCACACACCACAGCCGCGTTAGTGCTTCCCTTTCCCCCGTTCTTTATCACTACTTCATAAAAACAGTAACCCGAGTAAAGGCTTCCTTCGGAATAACTTGCTTGTTAGACATCGATCGACTACCACATGTATTTTTTAAAAGTGCAATGTTTTAATAAACATTTTTATATATGTTGGTCTCAATTAAGGCTATTACCACATTACAATTCTGTAAACCATAGAGAAAATTGTCATAAAATCATACAAAACATTAAGGCAACACACATTGACCTAAATTGACTGTTGGTCCCATGAGAGTCCATTGTAAGGCAAATGGAAAAGGCACAGCAGCGGAATGGGGGGGCCTGGTTCCTGTACACTCAATCCATATATTTTACTCAACATGAGAGTTTACTTTCTTTGCAAGGTTTTAATTTAAAGTGGAGAATGTTTGCTTTAAACAACCTTGCTTAACCCTTACAGTACTGTACATTTCTGGGCTGCCTTCCCTCACAGCCACTTAAAAGGCCATGAACGAGCTCACAGCCTTCAAAGGGTTAAAGCCAAAGCTGTGGTCGACTTCAAGAAGAGTCCAGAGCACTGAAAAATTTCACTTCTCCACACAGGGAATGTGAGAGTAAGGGTCTGAGAACCTGCGCTTGAGTTTTGCTGTGGGTTCGTATTCATCCCCGAGTTCCTGAGCGTGGGCCAGTGCAGACCCTTGTGCAATGTACACCGAGTGGATGCTGTCCGTCCGCCTGGCTGGCTGCTCCCTCCGCTGCACCCTCTGACGCTCTTCCTTCGAGAAAGCCTCGTCCTGGGATTCTGTACATTTGAACATCCCGGGAGGAAGTTTTATGTTTGCTGTTGGCATCACTGGAGTTCGACGGGGCACTTTAATCTTGGACAGTGTTAAGGAGTATCTGCGTCTTGAAGCCAGGGGTGCAGAATAAGAATCTGAAGAGGTTTGCGGGAGAGAAGGCACTTTGCAAATGTCTTTGGCAGGCACGCTGGAGCTCTGAGCACAGCAGTGTAATCCAATAATTGCTTTAAAGAAAGAAGATACTTAGAGACTGATAGCAGGCCTAAAATGTAACTCAATACGAGCCACTGTGACCAGATAATGTTTGGTCACCTGGCTGTATGCAATGAAAGATGTAGAATAAAGAAAAGCACTTACTACCTTAATACTGACCTTCGGTATCCACCCGGCCTGGTTTGTCCTCCAGCAGGCTCTCTGTGCTCGCAGAGGTCTCTGAGTCCACGTTTTCCTCGTCAGAGCCTCGCTGGTCGAGCTCAGGTAAGCGGTAAGTGATGTCCTCCCTGCATCAAACACAGGCTGCAGCACCTCTGACACGAGCACCTTCACCCAGCTCATGTTCAGAGGTAAAGCATGTACTCATTAACTATTAATGCTCACTTCTTTTCTCTCAGCTAGTGCTTTGTATTTTCCTTTTCCCTCTTGTCAAGGCCTTACAGAACAGAGTTAGATCCTTTTGGACAGAAGGTATCCTGCTTTACTACCTGTGTTCCCTCCAAGTGCAAAGGGCATGGCCTGAGCAGGTAGAGGGGGACTTACTTTTCTTCTTTTATTGACTGTATGCGATCGATGAGAATCTCCTTCTCCCGGTTGGCTTCAGAAACATCCTCCTCTTCATGCACAGAGTCCAGCTCTGAGGTGCCACTGTCACTTCCTTTGACCTGAGAGCTTTTACTCTGCAGGACAGATTCACATTAACACTTGTCAGTCACAAGCAGCTACACCCAGCTGCAAGTTTCAGAGTGGAAGACAAATGAGTGAGTCAAAGGAGAGGCTGATGGAATTGATGAAGAGCTGTTAGTTATACCCACAAATGTTTCAAAAAGTAAGAAAATTTCCTATTCACCTGATATCCAGGATTTTGTTACCTTTTTTTGATCTGTGAGGCTCAGCTTAGTTTTAGTAGTCACTTAATGAGTAATATTATTACATCCAATGTAAGTTACACACAGTGTCTATAAAATATCAGGAGATGACAGAAGAGCCCAGCAGCCCTGCATGCAGTCTGGGGAGGAAGTTGCACCAGTACATGCAGTCCTGATTGTTGAAAAGAGTGTTTAAAACTGAGTTACAACCCGTGTAAGTATTTTAGTCATGCAAGAGTACCATAAGAAAAACCCATGCACTGGAGGCAGGCAGTTGTACATACCAGCTTCCCCTCGTAAGGGGAAGAGAACCCAAGTTTTATAGGCCAGAGCTAGGAGAAATGGAGACCAAATTCACTATATGCAGCCTCTGATCAGACACAGTTTGGTTTGTATTAATCAGTACAACAAAAACAAAGAGTATTTTCCCTCCTAGAATGCAGCATATTTTTGCACACCAGCCATCTCTGGAGTGAAGGCACTCTTTTGCCATATCAGACACTCAATCTTAGTTCCACTGACAGAATTACATAGGAATAGATTTTGACCAGTACAAAAGCAGATTCCCACCCCTGCACCCTTCATTTATCAGAACCTCAGTGCAGCTGTATATTTAGCTCCTACCTACAGCTTTGGGCAGTTGCTTTTTTTCCAGATGATTTCTGACTCGCTGAATGGATGGACAGAAGTAGCACTCCCTCCCCAAGAAACTGGTGCAAGTTTTATTTGGAAGTTTTATTTCAACACTCACCGTGTTCTGCCGAAGCAACGAGAGCCGTCGGAAAGCAAAGCTCTCTGCTGCTTCCAGCTGATTGATTTCTTCCATTTTTATCTTGTACTTCCTTATCTGCTCCTTTATGAGCATCTCTACACACCTGTGAGAAAGGCAAGGTGTTACTGAGCTGCCTCATACCCTGAAGGTTCTAAAACAGCCATGGTGGGGTGGGATGCTGCTCCTGGCTTGGGGGTGTTTGTCACACACGTGGCTGGAGTGAGACCACAGTGTCCCAGCCCATCCCTCACAGCAGCACTGCATGGTAACAGGGTGAAGAGTCCAACACAGCAGGCACAGCAGGACAGGTAATGGTGACAGGTAATGGCACATGTTCCTCCTGGGATCACCAGAGCCTCCCATGCTGGCTGTACACAGTGGTGAGCACACAGACATTACCACAGCTGCCAACAGCTCCTGCTGCTTCTACCTCTTGTCCCTGTGCTGGCACAGGCTGGCAGAGACACAACGGGCCTGCAACTGCCCTTCGCCACCTCTGTGGCCCCAGGGATCAGTAAGAAGTTACAAAAAGCTGTCAGTTTTCAAAGTCTGTTTCCATTGGAGGCAGAGGCAAGGCCAGCCATGCAGTGAGGATGGTGAGGGGCTCTCACAGCCAGAGTTACTGGAGGCTGAGGAGAACAGAGAGGGTCAAGGACAGAACCTTCTTCCATTCAAAGAACAATGCAGAAGAGATCATTGGGGGTTCTAAGTATGCAGGAGACAGTTTAATTCGATATAATATTTTTTATTATGCCTTGGATCTCAGCAAAATAGATAATTAGGGTACAAGCCCCCCAAAAATAGATTATCTTGATGTAAAACCTGACAGTAAAGAGTTATAGACCATCCTACTCTATGCACAGTAAAACAGGTGGAAGGTTTGAGAGGGGTGTATGAACTGGCAGCACTGGCAGAGATAGAATTCAACAACTCTTGAACCTCATCTTCTCAGCTTGATACGAATAAAGTTGTAACAAACACAGGTCAGTGGTGCTGACCTTCCATCCCATTCCAAAACACTGCTTCTCAGCAGACTGCCAAAACTTACATGGTTGTTTTTGAGACATCCTTCATGCTGGTCAAGGGGTCAGAGGTATCAGGACAGCGCAAGAGGCACGGAGCAAACACGATGGCCAAGGCGTTGGGGGACATGCGGTTCACATCTTCTATCAAAGACACTCTGGAATTCAACAGCCAGGAAAAGAGATTTTAACCTTGCTAGAATACAAACACCCTGAGCACACCTTGCCAGAGTTCCCAAATGACATAGGGAGGACTCTTGGACACTCAGTATCTACAGCAGCCCAAAGAAGCTTTACAATTGTTCCATACCTCCTAAGTGGACAACATTTCACGTATCAAAGGACCAGGGAGTCACCCAGGCTAAGCTAGTCTGGTAGCTTCTTAAAAGTATGTTGTGATTCAGCATCTTCTCTTCAAAAATCCCTTGTGCCCATGTTCAGAGGGCTGCTTGGAAAGTCCCCAGGTTCCTTGGGTAAGAGCAGCCCTTTCCCAGCAACATTTACCCCTGCTCCTGTCACTTGCCTATGCTCCTCCTCATTCACTACAAGCCCCTCTGTCTAAATCCTGGTGCTTGGATGATTCACCAAGGCTTTGAGATCTACCTTGTCCTCAAAGTTGTTCTTCCCTGGTTTGATCCAAATACACCAGGTGTAGAAGTAACCACACACCTGTTCATGAGCACAACTACCAGCTTGAATTCTTTCATTTCCAAACTAGCAGCACAATCCCCACACTGACACTGAAGGTGTTTAACAATTTAGAAAGACTCCAAGCAGCATTCAGAATCAAAGTTTCTCTACAAATGAAGAAATTAAACTCATTACTTGACGAGATGGAAGATGAGTCGTTCCAAGGTATTATGATTTGCTTGTGGGAGCTTCTCCAGGACACTGTAAATGGCACAGAGTTGCTCCTGTTTCTCTGGCAGTTCTGCACAAAGGGAGAAAACACAAGATATTAATTGCTGTGCTAGGCTAGTGGAAAGCTTAAAATTCCTAAATTCTGTTAAGTCTTACTGTCACTTCATTTAGCAACTGGTACAACTGACTGTTGAAGTACCCCTCGTGGCTCTACAGTTATCCTGCATTTTCAGGTGCTGCTGCTGTTAGCAATCATCACTAAGACCTCCAACACTATCTAGGGTGCCATAATCCCACTGAAGTTAAAAGAATCTAGGTGTTTAAAGTATCTGTATATCCAGATCTGGTTGAGAATAACAAGAAAAACCCTTCCTGAAAGAAAACTTATTGACATGCTTATTCAGTTTTTAGAAAAAGCAGCTGTAAGTGACACATTAAAAATAAAAAAAGAATCCTGAAGCACGATGAAGTAAGCTGGAGGAGAAATTCCCTGAGGAGTGTTTGATGTAAAATGTCTAAAATCATTGTTTTAAGTGCACTGGAAGGAGCTGTTTAGTCAGCATGAGCATCTTAAGAATTTCTTTTCCCAAGGACACAATGAGGTAAAGCAGAAATGCTTGAAGAATGGTTTTTAAACCTACCTACAGCTCTGAGGAAATCATTGTACTGTGCCGAGGTCATCAGTGGGTCTGGCAATTCCCTCAGCCACTGCTTAAGGATCCCTGTGATGGTGTGGATAGGGTAATTCTCCAGCTTCACTGAGTTTGGGTCTGAAAAGAAATGTTTTATTTAGAGCAGTTCATTCCTTTGATGCACACAATGAAACCCCAAAAAATAAGATTAGAAACATTCTAATCTCCTGTTCACAGAATGCAAATGACTGTCTTCTGCCTATTTTAAACTTCTGAATTGAGTTGATAAGTCTGATAACACAATTGCCAAGGTATTGGGGGACATGCAGTTCACATCTTCTATCAAAGCCACTCTGGAATTCAACACCCAGGAAAAGAGATTTTAACCTTGCAAGAACACAAACATCATGACCACACCTTGCCAGAGTTCCCAAATGAATGTAATGAGGCCTCTTGGACACTCAGTATGTACAGCAGTCCAAAGAAACTTTACAGTTATTTCATATCTACCAAGTGGACAATTCAGAAGTTAAATATAGGCAGAAGATAGTAATTTAAAGGTACTAAACAGCTTTTGGCAGCCAATAAAAACAATACAGCCTGAACAGTCAGCAAGAAGCTGTTTTAAATACTAAGAAGTGACAGATACTTTCAGATAGAAGGGAATTGCAGAGAAAACTGATATCATGCAATGACATGCAAAGAGTGGACAACACTGCCTGGACCTTCTTGCAGCATCTGCTTCAGCTCCTTCATGCGATTTGCTGATCCTGATTTCCTGTAGATGCCTTCAGTGTAGAGCCCGTGCATCTCCACGTACTCCAGCAGCTTCTCCAGGACCACGGGCACCGAGTTCCTCTCGCTGGTCAGGGCACTCACACACACCCCAAAGTGTCCCCGCAGGGGCTCCGTGTCCTGCTCGCCCTGGGGGTGACACAGCCATGAGCCCTCTGCCCCTGGGGGTGACACAGCTGTGAGCCCTCTGCCCCTGGGGGTGACACAGCCATGAGCCCTCTGCCCCTGGGGGTGACACAGCCATGAGCCCTCTGCCCCTGGGGGTGACACAGCCGTGAGCCCTCTGCCCCTGGGGGTGACACAGCCCCTGGGGGTGACAGCCATGAGCTCTCTGCCCCTGGGGTGACACAGCCGTGAGCCCTCTGCCCCTGGGGGTGACACAGCTGTGAGCCCACTGCCCCTGGGGGTGACACAGCCCCTGGGGGTGACAGCCATGAGCTCTCTGCCCCTGGGGTGACACAGCCGTGAGCCCTCTGCCCCTGGGGGTGACACAGCCCCTGAGGGTGACACAGCCGTGAGCCCTCTGCCCCTGGGGGTGACACAGCCATGAATCCTCTGCCCCTGGGGGTGACACAGCCGTGAGCCCTCTGCCCCTGGGGGTGACACAGCCCCTGGGGGTGACACAGCCGTGAGCCCTCTGCCCCTGGGGTGACACAGCCGTGAGCCCTCTGCCCCTGGGGTGACACAGCCGTGAGCCCTCTGCCCCTGGGGTGACACAGCCCCTGGGGTGACACAGCCGTGAGCCCTCTGCCCCTGGGGGTGACACAGCTGTGAGCCCTCTGCCCCTGGGGGTGACACAGCCATGAGCCCACTGCCCCTGGGGGTGACACAGCTGTGAGCCCTCTGCCCCTGGGGGTGACACAGCCGTGAGCCCTCTGCCCCTGGGGGCGACACAGCCGTGAGCCCTCTGCCCCTGGGGGCGACACAGCCCCTGGGGGTGACACAGCCATGAATCCTCTGCCCCTGGGGGTGACACAGCCGTGAGCCCTCTGCCCCTGGGGGTGACACAGCCGTGAGCCCTCTGCCCCTGGGGGTGACACAGCTGTGAGCCCTCTGCCCCTGGGGGTGACACAGCCGTGAGCCCACTGCCCTTGGGGTGACACAGCCTGAGCCCACTGCCCTTGGGGTGACACAGCTGTGAGCCCACTGCCCCTGGGGGTGACACAGCCCCTTGGGGTGACACAGCCGTGAGCCCACTGCCCCTGCCCCAGCCAGGCAGTGCCATGGCTTCCTGCCACAACCACCTCATGCTTCCAGAAACTACTAGAGCTGAGTGGTTTATTCTGATTTGGATCATAAGGCAGAGTTGCTGAGCTGCAGCAATAAAGAGCCTTTATGGTTCACACTGCAGGATTGCTTTATCAGCTTGGCCAATATTGCACACACACTCTGTGAGAAGGGTTCCTAAATTAGCTCAAGCCTCACCTCCTAAGAGAATGCTCTGTTTCTGCAGAGGGTCCCTCTCTGACTGAGGAGGGAACTGTTGAAGCAATTTTTATTCAGTGCCTGGGCATTCACTGTTCATTTACTGAGAAATAAAGGCAGCATTTTGCATGCACCACTTCTGGTACCACAAAACCCCATCCCAGATCCACGGCCTTACCTTTTTCCCACAAGAGGTACAGCTGCTCTGGATTTTGGACATGCACTTCCTGTGACAAGTCAGCTTGCAAACTAGAGAAAGGAGCAAACTGTTACAAGCATCTAAATCACCCTTTGTACCCTACATTACCCACTTTCTACATGGCCTGTTCACTCACCACTGCACAGACAGGCCTTCTCCATGGGCCAGATGTAGGAGGAGCAGTGCTCACACGACTGCCGGATGCTCACTTGGTAATTGGTGAACACGTGGCCATTGTGCTCTTCAATCTGTGAGAGACAACAAGGAACCAATGAACTCTTCTTGCCTCTTAAAAATTTATTATTATTATTATTATTATTATTATTATTATTATTATTATTATTATTATTATTATTATTATTATTATTATTATTCCTTATTATTATTATTCCTTATTATTATTATTATACCTTATTATTATTCCTTATTATTATTATTCCTTATTATTATTATTCCGTATTATTATTATTATTCCGTATTATTATTATTATTCCGTATTATTATTATTATTCCGTATTATTATTATTATTCCGTATTATTATTATTATTCCGTATTATTATTATTCCGTATTATTATTCCTTATTATTATTCCTTATTATTATACCTTATTATTTTTAATAACACCATCTACCCTATCTCACATTTCCACTTTTTATTTTACAATTATTTTGCCCTGAAACCAAATTTCACCCTATCTTAAGGAACTTAGGTTTGCTGGAATATTTCAGAATTGACTTGCTGCCTTAAAGTTCATCAGTAAAAGAGCTGTAGTTTTGTTATTAATATTTAGTAGTTGTTTGCTTTTAAACAGCCCATGCTTAAAAAAGCCTTTAGACTTTAAAGGAAGCTATGGACAAGCAAGAAAATACTTGAATACCACCTATCACTGCATGAGAAAGATCTCTGCTTTGTGAAAACTGGTTTTGTATTGTCACATCTTCATAAAAGAGGTAAGTGAATGAGCATGCAAAACAAACCAGACCATCAGTACAAAATCAAGCTCTCAAAGGGTGTTTGTGTTCTGTGAGTGCACCTGAGGATTATTGCAGAAAGAAAGCACTTACTGCACGATCCTGCTTCCGTTTCTTCTTCTGGGCTTTGGTTTGCTGCAATGGGAAACAAAACTGGCCTTAGTCTTTGAAATTCAGACATCCCATTCCTTTTTTTCCCTTTATGGAGTTTCCCAGACTTTACTTCACCTCCAGACATTCGAGACACTATCCTGCAGCTTCAGCTTGGTTTGAGGGTTGTCTGAGCTCACACTATCAACTTCCTAAAAACCAGCTGAGCTCACTGCCTGATGACAAAGCAACTCCATCTCTCAAACCTCCAGAGAACTCCTATGTTTTCACCAAAAAACTGTACACTTTCAGATTCTGAAAATATTAAGTTAAGAAATTAACAATTCCATAAAGGTGTATCAGCAATCAGAATTTGTTATACACATGATGTGTGTATTGCAAGTGTTTCCCAAATAATAAAAAATGCCATGGAAAAGGTTTTTGAGGTAACACAGGTGCCCTATGTTAACAGAGCAACAGTGTTTCACCATACCATAAACCAGCAGCAGAATAACTTTCATACCTTGGGCTGCTCAGGTTCCTCTTTCTTTGTATATCCTCTGATGAATTCATCCAGAAGGGATAGAAAGAGATTCAAAACCAGCTTGACTTCTTTCTCTTCCCTTTTTTTGGCCAGGTTTGTAACTAGGAGCTGGTAATTTTCCACCAGATCTTTATAGCCAACATGGATTTGTCCATTCTAAAGAAGGAAAAACACTTGTCAGACATTCCCTTTTAATACTGTTGAGACAGTTTCACATTTTCATGTACTTAAGCTCAGGGGTGAAAACTCACAGCCATGATCAAAGTCAAAGATAACAGCCCATGACAGAAACAAGTTAACACACTTCCCTCCTGCACTGTCCAACAGCACTTGGCTGACACAAGGCAGTGTCAGAAGAATATTGGAAAAGCTGTTGGCTCCTCTCCTCAGCATTAGGAGGCTGAAGACAGCAAAATCCATCCATTTCTAAAAATAAATTTATGGCTGAGTGAATGAGCAAAGGAAAACAAAGCAGGCTGCTTGAGATTACAGCAGAACTGCAAAATGAGTCTAACATTCAGCTCTGAATTCTGTGCTGAGAATTGCTGAACTGCTTTGTTGAAGAGCTGCAGGCCAAGCCTTTAACCTGCACACTCAATTCATTTATTGCCTGCCAACTTTCCTTTATTGAGACTTACTACTTACAGGAGCAGAGTACATGGTCTTGATGTTTCCTCTGAACTTCTCTGTGGCTTCAAAAAACAAACATTCAACACCAGACTTCTGGGAGCGTAAGTCATTGATCTAGGAAAAAATACATCTGCATCAGATTTTGTTAAAAAAAGAACATCTGAACAGAGTTAGGCTTCAGTGGCTGGGCTTAGTCATTTGTGACCATTCCAATTATTTAAAACAACATTTTTTTAATGCACTGTGCTGATGATACAAAACAGTAGAGTTGGCTGGTTGGTCTTTAGAGAACTCTCTATTTACAACTCTTGCTATTTTAATACAAGTTTTGCTGCCCACTCATTTGTAAACAAAGAACTGACATGAATGCCTTGTATTGTATTTAATGCAATATTATGCATTCAGTGACTTATGGAAAAGAACAGAAAGGGCCTTAATCCAGACTAACTCAGTCAAACCACCCAATCAATTCCCTTTTGCTTTAGATTATAACACAAACTTGCACCTAGACCAGCAGGCTCTAAAATTCTACACACACAGTGAACAAAGGTTTGAATTTTCCTGGCTGGGAGCCTTTCACCTTGTTCAGGAGGAACTCATCCAGGTGTTTCAGCTCGTTGGCGTTTGCAATCTCCCGGACCATGGACGCGCGCCAGTTCTGGGACGCGCTGGCGATCTTGCTGATCTTTATGGTTCTGTTCTTCTTGGCCTTGCTGCTCTCCTTCCCAGCCTGGGGGCGGCCTGGCTGCCCCAAGGAAGCTGCCAAAGAAATGGATCTGGATGTTCAAGCAGGGTGAGGGAATTGTGCAGCGTTTGTTTCCTCACAACACAAGGAAAGACGCGCCGTGCTGAGGGTTGAACCACCAAACTCACCTTCTGAGACTCTCTGGACACCTCCTGTGTCTGTAAAGAGGACACAAGACACCAGGGAGAGGCCATCTCCTTCCTCAATCACATCAGAACTCTCCTTTGCAATTTTCTTGTCTGGCTTTTTCCCCAAAAGTCTGCGCAAAGGGCTTTTGAAAGCAGACCTGAATACAAAAGCAGATACGAGTCTGTCCCATTGGTAATGGAAGCTGGCTCTGCCACAAGAACAGGCTCTTAACAATAACCCACAACAGGGTTCACAACTTGGGGAATATTTAAGGCCCTACCTGAAAAAGAAACTTTTTTTACCTGCTCAGAAAAACTGAGCAGCACAAAAAAAAGGAAAGACAACGTGAAAGCAGCCCTGGACTTTCTGGTATTCACAAGATCAGAGCACTACCTTCAGCACACACAGACAACACCTCACATATCCAAAACATCACTTCTGGCTCAGGAAGTCTCTGGGCTGCAGAATGCCAGAGGCTGGAGCAGGCCAGGGAAGCAGCATTACACACTTGCTGGGCTCTTCAGCTTTTCTACTGGTGTTGTATTACACTACATGAACCTTTAATCCCAGCTGTAAGTTGGTTCTTATTTTAAAAAGAACCAGTTCACAGAAAGTGTTATGCAAGCAGAGAATCTGTTCCTCAGCAGGCTCAGATATCATGCTCAGAGCAACACGAAGCAGCAGCACAGCCACTCATGGAGCTGATGCCAGCTTGTGCCTCTGCACCATCACAGTCTCAAGCTGCCTAACTCAAGTACCAATGGAAAATTGCTTTTTTTTTCATTTTCTGAAAGACAGGCCATTCCCACACACACAAGCCATACTTGGCATCCCCTTGCTGACTCGCTGGCTGCACGGGAACGGCCATGTCCGAGCTGGGGAAGTGGTCACTGGGCTTCTTCTGCACAGGGAATTTCTTGTTGCCTTTTTCTTCTTCAATTGGGTCTGGTGACAGCTACAGGAGAGAGAAGGGGTTAAAAACTGCATTTTGAGTGACACAGATTCTTTAAATGGTTTAAAAGCTAGAATGGTGAAGTTTCATCAAGACATCATACTTCATCAAGACAAAACACTTCACCCAATAGATATCAGCTTCCTAATACAAGAGCCAGGCATATTTAATGCTTTGATCAAGGATCTATATATTAAAAATTATATTTTCAAATGACTGTAAAATATTTCCTGATTATTGTTTTTACATGGCTATCAAGCAAAAAGAAAATCAACCTGAAGGAACACAAATACACTACAGCCAATTATTCACAAATCTTTAATATTTATAAACAATGATAATTAAGTGCAAATATGCACAATAGCATCAGTACCTGGTTCATGGCAACAGTCTGGGCCAGTGTTGAGAGGTCACTTAATGAAGCTGAACTCCCCTTCTTCCTGTAGTAATATGAGTTTCAGAATACATATTTTAACAAAGCCTGTGGCCTCTTCACATCTTTTAAATAACCCACATATCAACACTACATCTGAGTCAGGCCTTGCAATTCACTTTTAAATGCAAAATGTGCTGGAGAAGTGACAAAGCATGGGAATGTCAGATTTCCTGCCATATCAGAGGGCTGATGCTTGCAAGCTGCAGGTCACTAAAACCTTGTTTTCAATGGGTAAAGGACACATGAAAATAAACTCCAGACTCTCTTTCAACTAATGCCCTGACTCCTCCTTTTAATACAGCCAGGCAGGCTTTGCAGCTTTTGTGAGCTTCTGAAAACATTCTGCTCATACAGATTCACTGCAGGACTGGGAGCCAAGGAAAAGCAGGAGCTGTTCACAACTCCATGTGCTCCCATAACATGGCCCAAGTGTACAGGCTCTCAGGAGCTCTCCATTGATTTTTAAACATTACACTTGTTTTCTGTGAAGTGAAAAGAAAGGAAGCTGTCCTTACTCTAGCTGATCCTGAGGAGACTTATCCACACGTATCCTTCCATCCAGAGACTGGCTCAGCACATCATTCTGGCCAGCATCTGACTGCCTCTTTCCTTTCCACTTCTCTCTCTTGTACTTCAGCTTCTCTGGGTCATCCACGTATCTCTGGATTGCAGAAGTGGGGCTGTCCAGGTCCTTGGTTGCCCTCTGCCGCCTGTTTCTATCTGCCCAGCAGTCAGCAGGGCCCTGGAAGCTGCCACTAGCAGACAGAGTGCTATGAACTTTCAGTGCAAGATCTGTTGGCCTTTCAGGGCAGGTAAAGCTTTGGCTGCTTTTTATTTGGTTATTTTGATTCTGTTGTGCTTTTGTTCTATCAGCTGCCGTGTCCTCTGCATCTGATCCAGGTGGCTGCTCAGGAATAGAATCACTTTCTTTTACCTCACTTGATGGTGGAGTGTCTGAAAGAGCTTTTTCTTCACTTGGACTTTTCTCTCCCTCACTGCTTCCCTGCAGGACATTATCTTCTAGTGCTGTGCATTTCTCTGCCTCTGGAGCAGTTTCCAGGGTCTCTTCAGCAACAGTTTGCTCCTCGTGGCACAATGCAGACGGTCCTTCCAAGGACAGGAGTGCATGCTTGTTCTGCAAGTCGTTGTGTTCCAGCCCCCTCTGCCGTCGGGATTCCCGCTTCTCCCGGCTGTTGGTGACTCTCTCTGAGCCCTCCACCTTCTGGGGTAATGTGGCTTTCTCAGACGAGCTCAGGTTTTCAGCTTGTTCATTCTGAGCTTGATCTTTATCTTCAGCAGCTTGATCTGTCTCTGACTTGTGTTTCACAGGCAGCTCATCTGTTGCTGGCTCACTCTGCTCATCCTTGCTCTTATCTTCATCTATGTTGCATGTCTTGCTCGTATCTTGCTCTTTGTCTTCATCTTCCTGCATTTCTCTCTGCTTTTCTTCAGCTTTCTGCCTTTCTAGCACCATTTTCTGGTATCTGTTAAGAATTTTTAATATGAAAATACAAATCCTTAATGCCCAGAGGTCAAAAAAAGCCCACCAACTGCTTAAATGCAGCCCAAATAGCAACACAGACCCAAACTACACCTACAGTGCCAGTGGGACTGCAGGGAGGTGTCAGGACTGGAAGCACCAGCACCAGGGCAGCTGAGCTGAATAAAGCTCAAGTCCTGAGCACTTACCCAGTGTCCACACTCCAGTGACCACTTGATACTCACTGAAGTATCACATGGCAGTAACCACCTTAAAGTTCATACAATGCCAGAATGGTTTGGGTTGGGAGGGACCTTAAGATCATCTCCTTCCCATCCCTCTTGCCATGGGGATAGGACACCTGCCACTATCTCAGGGTGTTCCAAACCCCACCCAACCTGGCCTTGGACGCTTCCAGGGGCAGCCACAACTTCCTTGGGCAACAAGGTTGCTTACTAAATTGTTTACTAAGTCACCCCACCACACAAGCTGAGCTTGGCAGGTGAAGCCAGGTGACAAATTGATGTTTTTATGCCACGTTGCTCCTTCCCTTTACCTCTTGCGCTGCAGGTGCCCCCTGACCAGGGCCTGCAGGAGACAGAGTCTCCTCCTGAGCTGCAGGAAGCGTTTCCTCTGGCGGTGCCGCCTCCAGGCCGCCTGGATCTCGATGGCAGCGTTGTTCCTCTGCAGGGCCATCCTGACACGGCGGGAGCGCCAGCACGCCTGCAGAGGGACATTCTGAGCTGAGGGAGGCTGCCTCGAGGTGGGGAGGGCCCCATCCATGACAGGCTTGGTTTGTTTGTTGTTAGGAAGATAACAGCAGTTATTGGCAGTTCTCAAAGATACCTGCAAAACAACGGCCGCCTGTCGCATCCTGAGAAAACGTCTCCTCTCCAAAACCATCCTGAGCCAGCTCTGAAGGAGGATGATTTTCCTGATCACTTCTTTGTGTAGTGTATCCTGTAGTATCTGCCGTTCAGCCTCCTTCATAAAAACCTGTTCAGTTAAAGGGAAGTTCATCAAGAAGCAGGTAACTCCTTTCAGCCCCCCACTGGAGCTATAATAAGATAACAGATAAGGCAATGGTTTGGTACCACTGCACCAAACCTTACTGGCTGATGGCTTGCCCAAAAGATAAAAGTCCTTTTAAATTTCAGAGTTTGGATTCTAAAACTTACACCTCTCCTTACAGCTTTCAAATCACAGAACCCTTCTAAAATGTAAACATTGATCTGTTTGACAAATGCCAATAGCAACAATTTCCCAAACTATCTATATAATATGGATTTGTACTGTAGTCAAGAAACCAGTTGGAATCAAAACCAAGGGGTCAGGTATAACCTCTGTGTCACCACTTGCAAGAGTTAAAATGGCCAATTTAGGTACAAAAAGCAGAGAAGAGTAACACTTGTAAGAGTAACACTTGTAAATGAACTGCACTGAATTTTGCACTGTACAGCAGTGGTTCTTACTGCCTTACAGAAAGTTTCACAGACCTTGGTCTTCCCTATTTGATAGTAGTTTTCATTCAGTTTTAGTTTATTCAAATAAGCACAAATGTCTTCCTTGGAGGCTTTGGCATTTTTGGGCAGTAACACCTGAAACTGGTCGATGAATTCCTGTAAAAACCAGAAACAGCAAGAGACCAAAGTTAGAAGGCAACGCCCAAGTTTGGAGTTTTAGCTCTGAAATAGAAATCTATTTAAGACACTTAAGCTACAGGGATCTGAAAATATTTACCTCTCACTACAAACTGAGCTATTTCTCCATGAAAATGCAGGCTACAGTCAGCCTCTGTTAAAGGGAAAGATCACCTGGATGTGATCTCTAAACCTACACAGAGTTTTTTACAGAAAACTAATTCCCACATTAGACAGCACTGACTGCACTCAGAACGTTTCTTCCTGGTTGTGTGAAGGAAATTTACTGGCAGACAACCCACAGCAGTTTAACTGTGACTTTTTACCATGCAGGCTCTCTCAAAACTACCGTGCATTTTTACAGCTCATCCCAAGTGATCATGAGCCTCATACAAAGAGACACACAAGATGTGTTTCCTGAAGAGAGCAGATATTCCTGAAAGCACAACCCACTTCAGTTCCCATGTACCTGGAATGTGTATTTGGCACTGTAGCCAGACCTCCTGATCCTCACAGTTTCCAGCATGCCCGTGTACCGTAACTGCTGCAGCACCAAGCTCTCATCAAAGAGCATCTCCTTCTGTAAAGGAGCAGCAGAACAGAGCCAGTGAGAGCCTGAGGAGCCTGAGCAGAAACAGAGATTCCAAGGCTGGAGCCCTGGATCTCTGCAGGCAGCTCAGCTCTGAGGCAGCCTCACCTTCTCTGCATTGGAGCGGATGCAGCGGATGAAGAATGGCTCAGCTCTGCCCAGGGTCTCCAGCAACTTGTTCAGTGAAGCCTGAAATGAAACAGTCACAAAAGTTTTTCTCCAGGATAGCATTTTGATGGTGATTTGGTGTTTGACAGCAGGATAGCTTCTGCCTCAGGAATCAGGTTGTTTCAGGTCTCATGGTTATACAAAATCCAGACAGACTCTCCCATGTTGCTCAGCACATCCCTGTATTTGGTATTTAGCTTTTCTCAAGAGAATTTCAAGCAGGGTTTGAACATGCCCTCACAGTAGCACTAGATCTGTATACAAGGATGATCAGTAGAGAACTGACACATTTCATGGCATAAATGGCATCTCAGAATGCACTCTGACTTTAATCAAGCAATAAACCCCACTTCAAACAAACTTCAAGAATAAAACCCACTTGGTTTTCCAAGCAAGACCAGCCCAGATCAGCCCAGGAGGGGCTGTCCCCTGAGGTTTGTCACCTACCTGGAACTGGGCACTTATGCTGGGGGGTTTCTTCTTCTTGTGCAAGTGCAAAAGGGACTTTGTAGTCCGGTCATGCAGAGTCATGCTCATGATGAGCTTCAGAGATTTGGAATCCAGCAAGTTCTACAAAAAAGTTTTTATAATCAACAAAGTGCAAGTCTTTCAACTAAAAGGGAAATATTTTCTCTGAAATGAGTCAGAATGAAACCAGCCACCCAGAGTTCCACATTGAATGGTATGTTACATTTCATTATTATTTCTATTTTGGGCCAAAACATTTCTTAGGAGTGAAACTGTTCCACTGCCCTGTCCCAAGAGTGTAAGGTGAACAAGGGGAATCACATAATCACTGCATTTGCTTCCCTGACTTGGAAGTAATTTTATACATTTATGGCATCTTCATATCTGTCTAATTAAGCAATTCTTATTAAAGAGAACATTCATCTATTTTTTAGTTTCTCAGGATAAATAACACAACTTTCCTACACTATAAAACAGTACTGAAGTGAGTTCTGTCAATTAAAATGAAATTCACAGTGCAAAAAAGCCCATACCTAAGAGAAATCTAAATTTTCTCATTACCTTGGGAATGATCTGCTTTTGCTTGACACCTTTACTTTTCCTGTGAAAATATTAAAGATAATTTAAGAAAAAAAAATGCACACAATTTTTGATTATTTCAGCAAGCCATAAATTGGTGCAATTTATGAGGCAAGGTACAGGACAAAAGAAAATGAGCACAACAGCACCAGGGTGTGTTCATGCATGACTCTTACAAGTGATCAATGCAAGAAATGCAAACTGCTCTGCAACAAGAACAATTTATTTTTCTTAAATAAACTCTCTAGGTATTGGAAGCTTTCAAAAGCGAAACATTACCTCTGAAGTTAAAGCTATTCAAAACTGCATTGTTGGACAGGTTACTCTAGAGTGAGTTATTCTCATTAGCAACTGTATGGTCATTAAAGTCATTATAACACAAGGTCTAGGAAATTCAATACTCAATTCAAAGTTACAGCTGCTGGCACAAGAAGCTCTGTGAAAGCACCAAACACTGCCCAGGAGGACAATGGGTGACCCAGCACCAGGAACTCTGGGATGTCTGAGCAGGACACACAGCTCAGGGAGAAGGACACCTTAGGGAGAAGGACACACAGCTCAGGGCAGCAGGACACACAGCTCAGGGGAGAAGGACACACAGCTCAGGGAACAGGACACACACCTCAGGGAGAAGGACACACAGCTCAGGGCAGCAGGACACACAGCTCAGGGGAGAAGGACACACAGCTCAGGGAACAGGACACACAGCTCAGGGCAGCAGGACACACAGCTCAGGGGAGAAGGACACACAGCTCAGGGCAGCAGGACACACACAGCTCAGGGCAGCAGGACACACAGCTCAGGGCAGCAGGACACACAGCTCAGGGCAGCAGGACACACAGCTCAGGGCAGCAGGACACACAGCTCAGGGCAGCAGGACACACAGCTCAGGGCAGCAGGACACACAGCTCAGGGCAGCAGGACACACAGCTCAGGGAACAGGACACACAGCTCAGGGCAGCAGGACACACAGCTCAGGGGAGCAGGACACACAGCTCAGGGGAGAAGGACACACAGCTCAGGGAAGAAGGACACACACAGCTCAGGGCAGCAGGACACCTCAGGGGAGAAGGACACACAGCTCAGGGCACAGGACACACAGCTCAGGGAGAAGGACACACAGCTCAGGGAACAGGACACACAGCTCAGGGCAGCAGGACACACAGCTCAGGGGAGAAGGACACACAGCTCAGGGCAGCAGGACACACAGCTCAGGGAACAGGACACACAGCTCAGGGAGAAGGACACACAGCTCAGGGGAGAAGGACACACAGCTCAGGGAACAGGACACACAGCTCAGGGCAGCAGGACACACAGCTCAGGGCAGCAGGACACACAGCTCAGGGCAGCAGGACACACAGCTCAGGGCAGCAGGACACACAGCTCAGGGGAGAAGGACACACAGCTCAGGCAGCAGGACACACAGCTCAGGGAACAGGACACACAGCTCAGGGAACAGGACACACAGCTCAGGGCAGCAGGACACACAGCTCAGGGAACAGGACACACAGCTCAGGGAACAGGACACACAGCTCAGGGAACAGGACACACAGCTCAGGGAACAGGACACACAGCTCAGGGCAGCAGGACACACAGCTCAGGGAACAGGACACACAGCTCAGGGAGAAGGACACACAGCTCAGGGCAGCAGGACACACAGCTCAGGGAACAGGACACACAGCTCAGGAACAGCTCTCAGCCACACTCTGAAGATGAAGAAGTGGAAGCTCTCAGAAGAAGGCTGCAGTTCACATCCTGCTGGTTCTAAGCATACTAACTCTGTGATATAGGGCAGGTTTCTGCTCTGAGCCACCCAGTTTACATTTACTGGGTTTACATTTACATTTACCCAGTTTACATTTACATACAGCAGAGCAGAGATTAATTTCTTACACATGCACAGAAGTGCAGATGTAAAGCCTCTAAACCCAGGAATGTATCCAGCACCAGCACCCTGAATTTCAGGAAACATTTGTCACACCTTGTGGGAGATCTCACTATTGACTATTTTGCAACAACAAGCTCGTATTAGATACTTGCAGCTTTTAAAGCAAATTCACACGAGAAACAGGTTTAACTTTCAGCTAATGCAACGAAGGAACAAGGTTCTCTACAGCCTGTTTGCAGAAGGGATGTTTTCTTTTTAATTGTCTTGTTTAGCATTTTTCAAAAGACAAATCTGGGACAAGCATCATTTTTAGGGACTGGAGGAACTGCCTGGTTCTTGTTGCACTTCCAAAGCAATGGCCAGAGCACTCACAGGAGGTGGGAGCGGTGTTGAAGCTGACTGAGGGACCGGAGCAGCTCACAGGGATCATCCCCCTGCCAGGGCAGTCCTTTAATACTGGCGATGATTTGCTCATGCATGTCTCTAAAATGATCCACAGCAAAACACAGGTGGCAAACAGAGATACACAGCCGTGAGAGAGGGGGGAAAAAGGAGTTAAAACCCCAAAAGGTTCCATCACCAAGTGTGCTCCAAAATGCAGCAGGTCAATCCCAGGCTACTTTTTACTAAACATGAATGATTTTGATGACAAGTCAGCACTTTCTACTCCATCAGTGCTCTAAAATTTAATTTGCAAAGTCTCAACTCAACTTACTCTCTGATTCTACCTTCTAATGTAAATTCTTGAGCCATCAATTCAGAAAACAGAGGGAAATTTAGCAAAATGCATTTAATGGGTAGGGAACCCTTCTGGCTGAGCCAAGGAACCTTTTCAGGGAGATGTAAGCTTCTTTATAACCAAGAGTAAACATTTTTATAGAGAGATTTGACTACTAAAATGAGGTTACTTAAACTGATTTACATCAGAAAAGTAAGTTATAAACAAACTGTTAGAGGGATACTTGAAGAAATGTTGGGCTTTATTTCCATTTCAAACTTATTCACGTTTAGCTTTTTAAAGTAAGCCTGGGATGGTCCTTAATTGATGGCATGTTCCACTCTTCAAGCATGCACTGTGCTCTTGTGAAGTGCTGTGTCCTGGCACAGAACTTACCTTCTTTACTCTCCAGAGAGGCACAAACCAAAAATAACAGAAGTGTGAGAATCACTTCTGACTCTTAGGTGCTCTCCCCATTCTGAGCTGCTCACAGAGGCAGCAGCATTATTACACAGGGTTGTGGCTTCCCTGGGTACCTCTGAACTTTCCTGAATATTTAAGATAGCCCAAGGAAACAGATCTGGTAAACTGTGCCCAATCCTTTCACACAAATTGGATATTTAGTTCTTTGTTTCCCCAAGTGACAGAGGCTGTCCAGGATGCAGAAATTAGGAAGCAGCATGAAGTCACTACTTTAAGTGCTCCATGGCTTCCCTGTCACCCTGTTCTCAAAGCACACTGAGAAAGTCACTGTGTCCTGGAAATGTGCCTCCCTGGCCTGGGAGTTCAGGCCTTTTGCTACTTACTTCTTGTTCTCACAAAAAGAAATGATGTCTTGAAAAGCATTTATATCGAAATCCTCAGAACAATCAAATGAGAAATCGAGCACTGAGAGGCTGTAAAAGGAACATGTACAAAGCCTAAATATCCATGGAAAGGCCAATCTCCCTACAGAGATACAGTTCTGAAAGACTGGTCCTGCCTCTGCCCCCTTCAGTGACCCAGACTGGCTGCAGAGGAGCACACAAAGCTAAAAGCTGCACACAGCAACCACAGAGATCTAAAAAAACCCAGTGGGAAATGGAACTGAGGCCGTCCCCAACATGTGGTGGCATTGGGTCTCACATACAATAAGCTAAAGTGTTGTTTTGATGGTGTTAAAAAGGCTAAAGAAAACAAGACAGACGAAATAAAGCTTGCTTTCCTTGTGCAAAGATCTAGTTGAGATCAGATCTATGGAAATGCAGCTCAGCAATTCAGCTGTTCCCCGTAGGGGTTAAGGATGTGTTAAGGATGTGTTTCTCACCGATAAACTTTTTCTACCATGAAAATCCAGCTCAGCAATTCAGCTGTTCCCCGTAGGGGTTAAGGATGTGTTAAGGATGTGTTTCTCACCGATAAACTTTTTCTACCGGCGTGTTGGATCTCTGGAGTTCTCCCAGGGGAACTCTGGGTCCTTGACGTACCACTCCTGTTAGGAAACAACCAAAAACCTGCATTTTGACAAAGATATGAGGAGGCAAAAAACCCCCAAAAATACCAACTTTAGCAAGCACAGTATCTATCTGAGGGCCAGGAGTTCTTATCCAGTCCTTTACCAAGCTACAGTGCTTTGCTGTTCCAACTCCCATCTGCCAGACAGAAGCTGCAGCTGCTCAAATTTAGTTATTAACCCTGAATACTCATTTGATACTTCACAGACGTCTAAGATCAAAACTAGTGATAAAATGAGAATACCAGATAAGATAAGAACACCAGAACTACCACTCCCAATTTTCACAAACAGGCCTTCAAGTCTGTCCCAGCCTGCAGGAAATGCTGCACTGAGCAGAGGAGGAAAGCTGAATGACCTCGGGTAAGAGCAGTGACAATCTCCTCCATTATTAACATTAAACCATGTCCACACTCAGTTTGTCTTCAGCACCAAAGATGGTGGCTGGTTGAGGAGGTTTTGCCACAAACTCCTTTGCCAGCAGAGCAATTGTAGAGTACCAAGCATTTCCAGAGCAGTTTTCTGTGCCATAGCTGCACTCTCTCAGCCCTCCCTGCAGTTTCCCAGCCCCACCTGCACTTCCCCATTCTGTACCTGCACTTTCCAGTGCTCTACCTGCCATTCCCCATTCCATCCCTGCCATTCCCCATTCCATCCCTGCCATCTCCCATTCCATCCCTGCCATTCCCCGTTCCATCCCTGCCATCTCCCATTCCATCCCTGCCATTCCCCATTCCATCCCTGCCATCTCCCATTCCATCCCTGCCATCTCCCATTCCATCCCTGCCATTCCCCATTCCATCCCTGCCATTCCCCGTTCCATCCCTGCCATTCCCCATTCCATCCCTGCCATCTCCCGTTCCATCCCTGCCATTCCCCATTCCATCCCTGCCATTTCCCATTCCATCCCCGCCATTCCCCATTCCATCCCTGCCATCTCCCATTCCATCCCTGCCATTCCCCATTCCATCCCTGCCATTTCCCATTCCATCCCTGCCATTTCCCATTCCATCCCCGCCATTTCCCATTCCATCCCCGCCATTTCCCATTCCATCCCTGCCATTCCCCATTCCATTCCTGCCATTCCCCATTCCATTCCTGCCATTCCCCATTCCATCCCTGCCATTTCCCATTCCATCCCTGCCATTTCCCATTCCATCCCTGCCCTTCCCTGGTCCATCCCTGACATTCCCTAACCCCACCGACCGTTTTCTGTTCCATCCCTGTCGTTCCCCAGCCCCACCTGCCATTCCCTGGTCTATCCCTGCCCTTCCCCATTCCACACCTGTCCTTCCCTGGTCCATCCCTGCCCTTCCCCAGCCCCACCTGCTGTTTCCTATTCCATCCCTGCTGTTCCCCAGACCCACCTGCCATTTTCTGGTCCATCCCTGCCCTTCCCTGGTCCATCCCTCCTGTTCCCTGTTCCATCCCTGCCCTTCCCCGGTCCATCCCTCCTGTTCCCTGTTCCATCCCTGCCCTTTCCCGGTCCATCCCTGCCTCTTCCCATCCCGCCCCTGCCCTTCCCCAGCCCCACCTGCCCTTCCCCGGTCCATCCCTGTTCCATCCCTGCCCTTCCCCAGTCCATCCCTCCTGTTCCCTGTTCCATCCCTGCCCTTCCCTGGTCCATCCCTCCTGTTCCCTGTTCCATCCCTGCCCTTCCCTGGTCCATCCCTCCTGTTCCCTGTTCCATCCCTGCCCTTCCCCGGTCCATCCCTGTTCCATCCCTGCCCTTCCCCGGTCCATCCCTGTTCCATCCCTGCCCTTCCCTGGTCCATCCCTGTTCCATCCCTGCCCTTCCCCGATCCATCCCCGTCCCTCCCCTCCCTTCCCCATGCCCACCTGCAGTTTTCTGTGCCCTGTCCCTGCCGGCCTGGTTGAACACGGCCACGGCGCGGACGGCGGCGCGCAGCACGGCCCAGCGGAACACGGCCACGGGGTCCATCCCGATCAGCTCCCGCACGAAGGCGCTGTCGCTGCTGCGCAGCAGAGCCACGATGTCGGGCCTCATGTAATCCATGTTCTTCTCCCTGAAATCCTGCAGAACATCTCACATGGAACCATGGAACATCTCACAGAAGCTCCCTGGTTTGTTTATTCAGAATAACAGCCAGTGTTACCGTCCACTCACCACCACCACCACCCCCCAAAAAACACACCCAAAGTACTTCTGAGAACCCTTCTGATCCAGCCCATTCCCAGATTTTCTACATCCTGACAAAAAACTCCCAGAAAGACAAGGAAATTCTTTTTGTGCCCATCAGACCCACCACGTACCTTGATCTGGTATTTCACTTTGCCAGCAAAGTGGCGAATGATAAACGCAGGCTCCATCACTGGGGTTCCAACAAAAAACTTGTTCTCCTCATGCTGCTGTTTGAATTTTGCCAGCAGAGTTTGGTTGGTGGCATGTGGAAAACTGGGAATACAAGACAGAAGAGGTCAGCTATTTCTCAAATACAGGTATGTTTATTAGAATATTTATGTTTATTAGAATGTACACCTATTGTTGCTTGTGGAAAGTGTTAAATTGTCCAAGATCTCTCCACCTGCTTTGAATTTTAAAGGTGGGCTCAGTTTCTGGACCCAAACCAAGCAGCTCCACACACAGCAGAATATTCTGAGGTTTCAAGTGTACTTCAGTGTTTCCTCCCACTTCACCAGCCAAATTTAGTTTGCACCACATTAACTATTTACCACACTTGCTACTTAATGCTCCAAAGACTTACAGACATGCATTTTGCTTTAACTGCAGTTCCATGGTAAACCACAAACATGGAAGTTCCTAAGTTTGCATAAGCCAAAGTTCAGTTTTAGCATCAGTGTACTTTACCACCATACTGGAGTCATTAGCAGCAAACTCCAGTGTAAATCAGTCATAAATAACCCTTTGCTTCCCACAACATTCCCCTCCTTTTTGCAGTGCTGTATTTCTGTTCCTTTCCACAGTCCTTCCCTCCTCCCTGCCACATGTTTTTGCAGATGTTTGGTGCTTACTTGCTTTCTTCATCCAGAAGATAGAAGAGGCCAGTGGGCTTCTTGCTGATTAAGTGAATGCAGGCCACATTATCAGTATAGTCAATATTGTGCCAAGTGATCCCTTCACTCTTATATTCCTCCTGTGTGGCTCAAGAAAATTCCTTTGTCAGTACAGTGCCCTGACCTTTGATGTCCTGTGGTTTAAGTGCTTAAAACACAGCCTTGGACAGCCACAGCAAGTGGAGTTTGTTAGTTTAGGCAGCAGAGACAAAAACAAGGAGAATTTCTAAATAAGAAGAGAAGAACAGGCACAGTGGCACAGATCAAAGGTCCTCAGTACGTCACCCAGCAGGGTCTGTTTGGAGTGAAACTATTTCAAAACCAAAGCTGTGAAAGGAATATTCTGCTGTGCTCTGCCTTCCCAGCAATCAGCAGCCTAGGACCCTGGAGCCAGACATTGCATCCTCAGCACTCCAGCAAAACTGGGCACACACAGAGGAGTTGGGAGTTTATTTGCTCTTCCATAGTTTTTGTAATATGGGAAATGAGAGTAGTTAAATATCAAGTTCCAGAATTTTCATATTGCACAGTCAGAGAAAATAACAGAAGTTTCAAAAGAGGCAGTTAAGGCCTACACAACATCAGCCCCAGAACTTCCCTCAGGAAACAATGGATTTTGCTTAGGCTCAGAACATTTGGAGCTCCCTGACAAGAGAAGATGAAGCTCTCCTGCTGAAGTGACAATCCCTCAAATGCTTGGCAAGACAATCTTCCCTCTAAGATACAGAAGCAAAAGACCAGATTTTCTTAATGCTGTAAATACCCACAGGAAAAAGCTAATGATAAGGTTAAAAAGTAAAAAAAAATTATAAAGTAAAAATAAGAATCACACAGAAAATTAAATAAGTTTTATGTTTAACAAAGGACAAAGAGCACCTCTCATGTCCTAGATGATGATGATGATGATGATAAATGCATTATTTTTAAGTAGGTGGAATTCAGTCTGCCCAGCACAGTGCACACCGTGTTACAGAACTGAAATGCCATTTTCCACAGACAAAAAAGCCTTTATTTAAAAAGATATAGAGATCTCCCTGAGGGCCCTCAGGCTGCAAGAGATACAGGAAATGGGTCATTCAAGGATTAGGCTTATTTGGAAAAATGGCATTAGAAAAAAAAAAAAGAAGACAATGTAACTATTTACTCTGGCCAGCCTGGATAACCAATTCTGTCCTAAGTTACAAAACAGGGACCTCAACATCATGTTTACACACAAAGTTTGGATGTTAGGTAATTTTAGTTTCTTTAAATGCTTGCCTAAAGTTGTTGACAAAGTACCACATACTAGAGAATGAGTCCTTCCAGCAGTGACCTGAGAACCTCACTTCTGCACAAAGCAGAAAAAAACCAAATCTGGAGCAAAAAAACCCCTCCAAAACCCAATCCAGGATCTGCTGGCTCCTGCAGCCCTCAGTGCTCTGGCAGGTGACACCACCTGCAAACCAGGCAATCCACACATGCCAGGACCAGCAGCACTCCATGAGCACTGCCAGGATCACAGCTGTGCCCCCTAAATGCAGTTGGGTGGGAGAAGCAGCAAAGTCTGGTTATTGAATACTTACAGACTGCTAAAAACAAGAGAGGCTGTTTCCCAACCATTTAAACAAAAACACCCAAATCCAATCCCTCACCTACAGACTTGCAATACCAAAGTTCACAGTTTTAGCTGATTTTTGTCTGGGATCACCTGAATGTTATCTTGAGTTTTTGCAGTCAAGCAGAAACTTGGTGCCAGCCCCATTAGTACAAGAACAAGCAGCAGTGAAAGAAGGAATTTTAAAAATAAAGACTTTCAGAAATATTCAAGCAGTTATGCCATGGGGTTTTGCAGAGTAAAGGCTAAGTTTGCATAATACACAAAGACTTGATAAAAACAGGTTTCACTTCAGCCACTCTCGTTTCTTACCTGCTCCAATTTGAAAATGTGCTGATTGAAATAATACTGAAGTTGCTCATTTGCATAATTTATACAGAACTGCTCAAAACTGTTGGTTTCAAAATCTTCAAATCCAAAAATATCAAGTACACCAATGGACAGACACTAAAAGAAGAGGTGGAAATCCAGTTACCAATCTGTCACACAGTGCCTTAACCCCCAAGAGATAAACAGCCCAGAAAGTACTGCAGCCTGTGCTGAAAGATTTTAAATATTTAATAGTTCTGTCTACTGTGAAAACAGAGATGATTAAATATTACCAGGAAATTTACCACGAGCTTGAGAAGTATCAAAACTTTATCCCAGCTATCACAATTTATCATCTCCAGGATTGGCTGTTAGCTCCAAACACACAACTGCCTGCAAAGACTTGGTTTTGTGAGGGACTCACTGTAACAGATTCCTCCATGTCCTTCTTGTTGAGGAGTGCATGATTGATTCTCAGAACAATCCAATCAAACAGGGCACTGTACAAGGACTTGGCCATGGAATCACGAGCTGTTATTGCCTGCAGATCAAACAATTCTCAGGGCTTTGTTTAAAAAAAGAATCATTTTCAAACCAGTGTCACCCACAGGTTACAACCCCAGCAGAGATAAATAAAACCACAATTTGCCTTTAATTCAAACTTCTAACTTTCCAACCATCCCTCACAAAATGTGGAAGTGTACCATAAAAGCTTTTTTAATCCAAAAAAGCAAGTTCCAGTTATTTAAAATCATCTACAAGTGCTTTTTTACTCACCTCATTGAGACTATATGGCAAAATAAGCTTATCATTAGCAGTCACAGTTTTTCTTTTTGTTAGCACTTCTACCAGGATTTCACGTTTAACCTTCAAAAGAGGAGAGAACAAGAGCTGCTGTCACCATCCTGAACAAGGGATTTGCCTGCAGCAGTGGACATGCAACTTCTCCAGAGAATCTCTGACCACAGCCACATTTATCATCCATCAGTAGCTTTACAAGTCCTACAAGTTGCTCAAATTATCCTGTTTACATTCATTCAGATGTTTCCCTGTGGTGGCAAAGAACACACCTACACTGAATCTGTTCTTGCTCATCTCTGTGATTGGGAGTCAACAGATTCTGTTTCCATGCTGTAGCTTATATTCCATCTCTAACCCCAATAATCTCACTAATTTCATGTTCCCCTCCCACAAAATCAATTTCATGGATCACAAAGGAGATTTAGATACAGCAATTGAGATATCTGAGTGAAATGCTGAGGTAGGACATGACAAACAGGTGTATCACACATTAATGCTAAAGAGAATTAGCATTAATAGCATTAATTAATTAATGCTAAAGAGAAATACTCTACTTTCAACAGCTGGGAAAGAATGTCCAGCACTTCAGGAGGTCCCACATCCAACCCTTCATCCCGACCTGTGGCTTTCTTCTTGTAGGTGACATTGCCCAAATACAGAATAGCTGAAAGGATTGAAAAGATCCTGAGGGAGAAAAATTGAATTATGTCAGAATTTTTCTTGAGACAGTTCATTATGACAGGTTAGCAGATCTAACTCTGCCTCAAGAATGAGCCTGTGAGCTCTCAAACACCCAGCTCTCCTCATGCCCTACAGAACTACTCTGATCCCAACTGCTCATTGCAATAACCCATGAACAACAACAAAACAAAAGCAAACTCTCATTGCAATAACCCATGAACAACAACAAAACAAAAGCAAACTCTCATTGCAATAACCCATGAACAATCAATGCCAGTAACAAAAGCTACCAGAACTGCTCTTACTGTTTCTTTGTTGCTGACAGGAAGCCAACCATCTCCATGGCTTGTTTTAATCTCTCAAATTCATGCCGGAGATCTTCCCCATCTTCAATTTTCAAGTTATGCTGCGAAGAGAAATCCAAAAAAAAGACAAAGAGTGAAATCCAAACATCACAAAAAGCCCAGCATAATTTATTTTCCTTCCTTTCATCTTTGACCAACACACAGACAGCCCTCATCAATGCATGGGTGAATCACAGGTTACCTGGTTGAGGTAGAAATAATCTTCAGGTTGCTTGAGGTGAAATTCTTTACGCTCTTCCTCATTGACTCCAAGTAGCAAATAATAAAACACATGGTAGTTCCTGCAAAGCCAATGCATCTCTCTCATGAAAATATCGTGGATTTTCTTTTATTCTGTATAATTCAAATGCTCCTGAACTGCTGAATTGATTTTAACTCTCTTGGGAAACTATTTCTCACTTACCTTTCATCTTTTTCTTGAGAAACCAGACGAGATTTTTCAAGCAGGTATTTTTCAACCACAGCCCTAAGGAGCCACAGAAAATGAAATAAGCATGAGGGCAAAAAGAAAAGACCTCAGAAAATATCAGACAGCAACTGCCAAGAGAGCTCAAATACTGAGATCTGCACTAAAATGTGCAAGAGAAGAGCTCAGACACTACTTTAAATCTAAACCAAGAATTCCAGCACACTCTAGATTGTGACTGGAACAAAGAAATACCCAAGGAACACCTCTCTGCAGTGCCTGGGTTGAGTGCAGATAACTTAAAACAGGCAAGGCAAGTGCTGATGAAAATTGCCATGAGAAACAAGACCCACAGAGTCTTGGTACCAGTGTGTTATCCTGAAAGATGAACACTCATCTGACAAGGCAAGCCAAAGCAAAACCCCAGAAATATCCCAGATATCTGCCTGATTCTCATGCCAATAAATCTGCTGGATTTTTATGTCAGTGGAGACACCAGCCCAGGATGAAGGCAGCCAGCAAATCCCCTACAGGGGGACAAAGTAACCTGAACAAGAATTCCTTGACAAGGGGCACAATGACTGAGGGCAAAATCTGAGCATCTTTTCCTCAGGCTGAAGACAAAACAAGTGAATTCAAATTGTACCAATCTCCTGAGCTAGGGTCTGAAAATATGTTAAATTTCTTCAGAATAACACTCAAGGCACATGTGGCACAGAGTTCCCAGGCACTCAAGTTACTGCAAATGAGAAGAAATGCAAAGAAAAGAAACATTGGAGCATCAAGGTCAGGGATTGCTCATGAACTCAGACCCAGCAAATGTAGGCATTAAATAGTTCATGTTTTCAGACCTTCAGATACAAACACACTTGTTTAAGTCATTTTATATCTTTTTTTTATCTCTCTAGCTGATGTTTAAACTGTTTCTTTAAAATGGCTTCCTCAAATCTATTTCACTTCTCTCCACTCCTCTCAAAAATTCAGATCTTCTGTTTTTCAATGCAAAACAGAGAGGGCAGGGGGTGTTATGCAAAAACCTGCATTTACCATGAAGGTAAAGATCCAGCAGCAGATCCTTCACAAAGTAATGAGCAAGCTGTGCAGCAAAGTCAGAATATTCAAAGTCAGAATATTGAGCATCACCTGACAATTCCACACAGCTCACTGTAGAGAATTTCCAACTCCACAGCACCAGGTTATTTTCACATGAGCAGAGCTGCATCAAGGCAGCATTTGATGTCCAACAGAGGCTTCCCAGTTCCTAAAAGCCAGAGATCACCCCCAGAACCAGCTCACCCTGTACTTACCCCCTGACAATCCCATTCTCTAAATAGTTGACTTGAATGAACTTCCCAAAACGACTGGAGTTATTGTTATGTGCTGTTTTTGCATTTCCAAATGCCTGCAATAAAGCAAAATGAGGTAATTTTCAATAAAAACTGAACATGTCAATGCACAGCTTCCCAAGCTCTTCTGTTCATTGTTCAGATTCCTGTTGGCTTCCAGAATAAATCAGAATATTGGGGGAATTGCAGCACAAAAAGAGCAAAAAGGCAGCCTAGGAAATTCCTCACAGGACTGTATGTGGTTGTTATTTCACCCCTGCAGTAATATTGGTGGGACTGAGGGAGGGGAATAACACTTTTAGATATTTTCAGAACACTTTTAGATATTTTCAGAACACTTTTAGATATTTTCAGGAGTACAGGACAGGTAGAGAGTGCAAATCAGCCTCAAGCAATAACAATTAGGACCTCAGAGAAGACATTCAGCACAACCACCATGAAATCACCTCTTCCATACAAAAGTCACAAACCACATCCTATTCCCCCATGTATTGCTGCCATGGAAAAGAATTCACATGAAACACAACTTTTCTTCAAGAGAGACAGAACATTAATATCTCATTTATAAAGTTAGCCCAGGAATTTCAAAGTTGTGTATTCAAAAAAAAAACCAGGAAAAGGACCACAGGTAACCACAGGTAGAGAGTGCAAAGCAGCCTCAAGCAGTAACAAAAAATTGGGACCTCAGAGAAGACATTCAGCACAATCACCATGAAATCACCTCTTCCATACAAAAGTCAAAAACCACATCCTATTCCCCCATGTATTGCTGCCATGGAAAAGAATTCACATTAAACACAACTTTTCTTCAAGAGAGACAGAACATTAATATCTCATTTATAAAGTTAGCCCAGGAATTTCCAAGTTGTGTATTCAAAAAACCAGGAAAAGGACCACAGGTAACCACAGGTAGAGAGTGCAAAGCAGCCTCAAGCAGTAACAAAAAATTGGGACCTCAGAGAAGAAATTCAGCACAATCACCATGAAATCACCTCTTCCATACAAAAGTCACAAAACACAACCTATTCCCCCATGTATTGCTACCAAGGAAAAAAAAAATTCACATTAAACACTCTTAAACATTCTTCAAGAGAGACAGAACATTAATATCTCATTTATAAAGTTAGCCCAGGAATTTTCCAAGTTGTGTATTCAAAAAAAACCAGGAAAAGGACCACAGGTAACCACAGGTAGAGAGTGCAAAGCAGCCTCAAGCAATAACAAAAAATTGGGACCTCAGAGAAGAAATTCAGCACAATCACCATGAAATCACCTCTTCCATACAAAAGTCACAAAACACAACCTATTCCCCCATGTATTGCTGCCATGGAAAAGAATTCACATGAAACACAACTTTTCTTCAAGAGAGACAGAACATTAATATCTCATTTATAAAGTTAGCCCAGGAATTTTCAAAGTCATGGATTCAAAGAAACACAAAAAGGACAAACAGAAAAGTTTTGGTTTACAGAACAACTCATTGGGCTGCACAACACTGAAAAATGGAGTTTTATGATGAGCTGCTTGGAAAGAAAACATAGATATGGCACAAATCTTAACTGTGCATTTCTAATTCTCCTGTCAGCTCATGAGTCCTCTGACAGCTGCTCATAGACACAAAACACAAAATCCTCTGCATGAGCCACACTTCATTACAAAGGGAACTTCTTACAAAGGGAACTTCATGTGAAATGGCCATGGGAATGTCTTTATCAACTCTCAGCCTTGTGTTCCAAGGGGAAGGGAAGCCTGTGAGCCCCGAGAAGGAAACCTCCCCAAAATGCAGCGACTGCTCAGGGTGGGCGATCCCAGCATCTCCTGCCACAGATATTTCCTCTGAAAGCTCCAAGCTATGGAGCCCTGCATGAGGAAATCCTCCTCCCCAGCACAGCAGCCTTGTGAAATGATGTGTGAAAGGATTGCAGAGAGCTTTGCAATCTCCTCCTCCACACACACACACACACACACAGACACATTCACCTCCCTGCCACATCCGGAGCACGGCGGATGTCGGTGCCCTGCACCCAGCTCAGAGCTCTGTGCATTTCTATAAAAAAAGGAAAAAAGCAAAAAAAGAAAACTTGAGAGGAGCTTTACGTAGTATCTGTGGGGAAATGGTGAGATGAGAAAGGTTGATTTTTGATTTTGATAATAAGGATGTATTGTTGAGAGAGAATGGAAATAGAGAGAAATTGCTATTGTTGAGAGAAATAGAAATAAGTTTTAAAGGATGGTTTGTAAAAAAAAGATTACATATTTTGGAGAAATAGAATTATGGAAGATGTATTAGGATTTATGAGGGGTAATTTTTTGAGAGTACTCAATTTTTTCTGTTCAAGAGGTTATTGATTTATTTAAATGGCCTGATTGGTTTTTAAGATAACTTCAGAGTGGTAGGAATTGCTGGGTCTTCTATTAAAAACTTTTATCTTAAACTCCTAACTGGGACAAGACATCTTTTTCTACAAACCCATTTCCCACATGTGTGCACCCAGCCATGGTGTGCACATCCAAACAGGGCTAATTCCATGGAAAACACTGGCATTAGCATTATCTCTATGTTGAAAATCTTCCCTTCTCTCCTGGTTTTGTTTTTTTTCCAAAGTACCTTAAGGGTTTCAGCAGTGCTGCAGTAGAACTTTTGGGCCAGACCAAAATTTAATTCCAGACCAGTTTCTCCAAACTCTCCCATTATCTGCATTCAGAGGATCTGAAAAACTCCCTATACCCTGGGAGAATGCCCATAATTCTCCAACAGCTGATATTCCTGACCTAAAGGGAGAAGCCCAAGGAGCTTTTCCTGTGCAACTCCAGAAAAACCAACAGGGTTAAAAGGGAGAGGATTTGGATCCAGAAATGCTCACAGAGGGCTGAAGGAGAGGATTTGGATCCAGAAGGGCTCACAGAGGGCTGAAGGAGAGGATTTAGGATCCAGAAGGGCTCACAGAGGGCTGAAGGAGAGGATTTGCACCCAGAAGGGCTCACAGAGGGCTGAAGGAGAGGATTTGGATCCAGAAATGCTCACAGAGGGCTGAAGGAGAGGATTTGGATCCAGAAATGCTCACAGAGGGCTGAAGGAGAGGATTTGGATCCAGAAATGCTCACAGAGGGCTGAAGGGAGAGGATTTGGATCCAGAAGGGCTCACAGAGGGCTGAAGGAGAGGATTTGGATCCAGAAGGGCTCACAGAGGGCTGAGGCTGAGCTCCAGCTCTGGATTTTCCACCCCACAGCACACATGTCACACATGTCCCACATGTCCCACATGTCCCACATGTCCCACATGTCCCACATGTCCCACATGTCCCACATGTCACAGTGCCAGCAGCATCCCCACTCAGAGTGCTCAAAGCAAGCACTGCCCAGCCCCTCACATCCCTTTGCAGCATTTATCCAGCAATGTCTCACCAGCTTTCCCTTTTCTAGAGCCCATTTTGCATCCATGTGCACATCAATAGGTGCATTACAGCCAGGTGACCTCAGCACAGGGAACTGTCAGGAAACCAAACTCCTCTTCCTCTCCAGGACAGTGGCTCAGCTCCTGCTCCCTGCTCAACACCTTCCAACTCCCATCCTGGCCTTTGGGAAATCTGCTGCAGCCAACCTTGCCAGGCTGCGGAGAAATGGACTTGCACAATGATCCCAGAAAACATTTTTATAAAGTTTTGCAGCTTGAGCCACCAGTGAACTATCAGCTCACCAGTTATGTCCAAGAAGCCAAATCACAGTACAGCTAAATTTGCAACATTCTTTTTTATTTATAAATATTTTTGGCTTTATAGAGTTAAGAAATCCCATAACTCAGGCTTCCTGAAAAACTTTTCTTAGTGATTACTCATGTAAGCAATGAATACAGTTTAAAACTAAAAGGCTCTTATGATCTCATGTGTCTGGTATTTAGTCAAAGCACACAGCAAATTCTTCAAAGCTGATCTAATATTAACAGTTTTTAGGAAAGTTTTCATGTACCCATTTCCTCAGAAGAGCCTTTAACATCTACAAGTTTTAAAGAACATCCCAAGTCAGGAAACATTCTGGGTGGGTTTTTATTTTTTTTTTTGGTAACATTTAATTTTAATGACTGTTACCACATTCTTCAAAATACTTTGAAGAGTACAAAATAAAGTCACAAGAAAATTTCAGCTAAAGATAATTAATCCTTTATATAAGAAAACCCCTTGATTGTTTTCCCTTGTGAGTCCATGAGAAGACAAAACCAAAAAACTCAAACTAAATCAGTGCAAGGCACAACAGCAGCTGAATCAAACAGGGTGAGACAAAAATAGCAGAGCAATGGTGGCAGGAATCAGAGCTGGGATAGCCTATTCTGGGAGGCAGGAAATCATTCAAGCCATCCTCTTACCTTGGAATGCAAGAGGCAGGAACTGGGGCCTGACAGTTAAAATTCTTACAACGGGGAGAGATAGAAAAGTAAGCAGAAAATCACCAAATTCTGCTTTTATTTGTTAAAAAAAACCCCAACAACAACAACAACAAAACCCCAACCCCTATGCACATGCTCCCATGATGTACCTCAGGAGCACAACAAAAATCTCATATAATTGTCTCATAAAAAAGCCAAAATCTGCAGAAGATGTAGGGAGTTTGATGTAAAGCCCTCAGCTCCATGGCAGAACCAGCCCTGCACACAGACCCAACATGCCAGGGGACAGAGGAGAGCCCAACTGCACAGCCTGGCACAGGAAAGGTCTAAGGTCTCCTTCAGAGCTAAGCTTGACACTTAAATCTCTTACTACAGGGAGAGAGATAAAAGTAAGCAGAAAATCACCAAATTTTATTTGTTAAAAAAGAAACAAAAAAAACAAACAGCAAAATCCCAACCCCTACAGACATGCTCCCATCATGTACCTCAGGAACACTACAAAAATCTCATTGAATTGTTTCATAAGAAATGCCAAAATCTGCAGGAGCTGTTGGGAGTTTGATGTGAAGCATGGCAGAACCAGCCCTGCACACAGACCCAACGTGCCAGGGGACAGGGGAGAGCCCAACTGCACAGCCTGGCACAGGAAAGGTCTAAGGTCTCCTTCAGAGCTGAGCTTGACACTTAAATCTCTTACTACAGGGAGAGAGGTAAAAGTAAGCAGAAAATCACCAAATTCTGCTTTTATTTGTTAAAAAAACCAAATAAACAAACAAAAAAACCCAAGAAAAAACAAAACCCCAACCCCTATGCACATGCTCCCATCATGTACCTCAGGAACACAACAAAAATCTCATTGAATTGTTTCATAAGAAATGCCAAAATCTGTAAAGCTGTTGGGAGTTTGATGGAAAGCATGGCAGAACCAGCCCTGCACACAGACCCAACGTGCCAGGGGACAGAGGAGACCCCAAATGCACAGCCTGGCACAGGAAAGGTCTAAGGTCTCCTTCAGGGCTGAGCTTGACACTTAAATCTCTTACTACAGGGATAGAGATAAAAGTAAGCAGAAAAATCACCAAATTCTGCTTTTATTTGTTAAAAACAACAACAACAACAAAATCCCAACCCCTATGCACATGCTCCCATCACGTACCTCAGGAACACTACAAAAATCTCATTTAGTTGTCTCATAAGAATTGCCAAAATCTGTAAAGCTGTTGGGAGTTTGATGTAAAGCATGGCAGAACCAGCCCTGCACACAGACCCAACGTGCCAGGGGACAGGGGAGAGCCCAACTGCACAGCCTGGCACAGGAAAGGTCTAAGGTCTCCTTCAGAGCTGAGCTTGGCACTTAAATCTCTTACTACAGGGAGAGAGATAAAAGTAAGCAGAAAATCACCAAATTCTGCTTTTATTTGTTAAAAAAAACCAAACAAATAAAAAAATCAAGAAAAAACAAAACCCCAACCCCACAGACATGCTCCCAGCATGTACCTCAGGAACACTACAAAATCTCATTTAGTTGTCTCATAAGAAATGCCAAAATCTGTAAAGCTGTTGGGAGTGTGATGTAAAGCATGGCAGAACCAGCCCTGCACACAGACCCAACGTGCCAGGGGACAGGGGAGAGCCCAACTGCACAGCCTGGCACAGGAAAGGTCTAAGGTCTCCTTCAGAGCTGAGCTTGGTTTCACTCCACTTGGTTTAAGTGTCCTTCCAGCCATGCTGTGAAGCATCCACTCAGCAACAGGAAATCCAGGGAATTCTGCAATTCCTGCTGCTGAGGGATGTCCTGGGAAGCCCCAGCAATCCCCCTGGCAGGATGAATGAGGAATAAGGGGATTTTTCTCCAAGAGTTGTGTACAACATCACATTTCTACCAGAAAAACCATGCAAGCAAATGGAAAAGAACTTCCATTCCTCCTCTGGTTGGGATTCTTAAAGCAAAGCCATGCAAGATCATGGCCTCAAAATAAGACTTGCCCTGGAACAGAGCAGGCAGCACCCACAAGGGGCATTGCAGGCTTTTGGTGCCTCAGGTTGGAGCTTTTCTATTTTTCAGGCTTTTGATGCCTCAGGTTTGAGCTTTTCTATTTTTCAGGCTTTTGGTGCCTCAGGTTGGAGCTTTTCTATTTTTCAGGCTTTTGGTGCGTCAGGTTTGAGTTTTTCTATTTTTCAGGCTTTTGATGCCTCAGGTTTGAGCTTTTCTATGTTTCAGGTTCTGTGCTGCTTTAGTGTGTGGGTCTGGGTTCACATGAGGGGATGGGGAGCTCTGTGCACAGAGCAGGGAGACAAAACAATTCCTGCTCCAGCTGGGGACCAAGGACAAATGATCCAAATCTCAGCCCAAGAGCACAAACACCGTGGGCTGGAGAGAGAAAAACAAGGATGGGACTGGATGGGCTGGGGCTGGAATTGGACAATGAACTCCAATATGCAAATGGAGCAGAACTGATCAAAGGGAGAGACCCTGTGACCTGTTGTGCATTTTGGGACCATTTTGGTTCATCTTGGGTGCAGCCCTGGCTGGGCTCTTGTGCTGCCCAGGGTGGATCCATTGAGGCCTCCTAATAAATCCCTGCTTTATTAATGAACTCTGCCTGGTCTCTGTGCTAGGCCAGCCTTCATTTGCTGGCAAACAGAAAATAAAAGCAGAGCTGAAGCTGCACTGAGCCCCAGCCCATCTCACCCCAAAGGCACCAGCACAGTGGGCCTGTGGTGAGGGAAACAGCAGCAAATTGCTCTGCTCTTCTGCACAGAATTCTAAAGCATGAAACTTGCTGTGATTAAATTCTAGAAGCTTTTTAATCTGCTGAGTTGTAGAAAATCTGATCTGCCCCCACCTGATTGTGTTGTCAATAATAATTCTTCTTTGCTTCCTGTTGGAATTTCCATTTTATTTGGCTTTCATTCTTTCCAAAGACTGGTTCAGCATCATTGAGAAACCAGAACCCATCCAGATGGGAATAAGCAATGATTTCCAAAATAACACATGAAGAATTATGACACCCCAAATATTTTCATCTGTCCCAACTCCTCTCAGCTCCCATTTCAGAGAGAAATGAACTTTCAGGAAACTCAAAAAGTGACTGAAATTCTGTAATAAACAGGGGACACTGAGGGTTACAACTTAACAACAGGCAGCCAAAGGAAGCTCTGCTGCCAGAAAACAAAGCTCCCATTCCCTCTGTTCTCTCACCAAATGTTCCTACCCCCTAACTCAATTTTCTGCCACTTCACTAAATGAACTGCCTTGAAGAATAAGTGAACTTTAAGTTTCCAAAATAAATTCAGAGTCTTAGATAGCATGCTGTGCATTTTATAGCTGAAACATGCACTTAAGCCATTTTTCCCCAATCAAAGGAAAATGTAAATTTATTGGAAATTTCTTTGTGCATGGAAAGGTTTGTCTTGTTTGAGACTATAAAATAAACAAAGGTTTGATTCATTATTGCCAATCTGAGCCAAATAATAGTTCTCCAAGGTTTGATTCACTATTCCAAATTTGCCCCAAATAGTTCCTCAAGTGTAAATTTCTTCTAAGGATTTCAATCATAAGTTACTTGAATTTAGTCAATACAAGAAGGCAAAGCTTCAAGCCAGGGAACTGTATTTTAATTACTAAATATAGAAAAGGTTGAAAACATCAGGAGTATCTTAAAACAGAGCTTATATTTATCTTCCAATCCAAGTTTTAAAGAAACTGCAGATGATCTCCAATTTGATTATTCCAAATTTGACCCAAACAGTTGCCAAGTGTAAATTGCTTTTTAGGATTTCAATCATAAGTTACTTGAACTTAGTCAATACAAGAAGGCAAAGTTCAAGTCAGGGAACTGTATTTTAATTACTAAATTTAGAAAAGGTTGAAAACATTAGGAGTATCTTAAAACAGAGCTTATATTTATCTTCCAACCAGTTTTAAAGAAACTGCAGATGATCTCCAGTTTGATTATTCCAAATTTGACCCAAACAGTTGCCAAGTGTACATTGCTTTTTAGGATTTCAATCATAAGTTACTTGAACTTAGTCAATACAAGAAGTCAAAGTTCAAGTCAGGGAACTGTATTTTAATTACTAAATTTAGAAAAGGTTGAAAACATTATCTTAAAACAGAGGTTATATTTATCTTCCCACCAGTTTTAAACTGGAGATGATCTCCCTTAGCCTGGAGATACAATTAAAGCAAAGAAGAAAACAACAAACCACGATGTGAGCGCAATTCCTGTATGGGAGAGGCAGCTGAGGCCAGCACCAGGCTCAGCTTTAGGCACCACTGTCCAGGGAAGCAGCCTCACTCCTGATCCTGATCCTTTTCTCTGCAAGCAGGGCCAAACATAACCAGAATTATTGCAGGTGGTCCCTGCTTGTGAGCTCCCCTCCAAGGAACCTTTCCAACAGCTCAGACTGGAGCTGGGATGGGGCAGGAAGTGCCAGAGCTGCCCCATGACTGCTCTGCTCTCCAGCCCATGAGACAGCCCTGGTGCTGACAGCCTGGGTCATGGTTAACTCCATGGTGCCAGCACCAGGGCTTGCATCCCTCGGGTGTTTGACAAGGCAACACCGAGAAACTTTTAACATCAACTCTTCATTTAGCATCCACTCTTTCTCTCTTTCTCTCTCTCAGCATCCACTCTTTCTCTCTTTCTCTCTCTCAGCATCCACTCTTTCTCTCTTTCTCTCTCTCAGCATCCACTCTTTCTCTCTTTCTCTCTCTCAGCATCCACTCTTTCTCTCTTTCTCTCTCTCAGCATCCACTCTTTCTCTCTTTCTCTCTCTCAGCATCCACTCTTTCTCTCTTTCTCTCTCTCAGCATCCACTCTTTCTCTCTTTCTCTCTCTTAGCATCCACTCTTTCTCTCTTTCTCTCTCTCAGCATCCACTCTTTCTTTCTTTCTCTCTCTCAGCATCCACTCTTTCTCTCTTTCTCTCTCTTTTAACATCCACTCTTTCTCTCTTTCTCTCTCTTTTAACATCCACTCTTTCTTTCTTTCTCTCTCTCTTTTAACATCCACTCTTTCTCTCTCTCAGCATCCACTCTTTCTCTCTCTCAGCATCCACTCTTTCTCTCTCTTTTAACATCCACTCTTTCTCTCTCTCAGCATCCACTCTTTCTTTCTTTTAGCATCCACTCTTTCTTTCTCTCTCTTTTAGCATCCACTCTTTCTTTCTCTCTCTTTTAGCATCCACTCTTTCTTTCTCTCTCTTTTAGCATCCACTCTTTCTTTCTCTCTCTTAGCATCCACTCTTTCTTTCTTTTAGCATCCACTCTTTCTTTCTCTCTTTTAGCATCCACTCTTTCTTTCTTTTAGCATCCACTCTTTCTTTCTCTCTTTTAGCATCCACTCTTTCTTTCTTTTAGCATCCACTCTTTCTTTCTCTCTTTTAGCATCCACTCTTTCTTTCTTTTAGCATCCACTCTTTCTTTCTCTCTTTTAGCATCCACTCTTTCTTTCTTTTAGCATCCACTCTTTCTTTCTCTCTTTTAGCATCCACTCTTTCTTTCTCTCTTTTAGCATCCACTCTTTCTTTCTCTCTTTTAGCATCCACTCTTTCTTTCTTTTAGCATCCACTCTTTCTTTCTCTCTTTTAGCATCCACTCTTTCTTTCTCTCTTTTAGCATCCACTCTTTCTCTCTTTTAGCATCCACTCTTTCTTTCTCTCTTTTAGCATCCACTCTTTCTTTCTCTCTTTTAGCATCCACTCTTTCTTTCTCTCTTTTAGCATCCACTCTTTCTTTCTCTCTTTTAGCATCCACTCTTTCTTTCTCTCTTTTAGCATCCACTCTTTCTCTCTTTTAGCATCCACTCTTTCTTTCTCTCTTTTAGCATCCACTCTTTCTTTCTCTCTTTTAGCATCCACTCTTTCTTTCTCTCTTTTAGCATCCACTCTTTCTTTCTCTCTTTTAGCATCCACTCTTTCTTTCTTTTAGCATCCACTCTTTCTTTCTCTCTTTTAGCATCCACTCTTTCTTTCTTTTAGCATCCACTCTTTCTTTCTCTCTTTTAGCATCCACTCTTTCTTTCTCTCTTTTAGCATCCACTCTTTCTTTCTTTTAGCATCCACTCTTTCTTTCTCTCTTTTAGCATCCACTCTTTCTTTCTCTCTTTTAGCATCCACTCTTTCTTTCTCTCTTTTAGCATCCACTCTTTCTTTCTCTCTTTTAGCATCCACTCTTTCTTTCTCTCTTTTAGCATCCACTCTTTCTTTCTCTCTTTTAGCATCCACTCTTTCTTTCTCTCTTTTAGCATCCACTCTTTCTTTCTCTCTTTTAGCATCCACTCTTTCTTTCTCTCTTTTAGCATCCACTCTTTCTTTCTCTCTTTTAGCATCCACTCTTTCTTTCTCTCTTTTAGCATCCACTCTTTCTTTCTCTCTTTTAGCATCCACTCTTTCTTTCTCTCTTTTAGCATCCACTCTTTCTTTCTCTCTTTTAGCATCCACTCTTTCTTTCTCTCTTTTAGCATCCACTCTTTCTTTCTCTCTTTTAGCATCCACTCTTTCTTTCTCTCTTTTAGCATCCACTCTTTCTTTCTCTCTTTTAGCATCCACTCTTTCTTTCTCTCTTTTAGCATCCACTCTTTCTTTCTCTCTTTTAGCATCCACTCTTTCTTTCTTTTAGCATCCACTCTTTCTTTCTCTCTTTTAGCATCCACTCTTTCTTTCTTTTAGCATCCACTCTTTCTTTCTCTCTTTTAGCATCCACTCTTTCTTTCTTTTAGCATCCACTCTTTCTTTCTTTTAGCATCCACTCTTTCTTTCTTTTAGCATCCACTCTTTCTTTCTTTTAGCATCAACTCCTTCTTTTAACATCAACTCCTTCTTTTAACATCAACTCCTTCTTTTAACATCAACTCCTTCTTTTAACATCAACTCCTTCTTTTAACATCAACTCTTTCATGGTGCAGCTCTAACTCCGTTCTTCAGTCTAGAAATCAAATCTAGTAATCAAATAACAGTCTAGTAATCAAATAACAAAACCATGAATAATAGTTTATCTGTAAACTGCTCAGAGATTTGAACTCAGATTCATCAGCCAACTCAGAAATAGGATTCAGTAAGAAATGTTTCTGTTCCCTAAGCATGAAAAGATCAAATCAAATCCACCTCCATGACACCCTAATTGTGCTCACCCACCTGTGCTAGAAACAGCTGCTTTAACCCCTTGAACTTTCACACAAGGTCACCCTACAAACAGCCCCATTTCACTTAGAGATAACTAAAATGAGGAAGTTCTGACCCAGAATGCAACCCACTTCTACATCATGGGAGTTTTTAGTCAAAAATACGTTTTCAACTTTGATGAAGATTCAGAATAAAACTTCAAAGTTAAACAGAGCATTCTCAAATAGTCTGGGCACACTGAAATTGTTTGTGCAAAAAAATCCCCAGAAACATTCATTTAAGAAAAACTCCCTGGTAGCACTTTAGTTCCCTTCAGTAAAAACCCAAAATGAGTCACCAGGGATGGATTTAGAAGTGACCAGCTCCAAGAGGAGCCTGCAGTCACTTTAACTTCCACAAAGCAATGTAAGCTTTCTGTGCATCCCTCCCAGGATCAGGAGCTGAGGTTTTCTTTTTTAAATGATGCTTAGTGACTGAAATGGGGAAACATGGAAGCTTCACTGTCAGCTGAATCAGCCCTGATGCACCAAAACAGGAGAACTGGATTTTACCTCTTATGTTCTCAGCCTACACTGAATTTACATGAATTTTCAATTCCAGATTTACATGAATTTTCAATTCCAAATTTACATGAATTTTCAATTCCAAAAGACTATTTTCTCATGAAAAATATTACCAAATACTCAGTGGAAATCTGAAGAAATTGTGGTACATAAGACAACCAGTGTTAGCATGGAGAAACACAAATATCTCTTTATGAGCATGCCCAGGTTTACACAACAGCCTGTGACTCCAACAAGGTTAGGAATTTTAGTTCTGAGCCCAGAAGAGCTGCATTTGTCACTCAGCAGACAAACAGGACCTTAAATCTCTGCCTGCTCTGACACAGCTGTGCCAGGTCTGTAGACAAGGATATGAAAGACTTAAATTTATCAAAGGCAGAGAGATCAGCTGATCACGCAGGGCTTTCCACTGCAACCCCTTCCTGTTTTCTGTCCAGAACTGCAAACTTGAACTCCAGCAACCAAAAAGCCTCAATTTTACTTCTTCTTTCAAGCAGCTGAAAGTAACACAAAAAAGAACTTGCATATATTCCTCATTCTTTAGAGAAGAACTTGAAGAAAAGTTTGAACTTTTTTTATGAAGGAGTTACTACATTTGAAACTAAACCTAAAAATGACAATAATGGTGTTGAAGCTCTTTGCTGTTGAAGATTGTGCTATGGGTGAGCATTACATCCATCCACACTTCTGGAGTTATTCCTTTAAGAGAGTAAAAAGGCCCAACAGATCAGTTTAAGTTTATCCTGACATTACCTAATGCAGGGCCAGCTGCACCCCCTCCTTCTCACATGTTTAGTTTTGCTTTCTGTTAGAAATGCTGTAATAATTAAAAGCCAAAACAGACTCCTACTCTTCTCCCAACTCAAAATGTTGCTCTCATCCACAAGCAGCTGTAGAAATAACTCCCTCAAAAAGTGAGTTCAGTAAAATGCCCACACACAAAAGCAGGATCACACCAAGCAGTTGATGCTTCAGTGGAACAATATGTATGAAAAATTTGCTCATGGTTTGATTCAAATGCCTTTAAAACCTTCAGATGGAAAACACAGGTAACCTCTGCCCCAGAATATTGGTGCTCAGTGGTGCAAAGTGAAGTCAAATACAAATTACAAGCAACAGGAAGTCAAGTGAACGGAACAAGGAAGATGAAATAGAAGCAGTGGGGTAACGCTGCCAAGCACCACTGCAGCCCAGTGACATTTAAACCAAGCCTAAACCAGTGACATTTTAAGCCTAAACCAAGTAGGTGACTCAGAAGTAGCTTTCAACAGCAGCTATTTGAAGTTTCTAAAAAACAATTAGCACAGAAGGCAACTTGAGCATGAATTTACCTCCAGAACTGGTCCAGCTCCCAGAATGGTTCTCTCCACACCACTGGCGTACCCTTTCTGGCTCAGTGCAGTGAGGCAGTGAATTAAGAAGTTTGTGCTTTGGGTTTTCCCAGACCCACTTTCACCTGATATAACGATGCACTGGTTCACGTGCTTTTTAAGCATTGTGTGATAGGCCACATCAGCAATGGCAAAAATATGAGGCTCCAACTTCCCAAGCTGATGGTTCTCATACATCTTGACGTACTTGGGGTTATAAATGGGCAGGAACTTGAAGGGGTTAATTGCAATCAGGATACTTCCTGCATAAGTGTAGATTCTGTGCTTTAGGAAGCGGCACTTGAGATTCTCCAGGAGCGTTGCCTCGGTCAGGTTGGGCAGATTGCAGAGGTCATCAAAGTCCTCCTGGTGCCAGGGCAGAAACCCCCTCTCCACCAGGCGCCGGGCATCCGTCTCCTTGGAGAGCAGCTGCATCTGCACGTACTTGATGGAGCCATCCGTGTTCCTCTCCTGCAGCAGGAAGTAGTAGCCATCCTTCTGAGGGTGCTCGTCCTGAGCGCGCCGCGGCCAAAGCAAAACCCTGTGCACGGGAGAGTCGTTGATGTCGAGCACCCATTCTTCCCCACCTGATTCTTTCACCTCCACGAGGACATAATGTTTGGAGACGTCCAAGTTTAAGATGTTGATCACATCCTTGATGACATCTGATGATGTGCTGTCCTTAGTTGCTGTCACTTTGCAGCAGGGAGCGCTTTCTGTTGAGAGTTGGGGGTAAATATGAAGATTATAGGCTGCCTTTGCCTGGCAAACTGCACTGTCAGCATCTTTTAAACTCATTCTGTCCCCAGATGGGCTTCAGTCTTCCACCCCTGCTTAATATGCAGTGCCCATTGTCTGAAAAAAAATAAAAAAAAGAAAAATGAAAAATCAGGTGTTAAAAACAGGCAAGGTGTGATTTTGTGCAGGATGAGAATATAGTTGTTACATAATGCATTTGTTCTTTAATCATTTACTATTTCTAACAGCTTGTTTGGGATATCCTATGGAGTGGAGAGCTGCCACAGCACCCAGCCTCCTTTCACTTTTCCTTCTATTCCCATGCCACCCCTCCCACCCTGTCATGGCACACAAGAACTCATACAAACAATGCAAAATAAACCAGAATCAATGTCCAAACTAAAACTTCCTTATTTCCCCAGCTTAGTTTTAGCCCAGATGCTTTCCTTGACCTGGTCCATATAAACATTTATCCACCCTCCCACAGAAACTCTTCCTTAAAGCTGCACCAGCAGTTTGAGGCAGAAACAGGGTTTGGTCACTTATTAAGCCAGCAGTGGCAATTTAGAGCAGCCACAAGTTATGGCAGAGGGATCAGTGTACACAGACACAAGGAAGAAAATGGCTCTGACACTGAGACTGGAGGAAAATGGTTCTGATACCGAGACTGGAGGAAAATGGTTCTGACACTGAGACTGGAGGAAAATGGTTCTGAGACTGGAGGAAAATGGTTCTGAGACTGAGACTGGAGGAAAATGGTTCTGAGACTGGAGGAAAATGGTTCTGAGACTGGAGGAAAATGGTTCTGAGACTGGAGGAAAACGGTTCTGACACTGAGACTGGAGGAGAATGGCTCTGAGACTGGAGGAAAATGGTTCTGAGACTGAGACTGGAGGAAAATGGCTCTGAGACTGAGACTGGAGGAAAATGGTTCTGACACTGAGACTGGAGGAAAATGGCTCTGACACTGAGACTGGAGGAAAATGGTTCTGACACTGAGACTGGAGGAGAATGGCTCTGACACTGAGACTGGAGGAGAATGGTTCTGAGACTGGAGGAAAATGGTTCTGAGACTGAGAGTGGAGGAAAATGGTTCTGACACTTTTTTCCCCCTATTTTCCCTAACTGAGCTCTTTCCATGAGCATACAGGACAGGTAGAGCATCTTCCCCTGAGCTCTGAGGAAGCAGAGCCCCAGCAGCCTGGAGCAGACACTGCTGGCAGCCCCCTCTAACACCACAGGGATCTCCTCAGCACAGGTCACTCACACAGCCCAGAGACTGCTCCTTCCACTGGTGTCAACCACATCCTTGCTGCAGAGGGGCTGAACACGACTTTTATCTTCCATTTTAGGCAACAAAGTAAAGTAAAGTCTTATTGCAGCTACTTTTTGGCAGTAAACAAGATCCTAAATAACCCACTTCATTCACAGGCCTTGTACCCATCACAGCAACTCCTTCCTCACCGGGTTCAGGAATCTCATTCACACATCTCCAAAAATCATTCACCATGATGGCTTTTCCTCCCATCAGCCTTGGTGCAGGCCAGAAGTAACCCAGCCTATCACCAACCTCAGGAGCCACTTCTTCCTCAGTGCCAAGTTAAAAGTCTCCAGACTGTGTCACATCTGTGCCTTCCCCTGTGATCTCCCTCTCCTGTGCAGTTTGGTGTCACCAGGACTAAGTTTGCCCACGCTGCTTTAGCTCCACAGCTCCTTTGCTTATCAAGGGGTACTGAAGGAGAAGGATAATGAAATACCCCTTTGTTTTAGCAGTCTGTAAAACTGCATTCTGAGAATAGCAGTTCAATTTCTGTTTCAAGAACAAAGTGTTCTAATTATACACTGACATGCCAAATACATTTAAAAAAAAAAAAGAGGAAAGAGGCAGAGAAATGCCAAAGAAGTTACTTTTTGCCACTAAACAACTGCACAGGAACTTGCACAAGGCCACAGAGAGCAATCATTTCAAATTAAAATCAGTAGAGTTGGAGGCTTTTAGCTGCCACTTCCAGTGCAATAATGAATCACTTCACAAAACATATGACATAGCTGTGGCTCATGAACAGCCTCTGAGGAGGGAGCAGGGCTTGCAGGGACTCTGCACAGACAGCTCACAGCAGACACTGCCACACAAGCTGGGTCATTTGGAGTGGCTACTCATCAAAAGGAAGGCTGAATGAGGCACAGATGGCAAGACAAACCACAACACATCTCTGATCAAACTGTATGATCCACCCAAAAATGTTTTTCCTCATTAAATGTCATTCTCTGTTCATTAAGGAGGGCTGGTTCCAAGAGCCAGGCCATAAAAAGGCTGCAGCAGTGAGCTCCAAGTGCCCTCTCCATTTCCTGCAATTACCACTGACCACTACAGAAGCCTGAAGCACCTTTGAAGTAATTAAACAAGTGTTGAGCATTTTTAATACATAAAAGCTCAAACCCTGACACAGAGTAGAACATACAGCAGATGCTGCTCAAGGGGAGGATCCACCTGAGCACAGACAGAAAACCAGACCAACAGTGACCATTCTGCTCTGCAGCCACTCAGCCAGCCCAAGGGACACAGCCTTTTGCAGAGTTCCTTTTTTCACTCCCCAGAAATTGCTTTCAGACACACAGTCTGCTGAGTTAGAGGAAGTCCCCTCAGTAAGCATTCTGGCCAAAAAAGCTCCCTAAAAAATGTTGCACCAGCTTTTTGCCAGCACAGAAGAGCTGAACCTCAGTGCTGACCTGTGACTTTACTAACACACATTTCCTAACCTTGTCTCATGTCAGCCACCAAAATCTGGGACATTGCTCAAGATCCCAGCTCACACTTCCCAAAGGGGAAATCAGAGAGCAGATGCCACTTCTCTACAAGTGACAAACCCAAGGCCACTAGAGCCAGTAGGGTCTGCCCAAGTGGGGACAACTAGAAAATTCAATTTTTCCACCTGAGAATGTCCAGATATTGCAGAGGTTTGAGGAAAACTTGCTGGTCCCCTACTACCTGTGATTTTCTTAGAAAGGAGATCAAATTTATTTGATGACAATACTGCTCTGAAAGAGACAGACCTCTGGCTTCTCACTAAACAACTTTTCAAAGCTACAAATTAGAACATAAAAGCAAAAGAGCATTGACTGGACAGGTTATAAATTGGTTACCTAATGAGTCCCAGTATTCAACTAAGGACAGGTGTCTTCAAGCAGTTGGAGGGTGAGTTCCTAGAGAAGTTGGGTTCTTGGCATCAAAGTAAACATTTTCATGATGGTTCTAAAAAACAAAAAAGGAAAGAGTTACTGATAAAGAACATATCACAGATGGAGAAGGCAGCAAGTGAACAAAAAGTGAAATCAATTATATAGTTCAGTAATATAGGAGCAAGAAAAAACTGCTTAACAAATTTCTGCTGAGTTTAGAGAGATATAAAACTTCAACTTTATCCAAGAACCAACCTATATCAGAGGGATGGAAGGGAGCTATCCTGAAATAGGTTTGAAAGCACAGCAAGGAATTACTTGACCATGGTATTTTACCATAGCACCACAAGCACGACAGTGAATGCAATCTCCAGATAAACATAAATTAATATTTCATTAGGCAGCCACATCACCCTTGGACTCACAAGGTATGACCAACACAGCATCTAGAATAAATACAAATTTCAATTAAGGAGCTAAGGGCAGCAACAAGAAGAAAACAGCCCCCTCCCAGGCAAAGGCTCTGCAAGCTTTGTCTGCTAGGAGCACACAGAGGGCTCTGTTATCAGGACCTGCAGTTGGGTACAATCACAGGCTGCAGGACAAAGCCACAACACAGGGCACAGGCTGCAATCCACAGCTAAACACACTCAGCCAAACAGGAGACATCAACAGCAGCAGAAGGTTAAACTGCAAAAATTGAACTGACACCACTGAGGCCTGGTTGCCAAATCTCCTTTTAGAAAATCAGCCAGCCCCCAGTAACCAAGTTAATTAGAGGAGTTAATTAGGTACCACCCTCCTGTTTATGTCAAGAGCAGTCTGAAGAGATGCTTGCAATGATTCATTCTCATTTTATGAGCAATTATTTAGACAATTTGAAGCAATTGAAATATTTATTCTGTGTGATTTGGTTCATCATGGAAGCACAAGCCTGAATTCAGGTGCAGAGAATACTGGAAGTAAAAGGAGAAATACAAGAAAGAAAGTAATCCTGAAACCACACACATCAGCAGGCAAACCCTGCAGCCCAACCACCACTGCTGCCTTCTGTCTGGAGGTGGAAATTCTGCAGTTACCTCAAGTTCTTTCATTACCTTTTCTTATAAGAAATCCCTTTTCAATACACAGAAGAGGAAAAAATCCCTACATTTACGTTTTGCTCAGACAATTTTAGTAACAAAACCAAAAATTCCAATTCTAGATGGTAATTTTGGTGGTATTTCCTAAGGGTTTTCCAGACTCCATTAAGCCAATTAATAATTTTTTAATAGGCATTAAAGCCAACAGTGGAACTCCAGCAGGGAGCTCTGCCCCATCAGTGCAGGGTCTCTCTTTAGTTTAAATAAGGCCATAATTTGAAGGCACATATTTAGTCAATGAATCATGGAGAAGCTAAAAAGGGAAAGCTACCATTACAGCAAAATTGTGGAGGATGAACTGTATAATATTCCAGTTCATCACATTTTCATGTGCATTTCCACTGCTGCATTCCTCAGAGGGAAAGATTCCAGCTGCTCCCCCTGCTCACCAAGCAATTCTCACCACCAAAGTAGAAATGTGCCACAGGTACTTGGATCTCTGAGATTCCACACCAGAACTGCCAGTGACCATCCCCAAAAGAGTCCAATCTGTCCAGTCAGACTGAAAACACTCAGCAATTTAAAAATACTCAGTTATTACCAACCTTGATTTGCAAAGTCAGGAATTTCCAGCAAATCAGGCTACAGAGACACTTGAAAAATTCCCTATTAATAGGTAAGGCAAAGTTCCTTGTCCTACCTAATGTCATAAGGACAGGTGCTGTTAATGGAGCAGAATTGATTTTAATTTTTTTCAGTATTTCAGGCATTTGTAGATTACCTGAAAATCACTTCAAGTTCCAGTTACACGTCAATGTTTTCCTTGGTTATAAAAAAATTCAGCTGGACTAAACAACTTTAAATCTTTGCTTTTCTTTAACTAAAAGCTCTTGGATTTTCTGCTCCAAAAGGAGGAGTTCTGAATGGACCACACAAAAATTACAACACATTTGTTGCTACTCTCTGCAATCAACCTTGCAGGGAAGTTACTGCCCCAGAGTGCCTGACAAAGGAGAAGCTGGGCTGCAATGTAGTGAAACACAGGAAAAAGTCAAAGAAATCCCTTTGGGTACAGGCAGTTCCTCCTCAGTTACCTGCTCCTGGGGCCCTGATCCCAATCCCCACCCTAACCCAGCCACTTCCTCTGAATGACTCAAATTCCCATTAAAACAGACACAATCTCACCTCAAAACACAGACATCTTATCAGGATTCCCAGTGATGTTACCTTACAAGTGTGATGTCACAGATGCACATGAGAGCATGATTCAGAAAATGTGGCCCAGCTGAGGAATCAAGGCAAAGCAGCTGAAAGGCTCAGAGGTAAAGAATGCAAGACAAAACAACTTTGGGGGCCATTCTGCCACCTTTTGTAGTTTTCTTAATTTTTTTCCTTAACAGGATTACAGTTGTCAACAAAGGAAATAAAAGTTTCACTGCTCTAATGTTGCATTTACACCGATGAGAAATGTTTTGAAGAAACTTTAGGCTGAACTTCTGGGTGAACAGAATGTACACATGTCCAAAATAGCTTTAAAAACACTTTTATTGTTTAGTATCAATGGTCTTTATAGAAAGGGCAGATTTTTCTGGAATCTGCATTGAGTTTCATTTGGTAATCAGAGACACACAACACAATAAAGCCTTGATAAAAGCAACTCCAAAAAGCCACGTTTGAGTCACTTGATACACCAAGAAAACACAATATTCTACAGACAAAACCTTTGAATTTTCATTTTGGGAAATAAAGACATTCCTATCCTTCCTATTAGAAAAATAAACCCTTATCAGCATCTTGGGCTTTGCTTCTCCTTGATATTAGCATAAACAGGCCTTGTTTCTTAGAAATGTGATAAACACCTTCAGCCTTCAAATTCCCAAAAAACCACTGAGCCAAAACATTCTGTTGAATCAGAGTCTCCCTCTCTTTTCCTTGACTGCTCAGATAGCCAAATACTGTTGCATTTTTTAGGAATTCTTCCTTTTTAAAAGCCTAGGATATGCAAATCCTGCCCTTTGCCCTTGGAGCTGAGGAAAGGCCATATTTAGCCTCAGTGTGCATGTGAGTCAAACCCGTTATTCATGCACAGGATTATTCAAGAGGTCCAATGTTTGAATCACTGTGGGTCAGGAAAGTGCCTGCACTGAGTATCCCTTCCTAGGTGAACCTCCTTTAAATCTTGCATCAGCTGCATTTACTCCTCCTAAATTATTCAGTTCCTTGGGCGTTTTGGGTTCCACAGAAAAGGCCAGGCCTGGGAGTCCTCCCCCGGGAATGGACAGTTTGTGCAGGCAGCTGTCACTGCAGGAGCTGCAACATTCAACTCGTGAAAAAGCTTTTTGTTGAGGCAAATGTTCAAGCACAGTAACAAAACAAAACAAAAAGTCCCAAACTGTACAGTTCTACAAAAGACTTTGCATTACTGCAGTAACTCCCGAGTTTTATGTGAATAATCAAAGATTAAAGATTGAGGAAGTGGCCTCGGATGCATCATCCTGAAAAGCACAATGTTATTGCATTTCAGATCTAGGGCAGGCAGAAAACCCCATAGCAGTGCAAAGGCAGAAAACCCAAGATGAACTATTTTCTAAAAAAAGCCACAACGAATCTTGGAGCTTATATGAATATGCATTAAAAGCTCCCCAAGCTGCCTCCCCTACATTAAATAGATTTATTCCTGACAAGATCCTGAGTTAAAGTCACCCAGGGCTCACTAAAGCTCGCTGGGTGTGACACCAACATCCTAAACCGGAATGCAAGCTTACCCCACGCTGTTACTTTAGGGCAAGTTCTTCAGCCCTGGATTCCAGCTAACAGGCCTGGAAATCAAAGAGCTCCTAATTACCCATGACAAACTTATTTGCAAACAGCTCGGCAGACGCACCGATACCGATCCACCTCTAGGAGCACCGTGGGAGGATGCTGATGACATCTCTGAAAGACTAATTGCATCTGCCAGCAGCTTGAGATCATCTCCAGCCCTTTGCTCCACTGCCACCCTTTTCCAGAAGGTGAAATCAAAGAATGCTGAGCTCGTTTGCATCCAAAGCGCTTCTCGCTTTTCACAAACGCGAATTGCAAATAAAGCTGGGCGAGAATTTTGCCAAAATGCTTACAGAATAACAGAAAACAAAGCTAAAATGATACTGGGAATTCATCTTCCACCAGGATCACACATACCTGTATCAGACCGATGGCCAGAATTGTCATGAGTCAGGAGAGTAGTCTGATACTTTTCGTCTAGAAACATGTAACAAAGGATGTTCCGAGCTTGCAAAAGTTTTATTTCCCAGAGATTGCAAAACTAAGCTTGCCAAAAAGACAGAGCACTATCGACATGCACACAGCAAGAGGCACGATTCAAGTGGGCAATGACAGCCACCAGGATAAAGCACGATCTCAGCATAGCAGCAGCACCAGCTGTCAAGAGCTGCTCAAAAATAACACAAAGAAACCAAAGAACCCTGAGAGCTTTAACGAATTTTTTGTAAGATCGGGAGATACGTGTCTGAAAAATTACAGGCTGCTCATACCGAGAGTCAGAGACATCACAGAACACTGAAAAATCACAAGCAGGGGACGTAAAAAAACAGGAGCTGGAAGCAACACCGTGCCCTGCTCAGCGGGCAGGCTCTGCCCCAGAGACGGGAGGCACAGCCGGGCTCAGACACTTCCCTTCCCCTGGGCACCGCCAGCTCCTCGGGCACGGCTGACACAAAGTTTATCAGCATCTACCCGTGCCCGGCACAGCCCCCGGAGCCGGGCACAGCCCCACGGAGCCCCGCACAGCCCCCGGAGCCGGGCACAGCCCCACGGAGCCGGGCACAGCCCCACCGAGCCCGTCACAGCCCCACCGAGCCGGGCACAGCCCCACCGAGCCGGGCACAGCCCCACCGAGCCCCGCACAGCCCCCGGAGCAGGGCACAGCCCCCACGGAGCCGGGCACAGCCCCACCGAGCCCGTCACAGCCCCCACCGAGCCCCGCACAGCCCCCACCGAGCCCCGCACAGCCCCCACCGAGCCCCGCACAGCCCCCACCGAGCCCCGCACAGCCCCCACCGAGCCCCGCACAGCCCCCGGAGCAGGGCACAGCCCCCACGGAGCCGGGCACAGACCCACGGAGCCCGGCAGAGCCCCCACGGAGCCCGCACAGCCCCACCGAGCCCGGCACAGCCCCACGGAGCCGGGCACAGCCCCACGGAGCCGGGCACAGCCCCCACGGAGCCCCGCACAGCCCCACCGAGCCCGGAACAGCCCCACCGAGCCCCGCACAGCCCCACCGAGCCCGGCACAGCCCCCACGGAGCCCGGCACAGCCCCACGGAGCCGGGCACAGCCCCACCGAGCCCCGCACAGCCCCACCGAGCCCGGAACAGCCCCACCGAGCCCCGCACAGCCCCACCGAGCCCCGCACAGCCCCACCGAGCCCGGCACAGCCCCCACGGAGCCCGGCACAGCCCCACGGAGCCGGGCACAGCCCCACCGAGCCCCGCACAGCCCCACCGAGCCCCGCACAGCCCCACCGAGCCCGGAACAGCCCCACGGAGACCGGCACAGCCCCCACGGAGCCCGGCACAGCCCCCACGGAGCCCGGCACAGCCCCCACGGAGCCCGGCACAGCCCCACGGAGCCCGGCACAGCCGAGCTCCTCAGGGCGTCCCGGGGAACCGCTCCGGCCCCGAGCTCCTCAGGGCGGCTGCCCCAGGCTGGAAGTGACTCCCGGGCTCGAAGTGACCCCCAGAGAGCCCCTCCGACCGGGCCCTCCCACGGTCCCTCGCATCTGCTCCGAGGCACGGACCCTCCCAGATACCCTCAGAGCCGCCCCGGCCGCCCACAGCGCTCGGTGCTAGACCGGTCGCTGCGAGGCACGGCCACCACAGCGCTGGGTAGCCCATAGCCACGGAACGGGAGGTTTGCGGAGCAGGGGGAAGAGGAGCGCGGGGCCCGTTACCTGCGCCGGTGTCGAAGCGCGGCCGCCCGGCCCGGCCCCGCCGCCGCCACAGGCCCCGCGCGCGCCACTTCCGGGTGGGGGGGGACCGGGACGCGCCCATTCAGCGCCGCGCTCGCCCCGCGCACGCGCAGCCCCGCGGGTTGGCCGGGGGGGGGGCGCGGAGCGGCAGCACGGCCTGAAGGGAGTGGGAGGGGAGATGATGCGGGGGATGTGGGTTCGAGCCCCGAGCCCGCTTCTTGCTGCCGCCGCGGTTGGGCGGTGGCAGCAGCAGCCAGGCGCTGTCTGTCTGTCTATCTGTCTGTCTGTTTGAGGCAGCGGGGGTGGATTTTTGTCAAAACCGAAGAACCCTGGAGTCCTGCTGGGCGGGGAGCGTCCCCGCCTGCCGCTGCGGTAGTTGTGGGGTGACTGGTGCTCGGTGTGTCAGAGCACTGGGGCACAGTGGTTCACAGAATCACAGAATTGCTTGGGTTGGAAGGGACCTCTGGAGATCACTCAGTCCAACCCTGGCTCCACCTGGAGCAGATGACACAGGAAGGCGTCCCTCCAGAGAGGGAAATTCCACATCCTCCCTGGGCAGCTGTTCCAGTCCTCGGCCACCCTTAATGTAAAGAAGTTCTTCCTCATGTTGAGGGGTTCGTCTTGTATTTTAGCTTGTGCCCATTACTCCTCATCCTGTCACTGGGCACCACTGAACAATGGCACCATCCTCTGCACACCACTTAGAGCAATATATTTATATTCTCTCAGCCCTCTCTTCTCTGGGCTAACCAGGCCCAGCTCCTACAGTCTCTCCTCATCACAGAGATGCTCCAGACTCATCATCTTTGTGGCCTCCGCTGGATTCTCTCCTGTAACCCCTTATCTTTCTTGTACTGATGAGCCCAGAACAGACTCCACCAGCTAAAGCTACCTCCCACCAAAGGCCTGAGGCAAGGAGTACTTTTAGGGCCAGCCGTGCTGCAGGAGTAGCCAGACCCTCTTTTATCTCTTTATTTAAAAGCCGCGCAGCCCCCAGGGCTCGTCTCATTCCTCCGCGCCGCCAGGGGGCGCTCTGCCACCCCCTCACCGCTCCCGCCTCGGCGCGCGCATGCGCCGTGATTCAAACGCGATGGCGGCTGCGGCGGCTCTGGGCTGAGGGGCAGCGACCCCCGCCCAGCCTCTCGCCCGTCCGCCGCTGCCTCGGCGCGATGTCCTCGGAGGCCGGCGGCACGGCGGCGGCCGGACAAACGCCTAAAGCTAAGCGGAGAGGTAGCGTGGGGTGAGGGCGGACCCGCGCTGGCTGAGGCGGGAGCTCGGCCCAGCCCAGCCCGGCCGAGGGGGGACCCGACCTAAGGCAGGGGACGGCTCGCGGTGGGCCCGGCTGAGCTCTCTGTGCTCTCTTTCAGGAGGAAGAATCGTTCAGTCTCGCTACCTGCAGTTCGATAAGAAACACAGCAAGAAGGCGCCGAAACAGCCAAGCTCAGGCGTCGCTCAGCGAAAGGCAGAAAAGGTGTGAGGAGCTGCTTGGACGTGTGGGGCTGCTTGAACGTGTGGCAGTGAGGACAAAAAGCCCAAACAAACAAAAACAAAACCCAAAACAAAACGAGGGGAAAAGCGCCTCTACTGGGGTTATGAAGGAGTTGTGCAGTGCTGCCAGGTGGGAGCTTGGGGCTGTACTGGATGACTTGCAAAGCAGCACGGTGCCCTGGGATTTAGTTGTGTACTGTCAGCATTTAAGTTGAAGGTAAGATATTGCTGATTATGTTCTGTCTTAGCTGTTTTCTTTATTTTCAGGATGCTTCCTCAAGTTCCTCTTCATCAAATAGTTCTCTGCCGTCGTCTAGAACTATAGCAGGATCAGTTGTCTCTCAGAACCATGAACCTTCTGCTAGTAAGTTTTACTAGTGTTTAAAAGTTATTCTTATGTATTTTCAACCTATGAAATTCTTAACAACTCTAAGGTATTGATATTTTATGTTAATTGCATTACTGGTAGTTATTATTTGTATACATAGGAAATTAAGAAACTTGATGTGGGACTAAGACAAATCAGGTCCTGGCTCTGGAACTGAGTGATTGGGTCTTTCCTGCCTTCTGCACAAGGCTTTGAATGGTTCTTTTCCTATGCCCTCACCATTACTCTGCTTTTTTTATTTCATCATTCTGTTAAACCAAATGGGAGTGACTGAAAATGTGTCCGTAAAACCATCCATTTATGAATGGTTCTTTTCCTATTCCTTCACTATTACTCTGCTTTTTTTATTTCATCTTCCTGTTAAACCAAATGGGAGTGCCTGAAAATCTATGTCTGCAAAATCGTCCATTTTTATTTCTTTTGTTATTACCAATGGTTCCTGTCTGGTATTACTGATAGTCCTTGGTTGTCTCCACAGATATCCAGTTATTGAGACCAATTATTCCCTAGTTTTCTGTGAACTGGAACCTCAAAGGGTCTCACTTTATGGGGTCATTAGAGAGTGAGCTTTAGCCATAATAATTTTCCATTCTGGCTGCAATTCCTGTTGGTAACTTTCTTAGGAAATTCAAGAAAAAGAAGTTTTTAAGGCTATTCATTAGAAAACAGGTGCTCATTGGACATTGCTGGCAAGAGAGAGTGTTTCTGGTGAGCTCCAAAGGAGCCTTGTCCAGGTGCAGTTCATCCAGGCCAAGGCCTAAGGGCATTTCTCAGGTCCTCGTGGGGTGTGAGGGGAGGGATGTGCCCAGATCAGCTTCCCTGAGCCTCTAGAGCCTGGAATTGTGAATTGTGCTGAGCCTCATGCTCCTAGTTCTGCTTCTCCTGGTCTGATAACAGCTTCTTTCTGCAGGGGTGGACCTCAGCTCATTGAATCAGGCTGGTTTTGAGAAGGGTGACTTGCAGTCCACTTTGTTAGATGAAGGGAAAATGAAACTACCAGACCTTGATATTTCTGATATTAATGGTAAATTTCCATTCATATGCCATTTCTGGGGGTTTTTTTTATTTTTAATGTATGTATTGAAACTTGGGGATAAGAAATCGTTGTATTCTTGTATATTGACAAAAGAATTTCAAGCAGAGGTACCAATACCTTTGGAGTTTAAATTAACCTTTTGATTAGTGGTATCTTTTGGGTGCTCTGTTTTTATTTCAAGTCAAAAAGTAAAGAATAAAGTCAAAGATAAGGAATAAAGTTCTCTTGAGTCTTTGTTCCTGTAACAGGTGGGTGTCAGCCCTTCTGCAAAGTGAATCACATTTGTTTGTCACTTAAAGCTGAATGATCCACATCTGCTCATGAGTATAGCAGAGCCAGAAACAGAGCACAGAACTTTCTAACTGCTGCACACAAGAATTTTGAGATTATCTCTGCCTTTAAAGAACCTGGTGGTCTCTTGACCCACCCTATAGACCTCACAGAAGAGCAGCACACTGACTTTGTTGTTGTGATTCAGATAAAAGTGACCCCAAGAAGAGTTCTGACTCAGAATCTGCCTCAGATGAGGATTCAGAGACAAAGAAAATAAGTGGAGAGACTGATGAGGTGAGTCTGACTGCTGACATTGGTAAGGATCTGTCTGGTCTGTCTGTCTGTCTGTCTCTGCCCCCACACAGGTAGAGTGGTTCTTGGGTGGACGCGATTCAAAGGACGAGTCTGGACTCTTCAGCTTTTCCATCTTCAGGTTGTTTATTATTTCTTATCTACAAAATTTTCTGTCTGCCCAGCTGAGGTCTGACCTGCAAGGCAGCCAAGGGCACTCTGCCCACCCACGGGGCGGTCATGTCTTTTTATACTAAAATCTACGTACACAATATTTACCTTTATTTCCCAATGCTTTTCACCCATGTTAGCAAGTGCACCTTCACCATAAACCAATCCCCAAGTGCCAACATCATCACAGGAGATGGAGGACAAGAAGAAGAAAGAAGAAGGACGAGACACGCCCTGATCCCTCCATCTTGTCTCCATAACCCCCCTGTACCAAAAACCTTAAAGTTTATATTTCACCCTCTAAATGTGTCCCTTTTACACCTTTTACTCTAAAGTGATTCTCTTGTCCTCAAACTCTTGTTACTTCTGTGGATGGGTCAAAATCAAGCCACCAAACACTCCTGGCAACATTCCAGGATTTCCGAGACCCCCAAGGGTTCTCCTGGCATCTCTGGACATCGGGAGCGATGTGCTGAGATCCCACAAGGATCTTTATTTTGAAATGAAGATTTTATCTTTAATCTGAATTACAGCTGAGGTCCTGGGAGGATCTAAAGCCTCCTTGCAGAAGTCAGTGCTGGCAGTGTTTGGGGTGTAGATCACACAGACACCTGGACACTGACCAGAGCTTTCCTTCCTTACTTGGGATAAAAAATCTGTTCCAATTATTGCATCTCCTCAGGTGGATTCTTCTTGCATTCCTGCCCATACTCTTTAATTATATCACATTATCTTTAAGTATCTCCTGGCATTTTTGTTCTGAGAACAAACACTGATTCAATCTAATAAAAAGGGCCTTATTTGTGGATCTCATTCAGTGTAGCACTGGAACTTCAAAATCTCTACCAGAATTATGAAAATCTGCTGAAAATATTACAAAAGGTGGTGGAACAAAGAGATTTATTTAATTAACATGAGTGTTAAAAAACCAAAGTTTTATCATTGAGCTGCCTGTTGGCAGTGATGATTCCAGGCATGAATTGGACTATTAGTAATTAATTTGGTAATTAATTTGACCACTGGTATAACAATTGTTTAAATACCAAACTTGATGTAAAATATTCTTTTCTTTTCTTTTCTGAAGGAAACTGATTCTTCTGATCTGCTGGCAGAGCTGGAATCTGAGACACTACTTTTAACTTTCCTAAGAATAAAGGTGAGACTTGGTCCAACATTTGGTGTTTCAGATAGAACTTGATATTGAGGAATTGTTGAATTTCTTAAATGCTTCCTGACCTGCAAAAGTTGGATTTTTGTGACTGTTTATGTTTATCATTTGTAAAAACATAAGACTTGCTGTGACAACTCCTAGAGTGGATTCAGTGCCAGTTTATTAAGCTAATGCTGGTTCTTAGGAATTAAGGGGGAGGCAGAATTTTTGGGGAAAAATGTGAGTCTGTCTGGAGCTGAGGGTTGTGGCAGTGACTTTGTTCCCTCAGTGCTCTGTGTGTGTATTTTCCTTTACAAAAAGAAGCAGGGGTGGGGCAGGAGTCTTAAGAGGGTTTTTAACTCTGATTTTCTGTGCTTACTGTGTGAGGTCTCCTCTTCATTAATTGAAACTCTTTGCTCTGGTCTGAGGCTTGGATTTCTTTTTCAGAATATGTTAATTGCTCAGATGTAGCATTGCTTTAATTGGGAATATTTTTGGGATGTAATAGACAGAAAAAAGGGTTGCCCAGATGGAGGAAAAAGCAGAAAAAAACTTGTTAATGATGTGTGAAGAAAAGAGGAAACAACAGGAGAAGCTCTTAGAGCTGAAACGTGAAATTCTGCTGGAGGAGAGAGAGCAGAAGCTCAATGAAACATTAGACAAACAGGTGAGTTGTAATTAATGCTTCTCTGATAGCTACACAAACTTTATGAAGTACACAAAATTTATGAAGTAGCCCTTGATCCAGGGGAGATTTGTCTGTTTCTGTGGCCTGCAGGGTTACAATTTCATAATCTTCAAGGAAATAAATATCTCCTTCCTGCTGAGATCTGCAGCACCTTTGTCCCTGTTGAGTTCCCTGGGGGACAGGCAGGAAGGAGGAGCTGCAGCTCCTGGGCAAGGGCAGAGATTGAAGAGGCTGCCAGGGCAGGGTTGGGTGATGCCCAGGAGGTGAAAGTACCCAAAACCACAGAGCATTGCACACTTGGGCAGCTCCAGTTGTGGTCAGAGCTGAGATGCCACCCCTAAAGAGAAGTGAACTTGATTTGCCTGGTTTGAATGTGCTAGCCACAAGTAGTTCTGGCCTAATTGTAAGAAGGTGTGTAGAGAGCTTTTTGGATAATTGGTTAGCTGAGAAAAAACATTTCGATGTGATACCGATGGATAAGAAAAACAAGCTGAGAACTGAGCAACCAGTGCCCAATTACTGACAAAGGTCACAGTAACTTTGCCTGAAACGAGAAGACGGGGGAGAAAATCGCTTGCCAGAAAATGTAGTTATCTTAGGTAGAAAAGTTAGAAGAATGCAAACATAGAAGCAAAATAATTGTTAGAAGATAGAAGTAAGTGTAGTTGATCTAAGTGTGCTTTAACCAATAATGAGCTCAGCTTTTGCAATATGTATAAGCTTCATTAACACCAATATAAATATGAGTGAGCTTTCAGTAAACTTCGAGATTTGCAATTCACGCATATTGTGTGAAGCATTTCTTCCGCCGTTCACGACAAAGGTGGGCTTCTAATGAATAATTAATGTTTGAATAAGGGATTTTCAAAACTGAATCTCTTTGCTTTTTAATAAATACACATTGTAAAAATCAAACAAGGCTTTTGGAGAGCACACTTGGTAATTACAGTCAGAGGATCTGATATCAAATCAGATATCAGATGTGTTGCCAATCTCTCTGAGCTACAGAAACAAGGGAACTGAGGGCAGAGAGGAAAACACAATGAACAGTTTGAGAGGATTATTGTACCACAGACAGAATTCCTGTGTCAATAAGCATTTCAGAGTGGCATTTGGTTTGATCATAGTATTTTTTGTAGTGAGCCAGGTGTGTGTTACAGAGGTGCTTTTGGAGAGGTGTTTTCAGTGTGTCTCTTGCAGATTGAAGTGCTGGCTCCCCTGGTTGCTGTGTGTGAGCAGTTTACAGAGCAATACAAAAGCTTTGCAGCTTCCCTGGATGCTACAAGACACGAATTGCCCATAAAGAACATTCACATAGAAGGAGACAAGCAAACCTACCTTGGTATGAAAATTTCATTTCTCAAATTTGCTGTCAGTTGCAGTGGGTTTATGCTAAAAAAAAATAAAATCCTCACATTGTTACTGCTACATCTGCCCCTGCCTGGAGAAACTGTGTGTGCTCTGAGAGCCTGTGTGGGCACTGGGCTGCAGCAATGATCACATGTTGTGCTGTGTGTAATTCTTACCTCTGTGGAACCACTTCACTACACAGATTTTATCTTCCAAGTTAGCTCAGTCTTCACATACACCTTCTTGAGCAGGTTTCTGTGTATTTTAACTGTGTTCATGGCATTCCTCCCCCTTTCTTTTTCCTAAGTTGTAGGAATGCTCTGATTTTTCTTGTTTCTGTGTTTGAGGGACAGAATCACCTGGGCAGACTTGCTCATGTTTCTTGCAGAACTGGAGTTTAAATATTATTGTGTGCTGTCTTGAATCAGAGAATATTTAATCAATCAGTGCATGCATTTTGTATTGGGGTCTGGACAAAAAGTTACATTTTTGAACTGCTGGTCTGCAAAAAACAAGATTCTTAATTCATTTACAGTAGTCTTGCCCTTGAAGACAAATGAAAAATGTTTATTCAAGAACTTAGAATTCTTGTGAGAAGACAGAAAGGAATAGGTGCATTTTTTTGTTATGAATGTTGAAGGAAATAGCTGAATAAATTTCATAGAGGGGGGTACATGCCAACAGCAATGCATGACACTGGCCAGGGAACTTTGGGTGTCTAAAACTTGTTTTTCCTCTTACATTTCTGTTAAAAACCTTTGACATACTCTAAATGAGAGCTTGATGAGTAATTTTAATAGCCTGCTGCTGCTGCTAGTCACAACAGTGAAAAATAATTTGGCTTTCCCAGTTTCATGGTGCTTTTGTGAAAGCTGAACAATATTTTTTTGTAATCTAGTTCACCTGTCTCTAGGTTACTCCAGCTGTTAATATCTTGTATTAACTGCTTCATTTTCAGTAATACCTTTAACTTCTCATGTTCCAGATGAACTGGAAAAGCAATTAAGGATCACACAGGAGCTTCTGACAGAAGTTATGCCAGACCACTCAGAGGATGGTGCAAAAGCACTTGGTGCACTGCAAGAGCTTCAAGAAGTGTCTCAGCAACTGAGTAAAGGGCTTCAAAGGTATCACAGCAATTGGGTGGAAAGATTTGTTGAACTGAATATTTGGAGGAGAATCTATATCCCTTGCCAGAATATATCCAGAGCTCAGGCTGGAGGAGGGTTATCTGAGGCAGCACTGAATGTAATTCTCTTTGTAGCACTCCTGTTTCTGTCCCTGCCCTGCCTGCAGTCACAGGAGGGTTTTTGAGGGTGAGCCACCTCAGTGTGCCATTCTCTGCCACTTCAGCTGAGAATTCACTGAGCAAGAACAGACTTGGCAAGTTTAGGTACGTAGGAGTGGAGAAAGGAGACAGAAAAGTGAGCTGCAGACTGTCCTAAATAACACCCCTGCAAATGTGTCATCCTTGAGGAGGCCCAAGGAGCACAGAGAAGGGTTTTCTCCTCAACTGTTGTGACAACAAATACAAAGCATCCCTGGGAGGGTGAGGAAGAAACAAAGCATGACTAATGTCCTTCCCTTATTGCCCCAGGAGACATTAGAGTTCAAATCTTTGAAGATTAATTGACCATTAAGCCACTCAACTGCCTCATCTCTCCTCCTAGTTCTTACTTTGGAGAAGAAAATTCACATTTTACATTTGTTTTCTTCTGGTGGGTCCATAATAGGAGAAAGATGCAGATATCCGGGCATGCAGTCTTTGGGCTGAAGCAGAATCCTTGTCCTTCAGAGTCACTGATTTAGCTTCATGTGTTCCAGGAGCTTCACAGATGTGCAGAACCTGTCCTTTGAAGCCAGTAAAGAAGTTTCTCTGCATAACCAATACTTGTGTGAAGAGAAGCATGGAGTAGATGCTGTGAAACGCTGGTATTTCAACTGACTTTTGTAGTGTTGTACTACTGGGGAGGTACTAACTCAAAGCCAGCAGCCTCCTTATCCTTTGACTGCTGCTGTGGCCATCCAACTTTCCCATTTTCCAGTGAAGGCAGCAGCAGGGCTGCTCACTGATACAGGAATTGGAGGGTGCTTCTGCAGCCTGTCCCACAGGGAGACATGGCTGCTTGCTTTCAATGGGGATTTCTTTCTGTGACAGGTTTGCCATCCCTTTCTGCCCTGACACAACTGAAAGGTAAATGATAAAAAGTGTTATTCCTGCCAAATCTGACCTGTGTGGTAATTACAGCCTGAGCATTGGTTGCTCACTGAACAACTTCTGCAGGAACTCTGATTTGTCCCAAATTTCTGGATGTGCTGGGTGGGTATAAAGCACTTGCTTGGAAGGAGCCTGGTCACTTTAAACAAGTGAGAAGTTTTGGTAACTTCTCACTTCTTCTTCATTGCATAATTGCCTTGTAAATAAATTATTGAAATTACAAATGCTTTTGTATAAACCTGACTCCTCTTTAAGGATTTTATTGTTTTTAATAATAAAGACTATTCTCCACTGCTCTATCAGTAGCCTTCAAGTTTGAGTATGTTCACTGATCTCCTGCAGCAGCCTCTGTTTCCCTCTGGCCTTACTGAGGGCTCATACTGCACATTTCCAGTGCTGCACTTGCACACACCAATGTCCCATGAGCACCCCCAGTGCTGAGGCCAAAGGATTGGGAATGGGGAGAGAAGCCACAAACCTGCTCACTGAGTGCATGTGCTGTGCTAGGAACACCCAAGCCACATCTGCCATGTTTCTCCAACATAATTTCCTTCACATTTTTCTCTGGAAGACTTGTTGTAACCTGTACTTTTGAACCTGTGGAACCCCATTCTGTGATGGTTTTTCACATTTCTAGCTTAAGCTGTGTCTATAAGGCTTATCCTAAGATACCTGGAGTATGATCCTTGCACTCCTTCAGCTGCAGTTCAGGTACTACTAAAGGTCTAACTCGATTCTTTCCTCCTTTTATTAAAAACCAGGAGTAAATGAAGTAACAGGATCAGTCAGTGTGCCACACCCATAAAGCAAATTGTTCAGACCCTCCTTGCCTACAATCTCAGTGTCATTTCTTTAGCAGCAGCTTCTCTGTGACCCAGTGTTATTTCAGGATATCCATCTGGTTTTTCTTTTTCCTCACACTCTGCACCTGGCACTTCCCCTGTGTGGCTGCAATCCAGCACATCAGCAGCGTGGGTGGTGCAGCTGCATCAAACTCTGGGGCAGGAGCCGTGAGCTGCATCCATGAATTTGGCCACTGGATGGAGAACTTTGCCCAGCAAAGTCAGCTTGGCTGGGGATGTTTGGGCTGGTTGGTTTTGGTGGATGGAGATGTGGGTAGAAAGGCTCCAACATGATGAAACTGGTTTGGATTATTGCTGAGCTGTGTGCCCTCACACCTTTAACCTCTTTATGATCAGTGTGTCAGTTCTGAGACTGAAAGTTGGGTCATCTTAAAAGAGAGGAGGGATGAAATTAAAATCAATATTATGTAATTAATATTGATTTTATAATTAATAATGAAATTAAAATCAATATGTAGTAATATTAGTAGTAAATATTAGTGGTAAAATTAAATAATAGTATAATAATATATAATAATAGTATAATAATATAATATAATAATAGTATAATAATAGTATAATAATATAATAAATATAATATATAATAAAATAATAGTATAATAATATAATAATACTAAATATTAGTAGTAAAATCAATATTTATCTTGATTATAATATCTCAGCACAGGCATATCAGAATGTCTTTCATAGGATTCCTTAATGCTACACCTCACTGATTGTCTGAAAAAGTACTTTTCTTATAAGAAATACTTAAATTTAAACTCATCCTTTGCAGTCAAGTGACTTTCTACCCTTGAGATACTACTGGATGTGTATACCTGTCACCACAGGACACGAAATAACACAGCACACACACTCTCTGCTGTTTTTAAGGTGAAAAAGGAGTAGTTTATTTTCTGATTCGAACATTTATAGATTTCTAAAAGCGACAGTGCCACCTCTCCAATGACACTGACCAAACCAACAGTCCATCAAATTTCTCTTTTCCCGTAAAAGAACTCAAAACAATAAATTATTTACAGAAAGTGTGGCAGAAAGTTCGTTACAATAATGCAAACATCAGAAGGCTTAGAAAATTTAAAATAAAAACCAAGGCGACATCTACGTTCCTTAAGCACCAGGCATCATCAATGCAGATTTTCCCCGTGCAGGGCACACAGGCATCATCAATGCAGATTTTCCCCATACAGGGCACACAGGCATCAATGCAGATTTTCCCTGTGCAGGGCACACAGGCAGCATCAATGCAGATTTTCCCCGTGCAGGGCACACAGGCATCATCAATGCAGATTTTCCCTGTGCAGGGCACACAGGCATCATCAATGCAGATTTTCCCTGTGCAGGGCACACAGGCATCAATGCAGATTTTCCCTGTGCAGGGCACTCAGGCATCAATGCAGATTTTCCCTGTGCAGGGCACACAGGCATCATCAATGCAGATTTTCCCTGTACAGGGCACACAGGCATCAATGCAGATTTTCCCCGTGCAGGGCACACAGGCATCATCAATGCAGATTTTCCCTGTGCAGGGCACACAGGCATCATCAATGCAGATTTTCCCTGTACAGGGCACACAGGCATCAATGCAGATTTTCCCCATACAGGGCACACAAGCAGCATCATTGCAGATTTTCCCCATGCAGGGCACACAGGCAGCATCAATGCAGATTTTCCCTGTGCAGGGCACACAGACATCAATGCAGATTTTCCCCGTGCAGGGCACTCAGGCATCAATGCAGATTTTCCCCGTGCATGGCACACAGGCAGCATCAATGCAGATTTTCCCCGTTCAGGGCACACAGGCAGCATCAATGCAGATTTTCCCCATACAGGGCACACAGGCAGCATCGATGCAGATTTTCCCTGTGCAGGGCACACAGGCAGCATCAATGCAGATTTTCCCTGTGCAGGGCACTCAGGCATCATCAATGCAGATTTTCCCTGTGCAGGGCACACAGGCATCAATGCAGATTTTCCCCATACAGGGCACACAAGCAGCATCAATGCAGATTTTCCCCATACAGGGCACACAGGCATCATCAATGCAGATTTTCCCCGTGCAGGGCACACAGGCATCATCAATGCAGATTTTCCCCGTGCAGGGCACACAGGCAGCATCAATGCAGATTTTCCCTGTACAGGGCACACAGGCATCACCAATGCAGATTTTCCCTGTACAGGGCACACAGGCATCAATGCAGATTTTCCCCATACAGGGCACACAAGCAGCATCAATGCAGATTTTCCCTGTGCAGGGCACACAGGCAGCATCAATGCAGATTTTCCCCATGCAGGGCACACAGGCATCATCAATGCAGATTTTCCCCGTGCAGGGCACACAGGGATCAATGCAGATTTTCCCCGTGCAGGGCACACAGGCATCATCAATGCAGATTTTCCCTGTGCAGGGCACACAGGCATCAATGCAGATTTTCCCTGTGCAGGGCACACAGGCATCATCAATGCAGATTTTCCCCGTGCAGGGCACACAGGCAGCATCAATGCAGATTTTCCCCGTGCAGGGCACTCAGGCAGCATCAATGCAGATTTTCCCCGTGCAGGGCACTGGAATGTTGCTGTTCTGCCCCGGGGAGGTGCTTCTTGCTGTGAGCACAATTCAAGGCTGTAAATCTTGCGGGGGTTCAGCCCCGCTGCCGCTGCAGGCGGCACTCGCTGCCCTCCTCATCCTCCCACGAGGCAAAGGGGAGTCCTGGGGCTGGAGCCAAACTGCGGCTCCACAGCAATTCTGTGCCCGGGGATGTGCGCTCATTGTTTCAGAAGGATCTGAGGCATTCATTTCAGCATTCTGGCCCTTCTTTAAAAGGAGCACTTGTGTAATTCTTTGTACGAATGGTACAACAAGTGTTAGCTAAAGCAGCTCGGCCTCTCCAGGAAAGGCTTTTAAACTACTTTGAACTGAGACTTTTTCTTCCTGATTTTCACCGATGTTGTTTGTAAGTGGTCCTGGTTTGGCTCTTTGCAGAAGTGCTCCACCTTGAAATGCTGCAGAATATTCACAGAATTGGCTGCTGTCATTTAGCACTGTACAAACAACAGCAAAGAACTGCAGAATCACTGGAGCAGGAGCTAAACAGATGTGACACCACTTATTTTGTATTTTCCACTTATTTTCTGACAATGTCACATGCTCTAAATCGGTTGGAATCCTAAACAAATTAAGGGCTCTTTTTATTCAGGTTATGTGTCTTTTTTTCCCCTGTGGAATTATTGATGTTCTCCTTACTGTAACATCCATCAATAGAGATTTAATTTTGTTTTGTTTGAACTTGTGCAGTGCTTATTACCTATTTATTCATCTTTTAGGCTAGAAGTTCTTGACCAGTTGTTAACATTCCTGTGTTAAGGTGCTTTTTGGGGGGAAGGGATTTTTTTTTTTTCCCTCCAAAAACTGAAAGCAATTGTGAATTGAGCCAGGTGGGTGAGAGCCTGGGAGGAAGGGGTAGCAAGAAATGGAAGTATAATTCTTGGTTGTTTCAGAAGCGATTTTAGGCTGGATTTGCCCTGCAGCTTGCCCTGCCTGGGTGCTGGTGTGTCTGGGGGAGCTGTGGCCACATTCTGTGCCAGCCCCTGACCCCCAGCTCAGGAGGGCTGAGTCAAGGCATTTTTTGCTGTAATTCCCCTGCTCCCTGCAATGGGGGCTCTGGGGTGAAGGCAATGCAGGATCCCTCCTGCCTGGGGTGCTCTGGGGTGGAGCTGCAGCTCTGGAAATCCCCAAGGTTCCTTTGTCCCCTCCTTGCACCCCAAACCCTCAACGCTTTGTTCGCATGAGCCGCAAAGGGAGCTGAGCTTGTGCTCATCAACAGCAAAGCAGCTCATGACCCCAGCAGATGTTTTTGCATTTTAGGCTAATGAGAACTTATTGGATTACTGCAGTCTTCCCTGCCTAGGAGTAAATACCACTTTGTTGGAGATCCGGAAATTCATCCTGAATATGATAAACAAACTGCTGGCTGGGCTGGGATTGCCAGGACATGAAAAGAGTTCCAGAGGGGCAGAAGATCTAACAGCTCTGAAATGCACCACTGAGCCACACCAATTAAGAGCATTTCCAGTGATTATGTGAGCATTCCTGTTCAACTCACAGAAATTATTTTAGGTTGTTTCTTCCGCTGCATTTGTGTGTGGTCTGCACAGCCAGCACGAGGTTTGCAGAGTGGGCTCAAATGCCTCTGATCAGTTTCTTTTTAAAATATTTCTGTGATAATGTATAGGCAAAATCTGAGTTTCCTGCTCATTCAAGATCTTTAGTTTTCTATGTTATGGTTGCCCCTTCAGATATAACTAATTTTTTTTAATTTATAAAGACAATGTATGCTTGGAGATGGCCTGTAGGATATAAAATTCCTTAATCCCTTTGTTTAATATCTCTTGCATATGGGAGCTGGCTCTACTGTTCAGTCAGACTATGCACAAATTGTATTTCACCAGTCATGTAGGAGCTGAGAAGAGAATTGGGAAATTATTTCTGACTAAACATCTGAATGATAAGCACAGTGCTCTTCCTTCTAAATCATTCAAAATCCTCCATTTGAATGCTTTCCTAGTACTATTTTAGTCACTTTTTCAGGAATTAAAATGTTATATTACTGTGAAAGATCAGACTCTCTTGCTCTAGAGATGAATAATAACCATTTTTGACAGAACTATTTAATAATTATGTTCTCAATATCATTATCCTGTTATATGCTACTTAGATCACAGTCTTAGTTGAAAAGTGCTCTTTAATTATCCTTTCCTTATAATTTCTTCTAGAGATGTTTGTATTCCTGGGGGGCAGGATCAGTCTGGTTTCTGCCACCCTGTCTGGACTGATGTTAAACCATTTTCCTCAGTGCTGGGAGGTGCAGGAGTGTGGCAAAGCCTGGGACACTTTGCAGTTATCAGTTTCTGCTTTTGCTATCTCTGTTTGTCTGTCAGAGAAAAATGAAGGGAGAACAAAACTCAGAGTTAAAGAATAGGTGTGGCTTTTTTACCATGAATATAATGCTGTAAAAATTAACTAAGGCCTTGTTCTTGGCTGGTGCTGTGTAATGACAGAGGTGAATGTTTTTCCACTGGGAAAGGGGGAGAAATGATTCTGGAAATTGATGGCTTTTTTATTTTTCACCCACCTTCTACTGAAATCTAGTGTATGCAGGACTTAACACAAAGCTCAGTGATTAATAGCCTTGGGTTTAGTGCAGTATCTTTTATGCACAATTTACATGCATTAAAATCTTTAAGCAAGTGAAAATTACCTTTTATACCTTTGAATCTGATCATCTGAGTGACAAGTGAGTGGCACCACTCATGCTGAGGCAGTTAGCAAGGGCTAATTATTGATGGCTTGGTGCTACCCCTTGTATCCTGTGAGTTGTCTGACTGAGTTCAATCTGGCAATTGAGGTAAAAGCAGAAGGATTCCCAGCTGTGAGTGGCAGTACTTGGAAATTATTATTATTTTTTTTTTCCTTGACAAATCCCTGTCTGATAATTTTCACATTGCACAGGTTTTTTTTATGAGGTATTTGGGACATGGGGGAGGATTCCTTCTCCTGCAGGGCAATGATGAGAAGCGATCAGGGTGTGAATTTTGGTCCAGTCAGAACCAACACAGATGGATTCACACCTTGTTCCCTAAACCCCTGTCCCTCCCTCACCTTTCTGCCACCAGCAGGGCCAACACCAATCCCCCACATGCTCCCAAGTGCCTGAGATTCCTGAGACTTTATGAGGAGCAGAATTACGTTTTCTGTAAACGGAATAAAAATCTGAGCTATGCACAGAGCAAGCGGGTGGGTGAATATGGCCCATAGATGTGACTGATGAATAGTTTTTATACATGAGCAGTTCTTACAGAACTTCCTTTTAACTCCTAACCATTACCAGATGTGGGTTGCAGGCGGCTGCTGGAATTCCAACACCTGTTGCATCACACTGAATGGGATTCATTTTGGCAAGCACAGAAAATTCCATTTCAGTAAGTAAATAGTTTGAAATTATATCTAAAGCCTCCTTTTTTTTTTTTCTCAGACCAAGTTGATTCCAGCCTTATTTACAGGATTGCACATACCTTCATAATTAGAAGATGGTTTGCAGTCTTCAGAGGCTGTAATTGCCTGAGATTTCTTGTAGTCAGTAAATATCAAATGGAAAATCTTCAATTTAGGAGAAAACTCTCCTTTAAAAGAATGAGCAATTCAAAAGGGCTGTATTCCACATAAGGGTGATTTCTCTCTGTGCTTTTTGAGATGTACACATGCACATTTGTGTGTTACTCTGGAGGTGATGGAGCTCCACTTTAGAACTGCACTTTGCTGCCTGCATCAATCCATTGCTGAATCCTGTTGCTTGTTCAAAGTCCTTACCCAGGGCTTCTTCAAAGCTCTTTCCTGTGCTTGGCAGGATGGGTGTTTAGTGGCATTTTGTGGGGTTTTTGGTACATTCCCCATAGATCTCATGTACAAGTCTGTAATGAGCCGTTTATGGTTTGCTCTAGAAAGATATGGATTGAGTGTAGAGGTAATTCATGAATTAATATTTTTGAAAACATGATACTCTTCTAGCCCAAACATACCTGATCTCTGCCATGCCATGGGAACAGCAAAGGTGCTCTATTTTCATTTTGCCTCCTTTAATCTTTAAACAAAGGATCCCAACATGCCCTGAAGTGTCACCCTGAGGAGAGGCTGGCTCAGTAAGGCTGCTCTGCAGGCAGGGGTCTGTGTTTGTAGCTGAGAATAGGAAGAAACTGGAAAACAATTTAGAGTTACCAGATATTTTCTTTGCTTGTTTCAGTTTGTCTCCAAAAAAATCCCCAAACAAACAAAACCTAAACCATTCCACTGTAATGTACATTCTAATAAGTTCTTTCTCTTAGTTCCTAGCTCATCATTTCCTTGGGAAGTGACCCCTGTCCTTCTAGAGTCTCATCTTGTCTAATTTGTCAAAAAGGGTTTGTTCTTTTTCTAGGTTTGTTTTGCCTCTCCACAGAAATGAGACAGTGCTGGTTTGGGATAGATTTAAGTAGAAAAATGTAGCCACATCTCACAGTGTTAGCCATTATTAAAGGTAATCTGAATTTATCAAAAAGCTGAGTTAGTGACTTTACTTTTAAGAGAAGACATCAAAATGAGCGTCAGTTTCACACAAGATAAAAATCTAAGCACTATTTGTGTGTGTAAGCCAGGTGTATTGGGGGAAAAATATGATTCAAACTACTTTGAGGGTTTTCATTTATTGCCGGTGCAAGAATTCCCCTCTGGTGTGCCTGGGATTTCTCCGGCAGGGATCAGAGGAATCGTTCCTGGATATCTCTGTGTAGAGGGAGATGCATTTGTTCTGTCACCTCAGCTCTCTGCTGTCGCCTTGGGTTTGCTTTTCCCGGTTTGTGCGGGCTCTGCTCTTGGGCTGCAGCTCTTCCTCAGGCTGCTGCAGCGAGGGCTCCCTCTCCTGTCCCAAGCCCTGGAACCTCGGGACAGAGGGATGGAGAGGGACAGATCAGGGCCTAGGGAGCGAGGAGGACGGAGGAGCATCAGTGCTGGAATTTGGGTGGGAAAGCAGCTCCAGGGCAGAACTCCACGGAGCTCTGAGCGCACAGAGCTCAGTTACGGGGACCGGACCGCGCCGGGGTTGCCGTGCCCCGGTCCTGCTCCACGGGACCTCGGCTCTCTCAGCTCTCCCATCTGCGGCGCTCCGGAGGAAGGCGAGGAGCCCGAGCAGCGCTGCCGGGGCCGCTGGGGCTCGGCAGAGCCGGGCGGGGGCGCGGAGCGGCCGGGCCGGGCTCGGCGCACCTGGGGCCGGGCGGGGCGCGGCCGCCTCCCCTCGCCCCCTCCCCGGCGGCGCTGTCAGGAGCGGGCGGGGGGAGCCGCAGACAAAGAAGCCGGGGCCGGAGCCGAGCGGGCACCGGGGCCAGGAGGGGGCGGCCCGGGGGCGGGGACGCGGCGGGGGCGGCGGCCAGAGGCACCGGGGAGCGGAGCCCGGGCGCGGGGCGGCGGAGCCTCGGGCTGCGCTCGCCGGGAACAAAAGGCTCCAGCTGCCCGCGCACGGCGCCGTGGCCCGGGCTCCCGGCACCATGTCCGGCTGCGAGCCCCGCCGCGCCCCGGCACTGCTGCTGTTCGTCCTCTGCAGCCTGAGCGCTGCCCAGCCTCGCCAGCGCCAGTAAGTACCGGGGACCCGCGGCAGCATCCCCGGGCAGGGCGGCGGGGGGAGAAGCGGCTCTGCCCGGTCACGACCGCGGAACAAAGCCCGCGGAGCGGCCGGAGGGGTCGCGGATGGAGCGCGGCGGTCCCCGGCTCTTCCCCGCGGTCCCCGGCGGTCCCCGGTGTCCCCAGCGGTGCCGGAGCGCGGGGAGAGGGAACCGGAGGAGGAGAAAGCTCCCGTGCGGTACCTGCGTGCAGCCGCTCCCGGAGCGGAGCTTTTATCTGCCAGCAGTTATTTGAGGAATCCGCCTGCTGCGGTGCTGGGGGTGGTTGAAGGTAGCGCTGGGCGCTCCTGAGCAGCGTGTGAAGATTTTCCTTTTTTTGTTGTTGTTTTTTTGTGGGAAAGATCAGCCGGGCAGAAAGTCAGAGAACTTTCCCCGCACTATTAGGAACTGAATCCGCAGCTCTTTTCCGGCATGTTTAGGTTAATTTTGATTAAGGTTTGCTTTGTTCTTTATCCCTGGCTTATTATAGCCCGGCAGCATCGTGAATAGCTGCATTAACTGAGTGCCATGGAGAACTTATGCTCACTTGCTTACTAGAAAATATTTCACGTCCTGCCAAGTTTTGGTGTAACCTGACAGAGCTGTTAGTTAAAAGTGCTTAAAGGATCTGTCGAGTCCCTGTCAAGTTAACTCTTTGATTGCCAAATTCAATATTTAATTTTCAAATGCCACCTATTGGGTTATTTAAATAGTTGTATCAAGGGACTGATACTTCAGAAGGAGTTTCAGCAATTCGGAACAATGTGAGTACATGTGCTTCACATATGGCACTGCAGTGCTGGGCTCATGACAGTTTAAATCTGATCATTTCATCCTGAATGCAGCTGGTACTCTTTCTCCCTCTGCTATCTCTCTTACCCAAGATTTCAGGCTCAGTAGTAACTTTTGATTGTTATTTATTGCCATTCTGATGAATTTTCAAAGCTGGCAGCCATAAGGTTTTGAATCTGCAAGTACCCCGTGCAATTTAACTCAAATGCCACAGAGTTCTGAACTTCCTTTGGGGGGTAATGGGATCTCCATGGCAATGAGGCCTGCTGAGAGAGGAACATGGGCTTGGAATTTGATAAAAGATTACTTGGGGGCTGTAAAACACCATCATCCTCATCCCAGAGTGATAATTAATCATGAGCTAAAGCAACCTGACTCATGGGACTGTAGAAAGGCACGGGCTGAGAAATTTGGCTTGAAAAGGCATCTGAGGAATTGCCTCTTGTTTAAAAAAAAAAAAAAATCCTTTTGGGTAGGGAAAAAACCCCAGAAAGGTGTGTCATGAAGAGAATATAAATGTGTTGCTTCCAGCCCAGTGCATCAAAGAGCTCAGAGCCTGCAATGCTTTTAGCTGACAAGTTCATGGCACGGTGCCATTCAGAGAGGAGTGGTGCGGATTCCATTCAGAAACTCTCACATTGCAGCATCTATGGGAGGTCGTTTTGGGTGGCTTTAAAGCTCTCTGTGTGCCTCCTAAAATAATGCCTTTTGTAAACTTGCAGGATCCAATTGTTTGAACAAGAATGTGCTGGTAGAGCTGGGAATTCGAGCTCGGTTTTGTAGCTGCAGTTTCTGGGTTGCTTCTGTGGAAACTGCAAGGTCAGGTGTGTTACATGCCTTGAGCCTGACAATTAGAAAGCTCCAAAAATCACCTCTGAGTCCCTTCACTTCTCCTATATAAAGCTGAACTATGAAAATGGAGCCACATGATTGAGTTAAAAATATTAAAGTTGTTTCAAAGAAAGCATTGGCTATGAAGCTCTATGAGATGTTCAGGTACCTCCTTATTCCTTCATGAACTTTAACTCTTTTATGATTAGCTGGTTGGACATTTAGTTTGTTACATATAGTAGATAAATAAATGGGGTCTCATTCATTTATTCACTTGAATATTAACTTATTCATTTATTCACTTTAATATGAATTTATTATTATAGATGCAATAAACATGGATATATTACTGGTTTTATTTAAATCCTAAGGATTTGTTGCCATTCATAGCCACTTAGGCTCTGTTTGTTCATTTATTAGATACAGGCTTAGATAATTATACATTTGATTATATTTATACACTAGATACAGGCTTAGATAATTATGCATTAAATTACCTCATAATTTAATTAATTAGATACATTAGATACAGGCTTAGATAATTATGCATTAAATTATATTTATACATTAGATACAGGCTTAGACTGCTGGTGACAATAAATGTGACCCTACAGGGACAAATGCATCACAGGGTATTTGTTCTTTTCCTTTTCCACACAAGAAGTGTCTCCCAAATGAAGCCATTCCTTGTGGCTGTGTCTTGACTGACCACTCCCAATTGTGCTCCTCAGGGGTTATTTGATTGCAGCACCTTCTGTTTTCCGCTCTGGGGTGGAGGAAGCCATAAGTGTGACCATCTTCAACTCTGCCAAGGAGACCACGGTGCAGATCCAGCTGGTGGTCAAGGGGGAGACGGTGTCCCGGAGCCATGGGACAGTCCTGGGTGAGCTTTGAGCGCTGGCTGATGAGCTGAGGGGCTGGGGCAGCACCTTGGTATCTCCTAAAGAGTTGCTTTAGGTGATAATGGCATCAAACAAATGGATTTGCTGCTGCTGCTGCACCTTCTCAGTTGATTGTGGTAATGTGGTTTTGGTCTCAAGCACTTTGATAACTTTGGAACACCAAGATATACAGAGACCCAGGATAACTGATATTCTAGATTTTTACAGTGATTTTACTTCCTTTTGATGCCTGAATATTTATAAGTTTATTTTTAAGAAAAATAAAAAATCTACATCATCATCATCATCAATTTCTTCTCTCCAAAATGAGTGCTGGGAGCACAATCCCCATCTTCAGTACTGGGTGTTGCTGAGACAGGTGGTGATGTTTGTGTAGCTGGATAAATCTTTAAAATCCAAGCCAGATACCCCTGTCCTGTGAGTAAAATCAATGTGATCTGATGATATCCAGCTATCCATGATATCTGAGTGAATTTACAGTGCTGAAAGTGAAGTGCAGTAGCCCTGTGGTACAACAGTGTGGTCAAGGCAATCAGGCTCTTTAACCCTCATGTTTTAACTCTTCTCTATGTTAAAACTGGGAGTTTTATGAAAGCCATTCCATTTCTTGGAACAGATTGTCTCTGATTGTGTCCTCCCCTTGCTGTCTTTGAAAGTGGCTGACAATTGCAAAGCAATTCATGTGTCAGTGATGCTGACACATGTGGGCAGCAAATGCTCCAGAGAACTCCTAGGTATGGCTGGATCCAGCAATCCAAACAGATCCCTGGAGTGTTTGTTTTGAGAATTGTTGAAGTCCCAAAAGAGGCCAGGTCTTTTTTAGAGCAAAACAATTCAGGAGGCACAAAGAGGCTGCCCTGAGCTCAGCCTTGGGGCTGCTCTCCAATCACAGAGCACTTTGCAATTTTAACTTGGGCAAAAGTTGTGAATAAATGTGGAGCAGGTTTATTATGGAGAGCTCTTCTGGGTCTGACTTGCTCACCCTGCAGACAGTGCAGGAAAATTATTTCAGGTAAAATCACAGCAAAGGGATAGTGCAGGGAGCAGCTCTGTGAAGTGGGGTCTTCCTTCACTCAGCTGAAAACATCTAAATTCTTGGTGCCTTACCTTGAGAATAACTCCTGCTCTCTCTCTCTCATATTTTAGATAAAGGAACAATTAAGCTGAAGGTGAGTATCAATAATTTTAAGATGTTTTTGGTGAACACATAAGGGATTTCCCTCAGCCACACCAAGCATTGGTGGCACAAATAAATGTCACATTCTGGGAACACCTGAGGAGGACACTGCCTTCACCAGAGGAAAGGTGGAGAGTGAAAACAACACAGCTCAACACATCACAATTCACCTTTACACCACTAAAGAAAAGCAGTGGCTCATGGCTCCACATAAATTTATGTGTTGGGTTTGTTTTATAAGAATGGCAGAATTCTGTGTGGGAGTTAGGACTTCAAATGTTGGCAAAACGGAGCTGGACCAGAAGAACAAGCCCTTAAAAGTGTTGGGTTTCTTAACTTAGGACTTAATTTGGGCTTGTCATCTTTGGGAGATTAAAGGGGGGTGGTGGGACAAAATATCCAGTTATGTGCATCTGGAATGGTGTCAGGTTTTTTATTTTGTCACTTTTAATCTGAAGTAATTTTGAAGTTCTTATTTCTCTGAGCAGCTGGTTGAACATGTACATGCATGCACTTTTTCTTCTGGGGACTTTTTTGTGTTGCTCATTGGGGTTTCTCCCCCTGTTGGGTTGGTTTCCCTGTGTAATACACCTGCATGTGTAGATCATGGATCACCCATCACTCTGCTTGAGTGATAAAGGGCAGAAGAGAATTTCCTCCCATGGTTTCAGCATGAATTTAACTCCTTTGAAGTTTATATATTGTAGAAAACCTATTATGGCCTTAATTTTCCTTTCACTACTAACACAGATTGACACCAAAGCACAGCAGGTGCCTCTTCTTGCTCTCCTCAGTGTCAACTGCATTTCCCAAAAGCTCAGAGGTTTCTCTGTGTGTTCCTCACCTCCTGGTGTTTTTTAGGTGCCTTCAGGGCTTCGTGGACAAGCACACCTGAAGGTTTGGGGCAACAGGCACCTGGCAGAGGAAGGGCACATTTTCCACAACTACACCACAGTCACCATCGACAGCAAGGGCTCCTCGGTGTTCATCCAGACTGACAAACCTGTCTACAAACCCAAGCAGAAAGGTAAAAGCATCTTGGATAACTTGCCAGATGCCAGGGCTGCTTTCAAGGGGAGTTTTAGGATGAGCTCTTCTGTTCAGTCTCAGCTCTGGTGACTGATAAATTCCCTCTGTTTTCCTTTTCCAGTGTTGATAAATCTCTTCATGGTGACTTCTGACCTGAGGCCAGTCAACGACAGGGTAAAGAAATCTGTTTTCTTTCACACTGTGCAATATGAGGGGATACTTGGTAGCCTGCATTCTGTTCAAATATTTGAGAATTATTTAAGTCCCAAAAGGTCCTTTTTAGAGCAAAACAATTCAGCAGGCACAGGCTGCCCCGTGCTGGATGCTCAGCCTTGGGGGTGCTCTCCAATACACTTATGCAGGAACAGAATTGGATTTTTAAGCTGTTTGGGCATAACTTGTGACAGCTTGTTTTATTTGTAATTCAGCTTTTTTCACTTGGTCCTATTCCTGTTGGAGGTGAATACAAACTTCTGGAGTGCTGGCAAATAGGAGGCAGCTCTGCCAGAGCAGAGACATGAATTTTTCAGAGACTTGCACCTTATTTAGGTAGTGCACATATATGTAAATTGTCCCTTTTCCAGATAGATCTCTGAATTAAATCTGTGCTTCTCAGGCTACTCTTAACAAAGATGTTCAAACTCTGTCACTTTGGGTCTCACACTTCGCTTATGTTGACTCAACACTCATCACAAAAAGCAGAAAAGTTGTTTCATAAAGCCTTTTATTTTCTTTTTTCTTTCAGATTGAAGCTTATGTGGTGGTGAGTATCTTTGTGCCCTTCTAGCACCTGTCCTGTAGAGGTACAAGGTTTGTGTAGCACTTAGAGGAACAAATTTCTGCTTTTCCTGTCTATTATGGCCATTCCCACCCCTAACTAATGCAATTTTCTTTCCCTGTGTCTCTATCTGATCTCTGTGCCTTTGGTTTTTGCCATCACCAGCAAATATCCTGGTTTTCTACTTCAGTTTCAGAAATTCATTCCCATTTTTCAGCCTGAGAAGAACTGGCTTGATTCACTGGGATTTATAACTGTGACAGCCCCATTTCTTCTCCCTTCTGTTCACTCCAGTCCTTCCTGTGCTGGGCTGGCAGAGCAGGGCCACCCTCATCTCTGCTCCCAAACAGAGGTGGTGGAGAGCAGAAATTCATGGAAAGGAAAGGGTTCTCCTGTCCTATTCCTAATGAGGTGAAAGAGTGGCTCCCTCTGTGTTTAGGGGTTTTTTGTTGTTGTTGTTTTATTGGGGTTTTTGAGGGTTTTTTGGTTGGTTGATTGGTGTTTGTTTGTTTTTTTTTTAAATTTTATTTTTGTATTTTTTTGTTTGGCTTGGTTTGGTTTTTTTGGGGTTTTTTTTTGTTTTGTTTTTTAATGTGTTTACCTCTCAGAAAGGAGAAGGATTTACTCTTGTTGAAGATTTAATGCTGACAAAACCAGCAGGATTCATTTCACCTGGGTTTTTTCATCCAAAATTTGTCTTTCTGCTTGTACAGCTCCCTTTAAGAATGGGATCAGTTCTTCCCATCCAGGACTGGTGTTTTAAGGCAGGGGGAAAATTTGCTTGACAGCATTTATTTGTGTGCATTGCTTACAGGAGCAGAGCTCCTAAATAACTCCAGAAAGCAAATACCCCTGCTGTAAGGTATTTCTGGGACATTTTGGACAGGCTTTGGTTGCATTTGAGCTGTCAGTGAAGTGTGTGTATCACAAAAGGAAGTTCCTTGTTGCAAACTGAGTTAAATACACGAGTGGTGCTCATTTCTCACCTCTAATCCTCCCTGCAGGATCCCCGGGGGTCTCGGATGATAGAATGGAATAACTTGAAGCCATTTTGTTGTGGTAAGTTCCAGATTATTTATTTTTTTTCCCCTCTGTGTGCTGTGATTTGCCTTTGCTTCTGCTTCCACTGAGTGCTGTTCAGTGAGGCTTGGAAGGGGCTGGAGAGTGACAGAGTTCAGAGAATGTTGTTTGCTTTTTCAGGCATTGTCAACATGACTTTTCCCCTGTCTGATCAGCCAGTTTTTGGGGAATGGATCATCTTTGCTGAGATGCAGGGGCACACCTACAACAAATCCTTTGAGGTGCAGAAATATGGTGAGTTGACCCCAACCCAGGTGCATTTGGAGGAACAGAACTCTGAAATGCTTTCACTTGAGATGAAACTCCTGAAACACTGCGTTTAAAATGCCATGAGGAAAAATTCCTTAGAGCCATGTATTTCAGGGATGCAGGCACTGCTAACTGGGAGCTTTGAGGTCACCTTGCCAAGGTGGTTTTGGTTTGTTGCTGTTGATTGTCCTGGTTTGAACAGACAGGTGTCTGTTCTTAAGGAAGGCAGGAGCCTCTCCTGAAATGGAAAATGCAAACCCCCTCCCTCTGAGTTATTATAACTTTGAAATTAAAAGGCTCTCAGGCAAAGATATGGGAATAGGAATAACAGGATAAATAAAAATACAAATGCAATAGCACAAAAAAAGAGAAAACAAACCACAGCCAGAGTCAGACCAGTCCCTGCCCCCTGTGTGTCAGGGTGGTGGCACAGCCCCATCCCATGGGGGCTCAGCCCTCCTGCAGTGCCAGCTGTGGCTCTGCTGGAGCAGGGATCCTGCACAAGGGGGGAGTTTTCCTCTGCAGCTCCAGGGCTGCTGTGGATGGGCCTGGGCTCCCTCTGGGAATCCACTGTAAAGGCTGTTCTGGTGTCCCAGAACCTCAGATTGTATCCAGGTAGGAATGTTTGAAACCTCAGATCGGATCCAGGTAGGAATGCTTGAAACCTCAGATCGGATCCAGGTAGGAATGCTTGAAACCTCAGATTGTACCCAGGTAGGAATGCTTGAAACCTCAGATTGTACCCAGGTAGGAATGCTTGAAACCTCAGATTGTATCCAGGTAGGAATGTTTGAAACCTCACATTGGATCCAGGTAGGAATGTTTGAAACCTCACATTGGATCCAGGTAGGAATGTTTGAAACCTCACATTGGATCCAGGTAGGAATGTTTGAAACCTCAGATTGGATCCAGGTAGGAATGCTTGGCTCCTCCCCTGGGCCGAGCATCTCCCCATGGGATGATGGAATTGGATCAGCCCTGCAGGGACACTCAGTGGCCATGGACAGAAGATAATTAATAATTTATGGCCCATTAAAAGAAGAGATCTCCTGGAGGGAGGGTTGGCTGTGGGAGAGAGAAAGAAAACTGCCCACTGACAGGAAGATAACTGCCCCAGCTCTGAACAGAACACACGCCCCCGTTTCCATCCTAATTTATTCACCCTCTACTGGGTGTTACCCTGATAAATCAGAACCAGCTCCTGTCAGAGCACTGGGGACTTTTGCTACAAGCTGGGCAGTGAGATCTGCTTGGAAACATTCTGCTTTATTTCTTTTCATTGTAGTGTTGCCAAAGTTTGAGCTGCTGATTGATCCCCCTCGCTACATCCGTGACCTTTCGCTGTGTGAGAAAGGAACTGTCCATGCCAGGTAGGAGCATTCCCAAACCAAATTTCACTGCTGTGGGTTGTAGTGCAGTCCCTGGAGCTTGGATCCCACCTGCTGCAGACTTTTCAGATTATTTCTAATCATCATCAGAAAATTTTTGATGTAAGAGCCTTCAAAAACATTGTAAAAATAACAATCTGCAAAACTTCCTGTGGTAATGTTTCCTAGATTTGAAGGTAACATGGTAATTGTCTTTATACAACCAGAAGAACAGAAACCAGCTGGAATTTATTAATCATCTCCTTTGCATTTCAGATACACATTTGGCAAACCAGTGACAGGGAAGTTAATTGTCAATATGACTATAAATGGTGTTGGGTACTACAGACATGAAGTGGGACACCCTGTCCTCAAGACCACCCAGGTGAGGGAGACCATGGACTCACCTGTGATAAAATGCCTGATCTGTCTTCTTTAACATTTATCCCCCAGCTCTGTTTTGTTGCTGATGTGAGATCAGAAAATGAAGGAGTAAATATTATAACTGAGGCCATTGCTTATTTTTACATGATATATTTATTATTTTAGATATTAGGAGGAAGCTTTTTTCCCAGAGGGTGCTGGGCACTGCCCAGGCTCCCCAGGGAATGGTGCCAAGGCTGCCAGAGCTCCAGGAGCTCTCAGGGATGCTCAGGGTGGGATTGTTGGGGTGGCTGTGCAGGGACAGGGGCTGGGCTGATGATCCTTGTGGGTCCCTTCCAGCTCAGGATATTCTGGGATTTGGTGGGATGAGAATTTGTTGGCATAGTTTTAATCTGCTTTAAGAGCATATGGGGCTGAGGAGAGCAGGAGCCTGAGGTGACAGAGTTAGTCCAGACCATGGCTAAGGGAGGAAAATGAAACTTCCCTTTCCTTTTCCCCCCCCTTTCCTTTTCCCCCGTCACGGACACATTTCATGAAAAATCCTTTCATTAGGATCTTTTCTCCTAAGAAGCTGAGAGGCCTCAGAAACAAAATGTAAACAATAATTATTTGCTGCTGTGGAATGCAACAGGTGGATCTGTGATTGGTCTCATGTGGTTGTTTTTAATTAATGGCAAATCACAGTCCAGCTGTCTCAGACTCTCTGGTCAGTCACAAGATTTTGTTATCATTCTATTCCTTTCATGCCTTCTGGTGAAATCCTTTTTCTATTCTTTTAGTATAGTTTATAATTTTCTTTTAATGTAATATATATCATAAAATAATAAATCATGGAGTCAAGATTCTCATCTCTTCCCTCATCCTGGGACCCCTGTGAACACCAGCACAATTGGTGACCCCGAGTGAGAAACATTCCCACACCTTTTTCCCCTCTCCTTTCCAAAGCCCTGCTGCACCCCCCGCTCAGGTTGCTGTGCTTTAGCTTTGTTTGCTGTGCCCCGTGCGGGTGTCCCAGCCCCTCCCTGTGTGCCCCCAGATCGATGGCTCGGCCGAGTTCGAGGTGTGTGTCAGGGACATGATGCCAGCGGATGTCCCCGAGCACTTCCGAGGCACTGTCAACATCTGGGCCACGGTGATCAGCTCTGATGGCAGCAAGCAGGTGACCTTTGATGACTCCACGCCTGTCCAGAAGCAGCTGATTGATATCAAGTACTCCAAGGACACCAGGAAGCAGTTCAAACCCGGGCTGCCGTACAAAGGCAAGGTGAGATTAGGAATAGTCCTATGTAGAGAGTTTTTTGGATAATTGGTTAGCTGAGAAAAGACATTTCGATGTGATACCGATGGATAAGGATAGGGGAAACAAGCTGGGAACTAAGCAACCAGTGTCCAATCACTGACAAAGGTCACAGTGCCTTTTTCTGAAACGGGAAGACAGGGGAGAAAATCGCTTGCTAGAAAATGCAGATATCTTAGGTAGAGAAGCTAGAAGAATGCAAACATAGAAGTAAAACAATTACTAGAAGATAGAAGTAGGTGTGGTTGATCCAAGTGTGCTTTAACCAATAATGAGCTCAGCTTTTGCAATATGTATAAGCTTCATTAACACCAATATAAATATGTGTGGGTTTTCAATAAACTTTGGGATTTGCTATTCACGCATATTGTGTGTCGCCTTTCTCCCGCCGTTCACGACAATCCTATTTTTAATGCTGTTGGGTACTAATATGGCTGATTTCAGTTGATCCCAGTGGTTTTCCCCACCTGGAATTGCAGATCATTTCAAGTTAATTGTTCTGTAAATGCCCCACTGTGCAGGTGGAGGTCACTTACCCCGATGGAAGCCCAGCTGACAGAGTCACCATCCGAATTAAAGCTGAGCTCACACCAAAGGACAATGTTTACACCAGTGAACTGGTCTCAAGGAATGGCCTGGTGGAGTTTGAAATCCCCTCCATCCCCACAGCTGCCCAATATGTCTGGCTGGAGGTGGGTAAAAGCTCCTTATGGGATTAGCAGGCTTTAATGGAACTAATCTTGTCAAACCTGCACTTTATAAACCAGTGCTACAAACAGGAAATCGGTGCCTTTTAGCCCCAGCTTCTGGGTTTCAACACAGCAAACACTGGTTTGTTTCCTGCTGCCAAGAGAACTGGTGCTGATAACCACCATGAAAAGATGCTCCTCCAAATGCACCTTAACGTGGTGGTAGGGGTCAAATATTTGGGGAGTAAAGATGGCAAGGAGATGAAAGATATAAAATGGGAAAAGAGAGATTAAGAAAGATCAAAATGAGCTTTCTATGCATAACATTGATGTAACTTTTTCCCCATTTTTTTTAAGACCAAAGTGACAGCAATTGATGGGAAACCCTCTGGGGATCAATATCTGCCCAACTATTTGTCCATCAGCAGCTGGTACTCGCCCAGCAAGTGCCACATCCAGCTCCAGGCACCAGATAAACCTTTCCAGGTATGTTGGCTTCACCTTCCAGCATGGAAATTAAATGAAATCCCTTGCATTGCTTGGCTTAAAGCACTTTGTTCTAATTAAATATTTCTGGACATTCCTGATTCTGGGATCTTGAACTATTTCCACTACAAAGGAAGAAGAAACCGCACTTGAGCCATCAAATAATTGTTAAATGTGGGCTCCACAAGGAGCTAAGCACAATTCCCTGGGTGCTCCGTGCACCAATCCACAAATCCAACCATTTCTGTTCAGAGAGGGTGGGTGTAGGCATGGAAAACTTCATAATTTCACATTTAAATGTGTGTTCTGTGCCTCCAGTAACGCTCAGACATGGATTGCTTGCTGAAAATGATTGGAAGTGATGTTAGTGGGAGTGGCTCAATTACTCAAGACCAAACTTAAGGCTGTGTAGTCTCACTGGAACTTCCAGTTTAAATCTCAGCTGGATCTGTTCAATCTTCCAGTTACTGAGCTCTCAACATGATTGCCTTGTTTTCTTTGGTGGGTTTTGTAGGAGCCTCTCTAAAAATATAATCCTGCCCTACAAAAGCTGTTGTGATTTCTCTCCTAGAGAAAAGATCTGATTTAATCATGATTCCTGTTTTCTGAGAGCTGTTCAGGGTTTCTTCTTACCCAAGAAAATGTTCTGAAGGTCTGCATAGTGCTCAGTGGAAAAAAAAAAGGGGGTTTTGGCCATAAACACACAGAGATTTGTTATCAGCAGGTCTGTGAGGTTGGTTTCAGATTCTTTGTATCCAAATAAGAGCTCTTTTTTTTTATCATTGCATTTCATGGAAGTTTAATGGCTAATTAATCTTTTACAAGTTTCCTGAGGTATGGAAAGGGGATTATACACTGCTAATCTGAACACATTGTTCTTATTATAACCTGATTAGAACTAATTCTTCTGTGGGAAAGCTTGGAGCTGGATGACCAGCTGATGTGGGAACCATTCCCATGCATTGCCAGCTCTTACAGGGTGTTCCAATTAGCTACATTCATTTTTTAATGAATTGTTTCATCATTTGCACTGGGGAATTCTTAATACTTCAAATATTTGATGTCACGAGGCACCTCTGTGGCATTCTCACTGTGTTTAAGCATCAGCAGCTCCTGGTGTTCCAGTTCTGCCCTTTTGGTTGGTGCCATGTGTGCATTCTGCAGGGAGAACACTTGGAGCTGAAAAAAGAGAAATTTTCAGCACATTTCTGTGGGATCTTCTAAGCCTGAATGGTTTGATTTGGGAACTGCTCTGCTTTAAGTGGCAGGAGGGCGAGGAGGGGAAGGTGCTGAAGAAATCCTACTGGTGTAGGGTCCTACAAGTGTCCCACTGCTCAGATCCCAGCAGGAAGGAGTTTGTGTTCCTAGGAAGGTCTGCTGCTCCTCAGGGTGATGGATCCCATGGCTGGTGTCTGTTCTGTTGGGAATTTGGGGGATTTTGTTTTGGGGGTGTTCAGTACTCCCTGAGCCCCTCTGGGTGCAGAGTTTCAGTGCCCAGGTGAAAATAAAGCAGATTTCTTCTCATTTCTTTGTGTGTTTGACACCTCCCTGAGTGCCCAACTCACAAATTGTTATCAAGACTTTGTGTAATTTGACAGCATTTTCCCTCAATCTCTTCCCGGTCCTTTCATGGTGATGTTTGAATTGATAACAGCCACATGGATGTAATCACAATTAAACTGCAGAGATTATCAAACACATATCCCACCCCCAACCCAACTCTTTCCTTTTTTGGCCTGGGCTACTGAAGGGGTGTCTAAAATTCAACCAATTCTGACAGCTGCTCTGTGCCAAAAGGCTTAACTTCCAGGATTCCAGGGATTCCTTCATTGTTCCATTAATGCATACAACCCCCAGCTCAGCCTCCTGTAGATTTGCAGTGAGTGCAGAGCTGAACACAGGCTCCTTTTTAGTGTGGAAAAAGTCTCTGAGAACAGTGCAATAATAATAATAATAATCATCATCATCATCATTATATAATGAAATATATATAATATATTATATAATAATAGTAATAATAATTATTCTTATATACTAATATACTTTATAATATAATTATTTATTAAATATAAAAATATAAATTTATTAAATAAATAATAAATATAAATTATATAATATATAATATAATAATATATAATATATAATATATATTATACATATAAAATAAAATATAATATATAATATAATTATATATAATCATATATAATTATATATAATAGAATTCTTTATAATAATATATATTATATATATAATAATATATAATATATAATATATATAATATATAATTATAATGAGATTATTATTATTATTATTATTATTATTATTATTATTATTATTATTATTATTATTAATAATAATAATAATTTTTCAATGCACCCATTTGTTAGGAGAGGGCTCACACCTCCTGTGGCCTGGAACCCAAGCAGGTTCCTGTCCTTTACCACCCCAAAACTCATAACAGAACAAATCTTTGGCTTTTCTGTCCTTGTCTGCAGGTGGGAGAGGAGGCCTGGATTGCAGTGAAATCCACCTGTCCTTGCAACTTCACTCTCCATTATGAGGTGGCATCACGAGGGAACATTGTCCTGTCGGGGCTGCAGCCCAGCAATGTCACCCAGCAGAGGAGCAAAAGAGCCACCACAGGCCTGGAGAAGAACATTGACCTCACACACTTCCCAGGCACAGGTAGCCAGCACCAGAAATGCAACTCATGCCTATTTTCAGAAAAAAACCAAACCTTTCCACACCTTTTTTGTTAATGTGGTGCTCCTGAAAGAATAGAGATCATTTTGTGCAAGAAAAATGTGCAAAAACGTGGTGCTCCTTTAAAGGATAGAGATCATATTGTGCAAGAAAAATGTGCAAAAACGTGGTGCTCCTTTAAAGGATAGAGATCATATTGTGCAAGAAAAATGTGCAAAAACGTGGTGCTCCTTGAAAGGATGGAGATGATTTTGTGCAAGAAAAATGTGCAAAATGTGGTGCTCCTTTAAAAAATATAGATAATTTTGTGCAAGAAAAATATGCAACAATGTGATGCTCCTTTAAAGAATATAGATAATTTTGTGCCCAGCAGAGAAGCAAAAGAGCCACCACAGGCCTGGAGAAGAGCATTGACCTCACACACTTCCCAGGCACAGGTAGCCAGCACCAGAAATGCAGCTCACCCCTATTTTCAGCAAAAAAACCAAACCTTTCCACACCTTTTTTGTTAATGTGGTGCTCCTGAAAGAATAGAGATGATTTTGTGCAAGAAAAATGTGCAAAATGTGGTGCTCCTTTAAAAAATATAGATGATTTTGTGCAAGAAAAATATGCAACAATGCGATGCTCCTTTAAAGGATAGAGTTAATTTTGTGCAAGAAAAACGTGCAAAAATGTGGTGCTCCTTTAAAGGATAGAGATCATTTTGTGCAAGAAAAATGTGGTGCTCCTTTAAAGGATAGAGATCATTTTGTGCAAGAAAAATGTGCAAAAACGTGGTGCTCCTTTCAAGGATAGAGATGATTTTGTGCCCAGCAATGTCACCCAGCAGAGGAGCAAAAGAGCCACCACAGCCCTGGAGAAGAACATTGCCCTCACACACTTCCCAGGAACAGGTAGCCAGCACCAGAAATGCAGCTCACCCCTATTTTCAGCCAAAAAACCAAACCTTTCCACACCTTTTTTGTTAATGTGATGCTCCTGAAGAATATTTGTGCAAGAAAAATAGTGAGATCCATTCCCCTCAGGCATGTAAAAAAGTTCTCCAAGAGGGGTAACTCTTTAAAGGTTTTTTTTGGTCTTTCTGAAGTCTTTCTCAGATGAGGAAAGTCTAATATTGGAGTGGCAGGGCTGGGGCAGTTGGTTCAATTGGTTGTGTTTAAACTGAGGAGAGGATGTTGGATGGAAAGAGAAAATGAAATGGGCTGATCAAGGAGATCACACAGCCCCCAGGGGGAAGGGTAATGAAATGGGGACTCCTGGTTTGTACAAGGAGTAACAGGAACACAAAAATCTGGTGGATTTGGGGAGCAGAGGAGTGAGAAATGGTGAGGTTGGGAAGATGGACAGAACATCTGCCAAAGGAAAAGTCTGACTGTGCTGTGAGAGTTGGGGAAAAGGCAACAGGAAGCTCCCTCCAGGTACCCCCCAAGCTTCTGGCAGTCAGTAATTTAGGATTTGTGATGATTTTCTGCACTGAAGGTTTGTTCTGAGCTGTTGCATTCACAGTTTGCTCTGGCATTGGAGAGTTCAGGGCCAGGTTCTGTGGGGCTTTGGGCAGCCTGGTCTGGTGAGAGACATCCTTGTCCACAAAAGTGCAGGATCTTTAAAGGTCCCTTCAACCTAAATCCTTCTGTGATTCTGTTTTACAGCTCCAGTGATTCTCTGCTCTGTAAACTGCACAATCCTTTTTCAAGGATTCAAGGATTTCAATTCCTTTTCTCCCATCAGCATTCTCCAGCAATAGATACCATTGTCTGTTTATTTTCAATGGCTTGATAACTTGACTGTGTCTTTCCTTGATTTCATGGCTGGAAAACCACTGAGTAATCCTTCCCTACCCACCTTCCCCATGCTGCTCATTAAATTATGAGTGCTAATTACCTTTCACAACGAGGGGGAAAAGGGAAATATTGTGAACTCAGGAAGGTGTGGAGCAGGAACAAGGGAAGGATGCAAGTCCCAAATGGAGAGTTCTGTGCCTGTCATCATTAGGAGGGGGCAGGAAAGGAGTGACTGGGATAAATAAAACTATTTATTTTTCTCCACAATTCCTATTTCAGCACCTCCCAGCACTCCTGCAGCAGAGGTTGAGGTGTGTGTGACCTTCCTGAGGTTCTCTGTTGTTCACTCCATGGCTCCCCTGGCTCGGCTCCTGGTGTACTACGTCAGGGAGAACGGAGAGGGGGTCACAGACAGCCTGCAGTTCCCTGTCACCTCCTCCTTTGAGAACCAGGTAGGGGAGAGGGAGGGCTGCTGTCTCACTGCCCTTTGGCTTTAGGGAGGGCTGCTGTCTCACTGCTCTTTGGTTTTTGGCAGGGCTGGTGTCTCACTGCTCTTTGGTTTTTAGCAGGGCTGCTGCCTCACTGCTCTTTGGTTTTTAGCAGGGCAGGTGTCTCACTGCTCTTTGGTTTTTGGGAGGGCTGGTGTCTCACTGCTCTTTGGTTTTTGGCAGGGCTGGTGTCTCACTGCCCTTTGGTTTTTGGCAGGGCTGGTGTCTCATTGCTCTTTGGTTTTTTGGCAGGGCTGCTGCCTCACTGCTCTTTGGTTTTTGGGACAATCACTGCATTTAATGGCATTTCCCTTCCCAGGTCGCCGTGGCGCTCTCGGCCAACGAGACCAGGCCTGGTGACCTTGTGAGCATCAAAGTCAGAGCTGCCAAGGGAAGCTGTGTCTGCCTGGCCACGGTGGACAAGAGTGTCTACCTGCTCAAAACAGGCTTCCAGCTGACAGCCAGCCAGGTAGGGTGAACTCCCAGCCCTGATGTCCCCTCCTGAGCCCTGCAATCCTCCCCCAGCTGGGGGAAGCAGCCAAGGAGAGCAGCCCGTGCCCTTTCCCTGCAGGTGTTCCAGGAGCTGGCAGAATATGATGTGTCTGATGCTTTTGGAGCTCCAAAGGAGGAAGGGCACTTCTGGTGGCCTGGCATGTCCTCCCGCAGGCGCCGCAGGTCCTCGGTGTTCCCCTGGCACTGGGACATCACCAAGGACGCTCGCTTCGCCTTCACAGTAGGAAGAGCCACCCTCCCTTCTGTCTCTTGTGCTTTCATGTTTGCAGAGTGCTGTCAGCCCCATAACCAGCCTCCCTTCTCTATTTTCTGCTCTCATGTTTTCATTGTCAGCCCCATAACCAGCCTCTCTTCTTTGCTTTCTTGTTTGCAGGGCATTTTCAGCTCCAGAGCCAGCCTTCCTTGTCTCTTCTCTGCTTTCATGTTTGCAGGGGGGTTTTCAGCTCCAGAGCCACCCTGCCTTCTCTCTGCAGTGTCTCTCTTGTGTGCTTTCTTGTTTGCAGGGGCATTTTCAGCCCCATAACCACCCTCCCTTCTCTCTTCTCTGCTTTCATGTTTGTAGGGTGATTTTCAGCCCCATAACCAAGCCTCCCTTCTCCCTTTTCTGCTTTCATGTTTGCAGGGGGGTTTTCAGCTCCAGAGCCACCCTCCCTTCTCTGTCCTGTGCTTTCATGATTTCATTTTCAGCCCCAGGACCAGCCTCCCTTCCCTCTCTTGTGCTTTCACATTTGCAGGGGCGTTTTCAGCCCCACAGGCCAGGGCTTTCCCCCACATCAGAGCTGGGTGGGATGAAAAGTGATTTTTCAGAGCAGAGCACACTGTTCTAGCAGAGATATCCGAGAAGCATGGTTTGGTTTTTGGCCAGCCCAGTCCTGGGAGGGGCAGCTGCCCTGCTGGGTGAAGGAATTCGTGCTGGTGCTCTGGAGAATCAGGGCCCAGAGGGTTCCCCCAGGCAGGGGTGAGCTTGCAGATCTCTTCTGCAGCTACTGCAGCAGGGAGGGAAGGTGGAATGGGAATCTTTCCTTGTAGCCTTTCTTTGGGAAATCATTTCGGTTTCTTCCCCGCCCTGGTTCTCCCAGGGCTCTTCTGTTGCCATCTGCGTGAAAAACCTTCATATCCTTGATCAGGTTGCTCCCTAAATGCTATATATTTATAGTTAATTGGTGTGTTTCCATAGTCAAACCTGGCCAGATTGTAAAAATCTGATTTCCTTTGATCTGTGCCGTGCATTTGAATCAAATTGAAAGTTGAGCATTTAAAACAAGTTGGGTTTTTTAAATGTACTCGTGCACTAATTCATTCTTTTTTCATTGCTTTGCATACTAACAATGCAACCTTTTAAGCTGAAAACCAGTCATTTGTAGCTCTTAAGAAAAAACTGCTTTCCATGAGCTTTTTGCTTTGCTTTTGTTTAAAATGGGTGTTCCCTCATCTATTTGAGAAGTTCACCCTTTCAGGCTCTGCTCCCATCCCTTCTTTGCTTTCCACAGCCCTGCAGGATGTAACCCCTGCTCCCTGAGACAAGGCAAAGCCTGAGCTGTAAATGTTTGGTATTTTTTACATCACCTTCTCCTGCTTGCTCCTCTGAAATGCAGACTGGCCCGGAGAACCAGTGCCACAGCCCTGATCTTTGGTGTTCTTTCCCTTTTTAATCCACATAACTCCTAAAAATTATGATCCTTGCTTCCTACAAATCCCCCATCTCTTCATTCTTCGACCTCCCTCTGATTTTAGCTAAATTGTTTTATTCTGTTGCCTTAAACCCCAGAGGTTTCACACATCCCCCCCAATTCCTCATAATCTCTTAATTACAAACTCTACATCCTCATTTTTGTCCACTGCTGCTTTTCCCCCTGGGCTCTGAGGTTTTTTTTTTTTTCTCTGATGCAGCTTTTTTTGTGCTTACTGAGAGCTGCAAACTCTTGGGAACGAGTTCATTTTTGGGGAGCTGGTGTGAATGCAGGGCTGGGGAAAAGCTCATGCCCCAGAGCTGCTGGGAGCCGCTGACTCTGGTGAAAAAGGGAATTTAGGGCTGGGAGCTTTCCTGTGAGGACACTTTTCATCTTGCTTGGCATCCCTGGCAGGGCAGAACTGGTGGTGCCTGATGAGAGAGCAGCCTGCTCATGCAGCAGAGCACACTGGGAACTGTTAGGAAGGGTGAAAAGCTGTGATGTTTTATTCTAGGGGAAAAAAATAAGATTATTTTTACATGTCACGCTTGCCCAGTAATGTTAGATACTGATTTAAATGTGTTTTCCAAGCAGACAAGAAGTATATATTCATATTTAAATATTTTTTTAATATTTAAATATGAATATATACTTATATTCAAATATTAATAATTTAAATATTTAAATATTTTTTTAAATATTAAATATTTAAATATTTTTTTAATATTTAAATGTATTTTCCAAGCTTTCTCATAAAGCCTAAGCACCTTCACATTAACAATCATTTTTACACAAAGCTTTAAAAAAATCCTCAAGATTCCATTGGGTTTTCCCTGGTAAATGCTAAAATATAATTAAGGGATTCTATTTTTAAAAAAAAATCAATTAATTAATCACATTTAATTCTTTTTCTTTAATCCTTTTTATTTATTTCTTTTTTTTTTTTCATTTAATTCTTTTTCTTTAATCCTTTTTATTTATTTCTTTTTTTTTTTTTCCTTGCTGGTTTTTGTTTTGTGGTGCTGATTTTTCCCTGTCTAGGAAACTGGCTTGGTGGTGATGACTGACATAGTCAGCCTGAACCACAGGCAGAATGGAGGGATGTACACAGATGAGGCTGTCCCAGCCTTCCAGCCACACACGGGCACCTTGGTGGCCACCATGCATTCCAAAATAGCACCAAGGTAACATTTGAGCCTTAATTATCTATTGTCTGTGATACTCCTGGCTGGTTTTGTGGGTTTTTTTTTTCTCTCTATTCTCAGTTTTTTCCACCTCAGGTTTAGACAAGGCAGTGATGGGGAAATTCTTCAAATTTGGCTTGGTAGATATTAAAAAAAAAAAAAAAAATTGACACGGCTTTGTTTAAATTTAATTTAATTCTGGAAAAGTGATACTTGCAAAGAGTGCTGAATTATCATTTGGAAGAATATTTCTCTGCAATTTGCCGTGAATTTCTTGGAATATTTGCATGCTACAGCTGTTTTTGCAGAGTCACTCATTGCTCACGATTTGGACCATTCAGCTGCTGGTCAAAATCAGCAGAACCAGGATCTGTGTGAGGGAAAGGCTGGGAAGTGCCACAAGTGATGAGGATGGGCCTTCCCTCTGCATCCTGAACTCCCCAAAAGCCTCTCCTAGCAGAGGAGCTTCTGGGGTTAGTTAGGAAATAGATAATGAAGTATAACGGGTATAAAAAGCTGATTTAAATTGTTAAAATATTGGAAGTCAGGACAATTCAAAGAGCAGGGATGGAGAAGGATGGGATTGCTGGGAGTCACATGCTGCACTTCTTCCCCTCGATTCCCTTTGGTGAAAGAATCTGGATCACAAACCAGTTTTATTTCAAATTCCACTCTTTCTGCTGGTTTCAAAGGTTATCTTTCTTGTACTATTTTGTAGATTCGTGTTTCAGCCTGCAGAGTGGGTGTGCACACAAAGGGACTGTTTCAAACCCCATTGAATTTGTGTTATTCCCTCCTTAATGAGTCTGCACCAGAGTTTTGGTCGTGTGAGCCAGATCAGCTGATAACTCTGATTTATCCCTGGCTGCTGGAAATATCTTATTGAAAGAATCAATTTGCAAGGATTTATTTCTTGTTCTAGCAGAGCAGAGAAGAGGAAAAGAACCTTCTTCCCTGAGACGTGGATTTGGCGCTGCCTCAATGTCAGGTACTGGCATTAATTATATCCAGAGGGTTGTAAACAAAGCTCTTTAAAATCTAATCAGTTACACTGGCATTTTCTGTTATTTCGATTTTTTAATTATTGTTTTTCCTCCTATTGTTGTTTTTCTTCATTACCACTTCAGTCTTTGCAGCGTTTCCTCTGGTCCTGAAGTGTTCCCTTGCCTCCAACTGAACCTCTCAGTTGTGCCCACATGGATTCTCTGTTGTTTGCTTATCAAATTTTCACTTTCTCTGTCATCTCCTGCAAGAACATCTACCCCAGGCCTCAATCTGCCTCCTCTCAAATCCTGCTTTCCCCTGGGTACAGTTGGAACTAAAATATAAATTATTAAAGAGATAACGAATCCATCCCACAACAGCACACCCAGGATAATTCGAAGCAATTATTAAAAAGCTTCTCCAGGTTTGCAAGTAAACTTCATCCTCAATAAATGGTTGTAAATTAAATTTGACAGGAACTTGGAGCAAGTGTATTCAAATCTGTTCAATTGAGCATGAAATATGCTTTGTAGAAATACACAAAGAATTCCAGAAGTGCCCATTTGGGCCTCAGCAAGCCAGGGCAGTTAATTATAAGTGGGAGAGTGTGGAATAAAAAGTTGCAGATGGCATTTTCTCTACTTCATTTCATTAGAAACAACTGAGGTGGAGCATTCCTTCATTTCCACTCTCTTGAGCAGGAAGAATTTATTTTTTTTTTCTTCTATAATTTATAATATACAATCCTAAAAAAAAAAAAAAAGAAAAAAAAAAAAGAAACAAAAGCCTAATGTCAACTTCCCAAACCAATTCTAAAAATTCCTAGAGCCTGGCTGGAGGGTCTAATGGCTGGAAATGAGTGTGTACTTTGGCCCTGTGCCCAGAAGAGTAAGTGCCCTCATGTGTGAAAATAATGTTAATGCTGGTTATGGGCTGAAATCCCAGTGGAAAGAACATCAGCTGCAACAAATTGTCCGGTTAAACAGGCTGGAATTGTGCCAGAGCTGCCTCCCTCCCTGCTGCTCCTCAGGCCTGAGCATCAGGGCAGCTGCAAACTGCAGCAGGGCGAGCACCAATGGCTGCTGAAAAGGAGCTGAATAACTTTGATATTTAAGTTGGTTTAGATGGGATATTGGGGAAAAAATCTTTCTGTGGAGCCCTGGCACGGGGTGGGTGCCCCTGGGTCCCTGGCAGTGCCCAAGGCCAGGCTGGGCAGGGCTGGGAGCACCTGGGACAGTGAAAGTGTCCCTGCCATGGCAGGGGTGGCACTGGGTGGGCTTTGAGGTCCCTTCCAGCCCAAACCAATCTGGGATTGTGTGACCATTTCCATGGCTTGGAAGTTCCTCTGGAACAGTGGAAGGGCAGGGGTGGCCTGAGGCTTTGAGATCCTTCCAGCCCAAACCATCCTGGAATTCTGTGACCATTTCCATTGCTTGGAAGTTCCTCTGGAGCAGTGGGAGGTCTCCCTGCCATGGCAGGGGTGGCACTGGGTGGGCTTTGAGATCCTTCCAACCTGAACTATCTGGGGTTCTGTGAACATTTCCATGGCTTGGCAGCTTCTGTGGAGCAGTGGGAGGTGTCCCTGCCATGGCAGGGGTGGGATGGGATGGTCTCTAAAGCCCTTCCAACCCAACCCATTCCATGTTTTATGATCCAAGTGCAATTCCCAAGGCTTTTCCCTCTGCAGTTGGAGCTGGGGGAGCCACATTGACCAGCCAGTGCTTGGAGTGTGGCTGAATGATAAAAAGCACACAGATCTCCACTTTTACTGTTCACACTGATCTCCACTTTTTACTGTTCACATGGATCTCCACTTTTTACAGTTCACACTGATCTCCACTTTTTACAGTTCACACTGATCTCCACTTTTTACTGTTCACATGGATCTCCACTTTTTACAGTTCACACTGATCTCCACTTTTTACTGTTCACATGGATCTCCACTTTTACAGTTCACACTGATCTCCACTTTTACAGTTCACGCTGATCTCCACTTTTTACTGCTCACACTGATCTCCACTTTTTACAGTTCACGTTGATCTCCACTTTTTACTGTTCACGTTGATCTCCACTTTTTATTGTTCACGCTGATCTCCACTTTTTATTGTTTCCATCCTTTCCCTTTGTAATACAAACACAGAGGTGAGTCCCTGATGAGCTGCCTGGCTCCTGCCATGAGCAGCACCTTCAGCCTCACTGGGAATTGATTTATTTAGAGGAGGAAAGCAAAGCCAAGGAGCTTCACTGGTGCCTCAAGTGAGAGCAAACCTGAAAAGCAGTGGCAGTGCAGCTCTGTGTGTGCATCATGAGGACACCATGTCGTGCTGGTGACCTCCCATTCTCGTTTTCCATGTCCCCAAAGCTGGCAGCATGTGTGTCAGGCTCTGGGGAATAAATGAGAACTTGTGAGGAAACAACCTTGGGGTGCACTCACCACTGCACCCATCTCCCTGCCAGCTGAGCCATGAAATAGCTTTTGTTCCTGTGGTAGGGGAAATGTTTTCTGTTCCAGGCAGGGCCAGAGCTGCTTTGCAGGAGGGAAACAGCAAAATCTGAAGAAAAAAACCCTGAATTTCTATTATTATAAAGCATAGAAGAGGATACCACGTTTATGATATCCCTTTCTGCTACGCACAGGAAAGCTGAATACTCAGAGATTTGATTTTTAATAGCTGATTTCTGTCCTCATTGAGAGAAAATGATAGGTTTGGAATTTTTCTAAGTCGGGCATTCCAAAACCAAGCAAAGCAAAATGTTTCTGAATCAAAAGCAGCAGTTGCTGAACTGGATGTTTAGAAAGTTCCTCATTTGTCCTTGCATTCAGGCAGAGTCTGCAGTGTGGCAATGGACACAGGGACAATGAGCTCCAAAAAACCTCACTTTTATTTCACTAGCTGTTAAATCAGTTATTGTTGAACTGTTTTTATCTAGGACTTTGGTCTGGGATTATTTCTTATTTTTCCTTTTAGATTTTGGCGTTTGTTTCAGGGTTTTGTTTAGGTTTTTTTAACTTTGTGCAGACATTTGCCTCTAAGAAAAGTGACTTGGAAATGAGGCTGAAAAGGAGATTTTTAATCCAGGAAGAATTTGTCTTTTGCAGAAGTAACTATTTGCTTTTCTGCTGCTTATAAATATTAAAAATTAAAAATTTGCAACTCTCAAAACTGATAGAAAGCACAGGGCCTTTTGTAAAGCTCCAAGCAGCCAATGCTATCTGATAAATCCACATCTGGAGGGAATTCCCCAAAATGCTTGGGGCCATCATTAAAAATGTTAGGAAAATTAATCCACAAACACCAGAGGTTTATGTCCAAAAAGGAGAGAGAGGAGTCCTTTGACTTTATTCAGATAAAGGGAGAGCCATGGGGCATTGCCCTGGGATCTCTCCAATTTTTGGAGGATGCAGCCTCCTTTTTATCCCAATTTCCCTTCTCTCTTTCCCCATTTCTGAGGTACTTGAGAGGTTCAGACTTCCCAGAACACCTGATACCAAGGACTCCCCTCTAATGTACAACCCTCCCTTTTAATTTTTAATTCTTATGGAATTTAGGGATTTTTCTTCCCCATTGTTTCTTTCATCTTTCAATGTCTAATTTCATTTATCAGCAAACCTAAAGCTTATTTGTAAAAGCAAATATCTTTTTCCATTCATCAGTCAGTGGAATCCTTCCCATTGTTTCTTTTACCTCCCAGTGCTGGTTTTATCTACCAGCAGCCCCTCAGCTTGTTTGGAAAGACAAATCTGCTATTCCTCTCAAAAATCATTTCATTTATGTGATGAACATGACTGCATGTTGCTTTGGCAGTACCAGCTGTGAAAAACTCCAATCACTCGTTTTTAAAATTTGTAAAAGTTTAATAGTAATAAAATGGTTATAAAAACAGTGATACAATTAGAGTAATAATAATTTGGACAATTTGAATTAGGACAATAGAGACAAGGAGTTATGGATGTCTGGGTACCTTTTTCTGGGCAAAATAAGTCTGAAAAAGGACACACATTAATAAAGGATTAACCCTTAAAAACAACAGCCTGTTGCATATTCATACATCTCATCCATGATGCATAAATTACATTCAAACACAGGATTCTGGCTGGGCAGTGTCAGCTTCTTCCTCATAATCCTAACTGAGCAAGGTGGGGAGAAGTTCATTTCTCCTGATAATGGAGCAATAAATTCTCTTTCTCTGAAAGATTCAGGTGTCCTGTGGCTGCTATTTTGCTGTGAGTCCTTTCTTTAAAAAAAAGTACCTTACATAGCATCGTTTCTATTTTAACTTTTTGTTATAACCTAAAACTATATTTACCACATTGCTTAATAGAGAATTAATACAGCATCACTTTCTAACACAACACCTATACTATTCATTTGAATATTTGTGAAAAGCCAATCCTAAAACACGCATTTTTCACCCAGCTCAGGGGAAGCCCAGCTGCAGGTGGAGGTGCCTGACTCCATCACCACGTGGATCACAGAGGCCGTGGCTCTGTCTGAGGACAGGGGCCTGGGCATTGCCAGCCAGGCAGAGCTGAGGACCTTCAAACCCTTCTTCATCGACTTCACCCTGCCCTACCACGTCATCAGGGGAGAGCAGACCAAGATCCCCCTCACTGTCTACAACTACCTGCCCCTGTGTGCAGAGGTAAAGCTCAGCCCTCACCTGTCACGGGCACATTTTATAAAAAATCCTCTCCTTAGAATCTTTTTCTCCCGAGAAGCTGAGAGGCCTCAGAAGCAATTATTTTAAACAATAATTATAAAATTAAATAAAAATAATTAATTATAAATTTATTTATTTTATTTAATTTTTAAATAAATGTTACTATTATTTTAATTATCTAATTAATAATTAATTTAATTAATAATTATTCAAGATTTAATTATATTTAATTATTAATTATTTTAATTAAAATAAAATAATTACTATTAATAATTTTAATTAAAACAATAATTATCTGCGGCTGTGGAATGCAACAGGTGCATCTTTGATTGGTCTCATGTGGTTGTTTCTAATTAATGGCCAATCACAGCCCAGCTGTCTCAGACTCTCTGAGCAGTCACAAGATTTTATTATAATTCCATTCTTTCCTTGCCAGCCTTCTGATAAAATCCTTTCTTCTATTCTTTTAGTATAGTTGTAATCTATAATTTTCTTTTAATATAATAAATATCATAAAATAATCAATCAGCCTTCTGAACCATGGAGTCAAGATTCTCATCCCTTCCCTTGCTGGGGTGTTCTGCAAATTCCACACTCAGCCCTGCCTCAGTTCTGGCTCCTCAGCACAGCTGGTGGGTGATTTACCTGTCACAGGAGAGAAGGTGTCAGGCTGACAGAAATGCTCTGAGAAGATAAATATTGCTTTTTTTTCAACTCAAATAAATGTCATCGCTTGGTTTGGTTTCGGTTTGAAAGGCCTGTGGTAGGCTGAGGTGTCTTTCAGCACTTCAGGAAAGCAAAGGTTGAAAAAGGCAGGGAAAAGACATTTGAAAAGACGTTCCCCAGTTTGGAATCTTGTGCTGAACCAAAAAGAACTTCCTTTCATCATCAAAAACCTGCCAGAAAATTTATTTTGAAGGATTTTTTTTTCCCCAAAAATTCCGTTTTCCTTGATGTTTTCTTCTCACACTCCCCATCTGCCCAGCTCCAGAAGCAGCTCCCAGAAATATTTGTAGAATCGCTGAGCTGAAAGCACTGCTCTCAGTAAAATCCACGTCTGGAAACCTTGAAGAATGAATAATCTTCATTCTGTGATTGTTATGAAGAATTCTTTGGGTTTCCCATCATTCGCATAGCTCAGTTTGATTTTGTGGCTGATAATATTTCCAATAAATGACATTTCCAAATCGTTCGCAGGTCCACGTGAAGATTTCTGTCCCAAAAGGCATCAAGTTTGTGGGGCACCCTGGGAAGCACCACCTGACCAGGAAGAAATGTGTGGCCCCTGGGGAGGCCAAGCCCACCTCCATCGTCCTGTCCTTCAACGAGCTGGGCCTGAGCAACATCACTGGTACTCACAACTCAAAACAGCCCTAAAAGTTCTTCTTCTTCTTCTGCTTCTGCTTCTTCTTCTGCTTCTGCTTCTTCTTCTGCTTCTGCTTCTTCTTCTGCTTCTGCTGCTTCTGCTGCTTCTTCTGCTTCTTCTGCTTCTGCTGCTTCTTCTGCTTCTGCTGCTTCTTCTGCTTCTGCTGCTTCTTCTGCTTCTGCTGCTTCTTCTGCTTCCTCCTCCGCTTCCTCCTCCGCTTCCTCCTCCGCTTCCTCCTCTTCCTCCTCTTCCTCTTCTCTCAGGAGAAAATTCTGATTTCCTATTCTCCCAGTTCATTCGTTCCACTTGCTGCCAGCTTGGCTTTTCAGCCTCATTTATTGTAAGAACAAATCCCCTGCCTGTGATGCACAGAATGTACAAACAAACAGCAGGACATTCTCTGGTCATTTTTTGGGGTTTTTTTGGTTTTTTTTTTTTTGATATTAAGGTTGGGCCTGTTTCATTTCCCCAAAGAGATCAGTGGAAATTTTTAAACAAGAGTATAACAACAAATTCTGTGCAAATAATCCCAGTGAAAACTAGAAACCAAAAATTAGGGAAGAGTTTCTCTGTTGCCCCATGATGGTTCAAGTGTTGCCTAATTTTAGATGTGATCACTCAAATATGGATAAAGGGAATATGAGAGAGGTAATTACAGCCCTTGTTAATCAGCTGCTTCTAATTAATTTGGATCTCTTTAACTTCTGGAGATGTTTATATCTCAAAATCTCTGCTGCTTTTCCCTTCTGCTTCTTAGCAAAAGCTTTTGCCTATGGTGGGACCAACTGCTGCCAGGAGGGGATGCAGAGCCTGAAGAATGGCAAACACTCAGAGGACTCGTACCTGGACAAAAGGAGCCCTGTGGGGGTGGATTATGTTCGTAGCAGTGTCATTATTGAGGTGAGAAAACACCAATTCAGGAAAAAAAATGCCTGGGAAACTGTGAAATCAAACCTGAGCAGGTTTATAAAGATCCTCAAGGTGATTCGCCCTCAAGGTGATTTATGGTGTGTCAGGAGATTGGAAATAATCAGATTTAGTGGTATTTGTACAGAAAGAGCCCATTGGAGCTGCTCTGGTGAATCTTCAACACTGTTCAGGAGGAAAAGCAGTGGGTGTTTTATGGGATAAGCTTGCCCTGTTAATCTTAGACATATGATAAAAGGGGAAGTTCTCTGGCACTGCTCTAACAGAACACAGTGCCATCGCTTTTCTATAAAGGATATAAAACCACTGCCCAGCAGCAAAAATCATTTCTGTGTTTTCCAAGTCAAACTGGGATCTGTTCCTGCTAATCCAAGCCCTGTGGTTTATGCATGGATTTCTGTCTTTCTCTAGCCAGAGGGACTGTCCAGAGAATACACCTACAGTGTGTTCTTCTGCCCAAATGGTAAGTTCATGATTTGAATGAGATATTCAGTTTATTTGAATCTGTTTTAAAAAGAAGCATTTGGTTTCTTTAAAAAAAAAAAAAAAATTAAAAAAAATCTTTGTTTCCATTTCTCTGTGATTGATGAGTTCTGGTCTGTAGGAAGAACTTGTAAATAAAGAGTCTTTCTTACCTGGCTGGCTAATTATGAATTTGCTCTAACTGCCCAAGTGATTTCTGGAAATGGCCATTAAATTCCTTTACTTTATGGAACAGTTTCAGTATTCAGCACTGTGGACAGTAACTGGGACTGTACTTTATTTTCAGCTGGTGCTTTAGGATTCAGTTCTGGAATCAGTCTGTCCTTTCTGCCAGAGATTTGGATAGCTCAGAGCTGGCTCCAGTAGCTGAACAGAGATGCTTTTGACCACTAGATTAGAACTGAAAAATCACTTGCTGAGCTCATAAGAAATTCAGCTGAGCAGTTTGAAGCATTTTCTGCCTTGAAGGGGGTAAAAATAAAAGATGGGAAGAAACAACCATGTGCATTTTAATATGTTGTTCATCAGAACGGGGGAGAGCTTGGGAAGGATGAAAGTTTGACAAGAAAGTCTCACAGATACGTGTGCTTGGCAGACAGATCTTTAAATGTAGAGTCTGATGAAGGAATAGAGATGGAAGCAAGTTTTGATAGAGAAGAAAAGAATTGCTGAGCCAGCCTCACTGGATAACCAAGAAGGCAAAGGCTGTGTTAGTTAGAAGGGGTTTTTATGACTTAGAACAAAGGATAAACCCACCTCAAACTAACACAGCCTTTGCCTTCTTGGTTATCCAGTGAGGCTGGCTCAGCAATTCTTTTCTTCTCTATCAAAACTTGCTTCCATCTCTATTCCTTCATCAGACTCTACATTTAAAGATCTGTCTGCCAAGCACACGTATCTGTGAGACTTTCTTGTCAAACTTTCATCCTTCCCAACATCAATACTTCAATAGAAGCTGGAACAAAACCATGTGCTGAGCAAAGCTCCGTTTGAATTTCAGTTATCAGCTCTAAGCTGAGCTCCAATCCTTACAACGTCCCCTTGTTTTTCTGACTAGAGAAAATCCACATTTCCACACCTAACAAATACGAGTACCAGTACCTGCAGAAGCCAGCCCAGATGAGGCACTTTGAGCTGGCAGTGAAGGCTCACAATGATGCTCACCTGGCCCTGTCCTCGGGCCCCCACGACATGGCCGAGATGGCCGAGATCGTCATCGGGGGACAGCAGAACTCCAGAACCTGGATTTCCACCAGCAAAATGGGAGAGCCAGTGGCCAGCAGGGACACGCCTGGCATCCTCTCCTGGGATGAATTCCGCAGCTTCTGGATCAGCTGGAAAAATGGAGTTATCCAGGTACTGCATTCTTCTGGGAGTCTCTTCTCTGTGTGAGCTGAGTTTGGGCACACACAGAGCAGTTTTTCCTTGAGCTCCATTCCTGTTGCCTTTTCCCTCTGAAGCCCTGGTCAGGCTGTTGTGATCACAACAAATCTGCTTTTGCCACCAGTATGTTCTCAGGCCATCAGTCCTGGTTGAGGTGGAGACAATACAGAGCAATGTGTAGCCATGATATTTTACAAAAAATCCTTTCCTTAGGATTTTTTCTCCTGAGAAGCTGAAGAGGCCTCAGGAACAAAATGTAAACATTGATTATCTGCTGCTGTGGAATGCAACAGGTGCATCTGGGATTGGTCTCATGTGGTTGTTTCTAATTAATGGCCAATCACAGCCCAGCTGGCTCAGACTCTCTGTCCCAGCCACAAGCTTTTGTTATCATTCTTCCTTTTCTATTCTTAGCCAGCCTTCTGATGAAATCCTTTCTTCTATGCTTTTAGTATAGTTTTAATATAATATATATCATAAAATAATAAATCAAGCCTTCTGAAACATGGAGTCAGATCCTCATCTCTTCCCTCATCCTCAGACCCCTGTGAACACGGTCACAGCAATGTTTTGTCTTTTTGCCATTGTCTTATTTGCCATATTGTCTTGTTGCCATTTTCAGAAGGCTTCAAACTGGTTTTATTTATTTATTTTATTTATAAAAAGCATGCATGCTTTTTATACATTCTTACAAAGCTCATAAGTTTACACTTTACTCATTGGTCAGGAAGGACAAACAACGTGTTTATTGGAATAGTTGCAGGTTTCTCTCATTTCTCCTTCTTTCTTTCTTGGTTTCTATGTCAATGACCTTGGTAGAAAATTCTTTTAGGGGCAAACATGGATCCTCTTCTCAGACTTCTCTCTGGCTCACAGAAGTTGTTCTAAAACCTCTTCCATAAGTCCTCAACATTTTCACTGATGAAACCTTGCAGGCCAAGCCCGTGGATTTCTCATTGATTTCTCATTGATTTCTCATTGATTTCTCCCCTGGATTGTTTTGTGGGTGGGAAGGAGAGAGGTATTGCTGCACCTGCAGGGCACACCTGGGCTGGGAGGTGTCCCAGCACCCCAGGCACGGTGACTCCACCTGTGTGGAGCTCTTGGAACTCCATGGTCTCTTGTCCCTTTCAGGTTGGCCACGGTACTCGGGTGCTAAACGAATCTATAATTGTGGAGTGGACAGTCCCCAAACAGCTTGAGGTGAAGTACATTGGCTTTTCCACAGGCTGGGGGTCAATGGGAGAGTTTAAAATTTGGAGAAAAGAAGAGACTGATGAAAATCACAATGAAGCATTTACTCTTGGAGTTCCCCACAACATAATTCCAGGATCAGAAAGAGCTACGGCTTCAATAATAGGTATCAATAATCAGGAGGTATCACTTAGGTACCCCTTCCCAAATGTCAACAGATGCTCCAGCTGTTACTTCTGACCAGTTCTTGAGTAATGCACAGCAGATAAAATAGTCACAGGCACTTTAAAAGGTTTATTGCAGCTTAATTTTGGGGCAGATCATTCCTTGGGGGTTTTTTGGCACTTGTTTGAAGCCTCTTTGGGTTGACAGTGGCTTGAAATTGGTGGCAGTGAGGGGCTTGGCAGGGGCACTGTCTGTTACTGCTCGTGGTGTTTATGTCATTGTCATCCTCATCACAAATTGTGCTGAGTTCTAAACTGCTCTAAACTGGGAAGTCATGGATAATCAGAGGCTGAAATGTGGAATTTCTTTAATCCAACAAGAGATTGAAGGGCTGGGACTTAACAGCTGAAGGACTTTCCATTTTTCACAGTTGATTTAAGCTGATTTGGGGTAGCCAGGAGCTATTAGTGCAGTGAGGTGGGGCATAACCACAAAACACCGAAAGAAACCCTTAAATCCCCTGATCCTGAGCAATTCCCCTCTTTCTCATCAGGAGATGTGATGGGTCCTACCCTGAACAACCTGGACAACCTGCTGAGGTTGCCCTTTGGCTGTGGGGAGCAGAACATGATCCACTTTGCTCCCAATGTCTTTGTCCTGAAATACCTGCAGAAAACCAAGCAGCTCAGCCACGAGGTGGAGGTTGAAGCTACAGATTACCTCCTTCAAGGTAACTCATCACAATTAAATTTTGAATTCACAGGTGGAGAAAAGGCTTTGAGTTCGTAGTTTTGCTTTACATGTCACTTTTTCTTATCAAGAATAGCCCAAGTGATGGGGATTCGTAATTTCTTGCAGGATGATCTCACAGCCTGACAGATTTTGATGGCAAGATATTTTTCCTCTGATATATAATCTCTGTTTCCCTTCAGTAGCTCCTAGTTCAGATGTTTATTGATTTCTTTTTTTTTCCTTAGCTGATTTCTATGTTTAAACATTTTAGAAAGTAAAACAAAATTAAATTTAGTGAAAATCTGTATATTTAGGGGGTTTTGCCTTATTCATAAATTATCTTTTCAAACCTTTAGACACTAGAGTTTTGGCTCTTTTCTGGACTTCTTTTTAAACAGTATTTTCAGCAGTATTTTCTTAGTAACAGTATACCAAAAATCAAAATGTAGTATCCAAAGTAGTTAACAGCCTTCATCACATGGCTCTAGGTTATCTGTCCTTTCAGTGTCCTGTTCTACTTTACCAAGCAACTCAAAACAACCTTTTTTTGTTTTCATTTTTTCCTTTTTTTTAATTTTTTTTTTTGCACTGTTTTTCTCAGCATTTGTTTTGGGAAGAGCCACATGCAAAATAGTTTTATAACTAAGTGCAATTCTCAGGACAAGTAAGAATTCAGAGATCATTAAAAACCAGAGTGGCCCAAAGGGACAAAGCTCTCTTGTGTATGAGTCAGACAATAGTCATGTCATGAAATCAGAGGTGACAGGGTTAGGTGGTTCTCCTCTGAAAATATCAATATAACATTTGATATGTGAGATATTTCTTGTGTTCAGCAGCAAAAGCCCAGCTCTGCTTCCTCTGCCTGGCTCCAGTCATTTCACTTGTAATTTTCTGGGCTTGCTGGGAGCAGAGAGGCAAAGGGAATTTGTTAATGGCCTGAGTCAGTGTTTCCTTTGCAACATCACATTTGCTTTTGTTTCTTTTTATGAATCTGCAAACCTTCCAGGTTTTTGGCTCCAAATCCTGTTTGCTAATTAACCCTTACAGAAGAAACTCCCAAGGGTTTTAAACCCTTCTATGTTCCCTGCAGCCCTGCCAAGTGTAAGGTTTAGATGGGAAATGCTCACTCTAGAATTGCTTTTGTGATTTACCAAGCCAGAAAACTTCTTCATCCCTCAAGCATCCATCATGGAAAGTGCTGATAATAAATACCAATAATTCCCAAGTATTCCCTCTTCTTTTGAAGTGGCCTGGGCTAAAGCAGTCAGTATTTTTTCTACTTTCCCACTAAAAAAAAAACCCCAAAAAGCAGGTGAACAGGGGAAAACTGGATGGATACCCAATATACATTTTATACAATTCATTTGTTGGGATGAGCATGGCTGTAGACAAACAGGTCTGATAAACAAATCATTTTCCTAGCAGAAAGAGCAATTTTTTTATTTTCATTTTCAGCCTCAGAAGACATTCCAGGAGGGAGTTCTTATCTTCAGCATTCACCTTAATTATTCACCTAATTATTATAATGTTAATAATGATGTCTGAAGCAAGCCCTGGGGCAGCCCCTGCAGCTGGAGGTGTTCACATGCATTGAGGTCACAGCTGTTGTTTTTATGTTACCTAAAGCTGTTCCAAGCAACAGCTTTGGGAAAAGTCAAAATCCAGCTGCAATGTCACAGGCAGAACCTTTTCATTTGTAAATGGAAGTCAAATGGAAGGAGAGTGGCTGTGTGATTAAGTAAAAACCTTTTGATAATGCTTTTTCTTCAGAGAAGTGTCAGATTTTTAGCATTTGCAGTGTCCCAGATGTTACCCTGAGCAGATTTCTGGATGAAGTGCACACAGAGCTGGCTCTCACTCACAGCAGAATAAGAAGCTGCCTCGGGCAGCAGAATCCCCTACACATGTTCCAGATGTTCTGAGTCTTCATTCACTTCAAACACTCATTTTTCTCTGTGTGAGGAGGTTTTGGACTCGCCAGTTCTTTCCAATTTCTTTTCTTTTCCCCAATTCCTTCCAGGCTACCAACGCCAGCTGACCTACAAGAGGCAGGATGGCTCCTACAGTGCTTTTGGGGAGAGGGACTCCTCGGGGAGCATGTGGTGAGTGGCTCTTCAAAACTGAGCTCAAACTGCTTCAAACTGAGTTAAAACCGAGGTGGAAACGTTCTAAGTGTTTGCTGAACAGGAAAAATGCACTGGGCTGGGGAAGAGGAGTCATTTTCCAGCTCCTGTATCACACACAGTGGAGAGTAGAAATGATGCAATAATATTTAGTGGCTCTGGAATTGCTGTACAGTGCTGCTCTGATGTGTTATAGGTGATTCAGGACCCAGGAGCAGCTAAAAGAGAGTTAAATCTACTAATTAGTCCAGGTTTCAGGCACAAAGCTGTAGTTAAGGACCATATCTGCAATTGGAGTAGCAATTAAGGGGTAATTAAGCACCTGATTCCATTAGGGAAGGGGGTTTTATCTGAAGCAGGGAAATGTGGCAGAGGCTTCTGTCAGGTAAAAAACCAACTCAAAACCAACTCAAAACCCCTCAAAGGCATCCTTGTACCTTGGACCAGCAGGATGGGTTTGTGCACTTTGTGATCTTTGGATTTGTGCACTGTGATCTTTGGAAAAAATCCTTAAATACATTTTCTAGGACATCAGTTTGTTGTATATTCATAAACTTTTTCTCTAAGCTAGTTTACATATTCTATGAATTGTTTAACATGGCTCCTCATTGGTTCTACTTGTTTAGAGTATGTGAATTCCTTGGTTGTGGTTTTAATCTTTTTTTTGTTATCATTTTTAGTTTTGGGCTTTGCTCTTCACTGCCTTCAGTCAGTGAGTGTTGATAATTGGCATTTCTGTAGCAGGTGTCTTCATTTATATTATTATTGGATCTTATATTTTTATTTATTTTATCTTATCTTATATTTTTATTGGATCTTATCCCATAAAGAGCTTATATAAATATGCTTATGTTAAAATGCCATGCAGGCATTTTAACATAAGCATATTTATATAAGCTATTTTACTCCTATGTCTAAACTTAATTAACAACAGAAATAAAAACTCCATCTTTGTAACAAAGTCATTTAACACCACACATATAAAATCCATTTCAATATTTGCAAAAAGCCAATATTCTAATATGTATCTATAACACAGGGAGCTTCCACCTCGGCCCCAGCATCTCCCAGTCCCTGGATGTGAGATGTGGTGACACAGAATTACTCAACACTCCAAAAATCCCCTGCCAGGCAGCAGAGTTTGCTACCCTCCCATTCCTCAGGGGCTTGTAAATGCAATGACTCAATCCCCCCAAGCTGGCCAGTGCTCACACTTGTTGTCAGAGCTTTAGAATTCCAAAAACACTTCTGGTGCTTTCTGAAGTCTTAATTCTGTATAAAGTGTAACACAGCTTCAGGCCTGAGGAAAGGATCTGGATTTCTTATGAGAAATATATTGATTCTTAATTTTAAAATATTGATTCTTAGCTTAAAAACTTTAATAATTTGGATAAAAAAGAACTATATTTCAGAGTGTGCCATAATTATGACAAATACACCTTTGAGTTCTACTTTTCAATTTATTTTGTTGACCTTTAATCCTTTTCTTACCCAAAGCCTGGACAGTGTTCAGGTGATTTTATGTCCCATGAACTTTTAAGAACAACATTTAGAGTTTCCCAGAAAGATTTTTTTCAATTTGTGCTTTCTAAGAATATAATTTTGTCCTTACAGGTACTTTAATCTGAATTTGTTTTTTCAGAAAAGATGATTAATTCATTTTTACAGGTTAACAGCTTTTGTCCTCAAGTCCTTTGCTCAGTCCCGTGGGTTTATTTTCATTGACCCCAAAGAACTCACAGCTGCCAAGGACTGGATCATCCAGCACCAGAAGGAAGATGGTTCTTTCCCTGCTATGGGCAGGATACTAAACAAGGACATTCAGGTAAAAACCACCCAGGATCAACTTGCAGCAAGGACATTTTAAAGTTATTATCAGAGCATGAAGTGATGCAGTTTGAACGTGAATTTTGCACTTGAAAGGCTGGGATGCTACAGGGAGAACAGGGGAATTTCAGCTCAGAAAGGTCCATCAGAATGTGCCTGTGGGGCGTCCCCAGAGGGTGGAAATCAAGGTGTGAAATCTTATAAAATCCTGCATTGAATGTGTCCTCAGGCCAGGGACAGCTGCTCCAACCAGCGTGGGCTTGGGTTCCTAAATTTTGTACTCCTTGTGTGCAAAGAAAAGAAATTTGGTGATGCTTCAGCTTCTCCTCCAGTTCTAACACATCCTTTGGGTTGCTTCAAAGTCTGTTTTTTTTCCCCAGAGTCTTTTTCTATAGTTTTCATCCAGTGTTTGTGTTGTTTGCCCTTCCAGGGTGGGATCCATGGGAAGATCTCCCTGACAGCTTATGTGGTTGCATCTCTTCTGGAAACAGGTGTCACTTCTGAGGTAACAAAAGCCTGGTTAAAACACCTCCAAAAATTCTCTCTATTCTTTCTTTATAAGAACTTCATTTTGCTGCTGTTTGCCTTCAGAGGTTCTGTGCTCTCTGCAATGACTGACAGCATCCAGGCAAGGGGAAGCTGCTGGAAAGCCTTGGGGCTGTTCTGAAGTTAAAGAATCTGTTCTGAAATTGTTCAAGGTGGTCTCCCAGCCTCCAGCCATCAGCTCATGATTATTCCAGCAGAGCAAAACGCTTCCCTGCAGCCCCATCCCTCAACCTCTCCCAGAAATTACTGCAAAAGGAGTTTTTCTGCCTCTTAGCTTCAAGCTGTGAGTGCAGCCTGTGCTGATCCTGCTCTCTTGCCTGCACAGACTCAGAAATTCTGGCTTGGTGCTAAAAGCAGTTGAACTTGGGGATCCAGAGAGCTCTTGTGGTCTGGCTTGGCTGCAGTGGCCAAAATGCTACTGCTGTTAGATTACAGTGCCTTTGGAGAGCTGAGCTCCTGCTCTGAGCTGGATTCAGGGCTCTGGAGAAAAACGTTTCTGTTCTTTGCAATGAGACAGAACAGGAACGCTGCAAAAAAGAGAAGCAGTTACATAGGAACAGCCAATTCTGCTGGAAAAAAACCCCAAATTTGCAGTACAGCTGGTGTTTTTGGGATTCCTCCTTCAAACTCCTGGTAACTCAGTGCTCCTGCCCTGTCGAGGCGGTCACGACATAAAGCAGAGACCACAAGCAGTCTCAGTTGGCAACACTTTATTATTGAATATGGCTGATTTTTATACACTTTCCAATTGTTTATCCTTCTTCTATCTTTACTATTGGCCACAATAAATCAACATAATACTATTGGTGAGAAGTTATAGTGACTTAATTAACTTTCTAAAAATGTTTCATCCAGCTGCAAAGTTCTTCTATCTTTCTTCCCTCGGTCTCCTTGGCTACAGCCTTGGAGAGAGCTCTTTATCAGTTTCTTCTTACTTCTCAGCTTCTTCTCACTCCTTTAGCTAACAGGCCCGTTGTTAGCCCCTTCCACACTGCCCTCTCCTGTGTTTCTGCCAGCATGCAGCTTCACTGGGATGGGGATGTTTAGATAAGGTTGTGGTGACACATTCCAGTGGCTGGGACTGGGAAGATGCTCCCTTGCAGATGTTCCCCTGCCCTTCAGCCAAGGGAGAGGGCAGGGCTGGGCTGGGAGGTGAAACAAGGAGGTGCAGAGTGGATGTTGCAGCATCTCTTGGAGATCTGCTCTCACACAGAAGGGCCCGTTCAGGCACTGCTTGGGTTTGATGAGTTTGTGAGGTGTCAGAGCAGCCAGTGCCCATTCAGGACCTCTGATAACCTCAACACTCCTCACCCATCCCTGTGGAGCCTGAAGAGTAAAGAAAAACAGAGCTGCTGCTGCAGGCAGATGCCCCCTAAAGCCCTGTCCTTGTTGGAGTGGAAGGCTCTGAACCTTAATAAAAATTCAGAAAACCCTGCAGAGCTCCCAGAGGAACTTCCTGCCTCCCTGTCAGCAGTGATGTGATGCTCTCTCTGGGCTGCTCTGTGTGGCAGGGCAGTTGCTGTGCATTCTAATGGTTTTCCTGGAGGAGATTTGTGAGTGTTCCTAATGATCTTAGCTAGGAAATGAGGAAGGGCAAGGTTAGCGCCACAGGGAAATCAAAGGAGAACCAAATTACATCAAGTCCAATTAAATTGTTTCTATAAATTATCAGAGCCACGTTCCTGCATGGTGAGGTCATTGGGGGAGTTAATAAAACATGTTTGTTGGCTGCAGGGACCCCTGGGAACCTTGGCCTTTATTATCCTCTGGCGTCTGCCAGACGCTGCAGAGTGTCAGGAGCACAATCAAACCTCAGCACAGAGCTCACCCTGCCCTGCTCATCTGCTGCCTTGCAGGGCACACGATTTCTTCCATTTCTTCAGCTGCAGGGGAGGAAAAGTGTGTCTAAAAGTTAGCCTCAATCATTCTCACTCTGCTGGTTGCACCTTTTTTTTTTTTTTTTTTAATTTTTGATGCATGGCTTTTCTCTGCCTAAATCATTCTCACTCTGCTGTTTGCACTTTTTTGATGCATGGCTTTTCTCAGGGTGTCCAATGTATTCTCAAAGTGTCCATGCTGTTCTGCAGAGAGCAAAATGTATCTTCCTGAGTTGGCTGTGTGGTTTTTGTTTGGATTTTGTTGGTGGTTTTTGTTTGGTTGCTATTGTATTTGCTGGGAAATGTCCCGGCCAAGGCAGGAATGATGAATCTGAGTCCATGGTCTTAGAAGGTTAATTTATTACTTTCTAATACTATATTAAAGAATATTATTACTTTCTAATACTATATTATATTAAAGAATATTGTTACTTTACAATACTATATTATATTAAAGAATATTATTACTTTACAATACTATATTATATTAAAGAATATTATTACTTTATAATACTATATTATATTAAAGAATATTGTTACTTTATAATACTATGTTATATTAAAGAATATTGTTACTTTATAATACTATATTATATTAAAGAATACTAAACTATACTAAAGAAAACAGAAAGGATTCTTACAGAAGGCTAAAAAGATAATTAAGAACTCATGATTCTCTCCAGAGTCCTGACATAGCTTGGCACTGATTGGCCAAAGAGTAAAAACAATTCACACCATAAACCAATGAAACAATCTCCAAACACATTCCACACGAGCAAAACAGAGGAGAAGCAAATGAGATAAGAATTGTTTTCCTTTTCCCTGTGGCTTCTCAGCTTCCTAGGAGAAAAATGGGGATTTTTTCAGAGAATGTGAATGCTACAAGTTGCCTTTTTTTTTTAATATAACAAGTAATAAAGCAATTCCAACTCCTGAGACTGGTACATCTACCTGGCCTCTTTCCCCTGTGAATGTAGGAAGAAAGAACAGCTGTAGAAAAAGCAAAACACTTCCTGGAGTCCAACCTGTACTCAGCAGAAGATCCCTACACCACTGCCCTGAGCGCCTACGCCCTGACCCTGCTGCACAGCCCCAGTGCAGCTGCCACGCTGCGCAGGATGAACAGCATGGCCATCACCCAAGGTAGGAGCTGCTTCTCCTCACAGGTGCCTTTGACAGGAAAAAGGAGCAGAAACCTGGTGGGTTTTGTGCTATATGAATTGATAAGGGAGATTCTGCCAGCTGGAGTTGAGCAGAGCTGTTTGGAAGTTTGCTGTGTTCCTGTGTTCTTCACTATTCTGTCCCCACACCATCCAAACACAGCCTGGATCATCTGAGCTGCTGGACAGGATGGGGTCTGAGGGATCAGGGATTCCTCACTGACAATTTCACTGAAAGAGGCTGATTTTGGGAAAAAAAATTAAAAAGAAAAGAAAAATCCCATCTTTCTAAAGTGATAACATTTGTGTTCGTATGGAAATCATCACAGGTTCCTTTGATAGGAAAAGGGAGCAAAACTTGATGGTTCAAATTTCCAGAATTGAATTAATGAGGGAGATTTGCTGTTTGGAAGTTTGCTGTGTTCCTGTGTTCTTCACTATTCTGTCCCCACACCATCCAAACACAGCCTGGATCATCTGAGCTGCTGGACAGGATGGGGTCTGAGGGATCAGGGATTCCTCACTGACAATTTCACTGAAAGAGGCTGATTTTGGGAAAAAAAATTAAAAAGAAAAGAAAAATCCCATCTTTCTAAAGTGATAACATTTGTGTTCGTATGGAAATCATCACAGGTTCCTTTGATAGGAAAAGGGAGCAAAACTTGATGGTTCAAATTTCCAGAATTGAATTAATGAGGGAGATTTGCTGTTTGGAAGTTTGCTGTGTTCCTGTGTTCTTCATTATTCTGTCCCCACACCATCCAAACACAGACTGGATCATCTGAGCTGCTGGACAGGATGGGACCTGGGGGATCAGGGATTCCTCACTGACAATTTCATTGAAAGAGGCTGATTTTGGAAAAAATAAATGAAGAAAAATCCCATCTCTCTAAAGTGATAACATCTGTGTTCATATGGAAATCATCACAGTTTCCTTTCACAAGCACATTTGGGCTACCATGAAGCTCCTTTGTGCCCTCTTTGGGATCAGTCCCTTGGTAGGATCCTTTAAATCCTATCAGAACAGGAACACCAACAGGACAAACTCTAAATCTGGACTTTTTTCAGTAGATTATAAAGAAAGGAAAAAAATTAAGAGGCAAAATTTTTATACAAACCCAAGGTGGCACAGTAAGGCAAGGATGCTCCTGGCTCTCTTTGGAGAGGGCTCCACACATGTGGCTGATGCTGAAGGAAGGCAAGTGCAGCAAAATCAGAGAATATTCTGAATTGTAGGGGACCAATTAATGAGTGAGTGTCCCACACAGAGATCAGAGCCACAGCCCTGGTGTTCAGTTCAGTTCTCAAACCAGCAGAGTGATTTTGAGTTGTTCAGAGGCTCTGCAGTAACACCTGTAGAGGTGTCAGAGGCCCTGCAACACCTCACATTCCCTGCTGGTGTATTTAAATCCAAAATCCAAGATCATCTGATCTTTTTTGAATGATCTCTGTCATTCCAAAGGGAGCCCAGGGACTGGATGTCCAGGAGGAGGGACAGGGAGCTCAGGGCAGGGAGCAAAAGTGGAATTTGACTCTTCCCTTGCACAGAGGCTCAGCTGCTCTGATAACAGCCCTGTCCCTCTGCCCTCTTCTCCCAGATGGATTTACACACTGGAGCCTCACAGGAACCCTTGTCACTGATGAAGACACCTTCATGGGGTTTAATGATGGACTCTCTCAATCAGGTATTTGGGAATCTGGAGGCAAAGGCAGAGAAAAGGGAAGGGGATGCCACAACCAGCCTGCATGTGTTGCAGGGAATGGTTTATAAAATATAAGGTGTTCTGGAATTGTCACTCAGTCAGGGAAGGGTCCAGGGAAGAGAGAGCTCAGGAAGGCAGGTAACATGGTGCTGAAAGAATAAATGAGAGGCAGAGTAAGATGTGGTCCAGACAGGACAGGTTTTTCAGCCCCAGATGTCTCATCAGCTTTCACTCCAGTTTTATAGAGACAGAATCCCAAGTGATTCTCACTCTTCTGTCAGGGAGTAATCATTCAAAATGGAAATCTGAGGGAATTCAAATAAATTTAATTTTAGAACTATTTGTCTTTGTGTTTTCAAATGAACATAAGGATTGTAGCACTGACTCTTCAGCTGGTTTTTCTACACTTTGGCTGTCAAAGCCACAGAAACTGAATGATGCTGTGATTTTCAAGCCACTTGAAGCCATTGACCTTTTGGATATCATGTAGGTGCAGCAGTGCTCAAGAGGGATCTGACTGGATATTGTATGAAAATCTCTAGGGCAGGGCAGCAGCAGAGTAGAACTGGAGTGGGAGAGGAATTACTTGTGGGATACAGTCAAGAGAAAGGAGTTTATTGTGTAAATATCTTTATTCTTGGCTATCTATTGCCTGAAGAGAGGCTTTTGTTGAAAGCAGAGATATTTTAGGCAGGTGAAGCACCTGGGGTGCAGACATTTTAACTTCCCTTTTCCTGTGTTTGCTTCTACAGACTCTTTAACTTTTTAGAATTATTTTTCAGTTAATCAATATTCATAGAACTATCTCTAGACCTGGATTCTCACATCTATGTGGTATTTTGATTTTTTTTTTTAATTTAAATTCACACCTCTTTCAGTTGTTTCTGCAGAGGTGGAAATGACATCTTATGCCCTTCTGACCTACACACTCCTGGGAGATGTGGCCTCTGCACTCCCTGTGGTCAAGTGGCTCTCACAGCAGAGGAATGCACTGGGAGGATTCTCATCTACTCAGGTGGGCAGCCTCTGGAACAGCTGGGGTGCATGCATTGGCAATTGATCCAGGAATGTGGAGTTTCCATCTTCCTGACAGAAATTATTTGTGTTCTGCTAAGAAGAAAAACTTTCCACGGCTCTTTACTGCTTTCTCCTCAGGCTGGTAGTTTGAAAGGAACCCAGAGTTTGTCCTCACAGGTGCCTTTGATAGGAAAAGTGAGCAAAACCTGATGTTTCTTTTGCTATATGAATTAATAAGGGAGACTGTGCCAGCTGGAGCTGTTTGGAAGTTTGCTGTGCTCCTGAATTCTTCACTATTCTGATTTCTCCCTCTTCTGGCCCCCAGGACACCTGTGTGGCCCTGCAGGCTCTGGCTGAATATGCCATCCTTTCTTATGTTGGAGGAGTCAACCTGACCATTTCCTTGGCTTCTACAAACCTGGACTACCAGGAGACCTTTGAGCTTAACAAGATGAATAAAAAAGTCCTTCAGACTGCAGTGGTAGGTGGTTTTGTGCAGGCAGGGTTTTAAAGCAATCCATGTGAGCTGGGTTCTGAATGAGGACTTGGATCAGTGATGGTAAAAGCAGAAGTGAAGCACTGAGACCTGTGGGGACTTTGTGTGGGTTTGTGGCTGGATTCTGCTGGGAAGGAGGCAGCACTCCTAATTAAAGGCATTTTTCACCATAACCAATGGCTGATGTTGATTTTGTGCTGCTGTTTGTCTCTGCCATTGTAAGTGCAGGTGGTGAAGAGACTAAGCCATGCTCACTTCCCTTCTGCAATGTCCTTTATAAAGGTATTTTGTACAGAACAGAGTTCATTTAATATTCATTTCCATTCTGAGCACCATGCCTTGTCTTGTGCATTCTCCCCAGATCCCCAGTATTCCAACAGGGCTGTTTGTGAGTGCCAAGGGTGAAGGCTGCTGTCTGATGCAGGTAAGTTTGTCATGGGGCTGGAGAAGGCATGGCAGCAGATGATCTCTAACCTCACAGCCTGATTGCTGCTTTTCTAATCCCACTTTGCTGTGAGGAAGGACTTACACTTGGAATTTCTCTCAAAATAATTCTGTAACTCTTGGTGTTGCTTTAATTTGGGAAGTGAATGTGGAGATGTCTATGTAAGCTCTGGTAGAGCTTAGATAGAGATAGAACTGTGTGTGTTATTGTAGCAAATAACAATCCCCCCTGAGTGGGGAATAATTACTATTGACTCCATGGCTCCAATAATTAGCATTGACTCCATGATTGCAGGAGGCTGATCAATTGCTTTATTAAGCTGTACTATATTATACTATAATATACTGTACTATAAAGAAACTCATAGCCTTTATAGACTGTCTGATACAGTTTTAACTTAATTGGTCAATCAATCCAAACACCATCCAGTGTCCAATTAAGAAATCACCTGATTAATTGCTTTACTAAACTATACTATACTATATTATACTATACTATACTATAAAGAAACTCATAACCTTCACAGACTGTCTGATACAGTTTTAACTTAATTGGTCAATCAATCCAAACACCATCCAGTGTCCAATTAAGAAATCACCCTTTGGTAAACAATCTCCATAACACCTGTGCACAACAACAGGTGCAGCAAATGGAGACATGAATTGTTTCTCATTCTCTTCTCTGAACTTTCTCACAGCTTCCCAGGAAAATCCTGGGAGAGAACCATGTCTGTCTGTGTTCAGAGGATATGTGATTACCACATGTGGTAAAGCCTCTGTTGCCTCCCCCTCTGAGGAGCTCTTGTGTCTGCTGGATGTTTGTGGACACTTTTTTGTGTCAGTGTCAACATTACGTTGGATTACTGTGACCGTGTTCACAGGGGTTCTTGGATGAGGGGAGAGATGAGGATGTGACTCCATGTTTCAGAAGGCTGATTTATTGTTTTATGATATATATTATATTAAAACTATACTAAAAGAATTGAAGAAAGGATTTCATCAGAAGGCCGGCTAAGAATAGAAAAAGAAGGAATGATAACAAATGCTTGTGTCTCTGACAGAGTCTGAGCCAGCTGGGCTGTGATTGGCCATTAATTAGGAACAACCACAATCCCAGCTGCACCTGTTGCATTCCACAGCAGCAGATAACCATTGGTTACATTTTGTTCCTGAGGCCTCTCAGCTTCTCAGGAGCAAAAATCCCGAGGAAAGGATTTTCCATCAAAGATGTCTGTGACAGACTACAATGGAGCTGTAATAACCCACCCTGATTAGCTTTTATTTCCCCTCTTCCCGCTGCAGATTGATGTCACTTACAACGTGCCTGATCCCATAGCCAAGCCAGCCTTCCAGCTGCTGGTGAACCTGAAGGAGCCCAAGGCAGAGCAGCCCCTGCCAGCCCCGGCCCCGCTGCGCTCGGGCTCAGGCTCCGAGCGCCGCCCCGGAGCCCTGCACAGGGACAGGGCCCTGGGGGACGACGAGGACCCGGCCTCAGACCAGGACCACCGGGAGTACAAAGTCATCCTGGAGACCTGCACCAGGTAGGAAAGGCCAGTCCTGCCCCCCACAGAATGTTTGGTTTGCTGGTCTTGGTGTGCATTGTCACCGAAGGGGTATCGGGGACAGACAAAGGTGATACACAGACTCCATCATCAGAAGGCATGAAAAGGCCTTTATTATTAGAAACCCACAGTTCCTACAGAAACAATTTTCTTTCTTCTCAAAAGAAAAAAAAAAGGGCAGAAATTTACCTCTTTATACAAATATTAAAAATAAATAATAATAAATATTTATATATAAATGTATAATATAGATAATATATTATATTTATATATACATAATATAGTTTGTAAATATCTATATTATATATAGTGTCTATATCCTGGAGACCTGCACTAGGTAGGAAATGCCAGTCCTGCTCCTCACTGAGCTCTTGGTTTGCTGGTCTTGGTGTGTGCTTTGTCACCAAAGGTGTATCAGACACAGAAAAAGTGATACAGAAACTCCATCATCAGAAGGCATGAAAAGTCCTTTATTATTAGAAACCCACAGTTCCTACAGAAACAATTTTCTTTTTCCTCAAAAGAAAAAAAAAAAGGGCAGACATTTACTATTGCCCTCCTCTTTATACAAATATTAAAAATAAATAATAATAAATATCTATAAATATATAATATATATAATATATTATATTGATATATACATAATATAGTTTGTAAATATCTATATTATATATAGTGTATATATCCTGGAGACCAGCACCAGTAGGAAATGCCAGTCCTGCTCCTCACTGAGCTCTTGGTTTGCTGGTCTTGGTGTGTGCTTTGTCACCAAAGGGGTATCGGGGACAGACAAAGGTGATACACAGACTCCATCATCAGAAGGCATGAAAAGTCCTTTATTATTAGAAACCCACAGTTCTTACAGAAACAATTTTCTTTTTCCTCAAAAGAAAAAAAAAAGGCAGACATTTACTATTGCCCTCCTCTTTATACAAATATTAAAAATAAATAATAATAAATATATATAAATATATAATATATTATATTTATATATACATAATATAGTTTGTAAATATCTATATTATATATAGTGTATATATCCTGGAGACCTGCACCAGTAGGAAATGCCAGTCCTGCTCCTCACTGAGCTCTTGGTTTGCTGGTCTTGGTGTGTGCTTTGTCACCAAAGGTGTATCAGACACAGAAAAAGTGATACAGAAACTCCATCATCAGAAGGCATGAAAAGTCCTTTATTATTAGAAATCCACAGTTCTTACAGAAACAATTTTCTTTTTCCTCAAAAGAAAAAAAAAAGGGCAGAAATTTACTATTGCCCTCCTCTTTATATAAATAGTTAATATATACATATAATATTTAGATATTAAATATATATTGATCATAAATAATAATAAGTATCTAAAATCTATAAAATATTTATAATATAATATATAAATATATAATATTCATACATATATACATAATATAGTTTGTAAATATATATATTCTATATTATATAGTGTATATATCTTTACACATATATAGTGTTGTCTGTCAATCTTTGGCACATTTTTTAATCAATGCCAGAGTACCACTGAGCCAGACCATGAAGAAGAGATGATCTGGAGAACTGGACTAATGCTTACAGCCCCAAAATTGTCAGGGGCTGTGTTAGCAATGAGGGGAAAGAGCTGATGCTGAGGACTGAATCAGCTCACACAGATCTAAGACCTGGTTGGCCTTTAGGAATCATCTTTCACCTACTGGTCAAGAAGGGACAGCTCCTTCTTATATTATCACTGAGTTTCATTATTGCCTCTCCAAACCCTGAAAATGACAAATGTGATGTGATTTCTTTGTATAAGGAGGAAAAGAAAAAATTCTGGATTATTTTCACCACAGAGTCATTCCAAATTACAAATGTGATGTGGTTTCTTTGTATAAGGAGGAAAAGAAAAAATTCTGGATTATTTTCACCACAGAGTCATTCCAAATTACAAATGTGATGTGGTTTCTTTGTGTAAGGAGGAAAAGAAAAAATTCTGGACTACTTTCTTAAAACTCTCAAAGAGGAAGGTAAATTCAACTGGTTAACTAATATCTTAATTGTGTCAATAGTTTTACAAATATTACTGACTTGACTTTATTATTTAGAACGAATTTCATGTTTGTGACCAGGAGCAGGGCAGGTGCTGCTTCTCTACAACAGGAGAACTCCAGAGAGTGCCTCAGATGGAAATGGAAAATTGTGGCTGCCTTATCAGAGCTTAATGGGAAACTCTGGCTCCCTTATCAGCTTCTGTCGCTTCCTTCCTGCAGAGACGAGGGCACACAGAGACTGCAGGGCCCCAGGAAAAGCTGGGATTTGTTTTTCTTGGCCCAAACTTGCCCCTGGTCCGTGGGGATGTGTTGTGGCACAAGCACTGCCCCCAAGTGTCACAATGTCACTGTGCCAACCTCTTCTCCCCCTGCCCGAGCCCTCAGCCTGTTTTGGGGAGAGGATGAAATTCCACAGTGGTGTCAGATGCTGAGGAGGCTGCCCTGCATCAGCACAACCTCTCTGCTGATAGCTCTGAAACTCCTGTCCTGGGAATTGCTGCAGCTGAGGCAGAAATTTGAGAAGAAGCCCAGTGCAGGGAGATGGATTGCTTGGAAAGGAAACAAAAGCAAATGAAATCTTCCTTTCCTCCCCTTCTTGCTGTAATGATGCTCTCAGCTCCATCATCATCATCTTGCTGGGGCAGTGTGAAGAGAGGAGTGCAGCTGAGGGTGACAACTGAGCTGTTTTGGAGCTGGGGGTGTTCTCAGGATGTGATGAAGTGTTGCCATGGCCAGTGACATCCCTGGGGCACTGCTGAAGGGTTAGGGAGAGCCCAGGGTGGAAAACAGAGCTGTGATGTGTAACAGAGGCTGGGGAGATGCAGGCAGAGGGATCCTGGATGATTTATTTGGGAGTGTGGCTCTGGTTGAGTACACTTTGCATGCTCTTGCATCTTTTTGTGCCCATTACCAGGAGGAGCATGGAGTCAGATGGGAATTGAGGGATCCTGGATGATTTATTTGGGAGTGTGGCTCTGTTTGAGTACACTTTGCATGCTCTTGCAAGTTTTTGTTCCCATTTTCGGGAGGAGCATGGAGTCAGATGGGAATTGAGGGATCCTGGATGATTTATTTGGGAGTGTGGCTCTGTTTGAGTACACTTTGCATGCTCTTGCATCTTTTTGTGCCCATTACCAACAGGAACATGGAGTTAGATGGGAATTGAGGGATCCTGGATGATTTATTTGGGAGTGTGGCTCTGTTTGAGTACACTTTGCATGCTCTTGCATCTTTTTGTGCCCATGACCAACAGGAACATGGAGTTAGATGGGAATTGAGGGATCCTGGATGATTTATTTGGGACTGTGGCTCTGTTTGAGTACACTTTGCATGCTCTTGCATCTTTTTGTGCCCATTACCAGGAGGAGCATGGAGTCAGATGGGAATTGAGGAGGTTTAATGGCTCTGGGAGCCCTGAGTGCCTCACCCAGAGCCTCCTCATGCTACTGTGAGCCTTGGGCTGGGGTGTGGCACCCCAATCCCTGAGCTGAGGGGGCTCCAGAGAGAGGAGCCAGCTCAGAGCTGGCAAATCTGGTGCTGGAAGCCGTGGGATTGTGTTTTCTCAGAGCTTTCCCCATTCTCCCCTCATTTTCCCTCATTTTCCCCCTATTTCCCTGCTGGGCCCAGCCCAGGTAGGGCACAGCAAATGGGTGAGCTGCCAAGGAGGGAGGGCTGGGAGCTGCTGGCAGCACAGAGAAAAGGAGCCCCCCCTTGTTCTGGAATTCCAGGAGCTGCCTAAGGATGGACACTCCTCTGCCATGCTGCAAAAATTGAGATTTTGCCCCTTCTCTCCACGCCTTTCTTGTGTGGGGTTTTGTGCACATTTATAACAACTCAATTTCAGAGATTTTTTCTGAGTTTTCAGTTATACTCTGGAGGATGATACAGGCAGTGATTTAACAGCACTTTACTGACTCATTAGCAGAAGTCCTTTTCTCAGTGCCAGGGGTGAAACAGGCATTTATGGAAGCCCAGGACTGAATGACCTTGCCTGGTGTCAGGGATTAGCATCCCTTTCCCACCACAGTCCATCCACAGCCCTCCTCTCAGGGTGGAACAGAAGTTTCTCCTACTCCAAGGGTTTATTTCCTTTTCCCAAGGGCATTTTCTCAGTGATTAATTGAAAAAGAAAGCAATCAGCCCCACAGGTGACTGCATCCCTCTGCTTTTCTGCCTCTGTGTTCCAGGACATCTCCTACCCCCTGTGAGCTGGGCATCATTTTGTTAAATAAAAGCAGAAAAGAGGATTTTTAAAAACCAACTTGTGGCTTGTGGCTTTTTCCAAGCACTTCAACAAGGAGAGCCTTTTAATATGTTATTTTTTTTCCTTCTTCTGGAGTTGGTTTCTCCATTCTGAGTTGCCCATGGATCCTGAGTTTGTTCCCATTTTCTCTGTTTTTGTTCCCATGGGAAGATGGCTGCACTCTGGATCCTCAAACATGGCTGTGTTGGAAGTGCCTTTGTTCTCGGGGTTTCGGGCAGATATTGAGAGCCTGGAGCAGGTAAGGGATGGAATTGGAATGGGATGGGATCAATGGGATGGGATTGGGATCAGTGGGATGGGATCAATAGGATGGGATGGAATGGGATCAGTGGGATGGGATTCGGATGGGATCAGTGGGATCTATGGGATGGGATCAATAAGATGGGATGGGATCAATGGGATGGGATCAGTGGGATGGGATCAGTGGGATGGCATGGGATCAATGGGATGAGATCAGTGGGATGGGATTGATGAATCAATGGGATGGGATCAATAGAATGGGATAAGATCTATGGGATGGGATGGGATCAATAGAACGGGGTGGGATCGATGGGATGGGATCAATAGAATGGGGTGGGATCAATGGGATGGGATGGGATCAATAGAATGGGGTAGGATCCATGGGATGGGATCAATGGGATGGGATGTGATTGATAAGATGGGATAGGATCCATGGGATGGGATCAATGGGGTGGGATCAATAGGATGGGGTGGGATCCATGGGGATAGGATCAGTGGGATGGAATCAATGGGATGGGATGGGATCAATAGGATCCATGGGATGGGATGTGATTGATGGGATGGGATCAATAAGATGAGATAGGATCAGTGGGATGCGATCAATGGGATGGGATGGGATCCGTGGGATGGGATCTATGGGATGGGATCCATGGGATGGGGTGGGATCCATGGGGATAGGATCAGTGGGATGGGATGGGATCAATAGGATCCATGGGATGGGATCAATAAGATGGGATAGGATCAGTGGGATGCGATCAATGGGATCCATGGGATGGGATCAATAGGATGGGATAGGATCCATGGGGATAGGATCAGTGGGATGGGATCAATAGGATCCATGGGATGGGATGGGATCAATGGGATGAGGGTGCAGGGTTGAGATGTGGATCTCTGCCTGGGAGGGGTTCCCTCTGAGGGCCAGGAGGAGGCCATTGAGTGTCAGAGCACTGCTGAAAAGATGCAATTAACGTTGAGAAAGGGGAGGAAGAGATTCCACTTGTCAAAAAATCTCTCTGAAATGAGGGAACAGGCATTCAGAGCAGGCTGAGCAAACCCAACCTGGCCAAGCCAGTAATTAACTGAGAGCCCTTGGAAAAGCTGAGGTGCAAATGTGCTCTAACAGGAGCTGTTTATGGCTGCTTAGTGAGCTGTGTTATCTCCAACATCTGGATCCCATTTCTTTGGAGGCTCTGTGTCTTGGAATTTTTTTGCCCTTTTTATTTTTTATTTTTTTCCCCTTCTCTCTGGGAGAACATGGTGTTTCTTGCAGCCAAGCTGAGGTGGACAGAATGTGCCTCGTGCCCAGCCAGCCCTTCAGGGCAGAAGAACTGAAATCTTGAGCTTTGCTCTATATTTGTGGGAGTATTCCATTCATTGCAACTCATTACATTTTGTGGAACGTTGCATTCACTGCTGGGGTTCTTGTGCTGCAAAGATTTATTTTTTTTAAGGGCTGTTTAACTGAAGAGGTGCAAAATCTTTGCATCCTTGAGAGCTGGTAAAAAAATTTTGCTTCTAAATGACCTCTTCTGTTAATAACTTTATATTGGGAAGGGATCTGAGGAATGAATTTTAAAGTAGAATCGTTGGGAAATTGAATTTGATATCATAATTCAAGGAGGAGTGCACATTGCTTTATCTTCTCTAGGATTTCCCTTAATTTGGCTGATTTATAATTGAAACTGAAGAGGTGTAAAACTTTTGCATCCTTGAAAGCTGGTAAAAATATTTTGCTTCTAAAGAACCTCTTCTGTTAATAACTTTACCTCATTATATTGGGAAGAGAAGGGATCTCAGGAAAGAATTTTTAAGTAGAATCATTGTGAAGTTTAATTTGATCTCATAATTCAAGGAGGAGTGCACATTGCTTTATCTTCTCTAGGATTTCCCTTGATATGGCTGATTTATAATTAAAACACCATTGCATTTTCTTGGAGGAAAAAGCCCTCTGGAGGGGTTTACAATCCATGTCAGAAGCTGCTGTCAGATGTCCCTGAAGCCTCAGAAATTTTTGTATTAATGCCTGAGAAGCAATTGCATCCTTTCAGAAGAGGGGATCAGATATGGAATTATTCCTATAAAGAGAAAAACTGCAGTTATTTATATCCATTCACAAGCTGCACGTGGAGAAATCTCTTTTCAAACCCAAGCATGTAAAATGAGTCAGATTTTATTTGCCTGTGGGTCTGATATTCTCTCTCATGCAACCAACTGAATGTTCAGGTGGGAGCAGGAGTTCTCCAGCAACCCCATGGGGGGAAAAAAAAAGGAAAATTTAGGTGAGGAGCCTGCAGTGGGTTTGGTTCCTGCTTTTCCCCTCTGCTGAAGGTGCTGGAGTGATGGGCATGTGTAGGGCTGTCAAATAAAGTGTCTTGCACATTCATGTAAATAACAGTAGAAAAAATATGGATTAGAACCAGAGAGAGCTCCAAATGTCCCAGGAGGAGAACAACAGGATATCTTCATGGTGTTAAACCTATGGAATGTTCTGTGAGCAGAGGGAAAGGGTCAAAAGAAAGAGCGTGAAGGGTTTTCACTGCAGGAGAACAGGAAAGTTCTCAAGGAATATATTCCTGTACTGCTTTTTTTTTATTATTATTTATTTTTTTCTTCCCCTTTTGCCCCCATTTTCCTCCCCCATTTTCCTCCCCCATTTTCCTCCCCCATTTTCCTCCCCCATTTTCCTCCCCCATTTTCCTCCCCCATTTTCCTCCCCCATTTTCCTCCCCCATTTTCCTCCCCCATTTTCCTCCCCCATTTTCCTCCCCCATTTTCCTCCCCCATTTTCCTCCCCCATTTTCCTCCCCCATTTTCCTCCCCCATTTTCCTCCCCCATTTTCCTCCCCCATTTCCCCCCCCCCATTTTCCTCCCCCATTTTTCCCCCATTTCCCCTCCCATTTTCCCCCCATTTCCCCCCCCCCCCCATTTTTCCCCATTTCCCCCCCTTTTCCTGTCCAGCCTGGTCTTGGGCACTGCCAGAGATCCAGGAGCAGCCACAGCTGCTCTGGCCACCCTATTCCATGGCCTCAAAACCAAAAATTCCCTGTCATAAGTGTGTGTGTGAGCCCAGGAGGCTCTGCTGCTGAACCAGGATTGCTTCCTTTGGAAAGCAGGAGATTTTCCTAAATTGGGAAGAATTTTGCATCTTCAAGAGGGACTGTTCCCCTTGAAGACCTGAATTCCGTGGTGTTTTATTGCATTTAAACCCTTTTGCATCTCTAAAAATGAAATGTGGTGACAAAACCCAGGCATATCAGTAGATACAAGCCCAAAATGCAGATACAGCCCCACCTGATCCAGCTCAGCAGAAGAACCTCAGAGCCCCTTGCAGGGCCTGAGAGGAACTGGGGACGAGGGATGGAGGGACAGGACACAGGGAATGGCTTCCTGCTGGAAAAGTGACATTTAGATGGGAAAAAATCCCATTTAGATGGGAAAAAGTCGTATTTAGATGGGATTTTGGGCAGGAATTGTTCCCTGGCAGGAGAGGAGAAGGCTCCAGGGAGAGCTCAGAGCCCCTGGCAGGGCCCTAAAGGGGCTCCAGGAGAGGGACTGGGGACAAGGCCTGGAGGGACAGGACACAGGGAATGGCTTCCACTGGAAAAGTGACATTTAGATGGAGGAAAAAATTCCATTTAGATGGGAAAAAAGTCCCATTTAGATGGGATATTGGGCAGGAATTGTTCCCTGGTGCTCACCTGGAGAGGAGAAGGCTCCAGGGACACCTCAGAGCCCCTTGCAGGGCCTGAAGGGGCTCCAGGAGAGCTGGAGAGGAACTGAGGACAAGGCCTGGAGGGACAGGACACTGCCAAAGTGGAATTTAGATGGGCAAAAATTCCATTTAGATAGGAAAAATTCCTATTTAGATGGGATATTGGGCAGGAATTGCTCCCTGGCAGGAGAGGAGAAAGCTCCAGGGGAACCTCAGAGCCCCCTGAGGGCCCTAAAGGGGCTCCAGGAGAGCTGGAGAGGGACTGGGGACAAGGGATGGAGGGACAGGACCCAGGGAATGGCTCCCACTGGGAAAGGGGAGATTTTTGTGGGATATTGGGCAGGAATTGTTCCCTGGCAGGAACAATTCCCTGTGGAGGCCCTGGCACAGGGTGCCCAGAGCAGCTGGGGCTGCCCCTGCATCCCTGGCAGTGCCCAAGGCCAGGCTGGACAGGGCTGGGAGCACCTGGGACAGTGGGAGGTGTCCCTGCCATGGCAGGGCTGGCACTGGATGAGTTTTAAGGTCCCTTCCCACCCAACCCATCCTGTGATTTCTTCATGGCTCCCAAACAAGGGCCCAACACAAAATTCTGATGTATTTTGGACCCCACCTTGAGCAGAGCCAAGTCCCACCTTTGCCCCTGCTGCCTTTTCCCTGCCCTGCTGTGGAGGGGCTGGGCTGTAAATCAGCATTTTCTGGCATTTTTTTGGCATTTTGTGATTTTTCCCTCAATGCAGGCCTGGAGCAGCCCCACGTGCAGCCCCAGGGCAGCTGTGCTTAATGAGGGCTCTGTGCACAACCCACCACAAATCCTCCTAATAATGCTGGATGTCGACAGGGTCAGGAGGTCACCCTGGGCTGGGATAGATCAAACCCCACCAGAAAAATGCACTTTTAGCTGAGCCCAGCAGTTCCCGGTGGCGCCGGCGTCTCCAGGCCCTCATAAAAGTCCTGTCTGCAGCCATGGACTGCTGAGGAATAACAGCCACCAGCAGGGCCCTAAAATTATAAGGACAAATTAAATTGGCCTTTTTCATATTGTGGGGGGCTTAAAGAGACGGTGCTTGGCTTGTTACAGGAGGAGCAGGAAGCTGGGGAGCAGGGGTTACAAGCAGGAGTTTGGGCAAATTTCAGTGTTCAGAAAGAAGCAGGGCTGCTTGTTTTGTGTCATTCTAAATTATTATTATTATTATTATTATTATTATTATTATTATTATTATTATTATTATTTTCATATTTGTTAGTAGTAATTATTATTACAATTACTATAATATATATATAATATATCATATATATAGTATATTATATATAATAATTATTATAATTATTTGTTCCCATTTCCACAGAGATTTTAGCCTGCCATCTCAAAGTAACTTAAGATATACATATGATAATATATATTAATATTACATTAATATATATAATAATTATTAAATTTATTAGTAAGAATTATGAAAATAATAATAATTTAATTATTTGTCCCCATTTCTGCAGAGATTTTAGCTTGCAATCTCAAAGTAACTTAAGATATATATAATAATATATACTAATATTACATTATTGTATATAATAATTATTAAATTTATTAGTAAGAATTATGAAAATAATAATTATGAAAATAATAATTATGATAATAATTTGTTCCCATTTCCGCAGACATTTTAGCCTGTGATCTCAAAGTAACTTAAGAACATTAAAACCAAAATAAAAACAAACAAAAACAAAACCCCCTAAAACCCACAAAAACAAAAACCCAAACAAACAAACAAAGACTCACAAAATACCCCCACAAGAATATGTTTAAAAATGGGGTTGTCTGACAGAGGTTGAAGTAATGGGACAGTTTAGAGAATAGAATTATAGAATAGAGTGCTCTGGCCCTATCTTGGCTCTCCAAACTTTGATTAAAACACAAAAGTTCTTTTCCACAAACCCTCATCCTCCCCAGCTTCAGTATTAGGTATTTTCCACGTGCCAGATGCATTCTAAATACAAATTATCAAAACAATAATGCTTGATCAGGGAGGACAGTCACACTGTTGAGATGTTCCAAGGGCAGAAATCATAGGAGGAACTTTTGGAAAATTGAAAATGAAGGTTTGGAGATGTGGGAAGTGCCCTTAATTCGTGTGCAGATAAAAAGATAAAAATATAAAAAGTGGATGTGTGGGCCTGCCTAGTACAGTGCAAACCCCAAATTCCAAATCCCTGGGCCTGGAAGGGAGAGAAGCTGAGGAGCAGAGGCCTGGCCTGACCCCATTTGTCAGAGGAGGGTGCCTGGGGCTCTTTCAAATGGCTGCTCTTTTCAAATGGGAGGATTAATTTTCCTGGCAGGAGAATGGTTTGGATTTTTCAGCTGCTGGGAGGAGGGGACCTTCGATACCCAGGGAGATTCCCTGGTGGTCTGAGGGGTGTCAATAAATAAGAGACTTCATTGAGTGGGTTGGGGTCTCTGGGGTCTTGCTGGAGCCTTGGCACTGAAAACAATCTGGGAGCTGCTGGGTGAGATCATGAATGAGGCAGCAGCCGAGTCCAAGAGCCCTCAGCTGATGCACCTTGCAAGAATTCCTCAGCAGGACTCAGAAGTAACTTCAATCTCTTTGCATTTTCCCTCTCTTGCAAGAATTCCTCAGCAGGACTCAGAAGTAACTTCAATCTCTTTGCATTTTCCCTCTCTTGCAAGAATTCCTCAGCAGGACACAGGCAGGGACACACAGGTGGATTTTCCCTTTCTGCCACATGACAGCAATTTCAACCCCTTTGCATTTTCCCTCTCTTATGGAAACACCCTTTTCCAACAGAAGAAATCCCTGGAGTTTAGTGTCTGATGAGTTTTCTAAGCAGCCTGAAATCTTACTTCTTCTCTCATTTCTACCTGTTTTCTATAAAAGGAGATTAAACTAAAAATGACAATTTTAATTTTTTTTTTCGCCCCAGTTATTGATGAACAAGCAAATTGGGTTAAAAAGATATGAAGTGGATGGAAGAAAAGTCCTCTTTTATTTTGATGAGGTAATGGCTTTGTTTCTTATAATTATGTTGGATTTTAATGAGAGGCAAATGAGCAGGGGATGAGGCACAGGCAGGGTGTTGGGGGTCCCTCAGGGGTGAGGATCACCCTGCAGCTTTAAGTGGGTTTTGCTTGAGCTTCTTTTCCTGCAGGTGAGGTTCTGGTTTTGCTTGGAAACCAAAGTATAACAGAGGCAGGTGATTCCCTTCAGCCCATGGAGTGGTTTTGGGTGGATATCACTTAGAATTTTCCCTTGAAATAATCTGATTTTCAGGTCCAACTAGCAGTGCTAAATGCAGAATAATTTAGATCTCCCAGCGCAGACCTGAGAGTGGAAGGTGAGATCTCTCTTGGCTTGGTCAGCACCAGGAAATTGTCTGGTGGTTGTGGGCAAGACAGGGAGCACAGCTGGAGTGTCTGCCATGGCTCTGTGGCAAACATGAGTTTTAAAGGTCAGCAAAGCATCCTGCTTTATTCACCCTGTTTGGTTTTTATTCATTATCTCTGTCCCTGTACTTGGAGTATTGGAGGTGTCTTTGTGCTTGGCATTTGAGGCCAACAGATGCTGTGTTCATTTCTCTTCACTCCAAGTGGAGTTTTTGAGTGTTTTACCCTATTCCTCACAGATTCCCAGCCAGTGCATGACCTGTGTGAAGTTCCAAGCTTTCAGAGAGCACATAGTTGGGAAAACAGCCCCAGTTCCCATCAAAGTGTACGATTACTACGAGCCAGGTTTGTGCCTGATCCCCTCTGATCCCACCAGATCTCCTGGCATGAGGCTCATCTGTGATTTCTCCTCCTTGCTGCAGCTTTTGAAGCCACTCGTTTCTACAACGTGAGTGAGAACAGCCCCCTGGCCAGGGAGCTCTGTGATGGCCCAACCTGCAACGAGGTGGAAAGCTCAGCCAGCCAGTGGGTTGGTGAGTTACCCCAAAACCACACGGATCTTTAGGGAAAATGGGACCCACAACTGTTCTGAACTCAGAACATTTCTATTCTTTTATATATTTTTATATATATTTTTTTTATATATTTTATATATTTTATATATTTATATATATATTCTTTTATATATTTATATATAAATATATAAAATTATATATTATTATATAATATGTATAATATGATAAATTATATTTAGACAAATGTGTTTCGCTCTCTGTGTTAGTATAATAAAATAATATCATTTTTATATTATATTTATATATAAATATATAAAATTATATATTATTATATAATATGATAAATTAAATTTAGACAAATGTTGTGTTTCCCTCTCTGTATTAGCCTAATAAAATAATAGAATTTTAATATTATATTTATATATAAATATATAAAATTATATATTATTATATAATATGATAAATTATATTTAGACAGATGTTGTGTTTCACTCTGTTAGTGATAAATAAAATAATATAAATAATAAAATAATATAAAAATATATAAAATAATAATAAAAATATATAATACTAATATATAAAATAATAATATAAATAAATAATATAATATAATTTTATATTATATTTTTATATAGAAATATATAAAATTATATAATATAATATTATAAATTATATTTAGACAAATGTTGTGTTTCCCTCCATGTGTTAGTGGAAGTTTCACAAAGGTTTGGGGGTTGCAGTGTTAAAGTCAGGACAAACAGAGCAGTGGTGCTCTTCAGGCACTTAAGTGACTGTGATTTGCTCCAGAGGCAAAATAAAATGTCTAATTCTGGAATGGGGAGATGTGTCAGTAAATGAGGAGGTAAAAAATCCTCACCATGCAGTTTGATTTTCTTTCTCTCTAAGAGTTCTTACCATGAAATTTGGTTTTCTTTCTCTCCAGTATTTTGCAGTGGAGTTCCACAATTAACTGTGGAAAGATTGAACAATTTCATGCATCCATGAATGGAATAACTTGCCCCAGAAGCTGTTGCTCCTTTCAGTGCTCTGTGGCCAAACACCAGTTGCTTTATCCCAAGGCAACTTTTTTCCCAGAGCTTCTAACTCTATAAATTTGTAAATTCCCGTTAGAAATTTTTGACATTTCAACACAAAAACCTGATGATCAGTGCATCATTCCCATTCCACCTTCCCTGTGCTGTGCAAAACTGACTGGGCTTTGTTTAATCCCCAGGCTTTGTCCACTCTGGCCCTTGCAACAACATCTTTGGCTGCCTGGAGGACGAGCACTTCGAGCAGTGCCTGTGCTCGCGGGACTGCGGCTACGACGGCGAGCCCGTGTGTGCCTCCGACGGCCACATCTACCCCAACCACTGCCAGATGGAGGTGGCATCCTGCAGGAACAACACCAGGATAGAGCAGATGCCCATGTCTCAGTGCTCTTCTGCCTGTAGGTTTCGTTTCCTTCTCTTTTCTGTCGTGGTACGGCTGCTGGATGTCGCAAATCGTCATTCGAGCAAATTAATGTTCCACAGGTGTGGTAGGGAAAGGAGGAGAATTGTGAGCCTGCTCTTTGCTGTTTGTAGTACAGCTGATTAAGGGATAAGGGCAGCTGCTTTTCAGCTTGAAATAGCTGGTTTTCTGTTCTCATGGATACATGTTTTACCAGTCAGAATGAATTGAAGAGAAAGTGAGTGATACTGTTTGATCTGAAGTGAATATTCCTGGATAAAAATTAAATCCGTGAAATGTAGCATGCTTTGGAGATTCTGCAGGGGCTTTCAAGGTGGGTGTGTGTGTGGTGTATCAGGGAACTGATTACTCCACCTCTGGAAACGCAAACCTTTACTAGAGAAGCATTATTAATGAATTATGTGACAAATGAGTTTATTTTCCTTTGTATTTGTAGCCAAGAACTTACCAGAAGAAAGGGAGACACACTCCCACACAGCTGAGCAGCCCAGTGCTCCCCAGACTCCAGCAGGTAATGCAATACTTTTGCATTTCTCCAAAGGCTTTCTTAAATAAGGTTAAAGTCTGTCCTATCTCTGTACTAAGTACAAGTGGCTCTCAAGCACGTTTTAAATAAAGATGCTGAATTTCTCCATCTTATAGAAAAGATGCAATATTCAGAAATCAGAAAAAAGATGAAGAGGTCAGGGAAGCTGAGGATGAGAGGTATTCAGTAGCAGACAGCTCTCCTAGTCCTTTTCTTCCAGGAAATCATGCAGGAATCCTGCCCAGCTCAGCACCTGCAGGATTTAGATAATTGTTTCTAGGAGTGGACAACTGACCCTCCTATTTTCTCAGCCTTGCTGAGTTTGAACAACACACTCTCTGTGATCTTTTCTTCCACTATTAAGCTGGAAAGATCCCATTGAAAGCCAGGCTGATGTAATGTGTTCCAAAAAACAACTGTCAAGAGCCCAAACCACTGCAAGGACTCAAATCCAGGTGGATTAACTTTGTCCCTGCAGTTCTGTGCAGAAATGGGGCTGGCAGTCTTAGTTCTCTCAGAGCTGCTGTTTGGAATAAAGAGCCTTAGTGAACAAAAATGTTAAGGTCAGTGGATGGAGTAGCCAGGAATTTGGCTGCTCATTTTATTTGGTGCTTATGTTCGTGCACTTTTTTCCAAGACTCGTGTCGAACTCGCTCATGGCTCACAATAAATCTCACCAAGAAGCAGTGGAGGGTCAATAGAATAGCTTGTTTCATGCTGTTTCTAGTAAATAAACTGGTCTAGATTTTTCCTGGCTGCTTTCCACTCATTAATTTTCCCCTGGCCTCCAACTCTCCCAACAAATTGGTAAAACCAGTTAAACTCTTCAGGAGAAGAATTAAATTCAGGAGCTTTGTGGCTGCTCATGTCCTCTTGTGCACCACAGTCAAACTAGCACATGTCCAACAGGAGACACCAATTCTTTCCTTTCTGGACAGCAGCTGATGGACAGTTTTCTAATTAAGGTGCAAAAATATGGTGAATAATCCATTATCACATTTTCTTATGGTCATTCAGTCTTAGTGTTTAATGTCTCTACTACTTTCCTCTCCTTTTTTTTTTCCTGGACTTATTGTGAATATATTTATGTCTTGTTGCCCTTTATTCTATACACATGCCATGTGTTCAGCATGGAAAATTTGCAATCTGAACCCTTTCAAGCAGCATTCCCAAAGTGTTTCATTTGGGCACTGCTGGAATGTGAGGCCACACCAAGGTCTACAAAAATGGGGCTGCCATTACATAATTTTCAAATAAAAATTTGATATGATTATCTGGGGGAAAAAAAAAAAAAAGATGGAACTTGATGGTAATCCACAATCAAAAAAATGTTTAGAACAGAGTTTCTGAAATAATCTGCATTGAAGTCAAAGGAAAATCCCTCTGTGGTTTCTGTTCTGAATTGACAGAAACAGTGCTGGCTCAGAAGGAGCTAAAGGGGAAAATCTGATTATTTTGTGTGGCATTTTAATTCAGATTTTAGATGGACAAACTTGAGTGCCGTAAGGACTTTTGTCAAAGCACAGGCACTTGGAGCTGCCTTTGTCCTGGCATCTGGGAGTGCCCAAATTTCCTGGCAGGAGGATGCTGAGCTGAGAGCAACCATGGCAGAATGAGCATTCAGGAATCAAACTGACTAAATCCCAGCCCAGGAAAAGAGCCCAGCATGTGATTTCCATTAATCCTCAGGGCTCCTCTCAGGTCAAGCACACGGGACATGAATCAAAGTGCAGCAGATGAATGAGCCCCTCCTCAGGCAGCCTCTCCTGGGCTGCTGGAGCATGTGATGGGGTTAAGTCGGCTCAGGTGCTCCAGCAGGGGCTCTGCTGAGCCGTGCCTAAATCTGGGACTTCCTAAAGGGCTGCAAAACTCCAGGAGCCAAATCAAGCTCAGGGCAGGTTGGTGTAAAACCAACTGGGTGTGTTAATCTGCAGGAAATGCTGGGTTCTCAGAGAGGCACGTGGTGTTTGTGTTGTCTGGGAGCCTCCTGTGTTTGCCATGGGACTGGTGCAGCTCAGCTTGGGCTGGTGGATGCTTTAATTGAGATCTTTAATTGAGGAGCAAGCAGCTGCCTCCCAGCCATCAGTGGGAATTGCAGGATGTGTTGAGGCTCCCTCTGGACCCACAGTGAAGTTCCACACACGCCAGTGGGTTTGCAGGAATAAATTCCAGCTGTTCAAGATGAGTAATTGAACAGAGATGGCCCTGAAAGGTCAGGATGCAGAGCTGTTGCTGTTGTCAGAACATTTTAAAATGCCTTTCCAAAGCCTGCAGAGAGGCAGAATGGCTGAGGTTTGACCTTAAAACTTTTTTTGAACAGATGGGTGGGATCCTCTTTGCATCTGTAGATCCTCTGATTGCCAGGGAAGTTTGCAGGGTGACAGGACTCAGCTGTAATAACTCCTGTGTGAATCCCCTTCCTCAGCTGTTCCTTCTCAGGTGAATTACTGAGTCTCAAAAGGGTGGGACAGGAGTTTGATGAGTGGACCCAGCTCTGGGTGTGCTCATGTGCCTTCACAGCCTGCTGCACTATTTGTTTGGATAGAAAATCCTTGAGAAGGAGCTGAGTTACTGACTGGGGTCTCACTGAATTTCTGGCTGTGCCTTTCCTGAGATCCTTGTCACTCCTTGGCCACAAGGATCTGGGTGGATTTTGGAGCCTGTGGGATCCCCAGTAGCTCTGATAGTGCCTCTGTGATGCAGGGGTGCTTTGATTGCTTCCACACATCACTAACTCTCTGCTGTTCTTCTGCACACTGTGAGATGCAAGTGTCATGCAGGGGGCAGATGGCACAGGGGACTCACTCTGCACCCTGAAAATCTCTCCTCTGAGCAGGCACCTCAGGTAAGGAGAGCCCCACCTGGGTGGGGACGTGTCCTGTGTGCCCTCAGCTGGGCCTCATTCCATCAAACAAGTGGCAAAGCTGGAGGGACCCCCTGAGGGAGCAGCTCCCCTGGTCACTGAGCAGTGAAGGCAGCCAATTTGCTTCTCAGCCCAACAAGTGGGAAGGTTTTGGGGCCAGGAACCCACAGCAGAGCCATGGACTCCAGCCTGAGCGAGGAGCTGAGGCACCTCTGCCCCAGCACAGCCACACAGCACTGAAATTTCCATCCCTTTGTGTAGGGACAGACCCAGCACAGGCAGGAGCAGGAATTTCTCCTCTTCCCACTCCCTGCAGCCTCTGCTGACACTGGCAGGTCCCTCTGACCAGGCTGTGCCTCTGTGCTCCCTACCCAGAGGGCAGAACTGCAAGATAAATCTCCTCTGCCAAAGGCACTCAAGGCACAGCCACTGATGCTGGAGGACAATATTTTGCCATCACTGCTGTGATTCTGCATGGATTTGGTGGAAAACAACATCCAGGTGTATGGGGCAGCAGTGCTGGGGTATCAGTGCTGCTGTGAGCAGGAACCCCCCAGGCTCAGCTCTCTGGCCCCCTGCTTTTCCCCACACCCAAGCTCTTTGCACAGTTTTGCTCCAACAATCAGAAAGGGCCAATGGCTGGAACTGGAAGAAAGTTCTAAGTGGAATTATGACACTTTTGTTTTGTTTGTGGGGGGTTTTTTTGTTGTTTTTTTTTTTTTTTTAATTAAATGCCATCACCCACACCAGCTCCTACCAGGAGCATCAGCCTGAGCTCTGCTTCCAGGTGGAGTCATCCCCAAAATTCCCTGGCTGGTGTGTTCCCCACATGGCTGCAGCTCTTTCAGGACTGATTGAGCTGGCACAGGGCTGGTTTTCCTCTCCCCCCATCCCTGCTCAGCAAACATTGGCCGTGGCACAAACATTTGGGGCTGGGGGAGTGGTTTGTGTGCAGCAGGAAACCTCGGCCTGTGCTCTTTGCTTGGGCTCCAGAGCTGAATTCCTGGGAAGAGTCAGGCCTGTGATGTTCATCCCAGCCCTGGTGGACAGCAATCACCCATTCATAGAAGGAGCTCATGGTCTGGCAGGTTCTCCCAGGGAGGAGGCCAAGAAGGAGGGAACAGAGCCTGACTCCCCTGCCCAGAGCTGGGAGGATGTGGGAGGCAACAGGGAAGATCCTTCAGATATTTTCTTTCTAGAGAACAAACATTTTCAAAGGCCTTGATGAGTGTTCTCTTTAAATCAAGCCAGCTTTGGGCAGGCTGGGGATTTTTCCTCCCTGCAATAATTCTGCCTCAGAGCTTGCTTTGGTTTGGATTAAAGCAGTGTACACAGGAAGGATGGACAGCTGAGCTGGCTCGAGGAGCACTTTAGGAAACACAAATTTGCTGCTGTTCCTGGAAGTTTTATCTGATGGGTTTGAACTTCAGCACCTCAGTTAATTCCATGCTCAAAAAGGGGACTTTTTCCAAACTACATTGCCCTTTATCTTGCAGTTCTGCCCTCTGGGTAGGGAGCACAGAGGCACAGCCTGGTCAGAGGGACCTGCCAGTGTCAGCAGAGGCTGCAGGGAGTGGGAAGAGGAGAAATTCCTGCTCCTGCCTGTGCTGGGTCTGTCCCTGCACAAAGGGATGGAAATTTCAGTGCTGTGTGGCTGTGCTGGGGCAGAGGCGCCTCAGCTCCTCCCTCAGGCTGGAGTCCATGGCTCTGCTGTGGGTTCCTGGCCCCAAAACCTTCCCACTTGTTGGGCTGAGAAGCAAATTGGCTGCCTTCACTGCTCAGTGACCAGGGGAGCTGCTCCCTCAGGGGGTCCCTCCAGCTTTGCCACTTGTTTGATGGAATGAGGCCCAGCTGAGGGCACACAGGACACGTCCCCACCCAGGTGGGGCTCTCCTTACCTGAGGTGCCTGCTCAGAGGAGAGATTTTCAGGGTGCAGAGTGAGTCCCCTGTGCCATCTGCCCTCTGCATGACACTTGCATCTCACTGTGTGCAGCCCTCAGGCTGATGGGTTTGAACTCCAGCACCTCAGTCCATTCCACGCTGGAAAAGGAAATTTTTTTCAAACTACATTGCCCTTTGCCTCCCTTTATTTTCCTTTCCCCCCTTGTTTTCTCTTTCTTTTCCCCCTTGTTTCTCATTCTTTCCCTCTTGTTTTCTCCTTCTTTCTCCCCTTTTTCTCCTTCTTTCTCTCCTTTTTTCTCCTTCTTTCCCCCTTGTTTCTTCTTCTATTCCCCCTTGTTTCTCCTTCATTCTCTCATTGTTTCTCCTTCCTCCTTGTTTCTCCTTCTTCCCCCTCCTTGTTTTCTCATTTCCCCTCCTTGCTTCCTCCTTAAGGAAAGGATTTTTCAGACAATATGATGGCTACACAGGGGTAGAGGGCATCCTTTGAATTCTGCCAATCACTCAACCCTTCTGGAATTCCAGGACTGACAGACAGTGCTGGGAGGGGAAAGGAGAAGTGACTGACACACCTGGGAGGGGAAAGGAGAGGTGACTGACACACCTGGGAGGGGAAAGGAGAGGTGGCTGACACACCTGGGAGGGGAAAGGAGAGGTGGCTGACACACCTGGGAGGGAATCATCAGAGAGGGACCGGGTTCTGAGGTAAACCCTGAAATCACACCGCAACACCCTGGTGTCCCTGATTAAAACCCCTTCCTCCTGCTGCCCTGCCCTGCTCCTGCAGCTCCTGCAGCTCTGGCTCCCCCAGCAGCCGAGGAGGGGCCCCCCCTGCACACAGACCTGTCCTACTACTCCTACGAGTACGACCCCGACGCCTTCGCCGTGGAGGGCGACGCGTTCGAGCTGGTGGCAGAGCTGAGCACGGCCAGCACCTCCAGGGGAGGGGACAGCAGCCAGGCTGAGGCCACCCCAGCAGAATGGTGAGTCCACAGAGGGCCAGGGGGCTGCTCTGAGCCACCTCTGGTGTCCTTGTGCTAGACAGTTCCCCAAAAAGGGAATGGGGCAGCTGTAAGAGGCTCTGGGACCTCATCGCCAGGGGAATGGAGTGATCTGTCACCTGGTGTGTTCAGCTGGAGCAGAGGAGCCCAGGGAAGGTGGGCAGGAGAAATGGACGTGGATCTTGCTTTGGGGTGACAGGGACAGGAGCCCAGCAAGGGCTGGAGCTGGGCCAGGCCTTGGCATGGAGCTCAGGGCAAGGTTCTGCCCCCCAAGGCTGCTGGGCACTGCCCAGGCTCCCCAGGGAATGGTGCCAAGGCTGCCACAGCTCCAGGAGCCTTTGGACACAGAATTCACAGAATTCCAGAATCACTGGGTTGGAAGAGACCTTCGAGATCATCGAGTCCAACCCAGCCCCAGCACCTCAACTGAACCCTGGCACCCAGAGCCACATCCAGGCTTTGTTAAACACACCCAGGGATGGGGACTCCACCACCTCCCCGGGCAGCCATTCCAGAGCTTTATCACCCTTTCCATGAAAAACTAAAAGAATGATAAATTTTTCCTGGTATCCAACCTATATTTTTTTCCTAATATCCTAATTAGGTTTTTCCTCATGTCCTACCTATAGGATAGGATCTTGCCAACTTCCTGATATCCAACCTATATTTTTTTCCTGCTATCCAACCTGTATTTCCCTTGGCACAGTTGAGGCTGTGTGCTCTGGTTCTGTCAGTTCCTGGAGAAAGAGCCCAGCCCCAGCTGAGCACAGGCACCTTTCAGGAGCTGCAGAGAGTGATGAGGGCACCCCTGAGTCTCCTTTTCTCCAGGCTGAGCACCCCCAGCTCCCTCAGTTGTTCCTCACAGGGTTTGTGTTCCCAGCCCCTCACTGACAGAGCCCTCAGGGGTGCTCAGGGTGGGGTTTTTGGGGTGTCTGTGCAGGGACAGGGGCTGCATTTGATCCCTGAGGGTCCCTCCCAGCTGTGACCCTTTCAGCTTTCCCCAGGTTCAGTGATATCTCACAAAGATGCATCACAGCAAGGTGACTTTTCTTCCTTGTGTTCTCTTCCCCACAGAAATACATAATTTAAATAAAGAGAAGAGGCTCAGAATCGACTCCTGTATGAGTTTGCTCCTCCAGATGACCTGCTGCAGAACAGAACCTGAATGATGACTACTTCCTGATGCCCTCAGAACTGTAGGCTTTGCTGCCCCACGGGGCAGATCTGGAGCTCTAAGGGGGACACTCAGAGTTATTTTTCTGTCCATTTTCCTGCCTTCTTGTGCATCCTCTTTGGAGCCCTCCCAGTGATGAGAGACCAATATGCTGTGCCCTCTAGGTGAGAAAAATAGGGGCTGGAATTCAAACTTTTATAGAGCATTTCCAAGTGTTTTCTCTGCTATCAGGATTTTCTGCAAATGCCATTTCCTAGCTACACTTAGAAGCTAAGTCCAGGCCTTGTGCTTAGCTGAACTGCTGTTTGAGGAAAGAAGGCTGAGAAATTTTTTGCTCAAATTACAATAATAAAAAATCAGTGTGTTTTGCCAATTATGCCATAGCAAGAGGCTGCTCATCTTCCCCAGCCCATCAGCCTGCACCCACGAGAGAAACACTTCCCTGTGGCTCCACTATTCAGGGGGGTACATTTTACCTGAGGAAGCTGAAATCCACTGCCAGGGCTGAAAGGCTTCATGTCTGCTGCTGTTTGCAGCCTCAGCAGAGGCAGGGCTGAGGTGGGGGAGCCCTCTTTGTGTTGCACTATGTGCTGACAGGGGCTGCTTGCAGCCTTCTCAGCCCCTTTCTCCTCAAAGCCTGGCCTGAGAATGAACCTGGCCCAGGCACAGCCCTTTTCAATGTTTGCCTGACTTCACCAAGCCCTTTTATTTTGCTCCCACTGGCATCCAGCACAGCATGTTCTGCTCCTGGTACTCCCTGGCCAGGCCCTGGCTCTGCTGGCCAGCACCAATCCCTGGTGTCACAGGCCGGACTCCCTCGGTCTGACCTGCCCCAAGCAACGTGGCAAAACTTAAAAAGAAAAGCTTTGTGTTTCCAAAAGTGCAGGAGCCAAGATTTTTGAGTTTCCCTTCCTGCCTGGAGCAGCATTGTTCTCTTTGGAGGAGTTACATGCAATTGCCTCTTGCAAAATAGTGTTAATATTTTATCTTCCCACTTCTATTGTTACCAGGACCCAGAGCAGGGTGGAAACTCCTTTTGAGGGTGTTTATTGGTGAATGGAAACAGAAAAAAAAAAAAAGCCCAGCTCCATTCATTTTTAAGGCTTGTTTACACAGGAACCATGACAAGAATATATCCCAGTATAGACATTCCATTCCAGAATAAAGGCAAGTTTATTCCAGAAAAATGTCCACATGGGGACAAGCAGGAGGTATCCCAGAGGTTGGGCATGTGTAGTTTCCAGTCCTTTTTGTCTGGGGCCAGACATTTGCAGAATGCAGTTGACATGATGAAGGTCTGGGTCTTGAAGTTCCCAGAAATTTCTGAGCTGCCTCAGAAGTTGGCAGCTGTGCCAGCCTCCCCTCGTGGGGATCCTGCTGGGATGAGGGTCCAGGGTGTGCAGGGGCAGATCCTGCCCTCACCCTGGCAGCTGCATTCCTGCCTGGCAGGTAAATTAATGCCTTTCAACTAAATTCCACCTCCTGCAAGCAACTGTCCTGGCAGGCCCTGGCTATTGTGTACACACACAGGACTGAGTCAATATTTATCCCTGGGTAAATAACAGGCCTAGTGTGAGCTGCAACAAGATTCCTTTTTTCTTTTTTTTCTTTTTTTTCTTTTTTTTCTTTTTTTTTTTTTCCCCTTTTCTAAACCTCAGAAGTGCACAATACAAACCCTGCTGTTTGCTGGTTCAGGCTGCAGCTGTTTGGTGCTGTGAGTTGGAGGATGAGGCATTTGGTCACCCTGGTGATGGCTGTGGTTGCCTTCATCCAGGAGCTGGGGCCTGTGCTCTGGATTCCTCAGTCCCTTTCTGGTGTTCCTCTCCTGCTCTCTCTCACCCATTGTGCGCCCAGTGAATGCTTCTGGAGAGGTGTTTGAAGTCATTTGAAATTGCTTGGTCCTCTCACAGATCCTTGGGCACTCAGACCTCCCCCTGGGGATGAGGAGGTGATGGTGGGGAGCTCCAGCCAAGAATTAAACCTGCATTTCTTCACTTTCCTCAGGCTGTGGGACATGTAATGTCCTAATTCCAGCTGCAGACATCCCCCTGCTGCTGCCAGGTAAATAATTCCTGCTGGTGGTGCCAGCCCATCAATCAGGGCCTTGTCTGAAGGATCTCTGTGCCAATGCTTGAAGCAGAGGAGTCTGGCTTCTGCTTTACAATTCAAAGTAAAGCCAGAGAGCCCTGGACCCTCAGAAGGCAAAGGCAGAGCAGCTTTAATGTCCTCAGAGCCAGACAGAGCAGGGCAGTGTGTGGGAGGGGATGGGACAGGATTTCTGGATCCTGACTTCACCCCCAGCCTTGGCACTTCCAGTCCCTCTGCTCTTGGCAGCCTCTGCCTCCTCCTGCTCTTGCTACACCAAAGCAGCTCCTCTTTGTGGCTAAAAAGAAAAAAGGTGATTTTATTGAAGGAAATGAATCAAGGAACCTGCAGTTCCACCACTGTGGTTTATACAGGAGTAAAGGAGGTCTCTGCTCCCTTCTCCACCCCAGCTGAGGGTCCAGAGCTTTCCCCTGTCCCACATTTGCAGTTCATCTTTCTTGTAACCATCATTCATTCTTATCTAGGGGGGAAAAAAATCATAGATTATTTTTCCTCCATTGTTCAACATCCTGCTTGGAATACAGAAACTGTAGGACTGGATCCCTGAGCAGCACTGGACACAGCACAGCTGAACAGACTCAAAGCCACTCACAGGCTTGGACCCAGCTCTGCTCAGTCTCCCTCCTGTCCCTGAGAGCACAAAGACATCTCAGGCTCCCACTTTGTGCACCTCAGCCAGGCAGTTTAGACAGAAGGATTTGTTTTATTTTATTTTTCCACCAAGGAAAAGACCAGCTGGGTGCTAGAAAGCCAGTGCCAGCAAGGCCAGCAGCTGCTGCTGCTGCTGCTTGGGTTATTTCTGGCTTAGAGACTTTGCCTCCCTCTGTCAGAGATATTTCTCCTTTCCTTTTCCTGATGGTCCCTCACTGCAAAAGGAGAGAAGTGCCAGTGGGTTTGTAAGACACAGAAATCTCTTCTTCCATCCAGTTCTGTGACTGAATAGCTGCAGCAGTGCTAGTTATCAGTGATTGATGCTTGCAATCCTTTCGAGGAAATTAATATTTATATATTTGTAACTGTACATTATGCAGAGTAATCATTACCATGGTATTTATTTTAAAACAATAGTTCCCCTTGTTCTTTCTTGTCCTGTGTTTTGGTCTTGCCTCTTCCCCTCCTTCTTAATCAGCCTCAGTAGAAAGCAAATACCAGAAGAATGTTCAGCTTGCTCGAAGAACATCCCTGACACACCAGCACTTGCTTTGCTCACACTGACTGTTGACATTTAATGCACAATAACCTGGTTTTCATTATTGTGAATAGAGAAACTCTTTAGAAAACCTCTACCAGCCTGGCTTTGGGTTTGGGTTTGGGGTTTTTCTAAGTCTCTGTTGTTTCTGACTGAGTGCCTAGCACCTGGAGCCCAGCTTTATGTTTCCCCTGCCTTTTGCCCCCACAGGTACACACAAACAGCTCTCTGACCAGTTGTTGGTTTGTTCACACACATCTTAGCAAGTCTGAGTCCAGAAAAGTGTTTGGTTTAGATTCTGATAAATATTTTATTAAAAACTGATTTTAAGACAATCCTCTCTGCCTCTTATTCACGCTTTATGTTGTCAAGCCTGTGCTGGGAAAATGAAAGAATTAAGGAGCTCTAAAGAGGTTTATTGCTCATTTTCTACCTGGCTGCTCACAGAGCTGTGCCCCAGTTGTGTCTGAGAGATGAGCTGGCTGCATTTTGTCAGATTTGCAGTAGATTCCAACAAACAACAAACCTGAGCACCTCTTTGATCAGAGCCAGCTTTTGGCTGTGGGTGACATTACACAAAGGGAGTGTGGAGTACCAGAGGCATTGCTCCATTCCTACTTTACTATTTCCCTCCATGAGACGTAATTTTTTTACAAAATCCATTAACACAACCTTTGCCTCAAAGAAATGATGGATGCCAAGGCTGATTTGCAAAAACAGGGATGAGTGAAGGAGATTTTTACACCTTTTACCAACAGTGGGCTGACATTGCTGACAAATCAAGCCAAGAATGCTTTTGCTACACAAGCCAGCACTCTGCACTCTTTTGACAGACTGGTTTAGTTCAGGGGAGTACCTTTTGAAACATTTAGAAATTTGGTTTTGCAATGATGGGTCTTTTTTTTGTTTTAGGGGAAGGGAAAATATGCATTTAAATATGCACTTCAATATGCATTTAAGGACAGAGAGCAAGCCAGGAGCAGGACTAGCAGGCAGAGAGCAGCCAGGTTAGGGACACCAGACCCAGCTGAGGAACATCTCTGGTGGTGTGGGGCCAGCTGAGAAGTGTCCCAATGCAGGATGGATGTGTCCAGCACTCAGCATCTTGTCTGGGCAAAGAACCCCACAGCCTGGCTTTATTCATCCTTATCTGTGCAAACAGGGAAAAGCACTTGGCCCCTGGGAAACGCTGTTCTGGGTGAAACTTGTGGAATTCCAGGGCTGAATTCCTCTTATCCCCTCTGTGTGCACGATGAGTGCCCTGGCAGCAGCCAGCCGGGCTAGAGGCTCACACCAGCGAGTGCTTGGAGCGGGGCAGCGTTTCCTTGGAGGTCTTCAGGGACGTGGTGGTTTTCTTGCTGCCCCTGAACACTCTCCTCCTCACCTTCTCCCGAAAATCCTCCGACACGTAGTAATAGACGAAGGGATCGGCGCAGCTGTTGAAGGTGCTGAGGGCCAGGCTGAGCATGTAGCTGAGGTACAGCCGGCCGTGCAGCCTGGAGCAGGGGCTGGAGTAGTGAAGCAGCAGCAGGATGTTGCTGGGGGCATAAAAAACCACCAGGGTGACCACCATGAGGGCCGTGAGCTTGGCAGCGTGGCCGTAGCGGCCGCCCCCGCGCAGGAGGACGCGCAGCACCGCGCCCGAGCTCAGCACCAGCAGCACCAGCGGCAGCAGGAAGGCACAGGAGATCAGCACCACGAAATAATAGAAGTAAAACCCATCATCTTCATGCCTGGGCAGGACATCGTGGCACAGCGTGAGGCCTGCCCCGAGCAGGGGGTAGGATTGCTGCTGCAGGGCCAGGGGCAGTGTCAGGGCCGCAGAGCAGAGCCAGACCCCAGCACAGGCGCTGGCGGCCAAGGCGGGAGTGCGGAAAGCACGGGAGGAGAAGGGGTGAGCCACGGCCAGGTAGCGATCCAGGCTGATGCAGCCGAGCAGCAGCACGGAGCAGTACATGTTGCCATAGAACAGGGCCGTGGTGAGGCGGCACAGCCCTTCCCCGAAGGGCCAGTGGTTGCCCAGGAAGTAGTAGGAGATCTTGAAGGGCAGCACGGAGGTGAGCAGCAGGTCTGCCGTGGCCAGGTTCATCAGGAACACGGTGGGGGCCCGGCGCTCGGCACGCGTGGCCAGCACCCACAGGGCCAGGGCGTTGGAGGGCAGCCCCAGCAGGAACACCAGGACATACAGACACGGGATGAGGCGCACGGTGATGGCGCTGCCCAGCTGGGCACGGGTGGCCTTGGGGATCAGCAGGTAGGTGACGTTGTTGACTGTGGCCTGGTCCCCTGGGATGGCTCGGGGACAAGGGGTGACCTCTGGAGTGCTGGCCTGCTCGCTGGTGCTGTTCTGGGAGTAATCTGGGGGGGAAGGCAGCCTGTTACTCACTCAGGATGTTACACACTCAGCCTGTTACACACTCAGCCTGTTCCTCACTCAGCTCATTCCTCACTCAGCCTGTTCCTCACTCAGCCTGTTCCTCACTCAGCCTGTTACACACTCAGCCTGTTACACACTCAGCCTGTTCCTCATTCAGCTCATTCCTCACTCAGCCTGTTCCTTACCCAGCCTGTTCCTCACTCAGCCTGTTCCTCACTCAGCCTGTTCCTCACTCAGCCTGTTCCACACTCAGCCTATTCCCCATTCAGCCTGTTCCACACTCAGCCTGTTCCTTACCCAGCCTGTTACACACTCAGCCTGTTGCACACTCAGCTTGTTCCTCACTCTGCCTCTTCCTCAGCTGGCCACTGAGCACACATCTTACCCCAAAGGCTGCCCTTTGTCTTTTCTGTTGAGGTCCCTGCAACTGGGAATGTTCTGGAAAGGCTGTTGAGTGACAGGCACAAAAAGCTGGCTGGCAGAGTTAGGTGTGCAGGAGCCACCCTCAGCCACCTTTATGAGAACAGCCCTGATTCCTTTGCCCTGTGGTTTCCCACAGCTCACAAATGGACTGTGATGCTCTACAGCCATCAGCAGGCCTGGGGATCCAGAGAGCAATTCCTCCGTAAATCCATGAACAGGCCTGGGGATCCACAGAGAAATTCCTCTCTACAGCCATCACCAGGCCTGGGAATCCAGAAATTCCCCTATATAGCCATAAACAGGCCTGGGGATCCAGATAAAAATTCCCCTGTACAGCCATGAACAGGCCTGGGAATCCAGAAATTCCCATGTACAGCCATGAACAGGCCTGGGAATCCAGAGAACAATTCCTCTGTAAATCCATGAACAGGCCTGGGGATCCACAGAGAAATTCCTCTGGAAATCCATGAACAGACCTGGAAATCCAGAGAGAAATTCCTCTCTACAGCCATGAACAGGCCTGGGAATCCAGAAATTTCCATGTATGGCCATGAACAGGCCGGGGAATCCAGAGAACAATTCCTCTGCTGGGCTTCCACAACAATCTGAAATTCTGGAGCCACTCCAATGTAAAGTTGTGGCTCTGGGTGTATAATTAGCTGAAGATTTAGCTTTTGAGTCCTTTCTGGTTTACTGCTCCTCTCTTTTTCCTTTCTCTTTCTAGTTTCTTCCACCCCAGCTTCTTTTTCTGCTGCATCACCTCTGTTCAACAAGAGCCCACACGAAGCTCTATCAGAGCATCCTCCCATGTGAACCCATTAAAAAATGAGCTTTCAGGGATCTTACAAAGATCCAAACACCCAGCACTTTAACAAGCAGCAGCTCTGCACCCAAAGCAGACACTCACCATCATAGTCTGAGGCCAGGCAGAGTCCCCAGAGGGCACAGCAGAGCAGGAGCTGCCCGTTCCCAAGGGTGCCCATGGCAATGCAGGGTCTGGCAGAGCCCAGAGCTGTGTGGGAGCAGCAGCAGCAGCAGCAGCAGAAGGGACCCTGCTTACGCATTTCCTGCTCCTGCTGCTCCTTAACTCTCGGAAGGAACGGGGCAGGATGAGGGGATGGAGGGGCTGGCACCGCTGGACACCCCCAGCGTCAGAGTGGGACTGGGAGGGGCTTCTTCACCCAGGCCTGAAGTGTTTTAGAGCTGCACTTCATCCTCAGAGTGGCTCAAGTGACTCATCTGGGTGTCCTTCCTGCCCTGGAATATTCCTGGAAATAACAAATGTGGGGTTTGGTCTGCACACGAACAGAACCCACGCAGCTCAGCCCATGGAAATGCTGAGCATCCTCCCACGACAGAGACCTGAGTGGCTCTGTGGGTGAGCTGAGGTCCTTTCTAGAGCCTGAGTCACGTTTGCTGGTGCTACAAACAGGGAGATATCCCAGACACCAGAGCTGCAGACCACCCAGACCTGCCAGTGATTCCAGGGGGCTCCTGCAGCCCTGTGTTCTGGCAGTGCAAGGGTTTCAGTGTCAGCCTTGCAGCCTCCAGATCAGGCTGGGCCCTTCAGAGCTCCCTTTTATTCCCTTTTATTCCTGGCTAAACAGCACCAAGCTCCTGCACCTTTTAGTGCAGAGGATTGTCAAAAGTCCTCTGGGTTGGAGCTCTTTGCACTGGAAAGCAGCAGCAGGAGCACCATGACACACCAAGGGTGGGTGGCAGAGAGAGGAGATGCTTTGCTTCCTCTGATAAAGCACTGGGACAGGGAGAGCAGCTCCAAGCAGCAGGAAAGGGGCCTGCAAAGGGCACTCAGGAAGTCCCTGCTGGTGGGGAGATAATGGGGAGCTCCAGCCATTCCTGCCCCACAAAAAGCTGCTTTTCCCCACAGCTGAGCAGTCCCACCCTGCACAATCCCCACTCTGCCTGGGATAAGAACTCAGAGCAGCACATGGAGCTGCAAACAGCCCTGATGATGCTGTAACAGGGCCTGGCAGAGGTTAAATGAGCCTTAAGAGCCTTTGCTGCCAGGTTCCCCTTGCTCTAAGCCCCAGAGCAGGTCCCTTCTGTGCTCTGCTCTGGGAAGCTCCTAAACCTTGGGTAGATGGTTGTTGATTGCTGCCCTGAGATGTGCAGGATGTCTCTGTTTCAGCCCGTGCAGCTGAAGAACGAGTCTGGACTCTTCACTTTTCGGTCTTGAAGTTGTTTATTAATTCTTCTCTATAAAATTTTCTTTCTGCCCAGCCGAGGTCTGCTCAGCAGGGCAGCCACAGGCACTCTTTGTGTTGTCTTTTTATACTACAAACTACATATAACATATTTACACTTAATTCCCAATACCTATCACCTGTGTTAGACAGTGCACTTCTACTCTAAACCAATCCCAAAGTGCCAACATCACTGCAGAAAATGGAGAACAAGAAGAAGAAAGGCTGGACACGCTCAGATTCCTCCATCTTGTCCCCATAACCCCCATACCAAAAATCCTAAAATCTACATTTTCACCCTGTGATCGTTTTATTATTATATTGTTCAAATCTCTGTGACTTTCAGGTCCTCATACAAAGCTGGCAACTTGCACCAGGGGTCACAATCAAATCCCCAGGTGCTCTGGGCTGTGCCAGGGTCTCCGAGCCCCTCAGCAACTCTGGGCACCCAGAGGGATGCACTGAGCTCTGACACCTAAATCCTGTCCCATCTCCTGTGTCAGAGCCCCAGTGTGGCATGGGCCAGTGGGACAGGAGGTGCTGGGCTCTGGGCTGTGCTCTGCAGCCCTTGCCTGGCCCTGCAGGGAAGGAAGGAAGGACAGGAGCTGGAGCCCAGGCAGTAGGAACTGTGAATTTGCTTTGGCAAGCCGAGGAGCAGCTCGTTTCTTTCTCCTCGCCTCATGAATGGCCTCTTCTGTGAAGGTTGCAAATCTGAGCCTGGCTGCTGTTTGATGAGATTCTTCTATTCCAAGGAGAAAATGATCCTATTTCCTTTGCTTTCACCATATTCCCACATCCCTGTGCCGAGCGTGTCAAGAGGTGGAGTTGCACTGGCAGGGAGAGGGAAGATGCAATGTTAGATGTTTTGCTTTTGTGATTCTCTCAGGATTTATGAACCATTGCAGAATGACTCATGTGGCCACATATTTTCCATGCCTCAGCCAGGATCCTTTCCATGCTCTGTATGCAAAAAATTAGCCATAATCAGGTTCAGATAGTGTGCAAATCACAGCCCTGCTTCCTATGGGCAGGTCTCTGGAATGGAGCAGAGGGGGGTTACTCATCTCTGTATCCTTCATTTTTCAGATGCTGTGTGATCTTTAGTGACTGCCTTAGATGCAGAACAGCTTGCCTGAAAATTCTGATGCCAGAGGTTTGTCACGGCTTGTTAACATCTCTTTAAGTCGTGTGATCCCTGCCCTGTGGGGTAACAATTTGGTTTTAAAGTAATTCATTGTGCAATAGATCATCTCCTGGGAGCGGGGGCTCTTCCATTCCGTGGCTCTGAACCCAAAAGATGTAATGCTGGAAATCAGGCTGGGGATTTCAGAGCTCAGAGGGAGGGTGCAAACCCCACCTGGCCTGTCCCATTCATCTTGGAGGCTTGGAAGAGCAAACTGTGGTGGGTAAAGGATGGGATTCACTGTGGCTGCTCTGTTCCAGCAGCTCCAGGGGTTCCTGAGCAGCAGCTTGGAGCTGGTTCTGCAGGTTCTGCACGTTCAAGGTGCCCTCAAATCTCTGACACAGGTCCCCTCCTTCTCCCTGGGCCAGCCTGAGACTCTCCATGGCTCCAGGGAATCCTCTCCTCTCCTCCTGGTCGTGCCACAGCCCTCCCGATCCTCTGCGATCCCACCCTGGGTGATCCCAGACTTTCTCCTCAGCCCCACCCTGCTCAGGGAGGCTTTTCAGAGCTGCTCTTCTGCCTGCTGGCAGTTTCCACTTCACACCATTAAAGTCCACGTGAAGACATTTCCCAGGAAATGAAGCTTATTAACACCCCTACAGCTCAGTGCTCTGGAATAGCTTTTTGGGGGGCCTTTCTCAGTAAAACAGTGACAGTGGGGTGGGGGTTACCTGGTCTGACACAGCCTCATCATCACCATCACCATCACCATCATCATCATCATCATCATCATCATCACCATCACCATCATCACCATCACCATCATCATCATCATTCCTTTTCAGCATCAGGACCCTTTGCATTCATTCTTTATGAAGAATGAATCCTCTTTAGCACAGGCTGGGAGTTGTTTAGTTAACTAGGAGTTTAATTAACTCCTCTTTAGCACAGGTTAGGAGTTGTTTAGTTAACTAGTTTAGTTAACTCCTCTTTAGCACAGGTTGGGAGTTGTTTAGTTAACTAGGAGCTTAATTAACTCCTCTTTAGCACAGGTTAGGAGCTGCTAGAGTTTAATTTAGTCTGTGAATTGAATTCGTTTGTACTAATCCAGAGGAATGGCTAAAACATGAAGAAAACCTCAATTTGTGGTTGCATACAGTTCCAGTCTCTCTCACTGGTTCACAGCCTCAACTCTCCCAGTGCATCCCTGTGATGAGGAAACAATTAAAAAACATCCTGGAATGTTAAATGCTGAACTCAGGTACTCCCTTTAGCAACTCTAATTGTGCAAACCATTTATACCTATCCCATCCTGCAAACCTGGAGGATGTTTTTAAGCTGTTTGCTGTTGTCCCCTCCACTCCAAGATCTCTCATGTCACATCTGGCTGTGCAGCACAGGGACCGTCCCCTTTGTGAGAGGGCCAAGAGAAGACTTGTGCAAAGTGGGCTGTGTCCTCTGAGACCCCCCCACCACCATTTTAATCCAATTATTCTGTGCACAGAGGATTGTTCTGGGGAGAACAAGAGCTTGTTTCCCTGTGAGTGAGCAGGGGGCAGCCCAGAGAGCAGAGCTGCCTTTTGTTATGGCAACGGAAGTGTTGGGGATGATGTCAAGGAAACTCCTATCAGCTCTGGGTCACATCACTACAGCTTCATTTGCAAAATCCACTCATTCATTTGTCCTGCAGAGCTCACAGGGAGCACACTTAAACATGTTATTAGCCAGGAATTTGGGGAGGCTGAGGGAAAGGCGGGTGGAGGGTTATTTTCATGCTTGCACTTGTGTTGTCTTAACCTGTAGCAGATGTGCTTGTGGGGCTGGGAACTGGGATCAGCCCCTTCTCCTGAGCCCTGCTTGTGTTCAGTGAGGGATTTCTGGGGCTGTGCCTCACCTCAAAGGTGCTGCTAGGCAGGAACCAGGCTGCAAGAAGTCACTGCCTGGCAGGAAAAAACTCCAGAGCTGGAAGGATCCTACAAGGATCAAATCCAGCCCCTGGCCCTCAGCTTTGTGAGAGCTGAGCCTGGGCAGGGAAAAGCTGAAAAGGTCACAGAGCTGGGAGGGACCCTCAGGGATCAAATGCAGCCCCTGTCCCTGCACAGACACCCCAAACCCCACCCTGAGCAGCCCTGAGGGCTCTGTCAGTGAGGGGCTGGGAGCACAAACCCTGTGAGGAACAACTGAGGGAGCTGGGGGTGCTCAGCCTGGAGAAAAGGAGACTCAGGGGTGCCCTCATCACTCTCTGCAGCTCCTGAAAGGTGCCTGTGCTCAGCTGGGGCTGGGCTCTTTCTCCAGGAACTGACAGAACCAGAGCACACAGCCTCAACTGTGCCAAGGGAAATACAGGTTGGGTATTAGGAAAAAAATCTAGGTTGGATATTAGGAAAAAAATATAGCTTGGATATTAGGAAGTTGGTGAGATCCTATCCTATAGGTTGGATATTAGGAAAAACCTAATTAGGATATTAGGAAAAAAATATAGGTTGGATACTAGGAAAAAATTATCATTCTTTTAGTTTTTCATGGAAAGGGTGATAAAGCTCTGCAATGGCTGCCCGGGGAGGTGGTGGAGTCCCCATCCCTGGGTGTGTTTAACAAAGCCTGGATGTGGCTCTGGGTGCCAGGGTTGAGGTGCTGGGGCTGGGTTGGACTCGATGATCTTGGAGGTCTCTTCCAACCCAGTGATTCTGGAATTCTGTGAATTCTGTGTCCAAAGGCTCCTGGAGCTGTGGCAGCCTTGGCACCATTCCCTGGGGAGCCTGGGCAGTGCCCAGCAGCCTCGGGGGGCAGAGCCTTGCCCTGAGCTCCATGCCAAGGCCTGGCCCAGCTCCAGCCCTTCCAATGTTTGCTTTGAGACCTCTCTGGTGGAGCAACTGTGCCACCCCCTGGGCTCCCTGCTGCAGGAGGGGCTTTGGTGAGTGCAGCCCCAGCTCCTGCATTTTCCCTTTTCCATCAGCAGTGCACTGCTCACACCCTCACACAGCTGAATCAGCCTGTCCAGCAACTTCAACCTTTCCACTGCATTTTTCTCCCATTTAAATTTCAATTTCAGGTAAAAACCAATCAATTCTGGGTGTTTGTCACAAAGTTTAAATTAGCTGGAAAGAAACGTAAAGCAGTGAGAGCTGCAGACTTTTAAAATCAATATTTTATTTTACTTGAATGTGCAAATAAATATAAAAAAAACTACATTCAAGGAGCTGGCAAAGCAATTACAAGCCCAAAAGCAAAGATCCTTCAAACAAATGGAAGAACAAACTCTTGACTCAAGGTCGTGCAGTTACACAGCTGAAACCCTCAGACATGAACAAGCCCCTCTCAAACCTGCCTGATATTCCCTTCACATCCTCTGCTACTCTCAGCTTTGAGACAATAGCACTGGAAAGGGCAAAACTCTTGCTTAATCAGTTCAGATTATAAATTAAGGTTTACAAAATAAGGATGCTTAAAAATACCTGAAGTACACTTAGAATGGGTGATGGAACAGGACGGTGCCCAGGTTGTGTTGTCCACCTTGGGACACCTGGAATCAAATGCATTTTAAGCCACAAGTTGCCACCTATTTTCTAGTAAACAGTTTTCTGTATCATAAAACCATAAAATTTGGCACAATTGTCATCTCCACTGGGAGACAGCAGAGAGGAGAGCAGGACTGAGGTGTGTTTTGGTGAGCTGGCTGGAAAGGAAAGGGGGACACTGTGCTTGGCACTGGCCTTGTCCCCCTGCTCCCCCCAGCCCTTACAGAGCCTCGTGGCCTCTTATCACTGCAAGGAGGGCAGGAGAAGAACCTTCAGATCATTTCAGGAACCAAAGTTTAGCAGAGACCCAGCCCAGGAGAACACGGGCTCTTGAAAATCTCTGCTGGCAGTGGTTGTGCAAGTGGCCACGAATGCCAGAGAGTGGCCTCCCTCCTTCCCTCCCACAGATTATTTTGCAAAAAAGACAAAGACTTGGGACAGTTTTCTATTAAACATACCCCAAAGGCCAATTTTTCTACTGTCAAGTGAGACAATTGCGAAACCAGATGTCGTACAGTGGAAATAACCCAGGACAAATCCTACAGGCTGCTCCTTAGGTCTGGCAGAAATCATAACCTAAAAATCAAAGCCACAGAAAGTTTCAGGGGTGGGTGGGGGGGGGGTTATTGCCCCAAAAGCCAGGGAAAAGTTGGAAGCAAAGCTGAAAGGAGGCTGGGTATGCCTCAAAAATGTTAATTTTGTAATACACTCCACAGACAGTGTGCTTGCCCTCGGCCCCTGAAAAACAGGAGTGAAGAAGTCACAGTGGGGCTGCAGGACAGACACCAGTAAATTCCCTTGATTTCTCACTAGATTAACTCAGATGTAGTGTTCTGCAGGGATCAGGGCAGGCTGTGTTAGGCTTCATGGCAAAAAAAACTTCAATAGCAGTGTGGATGCTCGTCTAGGACGGTTGTGGCTGCATCTCCCTCTGCTCCTCGCAGATTCCCGTGTGTCCCTGCAAACCCAGCGCCGGTGCTGACCCAGCAGGGACAGGAGGGGCCGCGGGCCGGGTCTCAGCTCCCAGCTGTGCTCCGGGAGCTCCATCTGCCGCTGCCACCGAGGCGCTGCAGCCCCGCAGCGCCGGGGGCAGGGCCCGCACAGGGAAACGCCCAGCACCGGAGCTGCCCCCCAAACATGCAAAACACGAACCCAAACACCAGGCCAGACCTCGCAAGGGACGCTCCTCCCCGTGGATATTCCGGAAGGCAGAGTCTGCAGCAGCTCCTCAGCTCCCAGAGCAGAGCTGGCAGCTGAGGATTTCTGGCTGAGCATCGCTCCCATCCCAGCACCACAGCTCAGGGGTCTTCCCTCAGCTCATGCTCCTGAACACTTGGTTGATGAAGGAGAGTCAGAGCCTTGAGTGCTGGCCATGCTCGTGTCAGTTTTGGCATTTTTCTCACCAGAGCACCAGGAACAAGAGTCATTTGTTGCCTTGTTGGGTCACAGGGATAATGAAGCCCCCCTGTGCCAGGGGCTCTCAGCCCTGCTGGCACTGCCAGGGTACAGTGAAGAGTTCTGCAGGCTCCAAGACAGCACAAAGTCAGGAAGATGGGGAATATCAAACCCTTGGAAGTGGAAGCAGCTGCCAGCATCTGCTCAAACACCAGCCCAGCTCCACCTCTCCAAAGCAGCCACTAGTGGTAGTTCACCCCCTCAACTGAGCTGGTCAGCAGTGGCCTAAAGCCAGGAAACTGCTAAAAAGTGTGTGGCAATGCCAAGAGCCCCCTTCCCATAAAAGCTTTTCAAAGTCTCTTCATGATGGCTGGAGGATTACACTGCAAGGAGACAAGTCTATGCCATATGGAAAATACATGATAATCCAAAGTAAAATGCTGCTTGGATAAATATCATTAATACATACATTGCATTCCCACCACTATTCTCATAGCCAATGTGCTTCACCAGCAGAGCTCTGGGTGCTCAGGGTGAAGCGGGACGGCGGCTGTACTGCACTCTGTATCTGTTCACTGGCACCCCATGGACATTCACTGTCTCACAGGTGGTTTTGCAGGGCACCATCTCCTCATCCTCATCCCCCATGAGCCAGTCTTGAACCACATCCACGGCCTCCATGGACACGTTCTCCTCCAGCCACCGGTTGTGCCACTCCTCGAACTGCTGGTGGTGCTTCAGCAGCACCACGGGCTGGACCTGGGAGGAGCAGGGCAGTAAAGATCACTGAGAGGCTCCTGGGGGAAAAGCCAAAGCCCTCAGCTCTACCTGAGGAGTGCAATGCTTTGGGAACAGCCCCAACGGAAACAGGAAACCACAGACCGTTTAACCACCCCTATTTCCTAATGGCTGCCACTCCCACTTAAAATTTGCATGTAAAGAAAAGGCTGCTAAGCTAATCCAAAGTACAGAGCATTTACCAGCTGTCCTCTGTGTTACACCCAACACAGAGCAGTAACTTTTGGGTGCAGCTTGCAAGAATTCAGCCACAATTCCTGCAATTGGTACGGTGGAATCGGAATTATTGATACCTACACTTTGCCTCCCACCCCCAACCTCTGCTACCACCTGGGCTGAATGGGGAGCACAAGGGAGATGTACCTGCTTGGCTCTGCAGAGAGCTCCCCTCCTGTACATGTAATCCTCAGAGTTCATGATGAACATCATCTTGTGGGTGTTGAGTTTGAAGCGGCAGTCGACGTTGCAGGCGCTCTCCACCCCGATCAGGCGCTTCCAGGAGCTCTTGACCTCGCTGCGCAGGGCCCTCACCTGCTTGCACTGCCACTTGCGAAACTTCTTCAGGTTCCTGGAGCAAAACAAGGGTGACAAAGCATGTGTCACACATGTGTCACACCTGCTCAAGTGCTCCCCTCAGCTGACAGGGCTCACAGCACAAGTATGGGACTTGTATTCGCACGTTTTGTATTTCAGGCTCTCTCCGGGATCTTCCTCTGTATCCTCTGACAAATATTTAATGAAATGGGAACAAAATAGACCCAGAATCTCATCCAGAGTCCATCCTGCTCCATTCCAAACACAGCTCCATGAACAAACCTCAGTGCAGTGGTCACAAATTTCTCCTTTAGCATTCCCATGCAGCTCAGTGGCCTGGAGCAGCCCCTCAAAAGTGAGTGCATTCCTCCACGGTGCGGGATCTCAGCACATCGCTCCCGATGTCCAGAGATGCCAGGAGAACCCTTGGGGGTCTCGAAAATCCTGGAATGTTGCCAAGAGTGTTTGGTGGCTTGATTTTGATCCATCCACAGAAGTGACAAGAGTTTGAGGACAAGAGAATCACTTTAGAGTAAAAGGTGTAAAAGGGACACATTTAGAGGGTGAAATATAAACTTTAAGGTTTTTGGTACAGGGGGGTTATGGAGACAAGATGGAGGGATCAGGGCGTGTCTCGTCCTTCTTCTTTCTTCTTCTTGTCCTCCATCTCCTGTGATGATGTTGGCACTTGGGGATTGGTTTATGGTGAAGGTGCACTTGCCAACATGGGTGAAAAGCATTGGGAAATAAAGGTTAATATCATGTACGTAGATTTTAGTATAAAAAGACATGACCGCCCCGTGGGTGGTCAGAGAGTGCCTGTGACTGCTTGCAGATCAGACCTCTGCTGGGCAGACAGAAAATTTTGTAGATAAGAAATAATAAACAACCTGAAGATGGAAAAGCTGAAGAGTCCAGACTCGTCCTTTGCATCGCGTCCACCCAAGAACCACCCTGCCCGTGTCGGGCAGACAGACAGACAGACCCGACACCACGGTGGCACAGCAGCCAAAGCCCTGGCACAGGGGCAGGGAGGAGGCAGCAGCAGGTGTGGCTCAGGGCAGGGAGCAGCTCACCTTTGCAGAAAGACCGGTTTCAGGAGGAAGCCATCGTTCTGGTTGTTGGGAGCTCCTTCCACCCCAACGTACTGCTCCATGTAGTTTGCCAGGTGCTACACAAGGGAGACAAGTTCCAGTGAGATTTCACTCCAGCAGGACAAACATCACTGCAAAGAACCTGTTTATCTCCAAGCTGATCATTCTGAGGCTGATTTAGGTTGATCCTCTTTTGCTAAAGCACCATTTCTGTCAGTGACCACAGCCCACCCTCCAGGCCAACTTGTCCTCCTGGCAAAGCCTCACAGTTTGGAACAATAAAGCAGGGAAATGAGTTTTCCTCATTCTTAGACATCTGCTCTGTGCTACCCAGACTCCATGGTCACTGTGGTGTTACCTGGACCTCCACAGGATCTTCTGTCTGGGTTTCTTCTGTATCCAGCAGCTCTATGGTCATGATCACCTGTCCTTTCCTCTGGAGAAACATGACCTGGGATAAAGTTACAGAAAATATTTGCCACAGGGGTTCACAATAAAATGCTGCATATTCACAAGCCATTTGGACAGCAAACAGAAACTAGGAGAGAAGCAGCAGGGCTTCTCAGTGAGCCACAGTGTCCCCTCACTGCCTGGGCTCTGATTTTGGTACCTTCTCTCCATATTGCTCACTCTCTCACCTCAAAGCTTCCAAACCCAACTTTGAAATGTCACCTGAGAGATTTCCTGAAGTTTTTCAGTGATTCTGTGACGTTCCCTGGCAGCGAGGCCTCACCTTGAAGCAGTTCTCATCTGCCATGCACCGTTCAGCCTTCCACTGGTAGCTGGTCTCCTTTGCTGCCCGCACACAGCGCGATGACAAATTCCCCCCAGCAGCTCCTCGCTTCCTCTCGTTCAGGTAGAGCTCAACCACCTTCAAGCAGATGTCATCGCTCACTAGATGGTGAAGCTTCCATTAAAAAAAGGGGGAATTCAGTCAGCAAGCCTGGGCCAAGAGGTAACTCCAGTGTGTCATGAAAGGAGGGTAAAATTCAGCATGGCATCACACTCAGCTGAAGCAGCAAACTCCAGAGACTTCCCACATTTCACTCTCTTTTTCATGACTTTGCAATGAAAGGAAGGGAGCAGAGTGAGGGGCTAATGTGCCTGAACTATAAAACACAGCTGGGAGACAGACTTGAGTAAGAAGGACCTGAGATTTTTTGTGTTGCCTTACATGTATGTTACTATAGGACACAAAACATTAACCACTGCTCTCAAGGTGAAGAAAAGGGAAGTTTATTTTCTGATTTTAACATTTATAGTTTTCCAAAGGTGACAGTGGATTGGAGGGTGAAAGTGCCTCCTCTCCAATGACACTGGACAAACTAATAGTCTATCAAATTTTTCTTCTTCTATAAAAGAATGCAAACCAGTAATTATTTACAGAAAGTGTGTGAGAAAGTTTGTTACAAGAATGTAAACATTAGAAAATCTTAAAAAATCAGAATGGATTAAAAAATCAGAATGGATGCATTTTGAGCATGGCAGGATTTTGAAAAGACTGGAACCAAAAAAAAAAAAAAAAATTGGGAAAGACCAGAAAGAATAAACCCCCTAAGATGGTTTTTGTATGGAAGCCAAATTCCCTCACTAAACTTCTGCTGGGGCATTTCCCTGTCAGATTTAAGTTTTCTCTGGATTTGCTCTGAGCTCAGTGCCCGTTGCTCTGCAGGGCACTGGGGGAAGGCTGGCAGTGTGTGAGGGGAGATGAGCAGAGCAGAGCAGAGCAGCCCAGCCCAGCCCAGGCTCACCTGGCGCACGATGTTCTGCACCAGTTTGTCCATGGTGAAGCCGATGTAGGCGTGGATGGTGAACATCTCCCTCAGGGTGTCCTCGTACTGAGTGGGGTCAATGTTCCCATCCAGGAGGCTCCTCACCATGTCCAGGAAGGCTGGGTAGTACTCCTCCAGCTCCACCTCACCTGGCATGGGGAAAGGGAGTTCATTTCACACACACACAACAGGCAGAGTGAAGTCAAGCAGTGCAAGAGGCAGCATGTCACAGACTTAATTTATGAAAAATCCTTTTGCTAGGATCTTTAGCTCCTGAGAAGCTGAGAGGCCTCAGAAACGAAATGTAAACAATGGTTATCTGCTGCTGTGGAATGCAAAAGGTGGATCTGGGATTGGTCTCATGTGGTTGTTTTTAATTAATGGCCAATCACAGCCCAGCTGTCTCAGACTCTCTGGTCAGTCACAAGATTTTCTTATCATTCCATTTCTTTCTATTCCTTGGTAGCCTTCTGATGAAATCCTTTCTTCTATTCTTTTAGGTATAGCTTTAATAAAATATATATGATAAAATAATAAATCAGCCTTCTGAACCATGGAGCCAAGATTCTCATCTCTTCCCTCATCCTGGGACCCCTGAGAGCACCACCACAGCAGCACTGCTCAAGAACCACAAAACCCAGAGCAGGGAGAGATATGAGAGACAGGAGAGTGACATTACAGACAGGAGAGTGACGTTACAGACAGGAGAGTGACGTTACAGACAGGAGAGTGACGTTACAGACAGGAGAGTGACGTTACAGACAGGAGAGTGACGTTACAGACAGGAGAGTGACATTACAGACAGGCAGATCCCTGCCAGCTGCCCTGACAGGCTGGGACAGTTTTTCTCATGCCCTCCCAGGAGTGCCCTCGGCAATAACTATTTCTTTGTGGGGCTGTTTACATTGTAAATCAAAGTAACAGATTCCTACGGTGAGGTACCTGGGAGCAGCTGAGCACAGCGTTCAGGAAGTCTCTGTGCAGCAGCCTGGGACACCCTGAGTGCCCTGCTGAAGGAGCTGTGCCCACAACTCACCAGCACAGCAGAGGATTGCACCTCCAACCCCCCTCCCAGAGCTGCCTGCTGGCCCTGGTGACTCAGACAAACACAATGGAGCACTGGCACCCAGAGCATTATGAATGAACTAAGCCCTGCATTATTCTTACTTGGTTGTTTGAGTCTTAGCTCCATGGCTGGATCATTGGTTTTTTCTTTCCTCCCTTCACAGAGGAGCTTCTCTCTCTCTTTCTCAGTCCTGTATTCCAGAAGCTGCTTCTGGGCCTGGCGATAAATCTTGAGGAGCCTGGAGCACAGAGTCTGGTGAAGGCGTAGGAAGAAATACCAATTATTATTGACAAAGAAGAGGCTGTAAACATCATCCAGGGTGTTGTGGGACTCAGCAGCTGTCACATCACAGAAGGTGGCTTTGGTCTCCAAAGGACTGCTTGGAGGCCCAGGCACGTGTTTTTTCCGCAGCTCAGGAGTATCCAGGTTCTGGCCCTGGTGGTTTTCTCTGTCCTCATCTGTTGATTCCTCAGAAATGTTGTGTTCAGGTGGCTGAGAGAAGAACAGCTCAGGTATGAAGTGATGCACAATCTGCCTGATGGTTGCCTGATCCTCCTTTTGGATGGTGGGCTGCCTTTTCACATAATAGCTGATAAGAGATGCTGCATCTTCCAAAATCTGCTTGTCTTCATAGATGAAGATAAGATGAGGCTCATTTGTGGATGAACTCCTCCCCTCTGAATGCTGCTCCTGATGCTGTAATCAAGAGACAAACAGATAAAGATCCTTCCAATTCCTGCCAGGAGGAGTAACCCAGTGTAACACTGTGCTAGGGACAGCTGGTTTTGACCCAATTTCCAACCACTTCCACACGGTCCCAGGTGCTGTGGACACACCTGGGTGACACCAGTAAGGCAGGGAAGGGAGGAGGGCTCCCTCCCTGTCACACCCACCTCGTCATAGACACTCTCAATTTCATTCAGCAAGCTCTTGGAGCGCAGAGCTTTGGTGTCATTCTGCTTGAAGTTGACAGCCTGGTGATCCAGGGATTTCAAATAGGCCTTCTCATACTGCTCCCTCCAAATCTTGTTGAAGCCCTGCTGGGCCTCCCTCCATTCTTCCTCTTTTGCTTTCAATCTGCATAAATGAACAGTCTACATCAGTTCAGACAGACAGGCACAGAAACACACCCAGAACATTTTAATGTAGCCAACTGTGGTGCAGCAAGAAGTTTTCAATGGAAAACTGGAATTGATTCCTGGAAACAATAAATAAATTTGAAAAAGCAGCACCAGTGATGATGAGTTAAAACAACACCTAGAGAATCACAAAACCATTCAGGTTGGAAAAGACCTCTGAGATCATCAAGTCCAACCTTTGATCAATCACTGCTTTATCAATAAGACCAGACCACCATGTGCCATGTCCAGTTGGTTTTTGAACAGCTCCAGGGATGAGGACTCCACCACCTCCCTGGGCACCCCCTTCCCATGTTTAACAACCCTTTCTGTGAAGAAATTACCCCTGATGTCCAACCAGAACTTCCAGCAGCACAGCCTGAGGCTACACCCTCACATTTTACTGTTTAAAAATGCTTTAAAAATCCTTTTCCAACTTCTTAAAGAACACAACACAATGGGAATTACCTCTTGAGAACCACAGGGACAGCAGTAACTGGGTTTTTCTTCAGACTCTCGATGATCTCTGGTGCTTTGTCACCGTAGATGCGGTAGATGGCCCGGCGCTGGATCACTTCTGACGTTCCTCCCAAACAATCATCCAGGCGAAATTTCTCCTGGTCCTCCTGGCTCAGGCGGGACAGTTTCTTCTGCACACTCTCCAGCACACGGATTGTGGCTAAATTGGTCTCCAGGACAACATCCAGCTGTTGAGAGTTGCCAAAAATCAGGGTCAGAACAGGCAGAGCAGGAACACGGAGAGCAGCAGCAGCCCAGGTTTGTGGAAGGTGTTGCAGCCCCACAGGGTGGAGCCAGGAAGCAGCAGGAAGGTTTTTACTGGAAACCAAACCTCTGCCAGCTCTCCCAAAGGTCACATGCAATTTAGAACTGGATTCATGCCTAGGAAGAAGTATTAGACCCCAAGCAGAGCACATCAAACTCCATCTCAAACCAACAAACACCCAACAGAACTTTCAGGAATTCAGGAATTTCACCCAATCAGAACTTTCAGGCCACTAATTAATTCAGCAAAATCCAGAGGTTTTGCTTTCTGAGGGAGCAGAGCAGCACAGGTACCTCAAAGCGCTCGTCCTCGCAGCGGTGCAGCTGCTCCTCATATGGAGTCTTCTTGGAGCTGACAAAAGTGGAGTCCTCAGACCAGGATGGAAACGAAACCCAGGTATCATTTAACACCTGCAACAGTGCAGACATGACATTGAGCAGGGCCTTGTGAGCCCAGAGCTGGTCTCATGGGGTTTTGTCTCTTGTATTTTGCACAATTCTTTCCTGAGGTTCTGTAGGACGTGCCAGGCCTAATTCCCAGGTCACTGCTCCCCATATTTGAGGTCTGTGTGGAACTGCAGGGCCCTGTTCAGAAAACTCAACACCTTCACTATCACTTCACAAACAGAGATCACTCTGCAGTGATCAGCAGCTGTAAATACAGGAGACAGAGCTCCCCACAACAGCAGGAATGGCACCTCAGGCACTGCCTCATGGGGCTCTTCCAGAGAAAAACTCTTCCCAAAGGCCATACTGGCCCACTGCAAGAAAATTAATACCAGGATATTACCAATATACCAATATTCTTTTCTGTCTACAGGAATAAATTTCTGTCTGCACACAGACTCAAAAGGTATTAGAGATGTGATTTGAGAAAGGTTTAGATAAAATCAGTGAAATGTGGGCATTATTTCAATAAATTGGCTGAATAAATTGAATTAGCACTGAAAAGGGGACTCCACATGCAGCAGCTGTGGCACACAGCTGATTTTTATGTGTGTTCAGGGATTGAAGACCTGATCCCAGAGTACCTCCTTGCAAATGGCTGTTCTCCCACTGCACTTTGGCTGCTGGTAGGTTTTTGGGAGAGCCCTGTAACTGGATCCGATGCGTTTGCAGGAGGCATAATCGATTTCCCGGCTCATTCCGTCCCCAGAGCGGTCGCTCAGAGGAGAAGCAAAGGAAAGCTCTTTCACCCCAAGGAAGGACTTGAACTGTGCAAAGAGTTCTGGGAATTTCCTTCAAAAAACACAAGGATTTTGTTATTTCAGTGTGACAGTTTTAGGGTGGTTAATGCGTGTCATAAAAGGGAGGCAGAAATATCTCAACAAACTCAGCAGTGCAGGGAGAAATCTTTCACCAACATCTCACCTCTGTTATCATTCTCTCTGAATTGCTCTAGGGTTTGGTTTGTTTTTATTTAAGGTAGGAAAATTATTTCCCTTCACCACACAAACACTCTCCCCCTTAAGTGCCTGAGGAGAAACTGATCCTTGCCATTTGATTCTCCCTCTCCTGCTGCAAGCCAAACAGCTCAGGAGGCTCCCAGCAGAGCTGGACCTGTTTATCCTTCCCAGCTGTTCTCAGATTTCATGTTTATACCTTTATTACACTTTGAGATATTAAATGGGGAGTGTGAACAGACAGAGGAAAATATCTTCCTCACAATACTCATTAAGAGCTGTATAGATAAATTTAAAGGTTCAGATTTTATTACTCCTCATTTTGGATTAAATTTCATTTTCTTGCCTGCTATCCAGGAGATACTTCGAAGTTAAATCCAAAACTTTTTTCCAGAAGTTGACAATGTGCCCAAAAAATAACAGAGTAGGACCTACAAAGTACCAGAGGGCAGAGAGGCAAGTTAGTAACTTACCCTAAAAAGGGTGTAACAAGCTGGAGCAACTCAGAGCCAGAGACCAACTCCTGGTTGAAGAGAGCAATGCAACGGAGAAAATTCTCATAGACCTCCTGACTCTTGAGCACCCTGCGCACCTGCAGCAGTTTGGAGAGATGATCACAGCACCTGAATGCCACTTGCATTGAGAAAATTATTCATTATCTGTCTATTCATCTTCCAAACCCACTTATTTGAATTTTTGTTGGTTTTTCTATACCTGAAAAGTCAGGGAATGTCTTAAGTGTTGACACATAAATTGTACAGAAAACCAACAGACTAACAACCATATAAAAAGCTGAAGGTAAGTCCAGAGAAAGTGAGAAAAGGACAAATGCTGACCTTGTCAAAGAAGGAAAACTCTTGCAGTGTCCCATATTTCCCCACTGTTGCAACTGACAGATCTTTGGTACCTCGCAGCTTCATTTTCTTCTGTTAAAAGAACAAGCAGTTATATTTAAAATGTTGTGACTCAAATGCCATCAAATTCCACTCTGTTGACACAGAACAGTTCCCTGCAAAGGCTGAGACCCTGTATTTCCCCAGCAGTGATCTGGCATTGCTGTGTCACGTCCTCACAGCAATCTCTGTCAAATGTCTCCCAGCTAAGAAAAAACAACAAAAAAAGAGAATCACTTGAGATTCTGCATTGAAGCAATAAATTGTCCCCTTCCAGGGCCAATACTTAGCACAGAAGCTTGTGATATTTAGTATCAAACATGTTACCACACACATTTAAGCAAGCATTAAAAATTCCCTTTTTCTACAGCAATTAAAACAACTCAAAATTTTGTGTCTCATACACCTACATACATCAAAGACACTACTCATTACACCTTCATCTCAGCAATTACTAAGCACAAGTAATGGAGGTTTTTATGAGTTTTTTCTTGCTGGAAGATACCTTTGCTGGGCCAGAAACAGGACGCAGCAGCAGCGGCCTGGATCGCTTCTTGCTGTGCTCCAGATTCTTCTCATGCTCGGTTTTCTGGACACTGTTCACTTCACATGGTCCATTTCCTGTGAACTGAAGTAAATAAATAATGATTTCAACATTCTCCTCTCAAACAAAGAATCCTAACAGGACACAGAGCATGTGGTTAAGTCACCTGTTCTGAGAAAATCCAAACAATGAAGAGGAGCAAGGTTCATTACTGGCTGTATGATTTTCCATGTTTTGCATATTCTACATGCAGACAAGAGCATTCAATATCCTGCCCTGCTCTCAGCACATACCAAAGACCTTTTTGCCTCTGGGAGGAACTGTCCAAACTCTGAGAGCAGATCCTCCTGTCCCCGGAACAGATTGGCCACTTCAGTGAACACTTCCTCCTCTGACATGCCCCGGAAGGGTCGGCCCTTGGTGTTCAGCTGCTCCTTCTGAAAAGATACACACAGATGTTCAACAGGGTCAAAAGATCCTGCACTCTGCCAGAAAACTCACCCTGAGCCAAAAACATGAATGCCACAGAACTTGAAAGGACTCTGAGGCAGCCCCAGGCTCTTACAGGGCCTCTTCGCACACAGGATCACAAAATCAGCTGGAGGTGAGTAAAGACAAGTCTGGCTACAACCTCTCTACACCCCACAGTTTTCACATTTTTTGTCATTTCCTGTGAATATCTATGAAGACAAGTGCTTGGGAACTTTAACTCTGTTCAACAGGCAGAGATTAAATTTGACAACCACAACTCCAACAGCTCCAGTGCCAACCCAGCGCCTCTACCACAGGAGATTTTTTACCTGGTAAGTGTGAAGAATTTCTAGAAAGGATCTGTAAATCTCTGGATGGTCAAGGAAACGTGTTTTGATCTTATTCACGTAACTGATGGCATTATTGAACTCCACAGAATCAGATTCCAAGGGAATTTGGGATTTATCCTCTTTGTAGGGAAGCTGCTGCCGGAACTCCTCGGAGCAGTCGCTGTGGTTGTGGGAATTCTCCTGGGAGTAGTGCAAGACCAGCCCACTGCCAGGGAGTGCACTGGGAACAGGCTCTGGGGGCACCTGGGGGCACAGGACACACGAGATGGCTTGGAAAAAGATCAGGGATCAGCTCAACAACAAACCAGCAGCAGGGCTGGCAAGGTCTCCAGCTAAAAAAATACGGTCACGTGAAGAAGGAAGAAAAAGTATTTCAGTCACCAATCAATTTCCCTACCTGGTTTATTAACTCCACCTGTTAAAATAATGCCTGAAGTTCTCCCTGCTGTAGGAACCACCTGATTTGTGGCTGTCACAGCCTTATTATGACTTGAGAGGCTGCACCAAACACCAGTGCAGGTTCTGCTGCCACTGGTTATTGCAGAGGAGCTGCCAGTTTTAAGGGGCATATTAAACATAACCCCTTAGAGGTCTTAATTCCTAAATAACACAGAGATCTGAGGGAGCTGAGATTTAAAAGGTAGTTCCTTCTGCTAAATGGAGTTAAACCACAAGTTTATCAGCAGAATTCAGTTTATGGCTCCATTTCAGCTCCACAACCACACAATAACAACAAAAAACAAGCAGGGGTAACACCCATCTGTATCCCAGCAAGTGTTTCACACCAACAGAACCTGATGGGGATCTTAAAGATCCATCATCTTAAAGGCCTTTCCCAAGGTAAACAATTCAATGATTTCACAGTTCTTTTTCCTGTTTCCTAAACAAGTTTCCTGGTTTCTCAGTGGAAGACTAGAAGTGCAATTCTTCCAGGATCACCCTTTGAAATTTGCCACTACCCACAACCCGTATTGGGAACCAATTTAACAATGTCAAGCCAATTACAATTTCAGTAATTGGCTTGATGTTGTTAAATTTCACTTCCAAACATGACTGCAATATTTGGTGTTGCAGTGGTGTTTCCATGCAGAATCATCATTCCTGTGTAAGTCAAACTACCTGGTTTGAGAATAAATCAGGGGTTGGATCTAGGTAATCTTTAAGGTCCCTTCCAACCTAAAGCACTCTGTGATTCTTTGAATAAACATTTAAATTTATATTACACTCATTGTCACAGGTTTGAAAACCATCTAAAACCATTAGCAACGTGCACTACACATAAATCTGCACAGCCTGAACTGTGCAGACATGTCCAGTGACACACAGAAGAGTTTATTTAGGGAATAAGAGCTCTGGAACCTACCTGACTATTCAAAGGTGACTGTATACTTAATTTCCCATTCTTTGGAATTTCTATCCTGTAGCCCAGAGGGAGAAATGCATTGAATCCTACAATGAGGTCAGGATGCTCATGGAAAAGCTGAGAAACTCGTCGGATCACTCCAGGTGTGTCAATGCTAAAATTGAGAGGGGTTTGTTACTTTTTTATCCAAATCAGAAACACAAGTTAAGCCCAGAAAATGCCAAGAGAAATGCAAAGTATCTGGTAACTTAAGGATGCAATTCTTTTTAAAAAAATTAGCCCAATTAGAGAGAATGAGCACTGCAGTTTCACCCTGGGAATGTTATCCATGGAGAGGAGGGAGGAGTGTGCAGGTTGGCAAAGGGGCAGGACAGACAGACAGACAGCACCTCCAGGGCTGGCAGGTCACAGGTTCTGCTCAGGCTACCTCACCTATTTCCCAGATCTGTGTTTCAGAGTGGAAAGCAAAAGCAGATTTGCTTTCTCCTGTGGATTGCACCTCTGGAAAATTATGGGATGGGGAGAAATACTCCAGCTTCACAGGACTGCACCACTGTGGGACAGGGCAGGGACTGTGCAGAGGGGGAATGATGGGGTGAAAGCTGGGGGAGTCTGCACAGACCCCACAAAGGCTGAAACCTGGGGGAAGAGCTGGAGCTGGGCCAGGCCTTGGCATGGAGCTCAGGGCAAGGTTCTTCCCCCCGAGGCTGCTGGGCACTGCCCAGGCTCCCCAGGGAATGGTGCCAAGGCTGCCACAGCTCCAGGAGCTCCCAGGGCTGCTCAGGGTGGGGTTCTTGGGGTGGCTGGATTTGATCCCTGAGGGTCCCTCCCAGCTCAGGATATTCTGAGGTTCTGTGAAAGGCTGAGGAGCTCCCCAGAGCACCCAGGGGGGCAGGACCTTGGCTTTACCTCTGGCTCTTGAACTCCTTCATGATCTCCAGGAAGCCGTTGTAGGTGGCGGGGTCACTGCCAAAGCGAATCTTCACCTGGTCCAGGTAGGAAAGGGCATCCTCCACCTGTGGGGGAGAACACGGTGAGCCCAGGCAGGGGAACCGGCCCCGGGGGAGCCCCGCAGCACCGGGAAGGGCACTCGGTACCGGTGAGGGGCCCGAGGCCGGCAGGCCCCGGTGGCTGCCCGGGCTCGGGGGTGTCAAGGCACGGACGGGAGCACGGTACCGGGAGCCGGGAACAGGTCCCTGGGGAGGATGACCGCGGTACCAGAGAGAACAGCAGGGAAGAGGAGAGCGGCACGGCCCAGGGGAGGGGGGAACAGGCCCGGGGAGCCCTCACGGTACCGGGGGAACAGGACACGGTACCGGGGGGAAAGGATGCGGCCCCAGGGGACCCCATGGAAGCAGGGGAGGAGGGAGGGGAAGCCCCCGGCGCGATGAGGACAAGCCCCCAGGACACCCCCCGATACCGGCGGGTGAGGGACAAGCCCGAGGGGACGAGTTCGGCACCGCGGCCGGGACACGGCAGGTCACGGCGGGGGCGGGCGGGGCCGTCCCGGGGGGGCTCGGAGCGGCCATTCGCGGGGGCGGGGAGGGTAGGGAAGGGGCGATGGCGGCCGCTGGGGCGGCCCCCGCACTCACGTGCACCGGCAGCTTCTCGTGCGGCGCGGCCCGGCCGCCACCGCCGCTGCCCCAGCGCGGGGCGCTGCCCCCGCCAGCCCCGCGGCCGCCGCCGCCGCCCCCCGCCGCCATGTTGGATTCGGGCGGGCGAGCGCGGCCCCGGCGGCGCGCGCGGCCGCTGCGTCAGCGCGCACGGCCCAGGCCACGCCCCCCCCCGGGGCTCCGCCCTCTGATTGGCCACGCCCTGTGATAAACCACGCCTCCTTAGCGACCGCACTGTGTTGCCACGCCCCTGTCCATCAGGCCACGCCCTTGTTAGTGACAGGCCACGCCCCCAGTGCGGCTTCCGGCCGTTCGAGCGCTGGGGCGGGAGCGGCGCCTCAGGGAGCGCCTGAGGGAGCGGCGGGACCGCGGCGGGGCTGAGGGGGAACAGCGCCCGCGGAGGAGCCCCGGGGGCTGCGGCGGGACTGAGGGGGAACAGCGCCCGCGGAGGAACCCCGGGGGCTGCGGCGGGGCTGAGGGGGCTGCAGGAGCCGCCGGCTGTGAACTGGAACTGCCGGGCTGGAGGAGCCGCGTCTGGTGGTGTGGGGCTGAGGGAGCCGGGGGGTGTTGGAGGGGTTCAGACGGGCCTGGAGGAGCCTAGGGGTGCCTGGGGAAGGCCGGGAGGGCTGGTGAGGCCTGAGGGGAGCTTGAGGAACGAGGGTTGAGGGAGCCCCAGGGCCTGGAAGAGCCAGGGGTGTGGAGGAGCCGGGGTTGGAAGGGTCATGAGGGGTTGGGAGAGCCAGGGGCGGGTTTGAGGGAGCTGGGGGAGCCCTTCACTGGTGTGCCCTGAGCTCAAGGGTTGCTCTGGGGTAGCAGGATAAATCAGGATAAATATGAGCTTAAAATGTGCCACTTCCACCAGCGGTCCCTGTCAACAGGCAATTTGAACTCAGTAAAACCGAGTGATATGAAGAGCAAAGAGGAGAGGGGGATAAAATAAGCCGTGTGGTTTGTTTTTCCTTAAAGCATCACCCATGATTTGCATCATAGAGAAGTGCAGAAGCTTTTCTTGCTTTGCCTTTAAACTTGCTGCTGGTATTTGAAGCCAGACTGTTTTTCTCTGGTTTGCTGGGATATTCCAGCTGTTTGCAGCTTCCAGGCAGGATGCTCACACACTGCCTCTGCATTTGATATTCCATCCCCTGCTCTGATACTTGTACAAACTGCTGCCCTGTGACCCATTTCCCTTCATACAGGAAGGATTAAATTAATACAGACATTTTCTTTCACAGTTACTGCTTTCCACATCCCAGACTGTGATGGATTGATTCGTTGACCCAGCTTACAAGTATTTATCATCTTTGGAGAAGCAGACACTGCAAAGGCCTTTCAGGAGAGATGTGGGCTGAAAATGGCATTAGATTGTGGTGCTGGTAAATACAGGGTGAAGTGGAGATGATTTAGAGTTTTCAGCGCTTAAGAATAGAGATAATAAATACAGATTTTTACAGGAGTGATGCTGGAAGGGTGGTGGGAGCCAAAGGCAGCCTCCAGGTTATGAAGCACTCATAGCTGTGCAGGGAAGAGCCTGATAGGACAGAGTAAAATCCTTTATTCCACCTGTGGAAAGGAGTAGCTCAGAGATATCCTTGTGTTGTCAGGTGAAAGAAAATCAGCTTTTTTTTTCTTTTTTCCTCCAGGATTCTCCTGAGCTGGCCCAATTTCTGTTTTCTATTACTATTATTAACTGGAGAAGTCTCATCCTCTTGCCTGGTTTGTGCCACGAGCACAACCAGCTGCAGACAAATAAACTCCTGTGAGTTTGGTTTTCTGCCAGAGCAGAGTTCTCAGCCCCTGCCAGCACCAGCACCTGGGAGGTGAATCCAGCTGTAAGTGGGTGCTGGGAAAAGCTTGTGCCTGTCAGTTAGTCAGGATTTGGGTGTTCTTTTGGCACTCCTGGGAGCTGGATGTCAGTTAACCATGAACACTCAGCTCCTGCTGCCTCAGAATAGCTCAGCTCAAGTTGCTGCTGACAGAGCTCCAAGGGACCCTGGGCTGCACTGCCTGCTGCTCCCTGTGGAGCTCTGTGACCTTGCAAGGGCATCCCAGGGCACTCCTGAGGGACTGAATCCCTCTGGGTCGCTGCCTTGGCTTGGAAAGTCAGGTTTCTGCTAAGGAAGGCAGGAGCCTCCCCTGAAATGGGAAATGTAAACCCCCTTGTCACAGGCATATTTGCTGAAAAATCCTTTGGTTAGGATCTTTTCTCCTGCAAAGCTGGGAAGCTTCAGCTTCTCCAGGTTTTGCTGCTTTGGAATGTGATTTAGAGAATTGTTTACCCAGCATGTGAAATTGTTTTTACTTGATGTTCAATGACAGCCACCTGTGTCAAAGCTGTGAGCAGTCACAAGATTTTATTATCATTCCTTTTCTAGCCTTCTGATGAAATCCTTCTGTTCTTTAGTATAGTTTTAATAGATCATTTCCTTTTAATAGAATATATATAATAAAACAATAAATCAGCCTTCTGAAACGTGGAGTTAAGAGTCTCATCTCTTCCCTCGTTCTGGGACCCCTGCAAACACCACCACACCCCCTCCTTCCAAATTGCTATAAGTTTGAAATTAAGGGGCTCTCAGGCAAAAATGTGGGAGCAGGAATAACAGTTCTTTATTAGGGAAGAAAATAAAAAGATAAAATAAACAATGCAGTGCACTAAACCAACACTGCCAGGGTCAGAACCCAAGCTGACACCCTGTGGTGTTGGCACAGTCCCATTGGAATTGTGGCTCAGCCCTCCTGCAGTGTCAGGATCCCAAAAAGCCATCCCAGGAAGCTGCCACCAGCACCAAGTGCCACCACTGTGGAACAGAGAGGAGGGAGAGGCTGCTCTTGCTGCCACCAACAGAAAAACGACATTTTGGAGCTGGTTTCTATGCTGTGTTTCCCCAGCTGGAACCCCTGGTCCCGTGTGAACCCTGAGGGCTGTGCCAGGAGCAGGATGAGGTTCAGTATCTGGGTCAGTGTGTGCTGCTGTTGTCCTGGTGACTGTGACCCACTTTCCCCTCATTTGTGCAGGCAGCTGCCAATGGGGCCGGGCACGGCCAGCACAAAGCACAAAGGCTCACTCAGCACCTTCCTCCTGCCTTTGTCTCCAAGCTGGGTCTACACAAACTGGGCTTTTCTCCTCCGGATTGATTTGTGTGTTTCTTGCAGAGAAAAACCCTCATTTTGTGAGCCCCTCTGTTGTTTGATAGCTGAGGTGAGGTGTGTGGAAGGGTTGGGCTGTTTCTGCTGCCGTGGATGATAAATCTGCACATCTGGAATTTGATTTCTGATTTATTACCCAGGATATGCATCGCAAAGAACAAACCTCACATCACCTTCCTGTGGATGAAAGGAAATCAGGGATCTGATGGTGTGGGTGGATCTGCAGGGACTCAATCACCCTGTGCTGTGGCAGACTGGTTTCTGTGTTCCTCACATGAACACAATCGATTCTTCCTTCCTGTTCATTGTGTTTATGGTGTTAATCATCCACCATTCATAACAGGTGGATAATTAGAAATATTTTTGGGCTGTGTCTGCCCCAGAAACGATTCTAGCTTTGAGGAGAGATAGGATCCTGCACACAACCCTGAGGAATCCACAGAGTGGGGTGAGCACGGGGTAGGGACAGACCCTGCAGCAGCTGCCCCATCAGCCCCAGGCAGGAAAGCACCGAGGCAAGGAGCAACATTTCTGTGTGCATTATCCTCATCCCTGAGAGGGCAGAGACAGAAAAACCTTTCAGGACCTGGCTCTGGTGAGCCTGTGAGAGCAGCTGTGTTTCTGTGCTGTGCAAAGTGAAATTATCTGGATGGTTCCAGTGTAAAACCTGGGAAATGTCATGGTGTGGATTTTTCCCTGAGGAAACTTCTGTTATACCCCCTGAGACTTTGTGTGTTTATTGTCTTGATTCAGCAAAACTTTCTCCCTTTTTAAAGCCAAAACAACCTGAGGAAGCCACCTGGCTCTTCTGTGTGGATTATTCTCATCACTGAGAGGGCAGAGACAAAAAAACCTTTTAGGACCTGGCTGTGGTGAGGCTGTGAGAGCAGCCAGAGCTGCATTTCTGTGGTGTGCAAAGTGAAATTATCTGGTCACACAGGGATGGCTCCAGTGTAAAACCTGGGAAATGTCATGGTGTGGATTTTTCCCTGAGGAAACTTCTGTTATACCCCCTGAGACGTTGTGTGTTTATTCTCTTGATTCAGCAAAACTTTCTCCCTTTTTAAAGCCAAAACAACCCGGGGCAGCCACCTGGGGCTGTATTGTTCAGGGGTCTGAGCCTCCCCTTGTGCAAGGCTCAAAGCTCTGGGTTTGAGAAATGATGAAGAAGATTTCATGAGAAAATCGTGAAGATGATGAGAAATGATGAAGAAGATTTCATGAGAAAATCGTGAAGATGATGAGAAATCGTGAAGATGATGAGAAATGATGAAGAAGATTTCATGAGAAAATCATGAAAATGATGAGAAATCATGAAGATGATGAGAAATCATGAAGAAGATTTCATGAGAAAATCACGAAGATGATGGGAAATGATGAAGATTTCTCTTCATGGCTGTCACCAAAGGGCTCCAAGGACCCTGAGCAGGGCTGGGGAGCCCTCAGGGCTCAGGAGTGAGCAGAGAATTTGAGAGAAGCAGGGAAGCCCTGCTCTGTCCCTGCTGGTTGCTATGGCATTTCCATTTCTGCTCCTTTGCAAGGGGGATTTGTGGTTTTTCCCTGGTTACCGAGCAAACCTCAGCAGTATGGAGTCACTGCTAATGTAAAAACTGTGATATGGGGAAAATGAAGTTGGATTTTTAGACGAGTCTGAACATCATCATAGAGAATCATAAAATGGCTTGGGTGGGAAAGAACCTTCAAGATAATCCCACTCCAATGTGAACAAGGACATGCAACTCTAATTGCAAGAGACACTGAAATATTAAAATTCTCCTGTGAAAAACTGGTGGATTTTGGACCATGGATGACCCAGTAAACAACTTGGTCTTTCTGGACAGGGAACCTCATGAGTGCAGGTTATTTGCTGTAACATTTCAAGCCTTTATTCTGCCACACAAGGATCCCTCATGTTTCAATAGCCTCTTTTATGGTAGAAATTCTGTGCAAATTGGTCTAATTAGGATTAAATTACCCCTGAAATATATCAAATATATCAGTGGAATTTACACATGGAACTTTTTTTTTCCAGTTGAATACAGAAATGAAAAGATGCTATAAACCCTCATGTCCAGGTGTTTGAAGGTGAAGATCCACCTAAATCAAGCCACTTCAGCCTTGAAATGCAGACAACTCAATCATACAAATACACTTTCTTCAAAAGTTCTAGGAAATTGGTACAGCAGTATTTGACTTCTGAGGAGATGGAAAATCCATGAGTGTCACCATGATATTTTATGAAAAATCCTTTTTGCCAGGATTTCTTCTCCTGCCAAGATGAGAAGCCTCAGCTTCTCCATGTTTTGCACCTCTGGAATGGGATTTGGAAAATTGTTTACCCAGCATGTGAATTGTTTTTAATTAATGGTTTTAATCAATTGTTTTTAATCAATTGTTTTTAATCAATCCCAGTCCAGCTGTGTTGGGACTCTGGTCAGCCACAAGTTTTTATTACTCATTCCTGTTTAGCCTTCTGATGTCTCCTTTCTCTTTCTTTAGTATAGTTTTAGTTTAACATATAATTAATATAATATAATGTAATGTAATGTAATATAATGTAATGTAATATAATATAATGCAATACAATGTAATATAGTATAATATAAATATATAATATATAATTATATATGTAATAATATTTAGTGATGATAATATAATAATAATATAATATAATATAATATAATATAATATAATATGATATAATATAATATAATATAATATAATATCAGCCTTCTGAGAACTTGGAGTCAATTCTCATCTCTCACCTCATCCTGGGGACCCTCACAACACCACAACCATTGGTGACCACACTATGAGCATTTTGGGAGTATTTTTTGGTCCATCTCACACATTTTGATGCCCTTTGGACAGGACAGAAGGGAGAGAAGTGATTTCCCCTCAAACATTGGGCCTGTGCCTCTGGATAAACCTTCTCCAGGAGAGCAAAGGATTTTACCTCTCAAGTCAGGCCTGTGAACCACAGAATCATTAAATAAAATCCTGGAGTATCCTGGCTGGGAAGGGACCCACAGGGATCATCAGTGCCACCCCTGGCCCTGCACAGGCACCCCAAAAACCCCACCCTGAGCCTGGGGGGTCACAGGGAGCAGGGATGGAGGGACAGGAGCCAGGCAATGGCTCCCAGTGCCAGAGGGCAGGGCTGGATGGGATCTTGGCAATCAGGAATTGTGGAATCCATCCCTGGAATGGATTTCCCAGAGCAGCTGGGGCTGCCCCTGCATCCCTGGCAGTGCCCAAGGCCAGGCTGGACAGGGCTGGGAGCAGCCTGGGACAGTGGGAGGTGTCCCTGCCATGGCAGGGGTGGCTCTGGTGTTGGGGTCTCTTGCTTGTCAGAGTGACCCCAAGAAGGGCTCCAAAGTCTCTTTTCCCAGCCTGGAGCTTGAAGAAGGAGTCAGGGCTCTTCATTTCTCGGTCTCAAGGTTGTTTATTGTTTCTTATCTGTAAAATTCTTTCTCCTGTCCTGTTGAGATCCGCTCAGCAAGGCAGTCCAGGCACTCTGCCTGCCCCCAGGGCAGGGTTATGTGTTTATACTAAAAACTACCTGTACAATGTTTGCAATTACTTTCCAGTACCTATTACCTGTGTTAGACAGTGAGCTTCTACTCTAAACCAATCCAAAAGTGCCACCATCACAGCAGAAGATGGAGGCCAAGAAGAAGAAGGAGCAAGGCTGGACACACCCAGTTCCCTCCATCTTGCCCCCTGAACCCCCATTCCAAAAACCCCAAAATCTACTTTTTCACCCCGTGATAACTTCACTGTTATTCTACCTAAACTGTTGAGGCTGCTGATCTTCATACCAGGTTGGTGATTTGCTCCATGGGTCATAATCAAACCCCCAGGTGTTCTGGGCTCTGTGCCAGGGTCTCTGAGCCCCTGGCAGGGCTCTTGGCACTCCAGGACAGCCAGGGGGATGCTCTGGGTTCCCACACATTGGGGGAGTTTTAAGGTCCCTCCCAACCCAAACCAATCCAGGATTCTATGGTTAAAATAAGAACGTGAAAACTCTGGATTGAGACATTTTGGATTGCTTGGTTACAGAGCACAGCACAGCAGCATTGATCCAGAAAAACACATTTCTTACACCTTGCTGCAGCAAATCCTGCAGCTCATTTCAAACCCCCACACTGTGCTGCTGGCCAGCTCAGCAGTGAGAAAGAGCCCTAATAAAAGGCAATTCTGCTCCCAGGGAAGCTTTTCATACACAGTGGAGTCTGAAATTCTTACACTGCTTCCCCTGCTGTGCCTTTTACAAGAAAGATCCCCACTTTTCCAGAAAAATCTGTGTGACACCTTTGAAGTGATGCATTCACTGAATTAAATCAAACAGCCAGCTAGGGAAAATTCAGATAAATTAAGAAGACAAAGCAAATAGAAAGAAATTAAGCACATACATGCATGAGAGCTTTCACCCAGCAGCCTGTTAAGTGATACACACTATTATGTTCATGGATACTTTTCATACATGCAAAATTTAAATATGTAGGATATATATAAATAAAGGGAATATATATAAAAATAAATGTAAATATATTTATATATTATATATATTAATAAATATAGAAATATAAATATTTTTTATATAAACAAAGGGAATCCCCTAAATAAAGGGAATGTAAATAAATCTGTATTTTTTAATATAAATAAGGGGAATTTCCCAAATAAAGAGAAAATAAATCAATCTGTATTTTTAATATAAATAATGGGAATTTCCCAAATAAAGGGACTATAAATAAATTATATTTTTATACAACAAATATAAAGGTGTGTTTTGTCATATGAGATTAAAATTACTTCAGAACTGGCATATTCTCTCCCCAGAATTATGTAAACCTCCATGGCCTTACAGAATCATGTGATAAGGTAGTACAAGAGGGAGTGCTAAAATTAGGAAGGGGAATGGCTCTGTCTGCAGCTTTCTTTGGGACTGGCCTGAGTGAAAAGTGATCAGGGATGGGGCCTGTGCCAGGCAGAGGGGAAAGAGCTGCCTGGGGTGGGAATTCTGTCTGCACTGCTGTCCCACAGGGAGCCAGGCTCAGCACAAAGCCCTGGAATAATTCATTAGCTCTCAGCAAGACTGCAGGAGTTAAAGGAAATTCTTGTGTCACTTTACACTCCAGCCCACAGGAATTCCAAGCCTTCCAGTGAGTGGGTTTAATTTATTGTCTTTTAGTGAAAATCCAGTCACTTGTTACAGCCTTCATCCCGAAAATGCCTGAGGTCCAACACACCTTGAAAGGTGTTGTAGATAAATCCCTGTAAATAAACACTATCAGTGTCCTTACGGGCTGATAATCTGAGAATCATTAAGGTTGGAAAAGATCTCCAAGACCACTGAGCTCAACCTTAAATTTCAGCCTCCCTGCAATTCTCATGGATTCCTTCCAGAAGCTGCAGCCCCAACCGTTCTGCAAACAGAAACTGCAAAAACTGGGCTGAAAACTCCTCCCTGCCCAAAGAGCACCCGCACCTCCCGCGGGAGACCCTGCTGTGCTTCCTGTCACTGACACATTTGATGGAAAATCCTTTCCTCGGGATTTTCCCTCCTGAGAAGCTGAGAGGCCTCAGGAACAAAATGTAACCAATGGTTATCTGCTGCTGTGGAATGCAACAGGTGCATCTGGGATTGGGCTCATGTGGTTGTTTCTAATTAATGGCCAATCACAGCCCAGCTGGCTCGGACTCTCTGTCTGAGCCACAAACCTTTGTTATTCATTCTTTCTTTTCCTATTCTTAGCCAGCCTTCTGATGAAATCCTTTCTTCTATTCTTTTAGTACAGAAGAATATACTAAATATTTTATATATAATATTTTAAATATAATAAATATCATTAAAATCAATAGAATTTTAATATAATATATAATATATAAAATATTTTAATATAATTTAAAATTTAATATATAATATATTATCATATATTATATATAATCATGTATAATATATAATATATAATATATTATATATTATATATTATATATTATATATATACTATTATATATAATATATATAATATATACTATTATATATAATATATATATTATATATATATATATTTTATATATATATATATATATATATATATATATATATATATATATATATATATATATATAAAATAAAATAATAAATCAAGCCTTCTGAAACATGGAGCCAGATCCTCATCTCTTCCCTCGTCCTAACACCATCACATACTTCCCCTCCTTGGGAGGCATTTTTGTGCAACTGAGAGCCCCTCTAAGCCTTTCTTGTTCAAAATGGAGTCTGAGGGAATGATTTTCACAAGGGAGAAGCTGAGTTTTGTAATTCCCGAAAATCTGAGTCACTGCTACCCACTGCCAGTTGCCACTTTAGGAGCTCAGTCTGGCAACTGTGTCCCAGTGGGCAGAGGAAGTGGGAAATATTTGGGCATTGTCCAAGAGGAGAAGTTCTCCACAAACACTTCTTGCTGTTCCAGGGCTGGATGGGAATGCAGCTTGCAATGCCCAGGATTTTGGGAAAGATTAGTTTTAAGAAATAAGGAACTCAGTTTGCCATAATACACCTAAATTAAAGTGCACCACCCCGACAGAACTGTGATGGGCCAATCAAGAGCCTGAAACCTTCATGCAAATGAAGGATCCAAAAAGAAACCAGAACACCGATCACTTGGGTTTTAAAATATTTTTAAAGTGTAATGATAATAAGATGGTTATAAAAATAGCAATATAAATAGAGTAATAATAATTTGGACAATTTGGATTAGGACAATATGAGACAATAGAAACAAAGAGTTATGGGCAGTCTGGGTACTTTGTTCTGGGCAACATAAGCCTGAAAAAGGATGCAGTTAACAGAGAATTAACCCTTAAAAACAATAACCTGTAGCATATTCATACCCCTCATACATGATGCATAAATTCCATTCAAACACAGGATTCTGTCTGATCAGAGTCAACTTCTTCCTCTGAATCCTCAGGGCTGAGTGAGGCAGGAAGAAGTTCATTTCTTCTGATAATGGAGCAATAAATTCTCTTTCTCTGAAAAATTCAGGTGTCCTGTGGCTGCTATCTCAGTGAGAGCCCTTTCTTTAAAAAAAAAAGCATCTTACATAGCATCGTTTCTATTTTAACATTTTGTTATAATCTAAAACTATATTTACCACACTACTTAGGAGAATTAATACAGCATCACTTTCTAACACAACACATATAACATTCATTTTAATATTTCTGAAAAGCCAATCATAAAACACACATTTTTCACAAAAAAGGACAAAAAACCAAGATAAAAAGGGGACTTCTAATTGATAGGAATAGCAGATTTGTCTTTCCAAACAAGCTGTGGGGCTGCTGGTAGATAAAACCAGCACTGGGAAATAAAAGAAACAATGGGAAGGATTCCACTGATTGATGAATGGAAAAAGATATTTGCTTTTACAAATAAACTTTAGGTTTGCTGATAAATGAAATTAGACATTGAAAGATGAAAGAAACAATGGAGAAGAAAAATCCCTAAATTCAGTAAGAATTAAAAATTAAAAGGGAGTGTTGTACATTAGAGGGAGATCTTTGGTATCAAGAGTATCAGGAAGTCTGAACCTCTCAAGTACCTCAGAAATGGGGAAAGAGAGAAGGGAAATTGGGATAAAATGGGGGCTGCACCCTCCAAAAATTTGAGATCCCAGGGGAGTGCCCCATGGCCTCTCCCTTTATTCAAATAAAGTCAAAGGACTCCTCTGTCTCCTTTTTGGACATAAACCTCTGGTGTTTGTGGATTAATTTTCCTTACATCAAAAAAGCCCATAATCTACAATTTCTGTGGATTTTTGCCTTTTTCAGGAAACTGAACTGAGCATGTGGGAGACAACCAGTATCAGCCAGAGCAGCTGCTGTGCTTTTCCTGGTTCTCTCATGAAATGAGATTTCAGAGGCTGCTGTCTCTATCCCTGGCTGGATCCCTCTGGCATACAGAGGAATAATTAATGAAAAATTAGTAATCTGCATTTGTGGGCTCCTTTTGCAGACAATACTTGATGAATCTCCACAGTCATCTACCCAAATAAGAGGAGATTAACCAAGATCCTAATCTGTCATAAATCAAACGGGCAGGGAGCCTTACCTCGAGAGAGACAGACAAACAGCACAGAGCCTACATGGGGGTTTAGCCTACATCATTCTAAACCTAATTTCAGCCAACACCAGGACTCTGAAGATGGATTTTTAGGCTGCATTTCAAGGCATCAAAATCTGGGATGTGTTCTCTGCTTCTCCCTCTGCATCTCTCTGCCGTTGTCATCGATTCCGGTCACACACAAAGAAAATCAGGCAGGTGGGGACAATGGTCCCCAAGCCTGCAGAGCTTTTTTTGGGAATGCCAAGAGCTGCCAGCGCCATTGGGGAAAGATAGAAAATAAAAATGTAATCATTTTCAAAGAGCCCAGCAAGACAGAAATCAGGAGAGAAGAAAATGGCCCTTCCTGAGGGATGCTGCAGCTGCCAGGAACCTCTGGGGAGCACCAGGGCTGGTGTGAAAAACGCCAATCTCTTGGTTTTAAAATTTTAAAAGTTTAATAAGTAATAAAATGGTTATAAAAATAGTAATAGAATTTGAGTAATAATAATTTGGACAATTTGGATTAGGACAATATGAGACAACAAATAGAGTTATGGACAGTCCAGGTACCTTTGTCTGGGCATCAGGAGCCCGAAAAAGGACACAGTTAACAGAGGATTAACCCTTAAAAACAACAACCTGTTGCATATTCATACCCCTCATACATGATGCATAAATTCCATTTGAATACAGGATTCTGTCTGGGCAGTGTCAGCTTCTTCCTCATAATCCCAACGGCCTCATCCTCCCGAGTGAGGTGGGAAGAAGTTCATTTCTCCTGATAATGGAGCAATAAATTCCCTTTCTCTGAAAGATTCAGGTGCCCTGTGGCTGCTATCTCAGTGCGAGTCTTTTCTTTAAAAAAATAACTATCCTGCATAGCAAAGTTTCTATTTTAACAATTTGTCATAACCTAAAACAATATTTACCACAGTACTTAAGAGAATTAATACAGCATCACTTTCCAACACCACACATGCAATACTCATTTGAATATTTGCGAAAAGCCAACCATAAAATTCGCATTTTTCACAGCTGGGATCACGGGGCAGCAGCAGTTCGGAGGAATGCCGAGGTTTGGGGGAGCTCGCTGTAATTTGCAAATCAAAACCAAACAAAATCAGACAAGGAAATCTTTTCCGGGGACATTCTGG